>NC_091413.1:5561105-6947632 GCF_032191515.1 Phaenicophaeus curvirostris | reverse complement strand
CCTCCCTCCTACCCCCCCCGGCCCCCCAAACCCCCTTTCACCTCCCCCTCAGCCTCCACCTCCCCCCCCCAGCGCTGCGTTTTTTTTTTGTTGTCTTTTTTTTTTTTGAAATTTAAATTATTTTTTTCTATTTTTTTTTCACCGTTTTCCCCCCTCTCTCTCTCTCTGTCCCCCCCCCTCCCCTTCCCCCTCCTGGCAGATCTGCAGAACATGGCGTCCCCGTCCTAGCGTTTTAAAAATAAGCCGGGGCTGCCATTTTTGTTTTCCTTTTGTCTGCGAATTTTAATAAAACCGTCTGAGAATGTGGGAGAGGCGGCGGGTGGAGGGGAGGGGAGGGGGGGGGGGGGGGAGAAGCTCCGGCCGGGCCACCCCCCCCCCCCCTTTCCATCCCCAACTCCCCCGCCACCCCCCCCACCCCCATCCCTACCCCCCTTTCTCCAACCCCCCCTCCATTCCTAACCCCTTTCCAACCCCCCCTTCTAGCCCTACCCCTCTTTCCAACCCCCCCTTTATCTCCAACCCCCCCCTCCATCCCTACTCCCCTCTTCAAACCCCCTCTTTCCAACCCCCCTTGTATCCCTAATCCCTCTTTCCAACCCCCCCCCAAATCTCCAGCCCCTCTTTCCAGCCCCCCCGTATCTCCAACCCCTTCTCCACCCTCCTTTCCATCCCTACCCCTCTTTCCAACCCCCTGTATCTCCAACCCCTCTTTCCACCCCCCCTTTATGTCCAAGGCCCCCTCCATCCCTACTCCCTCCTTCTACAACCCCTCTTTCCAACCCCCCCATCTTCAACCCCTTTTTCCAAACCCTCCCTGTATTCCCAACCCCTCTTTCCAACCCCCCCATATCCTCAACCCCTCTTTCCAACCCCCCCTTTATCTCCAACCCCCCCTCCATTCCTACTCCCCTCTTCAAACCCCCTCTTTCCCACCCCCCCTTGTATCCCTTATCCCTCTTTCCAAACCCCCTGTATCTCCAACCCCTTCTCCACCCCCCGTTTCATCCCTACCCCTCTTTCCAACCCCCCTTTATCTCCAATCCCCCCTCCATCCCTGCTCCCCCTTCTACAAGCCCTCTTTCCAACCCCCCCACCATCCCTACCCCTCTTTCCAATCCCTCCCTGTATCCCCAACCCCTCTTTCCAACCCCCCCCACCATCTCTACCCCTTTCCACCCCCCTGTATCTCCAGCCCCTCTTTCCAACCCCCTCTGTATCCCCAACCCCTTTTCCATCCCCCCACCATCCCTACCCCTCTTTCCAACCCCCCTTTTATCTCTGCCCCTCTTTCCAACCCCCCTGTATCTCCAACCCCTCTTTCCAACCCCCCTTTATCTCCAACCCCCCTCCATCCCTGCTCCCCACTTCTGCAACCCCTCTTTCCAACCCATCCCTGTACCCCAAACCCCTTTCCACCCCCTCTTTCCAACCCCCCTTTATGTCCAACCCCCCTCCATTCCTACTCCCCTCTTCTACAACCCCTTTCCAACCCCTCCCTGCATCCCCAACCCCTCTTTCCAACCCCCCTTTATCTCCAACCCCCCCTCCATCCCTGCTCCCCCTTCTGCAACCCCTCTTTCCAACCCATCCCTGTATCCCCAGCCCCTTTTTGCAACCCCCCCACCATCCCTACCCCTCTTTCCGACCCCCCCCGTATCTCCAACCCCTTTTCCACCCCCCCTTTCCATCCCTACCCCTCTTTCCAACCTCCCTTTCTATCCCCCAACCCTTTCTCAACCCCCCCTCCCTTGCTCCCCCCATTCAAACTCCCCTTTTCCAACCCCCCTCCATCCCCAAACCCCCCTTTTCTAACCCTCCCTCCATCCCTACCCCCTTTTCCACCCCCTTTCCATCACCCCCCTCCTCCAGCCCCCCCTCTATCCCCAACTCCGACCCCATCCCTTGGCCTTTTTATCTGAAAAAAGAAAAAAAAAGCCCCCTCCCAGCTCAAGGATTTCAACTTCACTTAACGCTAAACTTCGCTTTTTTCCACCTATTATTATTCTTATTATTGTTATTATTTTCTTTACACCCCTGCCCCCCCCCCTTCACCAGAGAGGAAGAAGAAGGAAAAGGAGGGGGGGGAAAAGAGGGGGAAAAGGGGGGCAACATCCAGGAAAACACCCGTTTTGCTGGATTTTCTCTTTTTCACTCCCTCTGGATGGTCTAATGGAAAAGTTAATTGCAGCTGAACGTACCTATTTTTGTGGATGTTGCATGCTTGGGGGGGGGGGGATGCTTTTTTTCTTTATTCACTGCTTTTTTTTTCTACGCAGGGGGTGTCGGAAGAAGCGCAGAGGGGTGGTTTATGATTATTATTCTAATTATTATCATTTTTATTCTTTTTTTCTCTCTACCTCCCCCCCTTATTTTTTTTTTCTATTTTTTTTTTTTTTTTTTTTTTGCTTCCTTTCCTCTCTTTCCGCATTAACCGGTTTTGTCTAGAAAGTGGTCTCGCTGGCTGGAAGGGCTAACGGGGAGGTAGAAGAGGGGGGGGAATATTTTATTTTTTTAGCAGGAATGCGGCAGCCTTAGCGAGGGACCCAAATTTCCGTGCTCCGAGAGGTCTGTCTGTCTGTCTGTCTGCCTCCACATATATTTAGCCATATACTATTTATACATCCATAATCTCCCGGCCACGTCGGGGGCCCGGGGGGGAGCTTAGAGGCGCTGTGGCCGTGGCCAAGCCGGACGAGGATGCTTTTTGAAGCCAGGAATGATGAATTTGCTGCTATTATTTCTTTTTTCTCCCAGCAAATACCCTGCAAGGTCGGAGGATGCTCCTTGTTTTGGTTTTTAGCCCCGGCCTTGCGGTCTTTCGGACATCAGCCGGGTTTTTTAATCCAGGGAGGATGGAGCGGGCGATAGCGGTTTTGAGCCCGAGGCCTTTTGAGATTATAAAGTGATATTTTAGCAGCGAGGTAAAAAAGTTTTCCAGCCCTCCCGGCGTGCAATTTGCCAAGAGGCGGAGGGTCCGGGGCAAGGGGATGGATTTCAACCCTAATTTTCTAGCCAGCTCCCCATCCCTCGGCTTCGCTGGGCTTTAAAAAAAAAAACACATTCTTTTTTTATTTTTTTCTTTTCTTTTTTTTTTTTTTTTTTTTCTCTATTTTCAGGAAAAACCCCACGTTCCCACGGGTCGGGTAGGTTGGAGCCGCTTCGCTTTTGTTCCTTCGCTCCGGGATGTCGCGCGCCGGGGGCTGGCGGTGGGTTCGGGGTGTGTGAAGTTGTCCTCCTTGTCCCCCCCGTAGAAAAACGCCCCGCGTGCAGCACCCGGTCTCAGCTAGAGCTGGAGATGGACGCGGATAAGGGGAAGCAACGCCAGTACTCGCAGAGGTGGGCATGCCAGCTTCATGGAGGGGAATTAAACCCCCTTAAATATATATATTTACCCTATAAAATAATATACGTGTGCTTAATGATGCGTGTGCACCTAATTATAGATACGCATAGAAAGATAATGTATGTATGCACGTGATATGTGTCTTATCACAAGTATATATGTATTTATATAGAAGGGGGGGCTGATTTTGACCCTTCTAAGCATTTTGGGGGGGCTGCCTGCACACCTCTTTGTGGGGAGGGGGCTGGATCCATCAGCAAAGGGGATCCCGCTCACAGCGTAAGTGTGATTGCTCCAAATTCCCCTTCATATACATGATTTATATGTGTAAAATAATCCCTTTTCTCCCTGACCCCCCACTGCCCGTTATTTTTTTTTTTTTCCCTTAAAAAACATGAATTTTGGGGTCGGGGGGTGCGATATCACAACAAGTGCATGTTGGATTCGGGGCGCGCTCCCTGCAAAGCTCCCCGTGCCTCGGTTTCCACGCCGGCCGCGGGGGTCTCGTCGGCACACGGCGTCGCTCACGGGGGTTGTGGTGGAACCAGCTGCCCCCCAAGACACCTGGGAGGCGGGTGCTGGTTTTTGGGGGTGCCTGGCGAATCTCTTTTAGGGGCTGGATGTATTTAGGGGTCTGGGGGAGCAGGTAACCTCCGCGGCGTGGTGTGTTTTTGGAGGGGGACGCGGGCCTCGCAAGCGCCGGGTTTCCCGTTAGCGGCGGGACAGATGGACGATGTTCCCAAGGAGATGGGGGGTTCCACCAGCTTGCCCCCTGTCTTTGGGGAGCCTCGTCTCCCTGTGTCCCCCAACTTCATCCCGTGGGACACACGCTGCGCTGGTCCCAGCTTGTGCCTCCCCTTCTGCTTTCCGCCGGTGCTTGGCTTTCTCCTTCCTGCACCCCCTTTCCCAAGCAGGGACCCCCCGTACTGGGATGGGGTTTGCTCTGGGGCTCGTTTGGGGTTGGTTTTAGTGAAAATTTGCAGGAGAAACACCAGCAAAGAGCCCTTCGGGGGGCGGAAACACGGGGTTTAATTCCATCTTGGGTGAATTCTTCTGGCGCGCGGGCTGCTCCCCCTCCCCGAGCGGTGGGGATTTCGGGTCTTGCCCGTCGTTTCTGCTTCCCTGGCCTCGCCTGCCTTCCGCCACCTCGACTTTTGGGGTAAATCCCTCCCGGATCAGGACGATTCCAGGTGGGGAGGGATGCGGGTTCCCCAAGGATGGAATGCTGGATGCCACTTCCCTCCCTGGCGGCTCTGGGATGGGATTTTTGTGCAGGGGCACCCGTTTTCCTTCAAAAACTCCTGCTCGGGGCAAACCCCGCTGGAATGTGGGGGATGCTTGTCCTTACGGGGTGAGAGGGGCCGTGGCCTCGTGTTTCGTGGGAAAACAGACACGGCTTGGGGCAGAGCTGGGTTCTGCCCTTCTCCGACCACGGGAGGTGACAGGGACACGTCGAGGCCAGCGTCACCGTCCCCCATCTTTTCTGTAGCAATGAGGGCGTGCTGGGATTTAGGGGGGGGACCTGCACCCTGCTTGGCTCTCGCCCACCGTCTCGGGCCTCCACGTGCTTTCCCGTGCTCGCTGTTTGGCGTGGAGGGGGGAATTTCTACCCTGATGCTCTCACTGGGACCCTTGGGGACGACACCTGTGGTTTGGGACCCCAAGGGCTCCACTTCTCTTGGTCGAGGACACGTTGAGACACACTGGCCACCTCTCCGGTCACCCCAAATCCCTCCCTTTGCCTTCCACTGCCCCCCGTTTGCCGGCTGGACCAGGTCGGTGATCGCTCAGGCTTGCCGGTAGCGGGGAGCTGCCCCCTTTTTTCTCTTGGCAGTGCCGTGAAAAGAAATCTCTTGTTTCTTTTTATTTCAGCGAAGGCGAGACAGAGAGGGCTGCCAAGGTAGAGGCGTTCCCTAGAGAACTGTAGCTTGACTTAGCGGCAGTTGGGTAGGAAGTTGGAAGGCTCTAGTGAGCTCGTGCCCACCTGTGCCATCATCTACCTCCCATCACTCTGGAGCCTCATCGACACGTCTCCCCAGGCAGCTGCGGCCATCTGGCTTCTGAGGCCAGCCTGTGAGTACCAAAAACACCGGCGTCCCGCCACGTCTCCTCGCCGGGGCCACCGCCGACCCCTCGCTGCCGCCGCCGCCCCCCTTTGTCCCTCACCATTCCCCCCCTCGCCCCGGCTTGCCACCTTCTCGTGCTTTTCCTTCCCTGTGGGTGCAGAGACGATGAGTTTTTGTACCTTTAGGGTCGCTGCCGCTTTCCCCTTGGCGCCTGGTTGAGCGGTGATGCTGGGTACCGCGTCCCTCTGTGGGAATTAGGGGTTCGGCCCTCGGTTTCTGGGGCTCTGCGCATCTTCCTGCTTGCTCATCCAACATCCCTAAGCTGCTTAGGCAGCCACCATCCTTTTTGCCACCGTCCCGTGTCCCCCCCGGGACAACTTTGCTCTCTTCTTGGCAAGAGTTGGCCAAATCCCGTGTCCTCGGAGGATGCCGAAGGCTCCCAGATCGCCTGCTGCTGGTTTTCCCCCTGCCCAGCCAAAACTGGGGAGCACAGTGATCCCTAACACGTCCCCCCTACTCCCGCAGAGCCACTGCAGCATCCCCCAGCCTTCATAATTTCCATTTTAATGGATTTTCTTCTTTTTTTCCCCCCGCCTTTGCTGCATGTCAGCTTCCATTTTTCATCGTTAGCCAAGAATATAGAAGAAGGGAGGGTTTATAGGTACATTTATTTTTTTTCCGTCTGCTTTGTATCCCCTCCTTCTCCCTCCCCCGGCCATCCCAGCCCTGGGAGAGGGGGAAGCCGCTCTCTCTGCTCCCGATGAAATCCCTCACGATTTATAACGTTAAACTGGGACAGGAACAGGGATATTTTGGTTTTGGCACACCGACCATGACTTTCCTCTTTATTCCAGGCAGGTTCGTCAAGCTCTGAACATGGTGGGTTAGCAAATAATTGGTTATTAATTTAATAAGACCTCCTCAAGTGGAGGCAGGGGGTGTGGATACATGCAATATTTGCTCTTTCCTCCCCAAAAATGTGCCTCGTGCCTTTGCCAGGCCCCTTTCAGGAGTCCTGGGGTTGGTTGTAGCGATTTGTACCATGTTCTGGTGATGGTTTCGGAGCTGTGCTGGTGGTTTCGATCCTTCTTGGTGCCACTGGTGGCTCTGGTGGACAGGGAGAAGCTCAGATGGATGGATGGATGGATGGATAGACAGACAGGAAGGACAGAGGTCGCAGGGCACCTGCTGTGACAGAGGAGCAGCTCCAAAAATCCCTTTTCTAATCATAGCTCCGGCTTCCTGTTTTCCCACGATGCGCAGCTCCCACCAGCCAGGCTGGGGGCGATGGGGTTCTTGGGGGGCTTGACTGCGTCGAGAGGGACTAGGAGCCCTCCTGCCTTCACTCCTCTACCTGTTCCCCACTTGTCTCCATCCCAAGGGGGTTTTTCCTTGTTGAGACCTCCACTTTTGGCCCCTCGCGCCATCATCCTGGAGTCTCACATCCCATGCTCATCACACCTGGCGAGCTCAGGTGTATATACGTAGCCGGTGGGTAAATGCAGAGCGTGGGTGGCATGTGGGTACATATATAACCTATAGAAAATAGCCGGTGGCGGGCGTGTACGCGCTTGGGAAAGTGCATTTCCATGGGCACAGGCGTGGCTCTGCCTTTCGCCTGCCTGCGCTGTGGGAGATGGAGCAAAAATAGGGGGCAAAACCAATTGTGCTTGAGGATCCGGGGTCTCTTTCGCTTGGAAAAAGCTAAATTTGGTGCCTGGGCAGCTGGGAGGTGGCGTGGAGGGGTTCGAGGCAGGGAAGGGGAATTTTCGAAGCTGATTGGGGTGCTTGGTGGCCGGGTGCTGGAGTGTTGATCTGAGTCGCCCCAAAATGCGCCTTGTCCCGTGCTGCGCTGCTCCACGTCGCGAGGGCGAGGTGCTTCCCTTCTTCCTACCTCAGTTTCCCCTCCAAACAGCCTCGAGGGGTCCAGCCTGTGGTGCTGAGTCCCTGCTGGGACCGGCATCCCTTTTGCTGGATGCTGCCTGCTCCCTTTGGAGACCCTGGCGAGCTCAGATTTACCCAAGGGGCCTTGAGCATGTGAGAGGAGGAGGAGGAGGAAGGCTCCTTGCCCCATCTCAGCTTTTTTAGTAGGAGCAGGGATGCTCCCGGACAGCGCTGGCGCAGTTCGGAGGAGGCTGCGCATCCAGCAAACGCAGGACTGTGTCTAAATCCACGCAGCCCCAGAAAGCTGGGGCTTTCTCTGCCTCAGTTTCCCCTGGGCACCTCGCCCCTCAATTCCACTGCCACGAAAGCTTTTGGGCACGTGCTTTGCTAGAAGCTCTGGTCTCGTTTCTCCTGGGATCCTGGCTGTGGCCTCGTTTATATTCGAGACAGAGCTCCTCGGGGACCTCTCCAGTACGTTCCACCAGGATCCCTTAAACACTTCACCCTTAAACACCCCATAACGAGGTTTGCCAGCACGGTGATGCCTGTTTGCACCGTGCTCTTACTCTTCTGGTGTTTTCTAGTCGTCCCCTTCACCTGTTTTCTATTTCTCACACGTGGATTTACAATTAATTTTCCCGATGTGATTTTAAGCGTCTCCGTAAACCTCTTGGCCCTGCTGCAGGTGGCTTTGCCTGCTGAGAACATCGCAGGTCGCTTCGTTTGGGATCGGGGTGGCTTTTTTTTAGGGGGAGCAGGGTTCAGCCAGGGTTGGTTTGGGGCTTTGACGTGCCACCGTCGTGCTTGCTTTCTCCTATGGCAGCATCACAGAATCATAGAATCACCAGGTTGGAAAAGACCCACCAGATCATCGAGTCCAACCATTCCTATCAAATACTAAACCGTGTCCCTCAGCATCCCATCTGCCTCTGCGATTCCTCCTGGAATTACAGGAGAAGCGGCACGGATACCTCTGGGGCTTGGGGAATTTGGGCTTTTTGCCCCAAATTTTGGCCCCTGTCCTTGCCGAATCGCATCCTTGCGTGCTCGCTGGTGGTTTTTGGGTCTCTGAGGTGCTTGATATCACCCAGATCCCGCAGGGATTTCCAGCTGGGAAGATGCTCAGGAGGTCCCCGGCCCTGCCTGCTCCCTGCCCTCATTCAGAGCCCGGGTGTTGCTTTTTGAGGGAGCTGGTGTTGGGGGGCGTTTCGAGAGCTGCAGGGAAGTGGGAAGGGGCATTCGTGTGGTGGCCGCTGCCGCTCCGTAACCTGCTCCCGTCTCTCCCTGCAGGATGGCGGAGCCTCGCTTCAACAACCCCTACTTCTGGCCGCCCCCTCCCACCATGCCCAGCCAGGTAGGAGAATCCCACCCCACGGAATTTTTGGGGAGGAGGGAGGACAGACGGACACGAAGGATGAGGTTGGGGCGTCCTGACAGCGCTGCCATCTCCACCCTGATCCACTTTCCTGTCTTCTCATCCACTTTCCTGTCTTCTGATCCACTTTTCCTGTCTCCTTCTTCCCCCTCCACCACCACCAGCTGGACAACCTGGTCCTGATCAACAAAATCAAGGAGCAGTTGATGGCGGAGAAGATCCGCCCCCCTCACTTGCCGCCCACCTCGGTGGCTTCGCAGCAGCCGCTCCTGGTGCCCCCGTCGCCCGCCGAAAGCAGCCAATCCATCATGTCCCTCCCCAAACTGCAGCAGGTCCCGGGCCTTCACCCTCAGGCCGTTCCCCAGCCCGACGTGGCCCTGCACGCCCGGCCGGCAACCAGCACCGTCACAGGTATTCGCCACACGAACATGTTGGTTTTTAGGGTAGATTCGTTCCAATTTGGGACCCGGCTGGGAGAGAAGAGGGCAGGGAAAAAGGGGACATGGTCAAAATGTTCTGTTGAGGCTCTGGAGCGAGTCCAGAGGAGAGCAACGAAGCTGGTGAGGGGGCTGGAGAACAAGAGGAGCGTCTGAGAGAGCTGGGGGTGTTTAGCCTGGAGAAAAGGAGGCTGAGGGGAGACCTCATTGCTCTCTCCAACTGCCTGAAAGGAGGTTGTGGAGAGGAGGGAGCTGGGCTCTTCTCCCAAGGGACAGGACGAGAGGGAATGGCCTCAAGCTCCACCAGGGGAGGTTCAGGCTGGACATCAGGAAAAAATTTTTCATGGCAAGGGTCCTTGGGCACTGTCAGAGGCTGCCCAGGGAGGGGGTTGAGTCCCCTTCCCTGGAGGTGAAGGGACGGGTGGACGAGGTGCTGTGAGACATTGTTTAGTGATTGATGGGAATGGTTGGACTCGATGATCCGATGGGTCTCTTCCAACCTGGTGATTCTATGATTCTATGAAAATGAACCCCCCCCTCCTCTCTTTTCCCATCAGGGTTGGGGCTGGCGTCCCGCGCACCGGCCGTCAGCACCTCCGAATCCAGCGCGGGGACGGGAACCACCACCCCGTCGACTCCCACCTCCACCAGCCAGAGCCGCCTCATCGCCTCCTCGCCCACCCTAATCTCAGGAATCACCAGCCCCCCCCTCCTCGACTCCCTAAAGACAATCCAGGGCCACGGCTTGCTGGGAGCACCCAAAGCGGAACGAGGCCGTAAGAAGATCAAGGCGGAAAATCCCTCGGGGCCGCCAGTCCTGGTGGTGCCCTATCCCATCCTGGCCTCCGGGGAGACTGCCAAAGAAGGGAAGACGTACAGGTAGGGACCCAACCAGCCATATGAGGAGCTGGGGTGATGGTGGGATGATCCCTCCCTGTCCCAGCCTGGTCCCTGCGGGATTCTTCCCCCGTTCCAGGTGTAAGGTCTGCCCCTTGACGTTCTTCACCAAGTCGGAGATGCAGATCCACTCCAAGTCGCACACAGAGGCCAAGCCCCACAAGTGCCCCCACTGCTCCAAATCCTTCGCCAACGCCTCCTACCTGGCCCAGCACCTGCGCATCCACCTGGGCGTCAAACCCTACCACTGCTCCTACTGCGAGAAGTCCTTCCGGCAGCTGTCCCACCTCCAGCAGCACACCAGGTGGGCTCTGCAGGGATGGGATGGGCCCTGGGAGGCTGTGGAGGCCTTCAGCCCCATGTTTCCTGAGGGGTGGTGGAACGTGCACGCAGTATTTCTCGTACCATGCTCCTTGTCCCCACCTTCTCCTCCATCCCCACCATGCTCATGCTTCCCTGCAACGGTCAGTGTCCCCACTGCTTTCTTCATCCGTCCCCACCACACCAATCCATCCCTACTCCCTTCATCATCCCCACCACCCTCATCATCTCCAGCACCTTCACTGTCCCACCCACGCTCAACTGTATCCGTTGCACTCCTCCCCACCACCTTCTCCATCCCTGCCATACTTACCCATCTCACCACGCTCCTCATTCCCGCTGCCTTCATCATTCCCACCACGCTCAACCATCTCCATTGTGGTCATTGTCCCCACCACCTTCTTCATGGTTTAGAACCACAGAATCACCAGGTTGGAAAGGACCCACTGGATCATCGAGTCCAACCATTCCTATAAACCACTAACCCATGTCCCTCAGCACCTCGTCCACCCGTCCCTTAAACCCCTCCAGGGAAGGGGACTCAACCCCCTCCCTGGGCAGCCTCTGCCAGGGACCAATGACCCTTTTCATGTCTGCACCATGCTCATCCATCTCCACTCTGCTCGTTGTCCCCACTGCCTTCTTCATCCCTGCGATGCTCTTCCATCCTCATGGCCTTCATCACCCTCGCCGCCCTCATCATCCCCACCACCTTTATCCTCGATCCCTCCAGCCCATTCCCTGTTGATGCCTCCCAAACTTTCTCTGGAGAACAAGCCTTAAGATGAGTGGCTGAGAGAGCTGGGGGTGTTTATCCTGGAGAAGAGGAGGCTGAGGGGAGACCTCATTGCTCTCTCCAACTCCCTGAAAGGAGGTTGTGGAGAGGAGGGAGCTGGGCTCTTCTCCCAAGGGACAGGGGACAGGACAAGAGGGAACGGCCTCAAGCTCCACCAGGGGAGGTTTAGGCTGAACATTAGGAAAATATTTTTCCTGGAAAGGGTCCTTGGTCCCTGGCAGAGGCTGCCCAGGGAGGGGGTTGAGTCCCCTTCCCTGGAGGGGTTTAAGGGACGGGTGGACAAGGTGCTGAGGGACATGGGTTAGTGATTGATGGGAATGGTTGGACTCGATGATCCGGTGGGTCTTTTCCAACCTGGTGATTCTATGATTTTATCTTGTGCTGAGGCACCAGCACCACCATGGTCCCAGTTGCTGCTGGGACGCTGTGGAACGAGCTTTTTTCCATGTGTCCCCCCCCTCCAGAATCCACACCGGAGACAGACCCTACAAGTGCCCGCACCCCGGCTGCGAAAAGGCCTTCACGCAACTCTCCAACCTCCAGGTCGGTGCCGGGAACACCGGGAGTGGGGTTGGCATGTGGGGTGGGGTGGGACGGGGGGTGCCGTGGGGGCCGTGCTGAGCCCCCCCCTCGCCCCGTCAGTCCCACCAGCGCCAGCACAACAAGGACAAGCCCTACAAGTGCCCCAACTGCTACCGTGCGTACACGGACTCGGCCTCGCTGCAGATCCACCTCTCGGCACACGCCATCAAGCACGCCAAGGCCTACTGCTGCAGCATGTGCGGCCGCGCCTACACCTCGGTGAGAGCCGAACCCCAAAACGCGGGAGCGCGGCGCCGGGGCCCCCCCCAAATCCAAAAGCCGGGCCACTCCCAGAGCCCCAAACCCAGCACCCAGAGGGGCACCCCCAGACCACAAAGCCACGGACAACAGGGCACCCTCAAACCCGCGGAGCAGGCAGCCCCAGCCCCCCCAAACCCCAGCCTCCAAAATGCTGACACCCAAGGGCCCCACGGCACCCTAAATGCCAACCCTGGGCACCTCAGGTACCCCAAAATCCAGACTGCAAAACTGCAGGCACTGGGGCAACCCGGGAACCCAAACCCACAGGTACCCGGGCACGCTCAAAGCCCAAACTCGGGGATCTGGGGCACCCCAGGAAGCCAAACCCAGGGGGCATCAGAGTACCCTCAAACCCCAAACCCAGGGGCCCTGGGAACCCCTAAATCCCAGACCTCAAACCCAGGTGGCAGCAGGACACCCTCAAACCTAAACCACAGGGGCACTGGGCACCCCTAAGTCCCTGACCCAAACCCAGGGAGCATCAGGGCGGCCTCAAACCCAAAACCCAGAGGGCACCAGGGCAGCCTTAAACCCAAAATCCAGGGGCACTGGGGCACCCCTAAATCCCAGACCCCAAACCCACGGGTACCAGGGCAGCGGCAAACCCCAAACCCTGGGGCCCTGGGCACCCCTAAATCCTAGACCCCAAACCCAGGGAGCACCAGGGCACCCTCAAACTTCAAACCCTGGGGCACTGGGTACCCCTAAATCTCAGACTCCAAACCCGTGGGTACTGAGGCAGCCCGAAACCCAAATCCCAGGGGCACTGGGGCACTCCTGGACCCCAAACCAAGGTGCACTGGGCACCCCTAAATCCCAGACCCCAAACCCAGGGAGCACCGGGGCACCCTCAAACCTCAACCCCAGGGGCACTGGGGCACCCCTAAATCCCAAACTCAGGGGGCACCAGGGCACCCTCAAACCCAGGGGCACCCCTAGACCCCAAACCCAAAAGTCAGGTGCACTGGGGCACCCTCAAACCCAAACCTCAGGGATCTGGGGCACCCCTAAATCCTAGACCCCAGACCCAGAGGTACCGGGGCAGCCTTAAACCTCAAACCCAGGGGCACTGGGGCACCCCTGGACCCCAAACCCCAAACGGGGGGGGCACTGGGGCCCCTCCAAACCCCGTTCCCCCTTGCAGGAGACCTATCTGATGAAGCACATGTCCAAGCACACCGTGGTGGAGCACCTGGTCAGCCAGCACTCGCCGCAGCGGACGGAGTCACCCGGCATTCCCGTACGGATCTCCCTTATCTAACCGGGAACGCCTTCGGCATCGCGGGGCGAGGCAAGTGGGGCTTGGGGGGGGGGACACGCACCCCCCCAGGACACCCCCACAGCGAAGAGACAGCGGCAGAGCCCCCCCACTCCAGCCCCGGCAGCAGCGCTGTGGCCGTGTCCCCCTCCAGCCCAGGTTTGGTGACATCCAAAGACGGTTTCGGAGCACTTTGCATCCTGGTTTGGTTTCTCCAAGGTTTTTTTTTGGGGGGGCCTAGAGGCGAGGGGGGTGGGGGGGGAATCCTCTCCTCCCGCCGCCCCCTTCCATTTGGATACAAATATATATATATATATATATATTTATTGGCCAAGAAGTTGGTGCTGCTACAAACGGAAACAGGACCCAAACCCAACCCTGGATGGAGAAAAAAAAACGGGGTGGGGGTTCCCCACTGCCCCCCCTTTTGGACTCTGACGGGAGCAAACGGACTCAGGCCGCGGCGGCCGCCCCCTCGCAGTGTGGGGGGGACGTTTGGGTTGATTTTTAATCTTTTTGGGGGGTTGAATGGGGTGGGTGCCCCCCCCCATTCCCCAGGGCTGGATTCACCCCCTTTTATTCCCAGGCAACCCCCCCAAAATTCCATCGTGGGGTGGGGGGGAGGCTTTGCCTTGTACATAAAGAGCGGGGGCCCCCGGCCCCTCCCCATTCCGTACGGTTCCGTTGGATATTAACTCTCGTATTTTTTTATACGCTTTTTAAGCCTTAACTCATCGTTTATTTGGGGTTTGTTGTTTCTTTTTTTTTGGTTTTGTTTTTTTTTTTTTTTTGGTGTTTCATTTACCTCCTGTTTATTCATTTTTAACCCTTCCCTGTCCTGTTATTTTTTTATTCCCCCTTTCCCCCATCCCTTTTTTTCCCCCTCTCGGTGTTGTACGATACTCGATAGTGTAATCTTTTTCTGTCCGCATGTTAATACCGTGTAAATACACCTAAAACCCCCTCCTTTTGGGGCTTTTTTTATCCCCCTCGGTGAATCCCGGGCCACAGCCCTAGAGTTAGGTCAGACCTTGGTAAAAAAGGAGGAAAAAATGTGAAAAAAAAGCCAAAAAGAGAAAAATGAGAAAAAAAAAGTGCGCCCTCCCTCCCCCTCGCTGTCTTGCATTGTGGTCACGGAGGAGCCGGGGGGGCCCGCGGTGTCGGAACGGAGCAAAGACCCCCAACCCGGCGCCCATTTCCAAAAAAAAAAAAAAAAAAAGAGAAGAATAAAAACGGCGACGATAAAAAAACAAAAAAAAACCACATGGGGTTTGTGTTTGTTTTGGGGGAGAAAAAGCAAAAAAATTGAGGTTGGATGGAAAGGGAGGGAGGGAGCCCTGCAGGGACCTCCTGGGGGCGGTGGGGATTGGGGCAACACCACCAGCTCCAGGACCACCAGCCCTGGGGCCACCAGCTCCTGGACCACCAGCCATGGAGCCACCAGCCCTGGAGCCACCAGCCATGGAACCACCAGCCCTGGGGCCACCAGCTCCAGGACCACCAGCCCTGGGGCCACCAGCTCCAAGACCACTAGCCATGGAGCCACCAGCTCCAGGACCACCAGCCCTGAGGCCACCAGCTCCAGGGACCTGCCACTAGCTTTAGGGCCACCAACTCTGGGGACCCATGGCCAAGGGGGTCACCAGCTCCACGGAGCAGTCATTACCTCCAGGGCCACCTCACCAACAGGGGCACTAGCCCTGGGACCACCTCAGGAGGGCCACCACCTCCATGGACCTGGCAACCGTTCCATCTAGAGATGGGGGAGACCACCTGCTGGGCTTTGGGGTGACAAGAGGTGGGGAAGGTGACACCATCCCCACCCCCTGAAGTGTGTCCCCCCCACCAACCCTCAGTGGCTCCTGGGGATTTGGGAAAGAACTCAAGGGGACGGGGAGGAAGAGTTGGGGTCCCCCAACGTTTTTTCTTTTTCACTGTTTATTAAAAACAAACAAACAAAAAAAAAAACCCCAAAAAAACAGGAAAAGGGGGGGGGATCAGTGAGGGTTTTTTCCATTTTTTTTTTTTCCTTTCCTTTTCTTAAAAAGGCCGTGGTGGCCGGGAGGGGCAGAGGCTCCTTACCTGCCTGGGGGGGCCCAACCCCATCCTTCCCCCCCAACCCAAACCAGAGGGTGTGGGGGGCCTCCAGCCCTATGGGCAGCCCAAGATGAGCCCCCCCCACCACGGGGCTAGCACCCTGCTGGGGCTGGTAGCCCAAATCCCAGCTTGGAGTGGGCTGGGAAGGGGGCTAGTGGGGGCGGGGGTGCGACTCTTCCTATTGCCCCACTGTGGCTACCCTCCTCACAGGGTTGGTAGCCCAAATCCCAGCTTGGTGGGGGCTGGGGATGAGGGGGGGGATAACAATTATTCCTTTTCTCCCCTCCCTGCCCACCCCTAGGTGCCCCCCCCGGGGCTAACACCCCCCTGGGGCCGGTAGCCCAAACCCCAACTTCTCTGTGTGTGTGTGGGGGGGGGGCACGTTAAGGCAATCCTGCTTCGCCCTGCCGTTTCGGGGAGGGGGGGGACACACGGGGGAGATGCAGGGACCCCCCCCTCCTTCTCCCTGCTAGAAAAAGGGGGGGTTCCCCCATTTTTGGGGGGGACGCTATCACTACGGGCTATGTACAGACCCCGGGGGGGGCAACCCGGTGCTGGGTTGTGCTCAGAAGTGGCTCCCCTGCCCCCCCCAAACCCCCCCTTCCCCACAGATAAGGAGGAGGGGGGGTTAACCCAGGGGTGTTGTGTGTGTCCCCCCCTTTCCGCCCGGCTCTAGGAGTCCTTGAGCATGCTGATGCGGGCGTAGATCTTGAGGGCCGGCCCCAGTTTGATGTTCATGGTGCTCATGAGATGATCCTCCTTGAGCAGCAGCAGCGCCTGCCCGTCGATCTCCTGCGCCCGGAACTCCTCAGCGATCTCCTGGCAGCCTGCGGGGACGGGGCTGCGCTCACACCTCCCTCCTCCAAACCGAGCCCAGAAAATCATGGAATGGGGCGGAAGGGAGCTCCAAGTCTAATTAAGGTCCAACCCTCGGCCCTGGATCAAAGGTCCAAGCCCCATCCAACCTGGCCTTGAACGAAGCTGGGGAGGGGGCTGGAGAACTAGGATTATGAGGAGCTGGGGGTGTTTAGCCTGGAGAAGAGGAGGCTGAGGGGAGACCTCATTGCTCTCTCCAACTCCCTGAAAGGAGGTTGTGGAAAGGAGGGAGCTGGGCTCTTCTCCCAAGGGACAGGGGACAGGACAAGAGGGAATGGCCTCAAGCTCCACCAGGGGAGGTTCAGGCTGAATATTAGGAAAAAATTTTTCATGGAAAGGGTCCTTGGGCACTGTCAGAGGCTGCCCAGGGAGGGGGTTGAGTCCCCTTCCCTGGAGGGGTTTAAGGGACAGGTGGATGAGGTGCTGAGGGACATGGGTTAGTGATTGCTGGGAATGGTTGGACTCGATGATCCGGTGGGTCTCTTCCAACTTGGTTGTTCTATGATTCTATCTCCAGGGATGGAGCAGGCAGGACTTCTCTAGGCAACCTCCTCCCCCGCCAACCCAGCTCCATCAACAAATATTCCTCACCTGGAAGCGAACGGATGAACTCGTAGACGTCCTCCACGTTCCACTTGCTGGGCTCGCTGGGGAGGAAGCGGTGGCCGATGCTGGCCAAGTCGCGGACGTGGACGTCCGGCAGCTCCATCTCGCGCAGCTCCAGGTCGCGCTCGCCCTGCCGCCGGCGGGAGGTGGAGGAACTCGCCGAGATCGGGGAGAGGGGCTCCTCGTAGCTCGAATTATCCGAACAACGACTCGAATCCTCTTGGCTGTGGTTGAGCTGCAACGACGCCGTCATGGAACCCGGCGGGAGAGAAACCGGCGGCTGCGGGACGGAGCAGCGCCGGCCTCAGAGCCCACCCGTGTCCGCAGGGGATTTGGGATTTCGGGATGAAACCCACCCCGGTTCCCCGCCCTCACCTGCTTCTTGGTGTCTTTGCTGAGGGGGGGCAGCGTCCCCTTGCAGGTGCGACGGCGGTTGTGGGGCGGCCCCCCAGGTTTTTGCAGTTTGCTGCGATCGGGGTGGAATAAACCCACCCGCTTGGTGCAGCCCACGTTGTACCTGGGGGAAAAGGGGGGACGGAGACTGGGAGGAGGGCTTGGAGACTGGGAGGAGGGCTTGGGGTGAAGGCCTGGATGCTGGGAAGGGAAAGAGGGAGGGTGGGAGCTTGGATATTGGGAGAGGGAATAAGTGAGGGGGGCTGGAAACTGGGAGTAGGGAAGAGAGTGAGGGAGAGGGGACACATACTGGGAAAAGGGTTGGATACTGGAAGAGGAAAAGGGGTGAGGGAGGTGGGGATGGATCCTATGGGAAGGGAAGGGGTGAGGATAGTGGGAAGAGGAGCTGGATGCTGCGGGGAGAGAACGGGGTACGGCTCCTCCCTGGCGCGGCGGGGGCGCCGGGGTTACCTCTTGGCGCAGGCCATGGAGCAGAAGCGCTTGGAGCGCTTGAATTTGTAAGCGAAGTCGACGCGGCCGCAAAGCTCACACTTCAGTTTGGGGGGGTTCCCCTCCTCTTTGGATTCTGGGGGGCGCGCGGGGACACCCAGAGAGAGAAACGCAACCAGCTCAGCCGCGTTGGACCCCAAAAACACCTCGCGGGGCTTCGGTTTTTGGGGGAAGAGGGGGCGGGGGGGGTTGTCCTAAGAGGAGGAGGATTTCGGGGGGCCGGGCGCTACCTTGTAAATAGGGCTCCTCCATCTCCGAGTCGGTGGTGGTCGTGTTGTCCTGCTGCGGGAGTTTCTCCGCCAGGAGCTCCTGCGCATACTTCTTCTTCAGGTTCCCCACCAGCAGCGAGGAGCGCCCCACCTGCACCGCCAAAAACACCCGTGGGTGCCCCCAGCCCCCCAAAAAATCCACCCCCCAGGTGGGGTCCCCCCAGGTCCCCCTCCTCCACTACGAAGCTTCTCCTCCAACTCAAATACAAGCAGGACGCCGACGTACACAGCGTGGGCCATCGTTAGGTTTCAGAGTGAACGTCTCACAGATTGTTTGGCTGAGGGTCGCGTCCACCCTGCTCCCCTCCCCGTGATTTTCGGAGGGCCCCAAGGTGGGGCGACCCCCCTAAAGTTGAAGTAAGAGGCTGCCAGCATGTACCGGCAAGAAAACCATCATCAGGTTTCAGAGTGAAGACCCCGCAAGCCACTTTGCTGAGGATTGTGCCCCCCCTACTCCCCTCCCCGTGAGTTTCTGAGCCCCCAAGGGGGGTGAAACCCCCAGAGTTGGCACATGGGGCTCTGGGTCCCGTGTATGGGTGGGAAAACCATCATTAGGTTTCAGAGTGAACGCCCCACAAGCCGCTTTGCTGAGGATTGTGCCCACTCTACTCCCCTTCCCACCACTTTCTGAGCCCCCCAAGGTGAGGTAACACCCCCAAAGTTGGCACACGGGGTTCTGGGTCCCATGTACAGGTGTGAAAACCATCATTAGGTTTCAGAGTGAACGCCCCAAAAGGCTGCTCTGAGCCTCCCCAAGAAGGGGCAACACCCCTCGAGTCGACATAAAAGCAGGAAAACCAGCAGTAGGTGCCCCCCACCTCCCTCTAAAAATCCCCTTTCCCCCCCCGCCAAGCCAGGCCCTGTGGGAAGCAGGTCGGCGGATCCGGTTGGCGGATAACGTTACCGGGAACGGTTCTGCCCCTTCCTGGATGACGAAGCCCTCGATGACGTGGGTGAGGATTTGGGGTTTCACGATGGCCTGGGGCGGTTTGTTCTCACCATTGTGGGGGGCGGCGGCGACGCTGGAGGCAGAGGTGCCGGTGCCCGAGGTCATGCCGGGAGCGCTGGCCAGGGCCGCCGCGGGCTGCGCATGAAGGCGGTCGGCGGGCGGCTCTGCGGGAAAGGGAACGGGCCCGGGCGGTGACGCCGGCGGTGACGCCAAGGCCCCAATTATCATACAGCTGGCGGAACCCAGCGGCAGCTGCCGCCGCTCCCAGTACCGCCCAGTAAAGGCCCCGCCGGGACCCCCCAAAGCCGGAGTTGGCGGGGGGGAAACGACAAAACCAGCCCCAGCTCCCCCAGTATAACCCAAAGACGAGCTCAGCTCCACCAGTACGGCCTGAATACACCCCCTCTAAGTCTCTGATACAGCCCCATCCACCCCAGTAAGGTCCCAGTGCAGCCCCAATATGGCCCCCTCTTCCCCAGTACGGACCAGTAAGCCCTCATCTATCCCAGAACAGCTCCTTCTCTCCCAGTAAGGCCTCAATATGACCTCATCTCTCCCAGAACAGACCAGTAAGCCGTTGTCTATCCCAGAACAGCTCCTTCTCTCCCAGTAAGGCCTCAATATGGTCCCATCTCACCCAGTACAGCTCCTTTCCTCCCAGTAAGGTCTCAATAAGGCCCCATCTCTCCCAATAAGCCCTCATCTATCCCAGAACAGCTCCTGCTCTCCCAGTAAGGCCTCAATATGGCCCCATCTTGCCCAGTACAGCTCTTTCTCTCCCAGTAAGGTCTCAGTAAGGCCCCATCTCTCCCAGTATGTCCTCATCTACCCCAGTACAGCACCTTCTCTTCCAGTAAGACCTCAATAAGGCCCCATCCTTCCCAGTACAGACCAGTAAGCCCTCGTCTACCCCAGTACAGCTCTTTCTCTCCCGGTAAAGCCGCTATAAAGCCCCATCTGTCCCAGTAAGCCCTCGTTTATCCCAGTAAAGCCTCAATAAGGCCCCATCTCGCCCAGTACGAACCAGTAAGCCCTCGTTTACCCCAGTACAGCTCCTTCTCTCCCAGCAAGGCCTCAACAAGGCCCCATCTCGTCCAGCACAGACGAGCGGGGCCCCAATACGCCCACACGTCTCCCGGTAAGGCCCCGGTAGGGCCCCTCGCGGCCGAGCCGGTGGCGGCGGGGCCTTTGTGCGGCTCGGGCTCCCCCCCCCCGCCCCTACCTGCGGCCGGGCCGAGGCTGCGGGGCCGTGGCGGGGGCGGGCGGGGGCGGATGCGGAAGTGAGGTCAGAGCCCGCCGGGCCGGGCCGGGCCGGGCCGGGCCCCAGCGGGGCGGGTGCGGGCGGTGCCGGGCCGCACTCACCGGCGGGGCTGGGCGGTCACGGCCCCATGGCGCGGACAAAGGCGGCGGTGGCGGCGGAGGCAGCGGGGACAAAGGCGGCGGCGGCGGCAGCGGGGACGGGCGGGGCCTGGCGGCGGCCGCGCCCCCCGCCCCGCGCCATTGGCTGCCGTAAAGGCGGCGTGACGTAAAAGGGGCGCGGCCAGAGTGACGTAAAAGGGGGCGTGGCCCCGACGCGCCCCCCGCGGGGAGGAGGGGGCGTGGCCACGGCAAGGAGACGTCGGCTGGGACGATGGGGGCGTGGCCTAAAGGAAGAACCTGCAGGCTGGGGCTATGGGGGCGTGGCCTCAGCGAAGGGTCCGTAGGCTGGGACGATGGGGGGCGTGGCCTCAAGGAAGCAGCTACAGGCTGGGATGAGGGGGCGTGGCTTCAGTGAGTGGGCGTGGCCTCAGGAAGGAGTCCAGGATGAAGTGGTGGGCGTGGCCTCAGGGGCTGTTGCGATGGGGGCGTGGCCTAGGGGCAAGGTCCGCAGGCTGGGGCTATGCGGGGGCGTGGCCTCAGCGAGTGGGCGTGGCCTCGAAGCAAGGGGCGGGGCTTCAACGTGGGGGCGTGGCCTCAGCGAAGGGGGCGTGGCCTCCCGCCCAGCACCTGCCACAGCCCCACAGGTGCGAAGCCGAGGGCACAGGGCCCCCCTAAGCAAAGCTTTTGGTCCCTCCCCATGCCACATCTCCCTGTGGCACCCCATGTTTCCCCCACCTCTCCCCCCCGTGCCTCAGTTTCCCCCCTCCCCGTGCCCTATGGAGGTGTCAGGGCTGTGTTGGAGCGGGGCTTACCGTGGCCGGGGGTCCGCTCGCCCTCGGGGGTGCCGGGGCCCGGGGGGGCGGCGGTGGTGGCGGGCGGCGAGAGGGCGGGGGGCTGCGTCGGGGTGGCGGGCGGGCTGTCGGCGCTCCTCGGGGCGGGCAGCGGGTCGCGGCGGGCGCCCTCGGGGACCCCCAGCGGGGGCTGCGGTCAGGGGTGCAGGGGGTCAACGCGGAGGGGAGGGGGGAGGGTTGGCACCCAGCGGGGGCATGCGGGGCGCGAGCATGCACGGAGCTGGCACACGCGGGGGGCCTGGAGCAGGCTGGCACGCGCACACGTACGTCTCACCCATTCGTGTTTGCACACGCGCGTGTGATCAGGGAGGCGTGTTTGCACATGCACGGATCAGACACATGGAGCCCGCATGCATGGATCCAGTACAGAGGCATGTGTAGGGATCTAGCACGTGTGCATGGATCACACACATGCACAGATCAGACTTGGGGCTTAAGCTCATGTATAGACATGTAAACATGCGTGTGCATGGATCACACATGCACAGATCAGATTAAGGGCTCAAGCTCACGTACACACCTGTACACACACATGTGCATGGATCACACACATGCACAGATCAGATTTGGGGCTCAAGGTCATGCACACAAGCGTGTGCATGGATCACACACATGCACAGAGCAGATTAAGGGCTCAAGCTCATGTACACATGCGTGTGCACAGATCACACACATGCACAGAGCAGATTTGGGGCTGAAGCTCACATACACGTGTGTGCATGGATCACACACATGCAGAGATCAGATTTGGGGCTCAAGCTCACGCAGACACGTGTGTGCACGGATCACACACATGCACAGATCAGATTTGGGGCTCAAGCTCATGTACACATGCGTGTGCATGGATCACACACATGCACAGAGCAGATTTGGGGCTCAAGCTCATGTAGACACAGGTGTGCATGGATCACACGCATGCACAGGTCAGATTTGGGGCTCAAGCTCATGTACACAAGCGTGTGCATGGATCACACACCTGCCCAGATCAGATTAAGGGCTCAAGCTCACATACACACATGTACACAAGCATGTGCATGGATCACACACATGCAGAGATCAGATTTGGGGCTCAAGCTCACGCAGACACGTGTGTGCACGGATCACACACATGCACAGAGCAGATTTGGGGCTCAAGCTCACGCAGACACGTGTGTGCATGGATCACACATGCACAGATCAGACTTGGGGCTCAAGCTCATGCAGACACGTGTGTGCACGGATCACACACATGCATAGAGCAGATTTGGGGCTCAAGCTCATGTACACATGCATGTGCATGGATCACATGCACAGATCAGACTTGGGGCTCAAGCTCAAGCAGACACGTGTGTGCATGGATCACACACACGCAGAGATCAGATTTGGGGCTCAAGCTCATATACACATACGTGTGCATGGATCACACACATGCACAGAGCAGATGAGGATGCATGGATGAGGAAAAGCTGTGTGCACAGGGGGAGCCAGTCTAGGCACATGGATCACACCCGGAGGAATAAAACATGCAAGCAACATGCCCATATGCACAGGTCTGACACAAAAAGGGGTCAGACATGCATGGAAGGAGCACACGTGTGGGCTCAGGATACACACACATGTGCCTGCATTGCACGGGGATCAATCCACATGCCTGGATCAGGGGCACACAGGGACATGCATCCGCATTCCATGCGGATGCATGTCCCTGTGTGCCCCTGATCCAGGCAGGTGGGTCAGGCATGCAGGGCTCAAGCCCACCTGCACAGGTGTGTGGATCCAGGACAGGTGCATATGCCTGGGACACACCTACACACACATACACACATGCATGGATAAGATGAAGAACACGTGCACACACGCACGTGGATGCAGCCCGAGTATGCGCACACACACAGGGATTAAGCACACCTGGAGCAGGTAGATAACTGCATGCAGACACACAGAGATCGAGCAGGTGTGCAGGGAGCGAGCACATCTGCACACATCTGTACACACACACCCCTACACGCACCCATGCGTGCTAGGCTCGAGCACACACGTGTGCACAGATCAGCTCCCCCAGGCCCTCCCCGCTCCCTCCTCCTCCCCACCCACCCCAGATGCCCCCCAGCCCCCCCCAAACCCGTTCTGGGGGGCTGGGGTGCCCCTCACCGTGGCGCCGGTGGGTTGCAGCTGTAGGATGACGGCGGAGGCGTGCTGGAACTTTCGGGGGGCAGCGTGGCAGCCGGAGTGGCCATTGGGGGGGCCGCCCTCGCCGCCTGCTCCTTGGGGGACACCTGCTTTGGGTTGGGGAGCCGGGCCAGGGCTGGCGGGGGGCAGGGGTTGGAGTTGGGGGGCGGCAGGGGGGCCCGGGGGGGGCTGCCCGCGGGGTGCCAGCTGCTGCTGCTGCTGTTGCTGGATGACGAACTGCTGCTGCGGCTGCATCGGCTTCGGCGGCTGCTGCTGCTGCAGGAACTGCGGGGGCTGCAGCGGGGCATAGGCTGCGGGGACAGCGACGGGGGACAGGGACGCCCCCATCCTTGTCACCAGCATCTCAGCCCCCAGTGGACTCCACACCCCTCGAATCGCCACCCCCTCGCTCCACCATGAGGCTGCTCCTCAAAACCCAAAGACAAGCAGAGGATGCTTGACACAGTGTGCCATCATTAGGTTTCAGAGTGAACACCTCATAGGTTGCTTTGCTGATGGCTGCGCCCACCCTGCTCCCCTCACCCTTGACTTTGAGCCCCCAAATTGGGGGTGACACAACCTTGAAGTTGCCATATGGGGCTGCCAGCACATATAGGCAAGAAAACCATCATTAGGTTTCAGAGTGAACATCTCTCAGGCTGCTAGGTAGAGGGCTGCACCCACCCTGCTCCCCTCACCCTTGACTTTGAGCCCCCAAATCGGGGGTGATACGACCTAGAAGTTGCCAGATGGGGTTGCCAGCACACAGAGGCAAGAAAACCATCATTAGGTTTCAGAGTGAACACCTCTCAGGCTGCTTTGCTGCCCTCCCCGTGACTTTCTGAGCCCCCCCAAACTGGGGGCGACACCCCTGAAGTCAGCGTACGGGGCTGTGGGCCCCACGTACAGGCGAGAAAACCATCATTAGGTTTCAGAGTGAACACCCGACCCACCCCGCAACTCCTCCAGCACCTTACCTGGGGTGACGAGCGGGTGGGCGGAAGCAGGGGCGGTGGCGCGGGCCAGGGGGTGAGATCGGGCCTCGAGACCCTCGGCTTTTTTGAGGTGCTCGGCAGGGGGGTCGGGTGGGGGCCCCCGGGGAGGGCCGGCCCGGGGTGGGGCACCCCCAGGGGGCTTCATGGCCAGGGTGGGGAGGTGGGGGCCGGCGGGGCGCAGGGCCAGGCTGTGCACCTGCAACGGCAGCGGGTCAGGGGGGGCGAGGGGAGGGGGGTTTTGGGGGGGACCGGGGGTGTGGGGGGACTCACCTGGGGGGTGCTGGGGGGTGGGGCAGGCGGTGGGGCCGGTGGCGGAGCAGGCGCAGGGCTCTCGGGGCGCACAGCACTGACGGGGCCCGTGGGCGTGAAGATGAGCTGGGGGGGCACAGAGAGGGGGTGCTCAGCCCCACAGGAGGGTTGGGGGCACCCCTTCTCTCCCCACCCCAGAATATCTATGGGTGCAGACCACTCCTTGAATCCTGGGGTCAGTTCTGGGCCCCTCACCACAAGAAGGATGTTGAGGCTCTGGAGCGAGTCCAGAGAAGAGCAACGAAGCTGGTGAGGGGGCTGGAGAACAAGAGGAGCGGCTGAGAGAGCTGGGGGTGTTTATCCTGGAGAAGAGGAGGCTGAGGGGAGACCTCATTGCTCTCTCCAACTCCCTGAAAGGAGGTTGTGGAGAGGAGGGAGCTGGGCTCTTCTCCCAAGGGACAGGGGACAGGACGAGAGGGAATGGCCTCAAGCTCCACCAGGGGAGGTTCAGGCTGAACATCAGGAAAAAAAGTATTTCCCAGAAAGGGTCATTGGTCCCTGTCAGAGGCTGCCCAGGGAGGGGGTTGAGTCCCCTTCCCTGGAGGGGTTTAAGGGACGGGTGGATGAGGTGCTGAGGGACATGGTTTAGTGATTGATGGGAATGGTTGGACTCGACGATCCGGTGGGTCTTTTCCAACCTGGTGATTCTATGACTCCATGATTCTGGGTGAGGTGCAAGGGATGGGCACCCCATGGATTGCGGCCGCCCCACAGCTAGATGACAGGCACCCATGGCTACCTCCTGGCTAATCAATGTGCGCCCCGTGGATCCCAGCAGCCCCACAGCGCTGTGGGGCAGGATCCTGGGGGAGATGATGGCCCCTCTCTTACCATCTGTGCCCGCAGGTACATCTGGGCCTGGCTGGCAGTGAGGGCAGGTGAGGTGGCGTTGCCCAGCAGCACCGCCTGCTGCGCGATGCCCGAGGCACCAGGAGTGACGCTCTGCGCCCGGTTCAGCAGCTGCGCGGCCGCTGGAGATGTTGCCAGGTTTATCTGCAAGAGGATGGCAGGAGAAGGTTGCCCAGAGAAGCTGGGACAACCCCATCCCTGGAGGGGTTCAAGGCCAGGTTGGATGGGGCTCAGAGCAACCTGATTCAGCTGGAGGCATCCCTGCCCATGGCAGGGGTGGGACTGGATGGACTTTGAGGTCCTTTCCAACCCAAACCATCCTGTGATTCTATGGAATGACCAAGCAAAGTCATGCTGGGCTTCAAAACAAGTCCAAATCCTCTATTAATTAGCAGCAACACTCCATCCCTGCTCAAGAAAATGGCCTGTATGTAAAGTTGAGTGGCTTTTCCAGCAAAACATCTCCCTGGGAGACACCCAGCAGCTGGGCAAGGGCTTTGTGAAGCATCTCCAGCAGAGCCAAAGCATCAACATGCATCCTTGGCCATGGTGAGGAGCACAGGGAAGAGACACTGAATTGCTGCTCCCTGCACACACATGGGGATAAACACCCTGTATCTGCAGAAGTCACATCTCCATTCGCTCCACCAAACAATCAAAGGGATTTTAGCTTTCCCAGACTGCTTCCCAGCTGTACAGGGCAACCTTCCCTGAGAGTTGGGGTTGTTCAGCCTCGAGAAGAAAAGTCTCCAGGGAGACCTTAGAGCAGCCACCAGTACTGAAAGGGGCTCCAGGAAAGCTGGGGAGGGGCTCTTGATCAGGGAGTGCAGGGAGAGGATGAGGGGAACGGTTTTAGCTGAAAGAGGGGAGATTGAGATGAGATCTTGGGGAGAAATGTTTTCCTGTGAGGGTGGGGAGGCCCTGGCCCAGGTTGCCCAGAGCAGGGGTGGCTGCCCCAACCCTGGAGGGTTCAAGGCCAGGTTGGATGGGGCTTGGAGCCCCTGATCCAGTGGGAGGTGTCCCTGCCCATGGCAGGGGTGGGACTGGATGGGCTTTGAGGTCCCTGCCAACCCAAACCATTCCACAACTTTCTCAGAAGACTGGGAAAGGCATCTGGATGCCAGAGTGGACAGAGACTCACCGTGGGCTGCTGTGCCGGCGCTGGCTGAGTCCCGTTCCCACCTGAAGAGCCACTTTGCCTGTTGGCCGCCAGGCTTGCCTTGTGGGGGATAAAGAAGAGCCAAGCTTGAGCCGTCGTCCCACAGCGCAGCGCCCATGGGTGCCCCGGGACGATGTCTGTACCTGCTGCACGGCCGCCAGGCTCTGGAGCTGCGCGCTGGTGAGGTGCTGCTGCTGTAGCGCTGCCGTCTGCAGCATCAGGTGCTGCTGCTGCGCCGCATACATCTGCTGCAGGTACTGCGCCGCCGTGTTGGGCTGCCGGTGCAGCGCTTGCTGGATCACCTTTTGGGGGCAAAAGCACATGGAATGAATCAGAGAATCATTTCTTCACCACAAGAAGGGTGTTGAGGCTCTGGAGCGAGTCCAGAGAAGAGCAACGAAGCTGGGAAGGGGCTGGAGAACAAGAGGAGCGTCTGACAGAGCTGGGGGTGTTTATCCTGGAGAAGAGGAGGCTGAGGGGAGACCTCATTGCTCTCTCCAACTCCCTGAGAGGAGATTGTGGAGAGGAGGGAGCTCGGCTCTTCTCCCAAGGGACAGGGGACAGGACGAGAGGGAATGGCCTCAAGCTCCACCAGGGGAGGGTCAGGCTGGACATTAGGAAAAAATGTTTCACAGAAAGGGTCATTGGTCCCTGGCAGAGGCTGCCCAGGGAGGGGGTTGAGTCACCTTCCCTGGAGGGGTTTAAGAGACGGGTGGATGAGGTGCTGAGGGACATGGGTTAGTGTTTGATAGGAATGGTTGGACTCAATGATCCGGTGGGTCTCTTCCAACCTGGTTATTCTATGATTTGGGTTGGACAGGCCTTCAAAGCCCATGCAGTTCCAACCCTTTGCCATGAGCAGGGACACCTCCCACTGGATCAGGGGCTCCAAGCCCCATCCAACCTGGCCTTGAACCCCTCCAGGGATGGGTCAGCCACCACTGCTCTGGGCAACCTGAAGAATTTCATTGTGAAGAATTTCATTGTGAAGAATTTCATTGTGAAGAATTTCTTCCTAATTTCTAGTCCCCTCTCCAATTTAAAGCCATTCCCCTCATCCTGGGCATCCCCCGGCTGAACTCCAGGTTTAGTGTTTGATAGGAATGGTTGGACTCCATGATCCAGTGGGTCTTTTCCAACCTGGTGATTCTACGATTGTATGATTCCAACCCCAACACGTCACCCCCAAGCCACCAGCCCCACAATCTCACACCTGGACGGTCTGGCGGTCGGGGATGCCGCTGTAGACGGAGATTTGAGGCGCAGGGGGGCGAGCGGTGCCGGTGCTGCTGGGCGTTGTGGCGGTGCCGCCGGCGCTGCTGGAAGGTGGAGGTGCCGGGAGCTGCTCGTTCTCCATGGTGCTTCGCCTGGGAGCTGTGAGGTGGCAGGGGTCAGGCTAGAGCTGGAAGGGGAGAAAAGAAAGGTGAGGGGAAGCAGCCAGTGGCAGCCAAAGGTGGCACTTGCTGTCAGCTCTGAGTCTCGGCACAGATGCCAGCGCCAATGGACATATCGCATCTCACCCTGGTGTGGCTGGGGTGGGATAAAACCCCTCAAACCCACCTGTTTGAAAGTATCTCCCACCCCAGGGTGCACCCAGTTGCAGAGGGGGGAATTGCTGCCTGTGAGCCCCTGGTATCGACAGAGTGAGGGGAGGAGGAGGAGGGTGGGACGGAGGAAGGAGGGCACGAGGCCCCGTGGCTGCACCTCTAAGGGGTCCCTGCAGACTGGAAGGAAAGGAGAGATGAGAATAAGGATGCAGGGACAGACAGAAAGAGGAAAGGGACAAGGACAGACGGAGCGCGGGAGATGGAGAAAAGGAAGGAAGGATGGAATGTGGGACGGAGAAAAGGAAGGAAGGACAGAGCACGGGATGGAGAAAAGGACGGACGGAGCGAGAGATGATTGGAAAGAGAGACAAAGGTAAGGGGGCAGGTACAGACAGAAGAAGGGACAGAGGGATGGAGATAAAGCCAGCCAGACAGACAGAGGGACAGAGAAAAGGAGGAAAGGGATGAAGGGACAGAAGGAAATGAAGGAAGGGGAGAAGGGGAGTAGGAAAGGGACAAAGGAGAAGAGGGGAGGACAGAAGAAAGTAGGAAAGAGTTATAAGGAAGCAGAGGGCACAAGGGAGGGAGGGAGGGAAAGATGGACAGAAGAGGGAAAGGACAGACAGAAGGATAGAGAAGAGTAGGAAAGGGATGAAAGGAAGGATGGAGGACAAGAAGGAAAGGATGCACAGAAGGACATGAAGGAAGAGGGAGGAAGGACAGAAGGAAAGGAAAGGACCAAGGAAGGAAGGGAGGGAAGGACACACGGCCAGATGGAAGAAAAGGGAGGGACCAAGGGATGGTTGGAAGGATGGACATACGGGAGGGAGGAAAGATGGACAGAGGGAAAGAGATGGAGGGAAGGACAGACAGAAGGAATGCTGGATGGATGTAGGGGAAGAACGTAGGAAGAGAGGACGGCCAGAAGAAAGGGATGAAGAGAAGGAAAGACAGAGGGAAGGACAGGGAAAGGAAGAAGAGGGACAAAGTGATGGAAGGAAGGGAACGGATGGGAGGACAGACGATGGGAAGAGGACAGGGATAGAGTGACGGATTCTGTGGGGCTGCAGGAAGGTTTGTGAGCGCTGCCACCTTAACTGCTGTGACCATGGTGGCCTCATGAGGCTGCAAGGTCACCGACAGCCAACAACGGGCCACCAGACCATCACACCTCTGGCCACCTGTCGTGACATTCAGCCCTACCGAGCCCCTGACACTCCTTGTCCCTTGTCTGTCCATCAGCACGTGTCCACCATGAGCCAGAGGAATTCTGGGAAGCACTTTTCACCTACCAAGCAGCCATGGACCATTTTCCCACCCCCTCCCCCACAAAAAGAGCTTGGAGATATGAGGATGACATGAGGCCACACCAACCCCATCCAGATTCAAAATTCCCCCAGGGGGAGCCCAGGCTCCACCTGCTTGAGGCCCAAGCTTCTCCATCCTCACCAGCACCAAAGCCCCGTGGATTTTGGGGTGTCAAATGAGGGCACTTTGCTTTTTGAGGTACAGGTGACCTGCCAAGCCACTTCCAACCCTTACAGACTCCCCAAAAACCCTACTAAATCCAGACAAAATAATAAAAGGGGATGAATTCATGAAGCACCATGGGTGGAGGGCGTGGGGGGATCCCAGAGCTGGCACAGGGAATAGCTGTGGAGCTGGAACCCCACAAACTGAGCCCAAAATGGGGAGAGGAATCATCACAAAGGCGGAAGAAAATGGGGGAGGATACAACAGAAAGGGGGTGCAAAGTTGAGGGGGGAAATGGGGATAGGAGAGAGGGTGGTGGGTACAATAAAGAGGAGATGGGATACAATAGGGAGCAGTGGAACTTAATAATGGGGGGGACATCATAATAAAGGGGTGCAAGATGACAGTGAGGGGTGGGGAGCAGTAGTGGGGGGTGGGATATGATGGTAAGCAGGAAAAAAATGACAATGGTGGGTGGATAATAATAATAAGGGGGTATAAAAGCAGAGAGGGCTGAAAAAAACAATGGTGGGAGTGAGATAGGGTGAAAAACAGTAATAAGGGGGGGCAAAATGAGAGGGAGGATAAAAATAATGGTGCTGGGGGGTGGGAAATAGGCAAAGGGGTGGGATAGGAGGGTAAGAAGTGATTTATGAGAGTGGGGAGCAATAATAAGGGGGTGCAAGATGATGGTGGGAGGTGGGGAAGGAGGAGAGGGCAGTGATATATGACAGCAAGAGTGGAGAGAAATAATAAGGTGGGTGCAAAATCAGGGGGGCAAGATGGTTGTGGGGGGGATGTGGTGATGGTGGGGTGAGCTGGGGGTGGGATAGGAGGGTAAGAAGGGAAATATGATGGGGGGTGGGAAATAATAATAATCTGAAGAGGGGGTGCAAGACTGTGGTGGAGGGGGGATATGGTGGGGGCATGGAAAGCACTGCTGAGGGGTGGGATAGGAGAAAGGGGGGGTGGGAGAGAGGGTAAGCAGTGGTAAATGATAGCACGGGGGGTGAGGATCATTAACAAGGGGGTGCGAGATGGTGATAAGGGGTGGGATGGGAAGGAGGGAATGGGAGATGGGAGGGAGGGAAGGAAATATGACAGTGGGGGGGGAAATAAAGAGGTGCAAAAACAGAGGCAGGGTGCAAGATGGTGTCAAGGGATGGGATAGGATGGTAAACAAGGACATATGATAGTGTCGGGGGTGAGGACTGTTAATAAAGAGGTGTGAGACCATGGCAAGGGTTGGGATGTGAGGAGGAGATGAGGGATGGGAAGAGGGATGGGAAGAGGGATGGGAAGAGGGATGGGAAGAGGGATGGGAAGAGGGATGGGAAGAGGGATGGGAAGAGGGATGGGAAGAGGGATGGGAAGAGGGATGGGAAGAGGGATGGGAAGAGGGATGGGAAGAGGGATGGGAAGAGGGATGGGAAGAGGGATGGGAAGAGGGATGGGAAGAGGGATGGGAAGAGGGATGGGAAGAGGGATGGGAAGAGGGATGGGAAGAGGGATGGGAAGAGGGATGGGAAGAGGGATGGGAAGAGGGATGGGAAGAAATATGACAGCGGGGAATCACAATAAAGGGTCACAAAATCAGAGGGGTGGGGGGTGGAAGATGCTGGTGAGGGGGGCGGGTGAGGAGGGATAGGAGGGTAATCGGGGCTGCGTGACAGCGTGTGGAGCAATAACAAGGGGGGGCAGAAGCAGAGAGGAGGCGCAGAGGATGGGGAGGGGGCCGGAGGGAACGGTGAGAGTGGGATAGGGAAGGAAAAAAGGATAAAGGAGAGCAGGGTGGGGGGGTAGGTAAACTGAGGCAGGACGGTCGCAGGGCGCATGCGCGGTCCCCCCCTTCCCCTCAATTAACACCCCCCCCCTCCCCTCAATTAAACCCCCCTCACACCCAGGCCCCGGCCCGGCCCAGACAAAGCGGCGCGGCCCAGCGAGGCGAGGCGGTACCTGCGGGCCGGGGGGAGCCGGGCAGGGCCACCATGGCGGGGAGGGAGCCGGGCGGGGGGTCCCGGGGCCGACACCGGGCCCGGCGCTCGCTGCTCCCTCCGGCGGCGGCGGCGGCGCGCGCCCCGCTGCCACCGCTCATTTGCATGCCGCCGCGCGTCACGTGACGCGCCGCAGCCAATCAGAGCCCGGGAACGGCCTTCCCCCCTCACCCCGCCCATCGGCGGGCACGCCCACCGCGCGTCACGTGACGCACAGCAGCCAATCAGAGCTCGGATGAGGCCCGCGGGCGGGCACGCCCGCCGAGTATTTGCATGCAGCCTCGCGTCACGTGACACGACGCAGCCAATCAGAGCTCGGATAAGGCTCCACGGCGGGCACGCCCACCGCTCATTTGCATACCGCCGCGCGTCACGTGATACAGCGCAGCCAATCAGCGCCCGGGTGCGGCCCCGCGGCGGGCACGCCCACCGCTCATTTGCATACCGCCGCGTGTCACGTGACACACCGCAGCCAATCAGCGTTCGTCTCCGCCCCAGGACGGGGGACGCGCCTACATTACAGCTGCATGGCGCCGCGCGTCACGTGACGCACCGCGGCCAATCGCAAAGAGTCTCCGCCCCCCCGGGGAGGACGCGCCCGCCTCTTATTTCCATGAGGCCGCGCGTCACGTGACGCGCAGCGACCAATCAGCACTCGGCTCCGCCCCACAGGCCACGCCCACCGCGCCGCGGGTGCCATGGCAACGGGAGGGGAGGGGGGAGGAGGGAGATGGGGGGACACTGGGGAAACTGGGAGAGCTGTGGGGGAACTGGGGGTGCTGGAGGTCCCTGAGGGAGCTGGAAGGGCTATGAGGGGAACTGGAAGACGCTGGAGCGGGTGTCTGTGAGGGTACTGGGGGGCACTGGGGAGGCTGGGGGGCACTGGGAGGGCTGACAGGGCTGTGGTGGAACTGGAAGGAGCTGCAAGGGTTATGGGGGGGCACTGGGTGGTCTGGGGAGGGGTATGGGGGATCCCAGAGGAGCCTGGGGGGGCGCTGAGTGGGTACTGGGAGGTACTAGGGGGCACTGAGAAGGTACTGGGAGGTACTGGGGGGCTCTGAGTGGGTACTGGGAGGTAGTAGGGGGCACTGAGAGGGTACTGGGAGGTACTGGGGGGCTCTGAGTGGGTACTGGGAGGTACTGGGTGGCTCTGAGGGGGTCAGGGGCCTCTAGGAGTACTGGGGAGATCGCGGGGTACTGGGGGCCTCCGAGAGGGTACTGAGGGGCACCAAGGGGGTACTGGCAGGCTCTGGGGGTACTGGGGGGCTCCGAGAGGGTACTGAGGGGCACCAAGGGGGTACTGGCAGGCTCTGGGGGTACTGGGGGGCACTGAGGGGATACTGGGGGGCACTGAAGGGGTCAAAGGTTCTCTGTGGGTACTCGGGGGCACTGAGGGGATTAGGGAGGCTCTAAGGGTACTGGGGGGCTCTAGGATTCGTGCCACGGCCTGGGGGTGCCTGACCCCCCGCTTCGGGCTCCCCTGCTGCAGCCACGAGGTGGCGGTGCCCTCCGTCCCTCCCACCTGGAACCCCGGGTGGGGGTTACCCCTTTGTCCTATATCCTATCCTGTATCCCATCCCGTATCCCACTGCATCCCGTATCCAACCCCATCCTTCATCCAACCTCATCCCACCCCATCCCTCATCCCACCCCACACCTCATCCCAATCTCTTCCTCATCTCACCTCATCCCTCATCCTAACCTGCTCTTTATCCCACCCTGTCCTGTATCCCAACCTGTCCCATATCCTGTCCCTCATCCCAACCTGTTCCTCATCCCACCCTGCCCTGTATCCCATCCTGTATCCCAACCCATCCTGTATCCAACCCCATCCTTCATCCAACCTCATCCCTTATCCCACCCCACACCTCATCCCAGCCTGTCCCACATCCCACCCCATCCCTCATCCTAACCTGTTCCTTATCCCACCCTGTCCTGTATCCCATCCTGTATCCCGCCCCATCCCATATCCAACCCCATCCCACCCCGTCCTTCATCCCACCCCATCCTTCATCCCACCCTGTTCCTCATCCCACCCTGTCCTGTATCCCATGCCGTATCCCAGCCCATCCTGTATCCAACCCCATCCTTCATCCAACCTCATTCCACCCCATCCTTCATCCCACCCCACGCCTCTTCCCAACCTGTTCCTCATCTCACCCTGTCCTGCATCCCACCCTGTCCCACACCTTGTCCCTCATCCCGCCCCGTTCCTCATCCCACCCCATCCCTCATCCCACCCCACACCTCATCCCACCCTGTCCTGTATCCCATCCCGTATCCCACCCCATCCCATATCCAACCCCATCTTTCATCCAATCTCATCCCAGCCCATCCCACGTCCCACCCTGTCCTGCGTCCCATCCCTCATCCCACCCCATCCCGTATCCAACCCCATCTTTCATCCAATCTCATCCCAGCCCATCCCACGTCCCACCCTGTCCTGCGTCCCATCCCTCATCCCACCCCATCCCTCATTCCACCTTGTCCTGTATCCCATCCCGTATCCAACCCCATCCCTTATACTGCCTCATCCTTCATCCAACCTCATCCCAACCCATCCCTCATCCCACCCTGTCCTGTATCCCATGCCATATCCAACCCCATCCTTCATCCAACCTCATCCCACCCCATCCCTCATCCCACCCTGTCCTGTATCTCCTCCCATATCCAATCCCATCCTTCATCCAACCTCATCCCACCCTGTCCTGTATCCCATCCTGTATCCAATCCCATCCTTCATCCAACCTCATCCCTCCCCATCCCTCATCCCACCCTGTCCTGTATCCCATCCTGTATCCAATCCCAACCCATCCCTCATCCCACCCTGTCCTGTATCCCATCCCGTATCCAATCCCATCCTTCATCCAACCTCATCCCACCCCATCCCTCATCCCACCCTGCCCTGTATCCCATCCCGTATCCAATCCCATCCTTCATCCAACCTCATCCCACCCTGTCCTTATCCCATCCCAACCTGTTCCTCATCCCACCCCATCCCATATCCCACCCCATCCGTGGCCCCGTATCTCCGCGCTGACCCCCCCAACTCCTCCCCGTGCATCCCCGGGCGCGGTGCCAGCCGATGCCGGTGGATGCAATTCCTGAACGCTCCGGGGAACCGGGCAGGAAAAGCTTTTAAGCAAAATTCCACATTGTTTCCACGCAGCGGGGCGACCATTCAACCTCCAAACACGCTCAGGGTTGGGTTTCCAGCCGGAAATTTCCCATCTGAGCGTACAAAAAGCTGCATTTGGCCCCAAAAATAAGGTTGGGGGGGGGGGAAAGAAAATATTCCTCCACGCGCTTGGGCTCCGCAAATATTTATGCGGTTCAAAAAGGTCCCAGGGGAACAAAACACGGACGCTGCGTGTCCCCCCCCGAACAATAAAGCCGGATATTTTCTGATGTGAGCGGAGCTGAAGCCGGAGCCTGTTCATATCCGCCTCCCCGCGGCCTCCAGCGGGGCTAAAGCATCCAAAAAAGGCAAAAATCTTCTTTTTTTTTTGTGAAAAAAGGGCTTTTTTAAGAAATAAAATAATGTTTTGTGTGTGTGAAAAGGTTTTTTTGGGGAAAAGTGAGGTTTTTTTTTTGGAAAATGTATTTTTTTGGGAAAAAAGCGCTTTTTTCTTGGAGAAAAAAGGCTTTCTTTAAAATAAAAAAATAGTTTTTTGGGAAAAGACTTTTTCAAGAAAGAAACTTTTCAAATTAAAGGATGCTTTTTATGAGAAAAAAAGTTATTTTTTTAGAAAAACGTTGTTTTAATAGAAAAGATCCTTTTGGTGGGGAAAAAAATCTTTATATTGGGGAAAAAAAGTCTTTTTAAAATTAAAAAGGGTGGGGTTTGGGGGAAAAAGATTTTTTTCATAATAGAAGGTGCTTGTATCTTTGGGAAAAGGCTTTTCAAATAAAAAAAGGATGATTTTTTAATGAGAAAGAAAGTTTCTTCTTTAGAAAAAAGTTTTTTTCAATGAAAAAGATGCTTTTTTTGGGGGGTTAAGTTTTTTTTGGGAAAATGACTTTTTAAAATAAAAAAAACGCTTTTTCGGGGGGGGAAGTGGTATTTTTTTTGAAAAGAAAGGATTTTTTAAAATAAACAGCCTCTTTTAGGGAAAAGGGTGTTTTAATATGAAATAAAGGTGAGTTTAGTTTTAGAAAAAAAAAGGTTTTTTAAAATACAAAGGTGTTTTTTAGGGTAAAAGAGGTTTTTTGAATAAAAGACTTCTTTAAATAAAAAACCCGATACTTCCTTAAATAAAAAAAGGGATACTTCCTTAAATAAAAAAAGGATACTTCTTTAAATAAAAAAGGGATACTTCTTTAAGTAAAAAAAGATGCTTTTTTAATGAAAAAGATGCCCTTTGGGGGAAAAAAAAGGTTTTTTTTTGGGGAAAAAAGACTTTTTAAAATAAATATATGCTTTTTTTTTTTGGAAAAATGTTTTTTTCCTGGAAAAAGTTTTTTTTTTGGGAAAATAGGCTTTATAAAATAAATATATGCTTTTTTTTTTTCAGGGAAAAAGGGTTTTTCTGTGGGAAAAGGTTTTTTTTTAAGGAAAAAAAGGCTTATTTTGGAATGAAAAAGCCTTTGCACAAGCACTGGGCTCCCCCCGAGCATCCTTGGCGTGGGGGTCCCCAAGTTGCCGTTGCGTGGGGTCACCGCGTCTCTTTCTTAGCGATGGCGGGTGGTTTAACGAAGCTGGGAGTTCGTTATCGCCCGCCGGGCTAATGAGGGACCCCCAGCCAGCCCAACTTGAGCATCCCAAGATGCAGAGGTCACCGTGACTACCCCGAGCATCCCCCTGAGCCCCCCCCCCAGCCCAGCAGCATCTCCCTTCCCAGGGCAGGAAAGCCAAGAACAGGGGTGACCGAGGTTACGCAAATAATCCGAGTCGCCTTTGCGACTTTCTTCCATTTATTTGCAACGGATTCGGGTATTTTTCCAAAGGAAATCGCCGGCTGACGCGGCCCCCACCCCCCGTCGCCCTCCCCGGCTTCTTCTGGATGCTCCAAACTGGGCTCGTTTTTGGTCCAATGTTGCAGCGTGATGTATTTGTTTACAATCCTCCACGTTTTTTTGCCCCAAATCCTCAGTTTTCCTGCTCCCAGAGCAGAAATTGCCGTTTCCATCCACTTGGTGTCAGCTGCAGCCTCTCTCTGGCCCCGTGTCCACCTGTCCGTCCACCCCAAACCCAGCAGTGTTGGCTTATTTAGGGGGATGCATTCACCTCCCTGTAATTAAAGCCTTAATTCACCAGCGTTAACGATTACTACATCACCCCTATCCTCTAGGATCTGTATGGGAATGATTCAATCCCTTAGTGTTTGATAGGAATGGTTGGACTCGATGATCCGGTGGGTCTTTTCCAACCTAGTGATTCTATGATTCTATGATTTTATGATTCTGTGATTCTATTTTTCAGCTGGAAATCCCACCGGGTGCTGAATCAGCGCTGGGAATGGAGCCCCTTCCAGTTCTTCAAGTCTACTCATGCGTCATCTCCTCTGGGTTGCTGAAATAACACCAATTAGTTCAGAAATTGCTTAAACTCTGAGAGAATCATAGAATCATGGAATGGTTTGGGCTGAAAGGGACCTCAAAGCCCACCCAGTCCCACCTCCTGCCATGGGCAGGGACACCTCCCACTGGATCAGGGGCTCCAAGCCCCATCCAACCTGGCCTTGGACCCCTCCAGGGATGGGGCAGCCACCACAAATCTGGAACGGAGTTTCACCAGCATTTAGATTTGGCACATTTAGCATCTCTCCTGGGGGGCTGCTGTTGCACGACACCCCCCGATGAAGCCCCAGCAGCGGCTCAGGGGGCTGCTGAATGTACAGGTGTGAGCGATTTTCATGTTTTGCACTCAGACCCCAAGAGAAAACCCCGTGTTGGGGCTGAGCCTGGGTTTTTCACCCCGGGAAACTGAGCCCATGGTGCTTCCAGCACCTGTGGCAATGCAGCTCCAGCTGAGATTGCAGCAGGCTTCAGTTTGCTGAAGAATAAATGAACCTTCCCTGATGAGCTTTGAGCCTAGAAGCGTGCAGGGCAGCGTCCTGCAAGTGTTTGAACAAGAGCTTTCCAAGGGCAGCAAGACTGGAGGGGAGCTGCAACGCTGGGTTGCAGTGCTGGAGAGAGGGTTGCGATGTTGTGGAGAGGGTTGTGATGTTATGGAGAGGGTTGCAATGCTGGAGAGAGGGTTGCAATGCTGGAGAGAGGGTTGCGATGTTGTGGAGAGGGTTGCAATGTTGTGGAGAGGGTTGTGATGTTATGGAGAGGGTTGTGATGTTATGGAGAGGTTTGCAATACTGGAGAGGGAGTTGCAATGCTGGAGAGAGGGTTGCAATGTTATGGAGAGGGTTGGAAAGCTGGAGAGAGGGTTGCGATGTTGTGGAGAGGGTTGTGATGCTATGGAGAGGGTTGCAATGTTTTGGAGAGGGTTGGAAAGCTGGAGAGAGGATTGCGATGTTGTGGGGAGGGTTGCAATGCTGGAGAGAGGGTTGCGATGTTGTGGAGAGGGTTGTGGTGTTGTGGAGAGGGTTGCAATGCAGGAGAGAGGGTTGCAATGTTGTGGAGAGGGTTGTGATGTTATGGAGAGGGTGGCAACACTGGAAGAAAGGTTGCAGTGGTGAGGAGGTGGCTGTAATGTTGGGAAGAGGGTTGCAATGCCAGGGGGAGGGTTGGAAAGCTGGGGAGAGGGTTGCAATAATGGGGAGAAAATGGTAATTCTGGGCAGAGGGTTGTGGTGCTGGAGAGAGGGTTGTGATGCTGGAGAGAGGGTTGTGATGCTGAGGAGAGGGTTGCAATGCTGGAGAGAGGGTTGTGATGTTGTGGAGAGGGTTGTGATGCTGGGGAGAGGGTTGCAATGTTGTGGAGAGGGTTGCAAGCGCTCAGGAGAGAGGGTTGCAACACCGAAAGGAAGATTTCAACGCTGGGAAGAGGGTTGTGGTTCTAGAAGATGGGTTGCAATGCCAGGGAGAGGCTTCCAGTGCTGGACACTGTCCCCAGGGTCACAGGATCTCCCTCACTGCCTGGTCAGGTTGGGGTTCCCTCTTCCTCCTCCTCCTCCTCCTCCTCCTCTGCCCCAGCCTGGCCGTGTCCAACGTTGTGGGAATTGCAGCAGGTCCAGCAGAGAGCAGTGGTAACACGCCAGCATCCTGCTGCCTCCTCCTCACCCATCCCGGCCTTTCCAGTAAATTTTCATTTCCCTGGAAAGAGAAAAGTGGAATTTGCCAAAAAAATTGAGCTTAATTAAAAGAAAAAAAGCCAAAAAACCACGCTGATTTTTTTTTCCTAGTGGCAGACGGGGAATGGGAGCAGACGGAGCTGGCAACACAGATTTCCAGGCTGAATCGAGACTGGTAATAGCAAAGAAAACTTAAAACCCTGGTAATAGAAAAAAATTAAACCCTGTGAAAATAAATTCTAAGCTTCTCTATTAAATTATTCTGCCCCGCTGGAGTTGGACACCCGTCGCCTTTGATCCTCCCGGCCCCGTCCCGTTCCCAGCCCGCGGAACGGGGTGAAGGAGACCCCGATGGTAATGGGCACTGACAGCTTGGAAAAGCAAGACGGACGCTTCATTAATGAGCCCTAACGAGGCCAAGGGGCCCAACGAGGCCGTCAGCGGCTTCTGTTGAGCCATCGGGGTTGGAAGCGCTGGGGTGATGCCCCGGCGAGGTGTTGGGTTTTGCAAGGGAGGGAGGCTCCGAGAAGAGATGTGGTTTTACTCTGTTGGGCTTCCTGCATCCCTCGTGTTTCCAAGAGGAAAGATTTAATTAAAGAAATAAACTGGAGATACAGATCAGATCGTTTGGGGCTTGGGTGGCTTCTGCAATAGGGTGAGAGGGAGGTGAGAGCAGCCCTGGCTTGCCGTGAGCTTGAAAAGGGCTTGTGGTGGGCTTGGAGGTGGCTTGCAAGGGGTTGTTGATGAGCTTAGAAGAGGCTTGGAAGGGGTTTGTGATTAGCTTGGAAGGGGCTTGGAAGGGGTTTGTGTTGGGCTTGGAAGGGGTTTGTGATGAGCTTGGAAAGGGGTTTGTGATGAGCTTGGAAGGGGCTTGGAAGGAGCTTGTGATGAGCTTGGAAGGGGCTTGTGATGAGCTTGGAAGGGGCTTGGAAGGGGCTTGTGATGAGCTTGGAAGGGGCTTGTGATGAGCTTGGAAGGGGCTTGCAAGGAGTTAGTGATGGGCTTGGAAGGGGTTTGTGGTGGCCTTAAAAAGGGCTTGCAAAGGATTTGAGATGAGCTTCAAGGGGCTTGTGATGCGCTTGGAAGGGGCTTCCAACAGGTTTCCAATGGATTTGCAAAGGGCTCACGATGTTTCCTATCCATGCAGGCAGGCCAAACCCTTTGCCCACCTCAGGAAGGCTCCAAGTTCTCAATTTTTGTTCCTCCTCTCCAAAACCAGGCTGGCTGGAGCCCTCATGGAGATTTCCTTGCGCTTCCAGCTTTCCCAGGGCTGTCTCTTAGTTCAGACCATCCAGGGAGAAGTTGGATTTCAAGCCACCCCCTTGCCTTTTGCTTTGCTTTCTGTGATTTAAGGAAAAGCAGATGCAAAAGTGGAGATGAAAGAGTCGGATGAAGCCGAGGGAGGGTGGAAAAACCCCACGGCGCTGCAGAGCGGGACCCCGAAGGTGCGACGGCTGCGTAGGGGCTGCGGCTGGTGACGCGCGGGAAGGCAGGACGGCCGAGATGAAAGAAGCCTTGGAGCCTCTGAGTAACTGGAACCAGAGGGAGGGGAGTCCAGGCTGGGAAATTCAGCTCGGGGAGGCTTGGAACAGCGGGGTTTCTTTGATCCAGGCATCAATTCCTGGCTTCCTCCTTCCCTTGGTGGTGGGATGTGATGGGCTTGTGGCAGGAACCCAGTGGGATTGTAAAAGGCTTACAAAGGGCTTGCAGGGGGGTTGTAATAGGTTTACAATGGGCTTACAAGGGGCTTGCAATGGACTCTCAAAGGGCTTGCAAGGGGCTTACAGTGGACTTACAACTGGCTTGCAGGTGGCTTGCAACAGGCATGAGGTGGGCTTGCAAGAGTCTTACAATGGACTTGCAAGTGGCTTGCAATGAGCTTGCAATGGGCTTACAAAGGGCTCACAAGGGGCTTATGATGGTCTTGCAACAGGCTCACAATGGACTTGCGTTGGGCTTCTGATAGGCTTGTGATGGGCTTGCAATGGGCTGGCAATGGGCTTGCAGTGGGCTTAAAACAGGGGTGCAATGAGTTTACAACAGGCTTGTGATGGGCTGGCAAGGGGCTTGCAATGAGCTTACAACAGGGTTACAATGGACTTGCAATGGACTTGCAACTGGCTTGCAGTGGGCTTGTAATTGGCTTGCAATGGGCTTGCAATGGGTTTACAACAGACGTGCAGTGGGCTTACAAATGGCTCACAAGGGGCTTATGATGGACTTGCAACAGGCTCACAATGGACTTCCAACAGGCTTGCATTGGGCTTCTAATAGGCTTGTGATGGGCTTGCAATGGGCTTACAACAGGCTTGCAATGAGTTTACAACAGGCTTGCAGTGGGCTTACAAAGGGCTTGCAAGTGGCTTACAATGGACTTGCAACAGGCTTGCAATGGACTTCCAACAGGCTTGCATTGGGCTTCTAATAGGCTTGCAATGGGCATGGCAAGGGGCTTTACAATGGGCTTACACCAGGCTTAGAACAGGTTTACAATGTGCTTGCAATGAGGTCACAACAGGTTTCCACTGAATGGCTCCTCTCACTTCTCCTGCTGTTCCCTTGGGTGCTGAGCTCCCATCATTTCACCTCTTGCAGAGATTTTAGTGTTTTCCCCCCAAACAGCGACTAATTCCCCACTGTGGGACAGATACCAGCAAGAAAAGTGGATTCATCTAGATTTAATGCAACTATGCTCGCTGTCCTCCTGCTCTTCCCGGTGCTTTCCCTTGGAAAATGGGAAAAAAAAAAATCCGTTTTCCCTGAAATAAAGATTTATTCCCTTATTTCCAAGCCAAATTACAGCTTTTTCGCCTCTCAATACTGTATCACGTTAGGTACCACCAACCTGCTGTGATGCTGAACCTCCACTCCTCATCATTTTGCCCCAAACTGAGGACAAAATGCAATAATTTATAATAAATCCTGATGTTATCTCCCTGTATGATGTAATTCTGATTTTTTTCTCTTAATGGGGCTATTCCACCAATGGGATTTCACTTTCCTTTCAAGCTTTTCTCTATTTCCAGTCGGATCTGATGGTGCTTTCAGTCACCACGGGGGATGTTCAGCATCGCCCCTAGATAAAATGATGTTTATCAAGGTCCAGATTCCAATGGATTTGGGATAAAAATGCCTTTATATCCTCAACCATCCTATCTGCAACCCCAAATCCTGATTTCTGGGGCGAGATGCAGAGATGAAAGCACTGAGGAAGGGGTCATTTTGGGATGGAGGTGGAGAAGACGTTGCACAACTGGTCTGAAGAGGTTCTCAGCCCATCCCAACCACTTGGTTTCATCCTCACTCTCCAAAATAAAAGAAGAGGAGCTCGGGTTGAAGGGTATTCTCCCACGTCGAGATGCAATGATTCATGCAGCCCCACAACCGGTTGCGTGGGTACAGTCACTCATGGGTGTGGGGGAATTTTCCACGTGGATTTTTTACCCTTGGAGAAACCTTCTAGAGAACCTGCTGCTGGGATTTTGACTTTCCAAAGACGTTATCGCTGGAGATCCTGGTGAATTCAACCAGGTTTGCTTCCTCCCAGGCTGGAAACAAGAAAAGGAGGAGATAACACAGGAAAAATAGGTACCATCCCACAGCAAAATTCTCCTTGATTTATTGATACCGGTGGGGAAAATGCTATGTTGATGCTGAACTCGTGCCGGGATGGGAATATAAAGCTAAAATCGTCTTGATTGTTTGGTGGAGCGAATGGAGATGTGACTTCTCCTGCAGATACAGGGTGTTTATCCCTATGTGTGTGCAGGGAGCAGCGATTCAGCGTCTTCCTTGTGCTCCTCACCATGGCCAAGGGTGCATGTTGATGCTTTGGCTCTGCTGGAGATGCTTCACAAAGCCCTTGCCCAGCTGCTGGGTGTCTCCCAGGGAGATGTTTTGCTGGAGAAGCCACTCAACTTTACATACAGGCCATTTTCTTGAGCAGGGATGGAGTGTTGCTGCTAATTAATAGAGGATTTGGGCTTGTTTTGAAGCCCAGCATGACTTTGCTTGGTCATTCCATAGAATCACAGGATGGTTTGGGTTGGAAGGGACCTCAAAGTCCATCCAGTCCCACTCCCTGCCATAGGCAGGGACACCTTCTGCTAGATCAGGTTGCTCCAAGCCCCATCCAACCTGACCGTGAACCCCTCCAGGGATGGGGTTGTCCCAGCTTCTCTGGGCAACCTGGGCCAGGGCTTCCCCACCCTGATCGTGAAGAATTTCTTCCTAAGATCTCATCTCAATCTCCCCTCTTTCAGCTTCAAACCATTCCCCTCATCCTCTCCCTGCCCTCCTTGATCAAAAGCCCCTCCCCAGCTTTCCTGGAGCCCCTTCCCACACTGGAAGCTGCTCTAAGGTCTCCTGAAGCTTTCTTTTCTCCAGGCTGAACCACCCTAACTCGCAGCCTGTCTTCTTAGGAGTGTCCCCATGCTCTCAGGTGGTGTTGGGGTGCAGCAGAACCCCCGCTCTCTGAGTGCATCCATCATATTTGGGTGCAATCGCCTCCAAAATCTTTGCACACCAAGAGCCCGGAGCCAATAAAGATGCTACAAGCTCTGTACAGTTGCTCATCACCAGGAATTTCTCCTCCAGCCACCTTCTGGATGGTCCCACCACCTCTTGGATCTTGGGAACGCTGTCGAGAAAAAATAAACAGGATGAACTCTTCCCGGATTATTTAACGTGGCAGTGAGCCAGGCTCAGTATCACCTGGGCTGGTGGGTACGAGTCCGGATTCGAGCTCTTATCTCCAATTACAGAAGGTAAACAGTGGATCTGGGACGTCAGCTGGGCTGAGGTGGGATGGGCCTTGTTGTTAAGACTGGCATCATCATCCTGAAGACGTAATTAACTGGAAATAGGTCTCCTGTCAAACAAATATGAATATGTATGATTCTATAAATGGGTGACTGTACCCCATAGCCACATCCAGCCTGATTTCATGTTGCTTTTGGGGCACATAATGCAATTTTAGGGAAAAATAAGTGTGGTGTCACCTCCAGCCGCTTTACCAAGATGGATCACATGCATCCAACCCCAAATTGAAGCCAGGTTTAAGCTCTCACCCACTTCATGGATGATACTCCACTGTTTCTCCTGTGCCTCCTCCATCATGGGATGGAGCTGGGACATGGCTGGAGCCACAAAGCTCCATCCCTGCTCAGCTCCTCTCCAGCCAGATGGTTTTTAGCCACCTTGCAGTCATTGACATAAAGTCTTCTACCAGCTCAAGTCCTTCTCGTTGCTCATTAATAGGTTTGGGGGCCCAAAGCTGCCTCGTTAATCTCTGGGGAGCAGTTGGGTGTGTAATATTTCATCTGGTGCCGAGCTGTTGCTGGTTGAGTTTCTCCTGTAGCTTCATTTTCCAGCTGATAGTAAAACCACATGGGCCACAAAGCCTTGTTGCAGCGCTTTGAGTCGCATGCAAATGAGAGCTGGGAGCATGCAAAGCTGCGGAGCTCCTGATGCAAACCTCCTCTTGGCTTTGCATGCAACTTGGTCCACCCAGCGTAATTGAGATCTTCAATGTTAGCTCCAGCTCCTCCTTTTCATGGATCTGTTTCTCCAGCCCAGCCTTATTGCTTTCCTTGCTCACACCAAGACCTTCATCTCTTGCTCACAGCAAGATCCTCATCTATTTACACCAAGACCTTCATATCTTGCTTACACAAAGATCTTCACCTCTTATTTACACCAAGACATTAGTATCTTGTTTACATCAAGACATTAATCTCTTGTTTACATTAAGACCTTCATCTCTTGCTCACACCAAGAGCTTCATCTCTTTTCCACACCAAGAGTTTCATCTCTTGCTCACACCAAGGCTGCCATGGGGTGGATACACAGTCCCAGATGAGAGTCAACCCCATTCCCACCACTGTTTCCATGGGGTTGCATCCTCCTTCTTTCCTCTGCTGGCTGTGATTATTTGTCTAGCACTTGGCTTCTTCCTTTTCCTACCCTTTGAAACGCAGGTTGTGCTTCCTTTGGAGACAGGCTGGAGCTCCTGCGCCCTCTCAGCAAAGATAGAAACAATGTAGGGTTGGAGGAACTACGGAAAAAGACAAGGGAGAAGAGGTTGAGGTATCAACCAGGCTTTCTCCACAGCCCTGTGACCAGGGAAAGTGACAATTCTCTTCTTGAAGAGGAAGACGGTATTTGCTCTTTGGGTTAGTGCCACCTTCTTGGGATGATGTGACCAGTTTGAGGACCTCTAAGTCAAGAGGAGGTAGAGAAGGACCAATATGGGGTCACCAAGATGTTGAGGGGGCTGGGTTGAGGGATGACGATGAAGAGGAGGATAAAGGGAGGATGTAAGCACAACCACTGCGATGTAGAGGGGGTTTCCCGAAGAGGACAGTGCTAAACCTGCCTGAAAAATCCCTTAAACATGTTCCATCACATCATCTCCATAAGATGGGGCAACGCAAGCCATGGAGATGCAGAAACCACTCTGGTTTCCGCTGTCCCTTCCCCTTTCATTTGAATTTTATAACTCGGGAGCAAAACTGGGATAACCTTGAACAACCCCCCTGCAAACTATTTCAACTCCACAGGTTGGAGGGAGGCGAAGATGTCTGTGGAGATGTCCCTTTCTATTCACGAGACCTTTGGACCAGCAGGAGAAATTGAATATAAACAAACTCCACACCCACCCTCGCTGACCCCACAGAACATCTACAAACACCACGCGTCCAGCCACAATGTGGGTTGTAGCAAAACCCATCGCCCGGCTCTCAATCCACCCATATCTGACAAAGCTCTTGGCATGAAAATCCAGAGCAAATAGCTGGCTGAGGGTTTTCTTTCCCCCCCAAATCCTTCCCGGTAGAGTTTTCCAGAAAGTGATACAGCCCGGATTAGCATCCCAGCATCCCACATAGCAGCAGGTACAGGCGGAGGGGGAAGAAGCCCAGTGCGTTGGGTCCATCCTGATATTTAAAGTGGAGAAAAAAAGATGGGTTTAAGTTGTACTTATGATTTTTGCAGCCCTGGGGGAGGGAGGTTTTAAATTCCCCATCCTGAGATAAGATATCCAAGGGTTTCTAAATTTATATATATATAAACTTATATATCATGGAATCATAGAATCACCAGGTTGGAAGAGACCCACCGGATCATCGAGTCCAACCATTCCCATCAATCACTAACCCATGTCCCTCAGCACCTCGTCCACCCGTCCCTTAAACCCCTCCAGGGAAGGGGACCCAACCCCCTCCCTGAGCAGCCTCTGACAGGGACCAATGACCCTTTCCAGGAAAAATTTTTTCCTAATATCCAGCCTAAAGCTCCCCTGGTGGAGCTTGAGGCCATTCCCTCTCGTCCTGTCCCCTCTCCCTTGGGAGAAGAGCCCAGCTCCCTCCTCTCCACAACCTCCTTTCAGGCAGTTGGAGAGAGCAATGAGGTCTCCCCTCAGCCTCCTCTTCTCCAGGATAAACACCCCCAGCTCTCTCAGACGCTCCTCTTGTTCTCCAGACCCCTCACCAGCTTCGTTGCTCTTCTCTGGACTCGCTCCAGAGCCTCAACATCCTTCTTGTGGTGAGGGGCCAGAACTGACCCCAGGATTCGAGGAGTGGTCTCACCAGTGCCGAGTCCAGAGGGAGAAGAACCTCCCTGGCCCTGCTGGCCACGCCGTGTCTGATCCAAGCCAAGATGCCATTGGCCTTCTTGGCCACCTGGGCCACTGCTGGCTCATGTTCAGTCGCTGTCACCAACACCCCCAGGTCCTTCTCCTCCAGGCACTTTCCAGCCAGACTTCTCCTAGTCTGGAGCTGCTCAGGGTTGTTGTGCCCCAAGTGCAGGACCCGGCATTTGACCTCATGAGGTTCACCAAGGCCAAGTGCAAGGTCCTACACCTGGGTCAGAGCAGTCTGTGGTTTCAATACAGGATGGGGAATGATGTGATGGAGAGCGAGAAGGACTTGAGGTGTTGGTGGGTGAGAAGCTCCACGTGAGCCGGCAACATGTGCTCACAGCCCAGAAACCAACCGTGTCCTGGGCTGCATCCAGAGCAGAGGAACCAGCAGGGCAAGAGAGGGGATTCTGCCCTACTTCACTCTGAGAGACCCACCTGGAGCCCTGTGTCCAGTTCTGGAGTCCTCAGCACAGGAAGGACATGGAGCTGTTGGAGCGAGTCCAGAGGAGGACGCAGAGATGATCTGAGTGCTGGAGCACCTCCTGTATGAGGACACCTCCTGCATGTGTCCAAGGCCAGGTTGGATGGGGCTTGGAGCCCCTGATCCAATGGGAGGTGTCCCTCCAGCTTTGAGGTCCCTTCCAACCCAAACCCCTCTTTGATCCCATGACATTCACAACCACCTTTTGCTGCAAAGGGGCTGGTTTGGAAAGCGAGAACCCAGCCTCAAGCTTAGCTGCCTCCAGCTTAATCCCCCGCCAGCTCCTAATGAAGAACAGACCCGTTATTCATGAGACGGTGAAATAAAACTGCAGTTGCTCGAAAATATTTCCTGCTGGCGCACGTGCCTCTCCATCCCACAGCCAGGTTTATCTTAATCTAGATCCATAACACTGCCCTCAAACATCCTCCTGAAGCTTTTAGGCTCAGTTTTATGGTTTATAAGGTGAAATAAGGGTTTTTTTTCCCACCTGGAAATTGGAAAGTGAGTCTGGGAGTAGACGTGGATGCTAGAAATCCAGTAGAATGCTAATTTTTCAAACTAAATAAGAGCTCCAAGAGACAAGCAATGAAAAGTTCTACCCTTTTGATTTTTAGGCAACGTGTTATTCATCAATTGACCCCTGTATTTTGCTTTTAAGGTACCCAACAACCCCTTTTTTACAGCCAGGAATGCGAGGGAGCTGCAAGCATCCCCCTCCAGGGTTGGATGTGGCCCTTGCAGAGAAGATATTTGGTACTGAAATCAAAGAGTAGGAGGCAATAGTTTTTGTAGCTCTCCTGCTTTTAATGGGAGAACTAGAGTTGCTTTGGAAAATGATATTTGGTCAAAGCAGAGGAGGTAACGGAGCCTCAGGTTTGCAAAAAGGAGCTCTGTGTTTGGGAAAAGGCATCTCAGGATTGTAAAACAGAGTCATAAATTTGTAAAAGGAGGTCCCCAGTTTGCAAAAAGACACCCCAGTGTTAAGAAAAGGAGCCCTGATCTGTAAACTGGGGTCCCAGGGTTAAGAAAAGGGGTCTTAGTTGGTAAAAGGGAGCCCCATGCTTGCAAAAAAGGGTCCTCAGATTCGCAAAAAGGGATCCCAAGTTCAAGAAAAGGCACCTAAGGCTTGTGAAAATGGGTCCTAGGCTTGAAAAAAGGTGTCTTGGCTTGAAAATAGAGGTGTCAGTTTTAAGAAAAGGAGCCTTAATTTGCAAAATGGGGTCCCAGGTTTGCTAATAGGCACCCTACATTCCAGAAAAACACCCCAGGTTTGCAAAATGGGGCTCAAAGGTTGCTCAAAGGGGTCCTAGGATTGAAAAAAATACATTCTGGGTTTAAGAGGAGCCTTGATTTGCAAAAAAGGATCCCCAGGCTTGCAAAAAAGGGGTCTAGGGTTGTAAAATGGGGTCCCAGGCTTGCGAAAAGGCAACCCAGAGTTGAGAAAAGGCACCCTAGGATTGCAAGAAGGGGTCGTATGTTTGAAAAAAGGTGTCACAGCTTGAAAAAAAGGGGTCTCAGGTTTAAGAAAAGGAGGCCTGATTTGCAAACTGGGGTCACAGCACGAAGAAAAGGGGTCTTGGTTGGTAAAATAGGGTCCCCAGCTTATAAAAAGGGTCCCCAGATTTGCAGAAAGGGACCCTAGGTTTACAAAAAGTGGTTTAAGACTTGAAATAATGGGTCCCAGGCTTGCAAAAAGGGGTCTTGGTTTGTAAAAAGGGGCCCCAGGTTTGTAAAAAGGCACCTCAGATTCAAGAAAAGGCACCTCAGATTCAAGAAAAGGCACCTCAATCTTGAAAAAGGGGGTCCCAACCTTGCAAAAAGGGGTTTTGGTTTGTAAAAAGGGGTCTCAGGCTTGCAAAAAGGCACCTCAGATTCAAGAATAGGCATCCCAGGTTTGCAAAATGGGGCTCAAGGGTTGCGCAAAGGCTTGAAAAAAGGGGTCTCGGGTTTAAGAAAAGGAGCCCTGAGTTGCAAAACGGGGTTCAAGGGTTGCACAGAGGGGTCCTAGGCTTGAAAAAAGGGGTCCCAGCTTTAAGAAAAGGAGCCCTGACTTGCAAAACAGGGTCCCAGGGTTGCGCAAAGATTTGCAGCAATTGTCCTGGGAGGATTTCCCACCCCATCTCGTGCGGGAAATGCCCTTGAACCCCTCAAATAGGTATTAAAGATGAAAAAAGCCTGGTTTTGGGAAATGATGCCCTTGGCAGCAACCCCTGGCTGAATGGTTCAAGGGCCGGTTTGATCCCTGTGCGATTTTTTTCCCCTGTTAATCTGATAAAGACTTGATCCCCGGGCTGTTATTTCAGCAAAAAGAGTGGGAAAAAAAGCACCCAAAATCCCCTTTTGGAGCGGAAAAGGCTGTGTGGCAGCTCCAGCTTGGCCCCTCTTCACCCTCCTCATGGATTTATCAGTTGCCTCTCCAAAGAGAACGCATGAAGTTGGGGTGTAGTCCCCCCAGAAAACCTCATTTTCCCCCAGAACATCCATTTTGCAGCCTTGGGACCCCAAATAAACCTGTTTTTTAGGTACGAAAACCCCCAAAACACCCATTTTAGCACCCTCAATAACCCTATTTTTGCAGTGTTAGGGCCCCCCTTAAACTCACTTTGGTCTGAAGACCCGTTTTGACAGCACAGGGTCCTCCAAGAGATGCAATTTTGCAAAACAGGGTCCCCCTAAATAATTTTTGTCCCCCCTCCCAAGACCCATGTTCTTTGCAGCTTGATGGTCCCCCAAGAAACTTATTTTTCTGGGCTGTGACTCCCCAATAAACTTATTTTTTGTAGTGTTGGGATCCCCTGAGACCCATTTAGATGACATTGGGATCTCTCAAGAGACACAATTCTGCTGCCCAAGATCCCCCAACAAACCCATTTTTGCAGTGTTGGGGGGCCCCAAGATATTTATTTGTGCAGCATGGGACCCCCCCAAAAAGGATCCTTTTTTCCAGCATCGAATCCCCCCCTAAAACTATTTTTGCAGCATGGGATCCCCCGCAAAAACCTATTTTTTAAGCTCAAGGTCTTCCAGGAATCTCATTTTTCCAGCATTGGGATCACTTACGAGCTCCACTTTTGCATCATAGACACCCCACAGCCCTGAGACCTATTTTTTTACCCCCAAACCTCATTTTTTCTGGCACAATATCCCCCAATAATTCTATTTTTGGCATTATGGGATGCCTCTAGAGACCTATTTTTGTGGGGTCCCCAAAGGGATCCAATTTTGCACTGTGGGGTCCCCCATAAATCCATTTTCTCCAGCCTAGACCCCCCTGGAGGGACCTAACCTGAAGATAAACCCAGCCTGGGGGCTCCCAATCCTCTTTTCCCTCCCTTCCCTCATTGCCCAGCACCCCACCCACCCTCTGCAATGATAATAACGATCAATAAAATGTTAATTATTGCATTTGTGGAATGGAATGTTTCACTGAGATGTTTCAAGATGGGGTTTTGAATGGATTTAAATAGAATTGGGAGACAAAAAGTGTAAAGTTTGAGGATGAACAACAGGGTGGAGGCAATTCTGTCGCCAGAAGATGCTGCACTAAGGCTGGATGCCTGGAAAAAAGGGTGGAAATGGGCAAAATGTATTATTTTACTGGAAAAATAGTGTAAAAATCCTGGTTGTCCCATGCCTGGAGGTGTTCAAGGCCAGGTTGGATGGGGCTTGGAGCTCCTGATCCAGTGGGAGGTGTCCCTGCCCATGGCAGGGGTGGGACTGGATGGGCTTGGAGGTCCCTTCCAACCCAAGCCCCATAATAAACAAATTTATAGATAAAAACGCAAAAATAAAGAGCAAAATAAAGAAAACCTTGAAGGAATGAAAACCTAAAAAAAAAGAAAAAAATAAGATAATGCCCAAATAAGAGGAAACAAAACCAGAAAATAAGAGAAGAAATGTAAATATGAGATGAATACAATCCAGGAGCAGACTTGGGGTGGGAATGAATTCGTGGTGGAGTGGATGAAGAGCATTCCCATCTCCTCCGCCTCCTCCTCCTCCTCCTCTGGTCCCCCCCAACCCCACAGGGGGTTCCTGACCACTTTGTTCCCCCCCCAGAGCCTTAGCGGGGAACCGGAGCGAGGAACTGGGCACAATGCACATCCCGCCTTCAATAGCGTTGGGAGGGGTTTCTTTGGCCTTTCCTGAATTAAATAAACATCTTTTTTTTAAATTATTTTTTTTTCTCCCTACCTTTCTGGAATTTTCCTAGCCCCACGAATGCCCCCGTTTGTGCTTTATGTTATTATGATGGATTTTGTTCTCCGGCTATTCCGGGAAGAGGAAAATAAACCACGTAGGCAGCAAAAAAACTGCTCCCCCCCCAATTTTCTTGAGCGCCAGGTGATGATGGAGAATAATATCTAATAATATCTGAAAAATGTTAATGCCTGGAACAAAAATCCATTGTGGATTAAAGGCAGGAGGATGCTGCATGTCCTGCATCCCTGCCTGCATCACTTAGGATGGTCCTGGGATGCTAAAGAAGGCGCATCCCGAAAACTCCTTCACACATGCCACCCCAAAAATCATCCTTAAATGGATTTTCAGTGATGCTCCAAGGAGCCACAAGTTTTAGGAGTTGGCATGGTCTCAACTCTCCTTTCTAAAGCCCAAGTTTCCCTTTGCTGGGACAGTTTTTGCTCTGTGTGCCCTTAAAATGGGACAAACCCAGTGGTTTTCATTGCAAAATAGATTAAAATGTCTAATTAGTTATTTATTAGTTTTATTTATTTAGTGTATTTATTCATTGTACTTATTTTAGCCCTTGTTGTAGATGGTATTGATATTGTATATGTAATTATTCTATGATACTATACTATATCATATCATATCATATCAATATAATATCATATCATATCAATATAATATCATATAATATCATAGCATACATCACATACTATAAATCATATCATATCATATTGTATCGTATCAATATAATATCATATAACACCACATCTTACATCACATACTATAAATCATATTATATCATATCATATAATATCATATAACATCACAGCATACATCACATACTATAAATCATATTATATCATATCATTATATCGTATATTACATTACCTTACATTATATTGTATTACATTACATTGTATTATATCATATTTGTTGTATAATACATTATAGACTACATAATTATGTTAATACATCAATATTATATTTATTAAATATATTATGTGTGTCTATATATAATTTAGCATCTTTCTACTGCAAAAAAAGACATGGAAATGTCTCTCTCTATATATTTATATACAGAATTTTGTGACTTTCTAGTGCAACATTAGACCCTAAAAACCATCAGAAATGTATTTTTTCAATACGGGAAAACCACAGGGAATTTTCTCACTGAGCATCTCTGCCTCGCTCAGCCCCTGCATCCCAACTTCCCGCTGGGTACCAGCCCCCAGCTCATCCCAAACCTGAATCCTTAAGGTTTTCCTCCATGTGGAAAACACCATCCATCACCCTGGAATAATACTCTTCCAGATGTTCTCTAGCATCCCAAATCCAGATGTTCATTCATTTTTCAATGGATGAAAACCCACATTTTTCCCCCAAACTTGGAATAGTTGCTATTTCAAAGCAAAATCTTCCACACAAAAGTCTATTTATTATCATTATATATTGCTTCTTTCTCCCAAATTTCTTTTCACACCTTCCCAGCCTTCTTTGGAAACCAAATTTTGGGATATAGAGGGAAAATAAATGAGGGTTTGTCTATAAAACTCATGAATATGATTTTTTTTTTTAGTGGGACATGAATTTTTCAGCACGGTGATGCAGGAATTTACGGCATCGCGTCAGATTTGAAGCCTCGATGGAAAATTACCATCGGGCGAACAAAGAAATCTGGGATTCGGGAGCGGGAAAGGGAATAAACAGGCGGGCCAGGAAGCTGGGAGGAAACCTTGGGCAGGGGAAGGGAAGGGAGAGAAAAGCTCACGCTGTGGGGGGCAGTGAAAATACCCCCCCTAGGAGGGGCTGGGGCTGTGGGAAAGGGGGCAAGCGGCTTCCGCACCCTGAAATCCCCCTGGAATGAGGGGGATGTGTCCGGGCTGGGATGGCGATGGGAGCACAGGGTGATTCCCGTGAGCTTTGTCATCACCTGAGTTTTTCATGCTCCTCACGCTGCCCCAGCTCCCGATCCCTAAAACCACCTTTATGCATCCCCATGTACCCCAAAACCTTGAAAATCATCTTTACGCAGCCCTGTGTACCCCAAAACCTTAAAATCATCCCAGAATTCCTCCTCCAGCCCCTTTCCAGACCTTCCTTCTCCATCGATTTTGGGTGGAGAATCATTTTTTAGGGGGAAAAGGGTGATTTCTGCTTCCCTGGGGTTATTCCTCCTTGGGGCTCTTTGCAAATGTGCAAGGAGAGCGAGGGTACAAGGGGTGAGGGTGGAAGGAAACAAGAGTGCGAGGGGTAATGAAGTAATGGAATGAAGAAGTAGATGAGGAGTGGGTGGTGCATGGGGGGACACGTGAGTGCCCCAGACCCTGGGTTTGAAGCCAGCAAGTAGTTTTGGCTGCTGGATCCCCCATGATCCTGGGAAAAGGGCTTGACCACAAGGCTGATCCCCTGTCCCGGGAGGATTTCTCCATCCAGGAGGACAAATCCAACTCTGGAGCATCCCCAAACAAATTGAAATGGGGGAAGGAAGAGCCCAGGAGAGGCAGGCAGCTGGCTGCTCCCGGGCAAGACGGTGCCCATCACCGCAGTGTCAGGCTGCTACATGCCCAACCTTGCTGCCCTCTGGCCTTGTGCAAGAGCTCGGTATGAGGAAGAACCTCGTCCTCCTCCTCCTCTGTCTTCTCCTCCTCACATCCTGGAAGAGGGTGCTGGAGCCTGGCTGGGGTGTCACCCCAAAATCTCACCCCATAACAAGCTGTCCCAGAGGGTCCCTGCTCAGGAGATGCTCCAAAGGGTCTGCTGGTGGCCACCCCATGGATGTCCTTCACCCCATGGATGTCATGCCCCCCATGGATACCCTTCACCCCATGGATACCCTTCACTCCATGGATGTCCTTCACTCCACTGGTGTTCTTCACAGCCTGGATGACCTTCACCCCACAGATATCCTTCATCCCACAGATGTCCTTCACCTCCAGATGTTTTTCACCCCATGGGTGATGCCCTTCACCCCACCGATGCCTTTCATCACCCCGCGGAGCCCACCAAGCCCACTGGGAGATGACGCTTCTTGGTGTCACGAGCTTCCCAAGACTCGGCCTCCGCGTGCAGCCCGACATGCCAGAGCAAAGTGCTTCTGCCCTCCCCAACCACCAGTCGGCAACGAGGCCCCAGTTATTGCAACAGGAGGGCAACAAGCCTTGGCCTGACACCACCTCCAAGAAGTTTTGGGGCTCCCCTGGACCGGTGAGAGGGCAGGTCCTTGCAGCTCCGCGATGGATCATTTTGGGTGGGTGTTGCCAGGATTCGACCTCAGGGAAGGATTTTTTTTTTCCTCCCCTTGCAGAAGCAGAGCATCATTTTTTGGGGGGGTCCTTGGCCAATGGGATGGGGTGAGGAACCCCTAAAATGTTGATTCCCCCCCCCCTTAAGGAGCTGGGGAATGTGGAAAAGAGGTAAAAATAAATCCAAAAACCAAGGCAGGGGAGTGCAAGGTGTAATTCCAAAGCCACAAGAATTTCAGAGGTGAAAAATTGAGGGAGAGATCAAAGCAGCTGCTTGGGAACCTCACAAGCTCCAGCAGGATCTGAAGGTGACCTTGCTTTGACATCCCCAAAAATCTGGACCTGTCCAACCGGCACCACTTGCCATCCCAGTGTGGTTGGATAATCCCCCCTCATCCCCAAAAATGGGGCATGAAGCAGCTAAAGGAACCCAGTGGGGGGGTATTTTTGGACATCGGGCTTTTTCGGGATGCTCTGAGCAGCCCCCAGAACCCACCAGGACTTTTTCAGCCGGGCTGGTTTTCCAGCATGCCGGGACGTGCTGGAAAGCACTTGCTCTTCCAGCATTTTCCTAATCTCTCTTTCCTTTTAAGCAAAGAATTCGGTGCTAAAAACTTGGCCCTGGGGGTTTTGTGCCGGCTCAATCCCACCCTCGCTGCAAGATGCGGTGATGATGCTGGTCCTGGGGTCTGGCTTTTGGGATTGCATTCATTGGATGGAACCTGCATGGAACGATCGCTTGGTATTTTGTGGGATTGCATGGGATGATTTAATGAAATTACATAGATTCGCGTGGGATTTAATGGGACTGCATGGGATTTAATGGGACTGCATGGGAAGTGAAGCCTGAAAACAGGGGAAGAGCCGCTTCTGCAGGTGCACGAAGGGGTTTGAGGGACATGGGATTAAAATGAAGCTGGATATTTTGCAACCGTGCACTTTGGGATGGACTCAAGCCCTGTTTTCAGCCCTTCGGCAAATACTCAAGGCTTTGAATAGGTCCCATCACTTTTACGGCCCCTGGGAATGGGGAAGGAAAAGCCAACCTAGAAGATATCGGAACCGGTTTGGCCGTCAGGGACTTTCAGGCTCCATGGGAGCCTCCAAATTGGCTTGAAAAGCATTAAATCTTGCAAACTGCCCAGATAAGGTGCAAAAAAGCCTCTTGGCATCCTCTCCAGCTAAATCCAGCTGGGAAAACCCTTCCAAAGGTTGGGATTTGATGGCAAATGGCATCGATGCCCCTTCCCCACGGCTGCAACAAGACCCCATCCACCACATTTTCAGGGGGTCTGAGCCGCCCTCTCCGCTGTCTCCACTTTCTAATGAGCATAGATTTTTCCCTTTCCTTTTGCTTTTGTATTTAATCAGCCGCTCATTAAAACCTTGGGCTTTAATTACTCCTGACGAGGTGCAGCAGGGGCTGCATTTCCAATTTCCTTTCTTTAATTCTTTTAATTGGGAGAAGCGCCGGGCTCGTGACCCAGCACTGCAAGAAAATCAGTGAAGGGGGCTCTTGAGGGGTTATTTTCTACCTATTTTATCCAACAGCTTTGCATCACCCCCCCAAAATAGGGAAAATACCCCCAAATCCATGAGCAAAGGGGTTGGAAGCTCTGCGTTATCTCACCCATCTATGCTCAGGGCATGCATTTGCTGACTCTTCACCTCTCCCAACCTGACACAGCTACTAATAATACAGATAATTTCCATCCAACCTTTTTATTCTTCGTTATTTATAAAGCCTAAATAAAACTTGAATAAACCCCAAAGCTGACGGAGACAGTTTTTGGGGAGGGTGGTGGTTTTGTTTTTTTTTTTGGAGGCAAGCCGGCGGTGCGGCTTTTCTTCTTCTCCAACTTGGAAACGAACGGGTCAAGTCATGAGTTTTGCAATCAAGCTCCTGAATTTTCAGGAGATGCTGAGTCTTGAGTTTGGGGAATGGGGTTACTGAAAGGGTGGAGGAGGCTGTGTGAGGGGGAGGGATGCTGAGAGCACCCCTAAAACATCAAATTGCATCATCCTGGGAGGATGATGATCCCCAAAAGATCAAAATGCTTTGTCTTTGGAGGGTGATGACTCTAAAAATGATCAAGTTGTGTCACCTTGCGAGGATGATGACCTCCGCAAGATCAAGTTGCATCATCTCAGGAGGAAGATGAACATGAAAAGATCAAATCACACCGTTCTGGGAAGATGATGAACCCCTAAAAATCAAACCGCATTGTATTAGAAAGATGATGACATCTAAAAAATCAAAATGCATTGTCTTACGAGGATGATGACCCCCCAAAAGTTGGATTGGATCATCCTTGGGGGGGATGATGATGCCCTAGAAATGAAATTACATCATCCTGGGAAGATGCTGACCCCAAAAGCCTCAGCCCAGCGCTGCCGGAGCAGGAGGGCACCGGGCAGCAGGATGATGTTTGCTGCCCTGGGGTAAGGGTGATGATTTTCTTTTTTTGCTTCTGAGTTAGCAGAAACGTGTTTGATGTAGAGGACTGGCTTTAAAACATGCCCCTGCAAAAGTATTTTATGACTGAAGAGCAAAGAAATACCTGACTTAATTATTATTCAGCGAGTTAATTAGGTAATGGGGATTAATCCGTCTTCCTGCAGGGTTGTAATTGCCCGTGTGAGCTTGCTCCAACGTATTCCCAGTGCAGAAACTGGGCACTTCTCAGTCCAGTAAAGGAATGGGGAGGCAAAGCCCATCTTGCCTGAAGTTGGAGGGATTTTTAATGCAAGATATGAAGATTTTGGAGCTTTTTCTCTCCCTTTCTGGTGTTTCACAGCTTGGGATGCCAACTCTGCCTGTGCCCAGCATCCGATGTGCTCGCCATGGGCGTTAGAGGGGAAAACCTACCCAGCTCCAGCCTTGTGTGGAGGGAGGAATATTATTAATAGAATTACTTAAATAATAAAGGAATGGCATTGAGCATCCCTAAAGCTCTTTAGACCTTCCTTCCCCACCTAAAGCAGAATGTGTGATGCTCAGCAGCCCCCAGCTCACTCTCGCACTTAATATTGCAACAGTAAAGATGCTCCCAATCCCTAAAACCACGTTGATGCATCCCTGTGTACCCCAAGCCCCTGAAAATCACCCCAGAATTCCTCCTCCAGCCCCTTTCCAGACCTTCCTTCTCCATCTAAAGCAGAATGTGTGGAGCATCTCACTCTGCACCCCCTGCTTCAAGATGTTCAGCAGCCCCCAGCTCACCCTTGCATCTAATATTACAACAGCGAAGATGCTTCCAGCCTCTAAAATCACATTTATGCCCCCCAAAACCCTGAAAATCAGCCCCAAAATCCTCCTGCAGTCCCTTCAGAGGTTGTCCATGAATGACTGTCCACAGAAATCCCATTTTGAGGTTGCCAATGGGCTTTCTCCTCACCAGGAGCATGCAGGATGTCTTAAATTAGCAAAATCAAGCTATTTCTGGGTGAAAAGTCAGCTTTTTTGGTTTTCCCAAGCCCAGAAGGGAATATGGAATGGGAAGACGAAGATACACACGCAACGAAAGCCATCGCTCTGGGAGCAAACCAGCAATTTCTCCAGGTGTGGTGGGACTCTCAGTGTCAGGCAGGATCCGACTGCTGCAAAATCCACCCAAAGCCTAGCAAATTCCTAAATCCTGAGCAAATCTGGGAGGATTCCCACTGAGATGGTGGTGCTGGGGAGGGAAGGATGCTCTTTGCAGAGTGATGGGGTGCTGCCGTCATGACTTTTGCTCACACATCCCTTATCGTGGTGACCTTGGGCCAAGGTCGATGGTCTCAGGGCAGCAAGCAGGCAAAAAATGTCCTTATTCCACCCTTTTTCTCCCTAGGCAATGAAAATCCTGGGGGTTGAACCCCCAAACCCCTTCAAATTCCCCAATACCTTTGCCCATGCCATGTGAATAGCATGAAAAATACGCTGGAATTAATCGAAAGTCAAACAAAAAGGAGCATCCCTGCAAATTAAGACATGGGAGTGGCCGTTATCCGCTTATTATCATCAATGATTAATTATTATTGTGAACAGCCACTCTCCTTTGGCTCCAAAAATAGCTCCCAAAGAAGGAAACTCCAGCAAAGGGGAATTATTTCATCTCAGTTTTATGGGAAAGGGGAAAAAAATCCCCTTTTAATGTAATTTTGGCTGTGTGGGAGTGGTTTATGAAGTCTGAGGAGGTGTTACGGGTAGGAAAAGGCAATGTTATGTGCATTTATACATGTGTGTGTATCCACATGGGTGTATGTATCCCCCTTGTTCTTTCTGCTTGAAGGAAGAAGAGAAATCCACTCGCATGAACATGTGAAGCCGAAGGGAAAATGGATTCCCCCCCCTCCTTTCCACGTTTTTCGGCTCTGGCTCCATCGGCACAACGATTCCCAGTGCCGCGGCGTGACTCACACGGTTATTTTTAGCCCCGACCTCTTTTCTCCCCATGTTTCCATGCACATTGAGTTGCCCTAAAAATGCAAAATAAAGGCTGAAATACAAAATCAACCTTGACAAGAGCCAGGACTGGGGGATAATTTCCTCCTTTTAATTGATAGCTCAGAAATTCCCTTTATTTTCCAACATTTTCCATCCTTAAAGAGTGAAAAGCCTCCCAAACCAGCACAGTTTAGGACTAGAAAGTCATTGCTTGGCCTGGAAAGCTTTAAACTTTAAACACCTCTTATTATTTGGGATAAATTAAATGACAATAATTGTTTTTACTCACTTCAGTGTTCCTGATATTTTGGACGTTGTCTGCCCCGCTCTAGCCCAAGGATTGGAAGGTTTAATGCACTTTAGTCCCAGTCTAGCAAGGAGAAGTGTTTAACTAGTCCTGGTTTAAGGAGAATGAGTAAAATCCAAGAGGTTGTGGCTGTGAAACCTTAACCTGATGGGCATTAAAGCCCTTTGATGTCTCCAGAGTTGGGGCAACTGGGTTGATGCTTTGCTGCACCCCTCGAGTTGGACCAAACAGAGCTGGGATGCAGGAGGACCATCCTGTGGGTAAGGATGGAGCCAATCCCCTCCAAGACCAACAGAATATTCCGATGGCAAAGTCAACCCAAGGTCTTTTTAGTGCTGGAATCCCTGGGGAAGGTTCTACCACCATTGCCCAACCCAATTTTATTACGAATCTCTGTTTCCTTATGGACTTTGTCCTGAATTTCATTACGCGGGCTGATGTCTTCCAGCTTCCTGGCCCAACCCTGTCTCAACTTGCACCTTCAAAGAGCCTCCCAGTGACAAAACTGCTGTGGTTTGACCCAATTTGATGAATGCCACCACGTCAACGGGGTTACTGGGGCACGGTGCCCGCCAGATGTTGACAGCTGCTTCCAGCTGTTTGCTGGGGCTGTTGTGCAAGCAGCGATGGGTATGACAAGCTCCAGAGGGGTTTTATTCCATGATTTTTAGGGGGATGGGAAGAAATTGGGATGGTGAATCTCTGCTAATCCCAGTTTTGAGATCTTTTTGCCTGGATTTTAAAAGGAAAAACTATCCTTTGGGCTCAGGGGTTTATTTTAAAGCTCCTTGGTGCTCAAACACATTGAAGGATGCTGGAAATACATAATAAATTCCCCCCTGAACTGGATTAATCCCATCCCAAGGATGCTCAGTGTTGGAGGTCAAGTGCAAAAAAGTTTTCCTTAAATTTTTAGGGATAATCAGGGACTTTTGGCTGTGGAAACACAGCCAGGATTGTATCCTAGCAAAGCCAAATTCCCTCTCTTTTCACTGTCTGACGGTGCTGATTTTATTACCCCAAAGTCATCCCTGGAAAAACTATCCCAGCCTGGGCTCTGCCCAGAAAACCAGGAATTACTGCCCAAAAAAACTGTGTGTCACTGAGATGCCCATGTCCCCAGTGTCCCCAAGGCTGGGGACGGGGGTGGGGATGGGAGAGTCTGTGATCAACGACCTCGTTAGCTGACAACGTGGGATATGGAAGAGACCAGATTTCTTCGTCTGTTGGGAATTACGGTTTTTGCGTGGCGAGGAGCGTGCGTGTGCCAGAGAATCAGGGCTGAAAACCCCAGAGGGAAGAGGATGAGGATGGAGAGGTTGAGCCCCATCACCATAGCCTCTATCCTTGACGCAATTCCAGTCCCGGCGCCCATCACCATGGCCTCTGGTCTCCCCACCCCCCTTTGGTGCGTTAATCTCCCCCCAATTTCCCCTCATTCCACCCCCTCCCACTGCAATTCCCCCCCAGGATATTATTTTAACCCTTTTTTCCCCCATTCAAAGGGATGGGATTGATCAAATCTCCCCTAAATCCCCCTCCAGCTCATCAGCACCAACCGGGATTATCCCTCCTCCGGCCTTTTCCCTTCCGTCAGCATTCCTGCCCGACACCCTTTCCTCCCCCCCTCCTCATAAATATGCCAAATCAGCAAAAAAAATCCCCTTTCCCTCTTGGGATGAGCAAAAAAAAAAAAGGGGGAGGAAACATTTAAAAAGCGGGATCACTAAAATTTAGATGGATTGGAATTTCTTTCTTGAAATGGCAAATTTGGAGCAAAATTTCGTGGCGTTAGGCAATTCAAATTGATTTTCACTTTGATTTTTCGCACTATTTGCCCAATTTCTGCTTTTGTGCTTTTTAAATAGCAAATAAAATGTGAACAGGAAGGAAAATAACGCAGGGAATTCGATTTTTTTGAATGGTTTTGATGGTTTTAATGATTTGAACTGGTTTCGAGGGGGAAAAGAGGGGATCTGGGGGCAAGAGGGTGGACAAAGAGCGTCAGCGGCGTCCCCGCGCGGGACCCCCAGCGTCACCTTTTGTGGTGGGACGCGAGGAAGGGAGGAGCTGGCGGACGTGCAGGCTGGCACATCCACCCCAAAGGCTGCCCCAACAGTCCAGCGCACCCCAGGATTCCCCCCAGGGATCAGGGGGTGAAACCAGCCTCAGGGATTTCCACCAGGGATCAGGGGTTTACACCAGGTTCAGGGTTTCACGCCATGCTCAGGGCTTTACGTCCAGGTTCAAGGTTTTACTCCAGGCTCAAGGTTTTACCCCACACTCAAGTTTTTACCCCACACTCAAGTTTTTATACGAGGCCAAGGGTTTTGCACCACACTCAGGGTTTTACACCACACTCAAGGTTTTACACCACACTCAAGGTTTTGTACCAGGCCAAGAATTTTATATCTAACTCAAGGTTTTACACCAGGTTCAGGGGTTCACACCACACTCAGGATTCTACTCCACACTCAGGGTTTTACCCAAAGCTCAAGGTTTTACCCCACACTCAGGGTTTTACCCCAGGTTCAAGGTTTTATACCAGGCTCAGGGTTTCACATCACACTTGGGGTTTTACTCCAGGCTTAAGGTTTTACCCCAGACTCAAGGTTTTACACCAGGCTCAGGGTTTTACATCACGCTCAGGGTTTTACACCAAGCTCAGGTTTTACACCAGGCTCAGGGTTTTACCCCAGGTTCAGGGTTTTACTCCAGGCTCAAGGCTTTACCCCAGACTCAAGGTTTTACACCAGGCTCAGGGTTTTACACCAAGCTCAGGGTTTACACCAGGTTCAAGGTTTTATACCAGGCTCAGGGTTTCACATCACACTCGGGGTTTTACCCCAGACTCAAGGTTTTACCCCAGACTCAAGGTTTTACACCACACTCAAGGTTTTACACCAAGCTCAGGTTTTACACCAGGCTCAGGGTTTTACACCAAGCTCAGGTTTTACACCAGGTTCAAGGTTTTAAACCACACTCAGGGTTTTACCCCACACTCAGGGTTTTACCCCAGACTCAAGGTTTTATACTAGGCTCAGGGTTTCACACCACACTCAAGGTTTTACACCAGGCTCAGGGTTTTACCCCAGGCTCAAGGTTTTATACCACGCTCAGGGTTTTACACCAAGCTCAGTGTTTACACCAGGTTCAGGGTTTCACACCAAACTCAGGGTTTTACCCCAGGTTCAAGGTTTTATACTAGGCTCAGGGTTTCACATCACACTCGGGGTTTTACTCCAGGCTCAAAGTTTTACCCCAGACTCAAGGTTTTACACCACGCTCAAGGTTTTACACCACGCTCAAGGTTTTACACCAAGCTCAGGTTTTACACCAGGCTCAGGGTTTCACACCAGGCTCAAGGTTTTACACCACGTTCAGGGTTTTACACCAAGCTCAGGGTTTTACCCCAGGTTCAAGGTTTTATACCAGGCTCAGGGTTTCACATCACACTTGGGGTTTTACTCCAGGCTTAAGGTTTTACCCCAGGCTCAAGGTTTTACACCACGTTCAGGGTTTTACACCAAGCTCAGGTTTTACACTAGGCTCAGGGTTTCACACAACACTTAGGGTTTTATCCCAGGGTCACGGTTTTACATCAGGGATCAGCGTTTTGCACCAGGAATCAGAGTTTTACCCCCCACTCAGGGTTTCACAACCCACTCAGGATTTTACCCCAGGCTCAAGGTTTTACACCAGGCTCAAAGTTTTACACCACACTCAGGGTTTTACACCAGACTTTGGATTTTACACTAAGATTAGGGTTTAATATCTGCCCCAGGGTTTTACACCAGCTATCAGGGATTTACTCCGGGCTTAAGGTTTTACACCACACTCAAGGTTTTACCCCAGGCTCAGGGTTTTACACCAATCTCAGAGTTTTACAACAGACTTCAGATTTCACACCAGGATTAGGGTTTTACCTCTGCCCCAGAGTTTTACCCCTGCCCCAGGTTTTTACCCCAGGCTAAGGGTTTTACACCAGGGGTCAGGGATCTACCCCAGGCTTAAGGTTTTACCCCAGATTCAGGATTCTGCATCTTGTGTGGAGATGTTTTACCAACTCCAGGGTTTTGCAGAGGCTTTGTGGTTTTGCTTCTCTCAGGTGGGGTTTTAGATGTGTGAGGGGCCACACTCAGTGCAGGATTTTGTGCCACGTGGGAGATGGGTTTGTTTAAATGCACACATATATGTGCATGCACATATACACACGTGCTTTGATACCCTGGAGCTCGATTATGGTGAGGAGGAGATCGAGGGTCTGAGGGTTAAAATAGAATCATAGAATCATAGAATAACCAGGTTGGAAGAGACCCACCGGATCATCGAGTCCAACCATTCCTATCAAACACTAAACCATGTCCCTTAGCACCTCAAATGGAATAGGATGGGATGAGGATGAGGATGAGGATGGGGATGGGATGGGATGGGATGAGGATGGGGATGGGGATGGGATGGGGATCATAGAATCATAGAATAACCAGGTTGGAAGAGACCCACCGGATCATCGAGTCCAACCATTCCTATCAAACAAAAATAAGAGGAGCCTAAAAGAAGGTAGATGTTGTGATGGGAGTCTGTTAAAGGCCACCCAGCCAAGAAGAAGCAGCTGATGAGCTCTTCTATAAACAGCTGGGGATAATCTCTAGATCGATGCCTCTTGTTCTCGTGGGAGACTTCAATCTTCCAGATATCTGCTAGAAGGACAATAGAGCAGAAAGGAAGCAGTCCAGGAGGTTCCTGGAGTGCGTGGAAGACAACTTCCTCGCACAACTGGTGAGCGAACCGACAAGGACCTTCTGGACCTGCTGTTTGTGAACAGAGAAGGCCTCGTGGGGGATGTGGTGGTAGGAGGACGCCTGGGACAAAGCGATCACGAGATGATGGGGTTTTCAGCTGGGCTCTTCTCCCAAGGGACAGGGGACAGGACGAGAGGGAATGGCCTCAAGCTCCACCAGGGGAGGGTCAGGTTGGACATTAGGAAAAAATTTTTCATGGAAAGGGTCATTGGGCACTGTCAGAGGCTGCCCAGGGAGGGGGTTGAGTCCCCTTCCCTGGAGGGGTTTAAGGGACGGGTGGACGAGGCACTGAGGGACATGGGTTAGTGATTGATGGGAATGGTTGGACTCGATGATCCAGTGGGTCTCTTCCAACCTGGTGATTCTATGATTCTCTGATTCTAGGTGCACGCGCACACATCCACGTAGGTACACAGGCTCACGTGTAGGCACACACACATGTGAACACGGCTCACAAGGTGTGCAGCGAAGGGCACGAGCACACACAGACGTGCAGGCATATGAACATGCCCAGGGCCATTTGCACAGACACACTCATGTGCAGACATGCACTCTTGCTCAGTCACGTGTGCATAGAGGCAAATTCACATGTTCACAAACACATGCACATGTGCACACCTGCACACTCACGCCTGCAAATGCACATACACCTGTCCACGCGTGCAGTTGCACATTCACACATACACACACGCAGTCAAACGCACACATGTGAAAGCACTTGCACACTTACGTGCACGCAGAGGTGAGTGCACACTCACATACACATGTACCAGTGTGTTCACGCACACTTGCACTCATGTATGCACAGGCACACACACACTTCCACATGCAAAAGCACACAGGTGCACACAGGGATTTGTACGCTCACACGTGTGTGCACAAACATGCACTCCCCCTTGCACACTCCCTGTTGCACATGCGCTCCCTTACACCCTCCCAGCTCCTTGCACACTCCCTCTTGCACACGCACCCATTGCACCCTCCCAGCCCCTTGCACACTCCCTCTTGCACACACACCCCTTACACCCTCCCAGCTCATCACTCCTGCACACACCCCCTTATACCCTCCCAGCTCATCAGTCTTGCACACACGGCCCGATACCCTCTCAGCTCCTTGCACACTCCCCCCTGCACCCTCCCAGCTGCCTGCACACTCCCTCTTGCACACGCACCCGTTGCACCCTCCCAGCCCCTTGCACACTCCCCCTTGCACCCTCCCAGCTGCCTGCACACTCCCTTGCACACGCACCCCTTGCACCCTCCCAGCCCCTTGCACACTCCCTCTTGCACATGTGACCCCTTACATCCCCACAGTTCCTTTCACATTCCCTCTTGCACACGTGGCCCCTTACACCCTCCCAGCTCCTTGCACACGCACCCCCTTACACACTCCCTTTTGCACACGCGCCCCCTACACCCTCCCAGCTCCTTGCACACTCCTTCTTGCACCCTCCTAGCTCCTTGCACACCCCTTCTTGCACCCTCCCAGCTCCTTGCACACCCCTTCTTGCACCCTCCCAGCTCCTTGCACCCTCCGAGCTCCTTGCACACTCCTTCTTGCACCCTCCCAGCTCCTTGCACCCTCCCAGCTCCTTGCACACCCCTTCTTGCACACTCCCAGCTCCTTGCACCCTCCCAGCTCCTTGCACACCCCTTCTTGCACACTCCCAGCTCCTTGCACCCTCCCAGCTCCTTGCACACTCCTTGCACCCTCCCAGCTCCTTGCACCCTCCCAGCTCCTTGCACACCCCTTCTTGCACCCTCCCAGCTCCTTGCACACCCCTTCTTGCACACTCAGCTCCTTGCACACTCCCCCCCGCCCACGTGCTGCCCTGCACGCGCTCCGGCCCCACCCCCTCCCCTTAGCCCCGCCCCCTTAGCCCATCCCCCTTAGCCCCGCCCCCTTTCCCCGCGCGGCCCTATAGCCGCGCCCCCCACCCTTAGCCACGCCCCCTCTCCCCGCGCCGCCCAATGGCCTCCTCCCCCTACCCTTAGCCCCGCCCCCTTTCCACCGCACCGCCCAATGGCCTCCCCGCCCTGCCCCTTTAGCCCCGCCCCCCGGACCCGCGCGGCCCAATGGGCGCCACCGCGCGCGCCCCACCCCCGCCCGCGCTCTTAAGCGGCGCGGATGCCCCCGCCGCGGGCTCGCGCCGCCGCTCCGCTCCGCCGCTGCCCCCCCCACTCGCCGCCGCCGCCGCCATGGACACCGGCAGCAAGGTGAGCGCCGGGCTGGGGGGAGAGGGGGGGAACCGCTCTGCCCTCACCCACAAACACTCCTTTTCCTCAAAAATTTGACCCCGAACGTGCCTTTTTCTCCTAAAACTGACCCCAAACCCGCCTTTTTCTCCAAAAATTGACGCGGAACCCTCCTTTTTCTCCAAAAATTGACGCGGAACCCTCCTTTTCCTCCACAAACTGACCCCAAACTCGCCTTTTCCTCCACAAATTGACCCCAAACCGCGCGTTTTTTTCTAAAATTGACCCCAAACCGCGCTTTTTTCTCCAAAGTTGAGCCCAAAGCAGGTTTTTTAGCCCCAAACGAGCCTCTGGGCAGGTTTTTTCCCCTCAGACTAACCCCCAAACAGGGTTTATTTGCCCCCAAACTGATGCCTGAGCAGGGTGGGTTTTGTCCCTACACTGACCCCCCAGCAGGTTTTTTTTCCCCTCAGTGTGACCCCCTGAACAAGGTTTTTTACCCCCAAACTGACCCCCTGAACAGGGTTCTTTTTACCCCCAAACTAACCCCTCAACAAGTTTATTTTTATCCCTAAACTGCCCTCCCCAGCAGGTTTTTTTTTCCCTCAAACTAACCTCTTAACAAGGTTTTTTCCCCCCTCAAACTCATGCCCCAAGAGCTTTTTCTTGCCCCCATACTGACCCCCCAACAGGGTTTTTTTTACCCCCAAACTGACCCCTGTTGCAGGATTTCTTCCCCTCAGACTAACCCCTGAACAGGTTTTTTTTTGTTTTTTTTTTCCCCCTAAACTGACCCCCCAGCAGGGTTTATTTTGCCCCTAAACTGATTCCCTAGCTGGTTTTTTTGTCCCTAAACTGACCCCCTGAACAGGGTTTTTTTGCCCCCAAACTGATCCCTCAACAGGGTTTTTTCCCCCCAAACTGACCCCCGAGCAGGGTTTTTACCCCCAAACCAACCTGCCCCGTGCTGCTCGGTGTAGCTGGGAGCGTGTTTTGGGCTAAAAAAACCCCAAAAAGCTCTTTGAGAGGCGAAAATGCAAAGGGGAGAGCCAAAAAGAGCACTCTTGGACCCATTTTTTGGGGGGGAAGGAGGAGGCAGTGAGGCCCCAGAAGGGCTGGGGGCACTTAGGGATCCCTGTGATGCTGGTCCCTCTCCTTCACACAGGATCCCCCCCTCTTTGCACCATCCTGACCCAAATCCCCTCAATTTCCCCCCTAAAAAATGAATTTATTAAGTAATATAAACTCCCTGGGCTGGCCGGTAGCAGCCGAGTCTTCCCAGCGCTTCGGCTGCACTCAAAGAAGTCGATTTATAGCGATAAATTGGGTTATTAAAGTGATGCGACGTGAGGCACTAATTGAGGAAGGTGAGTTAATTACAGCGAGGCCATTAATGTTAGAGACCGGGCTTTGCTCATCCCAGCCTCCTCCAGGGATGCTGCCCCCCCCCCCCCCCCAAAATATTCTCTTCTGGGAGCCTTCTGGGATCCATTCCAAGTATGGAGGGATGGGGAAGGATGTAAAATATTCACTCCGTGGCAGAGCAAAGCACTGCGCAACGCGTAATTAAAACCAAAAATAGTAATTTTATTCCAATTAAAGCCTCCCCTTATTTTTCTCCTTTATGAATGACCCCTTTTATGCCCTTCTAAAGCTTTGGGGTATTAGGATTTAGGGCTTTTTTTTAACTTAAATTCATGTTTTTATGTATATTCTGTCATTTGATTATTTTATGTGAAGCTGGCTCTGCCCCAGCGCCTTTTTTTAGGGGTGAGATGCGGGTTTGGGGCTGGGAGCTGGGAACGTGACGACCGGCAGCGCCTCGATGGGGGCAGGAATTAAAAAGAAATTTGCTCTCGTAACGAAGAAATCTGATGCGTTGCCGGCCGGCCTCGACTCCCAGCTGCTGAAATGGAGCTGGAGATGTGCCTCCCTCTGCTTTACCAGCTTTAATAACTCCTCCATTAGAGACATTTAGGTTAGAAATGATTAATTTTTCTGAAAAGTAATTAATTGCAGGGACAATTTGCTGCGGTGTCACGGGTGATGGCTTAAATCAATTTAAGCCATCACCCGTGACACCGTTTTGCAAGGGAAATAGGGGTTTTTATTGATGCTGGGGGTGCTGGGTGGGGAGGAACAAGCTTGCCCCCCCCTCCCCCCCCCCTTTAAATTTAATATTTAATGTTACTGAAGCTGGAGATGCTTTTCTGCCCACGGAGCGGGGCTGCTCCGGCTCTTTGCATGCAAAAACATCTCCCGGGCTCGTCGCAGACGCTTTTGTGGTTACAAAACTCAGAAGGTTCGTGTCGCCGTCCCCGCTTGACCTTTATAAAATAATCAAGTTGGGCTGCTCCTCCTCGGCTTCCCCTCACCCATAACACCCCGGGATGCTGGCTGATCCCCATAATACTGATGTTTTTCCTCCTTTTTAGCTACAAACCCCACTTGCTCCGTGAATGCCGGGTTGTGGCACGCGCCGTGGCGTTGGGAGCAGGTTTTACCTGGCCCTCGGTGGGTGCGTAATTTTTTCCTGGGCTGGGAGCCAGTGTGCAGCCCTGTTAGCCCAGGCTGTGGCCGAAGCCGGTTATCGTCACGCCGATGAGCTTGGAACATGCTGCAGGGCTGCATCCCCCTCCCCACGTTGACCCTCCCTGCATCCAGCTCAGGATGGGGCCGCTTGGAATCAGCCTCTGGGATACTCATTATATGTGCCTCATATAATATGTGCCTCATTTTTATGGGCTCTCTTTCCCTGCAGTTCCCTCCTGGGACAGTTTATTTTTAATATTATTATTGTTTTCCAAGGATTATTAATTTCCTTGTGCCATAAGCCAGGCAGCGTCGCTGTATCCTTAGTGCTGGGTGGGGAAAAAATGGGTAAATAAACAAGTTGTAAAAGCCAAGCGTGGCCACTGCAGGTTTGGGGGGGCTGTTGTCACCTCACAGATCGATATCTCCTCCGTGTGTCCCTGCTTCCGTGTTCAAGCAGCGAAGGAAGCAGGAAGCAGCAAAAAACCATCAGAATTTATGAAAATCACAAGCACTGCACTCCCTTTTCTTTAAGGAATAGGGGTTAGTAGGGAAAAAAAACGCACCCGTGTGGGATATCTGTGGGCTCTAAATGAGTTTATTGCACAAAAGCAAGAAGAGGAAGCTGGTTGGGGTTGTTTTTGGTCCTGAACTCCAAATAAAGCTGCTGTTTTCTGCAAGCAGTGTCAAAAAACCCAGCCTAAGAAATCTCGTGAGTGGTTTCACAGGAGTTTCCCATGCAAGGCTTGTCCTTAAAAATAAGTTGTGTTGTTTTTTTTTTTTCTCCGAACTTGCCATCTTCAGCTTCTCCTTTAATGGCAAGGTTAAAGCCGAAAGGCTCCCAGATCGGGCTGGGCGACGTGTTTGGAGTTGGGAAACCCAAAGGGAGCGGGAGGAGCTGACTCACAGGGATCCTGCTTGGAAAGAGCCTCCAGAAATGCCACCAGCATCCCACCGACCCCATCCCTTTCCCTCCCTGTGCTGGAGCTTCATAGTAAAAACCCCACAACCCTTTCTCTATTACTAAAAGTTAATTTTTGAAGTCGTTTTTCTGTTTCCTAGAGGTTCAGATTGGGGAAAGTGAGTTTATTATTCGCTTCTTGGGAAGGGTAGTGGAGGGTGTTGCTACCTGTCACCATCCTGGAGCAAAGTTCATGCTTGTGCATCCCCATCCCTGGGACACTGGGCGGCTGTGACTCACTCCTACGTGGGGAAGCGCCTGTCGGCTTTCCTGGAGTGGGCAAGCCAGCCCTTGCCAGTGAAAATTGCTACCTCAAAAAGCAAAGGATAAATCGTCCCAAAGCCCATCAACACCCCGAAACAGAAATTCCCTCAAATCCCCATTTCTTAACATCATTTAACCCCTCCCTGCATTTTTTAACATCATTTACTCAAGCACTTCTTTGCATTCGTGGTGTCACCCATCACAGTTTTGCAGCTCAGGACAAGGTTGGAGTTGGGATTTTTGGATTTTTTAGGGGTTTTTTTCCTTGTTTGTTTTTTTTTTTTTTAAGCCTGCCAGCAACTTCCCAGCCTGTTTTTACCCTCCCAAGTGGGACATTTTCTTCTTGGGGTAGGTTTATTCGGACATGCCGAACAACACCGAGTGCCAAACCCTCCCTGATTAGTTGTGTTGGGGCCAAGCCTAATTAATGAGCTTCATTAACAGGGCTGGCAAACTTTAACACAGGGGGAGGCGGCTTGGCCGGAGATAGGGGGTCAGTGCGCAGCACTTATCTATGTGTATTTATGTTGTTTATTAGAGTAAGAAAATGCTTCTTAAATAAGAAAATATCCATTTTTCTGTGTCTGTGCTTTGCAATTATCCCTCCTGATTAAGGAGTTGCATTTAGATGGGATCTGACTGGCAGCAATTCCTTGAGAATCTTACTCCAAGAAGTTAGGGGAGCATCCCTGGCTTGGGATGATGCTTTGGTACTTGGGATAACTGAGGAAAGCCCAGCCCCACCCCCCCCAAATTAAGGGGATTATAAATTTCACGTGGCTCATCCCAAAGCTGCTTAACCGGGAATGTCCGATCCTGGTTCTTGGAGCTGAGTAGGGCTGGGAAAATCTCTTGCCTGGGATAATGGGGCCGTTAACGAAGGTGGCCCAGGCGCTGGCCTGCCCTGACCCTGCTCCCAAACAAGGCTCTGATTGTCACTTCGGCTTAAGTGGGAGGAAGAGGAGGAGGGCGAAGGGTTTGCCACAGCCAGGATTTTGCTTAGTGACTGTTAATTAGGCTTCAATGTAAAAACTTCGTTAGCGGTGGCTGTCCAGGCCGTCCTTGCACTGATTCTGGGCCCGTGGCACCCCTAAAAGCATCTGGTGCTGGCGTGCTGCCCGGGGATCACGTGGAACCCGCAGAGGGGACCCTGCACACCCAGATAAAACCTCCTGCCCTGCTCCAGAGGCAAAAAGTTCCTGGAATCCCCAAACAGTGATTTTTTTCTTTTTAAAGTGTTTTCGTACTTTTTATTTTTTTCCTCCTAGCCCACGTGGATGCTGCTAAAAAAGCAAGTTTTCACTTTTACCCCACGTATTCATGCCCAAACCTCACCATCTCCCTCCTCCTTTTGCAGCTCCTCAGGGACGAGCGCTGGGGAAACGGACTGGGGGGGTGAGCATGGCCAGGACCCCAGTTTAACCCCTCGTTTTGGGTTGTTTCCCATTTTTCTTGCAGATGACGGCTCGCCTGCTGCTCGCTGTGGGAGGAGCGGTGCTGGGTTCTTTGCAATTTGGTTACAACACTGGTGTCATCAATGCTCCGCAAAAGGTGAGTGAGCACCCAGCAACCTCCCCGGAGCAAAGTTCCACCCCCTCTGTGCCTGAAAACTAACCGGCATCCGCTGCCAGCCGGGCTAAAATAGTACATCCCACTAGGCTGCTTACTGCCTGTAATGGGATTTGCGAGGGAGTTATTTAGCTCTTGCCTTCCCGGGAGAATTAGTTTCCTCCTTGCTTTAGCATTTTTGCCGGGAAAAATCTCTGGAACGTGGGCAGGATGCTCTCCGGGTGGGACCAGTGTAACTTTTAACCTCGGGTCTTAGCGAAGTTCTTGGAGCTAAGTAGGGTTTGAGTCATCTCAGACGTGGGGGAATAACTGCTCCGATGGGAGCTTTGAATCCTGGAGGGTTGGGAGCTGGGTGTCCTGAGGAGGAGAGAGGGCTCAGCTGGGATGGGCTGTGTGAGAAGGAGGGTGGAAAGCAGGAGGTGTTTGCTCTGTCCCCTGGCACAGTGGTGGGACCCTCCAGCAAATTGTAGGTACCTGGGAGCTTTGAAAAACCTGACTTTTTCCCAAATTCCATGGCTTTTTGTGGTGTTAAAGGCTTGGAAGTGTTAGCCTGGAGATCCCATGGGTAGGGATCCCATGCTGAGTTATGGCTGAAAGAGCAGAGCCTGTGCCCGCGCCACCCTGAAGAGTTACCACCACCAGGGCATGATTTGTGCTGCCAGAGCAGCCTTCCTGCTGCAAAATCCCACCTCCAACGCTGAAAGTACTCCTCGTGGGAGAGAAGACCCTGTGCTAAAACTTCCCAGACCCCATCGGTGTGGAGAGAAGCAAACCAGCCACAAATTCATACAATCACCAGGTTGGAAAAGACCCACGGGATCATCGAGTCCAACCATTCCCATCAATCACTAACCCATGTCCCTCAGCACCTCGTCCACCCGTCCCTTAAACCCCTCCAGGGAAGGTGACTCAACCCCCTCCCTGGGCAGCCTCTGACAGTGCCCAATGACCCTTTCTGGGAAAGTTTTTTCCTAATGTTCAGCCTAAACCTCACTTGGTGAAGCTTGAGGCTCCTTATTGTCCTCATTTGAGGTGTTGCATTAAATTGTGTTTAATCACATGAGGGGCCTGAGCAGCACTCCCTGCGGCTGGAGGCTGCAATTTCTGTCACCCATGGCTGTGGTGCCTGCATCTGTCTGCCAAAAGCATCCCTGTGCCAAAAAATCCTGACACTTGCTCGCCTTCCCTTGGCCTGCTCTGTGTGCTTGGCTGGTGGCGACCATCCTCCTCTGGAGATGGGCAGCGAGAGCGGCGTTTGGATGAGCAGTGAGCTGGGAAGTTCCTGGAAACGCAGAGAGAATCATAGAATCACCAGGTTGGAAGAGACCCATTGGATCATCGAGTCCAACCATTCCCATCAGTCACTAACCCATGTCCCTCAGCGCCTTGTCCACCCGTCCCTTAAACCCCTCCAGGGAAGGGGACTCAACCCCCTCCCTGGGCAGCCTCTGACAGTGCCCAGTGACCCTTTCTGTGAAAATTTTTTCCTAATGTTCAGCCTGAACCTCCCCTGGTGGAGCTTGAGGAGCTGCTTTCTGCCCTCGTTTATCCCTGTTATTGCTGCCCTGCATCTTGAGGACTTTAGGTGTTTCCCTGTGGCTGAAGGATTTTTCTCCATCCTCTCCTGACCCAGGTGTGGGCAGGGATCGTGTCCAAGCTGGGTTTTTCCCTTGGAACTGAGCTCTGGCTCCTACAGCAAAGCAAGATGCCCTGTGATGGGCTGTGCCTCAGTTTCCCTCATGCCTTCCTGCTGCACAATCCCCCTTCCCTTTAAGATGAAGCTCTGGGATAGATTGTGTGTTTTAGGAGGGAGTAAACCAGCGAGCAACACTGGGATGCGGAACTGGCCAGGGGAAGGATTTGGGATGCTCCATTGGTGGCACAGAGAGAGGTGGGATGGGTGTAATCCCGGGCTGGGACATATACACACTGGTATGTAGGATTGGGATGCAGTTGGGATGCAGGATGAGGGTGCTGAGGGCTGGGTTTGTGGTCCTTTTCACAAAATCCTCCCTGCTGCTGAACTAGCAGCGCGGTGGCTTTCCAGATGTGATTTGTGGAGGGGATGAGCCGCAGCCGCGCGAGGGCTGGAAGCAAATGCTCAGCTGAAACGAAAAGAGAGCAGAAAAAAACTTCTGGGAAATGCCTTGATTTTTGTTCATTTAAACTTGTCATTTTTCATCTCTCCTGACTGCCACCTTGGGGTGGATTTTTCCATTGGTCCTTTAAGCAGGCGGAAAGGGGAACAGAGCAGGGGGTGTGTTTGGGTGTTGGTTTTTGTTAAAGCAAAGCTCTGCCAGCGCTGGGGCATCCGCTGTCGCTTGGATTCCTTTTCTTCCGCTTCAAGGAGAGCGAACTGGAGGCTTTTGGAAAAAGAGGGAGGAATTTAGAGCGCTGCAAGGTTTGGGTTGTGTGCAGACCTGCTCACCCCCAGTTCTGGGTTCTCCAAATGTCAACAATATCAATTAATTCTTTTGGTAGAAATAGGGAGGTAAAGCCCCCAAAGTGTCAAAACCTCCAGGGGAAGCAAGAGGTAAACAAAATCCTTTAAAATCCTGATGGTTGAGGGGCTTTGTAAAAGGAACAACTTAACCCCCGCCCCCTTATTGAAATTTATAGTGTAATTTATGGTGACCTGGCATGTATTTAATGTACTGCCTGTGCCAGGAACTCTCGTTTGTGTTTGAAGCGATGGGAAATCCAGAAAACAAAGCACAATTGTGCGAACACTTAACTGGAAGCTGAGTGTGAGGTCTTTGGGCCACTTAACGCCCTGCAGCAGCTTCCTCTGCTTCCATGAAATCCCTGCTCCTTCCAGCCAGAGTCCATCGGGTTTGTTACTGAGCCCCTAGCCTTTTTGTTTTGGGTATGGGTGATCCTTAAATAAATCACTTTGAGCTTTCAGCAGTAGGCTGGCTTTAAAAATATATTAAAATATATAAAATAAGGGTGTTCTATGAAGGTGGTGAAGAAAAACAGGCCCAGTGTTGGATGTTAGCATTGTGTTATGGAAGCGATACAGCAAAAATCCTAGAAATGAAGATCTTGGATTATCCAGTTGCTGGGAATCAATCGGTTGCCCAGATGGCCCTGCTGTCTTCCTCACCTTCTTCCACCCCTGTGTTGCTTCTCTCCTGGGGATGGAAGCATCCCTCCCATGCCTGAGGGAGGAGCGTGACCTCCCCATGGCTGCGTGGTGAGGAGAAAGAAGTGTTTTGGCAACGCCGAAGCCTGTCTCTCGGCAGGGCGAGATCAGAACTCGTCTGGCTGCATTTCCTTTGCGCATCCCATCAGGTTTCCTCCCTTGGGTTGGAGCCAAGCTACTGGCCCGGTGGCTCCTGGCCTTGTGACGCATCGTCTTGTGAGCCACGCTCGCCAGCCAAGAGCCTGTAGGTGGCTGGGCTGAGGCCGGGCAATTCGTAATGCTGATGGCACAGATGAAATGAAGATCGTTTTAACCCACGGCTTCGTTTCGGCCCCCTCTTTTGCAGGTGATTGAGGACTTCTATAACCGTACCTGGATGTACCGATACGAGGAGCCTATCAGCCCCGCCACCCTCACCACGCTCTGGTCCCTCTCCGTTGCCATCTTCTCCGTCGGAGGCATGATCGGATCCTTTTCTGTGGGGCTCTTTGTCAATCGCTTTGGACGGTGAGCACTGAGCGTGGTGGACCCCGATGTGGGGGTTGTGCAGCCTCACCCCCGATCCCAGCATTCTAGGAACACCTCTCTCCTGCCAAGAACTGGTGTTTGGGTTCTCCTTCAGTCTCTGACGCCCGTGTTCCTCCTCACCTTCCTCCCTTCCCTCCCCAGGCGCAACTCCATGCTCATGTCCAACATCCTCGCCTTCGTGTCTGCCATCCTCATGGGTTTCTCCAAGATGGCTTTCTCTTTCGAGATGCTTATCCTCGGCCGCTTCATCATTGGCCTCTACTCCGGCCTCACCACTGGTTTCGTGCCCATGTACGTGGGCGAGGTGTCACCCACTGCCCTGCGAGGCGCCTTGGGGACCTTCCACCAGCTTGGCATCGTCGTGGGCATCCTCATCGCGCAGGTAAGTGCCAGAGAACCGTGTGGGAGGTCATCAGGGTCTGCAGAGGATGGGATTTAGAGCAGCAGCATGGACTGTTGCACGTGCTGTGGATCTGAGTGGGCCTTCAGATGGACCTGGGGCTCATTAGGAGCAGGAATGCTGGAAGATCTTAAGGTTTGGGATGGGCAGCATCATAAAATGGTGTCTGTTGGCCACCTGGAAACGACATGGCTGTCCATGTCCTGTTGATAGGGACACTATGGGCTTGGACACCCATAAGCAGCAGGATTTGGTCCAGCTTGAGCTGGGAAAGGGTAGCTCAACCCCTCTTGTTCCTCAGGTGTTCGGTTTGGACTTGATCATGGGGAACGACTCACTCTGGCCACTGCTCCTGGGGCTCATCTTCATCCCAGCCCTGTTGCAGTGCCTTATCCTGCCCTTCGCTCCCGAGAGCCCTCGTTTCCTCCTCATCAACCGCAACGAGGAGAACAAAGCCAAGAGCGGTGAGTGACCCCCATCTCTTCCCACCTTGTTGGGGGGTCCTTGGCCTCTCCTGACCCTGTCCCTCCCTTCCCTGCAGTCCTCAAGAAGCTGCGAGGTACAACGGACGTCAGCAGCGACCTCCAGGAGATGAAGGAGGAGAGCCGGCAAATGATGAGGGAGAAGAAGGTCACCATCATGGAGCTCTTCCGTTCCCCCATGTACCGCCAGCCCATCCTCATCGCCATCGTCCTGCAGCTGTCCCAGCAGCTCTCGGGGATCAACGCTGTGAGTTGGGGGGCGCTCTGGGATGCCGTGAGAGCTGGGGTTGTGCTGGGTCCAGGTCCGTCTTGCGTAGTGGGTTGATGCTGGACCTGACATCCCTGCTCTTTCCAGGTCTTCTACTACTCCACCAGCATCTTTGAGAAGTCTGGTGTGGAGCAGCCTGTCTACGCCACCATCGGCTCTGGTGTGGTGAACACGGCTTTCACTGTGGTTTCGGTGAGTTTTGGCTCACCGAGCTCTCACCAGGGAAGGTGGGGAGAGAAGGGAGCTTCCCTCCAGGTTGGGAATGTGCTGATGGGTGTGTGTCTCCATTCAACAGCTCTTTGTGGTGGAGCGAGCTGGACGCAGGACCCTCCACCTCATCGGCCTGGCAGGGATGGCTGGATGTGCTGTGCTCATGACCATCGCCCTGACTCTGCTGGTGAGTGGTGGGCACGGCATCATGGGATGGTTTGAGTTGGAAGGGACCTCAAAACCCATCCAGTCCCACCCCAGCCATGGGCAGGGACACCTCCCACTGGATCAGGGGCTCCAAGCCCCATCCAACCTGGCCTTGAACCCCTCCAGGGATGGGGCAGCCACCCCTGCTCTGGGCAGCCTGGGCCAGGGCCTCCCCACCCTCCCAGCAAAACATTTCTCCCCAAGATCTCATTTCAATCTCCCCTCTTGCAGCTGAAAGCCATTCCCCTCATCCTCTCCCTTCACTAATTGATCAAGAGCCCCTCTCCAGCTTTCCTGGAGCCCCTTTCAGCACTGGAAGCTGCTCTAAGGTCTCCCTGGAGCCTTTTCTTCTCCAGGCTGAACAACCCCAACTCTCCCAGCTGGTCCTGCATACTGCCCCTTGCAGGAGGAGGGCTGGTTGTAGAGGAGGAAGGACTTGTCCTCCTAGAGGTTGTGGCTGAGCGTTGTTCCCCGATACCCAGGGGAGGTCCCAGAAATCCAGTTTCCCATATGGAGAAACCTCATGGCTCCTCCCGAGTCTCTTTGTTTGGGATGTCTGGGTGCTTCACGGAACTGAATTCTTTCTCTCTTGGACCAGGACCAAATGCCCTGGATGTCCTACCTCAGCATTGTGGCCATCTTCGGGTTTGTGGCCTTCTTTGAGATCGGCCCAGGCCCCATCCCTTGGTTCATCGTGGCAGAACTGTTCAGCCAAGGCCCTCGTCCTGCTGCCTTTGCTGTTGCCGGCCTGTCCAACTGGACCTCCAACTTCATCGTGGGCATGGGCTTCCAGTACATCGCGGTAATTCTCTCCTGGTGCTCCTGGTGGGATCAGGGTTGGGAGGGCCAGGCCATTCCTTGGGTTGCGTGTCTCGTCTTGAGCCCTGGAACCTGGACTGAGATGGTTTGGTGTGAAGAGGGATGGATGGTGCCAGGATCTGGGGAAGGAGCAGGGAGTTGGATTTGATCCTTGTGAAGCTGTTCCAACTTGAGATATTCCATGGAAGGAGGACCCAGATCTTGGGCTGTATGGGCAGGAAGTCACGGAGGGGACAAGATAGGGTCCCCGGCTCCTCACTTGGAATGCGTGGAGCACCGTCTCCATCCACCTGCTCACTCCTTCTTCCTCTTTTCCTCCTTTCCAGCAACTCTGCGGCTCCTACGTCTTCATAATCTTCACGGTGCTGCTAGTCCTCTTCTTCATCTTCACCTACTTCAAGGTGCCCGAGACGAAGGGTCGGACCTTCGACGAAATTGCCTCGGGATTCCGGCAGGGGGGAGCCAACCAGAGCGACAAAACCCCAGATGAATTCCACAGCTTGGGCGCAGACTCCCAGGTCTGAGGTGTTTGGTGGGATTCGTTCCTTACAACAGTTTGTACAGAAACCAGGAAGGAGGGAGCCGGGGGGCCAGCTCCTGCGCATCCACCACTGTCCCAGACTCCCCCTCTGGTTTATTTGGGGACAGACTGACCTATTTTATTATTATTGTTATTATTTTTTTTTCTGCTAGAAACGATTTTTTTTTTTTTTAGCTGGTTTCGCGTCCAGGATTTCAAACCCAATCGGTGTTTTACAACCCAACCCCGCCAGCGGGATGGGCGGCTCCCATGTTTTTTAACGACGCGATAGGTTCTTTAATGAGCAATCACGTAGCGGAAGGTTTTAAAGCTGGAAACTTTTTTTTTAATGTTCTAATCGTAGAAAAAAAAAAAATGCCTAAATTGACTAAATCTGAACCAACAATTGGTTTTTTTTTTAAGAAAAATGAGTTATTTTTTTAAAGCGGCCTCACCCATTTCGAGCCTTGGGTGGGTTGGCGCGTAAGGAGGGAGAGGGCTGGATTGCAGAGCAGTCGTCTCCGCCAGCGGCTTCTTGTCTCCTTCACCTGAATTTCATCCGGGAGGGGAAAACGGGGAGGGGGGAATCGCTTTGGGTTTTGGGTTTAATCTTGGCAATATTTGCCCGGCGGCGAAGCTCTGGCAGCCGCGCTATGAAAGCATCTCTGGCCTCGCCACAACCCCAGCGCCACGTGGACACATCCCCTTCTCCCCGCTCTGTGTATAGACTGGAAGATATTTATATTATATATATTTTTGTTCAATGGTTGTTAATAGTAGAGATGTTTAAGTTATAGCGTTCCTGATTTGACAAGCAACGTACTGTAAATATTCCCGGAGTATATTCCCACTGTATAATGTATACAAAAAGGTACAGAGGCAAAGGTAGAGTTCGGATAGCGACCGAGGAGAAGCTTTGTACACGGAGAGGAGGAGTTTTGTAGAGTTCCTGCACTGTAGTTGTATTTTGTTGCACTGAATTTCCAGGCTGTAGTGGATTAAAAACCAGAGAAATACTGTCCTCAGCCACAGCTGAAACCCCCCACCCCTCACGGAAAGCATCCCCTCTGCTGCTGTGGGAGCTCCTGGCACATTCCCAAAGCGACCGGCAGGGTTTTTATAAATAGTAAGGTGGGTTTTTTATTTATTTGTCTGGTTTGCAAGTGCTGAAAAGAAAAGGGGAGGGGGATGGACCCAAAGGCCCTGGTGGTGAAGTTGCCCTGGTGGTGAAGTTGCCTCGGCGCTTGCCGCCGCCGGGGTGGTTTTGTAAAGCAAATCCATAAACACAAGTGCCAAGAGAACGGAGAAGGATGTGTGGTGTGTTAACAATAAATGGAATGGATGCAGCGACCCACCCTGCCCTCCCCTGTGCCTTTTTTTTTGGCTTTGCCAGGCTTTCCCTATTGTGACTGGGAGGGGGGGAAGTTTGGGGGTGCCTGGAGCATCCTCCTGTGCTTAAATGCTGTCGCGTGGGCCAGCTCTGACCCAACTGCTTTGGGATTCCCTGCAGCAGGGAGGGGAAGGGAGAAATCCTGCTGCTGGAACCAGCTAGGAGCATGCTGGGATATTGCTAAATTTGGGATTTGCTGGGACGGGAGCTGCTCTGCTCCTGCTCCTGCTCCTCACTCCACACTGGAGCTGTCCGTGTGGGGAGCAGCAGCCGAACAGGCAGCGTGGAGCTCACACAGGCCCTGATGAGTGGCTCTTCCCCAGCTTAGCAAAGCTTTTCTTCCACGGGAACAGCTCTCCTGGTCATAAATGCCCTCCCTCAGTGCATGAGCAGCTCGAAATTACCTTAAGCGGCCTCACTGGGGACTCGGCGCCCTGGAGCCGGTGCTGTGAGGGGTCCCAGCTGGAGCCTTGACCTGCTCGAGCACCTTGTTGGACCCCAAGATGTGCCCCTTCTTGCCCTTTCTGGGGGTTATGAGGAGTTTTTACTGCAGGAGGGGGCTGGCTCATGGCAGGTTGGATTTTTTTTAACCCTGGAGCTGAGAGGGCCGTGAGTCTGAACATTTTTGTGTGGAGAAACATTGATCTTGGTCGCTTGTGGCTTTGGAAGGGTGTGTGCTGGAAGGGCTGGTGCAGCATCCTCTGAAACGGTTCTTAGAAAAATCTTTCCAAGTTCCCAAAAATGTTCTTTATTTGCCCAGGGCTCCTGTTCTCACCCACGCTCGTGTTTCCCTTCCTCGCCCTTGCTCGTTGCTGCTCCTGGAGAAGCTCAGCTCCAGGCCAAGTTGATTTCCACCCCATCCTTTATGGCTTTAAACATCTCCAAGCAGCGACACCGAGGCGTTGGTGCAGCGCATGGGGCAGGCTCAGCCTGGCTGCAGAGCATCCCGAGGGATTACAGCCTGTCCCCACTGAGCCCTCAGCTCCAAATCCCCGGGCACAGTGACCCAAATCCTCTGTGCCCTGGGGCGCGGTGCCAGCAGGCGCAATCCCCTCCTGGTATTCCCCATCCCGTGGTCAGGCTGGTCAAGCAGAGACCTTCCCAGAGTGGATGCGTCCACCACCATCTCCCCTAGGAAAGTTTGGAGGTTCCCACCGCAGCCTCTCTGCCGTGGGGCCCCTCGTCTACCCCGATGCTGTTCCCTCCAGTAATGAACGCTGGCTTGAGACTTTCCCTTCATCGGCATCAATCGCTGCTAATTGCTCAGGTCCCAGCTTGACGAAGTGTTTAAACAGCGGACTTGACTTCATCCCAATTCAGCGAGGCAATTAAATGTGCTCATTAATCCTCCTGAAGTAAATGAGACTTAATCGCAGGCTTAAAGTTCTGCAGAATCCAGACGTTCGCAGCAGGCTGAGTTTCCCTTCATCCCTTTCCCAGCTGTGCCAGCCTGTCATGTGCTTCGGGGTGGGAGCTGAGCTCCGGGGGCTCCTCTAGCCCTTTGGCTACATCCCTTTATGCCAAGGGTCTCACGCGTTCCCTGCTTTCTGGGGAAGAGCCGTGGGTTGGGAGGGTGCTTGGGGCAGAACCACCTGATGATCTGAGGAATGTTCTCCTCTTGAGGCTGGTGAGCTCTCAGCTGTGAGGAACTTGCATCTCCCTTGGGCTGGAAGCTCCAACTGGCTTTTTACTCCTTTCCCTCAAGGCTGTGTAGAGTCCCTTGTGCTGTTTTAATGGTCCCTCTTGGATGTGGATCTTCCCTAAGTGGAACTAATGAGTCCCTTGGTGCCCAGAGCCAGGAGACTCCTCTAAAGCTCTGTCGAAAGAGGGAATGTGGCTTGGGAAGCGGCACCTGATCGAGCTCAGACAGGTCTCAGGGAGTGAGCAAGAACAATTCAGGTTGGGCAGGCAGCGAGGACCCTCTTTGCGTGGTTCCCACTGCCTCTTCATCCCCAAACCAGAAGGCAAACTGAGGAAACCGGGAACAAATCCATCTCAGCTTCTGGACAGACAGCGTGAGGGCAGGAGAGGCCGTTTGCTTCATCAGGAATCATTAGATAATGATTTCTGCATCGTGTGTTGGCTGTGCCTGCTTTTCATGCTGTTATTCCGTAACGCTACGGCAGGCGATCAGTGCAGGAGAATGAATTGATCTCAAAAAACTTTAATCGTCAAACACCTCGAGATGGAAAGGGAAAGTGGCAGCGGGAAGGGCCCCCTGGTCTGTAACGCTTTCTGTTGTCCATAGCCCTGCTAAACAGGAAACCGAGCCGAGTTATTTTGTGTAGGAATAAGAAGGTTTGGATTCAATCAGCTTTAACAAATGACTGATGGCTTCCAGGGACTCTGGTTGGGGCAGTTGTTTCGCCAGGTTCAAGGCTTTCATCGCCGTCTCAGCAGCCTGGAACAGAACAGAAAGGACAAGATAATAGTTAGAAATTTGGTGTTTCCTGACAGGCAGATGAAACACCCGCAGAGGCTCCCTGGAGGAGCAGCTCCAGCCGAGTCTGCCACCTGCTTCTGAGGGTGACCCGCACAAGCTGCTTTACGGGAGCGAGCAAAGCTGCCGGTGGATCCTGTGTTTAGGATCCAGCAGTGCGGACAGAAGAGATTATAGATCCCAGCCCCCTGCGCTGGAGACGAGCTGCCTCCCTCTCGCACAGCAGCTCAGCCAAACGGTCCCAAAGCTATTTCAGGAGAACCCAGCTGTACTGACTCAGTTGGAACTAAATCCCTCAATTCCCTTGGTGGCTCTCCCAGGGCTGAGACATTGTCCCAGTTAGAAAGCTTTGCCATTTTTCTAAGTTGAATTTGTTTCTTTGTGTCTTCCCAATGCTGGCTCACGTCATTGTGGCTTATGATGGAGAGACCGTCACTGATTGCATTTTTCACCTTCCAAAACACAAGCAGAAGGAACTTGGGCTTTGAGTGCCCAGCCTGACCAGAGAGGTCTGATTTCCAGATGTTTAGTGCTCAGCATTTCCTCAAAATCAGTGATTTTTAATGGTCTGGGTTGGAAGGCACCTCAAAGCCCATCCAGTTCCACCCCCTGCCATGGGCAGGGACACCTCCCACTGGATCAGGGGCTCCAAGCCCCATCCAACCTGGCCTTGAACCCCTCCAGGGATGGGGCAGCCACCCCTGCTCTGGGCAACCTGGGCCAGGGCCTCCCCACCCTCACAGCAAACCCTTTCTTCCTAAAATCTCATCTCAATCTCCCCTCTTTCAGCTTAAAACTGTTCACCCTCGTCCTATCCCTGCGCCCCCTGATCAAGAGCCCCTGCCCAGCTTTCCTGGGGCCCCTTTCAGCACTGGAAGCTGCTCTAAGGTCTCCCTGGAGCCTCCTCTCTCTTCTCCAGGCTCAACAACCCAAACTCTCCCAGCCTGACCCTGGATGGGAGGTGCTCCAACCCTCAAGTCATCTCCATGGCCTCCTCTGGACTCGCTCCAACAGCTCCATGTCCTCCCTGTGCTGAGGACTCCAGAGCTGGACGCAGGGCACCAGGTTGGGTCTCACCAGAGTGGAGCAGAGCAGGAGATCCCCCCCCAACCCCTGCAACCTGCTGGTGACCCTGAAGTCAGCAGTCACACCTAACTTCATTTTTAGCCATAAAATACAGGGGTATGAATTCAAAATGGAACGGCAGAGTCCAGCAGAGCAACCCTGCGGTCACACCAGGACAACAGACACAGGGATTCAGCTCAAGGAGAGATGGATGTGTGTGAGACCCACAATACGCTCGCTCCATAATAGACGTGATGTCTAAATGCCCCTTGTGGCTGACAGGTACTGTGCCAGGATACCCCACAGAAAGGACAAACCCAGAAAATGTGGATAACTACAGGATCCACCGTAGATGGAACTTTAGAAGCTGCTGTGGATGGCCCAGCAGAGACCAAACCAGAGAGCTGGGGCTTTATTAGCCGTGACAGAGTGTAGATCATGCGCTGACTTCCCGCAGAGCTACCGCAGCAGCTTCGTCCTTGGCCGTCCCGCACTGCAAGGCTGCTGAGGGCTCATCCAGAGGCAACTGGGTTCAGCAATGGTCCCAAAACTTACCTTTGGTAAATCCTTGGCCAGGTAATAAAGCATGGCAAGAGCATGCAAAACCCTGGCGGTTTCCCCGGGCTGCTGCTTCGGTGCCTGCTCCCTGACATCCAAAACTGTTCTCAGGACTCGGATTGCTTCATCTTGCTGGGCTTCAGCTGCATCAAGAACAAAATAATCCGGTTGGATGTATGCATGCGTGAAAGATAATATATTCCAAACCGGCCAATTATCTCTTCTAGACATCAAAGTGTTTCTTCTCCAAGCATCCACGCGGTATCCCAGCTCCATGCAAATTCCATACCCATTAACAGATATCTTTTCATCCAGTCAGTAACTGTTGATTAGCCTTTAGTGAGGATGTGGAGCCATAACAGCTGCGTGAAAAGAGCAACTTTGATGCTCGTGTTGTAACTGAAGATGGTATCGCCTGGCCCTGTCTTGACGTGATTCCTCCTGGATGGAGACAGCACCAGGCAATGGGATTTAGAGGAATGTTTCTCTTCTCCAACAATATTCTTGTTAGCATAGATGGTAGAAAGAAGAGCAGGACCAGGGTCTGGTTTGACTTCAGTGGAGTGTAGGGCAGTGCCACACACACTCGTGTATCTCCTAATGCTTTATGCACCTTTATGTCCCAGTGGGAGATTCCCCAGCGTCTTTCCTGGGAGTATTATCCAGGTTAATACACCTGATTATCAGCACAGGCAATTCCATCGTGCCTTACTGCCTCAGAAGACAGAGCTTTAAACCTGCCTGAGGGAGATGAAACGTCACTTTCATCTAATTAAATGGAGACAAACGAGCTGCGGGGAAATGAGAATGTTGAAGTGCAATTGAATCCTGAAAGGCAAAACCTTGTATTGGTGCAGTTATTGCCAAGGTCACTGCAAGAAGGAGCATGTGAACTAGAAGGGCAAAGCTGTGTTTCCACTTCAATACCCTCATTCCGAAAATGGCCTTGATTGTTCTATCGAGCACAATCCACCAGCCCTTGGCATCAGAATTAGTCATGATTTCTCTTACATTTGGTCTACGGAAACACCACACAAACCCCAAAGCTGTAAATATGAACAGCAGGATGTATGGACTCTTTCCCCCCAGCCCTATAAATACGATGTATGGATTCTTCAACACCAATGCTGTGAAGACGAGCAGTAGGATGTATGGATTCTTTAACCCTAAAGCTGTAAATACCAACAGTAGGACGTACGGAGTCTTCAACCTCAACACCGTAAATAACAACAGTAGGATGTATGGAGTCTTTAACCCCAACACCATGAATACCAACAGTAGGATGTATGGATTCTTCAACCTCAACACCGTAAACACCAACAGTAGGATGTATGGAGTCTTTATCCTAGAATCATAGAATCACCAGGTTGGAAGAGACCCACTGGATCATCGAGTCCAACCATTCCCATCAATCACTAAACCATGTCCCTCAGCGCCTCGTCCACCCGTCCCTTAAACCCCTCCAGGGAAGGGGACTCAACCCCCTCCCTGGGCAGCCTCTGACAGTGCCCAATGACCCTTTCCATGAAAAATTTTTTCCTGATGTTCAGCCTAAACCTCCCCTGGTGGAGCTTGAGGCCATTCCCTCTCGTCCTGTCCCTTGGGAGAAGAGCCCAGCTCCCTCCTCTCCACAACCTCCTTTCAGGCAGTTGGAGAGAGCAATGAGGTCTCCCCTCAGCCTCCTCCAGGCTAAACACCCCAGGGCTGTGAATACCAACAGCAGGATATATGGATCCTTTAATGTCCCGTCCTCCAAGTGGTTCTGCGCAACAGCAGTGCTTACTCAGAGGGTCTTCACTGGGTTCCTTGTCCTCAGTGAACGGAGACATTTCCTGTTGTGACTGCAGCGCTTGCTCCTGGGCTCGCACTGACTTCAGGAGAAAGGCATGCCAGATGCTGGTTACCTATCAGGAAGCAAAGGAGTTATTTCACTTGTATGAATACCTGGTATTTAGCAACTGGCTGTTCTGTAAACAATGTCCCCTGCAATGCACAACAACCGGTGCGCCTGCTGGTTAGTGAGCTGGCTGGGTGTTTCACGGAGCAATCCAACCACTCTCGGCCCAGCACGGCCTTAGTCGGAAGCTCATTTTGCCATCTGAGCCTTCATTTTAATGAAATTTGAACAAATCTCGCTCAATCGCAGACTGGTTTAAAGTTTGTGAGGGGATGGAGGCAGATTTCACAGCTGCCAAAGCCTTATTTCCATGGAAAATCAGGCTAAACAAACAAAAGGTTTTTTTTTTTTTTCCAGTTATGAGTCATTAGCTAATTGTTGCCTCCCTTCCTTGATCGCTCTGTTCTGACAGTCTTTTATTGAGATGACTTTGAATTCATTCTCAGTGTAAATTTTATCTGGCTTGTTTGTATCCCACTGCTACCCAGCAGCTCTTCCCTAGCTATGGAAACTCCTCAGCAACTTTCTCTGCTCGTGGGACTCTCTTTAACCTCTAACATGGGAGATTTGGTAGCAAAGCCAATTTTTTAACAAGACTGGGCTGCCCAGATCGAAGACAACTCGAATAACGATGGTTTTACTGAGTATAGGATTTATCTCTCCTGGCTTTAATTTAAGTATGAAAAGGGTTTCTGAGATTGACCCTAAAAGACAACGCTGATGCTTGATATGGTCTCCATCAGACTGCCCAGAGCAGGGGTGGCTGCCCCATCCCTGGAGGGGTTCAAGGCCAGGTTGGATGGGGCTTGGAGCCCCTGATCCAGTGGGAGGTGTCCCTGCCCATGGCTGGGGGGTTGGAATTGGATGGACTTTGAGGTCCCTTCCAACCCAAACCATTGCATGATTCTACATTACAAAGGAAGAACATTGGGAAGAGGACAGGAAAATCAAAGATAACAATACAGAGGATGAGCTTTAGTTTTACCAACCTTAGCGTAGAGTGATTTTGCTACGTCCATTTTGTTCTGGCGAAGGAAAATGTTGGCCATGTGGAAATACCCTCCGGCGGCCTCAATAGATTTTAGTCCAAATGTAGAACTAACCAGGTAAACCTGGAATTGGTATGAAAAAAATACATGAAAGGAGTTTAACATTTGTATCAAACCTGGGGAATTTTTACTATAGATTCATAATATTGCAAGCATTCTTTTTTTTTTTGCTGTGTAACTATAGTGTTATACCTGTTTACAGCTGTAAAATAGGGTCCTAAGAAATCTGTGAGCTGTGAGAGAATCCGGAGAAGAGCAATGAAGCTGGGGAAGGGGCTGGAGAACAGGCCTTATGAGGAGCAGCTGAGAGAGCTGGGGGTGTTGGGACATGGTTTAGTGATTGATGGGAATGGTTGGACTCGATGATCCGGTGGGTCTTTTCCAGCCTGGTGATTCTATGATTCTATTTTGGGTTTTACAGAAAGGAATGCATTGCCCTGGTCCCCTGCTTACGAGGGCAGAGGAACCTTATTGCAGCATGTTACCCTGTTGGAGCAGGTTTCCCACTCTCCCTGCGCAACCCCCATGTGTCCCATCTTTAAACACACAACCTGCCACTGCTTCCCAGCTCTCCGGCCCTGCCTGGCTCTCCCCCCGCGGCCCCAGCCAAAGCCAGGGGAGCGGGAAAGGCGGTGGGGCATTCCAGCTATTTATTCTGAGCTGGCGTGTGACTCTCAGCAGATCTGACACGTAGCCAAAGTTCAGGCAGGTCTTGGGCTGCTCAGACGTAGAGCAGCCACTTGTTAATAGCAAAAAACTATTATCTGGCACCCTTTCAGGGTACCTAAAATGCAACAGCACAGTGGGAATCTCTCCCAGGTGGTTTACGGACAAAACAAAGACATATATACCTACTAGAATGGAATGGATCTAATTCTCCTCAACTGTCTGTCATCACTTACGCCCACACAAAGCTACTATCAAGTTCAACAGTAGTGGGTATTCATCACTCTGTGCTGGATAAATTTAGGCTACATGGGACACAAATAGGATTTGTAGAGTTCATCTGCCTTTGGGGGATCAAATGACAGTGCGAGCATCCTCAGGAACAGAGCTGGCAGCAACCACCGCTTCAGAGCTCTCGTGCATAAAAAGATTGAACTGTGGAAAACGCTGTGGAACCGGGCATTTAATGAGGCACTCGTTAAACAAGGGCTGATGAGAAAGGCTGTGGAACAGGAAAAAGTTCAGGAAAATGAGAGCCAAGTTATAAAGTGACTTATATGTTGAATAAAAGGCATGGAGTGCAGTTTGGAGTAGGAATGTCTGTCCGTCCCAGGGCTGTGACAAAGCTGGGAGATGCATTTATAAGCAGATGCAGTGAAGACAAGGTACACGTCACTTTGAGGGAATAAGGATAACGGGTAAAACACAAACACAAGGATACACAAATGTCTTAATCCTGGAAATCCAGGTGTTTGTACTGTGGACCTACTCGGTACCTAAATCAGGATCAGAAACCTGCCTGCCAGGGTTTTCAGATCTGGAAGTGTTGGAGAAGGAAGAAAGAGTGAAGCATTTCTGTATTTGAGTTAGCTTACTTCATTTGCAAGGTGATCTAAAGCCTGCTCAAAGTTTCCTCTAGCAGCACAGAAAAGCCCCAGACCACGTTGTAGTTTACACTGAACAACAGCGCTGCAGTCTGGAGTTCTGAGGACAATCCACTCGGCTTGGGAGAGATACTTGGATGCCTGCAGATGATGGCCAGCCCCTGAAACAACATGTAGAAAAGAAGCAGGATAAAGAGCATCTTTCTTTTTAGAAAATTAGAGAACACTGCCCAGGGATCCTTTGCAGTAGTTGGATACGGAGACCTGTGGATTCCCTGCTTCTCTCCCGAGTGCTCCTTGGGTCTTCAAAATCTGAATTATAGACAAGCTGAGTGCCTAGAGCTGCAAGATGCCCCATCCCTGGAGATGTTCAAGGCCAGACTGAATGGGGTTTGGAGCCCCTGATCCAGTGGGAGGTGTCCCTGCTCATGGCAGGGGGGTGGAACTAGATGGGCTTTGAGGTCCCTTCCAACCCAAACCATTCTACGATTTTATAAGAGAAGCCAGAAATTGTGTATTGCATTCAAAATCCCTGAAACACGTGTTCAGAACAGGTTAGCTACAGGCTAACTAACTAATGACTTGTGCATAATCACACTGGAATTACTCATAGTTTTTTTTTCCCCCTTCTGCCACACCATTTACGCCAGTCCTTGAGACAGCCAAGCTCTGCTACCAGAGCATTGTGTGCGCTCCTGTAATGGTGATGATTTACAGCGATCCCTCAGTCCTTTGCGTGTGCAGCTGAGGAGAGCAACTCTCCACGTGCAGAGCCCTAATCTGACATGTTTAATAAAGCAGGCAGTCAATGAGAAAAATCTCTGCTGCAGGCAGAGTGTTGCTTTTGTGAATGAGCCGAGGCGTTCCTCTGATGCAACAGCCTCAGAAAGTTTGCTGCTCCCCGAGATAAGAGCGCAACCAACCACCCTGGGGAATTTAATGCTTTTTTTTTTTGGGAGTCATGCGAGGTAACCAGACCACAGAGGTAACGAATAGATTTTCATACTGCTTCTCTTGTGGGAATCGCGGAGACGGAGAAAACATTTCATTTGCTTTCATCGATCTTTCAGCACCGATGAGCGGTCCTTTTCCCCAGACCCACACAAAAAAAGGGGTGTGTGCATGACTTCTCTAATATCTCTGAAATGCCCTTGAGGCAGGGCAGAGTAGACACATGGCACAATGTTGAAACAGCAGAGCTAGTCCTTCCTGGATAAAGGGTAAAAGGAAACCAGAAACCTGACCCAAGGGAGGTCTTGCCCTTGCCGGCGTTACTATTTAGACAATACTTACCAGCCAAGGCCTCAGCCAAGAGGAGATAAGCAGGCACCAGTTGCACAGAATTCAAGCCGTACACTTCAGTGCTGAAATGCAGGGCATGCAGAGCCGCGGGTATCGCTTCCTTATGCTTCCCATCCAAAATAAACTCCTGGGCTCTGCGGGACGTGAGATCGATGATGTATTTCTGTGGGGAAATAGGGACAGAGCAAGCAAAGGATAAGGAGACATAAATTGTTCAGGTTTACAAAGTGTAAACCCGTGATTGTGACATTTTTTTTGTGTCTGTAATTAATGGCTGGAAATTAAAGCTGTCGTATTAGAACCTGGCTTTCATTCCTGCTTTTAACAGGAACAGCTTTGGACATCCTCTTTGGTCACGCGGTGTCTTAGGAGATGAAGAATCCTTCACGCCTACAAAAAGGGACTAATAAGGCTGCAGTAATAAAAGCTGTGAAGCACAGAAAATACTCATCACAAGACCATAGAAACGATTAGACAAAGGGGCTACGGCAGGGTTCTGCTGACGGTAACACGGTGACTCACGGCAGGCAGCAGAGCGTGTGGTTTGCCAAGCCGGTGCCAGCATGGCACAGCTCCAGCTGCGAGAGACGTGCTGGGGAAGCGAGGAGCTGCAGCGTCCTCCCACCCTCTCCCAGCGAGTTCTAGGTCTGGTATTTGGGGCGCGGAGCCTGGAAAGCCGGTTACAAGCAGAACACCCTAATGCACTTGGACTCCTCCATATCCATTACCCAAGCTGGGTTTGGTGGTCAAGCAGCTTCTGTGCCAGACTTCACAGTTTCTTCTATGTATGGTACCTTTCTGCCTGTTGCTGCTTCTTGCAGTCGTTGCTGCATTTAGTCTTTTCACACTTTGCAGCATCCGATCCACTCACCAGCTCCATAAATCTTTTTCTTTTGGAATGACCGCTCCTCGAATCCTGGGGTCAGTTCTGGGCCCCTCACCACAAGAAGGATGTTGAGGCTCTGGAGCGAGTCCAGAGAAGAGCAACGAAGCTGGTGAGGGGGCTGGAGAACAAGAGGAGCGTCTGAGAGAGCTGGGGGTGTTTAGCCTGGAGAAGAGGAGGCTGAGGGGAGACCTCATTGCTCTCTCCAACTCCCTGAAAGGAGGTTGTGGAGAGGAGGGAGCTGGGCTCTTCTCCCAAGGGAGAGGGGACAGGACGAGAGGGAATGGCCTCAAGCTCCACCAGGGGAGGTTCAGGTTCAACATCAGGAAAATATATTTCAAAGAAAGGGTCATTGGTCCCTGGCAGAGGCTGCCCAGGGAGGGGGTTGAGTCACCTTCCCTGGAGGGGTTTAAGGGATGTGTGGACGAGGTGCTGAGGGACGTGGTTTAGTGTTTGATAGGAATGGTTGGACTCGATGATCCAGTGGGTCTCTTCCAACCTGGTGATTCTATGATTCTATGACTGTGTGTTGCTGAGAGCTCTGTGACAGCTGTAGATGTCGTGCCCTTACAACATATCAAGGGATGTCAGCGAAAAAAGAGCCAGGGTGCTTCTTTACCGTTTTCTTTTGGCATCCAGTGTAACCAGTGCCAACTCCCAACGCTTCTGTGTCAGCTTTTCACACAAGTGGTGCAGCAGGAATGCTGCCTGGAGTGAAATCTTGTTGCTGGTGTGCCCAGCAGTGCTGCCACAGCTCAGCCAGCCAGGCGCTCGCTTTTGTCTTGCTCGGAGGCACAGGCAGGCCTGTGCAGTGAGCGCTGGCAGAAAATACCACCTTGCTTCTTACCTTCTGTTTTCCAGCTGGCAAGAGGACAGAAAACCCAATTCCCCGTGCTTCCAGAGCTCAGACTTCAGCATTTTGCTGAGCTTTATGTGCTCAGAGAGAGGAAAACACCACCGGTGAGGAACAGCTCAGGGACAGGGAGCCTCAAGGACAGCTTTTGAATGTTTCCTGGAGATCCTGGCTGAGACAAAAGGACATCCTTTCTGGATTAATGAAGGTGGTGAAGAACACGCCCCAGAGTGACAGCACCCTGCTACAGCAAGAGCCAAGAGCTAGAAAACACAATGGCTCTTGATCAGACCAAGCCAATTGTCATCTGAGGAGGTGCTGGAGACCAGGACCATCCCTTTTTCACTCCTTGTCACTAGGATCATCACTGCTTCCTGGGAGATGAGCTATTTCAGAACATCTGCAAGGAGGGCAACCTGGGGGTTATACTTTCACTCAGCTCCAAGAAGAGAAGAAAGGGCAGGAGACAACAGACGCCCTGCAGCGCTGAATAGTCAAGCCTGCGCAGTTACAGGCCTTGGGGGATCGTAAACTTGGGTCCTGCACCCTTTTTCATCTCGCCCCACGCCCCCGGACCTGCACACTTTGGCCTCTTTTAATGTTTGCTGCAATTACAGAGGTTTCTCTGAAGATTCCCCCACGCAGTTTTCCCCCACTTGGGGTTTGAGGAGGCTTAGGACCCCAGCTCTGCTCCAGGTGGGAGCGGGGCAATGGGGAACACACACAGGGTTCAGCACCACATTCTTTTAACTCACTCACAAGCATCAAAAACATTGGCACGCGTGAAGAAAACGACGATTTCAAGAGGAAGGCAGGATTTCAGTCAGGGTGAGTTGAAACCTGCAGTTGGCAGGGCAGGAATTGGGAGCTGGCTGAGGCCAGGATCTCTTCCTGGAGCCAGAGGCTGCGGTGAGAGAACATCACACCGGCAGGTGAGACCATCCTGCAAACAGAAACCTAGAGCTTCGTCAGTGGGAGCTGCCGGCTGCAGGCAGCCCCCTGGCTCTGTTGACAACAGCAGATTTCTATCAACAAAGCTCTGGAATACAGAGGTGTGGAACTCAAAACCTCCTGGCTTTTGGCCCCATGCACCTTCCCTTAGGCCACAGGGCTTTTTGAAGTGCATGAACTTTCCTGTGTCCTGGCTGAGGCTTGAGCTGTGTTTTCTAACTTCTTCGCTGTGTGAAGTACATAGAATCATAGAATCATAGAATAACCAGGTTGGAAGAGACCCACCGGATCATCAAGTCCAACCGTTCCTATCACATCCCCCTGGACTTGGTACTGGTGAGACCACACCTCGAATCCTGGGTTCAGTTCTGGACCCCTCACTCCAAAAAATACCTTGAGGGGCTGGAGCGTGTCCAGAGAAAGGGAACAGAGCTGGGAAATGGTCTGGAGCCCAGGAGTTCTGGGAGTGGCTGAGGAACCTGGGGCTGTTTAGCCTGGAGGAGACTGAAGGGAGACCTCGTTGCTCTCTGCAGCTCTCGGAAAGGAGGTTTCGGTGAGGCAGGTGCTGGGTTCTTCTCCCAAGTGACAAGCGATGGGATGAGAGGAAATAGCCTCAAGTTGCACCAGGGGAGGTTTAGAGTGGATATTAGGAAAAATTTCTTTACTGTAAGTGTGGTGAAGCCCTGGCAGAGGCTGCCCAGGGCAGTGGAGGAGTCTCCATCCCTGGAGGGGTTAAAAAAAATGTGTGGCCATGGCACTTTGGGACACAGTTTAGGACGCACAGTGGGGTTGGGCTGCAGTGGGACTGAATGAGCTGAGAGGTCTTTTCCAGCCTAATGATTCCACGATTTTCCAGCAGAAATATCCAAAAATAATAAACCTGTGGAGAGGCTTTGAGCAGAAGGTTTTTCTCTGATCATCACCTAGCTTTTCCTTGAGCTCCAAAGGCCTTTAAAGTATTTTTGCTCGCTCTGTGAACAGAAATGTGATGGAGCCACCCAGACAGGGCACTAAATAACCTCACCCTCTCCACTTTACTTTCCCAAAGCTTGTCAGCCTGTCTGGGGCAAACGCTGGCTCCCCTCTGCCTTGCTGTGCATGAAGCATTTTGGGGCAGCAGCTGCCGTGAAGGAACTCAGGTAAAAAGATTTCTCTGCTTTTTCGCTCTCTTCTCTTTAGAGGGACAGAAGAGAAAGTGCCCTTGCACATACCATTCCCAGGATGTGTTTTATTTAAATAGCTTGGAGACAAAGGTCAAAGAAGAAATGTAGGTTGTTAAAGATCCCATAAAAATCTCTACTTTGAAGAAAAACCTGGTGTTCACTCTCTGCGACTTCTCCCACGAAGTCATTTTGAGCCTCAGCTCAAGCTGCTGGTTTGCTGCTGCCAACTAGTTAACCCAGGCACGTGCTCCAATTGAGGACTTGGAGTCCCCACCAGCCCCACCTACCTGATGAACCCTAATAAAAGTGAAAGATTAGCTTCCAGCTAACTCAGGGGCACTTGGCCTTTTGTCATGTATATTTTAGTTGCTCTGAAATCAGTGATGTAATAACAGCAGGTTTGAACAGCAGCATTCAGCATGAAAGTGAAGTTTACTGGGAAAGCTGTGACAGTCAACCTGTCGCCTGATAACCCTGATAAGGCCAAGTTTATCTTTTTTTTCCTATGCAGACTTTATAAACGTAACCCTGAACAAAGGTGCTTCTGACACTCCTGAGATACATTGTCCTAACACGCTTGGACTGTGGTCAAAAGTTTTGCCTGTGATTTTCAAGCAGATGGGATTTTCAAAGCCAACGTGGGTTGTCAGCACCCAGTTCTTACGAAGCCTGAAAAAATCTGCTGCCCAGAGCCTTTCGCAAGCTCTCAGCAAGCAGATCTTCTGCCTACACAGGTTCCACCCCTTTCAGACTTTCTCTTTCTGGATGCTCCTGAGAAAGAGCACAGCAATGAGCTGGTCACCAAATACCAGCACTCAGCCCAGAAACAACCTTAAAAACAATACGTGATGTTATTGGATTGAGAACAGCTCTGTGAAGAATTTGGGGAGTTGGGGGATGAGAAGCTCAACATGTGCTGGCAATGTATGCTCGCAGCCCAGAAACCAACCGTGTCCTGGGCTGCATCCAAAATAGTGGGACCAGCACGCGAGGGAGGGGATTCTGCCCCTCTACTTTGCTCTGGTGAGACCCACCTGGAGTCCTGTGTCCAGTTCTGGAGTTCTCAGCACAGGAAGGATATGGATTGGTTGGAGTAAGTCCAGAGGAGGCCATGAAGATGATCCAAGAGCTGGAGCATCTCCCGTGTGAGGACAGGCTGAGAGAGCTGGGGTTGTTCAGCCTGGAGAAGAGAAAGACTCCAGGGAGAACTTAGAGCAGCCTCCAGTGCTGAAAGGGACTCCAGGAAAGCTGGAGAGGGGCTTTTTATCAGGGACTGCGAGGATAGGATGAGGGGAGCAGTTTTCAGCTGCAAGAGGGGAGATTGACATGAGCCCTTAAGGAGAAATGTTTTGCTGTGAGGGTGGGGAGGCCCTGGCCCAGGTTGCCCAGAGCAGGGGTGGCTGCCCCATCCCTGGAGGGGTTCAAGGCCAGGCTGGATGGGGCTTGGAGCCCCTGATCCAGTGGGAGGTGTCCCAGGGGTGGGACTGGGTGGGCTTTGAGGTACCTTCCAACCCAAACCATTCCATGATTCTATGCAAAATCCAGAAGACTAATGCTGCTCATCTCATTTTGATGGTTGCCAGCTCACTTTCAGCCATCCCATTATTCTGCAATGAGGAGTTATGCAATGGTAGAAGGATAATTTATTTTTATGGGCAAGATCATTTTAAGCTGCAGATGCGTTTGGGTGGGTTATTTTGTTTTATCAACATCGTGGAGAAGCAGATCCTGTTGCACCATAAACAAACAAACAAACAAGAAAGAGTTGAAAACCACCAGGGCTGGAAAGGAGCTGCACATCTGCACCACCCACGAGGCCAAAAACAGAGATAAAAGAGCGGAGTTAGTGGGAAAGGGCGTTTAAAATTGGCCAGGTAAACAAAGGGAATGGACTTTATTTCTTTGCCCCTCTGCTTTGAGGAAGGGGAATCCCTCTCATTGGCAAAGGATGCAAGAAGTAAAACTCAGTTGGATCCCGGGCAAATTGGAGAGATGGACAAACTACTAGGCCACGTGGGACATCCAGGTTGGCGCTATCTGAGGGAACTCAGGGCTTTGAGTAAGGTGGAAAAGGCAGGAGGCAAGGATCCTCCCACCCTCCTCATTAGGGAGTTTTTGTTTTAAAAGAAATTAAAGCTCTGTAGCTCGGTAGTGACCAACGAGTACCCAGTACCTTGGACATCTCACTATAGGAAGAAGAGACCTAATTAAATGGTGTTCTTTTTAGACTTTGAAGCAGTATTTGTCTTCCTTGTACGTACCTGCCTCATCACCAGCTGTTCCATGTTGTGTTTCCTTTCTTTCTCAGAAAGAGGAAAAGGGAGGGATGTACGGACTGGAATCAGCAGCTCGCATATTTGCTCATGGATGCTGACCCAGTCGGTTTGCTGATGATTGACATCGCTACCAAAATAAGGGAAGAGCAATACTTTCATTTGCTTGGAAATGATGTCAGGAAAGGTTTTTGCCTGCTTTATGTCCTGGGTGACAAGGAATTACCCATGTTATTTGTGTAAACACCTGACACACTCATTGTGTTGCTCTCAATTTGACGTGGGCACTATTGGAAGTGAGGAGGAATGCTTCAGCGAAGTGTTCCCAGTCATTCCAGTCCCATCACTTTGCCTCCTGAGCTTCATCCTGGGCCTGCTCCCTGTCTCCATCCATCCTTGTCCCTGCCTCCATCCACCCTTGTCCCTGCCTCCTGAGCCTCGTCCTTGCCACTCAGGCTTCATCCTAGGTGTCACTCCTGTGTCCTAAAACTTGTCCTGGGCTTTATGTCTGTGTCATGAGCCTCATGCAGGGGCTTGTCCCACCCTCTTGCCCTGTCCGTGTGTCTCAGACTGTGTTCCAAGCTTTGTCTCTGTCTCCCAGATCTTCCCCTGTGTCCTAGTCCTGGTGCTGCCTCCCGGGCATCATCCTGAGCCTTGTCCTGGGCCTTCTCTGTGTGTCCTGAGCCTTGTCCCAGTGGTAGTCCCTGCCCCTCGCACTGTCCCTGCATCCTGGGCCTCACTCTGAGTGTTCTCAGTGTGTCTTGAGCCTTGTCAAGAGACCAATCATTGCCCCTTGCCCTGTCCACGTGCCCCAGATTGCGTCCCAGGCTCAGTCCCTGTCTCCCAGCCCTTGCCGTGGGTCCATCCCTGCATTCTAGGCCTGGTGCTGCCACCAGGGGACCATCCCCAGCCTTGTCCTGGGCTTGTTCCTGCCTCCACGCCTCACCATGGACCTTCTCCATGTGTCCTGAGCCTTGTCCTGGGCTTCCTCTCTGCCATTGTCCCCATCCAGGGCCTGTTCCCATTTCCTGAGCCCCTCTCTTGGCTTTCTCTGTGCATCCTGATCCTAATTCCAGAGCTGCTCCCTGTCCCTTGCCCTGTCCCTGTGCCCTAGGACTGCTCCTGCCTCTCAGGCCTCACCTTGGGCCTTGTCCCAGGCTTCCTCCCTGCCTATGGGCCCATCCTGGGCCTGTTTCTGTCTCCTGGACCACTCCCTTGGCCTTCTCCCTACGTTCTGATCCTTGTACTGGGGCTAGTCCCTACATCTTGCGCTGTCCTGGGCCTGTTCCTGCCTCTCGGACCTCATCCTCGGCTTTATTAGTGTGTCCCGAGCCTCCCCTTGGGCTTCCTCCCTGCCATTGTCCATACAGGGACTGTTCCCACCTCCCAAGCCTCTCTCTTGGCTTTCTCTGTGCATCCTGATCCTAATCCCAGGGCTGTTCCCTGCCCCTTGCCGTGTCCCTGTGCCCCAGGACTGCTCCTGCCTCTCAGGCCTTTGTCCCTGTACCCTGACCCTTGCCCCAGGCTCCCTCCCTGCTTTGTCCCCATCCTGGCCCACCTCCCCCCTCCGGGCCTCGCCCCCGCGCCCCTGCCCCCTGTCCCTGCCTCCCGCCCGGTGCTGCCTGGTGCTCCGGCAACCAGCGGGGCTCCTCACCAGTAGTAGGTGACGCGGCAGCGCTGGCAGCGGACCCGCCCGGCCGCCCCGCAGAGCCCGCAGCGCGGAGACCCCGCCATGACCAGGCCCCGCCCCGCACGCCGCCAGCGCGTTGCCAAGGAGACACTTCCGGCGGGGAAAGGGGCGGGGCCGGCAGCTGATTGGGCAGAGAGGCCGGAACGGGGCGGGGCAAAGAGGGGAGAAACGGAGCGGATTGGCTGAAAGGGTCAGGGGGGTGGGGCCTATTGGGGAGAAGGGTGGAAGCGGGACCTGCTGGAGGGTCGGGAGGCTGCAAAGGGATCTGAACAGGCTGGATCCATGGGCTGAGACCAACGGGGTGAGGTTCAACAAGGCCAAATGTCGGGTCCTGCACTTGGGGCACAACAACCCTGAGCAGCTCCAGACTAGGAGAAGTCTGGCTGGAAAGTGCCTGGAGGAGAAGGACCTGGGGGTGTTGGTGACAGCGACTGAACATGAGCCAGCAGTGGCCCAGGTGGCCAAGAAGGCCAAGGGCATCTTGGCTTGGATCAGACACGGCATGGCCAGCAGGTCCAGGGAGGTTCTTCTCCCTCTGGACTCAGCACTGGTGAGACCGCTCCTGGAATCCTGGGGTCAGTTCTGGGCCCCTCACCACGAGAAGGATGTTGAGGCTCTGGAGCGAGTCCAGAGAAGAGCAACGAAGCTGGTGAGGGGTCTGGAGAACAAGAGGAGCAGCTGAGAGAGCTGGGGGTGTTTATCCTGGAGAAGAGGAGGCTGAGGGGAGACCTCATTGCTCTCTCCAACTGCCTGAAAGGAGGTTGTGGAGAGGAGGGAGCTGGGCTCTTCTCCCAAGGGACAGGACGAGAGGGAATGGCCTCAGGCTCCACCAGGGGAGGTTCAGGCTGGACATTAGGAAAAAATATTTCACAGAAAGGGTCATTGGTCCCTGTCAGAGGCTGCCCAGGGAGGGGGTTGAGTCCCCTTCCCTGGAGGGGTTTAAGGGACGGGTGGATGAGGTGCTGAGGGACATGGGTTAGTGATTGATGGGAATGGCTGGACTTGATGATCCGGTGAGTCCTTAATAACCTGGCGATTCCGTGATTCTGATTCTAAGGGGCGGAGCGGATTGGCAGAATGGGGCGGAGGGGGCGGGGCCAAGAGGCGAGAAACGGAGCGGATTGGCTGACCGGACAGGAGTGGGCGGGGCGAAGAGACCGGAAGTGGTGACCGGAAGGAAGGGGGCGGGGTCGGGGGATAAGGAAGGAAGCGGGCATGGAGGAGTACGTGGCCGCGGAGGCAGCGGCGGAGGAGCGAGTGCGGGCCTGGGCGGCGGCGCAGGCGGCTCGGGGGCGGCGCGTGGCGCTGGTGACGTCGGGTGGGACGCAGGTGGCGCTGGAAGCCCGCGCCGTCCGCTTCTTGGAGAATTTCAGCAGCGGGCGGCGCGGCGCCGCCTCCGCCGAGCGCTTGGTGAGCGCCGGTTACGGCGTCTGCTTCCTGTACCGGGCCCGCTCCGTGTTCCCCTGGGCCAGGGCCCTCCCGCCCCACGGGCCGGCCCTGCTCGACGCCCTCCGCCTCAGCCCCGGGCCTCCCCCGGCCGTCACCGCCGACCCTGCCGCTCTCCCCGGCCTGCTGCCGGCTCTCCGGGATTACCGGCGGGCTAGCGAGGACGGGGCCCTGCTGGCCATCGAGTTCACCGGCCTCACCGAGTACTTGGCGCTGCTGCGAGCCGCCGCCCGCGCCCTGGCGCCCTTCGGTACGCGGAAAGGGGGGTCACGGGATCGAGGTGTGAGGTGAAGGGGAGTGAAGAGGATAAATGGGTCCCAGGATCAGGGAATGAGGGGATGGGGGACACGTGACTCAGGGCCCTGGGTGTGAGGGGACAGGGGACCCTCGGGGATGAAGGTGGGGCTGGGGCTCAGACCTGAGGGGACCGAGGGCAGGGGGCAGCCCTGGGGTCAGTTGTGGGCCCCTCACCACCAGAAGGATGTTGAGGCTCTGGAGCGAGTCCGGAGAAGAGCAACGAAATTGGGGAGGGGGCTGGAGAAGAAGAGGAGCGTCTGAGAGAGCTGGGGGGGTTTATCCTGGAGAAGAGGAGGCTGAGGGGAGACCTCATTGCTCTCTCCAACTGCCTGAAAGGAGGTTGTGGAGAGGAGGGAGCTGGGCTCTTCTCCCAAGTGACAGGACGAGAGGGAATGGCCTCAAGCTCCACCAGGGGAGGTTTAGCCCGGACATTAGGAAAAAGTATTTCATAGAAAGGGTGATTGGGCACTGTCAGAGGCTGCCCAGGGAGCAGTTGAGTCCCCTTCCCTGGAGGGGTTTAAGGGACGTGTGGACGAGGTGCTGAGGGACATGGTTTAGTGTTGGATAGGAATGGTTGGACTCGATGATCCTGTGGGTCCTTTCCAACCTGGTGATTCTCTGAATGGGGAGTTCTGAGGGGGTGCCAGAGCCCAGGGGTCGGGGAGCAGGGAGCTCTCTGTGTATTTGTGTCCCAGGTGTGTAGGGGATGGGGAAGGGACCTGGAGTTTGAGCATGAGGGGACAGGGAGTGTTGGGGGATGCGACCCAAGACCCAGGTGTGAGAGAAAAGGAGGTGGCCCCAGGGCCCTGGCACAAAGGGATGAGTTGGCCCTAGGGACCATGAGACTTTGATGAGAGGGGACAAGGGAGCCTATGGGAGCTCCAGCAGCCCGGCCTGAGGGTGTGGGTGGTCTCAGGGGGCTTGGTGTGGGGCACCGAGGCAGCACTGGTAGATGACAAGGTCTGTGGGGCCCCTGGTGTGTGGGTCAGTGATGGAGGAGTTCTGAGGGATCCCTGGGCCCCGAGCTGGTGTGAGGGTAGCCCAGCTGGCTCTGGTCCATCCCAGGGCTCCCTGTGCCCAGCTGCTCTGTACGTGCCAGACCGCAATTTTGCTTCCCTGTAGGTTCCAGCGTCATGTTTTACCTGGCAGCTGCCGTGTCGGATTTCTACATCCCCGCCTCGGAGATGCCGGAGCACAAGATCCAGTCCAAGGAGGGGCCCCTGCAGGTGAGGCCCCCCCTGCAGCTCTGCCTCCTCCAGGGTCCTGCTGGGATTACGGCTGCCAGGGAATGAGACCTGGGAAAGGCTGAAAAACAACAATTGCTGGCTGAGAAACCTGGTGTGTTCACTGGAAATGGGAAGGTGCATTTCCATAGGGGCAGAAACCCACGGAAATAGTGGAGTTGCCTCACTTTATCCTTCTCCCTTGGGGAGAGCAAGAGGCAGGATGGGTTCTGCTTTAGCTTGAAGACGTTTGTGTTTAGAGTGGGATGAAGAGGATGAGCAGACTTTTTTCCTCATTAGGATAGGAAAGACGAATCATAGAATAACCAGGTTGGAAGAGACCCAGCCTGATTCACAGTGGCAGACTCGGAGGTCAGGAAGCTGGAAAAGAGACTCCTGCTTTTTTTTCTCCATGTTTTAGCATATTTATGCCTTGTGTGCCTTAAAGATTTGCTAGGAACAAGGGGTAGGATTCAACGAGCTGCCTGGATTTTGGAGGGTTGAAAACTTGGACTTAAAAATTGGAGAGTCAAGGAATGGTTTGGGTTGGAAGGGACCTCAAAGCCCATCCAGTCCCATGGACACCTCCCACTGGATCAGGGGCCCCAAGCCCCATCCAACCTGGCCTTGAACCCCTTCAACAATGGGGCAGCCACGACTCTGCAGTTGTAATCAGTTTTTTGTCTTCCTCTGCCCGTGTTTATATTCCCCAAGTGGGTTTTAGCTCTTAAATAACAGCATGTTTATGAGTTACATCATTTGAAAGCACCCTGCTCATTCCTTATACCAGACTAAGAGTTCAGTTTAATTTTACAGTGACATTATAACCTTGTTTGGTCGGATCTGACCAAATGCTGCCTTGGAAAACTTCCCAGTGTAAATATAATGTGAAGTGAAGCTGGAATTTCCCTAGAATTACCTCTGTCTCTTATTAAAACGCATCATAATGTTTGTGCTGGACCTTCTCTCTGCTGTCTTTCCACAATGCAGATCACGATGAAGATGGTGCCAAAAATGCTCTCTCCTCTTGTCAAAGAATGGGCCCCGGAGGCGTTTGTGATTTCTTTTAAACTGGAGACAGATCCCTTGGTCTTAATTGATAAATCACGGCAGGCTCTGGAGAAATACCGGCACCAGGTGGTGGTGGCAAATGTCCTGGATTCACGGAGAACCTCGGTTATTATTGTAACCAAAGACTCACAGACTCCCTTGTCGCTGTCAGAGGAGGAGATAGCGCAAGGCATGGAGATAGAGGAGAAGATCGTGAGCTACCTCCAGGGCCAGCACACGGCGTTCATAGAGAAGAGAGTCTGAGCTCTGGGTGGCTCAGGTGACATTGTGAGTGGAACTGGAGCAATTCTTTATCCCAGGTAAATCCTCAGCAGAACGCTGTGGGAGAGGCTGCCGTCCAAAGCCCTGTAACTCTTCGATAGCTTGGTAATGGTTCTTGTTGCTTGCTTTGACAAAGACAAATACACTGACGTTCCCAAGGGTGAGCTTTGCTTTGGTGTCCAATGGTTGTATCCCTTTATTCCTCTCCCAGGGGAGACAGAGAAATGGCTTGATGTCTGTACATAAAAGATTTTGTCAACTCTGCCTCTTCCAAGGTTCTTTTCAGAGGGAAGGAATGGCACTTTGTGGAAAATCCCATCTCCTGGTTTTGTGACTGGAGTGGAGAAACCAAACAGGGCATCAGCTGGCGTGGAAAGTGGAGGTGGAACAAGTGTGGGAAAGGAGAAAGGAGGGAACGGAATTCGTGGCTCCTGGGAGAGAATTCGTGGCTCCTGGGAGAGAATTCGTGGCTCCTGGGAGAGAATTCGTGGCTCCTGGGAGAGAATTCGTGGCTCCTGGGAGAGAATTCGTGGCTCCTGGGAGAGAATTCGTGGCTCCTGGGAGAGAATTCGTGGCTCCTGGGGGATCCAGTGGACCTGCATGTCAGGAGCTCTCATGGTTCAAACCATTGGAACTGTACCAGTGTCCCTAAAATTGCTGTTTCATAGAGGTTTTTTTCATGGGCACCAGTCGGATGCGGGAGGGGTAAGGGCGAAGAGGGTGGTGAGGTGGGACCTGGATGGAAGAGAAAGCAGCAAGGGTGGTGGGACAGCAGGGATCAGCCCTGTGGGGAGAGCTGGCATTGTGTTTTTCCCCATAAAATTCCATGTTTTGGTTCCTGAGGAACTCTAGCTTTGAAGCTGGGAATCCTTTAGACTGGGGAGTTTGTGCTAATTACGGGGGATTTGGCTTAACAGTCCATGAATGTATGCAAATGCGGGGCATAGCCTCACTGCATAGGAGTGGATGCAAATGAGAGCTGATGCTAATGAGGGGGCGTGGTCTTGTCTGGGGTGTATGCAGGTGAGGGGGTGTGGCCCAGTGCCACCTGGGCTATTGAAACGAGTGGGGGAGGCGGGGTCTCATCCCTGACTCAGCAGCGGAGAGGTGACAGGTAAGAGCCAGGCTCCCTGCCGCGGGGACTCCATCCCAGTGACTCAGAATCACCAGGTTGGAAGAGACCCACAGGATCATTGAGTCCAACCATTCCCATCAATCGCTAAACCATGTCCCCCAGCACCTTGTCCACCTGTCCCTTAAACCCCTCCAGGGACGGGGACTCAACCCCCTCCCTGGGCAGCCTCTGCCAGTGCCCAGGTACCCTTTCTGTGAAATATTTTTTCCTAATGTTGATCCTGACCCTCCCCTGGTGGAGCTTGAGGCCATTCCCTCTCGTCCTGTCCCCTGTCCCTTGGGAGAAGAGCCCAGCTCCCTCCTCTCCACAACCTCCTTTCAGGGAGTTGGAGAGAGCAATGAGGTCTCCCCTCAGCCTCCTCTTCTCCAGGATAAACACCCCCAGCTCTCTCAGACGCTCCTCTTGTTCTCCAGCCCCCTCACCAGCTTCGTTGCTCTTCTCTGGACTCGCTCCAGAGCCTCAACATCCTTCTTGTGGTGAGGGGCCCAGAACTGACCCCAGGATTCGAGGAGCGGTCTCACCAGGGCCGAGTCCAGAGGGAGAAGAACCTCCCTGGACCTGCTGGCCACGCCATTTCTGATCCAAGCCAAGATGCCATTGGCCTTCTTGGCCACCTGGGCCACTGCTGGCTCATGGTCAGTCGCTGTCAACCAACGCCCCCAGGTCCTTCTCCTCCAGGCACTTTCGAGCCAGACTTCTCCTAGTCTGGAGCTGCTCAGGGTTGTTGTGCCCCAAGTGCAGGACCCGGCATTTGGCCTTGTTAAACCTCATCCCGTTGGTCTCAGCCCATGGATCCGGCCTGTTCAGATCTCTTTGGAGCCTCCCCACCCTCCAGCAGATCCAGATTCCACCCAGCTCACTGTCATCTGCAAACTTGCTAAGGGTGCACTCGATGCCTTCATCCAGGTCATTGATAAAGACATTGAACAGGGCTGGACCCAGCACTGAGCCCTGGGGAACCTCACTTGTCACTGGCCTCCAGCTGGAGTTAACTCCGTTTCCCACCACTCTATGGGCCCTCCAGCCAACCAGTTTTCCACCCTGGAGAGCGTTTGCCTGTCCATTCCAGAGGCTGAGATGTTCTGAAGCAGAATGCTCTGAGAAACTGTGTCCAGTGACTCTGTCCCGGTCCTGCTGTAGCTCCCATCCCAGTGCTCCCAACTCCACTGTGCCCCATCCCATGGCCCTGGTCCTGGCCCTGGGAGCAGAGCAGCATTTCTCAGGGAAGTCGGCCGGAGCAGTATGTGTGGTTGATTGGGTTAATGAACATTAGCACTGATTTTAATTGATTCAGAGGTTCCTGTCTGCTTTTAGTGGCTTTATTCAGTGAATCGGGAGGTTTCACACTCCGTGTGGCTCCTCTATTCCACTAAGCATCTTCCAGAGGCTGCCTGAAGAACAGAGCTGATGGTGCCCTTTGTTTTCCAGCTGTGAATTATTTGACTGTCATTTATTTGAGCTGCATTCCCACTGAACTCAGTGCGTTTGGCTTTGGTTTAGCCAAAATCCACTTTTTTCAGCCCAGCTTTGAAGACCGATGCTGTTCATGATGGTGATTCAAAACTGTGCTGACTTTAGCCCTGTTGTTTTGGTTAAAACAAATTATTTCACTCATATTTGACTTCAAATGATTTGCTTTCTTCTCAAAACCCTTTAGGAAGAGGAAATACATTTTGTTTCTTGAGTTTCTTCAGTCTGAGACAAAGATGTTAGACATGGACAGTGGGAGTGAGGGCACTCGCAGCAAGTTTGCTGATGACACCAAGCTGGGTGACGTGGTTGACATGCTGGGTGGAAGGGATGGACTCAGGGGAACCTTGAGAGGTGGGAGAGGTGGCACCCTGATGGAGAGACTTTTCAGAGATGAGCATGCTGAAGCGCCACCTGACAATCTGGTTCCTCTGGACAAACCAAGCTGTCAATTGGCATTGAAGAAGCTGTTTGAAATGACTAACGAGCCTTGGGGAGCGTCGCTGTGGTAGAAACTTCTTCTTGTTCTCTTCTCTTCCCCACAAGGTGGCAGGAGAATCATAGAATAACCAGGTTGGAAGAGACCCACTGGATCATCGAGTCCAACCATTCCTATCAAGAACGACAAGAACATCCCCCAGTCTGGCTTTGCATTTATTTCCTCCTAGTGGCTCTGGTCCTTTTGGCTTTTCTTATGTTGTGGCTGATTAACACTAGGATGGTGGGAGAGATCCATGTTCATTACCCTGATGGGTTGCTAATTGCAACCCTAAGGGTGTTGGTGGATCTGTGGTGCTCTGGTACCACCATGTGGTGTTTCTGGAGGAGTTTGCTTTGGGGTAGTGTTGTCAGACTTTGAGTTTCAAGACTATTTATTACCTTACTGATCGTTAGCAGTGATCCTGCGCCATGTGTTGATTATTTTTGGAATTGTGGCACTGGGTGACACCTTCTCCAAGAGCTCTTCAAGGGCTTTGCTTGCTCGGAGTCTCTGCAGGGTTTGCTGTGGTGGATGACATGGGAAAAGGGTCTTGTGGAAAGGTAGACGCTGCTCTATTGGGCTTGTTAAAAAGGTGAGCAAGGCAAGAACAGAAGATGGTGCTGGGGAGCTTGTAGAGGCTTGGAATGATGCTAAGTTCAGGTGGGAAGGGGCGGTTGAGGACATGATCGAAGCCTGTGGGACCAAGGAGGGCTCTGACCTGCAGATGGTGAGGTTCAAGTGGACAGGATGCATCCTGAGCTTGCTTCTTCTCCCAAGTGACAGGGGACAGGACGAGAGGGAATGGCCTCAAGCTCCACCAGGGGAGGTTTAGGCTGGACATTAGGAAAAAAATTTTCCCAGAAAGGGTCCTTGGTCCCTGTCAGAGGCTGCCCAGGGAGGGGGTTGAGTCCCCTTCCCTGGAGGGGTTTAAGGGACGGGTGGACGAGGTGCTGAGGGACATGGTTTAGCGATTGCTGGGAACGGTTGGACTCGGTGATCCAGTGGGTCTCTTCCAACCTGGTGATTCTAGGATTCTATGATTCTTGTAGTGGCAGCTGGGAGTCCTGGCTTTGGGAAGCTGAGCAATTGTGCAGGGAAGAAGCAAAGCCTTGGATAAATACAGGAGATCACTTGCCTGGGCTCTTGGGACTGAATGTGTGCTCCCTCTTCCAAGGAAACAGCTCAGCAGCTCCTCTTGGTCTGCAAGGAGTGATTTATTCCACTAAAAAGCTGTTTCCAGTGATAAAAAGTCAGTTTTTACTTACGCATTTACTTCTTGCCTGGAACCTGCTTGATGGGGAGAGGTTACTGCAGGGAGCAGTGCTGCTGCTTTTGTGTCAAGCTATTGATTCGAGCTTTGCTGCTGCCCAGAGTGAAATTTTTCCTTCCCCCAAGGCAGTTCCTGATCCCTTTCTGATGGTTCTCATCACATGCGCCTTGGTGTTTTTGGAGGGGAGGTCGATAACTCATGCGCTGAGTTACCAAAAGCCTTTCTGAAAAACAAATGTAACAGCAGTAAAACACGGCACTGCTGCCTTGATTTGTTTAAAAAGCGAAAGAAAAAGAATAAATCACTGTAGGCTGATGTTATTTATTGTAACAACTGCTCTGCTTAAACAGAACCAGCAGGGATGAGGCAGCAAAGCTTCTGTGGTGGGTGGGAGGATGCTGCTGGACTGCTCATCCCTGAGAAATTCCCTGGGTGAAGACACTCCATAAATTTAAAATGTGCTTCCAAAGAAGTGAGCGCAGAGGTGATGCGGGAGATGCTGGTGGGAACACATTGATGCAGATGTACAATGTTGCTCCTGCGAGGTGTTTGCTCTGCTTAAACAGGTAGGAAAAAGGTGTTTGAGGTTTCCAAGCCTGCACACAGCCCACTCCTCTTGTCCTCCCAAGGTCCAGCACCTGAGTTGGGGCAAACCCAAGCACAGATCCAGGCTGGGTGGAGAATGGATTGGGTGCAGCCTTAAAGAGAAGGATTTGGGGTGCTGGGGGATGAGGAGCTCAACGTCAGCTGGCAATATGCGCTCATAGCCCAGAAATCGTGTCCTGGGCTGCATCCGAAGCAGTGGGACCAGCAGGGAGGGAGGGGATTCTGCTCCTCAGCTCCGCTCTGGTGAGACCCACCTGGAGCCCTGTGTCCAGTTCTGGAGTCCTGAGCACAAGGAGGGCATGGAGCTGTTAGAATGAATCCAGAGGAATTCACAAAGATGATCTGAGAGCTGGAGCACCTCCCATCCAAGGACAGGCTGAGGGAATTTGGGTTATTCAGCCTGGAGAAGAGAAGGCAGCGAGGAGACTTTAGAGCAGCTTCCAGTACAGAAAGGGGCTCCAGGCAAGCTGAGGAGGGGCTCTTGATCAGGGAGTGAAGGGATAGGGCAAGGGAGAATGGTTCTGAGCTGAAAAAGGGGAGATTGAGATGAAAAATTACAAGAAATCCCAGGATATGGTTGCCTTTCTGGGTTGCGAGCACCCACCACTTAGGATGCTGGAGTTAGACACCTGAAGTTAACCAGAGCAACTATTCCTCGTGCAGGATACACACGCAGAGCTCTGGACAAGCCTGTTCCTCACTTCCACGTGCTGGATTTAACAGTGCAATCACATCCTAAGGCTCAAATCAATTGCCTGTTTCCACTTGCTGTTTTGCAACCAGCTCTGGCCAACCCTATGGATGGAAAACACCCTGCGGTTTCCCGTTCGCCCTCCCCTGTGGTTACAAATTACAGTGTTCAATGAGGAGGTCAAACACGGCTGGCTTGCAGCTTTCCTGCTTGAAGCAGAGCAAAATACTGTGTTCTGTAGTTTAAAAAGCAGCTGTCCGCTGTTCTGTATGCTTTATGAGAAGAGTCCCAGAAAGGCAACCGTATCGTGGGATTTCTTGTTATATTTCATCTCAATGTCTGCTTTTTTATCCCAAAACTATTCCCCCTTGCCCTATCCCTTCACTCCCTGATTGAGAGCCCCTCAGCTTGCCTGGAGCCCCTTTCAGCACTGGGAGCTGCTCTAAAGTCTCCCCACAGCCTTCTCTTCTCCAGGATGAACAACCAAAATTCCCTCAGCCTGTCCTTGAATGGGAGGTGCTCCAGCTCTCAGATCATCTTTGTGGCCTCCTCTGGACTCATTCTAACAGCTCCACATCCTTCCTGCACTGAGGACTCCAGAACTGGACACAAGGCTCCAGATTTAGTCTCACCAGAGCGAAGAAGAAGGGTAGAATCCCCTCCCTGGTCCTGCTGGTCCCACTGCTCTGGATGCAGCCCAGGACATGTTTAGCTTTTCAGGCTGTGAGCACACATCACCAGCTCACGTTGAGCTTCTCATCCCCCAGCACCCCAAGCTGTTCTCCTCAGCGCTGCTCCCAATCCATTCTCTTCCCAGCCTGGAATGACTCTCCCACTTAAAGCAAGGCAGCAGAACTTGGTTTAGGTCTATCAGGTCCTAGGTTTAGGTCTACCAGGTCCTATCAACTCCTTGGCAGGGAGGGTAGTGGAAGCAAGCAGAAATGTCAGGACAGATCAAAAACTTTGGGACAGAGGGAGCAGAGCTGAGTCAATAAGTAAGAATGAGGAATAGGAGGTAGCAAGGAAGGTGAGATGCAGGAGAAGATACTAAATATTTTATAAGCTGTTGGCTGGCTCGAGAGCTGTTCTGATGGGAAGTGTTTAGAGGATGCAGATCACGAAGGAATCCAGCTTCATCTGTTCCTCTGAATCAAAGAATAACCAGGTTGGAAGAGACCCACCAGATCATCGAGTCCAACCATTCTCACAGAAAGCCTTGTCTTGCAGAAGCCCAGCTGAAGGAGGGGAAGGAGATACTGGAGCAGGAGGGCTTGGCCAAAGTAGCTCACGAGAATGTGATCAGATTGCGTATTTACTGTTGGGAAGAATGGCACTCCCCGAGAATCTGGAGATGGTGGATCAGAGGTTGAGTTCACACGGCTGCATGGACCGGCTGCGTGCGGCACAGCTTCAAGTACCTCCTGCTTGAGCTGCTCAGCCTGGATGAAAGCGCTGAGGAAAAGGATGTCTTTGAGATGTTTTTTGAAAGAGAAATAGTTCCTGGAATCATGGAATGGTTTGGCTTGGAAGGGACCTCAAACCCCATCTAGATCCAACCCCCATGCCATGGGCTGGGACACCTCCCCCTGGATCAGGGGGCTCAAAACCCCATCCAACCAAACCTTGAACACCTCCAGGGATTTCTCCTATTTATGAGAACACTTTGGATTCTTAATGCTGAAGCCAATTTGTGCATTATCTTTTATTTATACTTGACTTGTTCCTACATCTTGCTTAGGGACAATGAACAGGATTAATTTTAACAGAGAACGTTGAAGAGTTGGTGATGTTGTTGGCCTGAAGATCTTCTTAGGTAGTAATGACTTTATACTAATTCATATTTCCTGATCCAGTGTTTAATTCGAGATGCCTGAGTTCCCTTGAAAATGATTTAGGATAAAACTTTCATTATACTTATGGTAAGGTTAAAACTCTCCCCTTTTCTTCCAGCTGCTGAGCTAGACGATGGCAGTTCAGAAAATCTCTGCTTAAAAACAGAGATTAAATAAATAAACCTAAGATTAAATAAATAAACTGAAGATTAAGTAGATAAACTTAACAGCGTGACCTAATGATTGGCCGGTTAGAGGGGACCATCCACGTCTTGGTATTTTTGCTTTTGGAAGTTGAGATGAAGAGCACTGGGAAATGTAGAGGGATGATTTGTAGTAGATCAACTCTGTTAGAATCATGGAATCATCAAGGTTGGAAAAGATCTCTCAGCTCATCTAGTCCAACCATCAGCCCAACCCCACTGCGCCTACTTAACCACGTGCTGAAGTGCCACCTCTATGTGGTTTTTTACCCCCTCCAGGGATGGAGATTCCAGCACTGCCCTGGGCAGCCTCTGCCAGTGCTTCTCCGCTCTTTCAGTAAATAAATTTTCTCTATAATTTAGGGTCATCAGTTCCCCTGGTAGGCAGACAGGCCTGTAAAAACCTGACTTTTACCCACTTTTGATGCAGCTGCTGAAAGGAATGAGACTTAAGAAAATGTGTTCTTGCATGATCGAAGCCCACGATAAGCTTAATGCTCCTTGTTTCTAATCAAACACAACTCCTGCGGTTCCCATACTGGGCTCCTTTTCTTCTATGGTTTCAAACCAGGTGAAAGACACATTGGTGATCCAATTTTTTTTTTTTCTTTTTCCAGGAAAACAGTTTCTCAGGAGAGGGTTGTTGATTCTCCCCAGATGATGTCATTGCTCCCTGTGCCTGTGAACCAGAAAGTGTTGATTAAGCACCTCATTGTTTTGGGTAGCATCACTCTTGTTTTACAGAATCATTCGAGTCAGGGCAGTGTTGCAGGTTAATGGGTTAATTGCTGTTGTTAGTCTGTTTATTGGAACATGGAGCCTTTCTTTTTCTCCAGTGACCTGTTACACACTTCTTTCACTCTTAAACTGAAGGTCCAGATATGTTCCTGTCTTTTACAGCAATGAATGCAGCTTTTAGCTGGGCTGCTCAAGCGTGAGTGATTTTTATGATGCATCCTTGCTAATGCAAGATGCAGGGTGCAAACACCCCTCACTGTATCATCGTCTCTAATATCTATGTGGGGAAATACTTTCTGGGCTCTGGTGGAAGGCACAAGCGTACAAGTGCGCTCACTTCTTTAGAGCGAAGCTGCAAAACCACAGAATTAAAATGTCAGGAGTTGGAAGGGACCCACAGGGATCATTGAGTCCAACTCCTGTCCCTGCACTGGACACCCCAACATTCACACCGTGGGGCTGAGGGTGTTGGCCAAGTGCTTCTTGAGCGTGACAGCTTAATATTAAGACAACCAACCTCCTGAGTGTTCACAAATCCTTGATCCTGGTCTTTGTGTGCAGGGGAGCAGAAATCTTTTAGCTCAATGAGCAGTTCAGAAGATAGGGACACGGGGAAGCATCCCAACATTGCTTTGATAAAGTGAGCCAAGCAATAATCAGCACTGGTGGGTTTCTTTAGGCACAGCTACACCTCCAGGCTCTAAAAGGAAGATGCTGTGGAGATGACAGCTTTTAAAACCAGTAGTGAACCCATGGAGTTCCCAGTAATAGCTGGAACAACAAGGGATCGATTTGGAAGTGTTCAAGGTCAGGTTGGATGGGGTTCTGAGCACCCTGATGCAGTGGGAGGTGTTCCTGCCCATGGCTGGGGATGGAACTGGGTGGGCTTTGAGGCCCCTTCCAACCCAAAAGGTTCCATGAGTCTTAATCAAAATCATGTGCAGAATTCATTTGTCCTTGGAGCAAACTTTTACGAGGTGTGGTGGGGCCCCCTGTGAAAAACCTCACACATATAATGTTTGAAAAGGTATCGTCATTAGTGGCATTATCTCCAGGATGTTCTTAGAGGTCTTTTCCAACCTTAATGACTCTCTGGAAGCAGAGCCTGGTGTAGGGAATAGCCCCGGAATGCTGTTCAGCACCTTTTTCCATGTGTCCATAGTGAAGAGGGTTATCCACTGCCTCTCTGTCTTCTGCTTCTGTGGTGGCTTCCCCGAGCTCACCACCTTCGTGTTTGTGTTGCCACCTTGCTCTGGCAGGTCAGGAGCTGTGCAGAGTGGGAACCTGCCTTGTTCCCATCGAGGTTTATCTTATTTTGATCGGAGCATTAGCCCTTGCGTCTCAGTTCTACAGGGAAGAGCTGGAGAGGGAACAAGCATCACGTGCAAGAGTTGAACAAGATCTGGATGAGGCTGCATAGAGGTTGCTGATGGCCCAGGAAGAGATCCAGAGGTTGACAGATGAGCTGGATGCACAAGGAAAGGAGCAGAACAACATCGGTGAGTGCTTCTCTTGTGCCATTCCTAATTAATAACCTGCATTTACCCCAACCTGGCTGGCAGAAGCCTTGACCTGCTCAGCCAGAAAAGCTTTTCCATGTCCTCTCTGCTTGTAACATGGAAAAATCAGTGTCAGGCGGTAGCCTGGTACCTAGGAGGTGTGGAAGCAGTGGATAACACCAGTAGGAGTCAATGAATTCTGTGTGGGGAAAGCTGAGATGCTATTTGATCCATGATGACAGTAGTGGTGCCTTGACCACCTTCTCCCTGGCTCATATACAGGGAGGAATTCACGACCTGGGAGAGGCTGGAGAGGAAAAGACAGCTCGGGCCAGGAACAGGATGGCTAAAATAGTGTGTCCGTAGGGTTAGCACAACCGGACCACACCTCTATGGATCATAGACTCATAGAATAACCAGGTTGGAAGAGACCCACCGGATCATTTTGATAGGAATGGTTGGACTCGATGATCCGGTGGGTCTCTTCTAACCTGGTTATTCTATGATTCTATGATTCTATCATCAAGTCCAACCATGCTGCATTTGGAATGCTGCCTCGTTATGAATTGTAAGCAGGTGGTCATAATGAGCTTATCAGCAGTCTTGAAGCGACTGCTTAGCTTCTTATCTCTGCTAATATTTGCTTAACTACCTTATTGAAATAACTGGTGTTGTCCAGCCCTTAAGTATCACTTTTGTTTTGTTTTTTTTTTAAAATAATGACTGTAAAAATAAACAGTTTTCTGAAGGGAAATCAAACTGCTTGATACAGCTCCTGTTGGAGTGGTCCCTATCACCAGGAGCTTTGCTGCTACCTCCTACAGGACATTTCCCAAGGGAAACGCTATTTTCTGCGTGCTTTTTGTTTTGGAGGCTTATGTTGTCCCATGAACGGCTGAGAGAGCTGGGGGTGTTTAGCCTGGAGAAGAGGAGGCTGAGGGGAGACCTCATTGCTCTCTCCAACTCCCTGAAAGGAGGTTGTGGAGAAGAGGGAGCTGGGCTCTTCTCCCAAGGGACAAGGGGACAGGACGAGAGGGAATGGCCTCAAGCTCCACCAGGGGAGGTTCAGGCTGGACATTAGGAAAAAATTTTTCACAGAAAGGGTCATTGAGCACTGTCAGAGGCTGCCCAGGGAGGAGGTTGAGTCCCCTTCCCTGGAGGGGTTTAAGGGACGGGTGGATGAGGTGCTGAGGGACATGGTTTAGTGATTGATGGGAATGGTTGGACTCGATGATCTGGTGGATCTCTTTCAACCTGGTGATTCTATGGTTCTTTAATCAGGTGAGGTTGAGATAACACATTCCTGCCCCACGTCCCTTTGCAGAGATTGGTACCACCTAGGTAGGGTTTAATCAAGGGCTTGATGCCAGCTTTGCAGTTCACGCACAGCCCTCGGACCTGGCTAAACCTTCTACCCAGCCTCCAAACCCATCGTTTACAGCCTTTTCATTGCTGGGTATGGAAACGAGCACTCTGCAGGCATCTGCTTTCTGTATTGATTGATCCACACGCATCCCTGGGGATGGAGCGAGGGCTGTGTTGCAGCCTCCAACCAGTCCTGCTTCTCCTGATCACATCTGGGATCCTCTCCGTGGATCGTAGCCTGCGCGGGGAGATCCGTGCTTTATAACCTTTTTAATTGGCAAATGAATATAAGGCTTTCCAAACTGTGAGTAACAGTTTAATTCTTGGGGTGTGTGTGTGTGTGTGCTTGATTGAGCTGGTATTAATTAATTGGTGTTAGAGCTCTGTAGTGCCTTCCCGATACTAAATATCCGCATGCCTTCTCCTGACAGGCTTCAGGGCCGACTGCTCTGTAAATAAATTGACTTTTCTAGTAAAAAATGAAAATTAAATCTCTGTTCTTTACTAAAACTCCATTTAAACAGCATGTTTTTATTGCAGCTGCTTGCTTGCATTGAAAAGAAAATACAAATTGCTTCTAGGCAGTTTGTAGGTTGGTTGTTGGTTGATGGTGATGACGATTAGAGGAGATTTTTAATTGTGTGCCTGGCTGCTGCTTCTTTATTTTTGTTCTTTAGTTTTCCTTCACCTCTGTATTTAACAAAGGGCATTAAAAACATTGAGTTTTGTGTTCAGAAGGACACAAATGGAGCAACAGAGCAAAATTGTCTCTGTTATCCTCTTAGAATCTGCATCGTGGTTGGTCCTGGAAGCCCTTGAGAGCCAGGAAGGAGGAGTGAACGAATGGAGAGAGAAAGGTAAGTCACAAGCAGAGAAGATTCAGAATTTTATCAAGGCTTTCTGTAGTGGTAAACTGACTTTTCAGCAAAATTAACACTTTGCTAGAAGGGGTTTAATTCCAAAACTGGAATTCCAAGATCCAAAACCCTTCTTTGAAACAGGAATTTGAGGTTGTAGGCATTGGTTTTGCCAGACAGATCAAGAAAGAAGATCTGGTTTTAATTTTGCCTGAATAAAAGTCAAAGTTTTCTATGCCCAGTGTTGAGCTGAAAAGGGAAAAATCTTTGTTCCCTTTTTTTGTAAGGACCTCATTGCTCTCTCCAACTCCCTGAAAGGAGGTTGTGGAGAGGAGGGAGCTGGGCTCTTCTCCCAAGGGACAGGGGACAGGACGAGAGGGAACGGCCTCAAGCTCCACCAGGGGAGGTTCAGGCTGGACATCAGGAAAAAATATTTCACGGAAAGTGTGATTGGTCCCTGGCAGAGGCTGCCCAGGGAGGGGGTTGAGTCCCCTTCCCTGGAGGGGTTTAAGGGACGGGTGGACGAGGTGCTGAGAGACATGGTTTAGTGTTTGATGGGAATGGTTGGACTCGATGATCCTGTGGGTCTTTTCCAACCTGGTGATTCTATGATTCTGTGATGCGAACATTGTCGTGTGAATGTTGGGGTGTCCTGTGCAGGGGCAGGAGTTGAAGTCGATGATCCTTGTGGGTCCCTTCCAGCTCAGGATGTTCTATGATTCTGTCATATCTGAGGGGTGAGGCATTTTCCATGATCCAGGGGACATTAGAAGGACATGAAACCATTGGAACAGGCCCAGAGGAGGCTGCAGAGATGATCTGAGGGCTGGAGCACCTCTGCTGTGAGGACAGGCTGAGAAATTTGGGATTGTTCAGCCCAGAGAAGAGAAGGTTGCAGGGAGACCTTAGAGCAGCTTCCAGTGCTGAAAGGGGCTCCAGGAGAGTTGGGGAGGGACTTTTTACAAGGGCCTGGAGTGACAGGATGAGGAGGAATGACTTTAAATTGAAGGGGGAAGGTTTAGATGAGACATTAATAAGAAATTCTTCATAATGAGGGTGGGGAGGCCCTGGCCCAGGTTGCCCAGAGCAGTGGTGGCTACCCCATCCCTGGAGGGGTTAAGGTCGTGTTGGATGGGCTTTGAGGTCCTTTCCAACCCAACCCATTCTATGAAGCATCAGCCTCTACTGTCCGGGTAAGAGAACGTGTTCCCGTGTGTATGGGGAACGTGTTGCATGCGTACACCTCTGTTTCTATCCGAAACCTCATTTGTGTGATAGTTCCTTTTGGACCTTGATGAAGGTGCAGGACCACACCAGGGCTGAGGACCAGTTTGTTCCATTCTGTACAGACAGGGCTGAGCTACAGAAAACCATGGATCTCGACAGCAGTCTGGACAAGGAAATTCTGGCACTGCGAGCACGGGTCCAAACACTCGATTTGGAAAGGAAAGCATTCCTCGATCTAGTAAGTACCCACCTTCTGCTGCTGGATCCCCCAGTCTGCTGTGGCAGATGGTAACGTTAATAAATCTGCTGTTTATTGAGACAGAAAATTTGAGGGGAATCTTAATATTCTTAGACAGCGAGGTGAGCATTCCCCAGAAATAAAAACAAGTGTTTTCCTTTTGAAGGTTGGACAGCTCAAAGAGGAGATCTGTGAGTATCAGAGGAGCGAGAAGCAAGGACTTCCATTGCCTGCGCCAGCCGAGGTGGAAGAAGTCTCTGCGTGCTTTCTACAGGTGTCTTTAGGGACTTTTTGGTTGCCTTCCTAGGAAGCAAATTAATCAGACGGGCTCCTCTCTGCTTTCTGCCCCATGCTGGAAATGAAGACACACAACTTGTGTTCTCCTCTCTGCCTACCTGTGAGAGCATCATGTGTAGATGTGATGCAGGATTTATGCTGGATGTGACAAATACTGATGTTTAGGGCACATCTGTTGGCATAAGCTTCATAATTATGGGTCTTGAGTGGGTTTTGCTCCTCTGGACAGTGGATTATCCAGTGCACGTGCATGTAGTAGATGTAGCTCGCGTCTCCTAGCTCTTCCATTCATTTACGAGGGACTCATTGGAATCGTGTGGTGCTAGGATTTTGGTCTTAATTACATGCTGAATTTTCATTTTCTCTTCAGTCGCAGGGCCCAAAGGATGAAGGAACGGTTGAAGAAAACCACGCTTCAAGCAAAGCTTGCTTAGATCGAGAAGACGGGAATCAGAGCAGTGAAACACTTCATAAAAGGTGGGTGATCTAGAAATCCATCCCCACCTGTTGCATTTGTGCTGTGGTTATCTGTCACTCTGCCTGCAGAGCAGCCTATTCAAGTATTGGGTTCTTTAGAAAACTCTTGGGTACCAGCTTTGTTCCTCTGCTCCTAGATCAGAAACTTTGGAGGTAACACAGTCCTGAGGGAGCCTTGGTATTAAGAATACAGGCTGTTTTCTGCTACTTTCTCCAGTTTGTTGCTTTTCTAGAAGAACAAATTCGATTTTTTGTGTCTCTCTGCAGATGAAAGTCTTTGTTTTTCTAATTGTTTTGTTGCTGGGAGGATTTCTCTAGATTTTGGCACCTGGCCAGGGATGTACTGTGGCAGCTTGGCTTCCAGACTGCAATATGTATGATTTTTAAGGGAAGTCTAAGCTTCATTCCCCTGTAGCCCTGCTCAGGTAGCTGCTGAGCCCCTTCAGGCAGGTTTCAGGGAGGAAAGATGCTCTGATCCCATTGCTTTGTCTCCCGTGCTCCTCTTCAAATACCCAAGCCTGTTCCTACACCTCAACCAGCTGAATTTATCTTCATCATTACTTGTGCAGAGCCCATCACCAAGAATTCCATATTAATAAGAGCAGGCACAGGTCATGCTGGATGTGAGACTCTAAAATATCAGGATTGAAATATTCCATAGCAAAAAATGCCTTGACTCTCCCATCTTCTTGCATGGGGTTTAACAAGGCCAAATGCCGGGTCCTGCACTTGGGGCACAACAACCCTGAGCAGCTCCAGACTAGGAGAAGTCTGGCTGGAAAGCTGCCTGGAGGAGAAGGACCTGGGGGTGTTGGTGACAGCGACTGAACATGAGCCAGCAGTGGCCCAGGTGGCCAAGAAGGCCAATGGCATCTTGGCTTGGATCAGACACGGCGTTGCCAGCAGGTCCAGGGAGGTTCTTCTCCCTCTGGACTCGGCCCTGGTGAGACCGCTCCTCGAATCCTGGGGTCAGTTCTGGGCCCCTCACCGCAAGAAGGATGTTGAGGCTCTGGAGCGAGTCCAGAGAAGAGCAACGAAGCTGGTGAGGGGGCTGGAGAACAAGAGGAGCGTCTGAGAGAGCTGGGGGTGTTTAGCCTGGAGAAGAGGAGGCTGAGGGGAGACCTCATTGATTTCTATAACTCCCTGAGAGGAGGTTGTGGAGAGGAGGGAGCTGGGCTCTTCTCCCAAGTGACAGGGGACAGGATGAGAGGGAATGGCCTCAAGCTCCACCAGGGGAGGTTCAGGATCAACATTAGGAAAAAAAATTTCATGGAAAGGGTGATTGGTCCCTGGCAGAGGCTGCCCAGGGAGGGGGTTGAGTCCCCTTCCCTGAAGGGGTTTAAGGGATGGGTGGATGAGGTGCTGAGGGACATGGGTTAGTGATTGATGGGAATGGTTGGACTTGATGATCCTGTGGGTCTTTTCCAACCTGGTGATTCTATGATTCTTGGATGTGTGTCTGTATTTACACTGCGGTTCCAGCTTTGATGTTGTTGGGTTTTGGTGCATAGGTGCCGAGAGGTGATTGAAAACATCGAGGGCAGGAACTCCCAGCTCCTTCACAAGCTGCAAAAACTGGAGCAGGAGCACGAGGGTTTGGTTGAGCGCAATGAAGAGCTGGAATCCATTCTGGGAGAGAGACAGATCCAAACTAAGCAGGAGAAGGAACAGTTTGAGAGTGAGGTGGAGGGACTTCAGCGGAAGGTAAGTAAGGAATGGAAGCAATACACTTTGGTTTTGTTTAATTGTAGCTGTTTGGTTTATCCTACCCCTGCACTCCCTGATCAAGAGCCCCTCCTCAGCTTTCCTGGAGCCCCTTTTTGTACTGGAAGCTGCTCTAAGGTCTCCCCAGAGCCTTCTCTTCTCCAGACTGTCCCCCATCACTGAGCTTTTGTTTAAATCAAGTTTTTTTTCAGCACACACTAGAATGTTTCTTGCTGGAGTAGAATAAACACAACCTTTCACAAATCAAACCAGACGCTTTTAGCAGTTTGGAGAAATCCTTTCTTGTAGTAAAACAGATCCCTGGGAACAGTGCGGGGCACTGAGTAACCAGGGAGACTCAAGGCTTTTCATCTGGCATGAGCTTAGCAGCCGCTGTAGCTGAAAAAGAGACAGAAAAGAAGCAGGCAGGGCAGCGAGACAGATCACACGATGGAAGAGGAAGGTGGGTTAATCTTCAGCTAAATCCATCTACTACAATGAAACATTGCAGAGCTTCAGCCTTCATAGAATCATAGAATCACCAGGTTGGAAGAGTTGCACCGGATCATCTCCAGGGGGCTTTTGGGGAGGGCTGCGCGGAGGCAAGTGCCTTGGAGCTGGGAGAAAGCAGCGCTGCTGGGTGTTTGCCAGGCTGCCCGATGTGAGAAGGACTTGGAAATCTGTTCTGGTTTGGCACGTCTACAAAAAATCTTGGCTGATTAGGCCACTGACTCGGAATGAGGACACCACGATACAATGCGGGTATTGTTCTGCCCTTGGCATGGGTCTTACGTGCACAACTTAAATGCTTAAAAGTTAACAGCTCGGAGGAAAACAGGATGATGATGGAAATTCGTAGCTGGGTGTCAACTTCATGACCAAGGAGGTTGGCTGGGGGGTGGGAAGAGGAGGCTTATTGTGCTTTTGAGACCCCTTCCACAGCTCTAACGTCCTGTTGAACCCCAAACGATGATCTAGTTGTGTAAGAGAAGGGGTGTTTATTGCCCTTTGGATCTTCTGGAAGAGGCCGAGGTGTTTCACCCCACCGATTTCCTTTGGGTGGGTAACATCATCGATCTTAAATGGTATCAGAGTAGCTGATCATACCCCGCTGGGAGCTTCAAGAGAGCCACCTTGTGCCTCAAGCCTGTCAGTGAAAGCTGCTTTGGAGTCCCTTAAAATGGTCTGGGGTTGGCAAGGACTTGGCAGCTCTTCGTGTTTGGAAAGGAATGAAAATTGATCCCTGAATAAATGCAAAGAGAGAATGGTGGGAAAGGTTTAAGGGGTGTTACGTGCTTCACCGTGCGCTCATCTGTGGGAGTGGAGTGATGGATGTTCGTATCGGTGCAGGGAATGCTGTGTACAGGTGAAACTGGATGGACGTCATCTCCTCCCCGTGTCCCTGCTCGTTCTGCAGCCTCCTTCGGTGAAAGTCCAGCTCAGGCAGCTGGGGAGGTCAGCTTGGTGATTTAGAAATAAGAAAAGCAGCACAAAGTTTATTCGGAGCAGAAGGAGTGTAAAGGAAAGGCTGCTGGCTGGCAGCGCAGCAGAGCTGGTCTGTGAGTGCCAAGACTTGGATTTTGCAGAAAGATCTGCAGGAACCATGCTCAGGAGGAGAAGCTGGACTGCTCCTGGCTCCTTTAAGCCCTTTAAAACTGCAATAATCGTTCCCATGAGATCCTCTCGCAGGGCAGGGAGGTGTGTGTGTGAATGCAGAGTGAACACTCTTCCAGGCAAACTCTTTTCTGCCAGGAGGAGCACTGAGGTCTCTGTTGGCTGAAGCTGAGATTCCTCAGAGCCTTGCAGGAGAGAGTTAGAGCCTCCTTTGAGTGGTGCGGGGACCAGGATGAGCCCTGGTGGACCGGAGAAGCATCTTGAAGCTGGTGGTCCACCATCTACTTGGAAGCAATCAGCTCTAGGGGAGTGGGTGCTGCTCCTGGAGAACCAGAAGAGCATGGGAAAGGAGGATAACTGAGGATCAGGGACACCTCAGGGTCTTGTGGGGCCCTCTGTGCTGGGAAAGAGCTTCCACAAGCTGTGGGGGCCTTGAATTTTCACCATACGTCTGTGTTGTTTCTCTTCTTTTGTGGAATGGGGTTCTTTTCTTCTCTGACTTGGCCTTAGAAGGCTCCTTCACCCTTTGAAGCAGCAGGATGAAAGATGTGAGTTGGAGCTGACCCACGCTGGTGGCTGTTCAGATCCCCTCCTACTCCTTGCTTCCAAATGTGGGCTTTATGCTGTAATGGCAACACAAGAAGTGATGTAGTAGCCATTTCATGCTAGTTGTGAGTCCTGGTTTGGCTTTAACTTGTGCTTTGTCTCTGGCTCAGATCACTAGTTTAGAAACAGAGTTACTTGAAGTCCAGAAGAACAAAACTGAGATGAGTGGGGAAGCGCAAGCATCGCCTGGAGCACAAGAGATGCAAGAGGTAAGAGGTTTTCCTTGGGTAAGGAATTGGTTTATTCAGAAATGTGTTAAACGAGCATCTCGCATGAATTCTTTTTGTACCTACCTTGTGAATTTGTAGCCATCAGCACACGCGAGACGGATGGATGTCTTGGTAGAAGGCAGCTAACATGCCAATATTGTCTCCTTGATAACTCATCTCTTAGGAGATCATCTCACCTTCAGCACTGCAGAGCTTGTTGGCTCTCCAGTAAGGATGAAGAGTTGATGGTGCTTAGCTCTTGTTTAGGATTTAGTGAAGCTTGGGTAGCGTATAGGAACCTTGATGAGGCCTTTTCCTGGCTGGTTTGGGGCTGGCTTTGCTGTCAAATTGTTACTTGCCAGCCAGACAATTGGATCTGCCAGGTGCATAAACCAGACAGAGCTCATTACCTGTGGGAGAGGACCTTCCCGAGGTGTTCTGGGTCAGGTGGAGGTTCCAGGCCTTCAGGGATATTCAGCCAGCCCTGGGTATGTGGTGCTTGAAACTTTTGAGAGTCCTTATTTTATAGAAAAAGCATTTTCACAGAATCATAGAATGGTTTGGTTTGGAAGGGGTCTCATAGCTCATCCAGATCCAACCCTGTGCCATCAGCAGGGACACCTCCCACTGGATCAGGGGCTCCAAGCCCCATCCAACCTGGCCTTGAACCCCTCCAGGGATGGGGCAGCCACCACTGCTCTGGGCAACCTGGGCCAGGGTCTCCCCACCCTCACAGCAAAACATTTCTCCCCAAGATCTCATCTCAATCTCCCCTCTTGCAGCTGAAAACCATCCCCTCATCCCATCCCTGCCCTCCCTGATCAAGAGCCCCTCCCCAGCTTTCCTGTAGACCCCATTTAGTGCAGTTTGTTTCTTGTTTGCTAGAATAAATTATGTTGTACAAGCAACTCTTTAATTTTGCTTGATCCAGATGCTGGAAAGCTGTCAGGAAACTATAGAAAAGTTGGGAAGTCAGCTGGGACAGCGGCGAGAACGGAGAAAACAACTTGCATCTGAGCTTGAACTATTACGAGAAGATCTGAAGGCGGAGAAGGTGGTCCTGGGCAGCCAGGTATGCACACGTCCTGCAGTGGGACTCCCTGCAGGAGGCAATTCATAGACTCATAGAATCACCAGGTTGGAAAAGACCCACCGGATCATCGAGTCCAACCATTCCCATCAATCACTAACCCATGTCCCTCAGCACCTCATCCACCCGTCCCTTAAACCCCTCCAGGGAAGGTGACTCAACCCCCTCCCTGGGCAGCCTCTGCCAGTGCCCAATGACCCTTTCCGTGAAAAATTTTTTCCTGATGTTCAATTTGAACCTCCCCTGGTGGAGCTTGAGGCCATTCCCTCTCGTCCTGTCCCCTTGTCACTTGGGAGAAGAGCCCAGCTCCCTCCTCTCCACAACCTCCTTTCACAAATCTCCACTTGCCCCTCAACCACGTTGCTTGACTTCTCTTGATGTGTTTCTCTAGAACAGCCAGTTTCAAAGATTCTTTGGCAGATGGTTTCAAGCCCATCTGTTTTGATGGGATTGTCTCTACCTCTGTAATTTATTTTTCCTTTCAGTAAATTGAATTACAAAAGAGTAATTCAGAGTTTGTAGCCAAAGTCCCCTTTGGCCAGAGTGAAAGTTTGTAGACTTGGGTGTTTACTGCAGGGTTATTTGTGATTGTGAGGGTCACGAGCATCATGATCACCATGAGCTTTCATCTCTCCATGTCATGGAGAGTACTTGTAGATCTGAGCCAAGACTTCCCTGCAGAGCAAAACCATGGTTATCTGTGACCAGTGGCTGCATTTAGAAGGTTGATCAACTGATTAATTCTGCATCTGCTTAACATGGGATCCTTTAATTATTATTTTGTTATTAATAGTATTCTTTCTTAGCCAGAATATGGCACAATAAGAAGTCAGAACCCCTAAGAAGTCTACCTGAACAGCACTTTTTTATGTTTCGAGCCCTAAGGACCTCGGCACATTTTGCTTGAAGCAGTTAGCTGCTAGGTTGACTTCTGGTGGGGTTATCTCTGCTGGGAGAGTTGCTGGTGCTTCTGTCTTCCAGCTGGGTCATAGAAGAGAGGAAAGTGCGTGATGCAAGAAAAATTGCACCAAGGCTGGCGCAGGAGAAGGCAGGATGGGGGCTGAAAACCAGCCTGAAAATCTGGGAGAGCTGCAGATCTGTGGCCTGGATCAGGCAAATGAGGGGAATCTGGGGGGGACTGGCAACATTTATTACCAATCCCGTTTTCTAGCACTCTGAGAGGTCCTAAATGAGCTGTGAGTCATATCCCTTCCTTGAACTTAAGTGAAAAACAATGGAAATCCCGAACTGTTAGCACAACTACTCCTCCAGCAGAGCTTTACTGGAGGAACAGTGGCATCTAGAGGACAGGACTTTTGCTGTTCTGTTAGGCAACGAATTCACGTTGTAAAAGCTCAGGATGCAGACCAAGCCTTGTGAAGAGTAACCTAGGAGGGGGCTAGGCCAGTCTGTGAAGGTGCACGTGGAAAGGAGTTGTCTGATTTTAGGGGATGATGGGGAAAATTAGACGAGTTGCTCTCTAACCTTTGCATCCCGGTAGTTCAATCTACTCATGGTTCAGGGACTGCTTTGGCCCACCAGGAAAGGTAGGGAGGGTCTCTTGATCAGGGTGTGCAGGGATAGGATGAGGGGGAATGGTTTTCAGCTGAAAGAGGGGAGATTGAGATGAGATCTTAGGGAGAAATGTTTTACCATGAGGGTTGCCCAGAGCAGCGGTGGCTGCCCCATCCCTGGAGGTGTTCAAGGACAAGTTGGATGGGGCTTGGAGACCCTGATCCAGTGAGAGGGTCCCTGCCCATGGTAGGGGTGGGACTGGATGGGCTTTGAGGTCCCTTCCAACCCAAACTATTCTGATTCTATGACTCTTAATCAATATCATACATCCCTGTCAGTTTGGCTGTAATTCAGCCACTCGTTGACTGGTGATTTTTGCTTAAGGAGAGGATTTTTTTCCATCAAAGGGATTGTGAGGCAAAATCTAGTGGCCTGCGTTAGACTGTAACAGTCTTTAAAATAGAGGATTTTGCATGTCTGATGGAATTCCTGACTGCACAAATGGGTTCGTGCCCTTTTGCTAGAGTAGCTGTATCAGGATAAGTCATTTACCAATAGCAGGAAGTTAGTTTGGCATGAAGCTTTTGGGTTGTCATGAGGAACACACACCTGAAGGCTAAGATCCGATGTTGTTCAACATTGTGTTTGTCAAGATATCTGACACGTCTGCCTCAAGTGGCACCAAGGGAGGTCTAGATTGGATATTGAGAAAAATTTCATTACTGAAAGAGTGGTGAAGCCCTGGCAGAGGCTGCCCAAGGCAGTGGTGGAGTGTCCATACATGGAGGGATTCAAAAAGCACGTAGATGTGGCACTTCAGGACATGGTTTAGTAGTCCTGTCGGTATTGTGTTGATGGTTGGACTGGATGACCTTGTAGGTCTTTTCCAACCTTAATTATTCTATAATTCTATGACATGGGATTTGATGATAGATTACACGCAGCTACTTCCCATGTAGAAAAAAGGACTTGCACGTAAGCCTTCAAGGGTGAAGAGCTACGCTATTGCAGAAGCCAAAGCCATGTCTTGATGAAATCCTGAGATCGCCTTATGTTGCTCAAAAGGTTTCCATGAGACCAAAGGAAATCAAAGTCGTGGTGTTTTCTGACCTTACAGGTCTCTGAACGCCTACAGGAAAGAGAACAGATTAAAAATCTTGAGCAGAAACATGAAGATCTATGTATGGATGAAAGGCTGTGTGAAGAACAGATGGCTCAAGTGGTATTTTTGGAAGAACAGCTCAAAAACTTGAGGAATGAACAAGAACTGCTCTGGTAAACCTTAACGAGGCTGGTGGGGCTTTTTACTCCTTATCTTTGTTGACTAATTTTGTAGTTTTACTAGGTAACCATCACTGGGTGACGTCGACTTGGGTGAATGAGCATTTCCCTTAGTGATTAGTCAGGAGTGAACCTTTTCTTCTGCAGCTAGTCCTGCTTCTGAATGATAGAAATGAGAGCTGTCCTTAGGGAGGAGGCTGTTTCTCCTGGAGTGAGATATTCCTTGGATTAACACGGTCCCAAAAAGCTCCCATCATAGGTTTGGTCTCCTTGAGGCTGCCAGGAGCTGATGAATTTTACTTGTCTAAAAAAAGGCAAGTGTCAGCATGTGTCAGGTTTGTAAATAAGGTTCTTGAAGGTCCCGACTGTCCTTTTCCAGTGGGTCCATACAACTTTGGAGTTGGACTATCCATGCTCTCAATTAGCGAGTCAAAGCTTGGATTCTATCCAGTAGAGTTAAAGTCATAGGACAAGGAGGTGCTGAGATAAAGCAAAATCAAATCAGGTTGGCTTATAAGGACACGTAGTTAGGATTGAGGTAAGTCATCTTGATCAGGGGACCTGTACTTCCACCCAGCGAGACGTGGTGTGAGTGCTGTTGAGCTGCTTGAGAGCACAAACTATCTCACGTGGCCCTGTGCGTTTCCTTAGTTCACCTCCTCGGGAATAACTGAGCACTGACCCGTTGGACACGTGTTTTTGTTGTGAATCAGTGCCCAGAGGAGAGGCTGACCCTTGCCCAGAACTGCTAGACCCAGGCTTAAATACCCTTTGGAGTCTCCCGAGATGCTTGAGCATTTCACTCAACTTCATATCGAACTTTTTCCCCTTCGGAGGGTGCTTTCCCATCGTTACGGTTCTCTCTCTCCTTTGCTATTTCTCCTTCAAGTTCTGAATTACTAGCAAGCAACAAGAAGAGGGAGGAGCTAGAAAAGCAGCTGAAAGAGAGCAGTGAAGAAAAACGCTTGTTATTGGAAGAAATCGCTCAGCTAAAACAAGATATCGTGCCTAGCCGGGAGCAGGGTGACACCACGCGTGAAGAGGCTTTAAGGATGAATCAAGGCGTGACATGTAGAGAGAACAGGTTTCCTGTATCGCAGAGCTCTGCAGGCAATTTAGATGGGAGCCTTAAACAGGTATTGGCAGCTTTGCCATCCGCACTGGCTGGTTTTTTTTTACTAATTTTGTAGCAAAACCTAATTAAAGTGGACTGGAAGCCAGTCCTGTAGTGTTAGCATGTAGTGGGGAAATGAGACTGATTTCTGCAGGGGAAGTGTTTGGAAATTATGAAGGTCCCCAGTTCCTTGTGTTGGGTTTTGGATGTAGTGGGAAAGTGGATAAACTGGGCGGCCCCCTTAGTACATGTGAAAGAAATAAATTATGATTCTATGATCACTTAAGGACTATATAGAATGGTTTGGGTTGGAAGGGATGTTAAAGCCCATCCAGTCCCACCCCTGCCCTGGGCAGGGACACCTCCTGCTGGATCAGGGGCTCCAAGCCCCATCCAACCCGGCCTTGAACCCCTCCAGGGATGGGGCAGCCACCCCTGCTCTGGGCAACCTGGGCCAGGGCCTCCCCACCCTCACAGCAAAACATTTCTCCCCAAGATCTCACCTCAGTCTCCCCTCTTTCAGCTTAAGGGAAGAGACGTTTGGTTGCTAAAGATGGGAAGCTCCTGATTTGTAGCTTCAAGCAGCAGCGAGTTTTGGGACTCCAACTCCAGCTGTGTGGAGAGTTCACACGTGTCTGCAGGGAAAACCAGTGTGCCTTAGGCAGAGGGGTCTAACGTCTCTGTGAAACTCCATCAAGTTCATGGTTGAGTCACCTTCCCTGGAGATGTTTAAGGGACGGGTGGACGAGGTGCTGAGGGACATGGTTTAGTGATTGATGGGAATGGTTGGACTGGATGATCCGGTGGGTCTCTTCCAACCTGATGATTCTATGATTGAGATCGTACAGAGCTCAGTTATCTCCTCAAAGCCATCACAGACCATCAGTGCCCACCTCTTGATGTCCAGGCTGCTGGATCACATCTGTTCCTGTATCACCATCACTCAATAATTAGTTGCCTTAGTAAAGACTCCGGCACAAGAGTTAAGAGCGTCCTGGGTGGGTTTGTCTTTGTTTGACATGTTAGTTTTAACAGGGATTTGTTCCTTCATCCAGGTTATTTCATCTTCTCCCTCACCCTTGAGAGGGCTTCTCTGGGGAGATGGATTGGGAGGGAGCAGGACATCGTCTAGGGGCATAAAACTTGCCTGGCTTTACTCATCTTACTTAAATGCCTTTAAATCCTACTGGCACACCTCTACGTTTCTTAAACGCTGTTCTTGATCTTGAATTTTCACGTAACCTTTCTCGTTTCACTGTTCCCACAGAGTCCGTCCGATGAGAGGTTCCAGCAGCAGGAGGACAAAATGCAGCAGCTGCGGCAGGACCTGCGTCGCATGCAGAACTTGTGCACCTCGGCTGAGAGGGAGCTGAGATACGAAAGGGAGAAGAGCGCTGACTTACAAAAGCAAAATCTCTTGCTCCAGCAGGAGTGCACCAAGGTAGGAGCAGAGCAGGGAGAACGGCTTGGAGAGAGCATCACATTTGACAAGCTATGGGAGGTCTGAGGTGCTGATTTCAACAGACTCGTTGGCGCTTGACCATACAATACTTGGGGCTCTCAAGGATGCTCTGTCTCAAGTTGTGCTAGGGGAGTTTCAGATTGGACATGAGGAGGCTGAGGGGAGACCTCATTGCTCTCTCCAGCTCCCTGAAAGGAGGTTGTGGAGAGGAGGGAGCTGGGCTCTTCTCCCAAGGGACAGGGGACAGGACGAGAGGGAATGGCCTCAAGCTCCGCCAGGGGAGGTTCAGGCTGGACATTAGGAAAAAATGTTTCACAGAAAGGGTCATTGGGCACTGGCAGAGGCTGCCCAGGGAGATGGTTGAGTCCCCTTCCCTGGAGGGGTTTAAGGGACGGGTGGACGAGGCACTGAGGGACATGGGTTAGTGATTGCTGGGAATGGTTGGACTCGATGATCCGGTGGGTCTTTTCCAACCTGGTTATTCTATGATTCTATGAGTCTATGAGGAAAAATTTCTTCACTGAAAGGGTTTTCAGGCACTGGCAGAGGCTGCCCAGGCAGGTGGTTGAGTCCCCATCCCTGGAGGGATTTAAAAGCTTTGTATACATGGCACTTGGGGACATGTGGACAGGTACGGTTGGGCTTGATGATCTCAAAGCTCTTTTCCAACGTAGGGATTCTATGATTCAGCTTAGTGGGAATTGCCTTGTCTCCAAACAAAACTGTGTGTGCTGTATTTACTCCCTGTATGTCTCTTTTAAATCCTTTTGGAGTTGGTCACAAGTGGTGTCCCCAGGGCTCAGGGCTGGGACCAGTTCTGTTTAATCCCTTTAACCGGGATCAAGTGCTCCCTCAGTTCGTGTCCAGACAACATCAAGCTGGGTGGGAGTGTGGATCTGCCAGAGGGCAGGAGGCTCTGCAGAGGGACCTGGACAGCCTGGATCCATGAGCTGAGCCCAGCGGGATGGGGTTCAACAAGGCTCAGTGCCGGGTCCTGCTCTTGGGTCACAACAACCCCAGGCAGCTCCAGGCTTGGGGAAGAGCGGCTGGAAAGCTGCAGGTGGAAAAGGCCCTGGGGGTGCTGGGTGACAGCGGCTGAACATGAAGCAGCAGTGGCCCAGGGGGGCAAGAAGGCCACCAGCATCCTGGCTTGGATCAGCCATGGGGTGGCCAGCAGGAGCAGGGAAGGGATTGTCCCCCTGTGCTCAGCGCTGGGAAGGCTGCGCCTCAAATCCTGGAGTCAGTTCTGGGCCCCTCACACCAAAAAAGACCTTGAGAGTCTGGAGCGAGTCCAGAGAAAAGGAACAGAGCTGAGAAAGGGCTGGAGGCCAGGAGTTGTAGGAGCAGCTGAGGGACCTGGGGCTGTTAAGCCTGGAGAAGAGGAGGCTGAAGGGAAACCTCATCACTTTCTACAGCTCCTGGAAAGAAGGTTGTGGTGAAGTGGGTTCTAATCTCTTCTCCCAGGTGACGGGATGAGAGGCAATGGCCTCAAGTTGCACCAGGGGAGGTTTAGATTGGATATTAGGAAATATTTCTTCACCGCATGAGTGGTGAAGCCCTGGCAGAGGCTGCCCAGGGCAGTGGTGGAGTCTCCATCCCTGGAGGAATTTAAAAGCCACGTAGACATGGCACTTGGGGACAGGGTTTAGCAGGCACGGTGGGGTTGGGCTGATGGTTAGACTGGATGAGCTTGGAGCTCTTTTCCAAACTCAGTGATTCTGTGATTCTGTTGCCCCTTTCCTAACCGCGTTTCAGATGATCTAGACTGAAGAGCAAACTTGATTTCTTTTGAAACTCAGGTCAAAGCTGAGCTGAAGCAAGTCCGGGCAAAACTCTCAGACACAACAGAAACATGCTCCTCTCTCTCAGCACAGTGGGAAAAAAGCCAGCAGAAGGTCAAAGAACTGGAACAAGAGCTCTTGAAGTGCTTACAGGCTGATAAACTGCAGAGCAGTCTGCAAGAGAAACTTGCTCTGGAGAAATCCAAAGTGTGTGAAACACAGAAAAAGGTAACTTGTCAATGGGAGCTGAGTTGAGGGTGTCTAGGCACTGGAACAGCTGCTCAGAGAGGTAGTTGAGCTGGAAGTATTTAAAAGATGAGTAGATGAAATGGTTTGGGATCTGGTTTAGTAGTGGACAGGTATGGTTGGACTCAAAAGTCTTTTCCAACCAAGTGATTCTATGTTTCTGTGGTTATAGTGGATTGACACAACTGCAGTTTAGAGAAAAGAAGCACTAGGAGCTCATGAATCAATTCCCTGAAGTCCATTTTGCTCACCTGTCCTGGCTAAATATGTTAGGAAATATCTGTTAATAGTGGCAGCATAATGAAGATAATAGAAGCCAAGTCTGATGACTCAAATCCTATCTCGAAAGCTCAGTATCTCTGAAAATACTGCTGATTGGGAGCTCAGATCATGTTCTTGCTGAGGAGATTTGCTCCTGTTTGGTGTCTGGTTCAACTGCAGAAGCTTTTATTCCTGTGGCATTGACTGAATTTGGTTTCGTAGTGTACAGGATCAAATTGGGTGTAAAAAGGGTTGTTGCTAATTCAGGACACAGTGTCTGATCCAAATCAGGGAGCCATTGGAGAGGTTTTAATGGACTTTGGCACAAAGACATGCAGAGTACTTCGGAGTAGAAGGAAGCAAATCTCTCATTCCCATCACTTGGATGCTGAGGGATCTGAATCCAAGGGATACTGGTCTATAAATTCAGCAAGTTTAATCCATGTCTGATTTTAATCCGAGATTTCAAAACTCCAGCAAAAGCTGAAAGATTCCCAACACCAACTCCTGCTGGCGGAGGCGCGTGTGTCAGACAAGAAACTCCTGGAGGAGGAATTGAAGGAGGCCCGAGAAAATGAAGCTCGTGTACAGCGAGAACTTCACGAGGAGCAGCTGAAAAGGTACCTGGAGCTGGGTAAGGACCTGTTCTGCGTACGGAGGGCAGGCATGTGCCAGCCTGCCAGGTACCTCCTGCTCTCCATGCCTGGCCCTAGGTGGGCTCGTAGTTGCTGCACCACAGGTTTTGCTTCTTGTCATAGAATGATATGGTTGGAAAAGACCTTAGAGATCATCAACTCCAGGTGTAACTGTCCACTACTAAATCATGTCCCCAAGCACATCATCTACCTCCCTTCTAAACCCCTCCAGGGATGAGGACTCCACCACCTCCCTGGGCAGCCTCTGCCAGTGCCTGATGACCCCTTCTGTGAAGAAATTTTTCCGAATGTCCAATCTAAACCTCCCCTGGTGGAGCTTGAGGCCATTCCCTCTCATCCTGTCCCCTGTCACTTGGGAGAAGAGACCAACACCCCTGTCTCCGCAACCTCCTTTCAGGCAGTTGGAGAGAGCAATGAGGTCTCCTCTCAGCCTCCTCTTCTCCAGGCTAAACAACCCCAGTTCCCTCAGCCTCTCCTCATAAGACTTGTTCTCCAGTCCCTTCACCGGTTTCATTGCTTTTCTCTGGAAATGATCCATGACTTCAATGTCTTCCTTGTATTGAGGGTCCCAAACTGAACACAATATTTGAGGTGTGGTCTCACCAGTGCAGAGAATCATAGAATCATAGAATCATAGAATCATAGAATCATAGAATCATAGAATCATAGAATCACCAGGTTGGAAGAGACTCACCCTGGGAGGGTAACTTCCCTGGTCCTGCTGGCCACACTGGTTTTGATACAAGCCAAGATGCTTCTTGGCCACCTGAGCCACTGCTGGCTTATGTTCAGTTGGCTGTCGACCAGCACCCTCAGATCTTTCTCTGTCAGGCAGCTTTCAAGCCATTCTTCCCCAAGCCTTGGCAGAGCTCCACAGGACCCCCTCTTTGGGATTTAAGAGACTTTTGGAGACTTCAGGTGCCTCAGAAGGTGCGTGGTTCCTTCTGCCAGCCCAGTGCTTGCGCTTACCCTCTACATGCTACGAGTCCCCTTTCTTGTGCAGCTGGAGCTGATGATCCCAGAGACATTTGGCGCCTTTCATGTGCTGTTGGGATGTGAGCATGTCCAGGGCGATGAAGCTGGGGAAGGGTCTGGAGAACAAGTCTTTTGAAGAGGGGCTGTGGGACCTGGGGCTGTTTAGCCTGGAGAAGAGGAGGCTGAGGAGAGACCTCATCGCTCTCTGCAGCTCCCAGAAAGGAGATTGTGGTGAGGTGGGTGCTGGGCGCTTCTCCCAGGTAGCAAGTGATAGGACGAGAGGGAATGGCCTCAAATTGTGCCAGAGCAGGTTTAGATCAGATGTCAGGAAAAAATTCTTCACTGAAATCGTTCTTAGGCACTGGCAGAGGCTGCCCAGGGGGTGGTGGAATCATGGTCTCTGGAGCTATTTAAAGGATGGGCAGATGAGGTGTGCAGGGATCTGGTTTATTAGTAGACAGGAACAGTTTGACTCGATCATCTCAAAGATCTTTTCCAACCCAGCGATTCTATGATTATTTCCTACCCACAGTGTTGCTCAGGGCAGGTGCAGAGCAGTGAGATGTTGGTTTTAGACCACATCTGGCCTTGAATTCCTGATGGCACATCATGTTAGCGTCTCACTGTCACACCAACCTTTTTTTTTTTTATTTAGGAAGCTCCTGGAGCAGCAGGTGGAGGAGCTGCAGCAGCAACTCCGGCATTCGCGAGAGACGGAGGCGTCGCTGGCCAAGATGCACGTGGAGCTGCAGGCCAAGACTCTTCATGTCCTGGAAGATGAGAGGAAAACGGACCCGAGCGAGGTGAACGGCAGCGTGGATGGGTCCTCATCACCCAAGGGGATGCTGTGCTGCTGGCTGACTCCTGAGCTTTAGGGGGAAATGGGAACATCCTAGTGTGAATCCCGTGCCTGGGAACTGCTGGAATAGGGTCAGATCCAGCTGGAAGAAAGGACCATCATGTCTCACATAGGCTTCCTGGGGATGCTGCTCTGAGGGCACAGAGGGAAGACTTGATGGCTTCTTCCCCTTTTCTTGCAGGGCATGGCAATTTTTGCAGGAAATCTGTCTGGGAGGAGGCGTTACCTCCCTCTGCCCTGTTGAAGCCCACAGCCCCCCCAGCAGCAGAGAAATCCACTCTCCCCTCTAAGAGGAGGAGGCAGTGGCCATAGGGATAGAATGGATGGAGATTACCTGTAGTGGGAACCACTAGGATTTATAGAATCATAGAATCACCAGGTTGGAAAAGACCCACCAGATCATCGAGTCCAACCATTCCTATCAAATGACAGAGAAGCTTCGGAGACCAGGCTGAAAAGAAGGCAAAGGGACCCCTACAGTTGAGGACTCACACACAAATAAAATATACATCTTTTGCAGCACCTCCAGTGTCAGAAGGAGAACCAGAAGCTTTCAGAGCAGCTCTCCCTGTTGAAGGAAGAAAATAAAGCCCTTTACGAGGAAGGGGTCCGTCTTCTGAACCAGAAGGATCTGTATGTCAGGTAAGGACTGTGGCAGCAGACAGGGGATAGGTAGATCCCCAAAAAACTGGGTTTGAGTGTTCTGTAGCCTGGCTCGTCTCTCCTGTTCAAGGCATTTGGCGTGGAGAGATCTGCCCTAACCTGACAGTCCTGTGTGCAATTATATGATGTGTTGCCGTAGAATCCTGGAATGATTTGGGTGGGAGGGGACCTCAAAGCCCATCCAGTCCCACCCCTGCTATGCGCAGGGACACCTCCCACTGGATCAGGGGCTCCAAGCCCCATCCAACCTGGCCTTGAACCCCTCCAGGGATGGGGCAGCCACCCCTGCTCTCACAACGTTTGCCAGGGCCTCCCCACCCTCACAAAAGAACATTTCTTCCTAAGATCTCATCTCGGTCTCCCTTCTTTCAGCTTAAAACTCTTCCCCCTCATCCTATCCCTGCGCTCTCTGATCTAGAGCCCCTCCAAGCTTTCCTGGAGCCCCTTTCAGTGCTCGAGGCTGCTCTAAGATCTCTCTGGAGCCTTTTCTTCTCCAGGTTGAACAACCCCAACTCTCCCACTGTATCTTTGGATGGGAGGTGCTCCAGCACACCAGTGAAACGCTTTGTGTTCTGGGTCAGAAGCAAGGCAGCAGATGTCCTGTATTTATTCAGGCTCTTTGAAATCTGAACTGGGAGCCTGAGCCACCTCCCCAACACGTTTTAGCTGCACAGCTAAAGGCAGAATGAGCACGTTGTCTTTCCAGACTGTCTCTTTATCGATCGGAAGGTCCCTTCCAGCCCAAGTCATTCTGTGATTCTATGTTGACTCTGCCTCTCTGCATCCTCAGGAAATATAACGAAATGCAGCTCCGCCACAAAGACAAGATCCGCAGAGCCAAGGAGACCTTTATCCACGAGGTGAAACAAAGGGACAGCAGAATTAAACAGCTTGAAAATGAGCTCAGCGAGTCGAACCTCCAAGTGGAAAAGGTGAGAGGACACTTCAAGGGCTTCTCCTGCAAAGGAATGCAGGGGAGCAGGAGCATCCCATAAAGAAATGTGGTTTAGGAAAAAAGAAAATGAGGTTTAGAAGCAGCTTTGTTGCACTGTGGAACAACCGGAGTTGGAGCAGAGAGAGCTCTGCCTGATGTTCTGCTCCTGCTCTCTGTGCACTGGGAAGCAGCTCAGTGCCGAGGGCACCAGCTCCTTTTTTTGTAGGAGCAAAAAGCCAAAAGGAAATTTCTGGCTCCCGTTTGCCCTTGGGGGAACACGTGTGGCCTCAAATCCCCTTCAGGAGCTGCCTAAGCTCCATCTCCTCTTGCTGAGAACTGTTCCTTCTGGAAAGTGACTTAAAAGCCTCTTTTAGGTGTCACATCAGATAGCACGTCACTGCTTGAAATCCATGAGCTTGATGGTGACCCTGTTGGTAGAGCACTGAGGTTTGCAGGGGACAGAGGAGAGTGAAGGGTAACCACGGCTGTTCTTTCCTCCCACTGCCCTGTTCAGGGGAAGGTGCTGATTGCACAAATGACTGCAGAGAACGAGAAATTACTCCAGGAAAGAAAACGGCTCCTCCAGAAGATAGCGGACCAAGAGGACACCCCTTGGAGCAACCGGTCTATGATTGCCACCCTGCAGAGCAGGTAGGTACTTTGTGATATCCATACCTCTGGGAACCTTTCTCTTACCAGCATTTCTCTGGTTTTATGCCTATTTGTCTTAATAAATCCAGAGGAAAGACTGAAGTCTAGAGGAGGCCACATAGATAATGCAAGGGCTGGAGCACCTCCCGTATGAGCACAGGCTGAGAGAGTTGGGGTTGTTCAGCCTGGAGAAGAGAAGGCTCAGGGGAGACCTTAGAGCTCTGAAAGGGGCTCCAGGAAAGCTGGGGAGGGGCTCTTGATCAGGGAGGGCAGGGATAAGATGAGGAGGAACGGTTTTCAGCTCAAAGAGGGGAGATTGAGGTGAGATCCTAGGGAGAAATGTTTTGCTGTGAGGGTGGGGAGGACCTGGCAAAGGTTGTCCCATCTTTGGAGGGATTCTAGGCCAGGTTGGATGGGTCTTGGAGAATCCTGATCCAGTGGGAGGTGTCCCTGCTCATGGCAGGGGTGGAACTGGATGGGCTTTGAGGTCCCTTCCAACCTAAAACCCCATGATTCTATGAACTGTGCCCCCATCGCTGGTGCTGTGGCTTTAGTTGCTGTGGGATGTCATTAGCTCCTTTCCCCATCAAAGCTCTTGGTGTACAGCCAGAGCCTGTGGAGGTCAGAGGGGCTTGGGTTGAAGAAGAAAATACCCCTTAGAAAATGTTGTGTGACCGGGAGGAAAATAACTTGTGCCCTGTGTGTGTGTGTGATGTGCTCAGAGTGAAGATCCTGGATGAGGAGAGCATGCGGCTGCACGAGAGCAAACTCCAGCTTGCTGGCCACGTGCCCACCTCACAGCGCCTGCCGAGGAGCATCCATGCTCCCAACACGGAGGTGAGAATCTGAGGGGGCTTGGTCTCTGCAGGCAGGTTCCAGGAGCTGATGTCTCCTGTGCATGCAGATCGGTGTCGATGGCTGCAGCTGAGGGTGCTGGGGAAGAGCTGAACCGACCACAGAATCATTAAGGTTGGAAAAGCCCTCTAAGTTCATCCAGTCCAACCATCAGCCCCACCGTGCCTACTAAACCATGTCCTAAAGTGCCATGTCTACAAGCTTTTTGAACCCTTCCAGGGATGGAGACTCCACCACTGCCCTGGGCAGCCTCTGCCAGGGCTTCCCTACTTTTTCACTCATGAAACTGTTCCTAATACCCAATATAAACCTCCCCTGGTGCAACTTGAGCCCATTTCCTCTCATCCCATCACCTGTCACTTGGGAGAAGAACCCAGCACCCACCTCACCACCTTTACAGGAGCTGCAGAGAGCAAGAAGGTCTCCCCTCAGCCTCCTCTTCTCCAGACTAAACAGCCCCAGGGCCCTGGGTCTGTGATTCTATTGTTTTGTTTTGTTTTTTTAATTTCAAGTCCAACTCAAAGGAGAAATCTATGACTGGTGCCTCTGTGGGGCTGGAGTTCCTGCAGAGAACTAGCAGTAGATCTGGGGACACTTTGAAGACCAAGAGTGTTGGAATTTGGGGTCTGATGTGTTCCTTCTGCTCTGAAAGTCTCTGTTCCTTCTTCCAGGACTCGAAGACTGTGAACTTCTCGGAACGCCAACTACAGAGTAAGGTGTTGCCACCTCCCCATGCCAGGTACTGTGGGGTGAAGGAGGAAGCAGGGAATGTCTCTCTGCATGTGGTGAGGGAGGAGCTGCACGCTTTGGCCATCAAAACAAATACTCCACACTGTATTTTGACTTCCAAGTGTCATGGGATGGAGATAGAAATGAGGCTCACGTTGCTGTGACCCTCTGTAAGCTTGGTGCCTGGTGCTTTGGGAGGAATGTCCTTCCACAAGAGGTTATGGGGCTTAGAGGCCACTGCTGACCCAGGGACAGCTTCCTGACCAGTAGACTATGGGACAGGAGAGGGCTCAAGCTGTTTCGGCACCGTTGGAGCCAGGAGCACCACAATCTGTGCCAAAATGGGCAAGAGGGGAAGGCAGAGACTCTGCAGCCCTGGTCCCTGCTTGCTGGAGACCCAGCACAGTGGACTTGCTTACAGCCTCTGGGGGATGAAGGACAGAGATTGTAGGTCAGAGCAGGTGCTGGAGTAGACGAGGGTGGTCAGCTCTTTGCCTGGAGGAAGAGTATCAGAGCCTTAATCTAAGCAGGAGGCATTGACCATCACCCTGCATGGCCTCGAGGAGATGTTGGGAGGAGCGTTGTGGCTGTACGGATGGTGGAGGGTTGGAGAGAGTTTGCAGAATGACTTGAGAGGCAATTTATTTTCAGCTTCCCATCCCGAGAACCACCAGACCCTCTCAGCGCCCTGAAGGCCGCGCAAGACACGAAGCCTGAAGGAGAAGCTGAAAGCCAAGACGCTTCCTTTTGCTTATTCCCCTCTCAGCCTTCTGAGATCGGGTACTTAAATGTAGCTTCACCTGGAGACACCACAGCCTCCCAGCTGCAGGAGGAGAGTCAGAGCATCAGCTCCGACAACTTCTAAATGGGGAAAGATGCTTGAAAGTCTTAGCAGGACTGCAAGGTTTTGGGCTCCTCTTGCTGTGGGATCACGAAGATGGCAGGGGGACAATTGCCAAATGGACTGAGCGAGTGATTTCTACCTTTTCAACTAACTAAGAGCTTTTCTTCAATGTCCCCAACTGTAAATGTGTGCGTGCATCATCCCAGATCCACCCGGAGGCTGGAAGTTGTAGATGAACTCTGTAAAGTGGAAGAGGAGTGGGGTGAAGCGTATCTTCTCCTGAACCTTGATTCCTTGTCCAATCAGAACCTACAAGCTTTGTAAATAAACCTCGGAAAAGATCCCTTCCATGCTTTCTGATCCCAAGCACTCCCAAGCATTCCCAATTTTCTCTGTTCCCCTGGGTCTGTGCACGTGAAGGGAGGTGGAAGGGATGAGGGAAATGGCATAGGAGGGGATCTGAACATCCTGAGAAGGAACAAGGCTGGATCTTGGATGCTTTTTAACAGGGTTGGATGCTTGGGTGGCAGTAGAAGGAATTGGATCATGCAGAACTGGGGTGTAGAGGGGATCCATGTATGCAGAGGGAAGCAGAAAGGATCAGAGCGTGAGCCTGGGGAAGAAAAGGGGTCTGAACGCACCTGATGGGAGTGGAAGAGGATGGTGCATTCTCAGGAGGACAGGAGATGAAGAGGAGTCACAGTTGGCATGAGGGGGGACTGAGGGAACCTGAGTGCTCAGAGGAGGAAGGGGAGAGGCCCCCAGAACTAATGAATCAGCCTGGAGGGCACCTCAGTGTGCCTGGAGAGGGGGAGCTTGAGGCCAGAACTTGGGAGAAGAGCCCAGCTCCCTCCTTTCCACAACCTCCTTTCAGGCAGTTGGAGAGAGCAATGAGGTCTCCCCTCAGCCTCCTCTTCTCCAGGATAAACACCCCCAGCTCTCTCAGACGCTCCTCTTGTTCTCCAGCCCCCTCACCAGCTTCATTGCTCTTCTCTGGACTCGCTCCAGAGCCTCAACATCCTTCTTGTGGTGAGGGGCCCAGAACTGACCCCAGGATTCGAGGAGCGGTCTCCCCAGTGCCGAGTCCAGAGGGAGCAGAGCCTCCCTGGCCCTGCTGGCCATGCCGTGTCTGATCCAAGCCAAGATGCCATTGGCCTTCTTGGCCACCTGGGCCCCTGCTGGCTCATGTTCAACCAACGGTCCCAGGTCCTTCTCCTCCAGGCACTTTCCAGCCAGACTTCTCCTAGTCTGGAGCTGCCCAGGGTTGTTGTGCCCCAAGTGCAGGACGTGGCATTTGGCCTTGTTAAACCTCATCCCGTTGGTCTCAGCCCATGGATCCAGCCTGTTCAGATCCCTTTGGAGCCTCCCGACCCTCCAGCAGATCCAGCTCCCACCCTGCTTAGTGTCGTCTGCAAACTTGCTAAGGGTGCATGGGTTGTGGTGATAAGGATGCGAGGTTCAAACTTGGTGGATGAGAAGCAGATTGGAGTGGTGGAGTGGAAGGAGGCAGCTAAGAGGTAGATTCAGCTTTACTGGTATTTTTGGGTTATGCTGAACCAGAGAAGTCCCATTCCTAACCAACAAGCCTGGGAACTCCTGGCTGCTGTAGTTTCTGGGGCTGTATGATGATTTCTAGTGGAATCTTTGTCAGCAAAGCCCATTTTCCTGGCCTTTGCCAGCAAAAATATTACTGAGATTGGAGAGAGTGGTTGACTGTTGCTTTGGATAAGACTGAAAGAGAAATAGATGTGATTCATGGTAGCCTTTATCCTTAGTAACCACCTCTGTGCCTTTTAATGTGTATATTTTAATTAACTACTGCAAAAAGCAGCAGAAAGAGAGCATTTTATCGCTGGTCATATGAAGGTGCAACCTCAGCCCATTGCTACCATCGAATCTCCAGAGCAGGAAACTGGAAATCAGTGCATGAGATCAATTCTTTTTTTTTTTTCTTCTATTTCCTTCTCTCTTTCTCACAGCTTTGCTCGAAGTCACCAGAAACCTGATTACATTCTCCAAATGTTGCATTAGATCACTCTTTACCATTTATTTACCGTAGGCTGGAATGTTTTGCCTGCCTGTGTCATGGACACTTTCCCAATGTGGGAGAGACTCGTAAACCCCAGGATCATCCTGGGTGTGACTGGTCTGCTCTGCTAATGAGTAGACAACTGATAATCCACTAAGGGTTTATTATGTGTCAATAAAGAGTTTAGATTAATGGATTACCAAGCCAATCCTGTGCAAAGTCTTTATAAAGCTCCAGCACTGCGCTGGGAGCTCAGAGCTCTGCATGCTTGGTGGTCTGAGTTCTAAGAAGAAGAAAGAAAAACTGAGAGAAACAGCAAAGACAGATAAAATAAAGTATATTCGGGTTAGGAACGGCAGGCACTATGAAAGGCTTTGTTTTTTTTACCATCCTTGCAGTCCTTTTATTGGTACACAGCTCCCAGGCAGTCTACGTTCAGGTGAGTTTTCTGCTCTTTAATTTGTTTGTACGAGAAGTTCAAAAAAATAGAAATATTAAGTGAAGTGTGGCTGCAACAGGAATCTTGAACTAAACTAATAGATCTGAATTTTTGCTTTACTTTGGCTTGATGTCTAACCTCATTTCCCTGTGATTCAGTTTTTCAGTCAATGGTTGGACTCGATGATCCGATGGGTCTTTTCCAACCTGGTGATTCTATGATTCTGTGAAGATGCTCCAAGTACTACTGATATGCTCCTGCAATTTAATTAACTTTGCCAGCCGTATCACTACTCTCAAATCCTTTACAGACCAAAGCAATTAATTTCCAGAGTTTTCTTGCACACATGACCCCATAGGAATGGTTAGACTCGATGATCCGATGGGTCTTTTCCAACCTGGTGATTCTATGACTCTATGTGAAGCTGAAAGAACTGGGGACACCTCTAACTTCACAGAATAAAGCAAATGAGACGTGACAGAGAAGTTGTTTGGTGTCGCCTGCTTCTAGGCAGGAAGTTCTTTGTGAAAATTATCTAATTAATTGGATCCAGTGAGACATTCTTAAAAAGAAATATTAACTCTCTTTATACATCTGCTGTAGATTTCCATGCATAAAGTGCTATTTTTGTGCCTTGAAATATTCTCTGTCTCCTTTGGATGTCACCCTGACAGCAAGTTTAACTATTCCTTTCTTCCAAAATATTTTAGAGTCTCCAGGAGAACGCAGACCTTCCTACTAATGGAAAAACCCTCAGTTTTCCACTTGGAGGCTCAAAAAAAATACGTAAATGACAATAACTCTTTCTAGGTTGAGTACAAGTGTAGAAAATTGCCACTCTGGAGTTTTAGCTCCTCTTTGTAGTTTGAGTTTTTATTTTATTAATCATTAAATCTGTATTTTCCTGAATATATGTGCAGTTTACTCTCCACATGTGCTGCACTCCTTTTTGGGGTGTTTTTTTGTTGATTTTTGTCACCAGGACATCCACATCTCAGGGTTCATTCCTACTTTCCTGTTCCTCCAGAACTGTGTCTGTGGAAATCCTTTATTTTTTAGTTCTTTGTTAAATAACTTTGAGGTCTGTGACCAAAAGCTGAGTCTAGAACTACAGTTATACAGGAAAAGTTAATTTTTCATAGGCAACCATGACTGATAAACTAATCTGAGTAAAACCATAAAGTGATTGCAGAAAAGATTGTAGGAAAGAGTTTGATTTTGTTAAGTAAATAGATGCACAGAAATACTCCTATTGTTTTTTTAAAATTCTTTAACACCCACATTCAGTGATTCTGTAAAACAAAATCCAACAACCCAAATCTAACTTTGCCCTCATCTTACATATTCAACCCTGGGCTCTTGAGACTATGAAGCCATCAGCAATATTTGGACTCATGCAATTAAAGTTGATAAACTTAAGAGTGGGGTTCATTTGAAACTGAGGGAATGACCATTAATAAATGCAGAGGATCTAGCAATCTAAAACATGAGTAATATTTTCTAGAATATCCTCATGGTATGAAGCTTTTGGTATGAGCTTTGAGTCAGAAGTGTTACATGTAGATGTAGACGTATATTTATGCTGTCGAAGACTTGTGTTCCATGAATTGTGTGGAAAAGTTTTAAATTCATGGAAACTTGCCACAATACCCTGGATTTCAGCTCTTTACAATGTGTAAGGAGAAGGAATAACTCCTTCTGTGTCGTCGGAGACTGTCACATGTCAACCAGGACTTGAAGTTCTCTACTGATATATTAGAAGAAAGAGTCAACAAAATACATTCCCATTTATCCCTACTCAATTAATGATTTTGTAAATCCCTACCACGTGTTTCCCAGTCATCTCTTTTCTAGACTGAAGATTTCCAGTCTGTATCTTTTGACCCCGTATTTTATGGATCTCTCTCATGACTTCCCTTGTAGTATAATTTTTGGGAAAGCTCACGGTTGCAATTGATTGGAGTGACTTCCAGAGGTGTATTTTCTTTTTTTTCCTGATTCTTTCTACATAGGATGGAGACTTGAAATTCCCCCTTGAGTCTGTGAAGAAGCTAAAGAAGCTTATGGATGAGATCAACCGCGTTAACCCTCGGATGGTGCTTTCAAGGGCTAGATATTCTCCATGTGATGAAAAAGATCTCCCCGAGGAGTTCCAACCTGTGTGCAAAAGAGAAGATGCACTCGCAATTTTTGAGAGGCTGAGTATGTAGCTCGTATTTGCGTAGTTACTATTTTTATCACACGTCTCAATCTTAAACTTTCAAACTGAAGCAGGCAAAGAAATGTAAGAAATGACGTGTTTCTTCTAAAGCAGCTGAGTGGATGGTGCCTTTCTACTGTTCCTCCTGCAAGGGCTGGACTATATGACCTGTGAGCCCCCTACAAGGATATTTCTGCTGTGCTGAGCTACAGCTAAAGTTGGATCAGGCTGTTGCAACCATGCAAATCCTCCTCCACGTAGTTGCATACTAATTTACCTGACTTAAAGTGAGAAAACCCATAATCTCCTCTAGCTGACAGGAAAAGAGGGGATATACCACCCAGTTCTGGCTAATTACAAGTTATGAGAAGGTCTATTTGGTCTCATTAAATAGTATAGAGGAAGGCTTTTTTCCAGGTACTCTACAAGAGGCATGAGATGTAAATGAGGTGAAACACTGTTTTGCATGATCCCTTTCCAAGACACACAGAGTGTTGCTTGAACTAGCTGCTACATTTTCTGCTTTTTTATATTATTATATTGTATTTACCCACTGACAGAAAGGGTCATTGGGCACTGGCAGAGGCTGCCCAGGGAGGGGGTGGAATCACCTTCCCTGGAGGGGTTTAAGGGACATGTAGACGATGCACATGGTTTAGCGTTTGATAGGAATGGTTGGACTCAATGATCAGTGGGTCTTTTCCAACCTGGTGATTCTATGATTCTATGGCTCGACTCTCCAAGGATTTCTTTTGTCATCTCATTGAAATCTTCTCTTTTCTTTCCAACAGATCTGGCTGTTCGAGAAGATTATTTGTGTGAAATCTGTGCCAACGCCGCCTGCGCTGGTTGCTTTTGAATAAGGAGGAAACAGTCCAAAGAAGACGTGTCAAGCTAGGAAGTTTGTGAATTTATATTGCAAGTCTACATATTTGCACAAATCAATATTTGCGCTCCATCTCAACTACACTCAAACTGGAGCTGCTAGCTCATGGAGACACATCAGTCCTGAAATAGTTGAATCAGGTAACACCAGCAGTGCAGTTCTGGCAATACAGAGACTGCAAACCTCATCTGAGATGTTTCAGTTCTGCATGAGTTCATAGAATCATAGAATAACCAGGTTGCAAGAGACCCACCAGATCATCGAGTCCAACCATTCCCATCAATCACTAAACCATGTCCCTCAGCACCTTGTCCACCTGTCCCTCAAACCCCTCCAGGGAAGGGGACTCAACCCCCTCCCTGGGCAGCCTCTGACAGGGACCAAGGACCCTTTCTGTGAAAAATTTCTTCCTAATGTTGATCCTGAACCTCCCCTGGTGGAGCTTGAGGCCATTCCCTCTCGTCCCGTCCCCTGTAATTGGACTTTATACTAATTGTTGCCAAATTTGGGAATGGAGGTAGAGGAGCACAGAAACACTTTCTACAGATGCTCCTTTCTTTTGGCAGATATTCATCTTCATTAAGTCCTATTAAAGGAGAAAGCGAGGTCTAAACTGCAATGCTGGGATCACTTTGAAATTAGAATATTTCCTTGGGTTTTTATTTATTGGTGGCGAGATTGTGAAGAAGGAATCTGTTCATGTTTTATATGCTTTACATGAAATAAAAGCTAGCAATAATTCAGAGGGTGTTCTTTTTGGTTGGTTGTGGTTTAGTTGGCTTCTGGTGTGAGGTTTTTTTGTGACAGTCTCCTCGTCTACTTGCTTTTCTCTTGCATAAGGTCTTTCGTAGAACCATAGAATGGTTTGGGTTGAAAGGGAACTTAAAGACCATGCAGTTGCAAACCCCTCCCATGGGCAGGGACACCTCCCACTGGATCAGGGGCTCCAAGCCCCATCCAACCTGACCTTGAACCCCTCCAGGGATGGGGCAGCCACCCCTGCTCTGGGCAACCTGGGCCAGGGCCTCCCCACCCTCACAGCAAAACATTTCTCCCTAAGATCTCATCTCAATCTCCCCTTTTTCAGCTGAAAACCATTCCCCATCATCCTAACCCTGCACTTCCTGATCAAGAGCCCCTCTCCAGCTTTCCTGGAGCCCCTCAGTACTGGAAGCTGCTCTAAGGTCTCCCTGCAGCCTTCTCTTCTCCAGGTGCAACCACCTTAATTCTCTCAGCCCATTTTTGCATCCATTGTATTTTACATGTAAGCAAATTTATACAGTTTCATTCATGAATGGCAGACGTTTCATTTTGTGCTGCAGATGAAAGATGAATAACCGTATGTTCTCAAATGACCGTAAGGCTCAGTAACTCAGTCTCCATTAGGCAACAGCCAGACCATAGAAGTTGTGAGGATTCAGATTTACTTGCGTGACCACCACCATCCTGCTGAAAAATAGTCTAACTTGTATTTGATGTCGGAATTGTGGTCTCTTGCACACGAAGAGCCGTATCTAAATGTGTATTGGATCTCCATTAAGTATCATCAGATGCTGTAAGTCATCAAATGCCATAAATGTGGAAAGATAAAGAAAAAGAGGATGGGGTGTGAAGGAATTCTCCACTATAATGATGAGATCAGTCCTGCAAGCAACTGAGGCCACATAAAATGTCTTAATGCTGTGTCCCCTGAGAGTTCAGTTTAGTGTGTTCATTAACCTGATACAATTAAATTGGTTAAATCTTCAATAAAGAACCCAAAGTAGGGTAAGAGAGCAGAATATAACATTCTCCATTGCTTATTCAGAAGATCTTCCCTAATTATTTCTCATATCAAGTTTGTTATGATCTTCCTTGAGACCATAGGGAGAAGACAGATGCCAACTTGGCACAATATAGCCTTATGTTAATTAATTTATTTAAGTTTGTACTGTAATGGTTGTGATTGTGAGTAATGATTTTGCTCCTACCTGGCCTTGAGGAACAGGTGAACAAAAGGAGTAAATACATAGAAACAACTTGAATATAAAACCTCCTCCCAGCTGGAGTTGGGAACCCTGTTCAATTCCTTTTCTCCAGCTGAACTAGTGGCTTTTCAAGATGTTCCTGACTGGAAATTTCAAATTGCAGAAATAAATGGCAGCTCCTCAGAGAAGGAAATATGAGAGAGAAGAAGGAAAGACTTTTGTGAAATCTAGTAAAACCAGCTGCAATAGAAGCATTCTGAAATTCATAAGCAATTATATCTTTATTACATAAGCATAATGAGTTTCATAGCATATAATGCCTTTTGAATAAGCTTTTGTTTCAAGGACAAGAAGCCTCAGGGAGATTAAGGACAGATTCCAAAGTCTGCAGCTGATAACTACAAACTGAAGTAATCTCAACACCTTTCTTTCTAGCGTCACATATGGACTGGAACAAGCCCCCATCTCATTCTCAGAATTGTTCCTCCTAGATTGATCCTTTACATGCGAAGTGTGTGAGTTTTTTATAACTTATTTTATCAAGGAGAAGTGATGACTTCCTAACACAGATGGAGACTTGCAGAGAGGGAAAGCTGAGTGATAAACAGGAGGATTTTATGGGTGTAACAAAATGCCAGCTAGATAACTGCAAAGTTTTAGATGCAGTTTCTTTTTAGGGTGTGTAATTAAATAATGGAGCAGCTTGCAAGGGAGATTGAGTGTCTGCTATTTAAAATATTGCCTTCAAAAGCACATTCTTTGCATCCACTTCCTTGATCACGTGTATTCTTCCTTAACACAAGCATATATTTCTCCAGTGCATGGTAGAACCAAGTTCAGTCCCCATATGCAGAGTGGTCTTTTAGGCTTTAGAACCTATGGATTCTTTTTTCTAAATGATCACCCTCTTCCCTCATAACCCTTTGGAAGGAAAGTGGGGTCTCTGTGGCCAAGAAAACCCTCAGCCTTTCACTTTAGCAATAATAAAGGTCACAATCCTCAACTGAAAAACTTTAACTGCCAGAGGTGCAGGATTCCCTTCTGTGTTGTGAATCACTACAACAGTGTCAGAATCAAAGTTCTTCCACTGATCCCTTTACACATATTGCCTCTGATCCCACTTCTCATTTTATGATTCTCTAATTGAGGTTTATGATGTCCATCAGCAATTCTACCACCATCAGTAATCCAGGATTTTCCCTTTTCTCACTATTACAACATGCGCAGACTTTTGTCCCTGCTCTCAAATTTACCTCATATTTCCCCTAGAATTTCTCTTACACTTGTTGTCACTCCTTTAGCTCTTCCAAATTCCTTCCTTAGCCTCCAGACCTTGGCTGTTAGAATCTTTTACTGTACTCACTGGCCTCCAAGGGCTGCCAGTTCTGGTCCTTCCTACTGACACCCAGTTCCCATTCTCTTTTTCTTCATTTTTGGAGTTTGGGTTTGTTTGGGGTTTCTTTCTTTCTCCTGGATCTTGAAATGTGGCTCTTTTTCCAACTTTTTTATTAATTAATTTTCTCTTCTACTTCCAAACTTTCTTGGTCCTTATGTGATTTGCCTGCCCATTTCTCCTTCTACTCTTCTAAAGCTCTGAATTCTCTAGGATAGTTAAGAATTCTTTTTTCTTAGTTTAAAAGGCCTGTTTCTACATATTTCTACATATTTCATTTAGTTTTAGTCTGCCCTGTAGTTCTAGCTACCAGTGTTCTCAACCAGCCAGTTTTACTTCCTATTAAAATTCTTACATCACAATTTCTTTTCCAATAATTTCTTTTCCAATTTCCACCCAAATTAGCCTCTAATTTTACTTGTATATCCCTTCTGTCCACACATTTTCTGTCTATTTGCTTCTTTTCCCACTCATCTGGCTTTATTATATCCTGGTTTGCCCATCCTTTCAGAAGGCTGTTAACCCCCCTTTTTTTCTCTGTAAAGTCTTTATTTCTTCAAATATGGTCAAAATTTGAGGCAAGAAGAAAAAAAAGCTACCTGGCTAGCAAAAAACTTTCCTTCCTTTCAAATATTCACAAATTTGAAGGCTGAAAACCATTTTTAGATCTATTTAGGGGTGAATTTTTAGCTTGCCTTCTCTTAGGAACTAGAAGAACGTTCCTTGCTAATTTAAAATGAAGCTTTCCCTGAGGAAAGGAAATTTCAATGTCAAGATCCTACGGAGCGAAACCCAGAAATTTATTGCAAGAAGTTTTGGTCCCATCCCTGGGTGGTTCTCTCACTCCCACCAATTATGCAGAAGAAAAGATTCAGAATGAGCGTTCAACAAACAATGAACACACAAAGGTGTGATTATCCTTTGAGTAAAATTTTAACTATGACATAGGTGAAATAAAGAACTAGTGATGACAGGATTCAGTTTACAAGCAATAAAAAGCCTATAAAACCAATGGCAAGGGCAAGGAGTGCTTACATTAAATATGTTGTATGACTGCCATAGGTTCTGATAAAAAAGAGTAGGGTCTAGATAGAAAAAGCGTTAGATCTTCCCAGCTTATCTGGGGTCTTTTTCAGGAATCTGAAAGACAAATTCACTGTGTTCCTGTGTCTGCGTTGTTTTCACTACCAGATCCTGGAATCAGAACTGATGATGCAGGTCGTTCATCTTTCATCTGTCTGAGCACAAGGAGTTGCCACAGAATCCTTCCTGGCAAAAGATCTACAGATGCTTAAGAATTATAGAATCATAGAATCACCAGGTTGGAAAAGACCCATCGGATCATCGAGTCCAACCATTCCTATCAATATGGCAGAGATGCTCCAAAGCAGCCTTAATGGCTCGTATCTGTAATAGAAGAGAAAGTAGAAAAAAAAATAGTCACTATCCTATTTTCTTTAGCATAGATATTTTCCTGTGCAAGGATTTTGGCTTCTATTTGATGCCAGAATCCTCCCTTGGGCCGCCTTTCTCCTAGTGTTGAATAGATGCGACACAGCCTAGGGAGAGAAGTCAAAGGCTTGGAGGGCAACCTACTTCAGATTGTTCTCCTAAACTCTTTTTTACTATGTCTAAGAGGCCAGGTTAAGGATTCATGGAACTGCTGTGCAGCTGGGGAATATTATCCACAGAATTGATCCTATTCTGCATGTTTTTCCTAGAAAAATATCAAAAGAAAGGAAGTCCATTTTTCTCAGTGGCTTGTCATAAACATCAGCCAGCTGGAGACAACTATGGACAGACATCTAGTGATACTTTTCTGATGCATCCAAGGATCTTTGTCTCTGTTTGCTTATAAGCTAGAGTGCCTTTAATACCTCTTGAAGACTTTTTTTTTTGTATTTCTTGAAGTTTCTACCAAGTCCATGTTGTGCAGAGTTTCATAGAATCATAGAATAACCAGGTTGGAAGAGACCCACTGGAAAAAGTATCTGTGATTATTTTGGAGCCACTGCCCGATCATTTCATGGAGTACCCTTTGATTTGTTTTCCTTGCCTTTTTGTACCCTGAAGTTGTTTGATACCTTTGATTATCTTGTTGACTCAGGCTGTAAAGGCATCTAACAGAGATCTCATGATTAGTGTGAAATAAGTCTGAATGCGCAGCTGTGATTGAATAAGCACACGAAGAAGTAAACAGCCCACAAAAGACTGGTTTGCACTCATAACAAAGGGTACAAATTTCAGCAATAAAACTGATGAATGAGCTGCTTTAGGGAAAGTCAAGAGGCCAGAACCCTGGTAAGTCCACAGTATAAAATGGAAAGTATTGCATTTATAGAACGTTACATATGCTATTTCTTTTTCTGTTGACGACCAGCAGGAAGATGGATTCTACGAGTGAACTGCCCCACTCACTGTGTTCATCTGCAGGACATTGAAGGTGTGAACAAAACCTGATTTATTGTTGCCAGTCGAGAAATGCCTGGGGGATGTGATAACAACTCAATACTCTGTGTCCTTTATCGTCAGCGTGGCATCCAAGTGATCCTGGCCAGACGTCTAGGGTACACGTATTGTGGTGATTGTGAATATTTAGATGTGAGAATGTTTTAATGAAATGACCTCTGTTAAGAATTTTGGAAACTAATCATAGAATCACCAGGTTGGAAGAGACCCACAGGGTCATCGAGTCCAACCATTCCCATCAATCACTAACCCATGTCCCTCAGCACCTCATCCACCCGTCCCTTAAACCCCTCCAGGGAAGGTGACTCAACCCCCTCCCTGGGCAGCCTCTGCCAGGGACCAATCACCCTTTCCATGAAAATTTTTTTCCTAATGTTGATCCTGAACCTCCCCTGGTGCAGCTTGAGGCCATTCCCTCTCGTCCTGTCCCCTCTCCCTTGGGAGAAGAGCCCAGCTCCCTCCTCTCCACAACCTCCTTTCAGGCAGTTGGAGAGAGCAATGAGGTCTCCCCTCAGCCTCCTCTTCTCCAGGATAAACACCCCCAGCTCTCTCAGACGCTCCTCTTGTTCTCCAGCCCCCTCACCAGCTTCATTGCTCTTCTCTGGACTCGCTCCAGAGCCTCAACATCCTTCTTGTGGTGAGGGGCCCAGAACTGACCCCAGGATTCGAGGAGCGGTCTCACCAGTGCCGAGTCCAGAGGGAGAAGAACCTCCCTGGACCTGCTGGTCCAGGGTGTACCTGATGGCCTGGACCTGTGGCAGCTTTGACTGTGTTGGGATACAAGATTCTGCAGCTTCATACGAGAGGCAACATCATAAAGAAGCCACAGCAGATAAATTAGTTAGGGCGCAGAGAACCTCCAAAGATGCACACAACGTGTTATCTGTGAGTACCGGATGTCAGGAAACAGCTGGGTTTGGAGAGAGACTAGACAAATTAATACTTAAACATAGCCATGACGGTGTTTGATTATTAAGCATCAGCATGTTTGGGATTAAATAAAATCCAGATGATAGTCTCAGGATATGGCAGGAATACTGGTTGATCAGTGTTAAATAGGGGCAATTGCAGATGTTGTTTCCTGAGGATGACGGATCACTCTGAGGTCAAACCTGGCACATGACCAGCTACACCTGCATAAGAAAACAACCTCATTTGTGGTGACGCTTTATGGGAGGATGTGGGCAAAGGCTGCTGCATCCAGACAAGTGGTAGTCAGATTATTGGGGCTTTTCTAGAGCCATTTGCTTTCTCTCCAACTCGTCTTTCATCTTCTCCTTAAATAACAAACACATTCCAGTAACACTCTGACAGTCTGGGCTGAGGAATATTAACATTTATTGCCTGATAAAGCTCTGCACACAACTCTGACATCATCTTTGAAACATGCACCAGCTCTGTAGCCCCGGTGTAACAGAAGATTCATAGAATCACCAGGTTGGAAAAGACCCACAGGATCATCGAGTCCAACCATTCCCAGCAATCACTAACACATGTCCCGCAGTGCCTCATGGACCCGTCCCTTAAACCCCTCCAGGGAAGGGGACTCAACCCCCTCCCAGGGCAGCCTCTGCCAGGGACCAATGACCCTTTCCATGAAAATTTTTTTTCCTAATGTCCAGCCTGAACCTCCCCTGGTGGAGCTTGAGGCCATTCCCTCTCGTCCTGTCCCCTGTCCCTTGGGAGAAGAGCCCAGCTCCCTCCTCTCCACAACCTCCTCTCAGGGAGTTGGAGAGAGCAATGAGGTCTCCCCTCAGCCTCCTCTTCTCCAGGATAAACACCCCCAGCTCTCTCAGACGCTCCTCTTGCTCTCCAGCCCCCTCACCAGCTTCGTTGCTCTTCTCTGGACTCGCTCCAGAGCCTCAACATCCTTCTTGTGGTGAGGGGCCCAGAAGGCTCTGCCAGCTGTCCTGTAGTAGACCACAGTGGTCAGCAACTGCTCCTAGGAGTCATCCCTGCTCTTAGGGCTCATCTGAGTGTGCAGTTCTGGAAGGGAGTATCTGTCTCATACCTCCTCAGTGTTGTCTGTCTCTCCAAGGACACTCATAGTCCTCTCTGGAGTCATACCAGCTGTCCCACAACTTCTCTGAAACATAGCTCTCTATATGAATGCAAAAGATTAATGTATACATTCTGTGGGTCATGGTTCTTCGTATACAAGACTCAATGTGCCATTTTCACAGGGGTGGCTGCCCCATCCCTGGAGGGGTTCAAGGCCAGGTTGGATGGGGCTTGGAGCCCCTGATCCAGTGGGAGGTGTCCCTGCCCATGGCAGGGGTGGGACTGGGTGGGCTTGGAGGCCCCTTCCAACCCAAACCATTCAATGATTCTATGATTCTATAAGAAGGACAGCAGTCACCTCATTTTTTCTGCTTGCTTCTCCCCCCCCAGCCCCGGTCTTTATTTCTCTTGTTAACCACACGAGGGCAACCTTGTCCTGTCATTTGTTGGGAATGGGCTCAAATTCTCTGGGAATGGTTCAAGAGATTCTCAGGAGCTATTGCCTAGCAGAGAGCACAAAGCTAAACGTTCCTCTTCGACCTCAGATGTGTCAAAGGATAGAACTCAACTCAGAGTTGGAAAAAAAACGCTAAAAAAAGCTGTTTCTTAACTTCTCCTTGCATTAGATGTGTGCCAGTAGGACAATACCTGGCCTGTCTTTAGCAGTGACCCATGAGAAGCCCATGTCAGGTCTCATAACCGAGGAAAATTAGGATAATGCAATAAACATAATGGGAAAAAACCTTCAGATGATGAGAGTGGGAAGGCTCCCAACTGCAGGTTGCAAGTTGGTTTGACTTTTCTACTTCTGTCCCTCAGATGTTGATATTGTAGCACGAAATCCCCTCAACCAGATATCTTTGTGTGTAACAGATGCTTCCATGAGATTTTCACCTAGGTATCATATACTGTATGCTAACAGACTTCCATTTTTACCTTTTTTTGTTTGAGAGCCCTCTCACACGTGAACTTCAACCCCGAATCACATGGTTAATGTTCAGAAAAAGTCTACCTGCTTCTACTACAGGTAGCATCTGTGCATTGGGTCTGTTGCCTCTTATCCCAACTGATTCCCATAAGCATCTGCTCCACCAGGACAGTAATTCCACAGCTACTTGTAAGTGAACTCACAGAACCACAAAATCGTGTAAGAAAACCATCAAAGGTCCCTGTGTACTTCACTCTTCCATATCAAAGCAGGCCCAATTAGACTAAGTTGTCTAGGTTAGTGCTGATTATCTCCAAGGGTGGAAATCCTGCCAGCTCTCTATGTCCCTGTTCAAGCATTTGACCATGCTCAGGGCACAAAACATTTTTCTTTAAGCTGAGCTGAAATTTCCATCTTCCACATTGTGTCTGTTGCCTCTTATCCCAACCCTGAGCGCTAGAGAGTCCTGCGTGGTCCTAGAAAGGTCCTAGATAGCCCTAAAGGGGTCCCAGTGGGCTCTAGAGGGTTCCTGGGGGTCCTAGAAGGGTCCTTGATGGCCATAAAGGGGTCCCTGGGGGTCCTAGAAGGCCCTAAAGGGGTCCCAGGGGGCTCTAGAGGGTTGTACGGGGTCCTAGAAGTTCCTAAAGGGGTCCCAGGGGGCTCTAGAAGGTTCTTGGGGGTCGTAGATGGGTTCTAGAAGGCCCTAAAGGGGTCCCAGGGGGCTCTAGAGGGTTCTGCGAGGCCCTAGAAGGGTCCAAGAAGGCCCTAAAGGGGTCTCAGAGGGATCTAGAGAGCTTCTCAAGGTCCTAGAATGCTCCAAGAAGGCCCTTAATGTGTCCCATGGGGGTCTAGAGAGTTTCTGGGGGTCCTAGAAGGGTCCTAGAAGGCCATAAAGGGGTCCCAGGGGGGCTCTAGAGGCTTTCTGGGGTCCCTAGAATGGTCCTAAGAAGCCCTTCTGGGACCTCATTAGGGCTTTCTAGGACCCTTCTAGGACAACAAGGAACCCTCTAGAGCTCCCTAGGACCCCTTTAGGGTCATCTTGGACCCAAGTATCACAAGTAGCACCTGGTATGAGGCTGCTGCCATTTTCTAGCACGTACTATGTCACGTTACCCACATGAGGAATCTTTTTCTTGGCCGATGGGCTCCTGCAGAGCCCTGAAAAACCTTGGGACTGAAGAATGGATATTTTCTGAGAAAGGAAATCTCAGCCTTTTGATGGTACTTGTCAATCAAACAGCAACGTCAGTGTGGGGACTTAAGCACTCGGCATTTTTTTATGTCATTCAAACCCTGTCCATCCAGCACATTCACATCTCCCTTTTTTCCCTGTGGGCATCAGTGCTGGCTAGTTGGCCTTTTGTGCACTGTCAGGGATTGCAAGCCTGTAAAGTAATTTTAAAAGTGGGACCCAACATATTTGTTGGACCAAAGAGTGATTTCTCACCATCTTTCCCTTTTAAGTGGCATCAATAAAGCCATGTAGATAGTAGAGTCTGGTAAGACACAGATTCGGAGCCACCACTCAGAAGTAGTCAGAAAAGTAGAGACATTTAGGTATAGAATACGGGTTTACGAAGTACACGCACCACATTGTAGGTGTTTAGCCCTGGTGCATCAAAGCCAGGAGATAAACCTTTGCGATCGAATGGGTAAAAGTTAAAGAGCTGCCCGTTTTGGGTCTCCAGTGAGATGGAGGCAGAGCCCAAGTTCAGGACACATGGAAACTCTTTGTCAAAAACAACTTGGAAAACACGATCTTCCAGGTGGTGAAGCTTGATTGTCCGATACTTTTCAGGAATCAGCTCTTCCACATGAGGCCCAAACTGCTGCATGACCAGCACCCCACCAGGTCCGACTTTGATCTCGTAGAAGGTGAGGTTGGAGTAGGTATAGTAGCCAACATAAGGGCTTGGACTTGGAGGAGGAATCAAGCTTTTATCTGCCTCTCTGAACGCTGTCTCCATGGCAGGAATAAGATACTCATAAGTCTGAGTCACAATATCTCCACCCTGGGGCCTGGGCCCTGCCATTAGCACAATGAAGCTCAAGCGGAGCTTGGGGATAAGAGAGAAGGTAGCTGAATAACCATCAAGGTCTCCATCCTTCCTAATAACATCATATCCCAATTGCTCGTTAATCTCCCAGGGTGTACCAGTCTTGTTAGCAAAGTAATCAGTGGAGCACTTAAACAGAGGGGTTAGCATCGTCTTCACCGTGTCAGGTTCTAGGAGACGACGGTGGTAGGTGCCTAAGAAGACCATTGCCAGCTTGGCAAGGTCAGCAGCTGTTGAGTACATCTGGCCAGAAGGCCTGTACCAGCCAAGATCATAGAGGGGGGCTGGTTGCCGGCTGCTGTAGAAACCCACAGCCATCTGGGAGCGGATTGGTGGTGTGATGTCAAAGCCAGTGTCCTCCATGCCCAAGCGGTCCAGGATGTTCTCTGAGATCCAGCGCTGGTATTGTCCTTCAGCTGCATGGTTGGCTAGCACGTGTGCCATCAGTGAGAAGGCCAAGTTGCTGTAGTGGCACCTGAAAAGGAAGCAGAACGTATCTCAATCAATCTTCCCTCAATCATAGAATCACCAGGTTGGAAAAGACCCACCGGATCATCGAGTCCAACCATTCCCATCAATCACTAACCCATGTCCCTCAGCACCTCGTCCACCCGTCCCTTAAACCCCTCCAGGGAAGGGGACTCAACCATCTCCCTGGGCAGCCTCTGACAGCGCCCAATGACCCTTTCTGTGAAAATATTTTTCCTAATATTCAGCCTAAACCTCCCCTGACGGAGCTTGAGGCCATTCCCTCTCATCCTGCCCCCTGTCAGAACGTCTCTGAATCAATCTTGCCTCAATGATACAAGGGGGTTTGACAGTGCAAAACCAGGAGCTGCTGAGCCTCTCTCCTCTAGGGAAGAAGTCCCATTTCATAGAATCACAGAATCACCAGGTTGGAAGAGACCCACCGGATCATCGAGTCCAACCATTCCTATCAAACAAAAATCCATGTCCCTCAGTGCCTCGTCCACCCATCCCTTAAACCCCTCCAGGGAAGGGGACTCAACCCCCTCCCTGGGCAGCCTGTTCCAGTGCCCAGGATGTCATCTGATGACAAGGCAAAGAGAGAGGAGAGATGAAGGAGGGACAGAGAAAATGTCATTGCTGTGGTCTGTTGTTAAGTTGAAAAAGAAATTTGTTGTGGGAATAGTGGCAAAGCTCTTTGACCACTCTGTGTAGGAGACAGGAGATGAAAGGGAAAAAAAAATCATTTACGCAAACTGACATATGTTTGCATAGAAACACAGAATCATGGAATGGTTTAGGTTGGAAGGGACTTTAAAGCCCATCCAGTTCCAAACCCCCTGCCATGGGCAGGGACACCTCCCACTAGATCAGGGGCTCCAAGCCCCATCCAACCTGGCTTTGAACCCCTCCAGGGATGGGGCAGCCACCCCTGCTCTGGGAAACCTGGGCCAGGGCCTCCCTTGGATTTTTTTGTGACCTCCTCTGGACTCACTCAAACAGACCCACGTTCTTCCTGCGCTGAAGGAATTTAGGAATGTCTGTCTTTTATGCATTGGCCATGGAGACTGTCTGTGGGGCTCATATTGATGGAGAACACAAACCCAAATCCAAAGCTCATGAGTGAATGTGTCTGACCTGGTTCCCGGATCAGCAACCAAGACATCATCTTTCAGGAGAGCTAGAGCATCTTGTGTATTGCCCTTCCATAGCAGGGAGGTGGACCTCAGCCTCCTGGGCAGACCTGTGCCATGGAAGAGAGAAGTCAACAATTTGAGATAAATTATGGTCTAGGAAACTTTGAGGTTGGTGAAGAGTGAGCAAAAGGCAAGATTAAATGTCAAAATGGAAACAACGATGATGCATATATGTGCTTTATACACATAGTACTGCGAGGAGCTCTTCATACTGGACTGCAAGGCATAATATTTAAGTCATGGACCACTGAATCTGGGTAATGCAAGTCCTATCCCAGCACCAGTTCTGGGTCACTACCCTACAGTAAAAACACTTTGGTAAATAATTAATATACCCACATCCCCAAGTGCGTTTTGAAGGAGAAGGGCATACTAGGTGTCAGGGAAATCGCTGTTGGTATTTCCATGTGAACGTATTCCCTTGAATAGAAAGGTGTGCAAGAGCCTCTTACACTTTGCCAAGCAGACTTGAGCTTCTTTGAACCATTCCAGGCTGGATAAAAGTATTTTTAGATTTTTGTTTTTTTTTTTTTTTTCAACTTTAGCAACATTTATTGAGGGTTTCTGAAAGTAGAGTAGCTGAAATTCTTTTCACTTTTAATTCCTCAACACTGACCGTGTATTTCCTAAAAACCTTGGCCAAGACTTATTAAAACACCACAGCTCCTTTGCACAAGATCTACCACTCACCAAGTCCAGAACGCGGATTATATCTGGAATGAAACCCTTGTTGCAGTTTACAGCTGACATTGATTTAGGGGCTGGGAGAAAATCAGGAAGGGTACATGACAGAAAAATGACTTGCAATTGTCTGCTCAGCAAGCACGAGCTTAATCACAGCAAAGCTGAACGAGTCCCTATTCTTCTGCACCAGCAACATGTGTTTTTCTCAATTGGCCTGACCTTGGGATTTAAACTGGAATGAAAGTACTTTTTCTGCTTCTGGTGTGTGGTTATTTGTGCAGCTTAATGACTAGATAAGAGGTGCAGTGAACATCTTCTGGAAGAAAACGAGCTCCTTAATTTCCTACTTGCTACAATGGCAGCGAAGAAGAAGTTGCAAAGTTGCCCCAATGGGATTGTTCGCCAGAACCACATCACTGCTGCAGTGTCTCTTGTGAGATTCGCTAGAAATTATAAACCAGAAAACGTGTGAGCATAACAGAAAGTCCACGGTCGTTGATTTATGCCCTATGGGCTGTGACAAGCATGCTGTTAATAATTTACAATAGCATCTCGTACTGGCATTCATAGATATTTGACAATCACAGTCTTAACAAGCTGGAACTTCCCTCTAGCAATGTCCTCATCAAGTGCTGAGAAGAAAAATCTTTGGATTTTCTTTTTTAAATACGCAACGTAGTAAAGCCCAGATAATGAGGATACATTATAGATCAGTTTCCCCTGGAAGAATCTTGATGAAAACTGCTTTACAATACCAAAAAATCAAAGCCATGAAGTGGCTTTGGTCTTGAAGCTAAGCAGAACCTATTCCTCTTTGGGTTTTGACAGTCAGGAAATGTAAGATATAATCTCAACAGTCATTTGGCTTTCAGTTTGGATTTTGGAACTGTGCTTCTCATCCTACTATACTGTCAGGGTCCAAGGTGTGTCCTGCTGGGGTGGCCTCAGAAACTAAGCAGGAGACATAAGAATGTAAAAAGATCTAAGCAGAGGCACAAATGCAGCACTGTGATGGAAGGAATAGAATGGCTGCACGTTGCAAACAATTATGCTATGACCAGGTATGTTTTGACGTACGCTTTGTACAAGTATTTCTAGAGCATCACTCACACCTCACTGGGTGGTAAGAGGTGTAGCAGGCTGGGAGCTGCATCGTTCACAAATACTTCTGCAAGGAACAGCCAGACCAGGTCAGGTGAGAGTCAGAGGGGATCGGATAGAGTTGATGCCCTGGAGGACTTCATTACTTGTACTTGGCACTGGTGAGACTGCTCCTTGAATCTTGTGTTCAGTTCTGGGCTTAATTCTGGGCTCAGGTTAAAATTCTTCTGAGTTCCGCAAGTTCCTTCTACCTTAATTTACTCAATTCGGAAGATAGCAGAAGATTAATAATAATTAATAATCAATAACGTATAATTAATTATATTATATAATTATAGCATCTATAATGTTGATTGTACTGCTAGTTAATAATAGTAATTAATAATAGCTCTGGAATTCTAGAACAGGAACTACACTGACAACTAAATGTAGATCAGCAATCAAGGTCTATCTGTTCAAAGCAAAAACGTTTGGTGCCACTTTGATCCTCAACTCTACGTCTCAGAAAAATGAGAGCACTCAGCGCTGGAGTACAAAAACCATAATGCAACTGGAGCCTGATTTCAGGTCATGATACTGTGTTGAAAGAAATATATGTTCACCTTGCAAGGCAAAAACAATTCCCAGCCCATAGTGCAGCTTGGCCCTTTCCTAGCAGGTGGTCTGGACAAGAGTTTCCTTTTAGCATTTCATAAATCTGTTAACAGCTTGCTTCCAAGGGTCCTGCCTGACCTCTAGGAAGTGCAGAGGTGCAGATACCCTCAATAACAACATTTTTTGTTGCCGGCATATGGTTTGTTTTCTCTCCATGGTCTCTTTCGGGTGGGATGGTGCTGGGCAGAGGACAAGAAGGTAGCAGCATCGTCTCACCTGAGAGCTGGCTGGCCATTCTGCGCAAGGTCACGGGCGATGGCTTCGGTGGCATTGAGCCTTTTTCTGAAAAAATCAGCCCATCTGCTGTGTATCTCTGCTCTGATTCCTTGAGCCTCCCCAGAGGGTTCTTGATAACAAAGTTTGGGGCATAACGTTCCAACGGGTCATCAAGAGACGTGACTTTTCCCTCCTCCCACATCTTGTACAGCATAATGGTGGGAAAGATCTTGGAAACACTGGCAATTCTGTTAAGGAACAAAAATTTATAGAAATTAGACATTTAGAAATCCATGAATGAAGGAAGAGCAAAGATCATAGAATCACAGAATCACCAGGTTGGAAGAGACCCACCGGACCATGGAGTCCAACCATTCCTATCAAACACTAAACCATGTCCCTCAGTAAATGAGATTGTCCAACTGACCTATTGCTTGGAGCTTTACATGCAACCTCTTTGCTAATTCAGAAGGCAATTGCTAAAAACGCAGGTAAAAACTTTGAATTAATACCCTTAACTCTGGCGTTTATGGACTGCAATGTTGCCTTCAGTGGTATTTCACCAATAGTGCAGGAGACTACAGAACTTTTTCTGCTCACTTAGTACTCATGAAGTGAGATATTTCATAAATCATTGGTTAGTAAATACCATAATCCAAGAAATAGCATGAGGTCATCTGAGCAGGGATTTTTGCTGTGCTACAGAGGGGTAATTGCAGCTGCTGAAACTTTCCAAAAGTGCTTTTTCTGAGGTCAACAGCTGAGAGCCAGAGAACCACTCGTACGTTTCATAAATAGCACCATTTTAAATTACTGAAAATAGATCTTTAAAGGAAGTAAACACTTCCTCTGGTTTGGTATTTTAAAATTTTTTTTTCTTTTTTTTTAACATACACTATCTTATCTATCTTAGTTTAAAATAATGGCTTTGACTTCACTTTGAGAATGAATAAGCCTAAAGGTCTATTTTATATCATAGAATCACCAGGTTGGAAAAGACCCATCAGATCATCGAGTCCAACCATTCCTATCAAAGTCCAACCATTCCTATCAAATGTTCAGTAGATTCTCTCCCCACACTCCATTCTTTTCTAGATTGATCTTTTTTTTCATTTTATTCCTCTGTCTCTTTGCTGCTCACAAAATCTGTGCTGACTCAGTCTTCAGATCTGTTCCCCAGGCCTCCTCAAAGCACAGGGACATTCTTATGTAAGGAGTACATGCATGTTTTCAGGTTCTTCAGGATGAGCACTGCTATTCCCATTGAAAATATTGTTAGATAAAATAAAAAATAATTTAAAAAAATCCAAAGTGAACAACTCAGCGAGCCACAAGCATATGACAATTTAGGGACCAGCTGAAGCATGATCTCACAAAGTTTCAGTGTAACCCAGAATAAATTTGTGTAGTGGATCTGAACCAGCAAGAGGATGCTGTCTGTGACAGTGGCTCTTTATCCAGAAATCAGCTTTCCAGGTGTGTACCTGCTTTTTCTTTACCTCTCCTGCAATACTTCTTACTCACCTATAAATAGTGTATTCGTTGGGCACCACTGAAGAGGGGTCTGAACCGTTCTTCTTTCCAAAGTTGCCTGTCCAGAGAACAGTGTCATTGTAGATCACGATAGCAGACATGGCAGGGAGCCCAGAGCTGTGAATCTTTTGCCGCAGCATCGTATCAACCTAGAGAATGATAGGAAATCACAGATTTCAAAACGAGAAGTCTTAGAAGGCATCTAGTCTGTAAGACCTGGTGGAAGACCAAGACCATCAGCCTTTCTTACTTCCAAGCATGTGACAGTGATTTTTTCATAGAATCATAGAATCATCAGGTTGGAAGAGACCCACCAGATCATCGAGTCCAACCATTCCTATCAATCACTAACCCATGTCCCTCAGCACCTCATCCACCTGTCCCATTCCTTTGAATTTCTTATGCTGAATTGTCCAGTACATTTAATAGAATCATGGAATCGCTTTGGTTGGAATGAACCTCAACCTGGAAAAGAGTTAAGGAAGGGTAAAAAGAATGATCAGAGCTGTGGGACAGCTTCTCTTACATCAAATCTGGCTATTTGTGAGAAAGTGATAAATGACAGGGTGCATGTATGGTAGGGGTCCACAAAATCCTTATGGTCCATGCAGTCCAGGAAAGCCACAGTGTTTCCTCATTGCAAATCAAGCCTCCCAGAACTGCAGATGGTGCTAAAATTTCAGAGGCAGTGTCTGACTGTCAGACTGAGATCTCTCTCATTCAGATGCAGGTTCCCGTCCCCTTTCCCTCCGTTCCTTTCCTTCGAATTACCTACAAGTAGATCTTAATTTTTAGATGCTGGCATGGGGAAAGCCAGCAAAGCAGCAAATAATGAACTGGCCGTCACTGATTAATAGGAACTGTTTACACAAGTCTCCTGCTTTCCAGGATGTGAGAGCTGCCTCATAGCAGACAAAATGACAAGAACCATCATTTTGTGCTGTTGTGTGCTCCCCAGACCTCCTGATGGCCAGTAATAATGTTCCTTCATAATAGTTTACCATTCAGATAAGATAATTGCTTATTGAGCTGCTCTGTATGCTCAGTGAACAAGCTTTATACACCCATTTCTAGATTTACAAGTTCTCCACCTCCTTGATCTCCCACCTCATTCCCCAGAGATGCTCAGGGGCAAAATATATGTAATCCCCTTTACTCCTTCAGAAAATCAGTCATGAGCTCTGTCCTCTCTGTTCCCTCCTCCTCACAGACCTTCTCCAATGCCTCCTTCAGAATGGGGAGTGGGTGGTCCAGTGGTACTGGTTCAGGATAGCGGGGGCACATCTGCACAGCTTCTGATCTCGCTTCCATCACAGATGGGCCTGGAAAACATTTCAAAAATGGCATATGTGGCTTTGTTAGACACGCTAGCAAGCTTCAGCCTCACCCAGCAGTCAGCAGAGGTTTGCTTTCTTGTGTTGTACAAAGATGAAGGACACTTCCACATAGTCATGGAATCATGGAATCATAGAATCATAGAATCACCAGGTTGGAAAAGACCCTAACAGATCATTGAGTCCAACCATTCCCATCAATCACTAACCCATGTCCCTCACTGCTTTGTCCACCCGTTCCTTAAACCCCTCCAGGGAAGGTGACTCAACCCCCTCCCTGGGCAGCCTAGTCAAAGAAGTCAATCTTGAATTGTTTCTATCTTGCATAAAACAATACTTGAAGAGCACACTGTGCTCTCTTCTTGCTTATTCCAACATGATATAACACGTGAGACAGACAGGAGCCACAACAGACTTCAAACGACTCTGCAACTTAGCAGAGTAAGGAAGTGTCTGCAGAAGAAAAGGAACCTGACAGTGGGTTTAGACCCCATGAAATCACCCTGTACATGTCTAGGAGAGAGACTGAGTGTGGGTTCAGGAGGATAAAGTTATCCCATGCCTATTGTAACCTCAGAAAATGGATGTAGAAGTGAATTGTGAGTGCTACCTACAATCTAACACTGTAACACCAGGATGCACACTCAGTATCTGAGCTGTCTTCTGAATTAACCATACCCTGAATTAGCCATAAGCCAGAGACATGGCTTAAATTTTTATGGCAAAGTTCTTTAAACTCAGTGAGAGACTGGAACTCTCTCACTTGGAGGGTCCATTTTCCCACTTGATCCCAAGGTAATTATGAACACAGCTCCTCTGCTCTGTAAGCTGTGAACAAAACACTCATTTATCTTTTTGCATCCCAACTAAGCATAAAGGTAAAGCATTAGAAGTAAGAGGAGACATGGCTCTATGAAAATTTTAAGATGAATGGGAATGGACACAGGTAGCCTCAGATATGCTGTGATAATAAAGTAGGGCGTGAAATCTTTTCAGACATTGGTCTGTGAGTTACCTTTGGCACTTCCACCACGGATTTTGTGTCACCTTTGTTTGGGCTTCTTAAAACTGCCCCAGTTATGCTGTATATATGAGTATTTTGTCCTTGCACATATAAATCTGTCTGTTGAGTTTTCTGTAATTAACATCAGGGGATTCTAGTGGGAACCTAGGGCTTGAGCTGGTTCAAAGGTCTAAGAATAGGAGAACAGGAAATGAGGAAAACCCATAAGCTGAAACTTATGGTAAGGTGTAAAACAAACCCCATTTTGAAACGGAGTGACTTTTAGAACAGGATGGTAAAGATAAAGATAGAGAATGTAAGGTAAAACATCTCCTTGGGATATTGATATAGTTTACTGCCAGAGGACAGATCTTCTCTGGACATCATCAGAGTTGCATGTTACACCATCAAGCCCACACTCATCTCCTCTGTGACCTTGCATGAGCTGGGAGGAGGTGAAGTTGTGTGCTGTTCGGGGAAACGCTCTTTGGGAAATACGTTCATATGGGGAGAAAAGCATTTACTTGTCTCACAAACCTCTGTGCCAAACCATGGTCATGCTTCAAGAGGACAACTCACCGGGCTCCACCTTGGGGAGGCTGTACTGCCACAAGAAGCAGCCCGTCATTGCCACAGACAATAGGAAGAAGAAGACGACCAACACGTGAATCCACTTCACCTCCATAATCGCGAGCTTGAGGAGGCTCCTGCTGCTGGATGCCTGCTGTGAGTAGAAAAGATATGATCTCAGAGAGAGAAAAACTGCCTCTCATGGAGACCAGAGAGGTGAAAGAGGCACACTGCATCAGGCAGTGAATCATAGAATAATCAGGTTGGAAGAGACCCACCGGATCATCGAGTCCAACCATTCCTATCAAACAATAAACCATGTCCCTCTAAATCCGGAACTACTGTGGTACCAGGGATGGGCATACCAGAAAACATGGAAATAACTAGAATCACAGATGACTTCTTGTCTTCCGATGAGGTTTGCATGACGTTACCCTTCTCTTAACTTGTTGGCCCTGTTGGTTTTAGTAGAAGAAAACCATTCACTCCTTTTGCCTTTTCTCCTCCGTGCAAGTGAACGTTGTAAGCCCAGGCTGGCAGGATTCTCTGGTACAGCTCTCATTTCTTTAATTTCCTCTCATTTCTTTCATTTCCTCCTCATTAACCATCACGACTTATTCCTGGATATCTTTCCAAACCCTTTTTTTTCAGTCCAGAGTCTGTTCATGGCAGCCACCAGCCAGATCATCTAAGCAGATCCAGCTTTTATAGATAAATTATGAGGTTTTTCACCATGTACTTCCCCTATCCTTCTATTTTGTGCCTGGAATTCCCGTAATATCATGAACCATCTGTAAGCTTGGCATTTACAGATGCCATCTTTTGGAAAACTGGCTAATATTTTGGGTTTGCAAAGCTCCTACAACACTGGAGACTATCCAGGCTGATGATTCAACCATATAAATGTTGAAGAAAATCAAGGAACAGATGACAAATGATCAGATGCCTGAGCATGAGCTGTACTCTTTCGCTGGCTGTAGGAGGTCAATAAGGTGCTTCTGAAAGTTTGGCAATTAATGTCATAAAACATATGGCCTGCCATTTGCATCCAATATGCTCCACATTCCAAAGCTGCTTCAGGTTGTCTGGACTCACTTGGAGAACAGACAGACTGAAATACTCCCTTTACATCACCACATGGCCCTTTTTGGCTTTTTTTTTTGAGATATGGGATAATTCAAGCAAAAGTTTCTGCAAGTCAGCTGAGTCTTGTCACTTACAACAAGGGAATCTGCAGAGCCACTTCCAAGCTTGCATGTGGCTCGGTCGCATGACTCCCCTCCGTAAGGATCCACCTGGGAATCTAGCCCCTGCAATTCCACTTTCTGTGCAATAACAGAAATACCTCACAATCCTTTCTGAAGCCCTTTAGCCTGTGCAGACATTCCTACACCAATTCCTGGAAGTAGCTTACTTCAGGTTCTTCCGTGATATAATGAAGACTGTAAGGGTGGCTTAAAACCTCATAGGTGCTTGCAGACCCACTCAGATCTGAGCCTGCTAGGGCAGACACGCAGTCCATATTCCACCTGTCAGACTAAATGATGTGTTCTTAAGTAGAGGAATGCCATTTTGACACCAAACCCATCTTGGTTTAGATATCCACAACATCATACATGACCACAGAATCATAGAATCACCAGGTTGGAAGAGACCCACCGGATCATCGAGTCCAACCATTCCCATCAATCACTAACCCATGTCCCTCAGCACCTCGTCCACCCGTCCCTTAAACCCCTCCAGGGAAGGGGACTCAACCCCCTCCCTGGGCAGCCTCTGCCAGGGACCAATCACCCTTTCCATGAAAAAATTTTTCCTAATGCCCAGCTTGAACCTCCCCTGGTGGAGCTTGGGGCCGTTCCCTCTCGTTCTGTCCCCTGTCCCTTGGGAGAAGAGCCCAGCTCCCTCCTCTCCACAACCTCCTTTCAGGGAGTTGGAGAGAGCAATGAGGTCTCCCCTCAGCCTCCTCTTCTCCAGGCTAAACACCCCCCAGCTCTCTCAGACGCTCCTCTTGTTCTCCAGCCCCTTCACCAGCTTCATTGCTCTTCTCTGGACTCTCTCCAGAGCCTCAACATCCTTCTTGTGGTTAGGGGCCCAGACCTGAAGAAACCTATCAATTAAGATCTCTTTAATCATCGCCTCGCTGGCAGGCTCCCATTTCTGCTGAAAGGTGTTTCCTAGAGCTGCAGCAAGGGGTGGGACAGGGCCCTCTTTGCCCTGGAGGAGTCATGGGGTCACTTTCTTGGATTTAGTCCCATTGTAGCAAGGTGACTCCCCCACCAACTTGCAGTTCCTGTGACCCCTTGTTTGCTTCTTTCCTTGCTTCACTGAGAAACCCTGATTCCCGCGTCCTTAAGAGCAGGGTGAAAGTAAAAGATTTTCTGGTTTATGGTCATCTCATGATCTCCAGATTCCCTGGGTCACTAACTGGGGTCTCAAAGATATCAGCACTGAGCTCTCATCCTGCAGTCCAAACTCCCCTTTACCTCTTGTGGATGATGAGTGCCCTAAATGTCTTTTCAGTCTCTGACCTATATTCTAGTAGCAATTCAATGAAACTGTGGCAATAGTATGAAACGAGAGTCATGGATGGGGCACCAAATATCCAAAAAAGTGAGAATATGCATCATCTGATGGAGATTCTCTGCTCTCTAAGCTGCCTTTCAGGAAAAATACCTCTATTTCCCTGTAGCTGAGAGACTGTCAGACAAACAGATGAATGGATATCTACAAACAGACTCCTCACACTTCTCATTTCAGGACCTGTCTGGTCTCACCTCTTTTCCAGCTGGTTTCTCCATCTCACATACAATGCTCAGTGACCGTCACTGCTGACAGCACAAACACAGCGAAGCAAGAGGACAGGAGCTACCAAGCACTTATACACATGCAAATGAATGCAAACATATGCAGGAACAAGTGCAAACAGCTTCCCAAAGGTAGAGTAGCCGTGCCTTGCATTTTTTCCTCCTGAGCTTTGAAAAATTAGGATGTGGCAGAGAAGAAGTGGGGATTTCACATGGACGACTGCTCGACCATGCATCTAGGCAGATACCACAGACCCTGTGAGCCACTCAGGTAGAGACACATCTCAGCATCAGTTAGGGAGAGCCAGACTCAGTGTCCCCAGCCCCCTGCACGTACCATTGCCAGAAGTCTTCTCACTCCCAGAGGCTGTTGTCAGGCATCTCAGAATGTGCGTGCTGCAAGAAAACGCCACTGTCTGATCTCAGCCCCAGTAAGGGGGGAGAAGAGCATCTTGCCATGTCTCTAAATGCAGCTGGTATCATGGGCAGGTGCTGCTCAGTCACTCCAGGCTGAAGTGGCTGGTTTTAGCTCTCTTGACAGTCCTCGTCTGGGCTTCCCTGTCCATTTGACCCATTCAGACCCTCCAGAAAGTGCTGCTGACCTCCCGTGGGGAAGGGGATTAAGTGACAGGGACAGAATGGCATTTGCTCTCAGGAAAGTGCCTGAGAGATTGAATGTTAATTCTTCCTAATGCTTCTCTGCCATGTGTGTGAATCACAGCTGAAACCACGAGGGCTTCACCATCTATTTATAGCAGCTTCATCTCCTCCTGACATCTGACGAGGAGACGATTAACTCCTGAGATGGACAGCCCCTGCGTGCCTCCAGTCAGCACTGGGCAGGCATGGGAGGGGGCAGGCTGGGCTCTTCAAAGACAGGGGAGGTGGGGAAGCTTAAACCAGGAGCTCAGGCACTCTCTGAGCTTAATCCTGAGCAGCATCCCGGAGTTTGCTTGCAGGGATAGACAAGGGGAGGGGCATGGTTTAGTGTGTGATAGGAATGGTTGGACTTGATGATCCGGTGGGTCTCTTCCAACCTAGTTATTCTATGATTCTATGATTCTAAGGGAGTCTTTCCCAGCTAGCAGGCTGACTATACATAGACAGAGCTGGTATCTTGTTTCCCTGTGGCTGCTGGGGACTCTGAAGCGTGGTGGAAGGTTGTGGTTTGCACAAGGTGAGCCTTACCCGCAGCTGTAACCCATCCATGACTTATTAGCAGTCTCTTCTCATTCCCTGTGTTGCTTATCTCCACAAACAAAAGGCTCGTGAAACCCTGTCATGAAGAGAAACAGAAAGTTAATGCAGGAAAAAAAGTAGGCTCAGAATCATAGAATCACCAGGTTGGAAGAGACCCACTGGATCATCGAGTCCAACCATTCCCATCAATCGCTAAACCATGTCCCTCAGCACCTCGTCCACCCATCCCTTAAACCCCTCCAGGGAAGGGGACTCAAACCCCTTCCTGGGCAGTCTCTGCCAGGGACCAAGGACCCTTTCCATGAAAAAATTTTTCCTAATGCCCAGCCTAAACCTCCCCTGGTGGAGCTTGAGGCCATTCCCTCTCATCCTGTCCCCTGTCCCTTGGGAGAAGAGCCCAGCTCCCTCCTCTCCACAACCTCCTTTCAGGCAGTTGGAGAGAGCAATGAGGTCTCCCCTCAGCCTCCTCTTCTCCAGGCTAAACACCCCCAGCTCTCTCAGCCATTCCTTCCAGCCCTCTCCCTGGCTTCTCAGCTACACAGCTAACAAAACCCTCTATAGCCTTGGGAATCACAGACACAGCCAAGAAACTGTATGACACTTTTGGAGCACCAAGGTGATGGCACGGCTGCCAACCTCCCTATTGCCTTGCTACATGGCAGTGGCAATTCAAGAGACAGAATTCCCCCCCTGCAGAAGGAGCTCTTACCAGCCTTGCTGTTCTCCTCCAGCTTCCAGTGCTGATGAATTTGGGACTGTCCCGGAGCTGCAGATGTTAAGAACGTCGGAAGCACTAATCCCAACAGGCAGCCTCTCTGAGCACAGATTAATCGGCCATTCCTCACCCCTCCTCAAGCGATGCAGCATCTGGCCAGGGATGCAGCCAAAAAGGGAGAATTGCTGGTGATTTCATGGCTCAAATAATACAGCAGCCTGAGATAGAATCATAGAATCACCAGATTGGAAAAGACCCACTGGATCATCGAGTCCAACCATTCCCATCAATCACTAAACCATGTCCCTCAGCACCTCGTCCACCCGGCCCTTAAACCCCTCCAGGGAAGGGGACTCAACCCCCTCCCTGGGCAGCCTCTGACAGGGACCAATCACCCTTTCTGTGAAATATTTTTTCCTGATGTCCAGCCTGAACCTCCCCTGGTGGAGCTTGAGGCCATTCCCTCTTGTCCTGTCCCCTGTCCCTTGGGAGAAGAGCCCAGCTCCCTCCTCTCCACAACCTCCTTTCAGGCAGTTGGAGAGAGCAATGAGGTCTCCCCTCAGCCTCCTCTTCTCCTTTTCTTTGTCTCAGGAGGATGATGGTGCTGGTGCAGGCTGCATGAGAGGTCCAAACCCAGGGCCAAGAGTTCTGACCTGCCACAGGCCAGCAAAGCCCCCAAAGCTCTGCAAAAACCCTCCTGTGTTGGGTCTGAAAGAGGCTTCTTTTGGTTCTTGGAACAACAGCGAAGTTGCCACCACCCCATATGTGTGCAGATCACAGCTGGATCCAGCTTTGGCTCCCTTTTCTTTTTCATACATGTCTCAGAAGTCTGCAGGGAAGCTGGATCTTTCCTGAGCTGTTTCAAAGCTCTCTCATTAACTGCTTGCCAGCAGCCAGCTCTCTGATAATGGGTATCGCCTCTGGAAATTGCAGCCCCATAGCAACAAGGAGTTTAATGGCTATTATTCCTAAATGAAGGACACAGCTCTAGTAATCCACCACTTGCCTCTAGCAAAATCCCTTAGAAATGATGATTTCTTTTCACAGGTGAGGCAGAAAAATACACACAGTCACAAGGATTTTAAGAACACACCTGGCCTCCCAGTGCATTTTTTACCAGTTTGAAATACTGCTGTGGATTGGAGTTTTTTTTTCATGGAGTCAAGGTAAGATACCAGAATCCTGAAGGCTTTTTGGAAATTCAGAGGTTCTGGTCTTCCTTACAAGAAACAATAGGAAACCTGATTTCAAAAGTAGGACTCGTTTCACCTCATTTCCAAGAGAGCGTTTGGTCCTGGTCCACTTCAAGTTGAAGAAATTTTCCTGTGTTCCTGCAGGATGGCAACATGTGCCTGTCTCTTTCTCTCTTTCTCATGCTCTTTCTCTGTGCACCTGAAGCTGGGTCTCTTCTTTCTCCAGCTCCTTCAGGCAGTGGAAGATGCTATTTGGTCCCATTCGCTGCCTTCTCCTTCCATCAGGCCAAATCCAGTTCTCAGCTCCCTTCAAATACCCTGTAATCCAGCTCCAACCATCTCGGTTCACCAGAAGAGCAATGAAGCTGGTGAGGGGGCTGGAGAACAAGAGGAGCGGCTGAGAGAGCTGGGGGTGTTTATCCTGGAGAAGAGGAGGCTGAGGGGAGACCTCATTGCTCTCTCCAACTCCCTGAAAGGAGGTTGTGGAGAGGAGGGAGCTGGGCTCTTCTCCCAAGCGCTGAGTAAATGGGAAATATCACTTCCTTTGACTTAGAATCATAGAATCATAGAATAACCAGGTTGGAAGAGACCCACCAGATCATCGAGTCCAACCATTCCCATCAATCACTAAACCATGTCCCTTAGCACCTCGTCCACCCGTCCCTTAAACCCCTCCAGGGAAGGGGACTCAACCCCCTCCCTGGGCAGCCTCTGACAGGGACCAATGACCCTTTCCGGGAAATATTTTTTCCTAATGTCCAGCCTGAACCTCCCCTGGTGGAGCTTGAGGCCATTCCCTCTCGTCCTGTCCCCTGTCCCTTGGGAGAAGAGCCCAGCTCCCTCCTCTCCACAACCTCCTTTCAGGGAGTTGGAGAGAGCAATGAGGTCTCCCCTCAGCCTCCTCTTCTCCAGGATAAACACCCCCAGCTCTCTCAGACGCTCCTCTTGTTCTCCAGCCCCTTCCCCAGCTTCGTTGCTCTTCTCTGGACTCGCTCCAGAGCCTCAACATCCTTCTTGTGGTGAGGGGCCCAGAACTGACCCCAGGATTCCAGGAGCGGTCTCACCAGTGCCGAGTCCAGAGGGAGAAGAACCTCCCTGGCCCTGCTGGCCACGCCGTGTCTGATCCAAGCCAAGATGCCATTGGCCTTCTTGGCCACCTGGGCCCCTGCTGGCTCATGTTCAACCAACACCCCCAGGTCCTTCTCCTCCAGGCACTTTCCAGCCAGACTTCTCCTAGTCTGGAGCTGCTCAGGGTTGTTGTGCCCCAAGTGCAGGACCCGGCATTTGGCCTTGTTAAACCTCATCCCGTTGGACTCAGCCCAGTGGTCCAGCCTGTTCAGATCCCTTGCCAGCTATGCTTGCAATAATACAGCCCTGTATGAAGTTCACCTTCAATGACAGAAGGGTGCATTCAAAGCAAGGACAGAAAAAGCTGGAAAGATCATAGAATCATGGAACACTTTGGGTTGGAAGGGACCTTAATGCAGCACAGAGCTTGACTGTGGCAGAGGCAGAGCGAAGCTACCGGCAGCATTAGCTTGTTGTTCACACTGTCCAGCCTAAGAAGACAGTGTGGGCACCTCATTCCCTGAAGAGGTGGCACCAGGTTGTCTGCCCTGCAGCCTGGTCCTGGCTGCTGTGAGCAGAATCAGCAGGACCCTGCTCTGCCTGGCTGCGGGTGCTTTAAATAGGTCAGCAGCAGGTGACTGCATGAAATTACCCTTCATTTTATTGTAAGGGAGCTGCAGACGAGGTCCTTCCCTGTGGCTAACAGCAGGGTTTTTCAGTGACAATGTAATGATTTTAATCCAGCAGTTTTTATTAACTCCTCACGTGCCATGTGCTGTGCCGGTTCAGCCTTGCCCTGCAGCACCACAAGTGAGGTCAGGAGGATCATAGAATCACCAGGTTGGAAAGGACCCACCGGATCGAGTCCAACCATTCCCATCAATCACTAACCCATGTCCCTCAGCTTGAGGCCATTCCCTCTTGTTCCAGAAGCCACCAGGGAAAAAAAATACAACTTAACAAAGCATCTAAATGAAAGCTGTGCAATTCTGAACAAAACCAGTGCAGATAAAGGTGTGGTGAAAGCACAGGATCTTTTAAAACTAATTTGAAAATAGCTGATTCACTGGGAATCCTGTATCATCTAAAAATAGCTTTATACTTACAGCAGCTTTCCAGTAATGAAAGGGCTCCAGGTAACCTAGGGAGGGCCTCTTGATCAGGGAATACAGGGATAGGATGAATGGGGATTGAGGAAAACTGGGGAAGGGTCTCTTGATCGGGGGGTGCAGGGATAGGATGAGGGGGACAGTTTTCAGCTGAAAGAGGGGAGATTGAGATGAGATCTGAGGCAGAACTTTTTTTCCTGTCAGGGTAGGGAAGCACTGGCCCAGGTTGCCTAGAGAAGTGGTGGCTGCCCATCAAGGCCAGGTTGGATGGGGCTTTTAGCCAGTGGGAGGTGTCCCTGCCTATGGCAGGGGGTTTGGAACTGGATGGGCTTTAAGGTCCCTCCCAACCCAATCCATTCTGTTATTCTATCATTCCATATATAGGCAGTGGAGTTGGATCTGCTCTCTGCTTCCACTACGTGTCCTCCAGGCATGTATATGCAGTGCCATGGCAAGAGCACCAAGGTTTTTTTTTCTAGTACATTTTCCACCTCCTCTCCACCCATAGCCAGTGGCTGATTATATATTTTTTTTACATTGTGTGAGTATTTGTATCAACATTTATTCTACCAGTTGTTCACAAAGTACATCCCATTCCAAAGCAGTCCTATCCCAAACCATGGCACCGACAGTCTAATTTACGCCGCACTGAGTATTTGTAGGCTAATTTTAATATGCTGCTTCATTTTTCATTTCCTTTCCTGGATGAACAAGTCTCAAGCAGTTTGCTTGATGAAGAGTTTCAGGTAAGTGAATTCCACAAACAAATATTGAAGAAAAATGATCTTAATCAGTATTTGCTGTGCAGATGAGTGAGCCGTGTGCGAGATCGTGGACTGGGATTGTCAGGTCTGCATGGAGCACTGTTGGGCCAGGGGAAAGCAATGGTTTTGGGAAACAAGACTAAGCAAGACCAAGTGCTAGGTTGACTTTTTTTTTCTAGTAGCCTACCTGAACCTTTTCTGTGTGGCCCTTGTTTTCTTGTTTGGTATCAGTGAGATGTATTTGGCTTCATTCTTCTTGTAGCTACCGTTCAAGACTTTGTGGGCCATGATGACCAGCTAGCTCCTCAGCATCCTCTTTGTCTGACAACACAAACCAGCTCCTTCTACCTGTCCTCAGGCCAAGTATCTGAGTCTCATCTCAGCCACCCTCAGCCAGACTTTGTGTTTTTTTCATATCCTTCTTGTTCTGGGTGGAAGGAGGTGGCTTGAGGGATGGACAAACATGGAACATTCAAATGCAGCAACAGAAGCACTGAGTAGAGGGACATGATAGGGACATGATAACTCCTCCCTGCTGGTCACAGTCCTAACGTAGCCCAGTTTGTGGTTTCCCCTATTTGCCATCAGAGTGCACTGTTGACTCAATATTCAATTTGTCCTCCTCCTGGTCCTTCTCAGCAGGGCTGATCGATTGCTTCCTAGCGTGCACTGATTCCCGGGATTATCCTGCCCTGGATACAGAGCTTGGTCCTCCAAGCTGCTGAATTTTGCGAGGTTCCTGTTGGCCCAGTGGTGAAGTTTGTTGAGGTGCCTCTGGACTGAAGATCTGCCACTCATGTGCCCACTACATCCTCATATTTAATGTTGTCTGCAAATTTGGTGAGGGTGCATAGAATCATAGAAGCTGTTGAATCATAGAGCCATAAGAAGATATTGAACTGTATCAGTCCACAACTTGACCCTGGGGTAGCTTGATTGTTATTCAAAGTGAATCATATTGCAGTCGACCATACCCACTGGTTACTGCTCTTTGATACAGATGGTCCATTACTGCAGCCCTTAACTCAGGGTTTAATTCGTTGTATTGAATCAATGGTTTCCCATCTTTCCTGAAGAAAAAAAGGTCTATTTACAACCTTCAAGGCTATTTTCAATGCCTCCCAATGTCTCCGTACAGTGCGTATACACACGTTTCAGGGGAAAGGCAGGAGCCTTTAAAAATGTAACCATACATGGCCTATTTAGCTAATTGTGATAATCAATAATAGAGAAAATCTACTTCAGTGACCAGGAAGGGACTATTTATAATCAGTGGGACAGAGGAAAAGAGATGGTGATAGTCACAGAATTTTTTGTGTAAGATTGTTGTTATGCTGAGTCAGTCTGTCCCTGGTTTCAAGTCAGAGATGAATTATGTGCTGATTTGTACATACAGTCACTCTTAACTATAAAGCACAAATCTAATCAAGTACCTAAAGTGTATAAACAAATCCCTAAGAAAAACCTAGAGATGACTCCAAGCTTGACATATAAATAGATGCCAACAGAAACTGGTGACCCTTGAAGACAGGGCTTCCTTCTGATGGAGAGGACCTTGCATAGGGAGTTCTGTAAAGGGAGTCAGCTGAGGGGCTCTGACTCTAGCAGAAGTCAAGTTATTTCATTTCCACAGTGGGAGGGTGGATTTGGGATGATCCTGAAGGATGTAAAGCTGGAAGAGGAACTTTTTAGATAATCCCCATGGAGGGGAGTGAGCAAGTGCATTTTGTCTGTGATTAAAGAATGAGGGGGATATTCTTGAAGTTAAAATTCATCACTCTCTCCCTTATGGGGCAAGGTCCAAGCAAGGTATAGTGAGATTTGTCTGCAAAGCACATGTTACAGCCAGGACTTGATGTTCAAGAAGCCTGGCACCAGCCACCTGTGTGATGAAGATATATCTTTCCCTTTACATAAATCAATTGAATTGAGAAAGAAAAGCATAGAAATTTCTCTGAGCAGGTAAACACAGTGATACATAACTATACAAGCTTCAGCTATGAATAAGAGATGTTTAGAGCTAGTTTTTCAAGCTATGTACCTTTTAATTAGCATTTTTTTTTTCAGCTAACAGTTTTTAAAACTCTAGGAGGGAAAACTGTAACCGTGATCTCTAAGAATAAAACATCATTTATAGCTCCACTCAGCCTTCAAAATCCATTCCTTCTCCTTGTGTGGAATCAGATTTTTTTGGTTTAGGTGAGCTCACTGCCTTTTCCTCTGTTTTGCCTGCAGGATCGCTCAGGTTCTTAGCAATCGGGTGTCTTCCCTTGTGGATCTCACAGCGGGCAGCGTACCAGGAAGGGTTAAACAAGCTTGCCAGCATGCAGGGAACCTGCTTCATTACTTTCATTACTGGTTGTGGCACACAAGACAGAGAACCCAGCATGTCCTCTTTAAAAGAAAATTTTGTTTCTCTGCCTACTTTAAGTGTGTCAGCAAACCGGTTGTGAAGGATGCAATTTACTGAGTCTTTCAAAAGCCTTTCTCAAAGTTCCTCACTAAAGTCACAGAGAACAAAATGCATCTTGTGAAATTTGGGGATAAAACAAATTCCAGGCACCCAGGGGCTGCAATCAGGGGCTCCCTTGCCACGGAGTTGTGGACTTATAGGTGGATCTATAGAACCAGAGCCTACTCTTAAATGTGATACTTTCTTCCAAATCCCACCACCCATGGGATCCATCTTGTCCTTCCTAACAGAAGAAGCACAGGCAGATTTAAAGACCATGACTGACAACAGCGAGAGAGGGTAAACCAAGCAAAATTATGAGGCAAAAGATCACTTTGCAATAAATGTGAACTCCTGGGTGTCACTGCTGTCCATAAACCCCTTCCCATCATCAATCAAGAACGTGCAGGGAGACATTTAACACCACGAGAAGGATGTTGAGGCTCTGGAGCGAGTCCAGAGAAGAGCAACGAAGCTGGTGAGGGGTCTGGAGAACAAGAGGAGCGTCTGAGAGAGCTGGGGGTGTTTATCCTGGAGAAGAGGAGACTGAGGGGAGACCTCATTGCTCTCTCCAACTCCCTGAAAGGAGGTTGTGGAGAGGAGGGAGCTGGGCTCTTCTCCCAAGGGACAGGGGACAGGACGAGAGGGAATGGCCTCAAGCTCCACCAGGGAAGGTTCAGGCTGGACATCAGGAAAAAATTTTTCCCAGGAAGGGTGATTGGGCAGTGGCCGAGGCTGCCCAGGGAGGGGGTTGAGTCCCCTTCCCTGGAGGGGTTTAAGGGACGGGTGGACGAGGTGCTGGGGGACATGGTTTAGTGATTGATGGGAATGCTTGGACTCGATGATCTGGTGGGTCTTTTCCAACCTGGTGATTCTATTATTCTATGATTCTATGATTTATGGACACCCCAGCTGATTATCTTGGTCCTCCACATTGCACACAAGTGATCTTGTTGAGGCCACCTGAGCTCACACAACCTTGTGTTTGTAAATACGTGACAGTGCAGGTAAGCAGAACCAATTTCCTTGGAAAGTTAAATTAAATCAAATCCTTTTAGACTTCCTTATAAGCTCTCACTCAGCTTTGGTTCACTCTCAACTCCTCCCGGGCTCTGCATTACCTTGCAAGACAGAGCCTTTCCTTCACATTCCTGCAGAGATTTGATGTTCCTGGGGGCAGGTTTGCATGGCTGAATGGACATATTTTCTCCTCAAAGGACTCCGTCCCTCTTCCCTGAATCCCAGGTCTTGTTCCAGCTTGCAAGCAAATCTCAAGAAAGATGTATTTCTGCAGATGTTTTCTGTGAAAAGCTGAGAGGTGAGCAGGCCCAGGTCTGTAGGGACATCCCCCTCACCCTTTCCAAACTCCTATTTGCCTACAGGCTGCAAGCATCTGATGGGAAAGATGAAAGTCAAGGACTTAAAGAGCAGGGAGAGAGGCAGAGGGCTTGGATGGTGCCAGAAATCTGCTCCTCCAGGCAGCAGGAAGGGAGCAGTTTAGGGCAGAGCAAGACACATCGTTCCATGAGAAGCTGACGAATTGTTAGGGGGCCAAACACCAAAAGTCCATGTGCTATTTCATTGCACTTCCCAAAGCCCCTGCACTCACTGCCTCAGAGATCTTGGTCCCCTTATGCTCATCTTAAATCTTCTTCCAGGCCTCATTCTGCTTCTTACACAGAGTCTGTCTCATCGTGGTTCTATACCTGTCGTGTATGAACATCCCAGAGCTTTTTCATCCCAGAGATTAAGGCTTTATGGCTTAAAATGTGTCCCAGTCAAGGGAAGAGATTTAGGCAGGAGTCAGCTCAGAGAGCAGAGAAAACCATTATCCTAAAGCACCTAACAGACTCACCCAGCTATTTCCCCTAGGAAACCAGCTCCAAATACTTCAGCAAGCAATAAGCTAAGATAAAACAGACCAATTTGTTGGATAAATGGCATGCTACACATAGTAAAATAACACGGTTCTGTGTTTTCTTTCTGTCTCAGGCAAATTTAAGACCCAGTTTACCTTCAATCATATAAAATAATTTGTTAAGGAAATAAAGTTTTATCCTGATTCACTGAGAACTGAACGGCATGGGAAAGGTGAAAGATTCCACGTCAAGTGTCTCAGAGCTGTGAGAACTTAATATATTTATAAGCACGCTCTCTAAAAGGTACTCAGTAAGAGTGTGTAAGGTACCTCATAAGTAATTCAATACATGTACAGAGCCTGGAGCTGCCCAAACCAAACATTTTCCCTGATAGACATTGGAGACTGTGAGGATGAGGGATTTGGGGGATGTGATGGTCTCACAGGGAACATGATGATATGATAGCTGAGAAGCAGAGATTTTGTCCGCGCTAGACATCAGCCCATGTCCTTGGGTAGCCTGTGAGCTGGTAATCAAAATTAGTGCCTACTGAAAACACCACTGCTTTCTGTGAGCGAAGAGAGCAATGAACCATCAGACCTCCCTATGGTCCTTCTCATGGCAAAGCATATGGAATCATAGAACCATAGAACGCATTGGGTTGGAAAGGACCTTAAAGCCCACCCAGTTCCAACCCCCTGCCATAGGCAGGGACACCTCCCGCTGGATCAGGGGCTCCAAGCCCCATCTAACCTGGCCTTGAACATCTCTCCTCTGGGCAACCTGGGCCAGGGCCTCCCCACCCTCATGGCAAAACATTTCTCCCTAATATTTAACCGAAACCTCTTAGTTCTTCTCATCCATATTCTAGATCTTCTCCCACTCACTTCCACTTTTTAAGATCAAGTGCATGGACTTGTATGCAAAAAAACCCCCAGGGACTGAACCCCTTACAAGAAAATTATCTTTGCTGATTTAGTGTTTAAAGCAATGACAAAGCATCTTTTTTTCCTTCATCCCAGATGAAGGAAAGTCAGAAAACACCAGATTTGCAAGACAGTTTACAATAATAGGAAATAGAAGTAGTGGTGCAGAGGATATAGCATTTGAATCGATGAGCAGACTGAGGCTTCATCCAGGTCTGCACAGGACCTTGGTGTTCACCTACCTTGTTTCAGGTGGCGTATTCTGCAGGGGACCTCCAACCTAGCACGTGTCCCAGAAATGGCTTTGGCTGTCCCTGACCCATGCCAGGTGAGGTAGTGGCCTTCCCCCTGCATGGGAGGAGGTGGTCATGGGCAATGTCACAGGTCATTGATTCCTGCAGATTTCCTGGGATCTGAACAGGCTGGACCGCTGGGCTGAGACCAACAGCAGGAGGTTTAACAAGGCCAAATGCCACGTCCTGCACTTGGGGCACAACAACCCTGGGCAGCTCCAGACTAGGAGAAGTCTGGCTGGAAAGTGCCTGGAGGAGAAGGACCTAAGGGTGTTGGTTGAAGGCCAATGGCATCTTGGCTTGGATCAGAAACGGCGTGGCCAGCAGGTCCAGGGAGGTTCTTCTCCCCTTGAACTCGGCCCTGGTGAGACCGCTCCTTGAATCCTGGGGTCAGTTCTGGGCCCCTCACCACAAGAAGGATGTTGAGGCTCTGGAGCAAGTTCAGAGAAGAGCAAGGAAGCTGGTGAGGGGGCTGGAGAACAAGAGGAGCGTCTGAGAGAGCTGGGGGTGTTTATCCTGGAGAAGAGGAGGCTGAGGGGAGACCTCATTGCTCTCTCCAACTACCTGAGAGGAGGTTGTGGAGAGGAGGGAGCTGGGCTTTTCTCCCAAGGGACAGGGGACAGGACGAGAGGGAATGGCCTCAAGCTCCACCAGGGAAGGTTCAGGCTGGACATTAGGAAAAATTTTTCATGGAAAGGGTGATTGGTCCCTGGCAGAGGCTGCCCAGGGAGGGGGTTGAGTCCCCTTCCCTGGAGGGGTTTAAAGGACGGGTGGATGAGGTGCTGAGGGACATGGGTTAGTGATTGCTGGGAATGGTTGGACTCGATGATCTGGTGGGTCTCTTCCAACCTGGTGATTCCATGGTTCTATGGCTCCCTTGCCATGGAGCAGTACAAGTTTCTGTGCTTACCTCCCTGTTCGTAGAGTTCTGCTTGCTCTTCTGTTGCTCTCTGTCCCTGCTTACTTCCCAGCTGTGGCGGAGACAGACCAAGCCCAAGAGCTCTCCCTGGGAGCACCTGAGTGAAAATCAAGGACCAGCTGGAGGTTGGGAGATGCCACTGGATTTCCCACTGAGTGGGGCCTGCCAGCGTGGTTTGCAAAGATCTGAGGTCTGAATCAGCAGTGGGATGAAGGGCAGAAATAGTGGGAGGTCACAAGAGTGGGTGATGTGAGGACCGGGGTGTGCTGTATGGGAGTCAAGATCTGTCACTGCTCTCCATCCGCTCCTGCCCCAGGGAGATTTCCCCCACCTCCCACTCCTGCAAACCACACGCTGCCCTTGAAACTAATCCTCCTAAGGCTCACAGATCCCTGTTCTGCTGGAATAACCTGCTTCAGGGATTGCAGTGAGATTAATCTGTGGCTGTCACAAGGCTATGTATTAATTTTGTATTGGGCTTGTGGAGACACTTCTCTCTCTGGCTGGTACCTTCTCTCTGAGTGCCGCTTTCCTGCACCATTAGCTACTAGCAGAGTACATGGTTAGTTTAATCTTCAAAGATTCATGAATGAGGACTAAAGCCAAGAAAAATGCTTTCCCTTTGTCTTTGAGACGTTTTCTGCTGAGCCTTTTGCTGGAAGGATTACATTCGCTTTCTGGAATTGTTCCTGCCTCTCACATGGGGAAAGCTGCCTCAAGTTCCTTCTATGATGTCTCAGAGCAAAAAGGAATTCATAGACTTTGTACATCTTTCCTGATCCTGTGTCCAGAGTTTATTGGTACAGTATGACCTATAGCTGATAAATCGCAATCCTAGAACCACAGAATCACAGGCTGGTTGAGGTTGGCAGGAACCTCTGGAGGTCACCTTGTCTAATCCCTCTACTCCAGCAGCGCCGCACAGGGTGGCTGCCCAGGACCATGTCCAGGTTGCTTTTGGATATCTCCAAGGGTGATGACTCCACAACCTCTCCAGGAAACCTGTTCCACTGCTTGATAACCCTCACAGTGAAAAACTGTTTCCTGATATACAGATGAAGGCTCTTTGTTTCTGATTTTAACCTTTTGATCAGGCACTGGACACCAACGAGAAGAACCTGGCTATGTCCTCTTTACACCCTCCCTTCAGGTGTCTATATGTTTATACACACTCATAAGAACGCCCTGAGCCTTCTCTTATCCAGGCTGTACAGTCCCAACTCTCTCAGTCTTTCTTCACGAGAGATGCTCAGGGCCCTTCATCATCTTCATCATCTTCATGGAGTCTCTCCAGTTTCTCCATGTCTCCTTTGGGTGAGTAGGAGGGCTGAGCTGATGTGAAGAAGGGACAGTGCTCAGTATGAGGTGCAATAGTGACCTCTGTCCTCCCACAGACCCCAGCCGTGGGGTTTGTACCACAGCTGGCACCACTGTTTTCAAGGGACCTGGCCACTACCTTTCAGGGCCCCAGTGGCCACTCACAATGGGTTTCTGCCCTCTTGCTGTATGCAGTGGATCCTGTGAGCAGTGCATCCTCCTGTGTCCAATGTGTCCTCCAAGCCTGCAGACCTCTTCAGCTGAAACAAGAGCATTGTCAGCTGCCACACAATTACAGGAGGCTGACTACAGCTTTTCAAAGTCAAGCACCTTTTCCCTGCCTCCCATACACACCGGTCATCCCATCCTGCTCCCCATCCCAAAACGTTTGGTGCGCAGAGGGGAGCTCCCTGCTCCTCACACGCCTCAGTGTGCAGAGCATCTTCCACCCCATCCTCCCCGCTTTCACCCAGTGGGTGAAACATCTGGATTGCAGGCAGCTGGACTGACACTGAGTCTCAGAAAATCCATGTTTGGACCTGGCACCTTCCAGTGATTTTGACAGACAGAGACCCGGCTGCGGTGGGGTGAATCCTGCGCTCCCCCCTTTCATCAGGCTGTGAGTGGGTCAGGGCTGTTTCTCACTGCTCAGGTTTTCAAAGCCTCAGCATCAAAGCCAGCCCTAGGTTTCCTCTGTTTCTTTAGTACATCCCACAATGGCTTTGTTAAATCACAGGAACCTGTTCAGCTTTTTTTTCCTTTCTTTTCTTCTCTCTCTTTTCTTTGTTAACAATCTTTTCATTTAGGGGGAAATTGAGAAGGTAAAGGAACAGAAAGCAGTTGTTGGGGGAAGGAAATTTCTTCCATAACATTTCTTTACTGTCTTGCTTACCTAAGCAATGGAAAAGGAGCAACAAAGAAAATGCAGGCAGATAGGTAAAATACTTTCCCTTCTTATTCTTTTTTTTTTATTTTATTTTTTTCAATGTGATTCTGGATTTGCACCTTTGATTTTCTCACTCTGTTACTATTTGCCCCCATTATCAGGCTCCAGAAATGCATCTGGGCAACTGGCTGGAATTTCCTCAGTCACCCACAGAATCTCTTTTTAATTTTTCTTGCCTCAAACCTCAAGCTTACAGGATCAGAGAAAACTGCTAAAACTGAAAATTTCCTGTATTTGTTCGAAGATGAGAAGAATTTTCTGTCTTTCTATAAAGCCTCAACACTAGAGAACTATCTGTCAGAGCTGGTTTTGTGTCTGTGTGCGTGAAAACAGCTGCTGGGAGTTTGGGGCTGTGAAGTTATCAGGGTGGGTGGGGTGAAAGGGATCCTCAGCAGAGCCTGTGTGAAGGGTTTAAAATTAGGAATATCTCCAAAACAGCGAGACATCGCTGGATGTAGATTAGAATCATAGAATCACAGAATCACTAGGCTGGAAGAGACCCACTGGATCATCGAGTCCAACCATTCCCATCAATCACTAACCCATGTCCATCAGCACCTCGTCCACCCGTCCCTTAAACCCCTCCAGGGAAGGGGACTCAACCCCCTCCCTGGGCAGCCTCTGACAGGGACCAATCACCCTTTCTGTAAAAAATTTTTTCCTAATGTTCAGCCTGAACCTCCCCTGGTGGAGCTTGAGGCCATTCCCTCTCGTCCTGTCCCCTGTCCCTTGGGAGAAGAGCCCAGCTCCCTCCTCTCCACAACCTCCTTTCAGGCAGTTGGAGAGAGCAATGAGGTCTCCCCTCAGCCTCCTCTTCTCCAGGCTAAACCCCCCCCAGCTCTCTCAGCCGCTCCTCTTCTTCTCCAGCCCCTTCCCCAGCTTCGTTGCTCTTCTCTGGACTCGCTTGATTGATGACAGCCAAACAGTATCAAGAAGCTTGCAGAGGGTGGGGAGAATGTTATTGCCTTTTCTGATCATCCTCCCATCACAAACTACCTCCAGCGTACTGGTGTTCTCGTCTCTGCAGGTACACAGCCTCTGGCTCTGCGAGTCCAACCCCAGCGACTGTCCCAGTTCAGAAGGCTCTGTTTGCTCAAACAAGCCCTTAAGCAATTGCTCAAAACTTGTCTTGGACTGGAATCAAGCAGAGTACAGCCTAACCTTGCATCTTATCACAGGTTAAACCAGCCCAGACAGGAAAGATATCTGAGCATTAAGAGGCTGCTTTCCTTCCCCGTTCAGCCCCTACAATAAAAGCTGACAACTTCTCTTGATAATCTTTTCCTAGGAGAGAGCATCAGATTTTCTCAGATGTACAGAAAGTGTTTCAAAACCAATAATCCACTGCAGAAGGGTTCAGCAGGAATTCCCCAGCCCACCTAGACCTGCCTTCCCCAGGCGAGAAGAAAACAGTGCTTCCTCATTTAGCTGTTTTGGTCCCACCTTTGTTGCCATTTCAAGGAACTCTCACCATCATGCAGCTTACAATGTCCATGCAATTGTCAGCAAAGTGTTTCCTTAGGCTTAGGCTGAGCCCTGCAAGTGCTGAGTGTTGAGGTCAAGCTCCAGGCTGCTGTGCACAGCATGGACCAAGGACAAAGATGATCCAAGGGCTGGAGCACCTCCTGTATGAGGACAGGCTGAGAGAGTTGGGGTCAACAGCCTGGAGAAGAGAAGGCTATGGAGAGACCCTAGAGCATCTTCCAGTACTGAAAGGGGCTCCAGGAAAGCTGGGGAGGGGCTGTTGATCAGGGAGTGCAGGGATAGGACGAGAGGGAACAGTTTTCAGCTGCAAGAAGAGAGATTGAATCACAGAACCATAGAATCACCAGGTTGGAAAAGACCTCTTGTATCATCTAGTCCAACCATTCTTATCTGCCACTAAACCATGTCTCTGAGCACCTCCTCTACCCATCTTTTAAATACCTCTAGGGAAGGTGACTCAACCCCTCCCTAGGCAGCCTGTTCCAGTGCCCAATGACCCTTTCCATGAAATATTTCTTTCTAATATCCAGCCTGAACCTCCCCTGGTGGAGCTTGAGGCCATTCCCTCTCGTCCTGTCCCCTGTCCCTTGGGAGAAGAGCCCAGCTCCCTCCTCTCCACAACCTCCTCTCAGGTAGTTGGAGAGAGCAATGAGGTCTCCCCTCAGCCTCCTCTTCTCCAGGCTAAACAACCTCAGTTCCCTCAGCTGCTCCTCGTAAGACTCGTTCTCCAGCCGCTTCACCAGCTTCACCAGCTTTGTTGCATCTTCTCTTGAGATGAGATCTTAGGGAGAAATGTTCTGCTGTGAGGGTGGGGAGGCCTTGGCCCAGGCACTTTCAACAGGACCCCAGGGCAGAGTGCTGAGAATTCATCAGTTCTGTCTATAGAGAAGACCAGGGTCACGGGCGGGTTTGGCTTCTGCAGGGGGAGAGGGCAGCTGGGTGGAAGACAGATGGAAGTCAGGAAGGTGAGGGCCCTTCCTTTGGAGATGATAGAAGTGTCAGGGGACAGGATGAGAGGGAATGGCCTCAGGCTCTGCCAGGGGAAGCTTAGGCTGAACATCAGGAAAAAATATTTCATGGAAAGGGTCATTGGGCATTGGTGGAGGCTGCCCAGGGAGGGGGTTGAGTCCCCTTCCCTGGAGGGGTTTAAGGGACGGGTGGATGAGGTGCTGAGGGACACGGGTTAGTGATTGATGGGAATGGTTGGACTCGATGATCCAGTGGGTCTCTTCCAACTTGGTGATTCTATGATGCCATGTGCACATCCATGCGCGGAGGAGTTGCCTTGGCCCCGTAAGTGCAAGGCATTTTCACACTTCCTGCATCTCCCCAAGGTGCGCAGCTCAGGTGTCAAGGTGAATATCAAGCAGACCTTAGGAGCCCCAGGAACTGGGCTAGGGAGGCGGTTGCCATGGTAACAGAGTGGCTTACGGTAGACAATATTGAAGGATATGTCACATTCATAAACTCGCTGCGCTGAGGCAGCATCCCCGAGGAGCAATCAAAACAAAGCCAAGGCGGAGCGGAGTGTGAGCCAGGGCAGGGTGGGCGCAGACACGTGTGGTGTGTTGGGATGCTCCGGGGTGCGTGCACAGATTTTCTGCAATTGAACGCTGTTGTGTTAGCAGCCAGGAGGGACACACAGGCTTTGGGTGGTGGTGTTCTGGGATTTGGTTTGCTCTGGATGCACACAGCAGCTGGTGTGCGATAAAGCGATGTCCTAAGCTGCAACCAGAGCTGCTCCACCCCATCCCGCTGAGCCTGGGGCAAGCAGCAGCAAGTTTTTCTCGTTTGATGCATTTGAAACAGTAAAGAAGCTAACAAAGTCACCAAGGTGTAGTGATCTGATCTTCAGGTGCTCTGATTTCCTTTGTATTGGGGCAGGGTTTTTATATTCATTTTGTGAATGGTGCCCAACTCAGAGATCTGAGTGCTGGAGGGTATGGATTTCTAATAATTACCATGGGTTTTGTCCTTCCAACATAGGACACTCTGTCTTTATATCATGATAGAACCACAGAATCATTGAGGTTGGAAAAGATTTGGAGGCTCATCCAGTCCTACCTACAGTCCAGCACCAACGTGCCCACTAAACCATGTCCTGAAGTGCCACATCTACATGATTTTTTAACACCTCCAGGGATGGAAACTCCACCACTGTCCTGGGCAGCCTCTTCCAGGGCTTCAACACTCGTTCAGTAATAATATTTTTCCCAATGTCCAATCTAAACCTCCCCTGGTACAACTTGAGGCCATTTCCTCTCATTCTATTACTTGCTTCTTGGGAGAAGAGACCAGCACCCACCTCACCACAACCTCCTTTCAGGGTGATGTAGAAAGCAACGAGGTCTCCCTTCATCCTTCTCTTCTCCAGGCTTAACAACCCCAGTTCCCTCAGTTGTTCCTCGTAGGACCAATGCTCCAGTCCCTTCCCTGGCTTCTTCAGATCCTTCACTGCAAGGTCCTACTGGGAGCAAGATGTCAGATTTTTGTTTATATTTTATTACTTTCTAATTATTTTCATTGTTATCATTATCATTATTATTTCTTTAAAGCTGTAGTTCTAGTGTCCAGCCTGTAAGTCTTTTTCCTCTCATTTCACTCTCCATTTCACCCTGTAGGGTGAGAGGGGAAGGGATTTTGGATGCTCAACTCCACGGCTTTAGCCGAGTTTGGCCACGTAGGGCTCAACCATGACAACTACCAATCACTGCAGCTACAGATAAGGAGGGGAAGAAGAACATGTAGAAGCATCACACAGTCTACAAATAACATTTGTACTCTGCAAGCAGAAAATTTTTGGTTTTATGTTGGGAGGAGGGGATGTTGCGTCAATTTTGGGTTGTTTTGTAGTTTGGTTTTTTTTTCCAGAAAAGAAGGTTGTGGTCCTGAAAGAAGTTGAAATAATTGAAAACAAAGCTATGGAGCTGACCAGGTCCAAAAGATGTTTCCATGCAGGTTTAAAAGCAGTTCCTGAGCCTGTTTTTCCGATGTCTGCAGTGGACTTTGCTTCAGTCCCTATATTCATACTAAGAGCAATTACCAAGTAGATTAGAAAGTTGCCCATCGGTGTCAAGAACACCAGTCCCAGAGAAACAGTCTAATTAAGAATCAAATAATAGAACATTTAGATAAATGCGGTGTAACATGATTGGGTCGAACTGTCACAGCTTCTGAAGGGAAAAGCATGCCTTGTTAACCTGAAAAAGTTAATAAAATTGGAGAGCAAGGTGACCCAAGTGCATGTAATTTACTTGGATTTTCGAAGCACTTTTTATAAGGTTGCTCATAAAAGACTGTTAAGGAAAATAAATAGGTATAGGATGAAGGAAACTGATTCATTGGCTTAATAACCGATTCCATTAAAAGATACAAAACAAAGGAATGTGATGAAAGTTTTATCCCTAGAGTAGCAACGTGAGGAAGGAGTTTTCTCAGGGAGTCAGTGTGGGTTTTTTAATAGTCTTGAATTCAATACTAAAACCTATGTTAATTATATCATTAATGCAAAACACGCATGTGAACTGTAGGAAATATCAGACATTCAGGTGTCTTTTGTGACAGGACTTTCAACTGTCCAGAACTTTCAGATGGATTTTCTTGGTCCTTCTCCACAAACACTCAAAGAAAATGCTCTTAAAAACAAAACAAAGAGACAAAACAACACCAACAGATTTTATTTAAGAAAATATTCTAAGAAAATATTCTAAGGAGGATATTTTTTTCCAGTCTGTCTTCCAGATCCAACCCCCTGCTGATATTCCAAGCTGGAATACCTCTGTTCAGGAGAAGTCACACCTGTCACTGTTTCTGATGCTCCCTTATGTCTTCAGGAGCAAAATACCCACTGCACTGACTGGGATCTCTGTGGTTCAGGCTGATGCCAGTGCTGCCATATCCTGTCCCTCCTCCTCAGAGCTTCCTAAGGACTTTGTGAACACACAGGTCTCTAACACCTCTTGTGGAATGAGAACTTGGAGGATAAATGCTCCTTGGAGTTTGATATCAGACAGCTGGAAGGAGGCTTATGAGCATCCAAGGTTGGAGTATTAGCTGAGGTCCCTCAAGGGTGAGAGGCTGATGTGTTATATTGATTCTGAGGGCTTCACTCAAATATCGTGGTGCATAAAGTGGTCACCAGAGCCTGCAAAACTCTTCATGGCAGAGACTTGGTTGTGCCACCAATTGTGTTTTGGAGGATACGTTTGGCCTTGCTGCCCACTGTCGGCAAATCTCCACCTTTGGGTCTGTGATACAAAGCCTGTGTGACCCAGAACAGCTTTTATGTGTGTGTATGTGAGGCATTGGACTATATATTCTCCAGAACATTGTCAAACTGTCCCAACAGGTTGGAGCACCAATTGCCTGAGGCAGGAAAGTGCTATGGGTGATGCCGGTGGTGACCCAGGCTCTCAGGAAGGCAGTGAATGTGATACTTCCACAAGCTCTCTAAAGGACATTCACTGAGGTTTTGTTGCACCCATGGACAGGGAGAAACAGTCAGTGATGATCTTGGAGAGCCATAAAGAGTCACTGCACAGGTTGGGCTCGAGGAAGCAGCATGCTCGTGAGCTCTCTGGGGCTTGTTGTTCCAGCTCCTGTAGAGACCAGGATGCACTTACAAAAGCCAGAGAAAAATATGTCCCTAAAATATCAGAATTATGGCCATGGCATTACAGGGCTACATCCTGTAGAAAGCTGAGATGTCTCAGTACTCTCTGCATAGGGCAATGGACACCTGTCATCATGATTCTAATCAAGAAACGTGAATGAGGGATTTTACTAGACTGCTAGTTACAGTGAAGGAAGCCACAGTTGACATATTAGACTGATTAAAAGATTATTTTTCTCAGGGCATGGCTAATGATGCAGAACTAGAATATTTGAGTATTGTTAGTTTGACTATTGTAATTATCCTGGCTATCGTTGTTATTTGTTTGTAGAACAGCGATGCCTACGGGTCCCACTGGAGCCTGGAACCATGATGTGCTGGATGCTGCATGGACACATATCAGAAACAATTTGAGAGATAGTGATATAAATGAACAAGACAGAGATTGGGAGGAGAAGCAGAGGCACAGAAATAAGAAAAGCTTCCTGTAGATTGTTGAGGGTATCAGCCATGAGTTGAAGCCATCCAGATCTTCAGTGCTCTGCCCATCTAGTTGGGTGAGTGAAGAACATCCTAGCTTTGAAACACTGCTCTTTCTCCTAATTATTTGGCCATAATCTGATATTTTAGGGCTTAGATCTTCTTTAATAGTCAAGACTGGAAAAGGTAAACATATTTAATATCCATTCTGCACCAAAATATCATTTTCATTGTCATGTTTCTGGGTTTTTTTAGACACTATTCACAATAAATGTAACCCTACACGAGAAGAAAAAGTTATCAAATACATGAGCATTAATGGGAACAATGGAAGACATTAATGTCTCAAAAATGGATTGAGGCATTATTACTGCTTATGTTGGCTCAGATATTTTAGATGAAGGATTTCTTCACCAAAGCAAGCATAAGACTGCATTATACTGAGCCCCAGTACGTATTTAAATGTAGAAAAATTTGAATAAGTTGTGATTGTGAGCTGACTTTTCTCACTTTAAAATGGGCAAAAGTAGGTCTAGAAGGAAAGTTTGGAACTTAAAAAGGCAAACTTTGAAATCTAAGGGAATGAATTATTGAGTCTGACTAAGTGGCTCTGGGCTCCGTGTGCAGAGCAAGCGTAGGTACTTAAAATTCAAAATTCAAAACGGAAAGATAACAGTGAGAAGAGGTGTGTTTGAGAGGCTACAGACTGCAAAAAGAAAGTAAGGATGACTGAAAAACTTCATCATTTAGGAAATAAAAATTAATAATAGTAAACAGCACTTAAACAACAGAACCCAAAAAGAACAAAGAGAAAATTAAGACAGTTGCACACTTGAGGCAAAAATAGATCAGAAGCTACTTATCTCTAAGACTGAAAATCATGTTTTCTGCAGTTAACAGCAGCAACAATATGATACCAAGGTCATTAACAAGCTGCTCGGTGTAAACTAGAGTAGTGCACAAGGTACAACATAATTTGAAGTGAGGCCACTATCCAGCCTGATTCAAATGAAAAATGAGAAGCTAATTTCTTACTAGACCATTAACAGCATCATCTTGTAAAATAGGGGTGACGTATAGCAATTAAGAAAATCAGGGATGGTGCTCATAATGGGAGGGTAACAAATATAACACGTCAGTCCAGAAGAGAGTATAGAATGATTCAGACAAGTGTAAACCTGTTGGTTTGGCATCAAAGTTTTGGAACAAGAATAGATAAAGCCAGGGAAGTTGGGACAAATGTATAAAATACAAGATAATTTAATGAAGCTAAATCGTTTCAAGATAATTCATCAGCATTTCTTGGTAGGATCAGTGCTCCCTTACACAAGAGACGGGCATGGATTAAATCCACCACCATTTCCATGAGCTTCAGATAAATTAGCAATGGATTTGGGCTCTGGAGCTGGAAATGGATAAAAGGAACGTGGAACTATTCATCCTGAAGATGTAATTGGCAGAAAAGGAGAGGATACCTATGGTGATGATCCGAGAGTTCTGAAACTGTTCCAGTGCCCAATGACCCTTTCTGTGAAAAATTTCTTTCTGATGTCCAGTCTGAACCTCCCCTGGTGGAGCATGAGGCCATTCCCTCTTGTCCTATCACCTGTCTTTTGGGAGAAGAGGCCAGCACGCGCCCACCTTTCTACAACCTCCTTTCAGGGAGTTGGAGAGAGCAATGAGGTCTCCCCTCAGCCTCCTCTTCTCCAGGATAAACACCCCCAGCTCTCTCAGACGCTCCTCTTCTTCTCCAGCCCCCTCCCCAGCTTCGTTGCTCTTCTCTGGACTCGCTCCAGAGCCTCAACATCCTTCTTGTGGTGAGGGGCCAGAACTGACCCCAGGATTCAAGGAGCGGTCTCACCAGGGCCGAGTCCAGAGGGAGAAGAACCTCCCTGGACCTGCTGGCCATGCCGTGTCTGATCCAAGCCAAGATGCCATTGGCCTTCTTGGCCACCTGGGCCCCAGCACCATGAACTCAGCCAGGAGTGCATCACGTCTTCATTGTAGAATTAGTGTAAGTATCAAGCCTTAGATCCTTAGAAGATCCTTACAAGCAAAACGAAAAACCCAAAATGAAAATATTTTGAGCTCTATAAAAGCACATTTGCTAAAAAGACTTCATTTAATTGGCAAATCTGTGAGAAGGGCTGATCTGCAACAAGAAAATCTTGTTTGTCTGTCACTTTGCCTTGGGTAGGAACACATGGGAAGTGATAGAAACTCACAGCCAAGCTGCAATCACCTCTGGGAGCTGCCTGAGAAACATTCTCTGCTGCATTTCATTTCCTCATCTTGTTCTCAGGCAATCATCCGCACTAGTTTTTGAGAGAGGGCTGAGTGATGTTCTGCTGTTTGGTCCTCAGCAGCCGGGATTTTCAGTGTTTCTCTCATTGCAGGACTGAAAACAAACTTGTTACAAGCAGTTTGCACCCAATAATGATAACAGGAGGGCAGCAACAGCAGTGACCTATCTCAGCAGTTCCTATCTCCACAGACCCAAACACAGCAGTTATATTTTTGCACTACACCATTATTGCAAATCACAGAATCAAGGAATGGTTGGAGTTGGAAGGGACCTCCAAGCCCATCCAGTTCCACTCCTGCCATGGGCAGGGACACCTCCCACTGGATCAGGGGCTCCAAGCCCCATCCAACCTGGCCTCGAACTTCTCCAGGGATGGGGCAGCCACCCCTGCTCTGGGCAAACTGCCTCAAAATGCAAATGGCAGCACAGAGCAGAATAAGAAAACAATCACTACTCGGTATCTTAGAGAAAGATTTCCCCAGCTGTTTGTCTAGTGAACTCTGCATACCCCAAAAAGATCTCTGCTACGGCTAAACACAGAGTCTGCTTTGGTTTAGTTGTTGTTTGAAAGAGGCAAATGGGTTTGAATGGGCTCATTATCACAGCAAAGAAGAAGAAAGAAGGTACAGCTACCGATGCTGGAATCAAGCATCTCATCTTGACCTTCATCCCCCTTCACCCGTCTACCTTCTGTCCCTGGAAAAAATCCCCTCCTCATCGCCCCATGGTGTGAATCAGCACCTTTTTCTGGCTCTCTTCAATTAAGATTCAGCAGTGCTCAGCGAGTAGCAGTCGGCCTATACTGGACTAATTAATTTTTCCTGCCTGAGTAATTACAGTCCAGAGGTGACCATGAAAGCCAAGCAAATCAATTTGTGTTTTACTGAGATCCTCATCAGTCACGGAGCACTAACCAAGAAGAAAAAACTGACCAGAGACAGAGTCGGCCCCTGAACAACAAGCAACAAAGGTTGCTCTAAAAATGCTGGAGGAGGCAACCACAGTTCCTTTCTTTTTGGCTCCATCAGTCAGTTGCTACAGTCTCCTTCTTGGAGATATAAACTTCATCTCTTTCGCTGGCACTCACATCCCATGCAACTAATTCATAGTTGAGCCAAAAACACTTCAAAGCTCAGTTTACAAAGATGAGCACGATCGTTTTGCAAATGTCTAGGCAAGTGCAGAGTGACTTTCCCACTTTCCAAACAGAGGCAATCTGCTGCTCTGCTGAACCAGAGCATCGCTGTCAGCAACTCAACCTCTTTTCCAGGATAAACTTTTCCAAATGTGCCAGGAATCCAAGCAGACAGCTGTCTCCACACACCACTTGTTGATAAACTCATGAAATGTCTCACTCAGCCTTAACAAAGACCACCCCGGAGAATTTTTTTCTCCTGAAATCCAAAGTTTTCCTCCTTCGCTATTCAATTTTTTCATATAGTTTATGCAATGGTTGGACTCGATGATCTGGTGGGTCTCTTCCAACTTGGTGATTCTATGATCTTGGATGAAGCAGCAAGTGGTTTTGGCTGGTGGTAAGACAGAGATCAAGTTTTTCCTACATGGCAAAGAACTGGGGCATGTGGTTCTCCCAGAAGTGGGTGTGAGGATTTGTGTACAGGATGCACCTCACTTGAATGAATGCAAGTGGGATGGATCTCAGTGTAGAAAAGCCCAGGTAGAAATGATTCTCCTGGCCGAGTCAAACCTGGTGGAGCATTCCAATGGGGTGCATGGGTCCCAAAGCCACTAACAAACATATTTTCAATTTGAGTTCTGGTGGCTGCTTGTGGTAAGGACAATCCAACCAGCATCATCTCTTTGATCTTTCCTGAATCTATCTTAGCGTGCCTCATCTCCGGCTTAGAGGGGGAGAGCCACTGCAGAACTCAGGCATTCCAACTCTTCTCCAGCACCAGAAAACACACATGCAACACCATACAGACACCATACAGACAATCTTTTCTATACAGAAACACCTGGATTCCAGCAGCTACAGATTGTTCACTGGATATTGCTGTGAAAACATTAATATCAGGGGGACCTAAGGAGAATAAGAGTCTATCTGGCTGCACAGATGTTTCTCTTTCCAAGCAGGACCATGAGCTGATAGAAGTGGAGACAGTGTCCACACAACATTCACGTTGCTGTGACGTTAGTATCCCGGAATGAATGTTACTGTCACTGAATGAGCATTTATTTGCAGGTATTATGACCTGGAAGTCCTTGTAGGAATTTAGTAGTGTGATGTCTCTAAGCAAACTGTCCATTCATACACAGGCAAGAATATTCACAGTAGGGAGAACAAGTTGGACCATCACAAGGAAGCTGCTGTCTTCCCGGTTGGAACAGTTGTGACAGAAAGATGTGGATGACAGAGCCAACAACTGAAAGGAATCATTATTTCTGGCATAGTTACCCGGTGTGTGGAGTGGATTGCTAGCGCGTTAAATAAGATCTGATTAGAAAAATGGGTCACAGCCTGCAAAGAAAGAAAGGTTAGAGAAAACACTGGGTCTGGGTATCTGAGTCAGATTGCATCTGGGTAGTTGGAAAGAGGAGTGAAAAAAGAAGGTGTGATGAAATGGTAAGTTGGAAATATATATATGGTGTTATTCATAGAATAACATAGAACGTGCCTCCACTTCATAGAATCATAGAATCACCAGGTTGGAAAAGACCCACCGGATCATCGAGTCCAACCATTCCCATCAATCACTAAACCATGTCCCTCAGCACCTCGTCCACCCGTCCCTTAAACCCCTCCAGGGAAGGGGACTCAACCCCCTCCCTGAGTTGGTCAACAGAAAGGGAGTCAAACTGTTAGAAGTGAGTGGTAGGGCAAGATGATGCTTTGTAATATCAGGTCTTACTATCCCTGTCTATGAGGAGCCAAGGCTTTGAGTGTCCTTCCAACCCAAACCATTCCATGATTCTATGTCCATACATATACACATGAGCATATACGCACACGTCTGTGGTGATATGGGGATAAATCTCACTCCCAGCCACTTGCTGCAAGGGCCGGTGGTTGTCTCCACAAGTTAGTTCAAGGCTTTTTGACTCTTCAGAAGGATGCATTGGCCACCCGTTTTATTTGATCCAGAAGCTGAGTGGCTTTGTAGCTGTTGTGCACACGGCGCAGTGCGATTACTGCCAAGAGGATGCTCCTGTCGTGCAATCAGTCCTGCTGCTGGCCATTTCCATCAGGACTCAGAAAAAGTCATTGGCAGGGACCTCAAAGCCAGAAGGAGAACAGGAAAAAGTGAGAAGAAAGCTTCTGCCTCACCACTAACTTCTACATCCCCTTGTCCAACAGATGCTCCTTAGTGGGATGATGTCCCCCTGACAGATACCATGTGCTGAGAACACACGCCAAACCCTGAACGTAGACCAATCCATGGATAAAATGCCATTTTCTGTTGAGGAATCTGCTGAGTTTCATTTCACCTTTCTGCCCCTGAGGTCCCATAAGCATGTTGAGGAAAGGGTGTGTGATGATCAAGTTGTCCATCAGCTGTTCTCTGCCCAGTAGTTTAGAGACCTGATGCTCCATTTAAGCCCATGACTCATCATCCCGAGAAGTAATTTACTCTAAAAAGCTATTCTTATTAACTATAATGAAGCTGCTGGTTGGTTTTCTGGTTGTTTTTTTGTTGGTTTTTTTTTCCTTCATGCATAGAAGGTTTTTCTTGGCCACCCAAAATGATGGCTCTTTTCCAGCATGGATTTTTCTTGCCAACACATTTATTTTTAGACTTAATTGTCTTTGAATTCCTCCAGATGAGCATGTTTCGAAGAAACACTGTGGTTGCAAAGGCCCAAGCCTCAAGTTCAGCAAGAACTTGTGGAGAGGGATGAAATTGTTGGGATATTTTTGCTTTGCTCTATCTCCATGTTTCCTGTCCATCAGTCCTCCTGCCGTCAAGTGAAAGACCTTGAGTTTTTTAACTCTACCAACCTCAGTGAAGCGGAGACTGAAGGGACCCCGAGGCGCTATTATTGCAATGAATGGTGCACCAAGTGCTTTTTGTCCTTCAGTGTAAGCGGTTCACAGCGTGGCAAACCCACTCCATTGGGTCATAGATGTTAATAAAACCACAACAAATAATTTATCAACATGGTGGTTTGCAAGCCAAGGTTGGCCACAATTACCAAATTTGCATCCCGGAGTAATTATCTTCTGCTATAAGATAAAAACCTCCCCAAAATCCTCCCGCCCCTTGAGCAACGGCGCCAAGAAGATTATTTCTCTTGACGTGCTGAACTTTTGAACCCAATGAAAAAATCTTTTTTTTTCACTTATACAAGCGAGTCATCTCAAGTTCATTGCCCTTTCTCACATTTGCACCACCAAAGGGACATAAGGAAAAACATCAAATGTAATATCCGTCAATGTTAGTGAGGCATTCAGAATACATCACCGATGCATAAATAACCCAAATGAAACTCCGGTGGCAGAAGGAGGTTCTGGAAGAACGGAGATACACAACAATATTTAATTATAAATCGCATCAAAATGATTATTCATCAGAGGGCTCCTCATAACCCTTCCTTTGGTTCTTATGTGAGCCTGAAGTCCTCCGTGCCCCCATCCAAAAGCTCTGGATTTTTCTTGGTTCACTGGCTACTTTTTCCTGCCAAAGCTCATAAAAATCCAGACAGCAATTTACTTAACGCGAGGGGTGTGAATTCCCCACTTAGGAAAGGTGAAGTTAATTGGAAAAGAAAAAAATCATAAATCCAGGCCACTGAGCAGTCTGAATCGGTGAGATCTCCTGTGACGTTGATTTGCTGTGGTTTTATTTTCCTGAAATGTTTTTCCCAACACAATTTGGATGGAACATACTCTCCACAGGAACTACCAAGCATCGGCTTCCCCCATCCTTTAAACAAAACAATGAGTGTGTACGCTTTGTGTAAGGCAAATGCTGAGGAAAGAAAGCCTGGTAGGAATAGAAGAACAAAGCTGGAATCATTGACACTACCAATACTTATATAAATTTGCTGCTGAGTGCCCTGGGGCTGTTTAGCCTGGAGAAAAGAAGACTGAGGGGAGACCTTATCAATCTCTGCAGCTCCCAAAAAGGAGGTTGCGCTAAGCTGGGTGCTCGCGTCTTCTCCCACTTAACAAGCGATACGACAAGATGAAATGGCCTCTAGTTGTGCCAGGGGAGGTTTAGTTTGGATATCAGGAAAATTTTCTTCACTGGAAGGGTTCTCAGGCATTGGCAGAGGCTTCCCAGGGAGGTAGTTGAGCCACCAGCCCTGGAGGGATTTAAAAGATGGATAGAGAAAGTGCTCAGAGATGTTTTAGTAGTTAACAGGTATGGTTGGACTCAATGATCTCAAAGGTCTTTTCCAACCTAATGATTCTATGATTCTAAGCTGCCGTGCTTTAAAGAGTCTGAGATAGGGATATATCATAGAATCATAGAATAACCAGGTTGGAAGAGACCCACCGTATCATCGAGTCCAACCATTCCTATCAAACACTCGACACAGGACAGGGCAGGGAGAGAGATCATTGAAATCACTTAATGTTGGCACATGGTATAAAGAGCGAGGATGCCAAAATACCCTAAAATCTTGTGCCTGATTGAAAGTGTTCAGGTTCCTCAGGTGGTCATGTACCTGATCCTCCTCTACAGTGAGAAGGGATTTACCCCCGTGGTCACCATCTTGCTGTCCCTTGACCCAGGAGGGGTGAGGAGAGTGGTTATTGGCGAAAACTGAGGCAAAAAAGTTGTTAAGTACCTCATACTTCTCATCTGTTGATATGCGATCACCATTTCCAGCCATCAGTGGGGATATGTTCTCTTCGACCTTCTTCTTTTGAATGATGTACAAGTAGGAAGCCCTTCTTGTTAATCTTCACTTCCCTTGCCAAGTTTATCTCCAGCTGCTCCTTGGCCTGCCTGGCTTCATCCCTACACACCAGGCAGTGTCCTTATACACATCCCAGGTTAACCATCCCTGCTTGCAGTGCCTGGGAGCTCCCTCTTCTTCTTGAGTTTAACCATCAGGTCTCGACTCAACCAGGCTTGTCCCTTCCCTTTCCTGCTTGATTTCCTACATATGGGGGCAGAGCACTCTTGAGCTTTATGGAAAACATCCTTGAAAATTTTCCAATCCCAAATTTGTTGAGCTTTGTTGAGCTTTGTTGAGCTTTATGGAAAACATCCTTGAATATTTTCCAATCCCAAATTTGCTCAAACCAAAATTTTACTAGGAGAAAAAGGCAGTATGTTCAAACCAAAATTTTGGTTTGAACATACTGCCTTTTTCTCCTAGTATGGTTCATTAACGACTGATTATTCATCTCCCGCTGTAAGACTCCTGACACTGCATTTATTTACCTCTCTGCAAATCTTCCTATTCAGAGCACTCGGAGCTCTATAACTTCTCATGAATAATGTACTAACCAGCGCAAATGTGATGTTTTCATATACATGTCCTGATCTGATTAATTGAGACCCACACCATCCCAATGATCTATGTTCTCTCATCCTGGCAGTTTATATATATTAGATTGACCCGAAATAGTCTTTTAATTGATTTTTGCTAACAAATCCAAAGAGCTGCAGTTTGATATTTTACTGGGCTTTGTAGTCAGCCTGGATCTTCACTCATTTCACTGTATTCAGTACGTTGATGAATTCCTGTTGACAAATTCCTCTATCAAGACCACAACAAAGCAGCTTATCTATATATTAAAATGTCACCCAAGATATAGAGTAAAGGAATAAAGAGCAAAGTGCAAAACCACACTACTTAAAGTCTTATTAAAATAGATGTACACCAGCAACGGCAAAAAGAATTTTGATGCATCCCAATAAAATTAATAATCTGGCATTATAGAACTGGGAAGTGCCTGGATATGAATTTTTTAAAAACTCAAATTCAGACCTAATTATAAATGGAAATTTGGAAAGAAGAGTGTTAATGTAAGCACCTAACCAAACCTATGGTTACCCTGATCTGATGTTGGGGACAGTTCTGCTGTGAGTGGGATGTTGGACCAGAGGCACCAGAGGTTCCTTCCACCATCCCCACTGGGATCTCTAAAGAACAGGATGACTTGGTAGATGAGAGGAGAGCAGAGCAAAGATCCACTTCACTGCTGTACGGCTCTCCACTGAAGATTTCTTCTGCTTATTCATTACCCCAGGAAGCCCAAGATCTGGTGCACGGCAGGACGTTTTCTGGCATTGATTTATGCACAGAAAACATCACTTTTTCCTTTCAGTATTCCCCCAGAAATGCACTCAGGTAACCTTGGGCTGCTTGGTAGCATCTCTTACAGAGGAACACTCCTCCGAGTCAAGTGTCAGTTCAGTCCTTGGTCCTCATTCCCATTCCAGCATTTTGCATGCTACTCTGATGCTTGGGAACATATGGGGATCTGCATTGCAAATGTGACTGGAAAGACCTGAAGAGTCAAAGCTTTCATCACATTTTGCTACTAAAAGTCCATTGGAAAGGAGTTACAGATCCAAAGTATCGCAGGGCATAAAATAGGAAATGAGGCACGTGCTTGATCCCATCCCTGAGCAGATGAATGCAAAATCAGTGGAAATGGGTGAGCAGTCAGCGGAATTGGCCCAGCAGCAAACTAGGATGCTCATTGCATTTGGTTTGGCTACTAAATGCCCTGGCAACCGTTCTATGAAGGATAAAGGATAAAAAAAAAACCTTGGTGAGAACAACCAAGGACCTCACTTCTTTCTCTCATTAGCTCTGGATCACTTTTTGAAGCTGCAGCCCCTCATACCCATCGCAGATCCTGTTTACAGATATTTCCTCTCAGTGTTTTCTGATGCCCACTGAGTTACACCTGACTTGCACCAAGGTGAGAGCAGAGAAATCTAAACCACTTATCAATCTGGCACCAACATTGCTGAAAACTTGGCTTACTTGGGAAGAACTGAAGACCAAAGATGTTTTGGGGAGCTAATGCTGGCCCCATCATTTCATAAGATCACAATAAAATTTGGGTCTTGCCCCAGGTGCAGACACAACTCTTCCCAAATAAACTGAAATGGCCAGCACGCATGTAGAAAAGTTTAATATTTGATAGGAATGGTTGGACTCGATGATCCGGTGGGTCTTTTCCAACCTGGTGATTCTATGAGTCTATGAAAGTCTTTTTCCTATGGAAAGGAAGGTGGAGAGTGTCAGAATCAGACGTCATAGATCTGTGATTATGAACTAAATTATTGATGTTCTTATTATGAGTCAAACTCTTCATTGCAGCTGAATGTTAGATGATGACAGTTAATGGTCTGTACAGTCTATTTGCTATATTATTTATATCAATCATCTAAACTACACCTCATTCTCAACATGCATGACTTAAAGGGCTGAAAGTCTACTGCAGAGAAGAATTTGTGGATAGTCATTAAAACAAGCGCACGGAGTTAATTTCCATGGAGCTTGATCCTTTCACCTGTTTTACAATCATCATTCCTAGTGGGATGTCCCTGCCCATGGCAGGGGGGTTGGAACTAGATGATCTTTAAGGTCCCTTCCAACCCAAACTATTCTATGATTCTATGATTTTATGATTCTGTGATTCTATGATTCATGATTTCCCTATGTGATTATTTTACACGTAGGGTTATCGAGGCAGTACGATCCGCAGAGAATCAGCATACAGTCATGGAATAGTTTATGTTGGAATGGACCTCAAAGCCCATCCAGTTCCACCTCCTGCCATGGGCAGGGACACCTCCCACTGGATCAGGGGCTCAAAGTCATAAGTTCAGATACTTAAACTTGGGCACATAAATCTGTAGCATCTTTTTAACTAAGAAACAAGTTAATGGCAACCAGAGATCTTTTGTATCATTTACAGAGCAAATGGTTACATTTGTCAATTAATTATTCAGTCTTAAGTGGTGTTTAAGTGGGGTAGCAGTGATATCTGTTTATCTTGAAGTCCCAGGCACTAAACAAGTTCTGAGCATGTTTTCCTCTCTCTAAGAGATCCACATCCCTGAGGTTTGCCTACAATAATATTTACACCCAAGCAGGGTTATTGGGAAGGGCAAAAGTTGGCCAGAGCACCCAGAAAAGAAAGCCAGAAGCAACTGCTTTAAATTTTACAATTCACATTTATTTTGAAAAAATGTTTTGTTAAAAATACTCCTACAAAGGCATTGGAGCAGCGGGTTTCTGTTTCCTTTATAAATACATCTGATTTATTTCTTTCTTTATTTTTCTCAGTAACATTGAAAGACATTGGACGAAGCCAGGGGGAAGACCTGGTCTGAATGGAAGACACATCCCTGTGTAACAAGGACCTGCACGCTATCTCCCCATTCACAATTAAAAAAATACAAATACTGTCATGAAAAGTGTTAACATTGTCCACAGGGCCACGGCCAACAGACAGGAGAATGAGGAGCAGGAAACCAGGGCTGGGGAAGCCCCTGGAGCCCAGCTAACGTATCCTTGGACGGGTGTTAGGGGTATGACGAGATGTAGCATTGGGTGGACACACTTAGCCTTCAACTCGCAGTTGAAGGACGTGCATCATCTCCCTAGACTATCCTACCAGCTCCTTCCAAAGCCAAGAAGAGGAGGTCAAAGCCCAGCAACATCTCCTCTCCCTACAAACATCCCTTATGACACAGAGAGCTCCTCCACAACCTTCAGTGAAGGCTGACAGCTTCACACCTTGTTGAAAAAGTCCTAGGAGCAAACCACAGTCACACCGTACCCTGACAGCCAAGTAGAAGTTTTTTTCCACAGTTCTCAACCATCCTCTTCCTTGCTACATTCCTGCCACCTCCCCATCTCACCTTTCAGACCTCAGCAGAAGGGTTTCTTCCCTCCAGGACCTTTTTCCCTTCCATTGCTGACCTGGGCTTTAGTCTCTGAGTGAGAAAAAGGTATTCCCTGAATTCTTTTAAAATGGAAACACAGACAGCTATGTTGGCTCTTCAGTTCCTCCAAAGTCCATTGAGATACGGCATCTGGGGTTGCAGGGCACAGTTTGACAATCATGCCCAGCTTAACCTCAACAGAGCTCTTTGAGCAGAGCTGCAAGTCACTCATGTCCAACATCCCAACCCCACCACCTCTCAGACCACAACAAGGCAAAGCGAGTGGGGATCACAGCTTTACTCGGGACACCAGCCTCGTTTCTCCAGCAGGAACACCTACTGCTCAGCTCTGGCTTCAACCACTGCCACAGAATTTCAAACAGGTCCTCAAGGCACGCCCTGGATTTAACAGCACAGCAAGGAGTGACACAAAGCCTTTCCAAAGCAGCCCTAGGTATAGAAATTGTGTACTCGGATTGATGGACATGGTCATTTATTTGTGGCAAGATGCAGGATTGGACCCCTTTCCCTGAACAATGGAAACATTGACCAAGGATTCTGACACACCTGCCCCAGTTCCATACAACTTTCTATTTCTTTATCCAGGAAGATGTGGGATGAGAGGTGGATGATGTTTCCAGGGAGTTCAAAGAGGAAGACAGAGAGGTGGAGAGGAGATTTTTCCCATGGGAAGAAATGTAGCTAAACCCAGGTCCCTTGCAGAGCTGTGCTGAACCAACTCCAAGAAAGAGAAACTTTGGTGGTGGCCCAAACCCAAACCATCCAGCCCTCCTACATAGGGGAAGGAACGGAGAGCAAAGAAACAATGCAGACAACAGACAGCTGGTGAGGGAGGGCAAGCAATACAAAAGAAAAAGGTGTGAGGGCCACAGGCTCAATGAAAAGTGGATGGAGAGGTCACTGGCAGAGGGCATCCAACAGAATGCTCCCTGATGCAGGATTTGTGCTTGGACCCATGAGTGAAAGAACAGATGCAACCCCCCAGTCCCTGATTTCTGCCCCTCCAGCTCCAGCAAGACGTGCTGTGCTGTCCGGGTTCAGGACGGCTGTTATGAAAAGGAGAGAAGTCAAGCCATGAGCTCAGCAGGAGAATCTGGATGATCTAGGAGAAGCACCACAGCCTGGCACGCTGGAGATCTGTGCAACCAGAGGTTGCTCTCCTTGCTGAAGGGGCGTGTGCCAGGCCACCCACACACTGCACTTGTCTGACAGCCCAAATTCATGCTTTGTCTCTCCAATTCGCACACCCTCCAGGGAGTTTTTCCTTCTCAAGGCAGGTTTTTCACTGCCCAGATTTCCTCGGTGTTTGATGGGACAGGCTTGACCAGAGTTGTCTGTCCACTCTGCACACTCTCCCCTGGCTGATACTGGGGAGGGTGAGCTAGGGTGTCTCTCTTCCTTTCACTGTTGAACAGCTTGGAAGAAAACTCCAGACCTTGAATGCAAGGCGGTTAGTAATTTTGCTCTGAGGGACCTAGCCACAGCCTCACTGTGGGACCCTGAGCAAGCTCTTCCTCCTGAAGAACCACAGTATTTTGGGAACTCCTGCAATTTGAACTCAGCTGTTTAAACAGGAATTGTACCCTGACTTCTTTGTGGCTGTCAGTCTTTATTCCTCTGTGTCTCAGCCCCGTGGAGAGCCTTGGCTTGCCGCTAGGACACATGCTTCATGGACTGTGAGGGGCTCAGATATGGTGGGAACAGACACAGTGGTCGCTAGAAACTGGCTAGCGTGAAACCCATAGCCCTGCAGCTTGGTTTCTTCACACGAGGGTTGGGTTGCCCTGCGATACAAGCTGTGATCTCATCAACCCCAATGGTTAGGGGTCATAAACACAGAAGCTGGAATTTTCAGGATAAAAAACAAAATAAAGAAATATCAGAGAGCTTATAAACCCATCAGCTAGAAAAAAACTGGTCCTCTCCCTTCCAGCTCCTTCTGGAGATCAGAGCCCAGAAGGGGTGAAGCAAGCAGCATGAGTAGACCAAGAATTGAGACCCTTCCCTGCTCTACAGCTTCCATGGGTCTGCAAGGGGCCAGGATAACACAGCCAGGGACCTCTTTTTGCTCCAGAAAGGCCATTCTCCTACATCCTTGGGCTGCTTCGCAGAGGGAAATGAATCCCTGCCTGTGACAAACAGCTTTTCTCTTCTGCCATCAAGGAACAGGAGGGTTTAGGGCTTTTTTTTTTTTTTTTTTGTCTAGATCTAAGTTGTCCCCAGGACACAAAGAACAAATTCAGCTTCAAAGCAGGGGCAGCACTCACAACTGAACTGAATACGTGTCAGTGTCTTGCCCTGGAGCCCCTACGCTCAGTGCCTGCTTTGGGTGTCTCTGGAATTCCACTGCATGCACCCAGACCAGCCCTGACCCACCCTGGTGCACTGAGACCTCTTTGCCCATTTCAGAAGCTTGTCCCAGGCTCCTTTCCTGCATTTCCATCCTCGAGATCTCTCTCCTGGGTCCACACGTAACCATGGAATCGTGGTTAGACACCCAAGCAACCAGCAGGGACTGAGCCAGCCTCCAACGCAGAGGGACAACAGCCTCCCTGCCAGGAATCCAACCACAGCAGAGGAAGGAAAGAAGGAAAGAACCTGCTCCTTACCCCAGCAGCTTTTTCTGTGCATCAGATTCTCTGAATCATAAAAAAGGCTTGAGGCAAGGATGCTTCCATAGAGAGTTTCCACATCCAAAGCTTCCACATGACGCACCACCAAGACCATCTCCATATCATATTTTGTACCATATCTGCTGTTTGAGGCACTGGAGACGCCCTGCAGCTCAGAGCCTCAGGGATGTCGTGTGTTGCACAAAGAACTGGGGGAAGGAAGCAAGTACGTTCCTCTGACACAAGAAGCCCTCTGGCTCCACACAGGAATCCTTCTCCAGAAAGAGGAACAAATGGAAAATCAGTGATGCTCAATAGAGTGTTCGGGCTTTAAAGAGATAGAAGGTGTCCCAAGGATATGACAGTATGAAGGAATTGCTGCAGGAATGCTCTTACACACCTCCCTCAGGAATTTTATTCTTTCACAAATTAATCCAGTCATCATTTTAACCCATCTACTGCTTGGTGCCACCATCCTCCAGCAATGTGTTCCACCTTTTCTCCATTGTGCTTTGTGCCAAAAGAGAATCTGCTTCGCCTGCCCTAGGAACTGGTGACTGCTGCTTGGTCATCTCTCTCACATCTTTCCTGATTTGGTGGCATGACATTTTTATCATCATGATTTACCTCTGCCAGACCAAGAATCAAAGTCTATTTTCCTTTTATACCTCCCAAAGACCTGTGGTTGTTCCTGAGGCTCATGTCTACGTATCTCTTATTTTCTGTGAGTCCCTTTTGAGCTGAGGAGAAGAAGAGATTAGATCCACTGACTCATAAAACATTCTTGTGTGAAGGCCACTGAGTGCTAATATTTGTTAGCTATCAGAGACTTCTGAGAATTTTATTCTCCACCAGCAAAGTCCAAGCAAGGCTGTGGATTTCTTAGATTCATGGAATGGTGTGTATTTGAAGGGAGCTCAAAACACATCCAGTCCCACCCCTCTGCCACAGGCTGGGACACCTCCCGCTGGATGAGGATGCTCGAAGCCCCATCCAACCTGGCCTTGAACACCTCCAGGGATGGGATGGCCACGGCTTCCCTGGGCAACCTGGGCCAGGGCCTCCTTATCCTCACAGGAAAACATTTCTGCCTAAGATCTCATCCCCTCTTTCAGCTGAAAACCGTTTAATCCTTTCCTCCTAGACAGAGTAGGAATGATCAAAGAATGCAGGATGACATCTGTGCATGAACTGGACTGGAGCAGCAGAAGCCACAGTTGAGGTATCTGAAAGGTTCCTGAAATTTAATAGAATGAAAGAACTGGAAAAGGATCAACCAAAGATTCGTTGTTCTCTTCACATGAAGGCAAAATGGATATCCTGAAGACAAATGAGGCACGTGAGGTCCAGTCATGTGGCTGGTTTGCAGGAATCCCAGGCACTACAAACATCTACGAGTCCATGTTGGAGTGAGCAGCCCCGGGTCAGACAGGGGCTGCAGAGAAATCTCGGATAGAGCTGAAAAACCCCAAGAGTAACCACTGAATCAGTCGTAAGACAGCTGAGAATGCAGATGAAGATACACAAAGATTTGTGGGAGAAGAGGACTTCTTGCTTCCAGTCCCAAATTACTGCAGATCCCATCTGTCAGTGGAGCTGGTAGGAACCTCATGAGGTTAATGCCAGGGAATATTGGCACAGCACAGTGAGATATTGAGAAGAACTATGGAAAATTGAAGCACATATGGAAGCAAACACAGACTAAAGTTGTGTCCTGGGCTTTGGGAAGGGCTCAACCGTTATGAGAAGCAAAGTCATCCTGGAGAAGACTAAAGAGAAGGTCCAAGTGTGACTGAAGAATGAAATCCCACGTATATTCTGCACAGCAGGAGGACTCCAGCGGCTCCTAGTGATGCCAAGAACCATGAATATGGGGTCACCAGCATCATGAACAGATGGGACCAGTGCTCAGGTCCCAGACTAGAGCTCCAGGACAGAGTGAGGTTGTGTTGGTTGCAAGCAGGTCAAACTCAGACCACGCAACTCTGAGGACATGGCATTTGGCACAATTCATTGATATAAAGGAGTGTTGGTCCTAGAGCTGAAAGCACGTCAATCACCAGCTCAGTAAGAGACTGCAAAGCAAAAGGAGGGGAACGCAGAAAAGAAGATAATTTTTAGGACGCCTTTCATGGCCAGCAGAAGAAGTTGGTACATCAGTTCGTAGAACTTTGAAGGAAACGCTGAATCTGGTATGTGAGGAACTTTTTGAGTACGTAAAACTTTTGCAGCTAGGTAAGCCCTACATTAAATCAGACACACACAGAGGAAGATGAAATACCATAAAATAGACTGTGCTAAAACAAACAAGACAATAGTGACACTTCCAGACACTTTGGATCCAAATATTCAAGGCAGCTGCAGATTTATTCTATTACCAGAGGATACAACTGTTAATGATGCAGCATAGTTCAAGCCCTGACTCCAGGTTTCGTGTAAATCAGGCTGGAAAATAGAACAAGAGGCTTTCTCTACAGGCCACTGCTGATCTGCAGCCTGTGATGATCACTGGGAAAGAACCTTTCCTTTAACACCAATTCAAAGAAGAGCTTGAAGGAGTTTGGAAAAAAACGCTGTTAGTACAGCTAGTGCCTAGTCCTGACAAGACATCCTCTCTCCTTAGCTCATGAAATGCCAGCCCAGGAGGCAACTCTGCTTAAGAAGTGAGAGAAGAGAGCAGGATCCTGCTGTTGTGGCTGTTCAGCGGCTCCTTTCTGGTGGATCTTCCAAGCCACATCTACCTGGAGGTGCATCACTGCTTTTTCCCAAGCCTGGCACAGCCTGGCACCACTTCATATGCTTCCCCGCAGATGGTTTTCTTCTCTTTGCTGGTCCAGCGATGCTAACAAGACGACTCTGCTGTAATGACTAGCATGGAATTGTGGGATAAAACTCTCCACATCCAAATTATAACACAAAATTACTATTGCATAAGCGGCAAAGCCACATTTACCCAGGTCACATGGAAGCCTCATGCAGGGATTACTTGGTGGTGAGGATACTTTGGAGAGGAGAAGCCAGACTGTAGCAAGCAGATCGCTGGCTGCTGAAAACCATAAATCGCCACGAAGTTTATGGAAGGTAATTCTGTGATTTTCTTGGGGAGGGTGTAAGGTAATTTGGGAGGGGAAGGCAGTTCAGAGAAACCTATTTCTGTGTCTCCACAGCTGACAAGGGCAAGTGACTCCCAAGTTTGTTTTTCCTTCTGCCTGACGCACCCCTGTGTGTGTAACTCCAGGTAAAGGGCTGGGGGCAACAGCCAAAAATCACAGAATCTTATCACAGAATCACAGAATTATGGAATGGGTTGGGTTGGAAGGGACCTCTAAGCCCATCCAGTCCTACTCCCCTGCCATGGGCAGGGACACCTCCCACTGGATGAGGGGCTCCAAGCCCCATCCAACCTGGCCTTGAACCCCTCCAGGGATGGAGCAGCCACCACTGCTCTGGGCAACCTGGGCCAGGGGCTCCTCACCCTCATCATGAAGAATTTCTTCATAAGATCTCATCTCAGTCTTTCCTCCTTCACCTGAAAACCATTCCCATCATCCTGTCCCTGCCCTCCTTGATCAAGAGCCGCTCCCCAGCTTTCCTGCAGCCCCTTTCCATACTGGAAGCTGCTCTAAGGTGACTCTGTACTTGCTACTTTCCACTCTACCCCACGATACTTCCAGCCTAGCGTCCTGCTCAGCTCTCCTACCAGTTGCCATCCCCAAACCGGGGTGACCCTCAGCAGCAGAAGGCAATGGGAATAGATGAGGAGAAGGGTGGATTTAGGAAGGAGCTCAAAAGGAGGGGGAAGCATGAAATTTGTTACAAGCTGCCTGAGAATCTCGTTGCAATAGGTTTTCATAAGCATTCCCACATGCACACATGCACATGCACAACAGCATTTCAGTGTCAATGTCAGTAAGTGCCTTTTCCCCTTGTTACGGGGTCTCCCCACGGGGACCGTTTTTGCTGTTCGACTGGTATTTCAGAGCGGTACATTTGATACCCATGAAATAAACATGTTAAAGTCACTTCAGGGACTCTGCTCTCCATTAGAGCGTGCTCCAGAGGCATTTCCAACCAGTGTACTTTACAGGAACTCGGTTCCTCCTGCTCCCAGGAGAGCTTGAGAGATACAGAAAATTGCAGTGTTTTATGGATCGTTTCTATTTTAGGTTCCGTTCTCCATTAGTCCAACACAGTCGAATGTCACGGAGATGCCTGGTATAAACAGATGGGAACGTGCTACTTTTAGTGCCAACACCATGTGATTACGGGTCAGAAGAAGAGACAAGGATGTGTTTTCTCTGTTGTGGCTTTGGTGAATTGTGGCACTGGGCTCGGCGTGGTCCCATCCTTCACAGTGGGTTGGGTCTGTAGGTAGACGGGTGTAAGACCAGCCAGGAATTCAGTGCATGAAGACAAAACGCCTCCAAACGAAGAAGAACCGAAGTGCCCTTCCAAGCCCTGACTAACGACTTGATGATCCAGTGGGTCTCTTCCAACCTGGTTATTCTATGATTCTATGAGATGCTGCCTGGCCACTGCTCCTCCTTGGTGAGTACCAGAACGTAAGTAAGAGCAGAGAACAAGAGTTGTCTGGGAAGGAGAACTGAAGGGCATCGTGTGCTCCTTCCACATGGCTGCCCCACAGGAATCTGCTGGGGAGCTTTCCAGGCAGACAGATCTCCTCTCAGAGCTCTCCGTGAAGGAACCAGTTGGCTGTGGGTAGACAAGGTGGCCCAGCACCACGTTTCCCTCACCCTGCGCTGCCACCAAACAGCTCCAGACATGCCTTTGGGAAAGCCTGACAACTGCTCCTTGTTAAAACACAGCAGCTATAAAGTGACACGGAGAATCAGAGTGTGAGCAGCTCTGGCTGCTGCTCTGCGCTGCTCCAGGACATGCAGAAGCTTCTTGTTTCTCTGTGTGCCCTCTGCAAGCACTTTGCCTTCTTTAGTTGACACCATTGATCCTTGCGTGCTGCTTTTAAGAAGGTGAGTCCATTTATTGAGCTGCAGCAGTGCTTTTTTTAAATGAAAGGGCACTGAAAGCTCCCCTTTGCCAGCCAGACAGGTGAAACAAGCTTGGATGATTAACAGAGCTGGTTATGACCAGGCACTGCCTGCATACACCAAGCCTACTGACCACTCAACCCTCACTCAACATCTTATTCTACCATCTGGAAGAGCCTCAGGGTGGACACACACGTCCGAGGGGATGCACTGAATGTGGAATATATCCCTGTGTCTCCAGAACACACCAGTGACTGATGTTCACATGCCTACAGCTGCACACAGTAACATAGACATAGCGTATAAAAATGAAAATGCAACCCTGCACGGGATATTTCAGATCAATAGGGGCTGGAGGGAAAAATCCTCCTGTTAAGGCCCCTTCAAGCTGAAGCTGTGCACCAAAACACAGGGACAGGGCAAGAGCAAAGCAGAAAAGGAACTTCCTTGTAGAGAATGGTCTGCTGCCACTCCTCAGATCTGGTATGAAAGCAGAAAACACTAATTATTTTATAAATGGCCTCATATTTTACAAGCAGTCTAGGGAGAAGGTGTTGAGCCACAGAGGTCTAGACAGCTTGGGAGTTTCATCCACAGCGGACACACTTCATTTTGGATTCAGCTCCTGAAAAATACAGCAAACCAGCTCCCAATGAACATGCCTTCAACTCTCCACACTGCTGACAAGCAGCAGAGGACTCTACGAATCACATGGCAATGGCAAACAAGGGCTTGTAAACACAAGTCATGCTAGCCATGGCCAGGAAATACTCCACCTGTCCTAGAGGTGAGTAGTGGGAGGCATGTTTAGAAGGATCTAGGGTGATGGGAGAACTAGTCCAGTTCTCATTTGTGTCCCCCCTGCACTTGGTTGGTGGTATTTACACATAGCAAAGACCTGGGCAGGAACTAAAGTATTTATTTCAGTTATTTATAAATCCACTGTTCAGCTTCAACCACAACATTTTGCCTATGGAGATCTGGGCTGCTCCATCACAGTTTTTTTTTGCCTTTGCTGTCTCCTTGAGGCACCTGACTGCGACTGAAGCTGCCTCAGCACCCCCAGAGCATTGTCTGCTGAAGGGATTTCATGCTAGAAATGCACGGAGGGCGTCTGCAGAGTTTGGTGACTGTGGTGACCCATCCTCACCCTGGCAGCTGAATTTAGACTCAGAGCAACCCCACGCCGCGAGCTCCTCGTGGAGGACCGGGCTCACCCTGCCTCTCTGCGGTACGTGCATAAATCTGGTAATTTTTGAAGCAGACGCTGCCAAAGGGCTCTGCCAACCCGCCACGGACTCACCGTTCCCTCCCACAACCCACCAACCCATCCACCCTCACCATCCTTCCCTCCCCCCCTGCATCCCCCTAACCCCTATGTGATCCCCCACCCCTGCACCAGCACCTCGGATCGAGCGAGTGGTCACGTCACCTTGGTGAACAACTAGAAAATCCACCAGTGAAACATCCATCGGGCCACGACAAAATAACAAACCAGCAAATGGGAGGAAATGTGCATATCAAAACTTTTTCTCCTGGCATATTGTCAATAAGCTGCAACATTTTTTCCTTCCACTGGGAAAGGATTGAAGTTCTTGAATGATATGATGCTTGGAGATGTCATTTTGCTTTCATTAAAAAAAAAAAAAAACAAACAAACCCCAACCAAACAAAAATTTCCAACCCCAAACTCACAAAGTGATGGTAACAAAACAAGGGAAAAGGACGAATCTCCCGACAATGACAACCGAAAAGAAAAGTACAAGTCAGCATTTGTAATCAAAAACTACTACATACTGTACTTGGGAAGTCTTCTGGGCAAAGATCATTGGCATCTAGTGAGGACATCACTAAAGTCTTGTGCATATGATATGTATGAGACAATGATGCCACTGGAGGGTGGACGGACGGACCCTTAGGAAAGTGTCACTCACAAAAGTGTTCCATGACAAAAGAAAATATGCAAAAAGGATTGGTTTTCCCCATCCCCACCCTCCCAAGCATTACAGATTCCTTCTTATTTGTCGGAAACAGCCTCTTCTAGTCTCAGTTTACTGTTTTTCTTTAAAAAAAAAAAAAAGTCTTCAGCTTTTGAAGAAGTCCATCAGTTTCTGAGATGCACTTGGTTCCACAGCACCAAAGAGCTTCAGCTTGCTCTCCCCTTTGAGTTGCAAACAGGGGCTTTCAGGAAGGACCGCTGGCTGCAGGACGTTCCCAGAGCTGTCATCCCACGTGAGAGAAGTGCTTCTCAGGACCTTTCTTTGCATTCATCTTCTTGAAAAAGTCCCATTGCTCCCGAGGTGCCCGGGCCCAGCTGCAGCAGCCTTGTGCAAAGAGGAGATGGAGGAAGCTGCTCTCTTCTCTTCCTTTGGAGACTCCCATTGGTCCTGGAGCCCTTTTCAAGAATGCAATTGCTTTATTATTATTTAAAAATATTTCATAGTTTGTTTTTTTGTCGTGTTTTTTTATTTTTTTTTCAAAATAGTTGTCTTTTTTTGTTCCCTTTTTCCATTGCTTAAATTCCAGAAGCTCTTGGCTACTTCTTGTTACTGATGACAGGGTATTTTCTTCCTGGTGCCATGGTCCTCAGAGCACCTGCCTGTCTCTCTGCTGTGCAGAACACGCAGGAACCGGAGCTCAGACATACAGGACGAAGGGGAGCAGGGCCTTGAGGAAGAGGAGGAGGAGGACACGCAGTTCTCAAACCTCCACAGACTGGATTTGGTTCATCTGTGCTCTCATCACCTGGATACTGTTCAGGATTTTCTTCTGGTGGCCTGCTAAAGTGACCCCAACTCGTAGAATGTCCCTTTGGGTAGAAAAGAAACAAACACTGTATAAATATCAGAAGATACTTCTAGTAGAACAAGCCCAGGCAGGAGTGTGGTGTGCAGGGAGCTCCAAAGATCTAATCCATAAATGCAACTAATTCATGCAAACCTGGTGACACCTCTACTCTTTCTCTTTGATTCTTTCTGTCTCATCCTCTCAACATTTGCATTTGCTACCTACCTGGTGATTCTAAGTCCTCACTTATGTCTGTAAACCAGAATAAGACTGTGGCTTTGCACACCCTCGTGCTTCCTAAGCTTCCTGGTGGCTCAAGTGGCCCAGCCAAACCAGCGAGAAGCCCTTCAGGTAGGTCAGTGATGAAACCATCTGGTTTTAGGGAACCAAAGCGGCTTTCAGTAAACATTTACATTTTGCTGGCTATGCAAATTTGAAGAAAACAATGACTTAAGGCCACTGACACAATTAGCTACTTCGGCAAAGGCCAGCGAACACTAGAAGGTGGTTTCAAAGGATGTTGCAGTGTGATTTCCCAAGGAAAATGGACTCAGAGCATCCTTGTCTCTATGTCCAACCAAGCACATGAGAAACATGGAAGGGAGTTCTGTCAAAACTTTGTCAGGGCTTTATTTGTCAAAACTCTCTTGGGGACACGAGCTGAGGACACCCTTGTGATTGGCATGAGGGCACTCAAAGAGGACTTGGAAGATATGGTGAGGGACACGGTAAAGAAGTTCCACTTAAGGGACACTGAGAATGGCCATGAAATCAGACTTCATTTGCTGGTCTCCCTGCAGCACCGTCTCCAAGATTTTGCCCCTGAGGGACATTTTGAGCGGATGCAGGATAATTCAGAACAAACTCGAAGCCACCTCGGCTCCCAGAGGGTTTTCTTAGGCAGAAATCTCTTTGCAGGGTGTTTATCTCCAACAGCACAAAGCCGTGCACCCAAGAGGACTGTGGAGTCTAAAACTGCTCTTGAGTGGCTGTAGAATTCCATGATTCTGGCTTGAGATCTCTATTTGTTTCATGTTGGGGCTGTGGGGATGGGCAGCACGGAAATGAACTCTGGGTACAGAGCAACAGAGAGACACACAAGACAGAGAAGTTCTACAGAAACTGAGTAGACTAAAAGCAAGTCCACAAGGCAACAAATTTGATAAAAGTAAAACCACATCACGTGAATATAAAAACTAGTTCAATAATGACCAATTGTAGCTAAACTACTGAGATTTTTCCTTGTGCTTTGGGACCAGAAGGCTGAGCACTTACTCTACAGTCATCTGAGATACAACATCAAAGGTGGTGAAGCCAGCACTGGCAAAGCTCTCCTTGTACTGACTCATCTTGATGGCGTCCAGCCATTCATCCACAGTGTTGAAGCTGGTATAATCTGGGATTGTGCGGTCAAGCAGGGGGAGGTTCATCCTAAAAGAAAGAGATGGCGAATGAGAAGAAAAAACAGTGACAAGCGTGGGTATTCACAGAATCACAGAATCATAGAATCACCAGGTTGGAAGAGACACACCGGATCATTGAGTCCAACCATTCCCATCAATCACTAAACCATGTCCCTCAGCACCTCATCCACACGTCTCTTAAACCCCTCCAGGGAAGGTGACTCAGCCCCCTCCCTGGGCAGCCTCTGCCAGTGCCCAAGGACCCTTTCTGTGAAAAATTTTTCCCTAATGTTCAGCCTGAACCTCCCCTGGTGGAGCTTGAGGCCATTCCCTCTCGTCCTGTCCCCTGTCACTTGGGAGAAGAGCCCAGCTCCCTCCTCTCCACAACCTCCTCTCAGGGAGTTGGAGAGAGCAATGAGGTCTTCCCTCAGCCTCCTCTTCTCCAGGAAGAGGCTCCTGCTCCTTCCATCATCTGGAGGCACCTGGACCAGCATGACTCTCAGTGCCTGCACTGCATCGTGTTAAGAACCACCCAAAAAGAACTCCACTCAGCTGAGGGAAGCGTTGTGTAGAGCATAACCAGCCCAAGGAGAGTTTTCTTTCTGGAGCAGTTCATACAGGAGAGGTAGGGGCCATAAAAGACAACGGGATGCAGCTCTAAAATCCTGGCTGTGGATGGGGAAGAAGGACAGTGCTTTTCACAAGTTGGTGCATCGTCAGGCTGCTTGACGAGGCTTTATTTGCTTCTACCACGTGTGAGATTGCACTGCCAAGGCCACCAAACCATCCAGCAATCACGGGTACATGAAACCACGAGGCCAGTCTAACTTTGCAGGGTACACACTGCTCACCAGAGCTAACCAGTCCATGGAGAGCAGCCAGATATCTTTTAATACTCCTCCTATAAAGGACCAAACAACACAAGCCAAGCTGCCTCTTCAATAGGCGGCTTAGAGAGGAGAAAGGATGGTACCCACCAGGACACAAAGAACTCCAGATCTATAAAAAGAAATCAAAGGACAAGAAGAAGACAGAGGTGCGTACCCAGAGGAGAGAGGTGCCATGGCTTTCAGGCTGTTGGGATTTCGGATCATTTTATCTAAGGTGTTGACAATTTGTCCGAATTTGGGTCTGTGGTTTCGGTCCTTCTGCCAACAGTCCAGCATGAGCTGGTGCAGGGCGTTAGGGCAATCCATAGGTGGTGGCAACCGATAGTCCTGTTCGATAGCATTGATCACCTGCGAGAGGAGGAAAAAAAAAGAGGTCAATATAGTGGCAATAAATCTGTTTAATTCATAATGTTCGTTTTCTTGGATCCCGAAGTTGACTGGCCAACCATACTGCAGTGGAGCCGCTCTGACTGCTGCCTGTCCTATCAGTCAACAATTCTTGTAGCCATGCACCACTCCCTAAACCCTCTGCATGTCACAGAATCATAGAATGGTTTGAGTTGGAAGGAACCTTAAAGATCATCTAATTCTACCCTCCTTGCCACAACTTCCCTGGGTAACCTGGGCCTTGGCACCTTAATCACGAAGAGTTTCATCCTAATGCCCAGTCTAAATCTTTCCCTTTCCAATTTAAAGCCATTCCCCCTCATCCTATCACTCCATGAATTTGTGAAAAGTCCCTCCTTAGCTTTCTCCTATGCCCCCTTCAGGCACTGTCCGTCTCGTTCTCCTATAAGGTGACACCAGGCTTGCTCAGTCAGACTTCTGATCAGTCACGTCCATCAATCTCCTCATCAGGGAAAAGAGACCAACCCTGCTACCTTGACAAGGATGCGTGAGCCTGCAGGTCCAAGAAAGAGGAAGGCGAGTCAGAAAAAGGCGTTTGTGTTTTCAGATGGGTTCGTGGCACAACACAACAGCTCACCAGGAGGAGAACATCTTCAGTGAAGGGTCTGCTTGTGAATTATAGCCAGAAGAAAGTGCCTCTGTGTTTTCTTTCCTCCAGCAGAGCTTTCTACTCCTGCCAACGACCCAGGCAACAGTGTGGTAGCACGGGACAGTGCGTCAAGCCAGGAGTCCCCTCTACGTGCAAACTGAAGAATGCAGTGAGGACCTAGACATCAGTCAGCAGAGCCAGGAGAACGTTGCTACAGCGCAAAGAGCAGGGCTGCAGCGCACCTTGCCTAAGCCACACTGCAGCGCTGTGGGCCAGTGCAAGAAGGCTTTGGTTTCTTCTTACTGCACCACACAACCTGGGAAAATGCCTGGTCCTGCAAGTGGGAACAGCGCATGGACAAGGGTGAGTGGATCTTCTTCCATCTCCCTGTCACTCTGCACCTGCAGCCTTCTGTTATCTCCTGGAGAATCAAGGAGGATGGAGCTGCACAGCTTCTTCCAGGGGCTGATGTTGCTCTGACAGATGATTGTAACAGGTAGACTTCTCCCACCTTCTTGGCCCGATGGACGTACACAAGCACGGGCAATGAAAGGTGAGCAGAAAGAACCTTGGGCACTGGAAACAGCCTTGTGCATGGCAACGAAAACAGAAGTGAAGATAAAAAAAACCAACTTGAGGATATTGAAAGCAGGGTCAGCAGATTGAAATGACCAAATCTCCACAGAGACAATAAAAAAGGTGAGGGAGATGGACAAAATGCCCCTGAGGGATCCAGAGGAGGGACCTCGATGTCTCTGCTATTCTCACCATGGCTTTGTCCAGCTGTCTTGCACACTTCCAAGGACAGAAAACTGTCTGGTGGGCTCCTGCAAGGCTGTACCACCCTCCTGGGCAGGACAGCGCGATCAATACATTGTGGATCAGGAAGGCTGCATAGAGAAAATTGAGGCTACTGCAGCTGGGGATGGGAGATCAGCAGGGAAAGGGCAGTAGAGATCATAGAATCACCAGGTTGGAAAAGACCCATTGGATCATCGAGTCCAACCATCCCCATCAATCACTAACCCATGTCCCTCAGCACCTCGTCCACCCGTCCCTTAAATCCCTCCAGGGAAGGGGACTCAACCCCCTCCCTGGGCAGCCTCTGCCCATGCCCAACGACACTGGAGGTGTTGGGGGAGTAGGACGCTGCTGCTCCGAGGAAGAGTAGGTGGCAGATGAATGGCAAGCAAGCCAGGATGTGAGGTGGGGTGTCTGGCAGGGTTTAGGGCTGTGGCTTCAGGCAGAGGATGGATTGGGAGGAGGCTCCAGACACTCAGGTGCTGGGCAGGCTGACCCAAGACGGATGGAGGCTGGCACTGGTGCTGCCAAAACAGATGGAAGAAGCTCTCCCTCCCATTGTCCTCCTGGCTGGACACGAAGGTCCAACCTGCAGCATCGCTGGTGTGCTTTGTGCAGCTCTTGGCTCTCATTCCGAGGTGCATCCTCTCCCCTCTCCCAGTTCTCTGGATGGCAGATCCGTTCGAGAGAGAGGGGAGGAGACACACAGGGTAAGCGTGGCTGGGGAGGGTCATCACATCAGCAACAAGAGCTTGTCTCTGGCATGGACTGAGTAGCTTCCCAACAAGCTGCTCGCCTTGCTGCCAGCAGATGCGTCCCACGAAGGTTCACAGGCTGCATGCTGTCTCCTGGCCACCCCAGGCGCTCACACCCCAGGGTCAGGAGGCTAATCTGCAGCAGATATTCACCACACGCTCATTTGCAGAGAGGATCGGCTGCAATTAAGCGGTGACAGCTTCTAGGGCACAGTGCCCTGCAGCATAAGGAGGGGAAGAAGAGGCTGGGGAGAGGTGGCCTGCAGCCAGGGAGACAAGCGTGGGCTCTATCACCCCCAGGAGCTGAACTGGGGTTGCAGGAGGAGAAAACACTGAGGGAAGAGGTCCAGGGAGGAGGACAAGGGAGAGGGGCGTCAGCAGGCTGTGTGTACAGAGAGTGCACAGGTAGCAAGAAGGGTTGCCTGCAGGAAGCGCTTGAAACTGCAGGGGTTAATGAAGCCTGTACAGGAGGGGAATTGTCCTTTATGAGAGGGCCATGCTCCCACCTCCTTTCCCTTTGGCTCCAACAACTGACGTAATGTTTTTTTCTCGCTGGCAGAGGCCGCCCAGGGAGGGGGTTGAGTCACCTTCCCTGGAGGGGTTTAAGGGATGGGTGGACGAGGTGCTGAGGGACATTGTTTAGTGATTGATGGGAATGGTTGGACTCAATGATAAAGTGGGTCTTTTCCAACCTGGTGATTCTATGATTCTGGGATGCCAGGGGCTGGGATAAGGCTACAAATAGCCAAAGGTGCTGAGATATCACTAATCTGCTCCAAGCGCTAGTGACTCACTTGAGTCACTTTCCCATCAGGTACTAGGGAGGCGATTGTACCACTCTGGAGAAACCTGACGTGGCATGGATGGAGTTACATTGATTTAAAAAAGGTCTGACTTGTCATCAGGGAGGGAGGAGTTGCAGGAGACAGGTGGGAGCTTGGCTCTCACCCTCTCCCTCTAAGGCAGAGTTTTTCAGGATGATGGTGATGGTGGTGGCAGCCTGAAGGCTTCCAATGATCTGCCAAGAGGCAGGTCTGAAACCAGCTAGAAGACAGGCAGATGATATAACATGCAGGTTTGCAAGACCCAAGCTTGCACCACAGGAAGAGGAGAGCCTTTTGCACACCATGGGTCCATCCAGGTGTTTGGTGTCAGGTCCTGAGGGCTTGCAAGGTGAAGACCACATGAAGAAGGAGAGCTCTTCAGAGAGACAATGTTAAAAGACACTTGGGAGTGTCCCTACACCAACAGAGTTTTCTGTAGAACCCTGCACGGCACTCATTGCCTCTGGACAGATGGACCTTAACCACCCAGGTATGAGGCCAAAAGAAACAGGGAGAATGGCATTACTATGATGTGGACTGCAGCCACAAGTGATCCTTGCATGGAAGCAAGGACTCATGGAAACTGCCTGAGCCCCAAGGTTTGAGGAGTGCGTTGTTCCACCTGAATTCGAGAAGAGGCATAAAGCATTTTTATGCCTGTTCTGAAATACTTTGTGGTTTTGGTTTTGAGTTGTGTACAAGTTGCTTGGACACATCACAGTTCAGGCTTGCCATGGGGAAATTTGATGACCATCAAAGTGGAAGATCATAGAATCATAGAATCACCAGGTTGGAAAAGACCCATCAGGTCATCAAGTCCAACCACTCCTATTAAACACTAACCCATGTCCCTCAACACCTCATCCACCCGTCCCTTAAACCCCTCCAGGGAAGGGGACTCAACCCCCTCCCTGGGCAGCCTCCACCAGTGCCCAATGACCCTTTCCATGAAAAATTTTTTCCTAATGTTCAGCCTAAACCTGCCCTGTTGGAGCTTGAAGCCATTCCCTCTCGTTGTGTCCCCTGTCACTTGGGAGAAGAGCCCAGCTCCCTCCTCTCCACAACCTCCTTTCAGGCAGTTGGAGAGAGCAATGAGGTCTCCCCTCAGCCTCCTCTTCTCCAGGATAAACACCCCCAGCTCTCTCAGCCGCTCCTCTTGTTCTCCAGCCCCCTCACCAGCTTCATTGCTCTTCTCTGGACTCGCTCCAGAGCCTCAACATCCTTCTTCTGGTGAGGGGCCCTGAACTGAACATGGGGTTCAAGGAGTGGTCTCACCAGTGCTGAGATGTCCTTGACCATGACAGAGGGGTTGGACGAGATGATCTTTAAAGGTCCCTTCCAACTCAAACCATACTATGACTCCCTGACTATAGCAGACTTTCACCAAATGCAGATGAAGATCTGTTCGCTGCTCCAGGAGCTCTCAGGTCAGTGGCAACATGTCATTTTCCACTTGCCTGCTCCCTTTCCTTCTGGGCATTCCCAATGCCCCTGGACATGCTCACATGTCCTGCTGCGGTGGATGTTGTGCAGTCCCAAATCTCTGCCACAACAGCATAATGGGACTAGAACGAAAGCCAAAGTTATCCTCATTACTTCTTCTAAAGCTGCTGACCTCGGACATGTCTCCCATGACAAAGAAGGCTCGGACACGCTGCACAGCTCTGGCTGTAGCCATGTTTTGGCCTTGGAATACTCCCTATTTCAATGTTTCTGCTCCTTGTTTCTTAACAACTCACATCTTGGTTGGTCATATCCCAGTAGGGCCGCTCTCCGTATGACATCACCTCCCACATGACTATTCCATAGCTCCACACATCACTGGCCGAGGTGAATTTTCGGTACTGAATGGCCTCAGGTGCTGTCCACCGTATTGGGATCTTTCCACCCTGCAGGGAACAAACAGAGAGGACAGTGACAGAGAGAGCAAGGGCAATGGAAAAAAAATGAGTGTCCAAAACATCTATGTGCAATATGCTCATAACATTCAAGAAGGAAGGGACTGCGGAACTGTCTGAACACGGAATCAGGATGGCTGTGGGTTGGCCAAGTCTGGGAAACCTTCAAGGATGAGGGTTCCTCCCTTTTCTCTGGTGATCAGTCCCAGGGCTGCACCACTTGCCTGGGGAAGAAACTTATCCTGTTGTTCACCTTGAACCTCCCAAGCCATATTTTTCCCTCTTTCCCCTTATTCCATCACCTGGTACCACTGCAAAGAGTTTGGCTGTGCCTTCCTCATGACTACCCTTCAAACAGAATCATAGAACCACAGAATCACCAGGTTGGAAAAGACCCACTGGATCATCGAGTCCAACCATTCCCATCAATCACTAACCCATGTCCCTCAGCACCTCGTCCACCCGTCCCTTAAACCCCTCCAGGGATGGTGACTCAACCCCCTCCCTGGGCAGCCTCTGCCAGTGCCCAATGACCCTTTTCCGGGATCTCCCCCTCTCCCCATCTCTCTTCCTCCACCCATCCCACCTCCTCCAGAGAAGCAGCTTTACCAGTGCGCTGGTGTAGGTGGGATCAGAGGTGTCGTCCTCCAGAAATCGAGAGAGGCCAAAGTCGGAGACTTTGCAGACCAGGTTGCTGTTCACCAGGATGTTGCGGGCTGCCAGGTCCCGGTGCACGTAGTTCATATCAGCCAGATACTTCATGCCGGCTGCGATGCCCCGCAGCATGCCCACCAGCTGGATCACTGTGAACTGCCCGTCGTTTTGCTTAGAGGAAAAGAGAAGAAGACAGCAAATTAGAGAAACAAATTCCCAGCTTGCCATCATCAGGCAAACAGCCAGGAACCTCTTCCCACGCTACGTGGCAAGTCACAGCTATGCTACAGGGACATCAGTTCCTTCTCCTTTGTACTCAGAACTGGTGAGACCGCTCCTCGAATCCTGGGGTCAGTTCTGGGCCCCTCACCACAAGAAGGACGTTGAGGCTCTGGAGCAAGTCCAGAGAAGAGCAACGAAGCTGGGGAAGGGGCTGGAAAACAAGAGGAGCGTCTGAGAGAGCTGGGGGTGTTTATCCTGGAGAAGAGGAGGCTGAGGGGAGACCTCCTTGCTCCCTCCAACTCCCTGAAAGGAGGTTGTGGAGAGGAGGGAGCTGGGCTCTTCTCCCAAGGGACAGGGGACAGGACAAGAGGGAACGGCCTCACAGGGGAGGTTCAGGCTGGACATTAGGAGAAAATATTTCACAGAAAGGGTCACTGGGCACTGGTAGAGGCTGCCCAGGGAGGGGGTTGAGTCCCCTTCCCTGGAGGGGTTTAAGGGACGGGTGGACGAGACGCTGAGGGACATGGTTTAGTGATTGATGGGAATGGTTGGACTTGATGATCCTGGAGGTCTTTTCCAACCTGGTGAGTCTATGATTCTATGATTTGCCACAACGTGTAGAGGAGGTTTCAGAAGGGTCAATCTATTCCTGTTGAGGAAGTTATCTGCCTTCAGTGAAATATCCATTCCAAACTCAGACCTACACATATTCAGTTGGAGCAGTTGGAGGTGACATCCTGCTATGTTAAAGCAACATCAGACTGTTCCTTTATGTCTTAGAATCATAGAAGGGACCTTACAGATCATCTAATTCCAACCCTCCTTCCCTGGGCAGGGACACCTCCCACAGAGGCAGTTTATAAATGCCTGCAGGTAGGAACAGCCTTTCACAAGCATGAGTGGGCACACGCACAGAATGGACGACGGCCTTGGTGCCTCCTTCAGCTCATTTAATCATTGCTCTTCTCTGGACTCACTCCAGAGCCTCAACATCCTTCTTGTGGTGAGGGCCCAGAACTGACCCCAGGATTCGAGGAGCGGTCTCACCAGGGCCGAGTCCAGAGGGAGAAGAACCTCCCTGGTCCTGCTGGCCACGCCGTGTCTGATCCAAGCCAAGATGCCATTGGCCTTCTTGGCCACCTGGGCCACTGCTGGCTCATGTTCAGTCGCTGTCACCAACACCCTCAGGTCCTTCTCCTCCAGGCACTTTCCAGCCAGACTTCTCCTACTCTGGAGCTGCTCAGGGTTGCTGTGCCCCAAGTGCAGGACCCGGCATTTCCTGAGCTCTGGGCTATGCAGCAGTTGCCCCAGTGGCAAGGGATATTAGCCAGCGAAGGGCATAGTGCTACTGGCTCAGTGAAGGGAATTCTCCCCTGCAGTTCTCCTCTGACCCAACACAATCGCTGGGCTGCATGCTCCTGGGATCTCATACCCGCAAGAAGGAGTCCAGCGAGCCATTCTCCATGAACTCCGTAATGATCATGACCGGTGAACTCTTGGTCACCACCCCCTCCAGGTGGATGACATTGGGGTGGTCGAACTGCCCCATGATGCTGGCTTCGCTCAAGAAGTCCCGTCTCTGCTTCTCCGTGTAACCAGATTTCAGGGTCTTGATGGCCACGAATATCTCCCTCTTGCCTGGCAGCTTGAGATGCCCACTGCACACCTCGCCAAACTCCCCTGTGAACAGAGAGGACAGGTACAGCTTGTTGGCCTCCCAGACCTCTGCTTGTCTCCCCGAGGAACCCTGCTCCCACGGGCTCCAGCCTACACGCCCTAAGGTGACCACTCACCATCTGCTCTGTGCTTCCTCCCTCCCTCCACACCAAAGACCTCGCTTGAGGTGGATGCATCATCGGTGAGGAGCAATAGACATTACAGGAACTCCTTGTCTCTGGCACCAGATGGGCCCCACCTTGCTCCCACTAGTCCACGTTGGGTTAAGCATAAGACCCTCCTGACATCAGTCTTCCCAGTACACAAAACCCTCACCAAAGCCCGAGATCACAAAGGAGACCGTGCAGGTGTGGCCACCTACCTGCCCCAATCACCTGCTCAATTTTAACACAAGAAATATCGATTTCTTTTGCAAATTCCCTGACAGCCTCATTGGGATCTTCATAGGTGAACGGATCGATGTAGATCTTCATCCCCGGCGTCACTGCATAAAGGTGAGGGAGAGAGTCAGGCAGGTGCAAATGAAATGACTTGAGGGCTGGCGTTGAGGAAAAGAGAACTTGGCTTGGGTGGGGGGTCTTTTTGACCTTGATAAGTGACACCATCAAGGGCACGGAGCAGACACAGCAAAGCAGTTTGAGAAAGAACATGCAGAGCCACGTTTGCACAGAACTATTAAAGCTGGAGTCTAATGAATATTGGCCCGTAAGTCCTTGTTGGGGCAGTGGAGGGCTGCAAACTGACTGCAGAGAGTCCTCTGCATGCTGCTTCCACCATCCCACCATAGGCATGGAAAGTGGAGGAGGAGACCTGGGCTCAGCGCTCAAGACAGGGAGGTGATGAGGATCCGTCTTGGGCTTTAAACTGAGGCACATAATAGAATCATGGAGTGGGGTTAGGGTTGGAAGAGACCAACCCCTCTGTCACGGGACACCTCCCACTGGATCAGGTTGCTCAAAGTCCCGTCCAACTTGGCCTTCAACACCTCCACGTGCTGCTCTTGGTTCTCTACATGGAGATGTAAAGGGAAGGCACCTCTAGGTGTTTGATCCTATGGATACAGCCACCACACCAGATTCACTCCTGCATGGAGATGTCTGTGACCCTTCCAGGGGCAGCAGAAGCAGGATGAACATTCCAGTCTGCCTCCTCTTCTCCTGGATGAGGCTGGGTACCCTCTTGGTAGCCTGAGTGCTGCTGAGACAACTGTAGGGGACAGAGGGGATGTGGCAAAAGCTGAGCTCTCCCTGCTAGGCAGAACAGGAGCCACGGCGCTGCGTGAAAGGCAGTGGCCATGGGACCTGGTGAAGCTGATGCCATGTTGCATGCTATCTCCATGGTGGGACACCATGGTTCTCCCTTTCCTATACTCCTGAAGCGAGTCCAGAGAGCAATGAAGCTGGTGAGGAGCTGGAGAAGAAGAGGAGCGGCTGAGAGAGCTGGGGGTGTTTAGCCTGGAGAAGAGGAGGCTGAGGGGAGACCTCATTGCTCTCTCCAACTACCTGGAAGGAGGTTGTGGAGAGGAGGGAGCTGGGCTCTTCTCCCAGGGCACAGGGGACAGGACGAGAGGGAATGGCCTCAAGCTCCGACAGGGGAGGTTTAGGCTGGACTTTAGGAAAAAATTTTTCATGGAAAGGGTTATTGGGCACTGGAACAGCTGCCCAGTTAGGGGGTTGAGTCCCTTTCCCTGAAGGGGTTTAAGGCACGGGTGGATGAGGTGCTGATGGACATGGTTTAGTATTTGATAGGAATGGTTGGACTCGATGATCCGGTGGGTCTCTTCCAACCCGGTGATTCTATGATTCCTTTTGCTGACTGCTGGGATGACCCAGACTGGGTGTATGAGGAGAGCAGAGCTCAAGCTCACTAGGTAAGGAGCTCAAGACAGAACTAGAGGCACAACTCACAGCTCTCCACATCTTGGATGCTGGTAGGATTCAGGACAATTGTTCAATACTCACAGGGCTCCCTGCACCGAGGCAATTTGCTCACCATAAACTGGAGCCTCTCTCCAGCAATCACTGAGCAGGGACCATGTCTGGGACCAGCGTCTGGAGTGACAGTGGCTAAGAGACACCCAGGGCACAGCTCATCTGCATCCAGTGGCATCGAGCCTGTTGCGACAGTTGTGATGTCCCAGCTCTTAATGCCAGCTCAGCCTGAAGCTGTCACGTTCCGCACCAGACCCCAGGAGAAAGTGTGAATGTGTGTTTGCACATGCAGCACGTGCTGAGAAACAAGTGAGAGCTGCATTTACATAATTGCTCTGCGAGAGCATCAGTTTGTCCTGGTGAGTTATAGCAACACAGCCAGCACAGAGCTGGTGTTCAAGGCTTTGCCTGTCAGGAAAGGTTTCCCAGGTAAAAACAACAGAGAGCCCTGCGCTGAAATATTGCTGAGCTTTTCCATTTTCTGAACAAGGGCCAAAACTGTCTAGGAAGGAGGTATAAGAAAGGCAGAAATCCTGAAGCTGCAAGTAAAAGGTAAATAACAGCTGAGATCGGAACGAGGCAGGAGTATGGGGACAGGTCTCTAGAGAGGGAGGAGAAAAGCATTTCAGAGAGCATGCAGCAAGGGGTTAGCGAGGGGAAGGAGGATGCAGAGTGTGCAACGACCGCTGGATGTGAGGGAGGGGTTTGCAACACACCGGGATGTGGGAACACGGAGGCTGCAAGAGAGGAGATGTTGTGGATTGTATTATACACCGATAAGACAGATACAGCTGATATCTAGGAGGATTTGGGGAGTGCTGGGATGGGCTCTAGCAAAGGCACCACAAGGTGTGTGGGTTCCTGCAGGGGGACAGCACTCCACAGGCTGTGGGTGTGATACAATATATGGAATATTTTGATTTAAGCTAAAGTATAGTTAAGTTTGTCTAAGCAGTTGTGGGTTTTTTTTGAAGTTAGACAGAATGTCCCTCTTTAAAATGTTGGTTTCCAGTCATTATTTGTTCTTTGATGATGATAACATCTTGTGTTCAATATGATCTGTGCGGAACAGAGGTGTCTGCTTCTATAATCACCTCTATTTGCAGTATTTTCTATCTTAAAGTCAAGGTCAAGCAGAGAGCTTGCTTTCTAAAACTCCAAAATGAGTTTTAGGGAGTTTTATTTGCTGGCTTTTTCGGTATCGGGTGCATCCAGACAGGGGATGCTGCCCACAAGCTCAGGAAGCAGGGCAGCAAGACATGGTGTGGTGGCAGCTAGTGCACTGCAGCAGGGGGTGAAGCATGTGGAGGAGGTTTTAGATGTCACAGGGGTTTCTAGAGCATGCACAGGTCACCCCTGCATGGCTGGCACCATGAATTACGAGGCAGGGCAGGGCTGGAGGTCACAGGGCAGGGATCAAGGCAGCACCGAGGTCCTCCTGCCTACACATGCACATGGGTGGCCTGAGCCCTCCCCACATGCCACGAGGAATGAGTGAACAGGAACACAAACCGAAGAGCGAGCGGACCCCCAGGCCTGGCGGGAGCCCGCGGTACGTACTGTGGCCACTGGTATAGTGCTGCAGCTTGTCGGTGTACTCGGAATCAGCACGCTCAAAGCCCCGTCTTCTGGAAAGAAAGGGAGTCCTGAACGCCCGCACGGCTCCACCGGGGCTGAGAGACCTACCATGAGAGCATCTCTTCCCTCCTCACCTCCCCGTTTCCATCCCTTCCTACCCCTGCCACCTTCTGTCTCCTGTCACCATCCCCTTGCACAGCTCCAGCCCTGGGTCGCGCGCTCACGCTGCCCTACCTGTTGCAAACGATAACGATGACGACTACAGCAATGAGGAACACCAATCCCGCTGCAGAGGAGCCGATGATGAGCGGCAGCTTCTCCTGCACGCTGGTCTGGTACTCAGCTGGCGTGGAAAGAAGAGAGAATGGGTTACTAAGGTACAGAATGGGTTGCACTACCAAGCTCATCAAGGTCAGAGCGTGGACCTGAGTACTGACCTACAGTTTATGGTCATTAGTAATGGGATTCCTGCCCTGGTTCTGGTCCAGGACACCTAGTGCTGCCCCAGGCATGGCTCAAGCTGGATGTGCCCTAGCAAGAAGGTCGAATGGAGCTATCATAGAATCACAGAATGGTTTGGGTAGAAAGGGACTTCAAAGCACATCCAGTTCCAACCCCCTGACATGGGCAGGGACACCTCCCACTGGATCAGGGAGCTCAAAGCTCCATCCAACCTGGCTTCCCCACCCTTGCAAGGAAAACGTTCTCATCTCAGTCTCCCCTCTTTCAGCTGGAAACCATTCCCCCTCGTCCTATCCCTGCACTCCCTGATCAATAGCCCCTCCCCAGCTTTCCTGGAGACCCTTTCAGTACTGGAAGGCTGCTCTAAGGTCTCCCAGGAGTCTTTTTGAATGTCTCACAGATGCATGTTGTGCCTTGCTCCTTGGCCTCAGGGCCAGAAAACTGGCTGGGCCTGTTTTACTTAGCATCACAGATTTAGAAAACAGGGAACCAAGTCTGCATTTGTCATCGGCAGCTGTGAAAATCATAGCTTTTGTTCCTTCTAAATCCAACTGAGTGAACTGAAAAGCTTGGCAGAAATTAGCCTGATGATGGGATGTCCTGCATCGACCACCAAGCACCCAAGCCGGTCTCTAGGTCTTGCCAGGTTGAATAAACACACGTGAGTTCTCAAAGCACTCTTGAGGGACTAACAGCTGCCCCCACACCTCCATCTTGTCCAAGTCTCTCTAGATCCCATGTCACCTTTATGCAGAATCACAGAATCACCACGTTGGAAGAGACCCACCGGATCATCGAGTCCAACCATTCCCATCAATCACTAAACCATGTCCCTCAGCACCTCGTCCACCCGTCCCTTAAACCCCTCCAGGGATGGTGACTCAACCCCCTCCCTGGGCAGCCTCTGCCAGTGCCCAATGACCCTTTCCATGAAAAATTTTTTCCTAATGTCCAGCCTGAACCTCCCCTGGTGGCGCCTGAGGCCATTCCCTCTCATCCTGTCTCTGAAGCTGAAGACTCACCTTCTGTCATGGTCTGGAAATACATCTTGCCACTGTACCGGCCGTAGCCAGCCACGGTTCGTGCCCGCACCTGGAAGACGTAGATGGTGCCAGCTTTGAGGTTTTGCACTGCCACGGTATTCGTGGGGCTCTTCACTGTTGTCGAATTTAACTCGCTCAGATCCTGCCAAGAAAATAGAAACCTAGCATCAGAAAACAGAGCCGAGAACCAGGCACTGCATTCCTGGAAGGAGGAAGCACAGCAGAGCAGGGTAGCGTGGGTGGAAAGACCTCCATGGGGAATCACAGAATCATAGAATCACCAGGTTGGAAGAGACCCACCGGATCATCGAGTCCAACCATTCCCATCAAACACTAAACCATGTCCCTCAGCAATGATCATGAACAGGAGACCATGAACAGATTCTTCCAAGCCTGCCTTCTGGTGGGGAGACACAGAAGCATGAATGGGAATTACCGGTACCCCTGGGCTACCCACCACCTCTCAGGAAAGGGCTCTGATGAAGGTATCGTCTAGAAACATCAAGTTGTTTCTCCAAGCCTTGAGCTCACTGGGGATGGGAACTACTTCCCTTGTCTATGCCCACTTTCTCCTAGCACCATCCTCCTTCCTCACTCCAGCACCCCTATTCACTCTTCCCCGTCTCCCTTTGCCAGTTCTGAATCATAGAATCATAGAATCACCAGGTTGGAAGAGGCCCACCGGATCATCGGGTCCAACCATTCCTATCAAACACTAAACCATGTCCCTCAGCAAAGTCCACCTGAACACAGGGTTTTGGAACTCAGGAGAAGTATTGCTACCATCCCTCTGCTCAGGACCTGCCTCCCCAAGGACCACAGTGAAGTTTTCCAAGCTGGGGAACTGAAGAGCCAACTTAAAACTGACTATGAAACTACTTTGGAATTTTTGTCCTGCTCCTAGAGTGCAGTTTTTAAGCTGAGGACTGGAAAATTCATATCACAATGGCATACATGGTATCACACTTGTGTAGGAGATGGATCCATCACTGCCCTTAGTAATAAGGCCCTTGACTGAGCATCCAGAAGCACCTGCTGATGGGCCAGCAGGGTCCAGGAAAGCTGGGGAGGGGCTCTTGATCAGGGAGTGCAGGGAGAGGATGAGGAGAATGGGTTTCAGCTGAAGGAGGGGAGATGGAGATGAGATCCTGGGGAGAAATGGGTGGGGAGGCCCTGGCCCAGGTTGCCCAGAGCAGGGGTGGCTGCCCCATCCCTGGAGGGGTTCAAGGCCAGGCTGGATGGGGCTTTGAGCCCCTGATCCAGTGGGAGGTGTCCCTGCCCGTGGCAGGGGTGGGACTGGGTGGGCTTTGAGGTTCGTTCCAACCCACTCATTCCATGATTCTGTGACGAGATGATCTCTTTGCTGGTCACCGTCAAGAAAACAGACAGTCCCTGCACCACTAGGTCAGCAGAGGAGTCTGAAAGATGGTCCTGAATGTGGTGCTCCCTAGGATCAGGGGCAAGGTGGCCAGAAAGTCCTGCAAGTCCATGCAAAGCAGCAATCTATGCAAACAGATGATGTTTCTGGGAAAGAGAAAGATCTTTTGAAAGCCAACCTGTGAGGATGAGCCCCTGTAAAAGGAGACGCAGGCACCAATTTTTGAATCAGATTTTTGTGACACTGTCGAAATTGCTCATCCTTTCTGGTAACACCCTTGATCTGCAAGCCAGGTGGCCTTGCCAGGGTCACTGGTTGGAGCAGAGAAGCAGTTGACAGCTCAGAATCTGAGCTGGCAAGTTGGCAAGCAAGACCCTGAAGCTGTGTTTGACTGCAAGTCATAGAATCATAGAATCATCAGGTTGGAAGAGACCCACCGGATCATCAAGTCCAAACCCAGGAACTCCCACCCCACAGCTTCAGCAGAGAAGTGCGATAACCTCACGAGCAGAGGCAGGGACTAGCAGAAAGCTGTCATCAGACACACAGTTTGTGCAATCCCATCAAGTGGGACTGAGCCTGATCAAGAGACTGGGCTTTTGTCTCAGCTGTGGAGCTCCACTGGAAGGGCACAGCGAGATCGCTTCTCGTACTGCATCACCATGAGATCAGCCTGAAACTCCCAGTGAAGAGCCAACTTCTGCTGTGGTCTCCTGAGTGACAGCGGGTATCAAAGAGCTATCAGGCAGGAGGTCCTGTCTTGTGATGAACTAAGGTTTCCTCACAGAGGTTCACATTGTGCACGCTGTCGCTCTCTTGAGCTGCTCTGATCGCCTGCAGGCACCAGTGAAGCAGAGATCAATGGGGAGTCTTGCAAGCCCTTTGTCAGGGGCTGTGTCCTCAGCTGCTGGACCACAGGCTGGGTCAGAGGTCATTTTACCCACCAATAACTGACGGCGTTTGCCTTTGGGGGCTGCTGATCTCCTTCTTTTCCTCTCTCCACATTGCTAGCAATTTTAATTTTGTGTTCATTCACTTCTGAGAGCAACATTGGTGCCTCACTCAGAGGATCTTCTGCACAACCAGAAGCTGTGGCACCAGCAAACCTTAGAGGTCCACAAAAACCATTCACCACAAGGCTCTATAAAGTACATCACGTTGAACCAACATTCTCCTCGTGTTCCTGGGACACCCTGATGTTTACTCATTCAGTCATTACACTAGAGCAGAAGACCAAACACCCCGTCATCTGCAAGGATGATCATTCCAATGACCTGGGTTCATGCAGACTCTGCCTCACTGCTGCACAGCAGCTGGAAGATGATATTCATGGAGTTATTTCTTCTAGTATGAAGGTTTTCATGAATCAGGCTGCCTCACTACAATATAAGACTCACTGCAATATAAGACAATATTCATGGAGTTCATTTCTTCTTGTATGGTTTTGATGAAGCAAGGCTGGTGTGGGCAGCTGGTGAGAGAGGGGTCTGGCAGGAATGTGTTTCTCCAAGTGTGCAGTCAAACTCAAGAGCCTCGAGAAGAGGAGGCTGAGGGGAGACCTCATTGCTCTCTCCAACTGCCTGAAAGGAGGTTGTGGAGAGGAGGGAGCTGGGCTCTTCTCCCAAGGGACAGGGGACAGGACGAGAGGGAATGGCCTCAAGCTCCACCAGGGGAGGGTCAGGCTGAACATTAGGAAAAATTTTCACAGAAAGGGTCATTGGGCACTGTCAGAGGCTGCCCAGGGAGGGGGTTGAGTCCCCTTCCCTGGAGGGGTTTAAGGGACGGGTGGACGAGGTGCTGAGGGACATGGGTTAGTGATTGATGGGAATGGTTGGACTTGATGATCCAGTGGGTCTTTTCCAACCTGGCAATTCTGTGAAGAGGCTTGGAAAGGCTGGTGGCACATCACTCTGCAGGGTAACGCAGAGCAGCTCTGCAAACACCTGAGACACCTTCACTGAAAACAGCACTCAGGAACAGTCTTCTCTTCTAAAATCTACATCAGTTTTATTGATCTGGACCTGGTGCTAAAGGTGCCTGGGTATTGCCGGGGTGTTTGGGAATTAAACTAAAGGCTGTGAAAAGCTTGAGTACAGCTACACAGACAAGAAAGATCAAGCAAAGATAAGCACACAGCAAACCGATTGCCTTGTTTGTCTTGTCAGGCCTCAGCACTCCCTTGGACCTTTCCCAGGCAGGCTAGGAGAGAAATAGGTCAGGAAATGTTCACAGTTTTAGTGCTCAAGGGCTTGGATGAATCCTCGGAGGCCCTTAGATGGCACTGAGAACACATTTGTTTCAACATCATTTGTCCAGCTGTTTGAGGGAACCTCATCCCTGCTCCTGGAGGACTTCAAATTGAATGCACTGGGCAAGCTTCCAAGTGGATATATAGCTCAGGAAATCTGTGGCTGTCTATCTGAGGAACGTGTGCTCATGGCTGAGCTCTCCTTTAATCCCAGACTGCAAGCAAAGAGCATTTACACCTCCCTTATCAAACCTATTTCCCCTCGGTGCATTGATTAGCCACCAGCTCTGCAGCAACCTGAACCTTCACTTCAAGCACTTCTCCCCTTCGATCCATCTGGGCTTCTCCTGCAGGTCCAGGTGGTTTAAAGTCCAAGTCCAAGCCGTTGTTTTTTCTCGCAGGTTTGTGGAGTTTGTTTTTTTCCCCTGCTGATTTTGGTTTGAATTTGGAAATCCTAATTAAAAACGACACCCTTCTTCTTTCCTCACTGGTTTGATTTTGAGTCCTCAGCTGATTCCCCTTTCCACGAGTCAAACTTCAGTTAAACCAGAGTCTGATCAACGAAGAAAGCCTTTCTTGAAACACTGAGAATCTGTGAAACACCCAAAAGACCTGCAAAAATGATGTCGAAAAACTCATGTTTTATCAGCCAAAAAAAAAAAAGCCAAAGAAAAATGTCAACGTTGTCAAAGATCTGCTCTGCGTGTCCACACCACGACAATCTGCTGAGGGTCCTGAGCAAACAAAGCCACACGTACAAAGCTAGTCCAAGGCCATGTGCCAAATTATCATGCGTAGCTGAATTCTGGCCCACGTGGGATTGAGGAGGGATGCTTAGATGTGGTGAAAGGATCCTGCCAACCACCCTGAGCATGGATTTTTGGGGCCCGCAGCTCCTCGCCTTTCCTGGGGAACACCACTTGTGAGAAGATCTCGAGAGCATTTGGCCTTCCAGCCAAGGATCCGATCGAGCGTGGTGTGGCAGGAGCATCTGGATGCTTCTTGCAGCAAACTGAGCCCTGGGGAGAAGCAGCGTGGATCCCAGACAGGGCAGGAAAGGTGTCACAGGGCTCCCTGGCAAGGTTTTCTCTTAATCTTCCTACCTCATTATTTTCCCTAAAGCCCCCTCCAAGGCTTTGGACAGCACAGGGGAAGAGGAACCCCAGCTCTTGCTCTGTCCTGGGGACAGGTGGGGAACATCAAGCAGCAGCTGTGGCTCCACGCTCAGGGTTGATGATGTCCCACACCGCAGCCTGGAGAGCAGGAAAGTTCTCCGAGACAGACGAGGAGCAGTGTCTCCAGCTTTCCAGAAACTCCTGGGCACCACGAAGGCTGCATCCAGCTCTTCTCCCACCTCCACCACCAGCTGCCGCAGGTCGCCTCTCCTCCACCCTTCAGCTCCACCAGCCCTTTCCCCATCAAAGGGCTCCAGCGCATCCTAAAACATTTGCACCACTGACCAAACCAGGCACAAAAAATGAGCTGAACATCTTCAAACAATCACCACACAGGGACCTTAGGGCACGTCCTAAGCTGAATTATTTTGCTTGGCAAGGACAGCTGATTATTCTTCAGGTGCTGGACACTAGGGTGGGTCTCCAGTTCCCACACTCCAGGATGAATTTAGTGACTTCGGACAAAAACTACTGCATCCTTTCCAAACAAAGACCAAACTGATTTCTTCAATAAAACAAACATTGCCAGGCACCTCTTGGAGGTAGAAAAATCTGCATTAAGGAGAGGATCACAATGAGCAGCCGACTGGCTCTAATGATGTGAAAGAAAACCACGGTGTCGCCTCTGTACAGGCATTTTTAATACCACCAAGAACAGCAATGCCATAAATAAACTGTGACATGGAAACAAAAAATACACCTTTGCTTCAGGTATTGCAAGCAGCTCTTTCTTGTTAACACTGAAAGACGTATTCGAGGTTTTTGTATTTAATTTATGCCTTTATATAGAGGAGAATCCAGTCAAAATGAAGAGCCAAACCATTTTTTTCTACACAACGCACACACTGCTGTTCTTACATTTGAACCAGGAAACAAAATTCCACTCAAAATAATATAACGAGCTCCAGAGAGATTTGCTGAGCACATGGGACAGTTGGCAGTGAAATATTTTGGGAGCAAACCCCTTCTGTGCCAACTGGCAGTCGAGGGAGGACACACAGGGATGTGTCTCACACCTCATTCAAACTGCAAAGCTGATGGGAGGTGGAGGAAAGTGTGACACATCCAAAGCTGGGCAGTTTGGGACTGTTCCCAGGGAGGAACTAAATGGCTTTGAATCTCAAAACTCAGCACAGCAATGACAGGACTAACATGGGATTCGGACCCGTCAGGCCAGCAGAGAAGGATGCAGAGCGCTCTTGAGTTGAAGTGTATGAAGCTGAAGTGTATGAAGACCCTGACCAGTCATGACCCCTGATGGATCAGACCTTGAGTGTACAACTGGAACTGTGCAGCGAAGGCTACCACATCCAGAGGAATTTGGAGAGATAAATCCACTGCCTGTAGCTCTTAGCTGTTCCACTTCTTTCTTAACCTCTTTCCAAATCCTCTGAGGTTTGCTTGCTGTGCGACCAAGCTTTCACCCGCTGATCCAGAGACAGAGCGTGTTGCCCAGAAAGGTGGGAGATGCCCCCTCCCTGAGGGTGTTCAAGGCCAGGTCAATTAGAGCTCTGAGCAACCTGATCCAGAAGAAAGTGTCCCTGCCCATGGCAGAGGGTGGAACTGGATGGGCTTTAAGGTCCTTCCAAACCAAACCATTCTATGATTCCATGATCCCTCTCTGAGAACGACATAAGGAGGAGATAAAGATTGATTTGTCTTCTTCAACCAATGTACCGGGGACAGGCAGTGTCCTAAGACTGGACGATGGGTCCTGCAGATGCTCACCTTGCAGCTGGCTGTGACGACCAGCACAACCAGCAGCTTTGCCTTCATTTACAACCTCTCCCAGAAAACAGAGGGGAGGGGGAAGAAAGAAAGAGATGAAAGGAAAATAAGAGAATGAGCTCCCTGAGATCTTCTGCCTCTGCTTCGAGGATCCCCGGGGAAAGGAACCCTCTTGCTTTCCAGATATGTCTTGTTACCTACTCATCCATCTCGACATGTATTCTGGGATCATTTCCAAGGGTCAAATAAATGGCTCTGATTTATGCAATATAGGTCAGGACCTATTTAACAGCTGACAAAGAAGCTCCCCCCTCCCTGTTCTCCCCCTGGCTCTTGATGATGAGAAAATAGGTCACAGGCAGGCAGTGGGGAGGATTAATCATTTCTTCCGGCAACTGCTGGGAAAAATATTTTCAATTCCATTTAATCGTAAAGCTTTTTAATTAGTTAGTTGGCAATTTTTAATGTATAGTTCATACGGTCTTATGTAAGGGGGCAGATTCCTGGAAGGAGAAATCTCTTGCTCCCCACATCCCCAGTGGAGCATGGATGAAGTTCATCGGCCAAGCAGGTCCCGGGACCAATATCAACGTCATCCTCAGGACTCTCAGCAGCCACCCAGCTCCAGCCCCTTGGATGGACACACTGGCACAGCCCTGGCTCGCCTCCACTCATTTTGGGAGGGAGGAGATGGAAGGGGCATGTTCCTCAGGGATGAAAGAGCCCAAGCTGCAGGACCCCTTCACTTCAGCCTCCCCTGACTTCATAGCGCAATCAAAATCCTCCAGGGAAGTCTGGGACAGCTTCTCCCTGGTGCCACACCTGGGGAAATGACTTCAGGCTGCTGCACACAAATGCCAAACTCACCTGTGATGTAAATGCAGCGAGGAACAGGGTTACACAAAATCTTGAGTGGAGACTCAGTTACCATGGGCCAGCCTGGGACTAGGTGCTTGGAGACATCCCTTCCACCCCATTCCCCACTAAGGGAAAAATTAAAACCTGGAGTCCTGTTACCCAGCTCTCACTGCACTGGGTCCACCTGCCACAAGTGCTGGAGAGGAGAAGGGAGGAGAAGCTCCTTGTGGAATTTTCCATGCTGGAAGTGTATATGCAGGGTCAGTGGAACCACCACTGGGCTCCCAAGGGTTGACAGCCACTGCCACGTATGTGACCAACCAGAGCAAGAGAAGCAACCTATTAATCAACCAACTGCTGTAGCAGGTGCAATGCCCTCGTTGAAGATCTGCACCACCTCGTCTCCCAGAAACCTGTAGGTGAGCCCTGCTAAGGTCCCGCAGTACCTTCTCATAGTATTGCAGCTCATAATCCAGGATGACTCCGTTGGGTTGGTCAGGCTGAGACCATGAGAGGGTGATGCTGTCCACGGTGCGGCTGACCTGGTGCATGATGGACACAGCTGAAGGAGCTGGAAGAGAAAGTGAGAGAGAGGACTCAGTTAGACGCCTGCATGGGCAGCACCCACATCGGGTGCAGGTATGTGGGTGCATCAGTGCTTTTAGAGCTCCTGAATTTGCTTCCAGGGCTGTGGAAGCAAATCTCCAGTGGTCAGAAGACCCTGTTTTTTTCTCTATGCAAAGAGAACAGTTAGGGGAGAACAAGAGAGGAGGCTGAGGGGAGACCTCATTGCTCTCTACAACTACCTGAAAGGAGGTTGTGGAGAGGAGGGTGCTGGGCTCTTCTCCCAAATGACAGGGGACAGGACGAGAGGGAATGGCCTCAAGCTCCACCACAGGAGGTTCAGGCTAGATATTAGGTAAAAATTTTTCATGGAAAGGGTCATTGGGCACTGGCAGAGGCTGCCCAGGGAGGGGGTTGAGTCCCCTTCCCTGGAGGGGTATAAGGGACAGGTGGATGAGGTGCTGAGGGACATGGTTTAGTGATTGATGAGAATGGTTGGACTCGATGATCCGGTGGGTCTCTTCCAACCTGGTGATTCTATGATTCTATGAAAAGGCTTCCACTGCTCGCTATCGGTTTTGCAAGTAGAAAACATGCAGGAAAAATTATTCCCAGGCAAAATGAGCCCAGGGCTGGAGCACTGTTCCCATGGAAAAAGCACCACCAGCCCAGCAACAAGCAATTCTGCCTGCTTGCCAGGGGAAATCGGGGTGTAGGGGGTGTAGGTGGGGGTTGTACTTTGACATTTGCATAGAGAAGCTTTACAAGGCCAACACAAGAAGCAAGCAGCTCCTCTCCGCCTCTCTACGCTGCGTCTGCAAGTTGCGTACGGCAGCCTGAGCACGCAACGCAAACTTGACCTGACACGTTGACAATGGTGAGTCTCCCGCCTCGTCAGCGTGCCCTGCAAATAGCGCACCCGGAGACGCCGCTTGTCCCACGGAGCACAATGGGACCTTCCAGCAGCTCCTCCGACAGCCCAGCTGTCCACCCCTTGCATTGCCTACGTGGGCTGACACATGGCCAGGTGGGGATCGAGCAGCCTCGGCTGGTGCCACGTCGTGGGAAAACAACCAGGGAGCTGTGCTGACAAGCCCACGGGGCAGGGACGATAGCGTGGAGCTGCCACGTCCTTGGGAAACGCGGACAGGCTCTGATCCTGCTTGCTGTGAACCAGGGCAGGTTTCCAGTTTCATCTGGAAGGATGGATCCAGTTTCATCTGGAAGGATGTTGAGGCTCTGGAGCGAGTCCAGAGAAGAGCAAGGAAGCTGGGGAAGGGGCTGGAGAACAAGAGGAGCGGCTGAGAGAGCTGGGGGTGTTTAGCCTGGAGAAGAGGAGGCTGAGGGGAGACCTCATTGCTCTCTCCAACTCCCTGAAAGGAGGTTGTGGAGAGGAGGGAGCTGGGCTCTTCTCCCAAGTGACAGGGGACAGGACGAGAGGGAATGGCCTCAAGCTCCATCAGGGGAGGTTTAGGCTGGACATCAGGAAAAAATTTTTCATGGAAAGGGTCATTGGTTTTTACAAGGTCCAACCCTTTCAATATTTCAAGGAAAAACTTATTTCACAGCTCTGAGAAACTGCTTGGAGGAGCAGCACACAAAGCAAAGCACCTCTTGCCCACCTCCAGCTTGGTTTTCTCTGTCTGGAGCAGTGACAGACACAGTTCCAGCAGACACTGTGCTACTTGGACCAGTGTGATGATTTGTTTAGGAAAAGGATCCTACTTTAACCTACTTGGGACTGTGAATCTCTCTTTACAGGTTTGAATCGTTGCCTGAACACGTGTCCAGGTTTCCTTTTGATGCAGCTGCCCCATGAAGATGCTGCGACAAGAAGGACAAGAACCAGCGTGCTCAATGCCCACCATCCTCAAGGACTGTTTAAGTCTCTATGGAGAGAAACTGAAACCCCAGATGCCTCAGATCCATCCCAGCAAAGGCAGCTTAACCACTGCTGATCCCTCCACAAGAAGCTTTGGATTCTTTCACGAAAGGTTTCCTTGATCCTAGATATGGATAAGGGTTGGTAGCACCGCTCAGCCCCAGGCTTGCTGGAGCTGGTATTTTACATCCATATTAAACAGTTCTTTCTTTTCGCCTCGGCTGCTGAAAATGATAAAAAAGATTGAGGGGAAGAAGATAAGAACGAAAAAACCTGGAGTTTTCCAGGAGAAACAGGTACTTTCTAATGGCAGCAATCACTGCATGAAGGTCACCCCAACCACAGAACTTGGTGAGACAACGAGGGCACGGGTCGGTTGTGCAGAAAAATTGGGAAAAGCTCCTGTAAGAGCCAGCTCTGCACATGTGCACGTGGCTGGCGACAGAACCTGCCAGCGAGGTAAACGTAGCTGAAAGGCTTGTGGTTGACCCCGTGCACGTGTTACACCAGACACCTCCTGTCCTCTTTGAGGGCTGCACAATTACGATGAGCCCAACGCTCCTCTCGGGAGGTTTCCTCGTGGTTCCTTGCTCTGCTCTAAAATGCAGGTTTTATTTTTCAGGTTTTAATTTACAGATGGCAGCTTCCCACTGCTGGACCCTCCCTGATTTTGCAGCTGAATTAAGGAGGAGTGTGGAAACATGGGTTTGTCCTCCTGAAAGAACTGGAAGATCATGAAAATATTTTCTTTTCATCTTCTTTTCTATTATCTAAGTACACTGAGTTTCTTGAGTGCTTCACAGAACCACCAGCCCACAGATCAATCTGATGACTCCGTTCTGAGCCTTTTCCAGTTTTTCGTTAACCTGCTTTTCAAATCCAAACCTCAAACCTGATCTCAGTAGGCAGGAACTGTCTCTCTTAACTACAGAAGCAGCATCCACCTCCTCACTCAGGCTGGATATTTCTTAGAATCATAGAATCACAGAATCATGGATACTGTAAAAGCCCTCTGAGCTCATCCAGTCCAACCTTCAGCTCAACCCCACTGTACCCCATGCCAAACCATGTCCCCAGGCAATGCCGCCAGCTCAAGAAAGGGGTAACTGCTGCTTCTTTCACTCGTTGCACTGCACTGCTGAGGCCTGGTGGGACCAAAAACCTCTCTTCCAGCCTATTTCTGCACTCCCTATAAGCTCCTAGGTCCAGCTGGGAGCTGGGTGAGAGATCCTCAAATGCATCCAAAATCAATGTAATTGGTGAAACTGTTCTGCAAAGCTTAGGGCAACACATCATGATAAAATTGACAAAAAGCAAGATTGCCATGAATAATTAGAGGTGTTCTTGGGAAGCTCACATGCTTCCCTCTGCAGGCAATCTCCACAACACCGGCTTTTCCCAATGTGGCTGAACAAGACCAAGTGTCCTCAGGACATCTGCTGGTCACTTTTCACTTCTATTCAAGCAGCAAGAGTTTCTCTCTGCAAACCGTTACCTTTCTACCAGCCCTGATTTTTCAGTGTCCTAAGGTCATGTCCCTCCTCTCCCACCTCTACATTTTCAGTACACAGAAACCAAGAATGAAGACATTAGAGTGTGTCTGTTCAACCAGGCCAAATATGAGGTCCTTGAGCTGCATCAAAGCAGAGTGGCCAGCAGCACCAGGGAGGGGGTTCGGCCCCCTCTGCTCCACTCTGATGAGACTCCACCTGGAATCCTGTGTCCAGTTCTGGAGTTCTCGGCACAGGAAGGACATGGAGCTGATGGAGAGAGTCTAGAGAGGGCCACGGAGATGATCTGGAAATTTTTTTCCTTATGTTCAGCCTTGAACCTCCCCTGGTGGAGCTTGAGGCCATTCCCTCTCGTCCTGTCCCCTGTCCCTTGGGAGAAGAGCCCAGCTCCCTCCTCTCCACAACCTCCTTTCAGGCAGTTGGAGAGAGCAATGAGGTCTCCCCTCAGCCTCCTCTTCTCCAGGCTAAACACCCCCAGCTCTCTCAGACGCTCCTCTTCTTCTCCAGACCCCTCACCAGCTTCGTTGCTTTTCTCTGGACTCACTCCAGAGCCTCAACATCCTTCTTGTGGTGAGGGGCCCAGAACTGACCCCAGGATTCGAGGAGCGGTCTCACCAGGGCCGAGTCCAGAGGGACAACAACCTCCCTGGCCCTGCTGGCCACGCCGTTTCTGATCCAAGCCAAGATGCCATTGGCCTTCTTGGCCACCTGGGCCACTGCTGGCTCATGTTCAGTCGCTGTCACCAACACCCCCAGGTCCTTCTCCTCCAGGCACTTTCCAGCCAGACTTCTCCTAGTCTGGAGCTGCTCAGGGTTGTTGTGCCCCAGGTGCAGGACCCGGCATTTGGCCTCGTTAAACCTCCTGCCATTCCCCACCTAATTCCCAGGTGTTGGAGCTACCTGGATCTTCCAGTGAGGTTAAACCCCTGGGAGAGCAGCTTGCCTGCGTACCTTGATGTTTCCCAAGTCTCTCATTTTGCAGGGCAGTTGCACAGGTTCGAGCATTCTCGGCCAGATTCTTTGTCAGCTGTTTCCCCCCCATCTCCCCGCTTGTCCCGCGGCCTCTGGACTCGCTGGTGCCTTGCAGCATCATGGTGCATTTCCCTGCCACTCTGTCTTCAGCCGGGGGTCACGCAGTTAATCCTGACCCTGGATCACGGCTGCTTCAGCGTGCGGGTAATTGAAAATGCCAGAATTCCCTCATGACCTTCCTATAATAAAAGCAGTTCCCGTCATGTAACCTGACACTCCGGGGACTGAGATCTGTCAGGAGGGCTCCAAGGAGATGCTGGAAAACCCCCAGCTGTTCGCCTGCTTTTTTCTCCTGAGTGATTTCAAAGAGCTGCTGGGGAGAGGCCGGGGCTGGGCTGGCTTTGCTTTCTCTTGGCCGTGAGTGTTTTCCAGAGCAAATGTTGACTCTGTCTGACAGGACAAGGGTTAGCTGCATTAGAGTGATCAGAGATATGGGGTTTGCTGCCTGTAACGTGACCCTGCCAGCTAAGCCAGCAGAGCCATGGAGATGCTTTGATTACACCAGGATCCCACAGGCTGCCCCACTGGCCGGCTGAGCCCTGCAGGTGAAGGAGACAGGGAGCAAACTGTAAAACGGGGGGAGATTGCAACTGGTGGCGTTTCAAATCGATGTAAAGATCTTGAAACAGAAGTTGTGGCTGGGCTGAGACCAATGGCAGGAGGTTTAACAAGGCCAAATGCCGGGTCCTGCACTTGGGGCACAACAACCCTGAGCAGCTCCAGACTAGGAGAAGTCTGGCTGGAAAGTGCCTGGAGGAGAAGGACCTGGGGGTGTTGGTGACAGCAGCTGACCATGAGCCAGCAGGGGCCCAGGTGGCCAAGAAAGCCAACAGCATCTTGGCTTGGATCAGAAACGGCGTGGCCAGCAGGTCCAGGGAGGTTCTTCTCCCTCTGGACTCGGCACCGGTGAGACCGCTCCTCGAATCCTGGGGTCAGTTCTGGCCCCTCACCACAAGAAGGATGTTGAGGCTCTGGAGCGAGTCCAGAGAAGAGCAACGAAGCTGGGGAGGGGGCTGGAGAAGAAGAGGAGCGGCTGAGAGAGCTGGGGGTGTTTAGCCTGGAGAAGAGGAGGCTGAGGGGAGACCTCATTGCTCTCTCCAACTGCCTGAGAGGAGGTTGTGGAGAGGAGGGAGCTGGGCTCTTCTCCCAAGGGAGAGGGGACAGGACGAGAGGGAATGGCCTCAAGCTCCACCAGGGGAGGTTCAAGGCTGAACATTAGGAAAAATTTTTTCCTGGAAAGGGTGATTGAGAGGCTGCCCAGGGAGGGGGTTGAGTCCCCTTCCCTGGAGGGGTTTAAGGGACGGGTGGACAAGGTGCTGAGGGACATGGTTTAGTGATTGATGGGAATGGTTGGACTTGATGATCCTGTGGGTCTTTCCCAACCTGGTGATTCTACGATTCTATGAACAGGATGCCCTGTGGGACCACAGTGGGGGCATCCCCCAGCACAGGGCTCCCAGGAAGTTCCAGGGCTCCTTCTGCGCTTTATGTCCTGCCCAACACCAGCAGCTCCCTCCAGAATAGCTGAAGGGTGAAGCTGTGCAGTGACGAGGATGGCACTGTGATCAGTCAGGGAGCAAGGGATTCCTCAACATCAAAGCCACAGGGCCCAGAGGTATCTAGGCTGGGATCCAGGCTCCAGCAGCGCTCAATAAACAATGTCTGAAATGGTTGGAGTACCCATATAGAATCATAGAATCACCAGGTTGGAAAAGACCCACCGGATCATCGAGGCCAACCATTCCCCAGTGCCTCTTTGCGAGGCTGTGGGCAGTGAAACAGGCACACGAGGCTCTGGGAGGTCTGGATTTCAAGCATGAGCAGAGTGCAAAGCCAGGACAGCTCACCCTGCGCTTCCCACAGCCCTGGATGCCTTGCAGCAGCATCTCACTCAGGGTGTGCCTGATCCAAACCCACCCTCTCTCTGTGCCCCAAAGCATCCCTGTACCACTCAGTCCCTGGTAGGTGACTGTCACCATGCAATGGTCCAGCTTTCTCCAGTCCAGGTCCCATCTCTGACATCAAGACCCCAGTTCTTCATACTCCCACTAATCCTCAAATCCAAAGGTATGTATGGATCTAAATGAAATTTGGTTTATTTGCTGAAAAATGCCATTTTTTTTGCTGCTAACACTCTCTCCTGCCAGTTAAGCATCCCAGGCATTCATTCCCCCTCCACAGGCCCTTCTGGATGAAGGATTTGAACTTGGGATGCCTTCTACCTACTTGAACACTGAAAGCATTGCAGTAAGGAATACCTGGATGGCAAAGGAAGGGAAGCTTTTTCTGACCTGTCCTCAACCCTGGTGACCCTATTCTGCATGGGAGGTTGGGTTGAAGCCCTCCAGAACCCTCAACCCCCTACCTAGCATTTCTCTCTGTGTGACTCTCTCCAGCTCAAAGGGCTCATCAGTGCTGGGACTATTAAATTCACCCGATTTCTCTCCCAGTGCCCACCCCCATCGAGAACAGGCTGAGAGAGTTGGGGTTGTTCAGCTTGGAGAAACCTTCCAGTAGTGAAAGGGGCTCCAGGAAAGGTAAGGACAGACTTTTTAGCAGAGCCTGTTGTGACAAAACAAGGAGTAATGGTTTTAAAGTAAGGGAGGGGAGATTTATAGTGGATATAAGGAGGTGAGGTTGGTGAGGTCCTGGCCCAGGTTCCCCAGGGAGGCTCCATCCCTGGAATATTTCAAGGCCAGGTTGGAAGGGGCTTGGATCAGGCTGGAGCAACCTGATTTGGTTAAAGATGTCCCTGCTTGTGGCAGGGGGGTTGGACTGGATGACTTGTAAGGTCCCTGTCAACCCAAATCCATTACCTCCAGCAGGAACTGAGGGAAGCAATGTGACATCACAGGGATGGCAGCATCAGGGTTCTTTAAAAAACACTAAAAGCTGCAGGGCTGGGATGCTCACTGGATTTGCTACAGCTTGAGAAGCCTGGCACTGCACAGTCTGGGAGGCTTTTGTTCCTGAGGTTCCTGGCAAGGTGGCCCCAGCAGGCTGGTACCCACACTGTTTGTCTGTGTCGAGTGTCTGGAAAGCTTCCCAGCGGGACCAGCCTCCAGCCCCTTGAGTTTCTAAGTACAAACACTGGAAAATCTCAAAAACACAGCAATGCAGTCCAAAACAGCCCTGGCTGCAGCCCTGCTGGAATCAACAAAGGTTTTGGTGTAGGTTACAGCCTTTAAAACAGTGTCTAATGCCACATGCCTGGTGCCTGGGCCAGGGCAGATGAAGGCTTTCAGCTGCTTTTATAATCTTTGTTTCATTGAGTTTCAGCCTTCGTTTGCACGCTGCCTCCCTGCCCGCCTCCACCAAGGGCAGGACTTTGTTCTCAGCAATGAGAGGAGGTGCTCCAGAGGATTCTGGCATCCCATCATGCAGCCCCCTGGAGTGTGGTTGGCATTTCTTGGTTCCAAGGTTGTCCCTGGACAACCCCATCCCCTGGTCCCCCTTCTACACAAAAACCTCCTCTGCTCCAGATCAAGGCAACGTCATCAGCACAAGACTAGCAGAAAGCACGGACAGAGGCAGAAGAAATATTTTTTGTGAGAATGGTGCCTGCTGCAGAGCAGCCCTTGGACCAACTGAATCTGGTAAATTTGAGACTCAGCTTGGTCTCTTGCTCTTCCATGGCACATCAAGGTTTAGGCTGGACATTAGGAAAAAAATTTTCATGGAAAGGGTCATGGGGGAGTGGAACAGGCTGCCCAGGGAGGGAGTTGAGTCCCCTTCCCTGGAGGGGTTTAAGGGACGGGTGGACGAGGCGCCGAGGGACATGGGTTAGTGGTTGACGGGAATGGTTGGACCCGATGATCCTGTGGGTCTTTTCCAATCTAGTGATTCTGTGATTCTGAGATAGAAGGGGCTACTACACCACTGGGACTCTGAGCTGGACCATGGGCCAACTGGCTAGGCAGCTGCATTAACCCGATTTCCCACAACCATCTATTATGGTCCACATCAACGCAGCACCGAGCAGCATCAGTGTCTGCTCAGCTGTTCAAGCACCGTAACCCTGAACTGGCAGCCTTGCCTACCTGTCTCCAGCATCTCCACCTGCCTGAGTGCTGGCACTCAGTGCCTCGTGCGCAAGCAGGGCAATTAGCGCTGTGGGCTGTGTTTGCCAAGTGCAGCAGGAAAGATAAATCATCCCTCTCGAACACGCAAGCGAAAGGTGAACTCCTGAGCCACTCTGCCAGCTCCCAGCACTCACACCTGGCAGGGAAGGCAGCATCGAAGGGAGAGGGGGAGTTACTGGTTCACCAGAAGGGACTTTCCACCCCATCCATCATGGATGGACTTTTGTTTGCTGCCCAAAGGCAGCTCCAGATGCTTTGGAACAGGTTTCTGAAGCCCCCTGGCAGGTGCAGGAAAAATGATTCTCAGACTCCTAGAGTAATATATGCAACGGGGAAGCCTGGGAATCAGCAGGTGGAGAAGCCCACGGAGCTGGTAGTGGGCAGAGAAGAGCATCTGCTAGGAAAGCTTTAGCAACCCATACCTTGCCAACATCCCCCTACAGGAGCAGAGAGAGGAGTCCTGAAGAGCCAGCAGCTGGCAATGCTCCTGCCATCTGGGAGCTCTGGCTGTGGATGGTCTCGGGTGGGTAGAGGAGAAGGGTCCCTCCTGGGCACTCACACCAGCGGCTGCTGCGAGCTGGGGGTGTGTGATGAAGGTCCACCAAGTGGGAGGAGGAAGGCAGCTCATGTCAAGCTGCATCAGGTTTTGGTGGACAAGGCCCTGTGTACAAGGCAGTCAGGGTGAACGGAGGAGCTAGGGATGAAGGAAAGAGGAGAAGGGCTGCAGGGATAGTTGTGGGGGCTGCTGCAGATGATTCTGTGGATCTGCATGGAAGGTAAGGTCTGGCTTTTGATGCTGGATAACAGAAGCAGCCATGGGGATGTCAAGGTTTCAGGAGGTTTTGGAGCCCAGGAGCAGGCCACATTGTCACAGAAACACATCCAATGAAGACCCCAAAAGAAGGAACCTTGGATTTAAGGGCCCTCCATGGCAGTCCTGCAGTAGCTCAGCTGTGCTGCTACTTGCATTAGCACACAGGCACAGAGGCTTCTGTCCCAGCCCCTCCACGTGGGAGGACCCCAGGTCCTCCTCCTCCAGGCAGCTTTCTAGCCAATATCCCTCCTTGGAGAGCTGCTTTGCTCCAGGAGAGAAGCTGCTCAGCTGCAGGGTGCAACATGCAGGCAAGTGCAGGGTGAGGTGGGAGATGGACAGTGTGGAGCTGGAGGTCAAGAAGAAGCCTGCTGAGAAGAGCAGAGCCGAGCAGAGAGAAAACAACACCTGGCGTCAGAGGTGCTGGAATATATTTCCTAGGATCCTAGGGGGATCATGCAGAGTTTGCTGGAAGGGGTAAATTCGACTCGGCTGAAGACCATCTGGGGAGCAAGGAGGTGGTGGGAAGGGGATGTTTATTCCAAGCCCTTTTTATTTCAGTTCTGCTGGTCCTGGTCCTTTCTGATTTTCTATACTTCAAAAAGGAAAGCATCACACCTCCTGCCCTAACAAAACCTGCCTTTAGGAGGCTAAACACCTTTGATCTTTTTAAGACACTGATTGCAAGAGAAAGGTCCAGAAAACTGCCTCCGAGCACTGGCTGGTGCTGGCTGTTCTCTTCCAACCAACCTTCTCCTAAGAGGTGGCCTGTCCCTGTGGGCTCCTCTCGACATTGTGGTGCCTGGACTGGGACTGCAGAGATGACAACAACACAGTGAAAGGAAAAGGGTAAACCTGGGTGGTCTAAGGTCAGCCTCGACTTGGCCAGCGCAGAACGTGAGGCCGCGGGTCCACGAGGAACTGCAGAGAATCCAGCTTTGGGCGACTGAGGCTGTCATAGAATCACAGAATCATTTTGTTAGAAAAGACCTTTGAGATGATTGAGTCCAGACGTTCCTCTCCACTACTGAACCATCCCTAAGCACCTCTTTACCCAGCTTTTAAACCCCTCCAGGGATGAAGGCTCCGCCACCACCCTGGGCAGCCTCTGCCAGTGCCTGAAAACGCTCCTCAGCCCTCTGAAAATGCAGGTTTTGGTGGAGGTTTTTTAATTATTTTTAATAATACAATAAAAATTCCTCTTCTATACCTAAGAACAACTGAACAACATAGTGGGAAGTCATGATTCTATTCATTTCAATAGATGCCTGTCTAAGCTCTGCTTTCCTTCTTCCTCTCCCTGGTCTCTCTCATATCACACTATTATGCAGTTATTAGTTAACATAAATAATGCCATAGCAGTTAGGTCTCCAGTAACTTATCATATTCAGTACCTGAAGGGGGCTACGAGAAAGCTGTGGAGGGACTGTTTAGAAAGACTTGTAGTGATAGGACTAAGGGCAATGGGTATAAACTGGAGAGGGGCAGATTTAAACTAGACATAAGGAGTGATTTCTTCACAATGAGAGTGGGGAGGCCCTGGAACATGTTGCCCAGGGAAGCTGTGGCTGCCCCATCCCTGGAGGTGTTCAAGGGCACGTTGGATGGAGCCTTGAGCAGCCTGATCTGGTGGGAGGTGTCCCTGCCTATGGCAGGGAGGTTGGAACTAGATGATGTTTAAAGTCCCTTCCAATCCAAACTATTCTAAGATTCTAAGAATGGGAGACTGCACGGAGGGGAATGGCATCCAAAGGGACCAAGACAGAAGAAGCCAGCAGGAAGCTAAGAGCTGTCCACGTGGCTGTGAGGGAGCACTTCACCCTTGGATGGGTAAAGGAACGAGCGAGACCTGCAAGGGAAGCAGCAGCAGAGCTGCCCCTGGGTACAATATCTAGCTCAAAGAACTATGATGAAAAATACTGTTCCCAGAAAAAGAACTGAGGGAAGACACACATTCTGGAAAACCACCTCTTAACAAGAAACGATTATCCAGCTCAGCCTAGTTACTTCTTTTTCGTTGAAGGGGGGTTACCTGCCACCTGTGCCTACATGAGGATGTGTCCTGCTACCACAACACAACAGCAAAATAAGTTATATTGGTGTAAAGGCCAATGTTAGTGAAATCCAGCCCTCAATGGAGCTGGGTAATGACTGCACCTGTCTTACGCTGGGAGAAAACAGTTGTTGGGGCACAACAACCCTGAGCAGCTCCAGACTAGAAGTCTGGCTGGAAAGCTGCCTGGAGGAGAAGGACCTGGGGGTGTTGGGTGACAGCGATGGAACGTGAGCCAGCAGTGGCCCAGGTGGCCAAGAAGGCCAATGGCATCTTGGCTTGGATCAGAAACGGCGTGGCCAGCAGGTCTAGGGAGGTTCTTCTCCCTCTGGACTCGGCCCTGGTGAGACCGCTCCTCGAATCCTGGGGTCAGTTCTGGGCCCTCACCACAAGAAGGATGTTGAGGCTCTGGAGCGAGTCCAGAGAAGAGCAACGAAGCTGGTGAGGGGGCTGGAGAACAAGGGGAGCGGCTGAGAGAGCTGAGGGTGTTTATCCTGGAGAAGAGGAGGCTGAGGGGAGACCTCATTGCTCTCTCCAACTGCCTGAAAGGAGGTTGTGGAGAGGAGGGAGCTGGGCTCTTCTCCCGAGTGCCAGGGGACAGGACGAGAGGGAATGGCCTCAAGCTCCGCCAGGGGAGGTTCAGGCTGGACATTAAGAAAAAATATTTCACAGAAAGGGTCACTGGGCACTGTCAGAGGCTGCCCAGGGAGGGGGTTGAGTCCCCTTCCCTGGAGGGGTTTAAGGGACGGGTGGACGAGGTGCTGAGGGACATGGGTTAGTGATTGATGAGAATGGTTGGACTTGATGATCCGGTGGGTCTCTTCCAACCTGGTGTTTCTATGATTCTATGAAAAAGGTGATGAAAAGCACGTCACCTTCTTGGATCTCAAGTTTCCCTGCTGGGACAATGGTCACTATATCATCACAATCCACAGTGCCACTGCTCCAGCCCCTGTCCTCTGGCCGCGCTGTGGTGGGCATTCCCTTCTTCTCTCCCAGCAGCTTTTTCCCAGGTTGCTGAAGAATTTGATACCTGAAAGGCTAAAGATGCTGCTGGTGACATGGCATCATCTCTCCTCATTCCCTAAAGCACCAAACTGAGGTGGTCCCACAACAGTGGGGATGAACCAGGGTGATTTTACGTGAGGTTCCTGAAGGTCAGCATCGTGGGAGCTTTGCAGGTAGGACAGGAGCACAAGCCCATCATGCACTTGGTCCTCTGCTCTGCCCCAGAGATGGAGCCCCAGCTGGCTGCTCAGCCCAGAGCTCATCCCTTCCCTCCCTCCTCACGCTCTCTACTCCATAAAACACCTTCCATTCTCATGTCCCAGCTCTGCATTTGTGTCTGCAGCTTCTGTTACCAAGTGCTAATGATCTACATCAAGGCTGCCAGGCGGTGCTGAGGGTAAGCAGAAGAATTCAGAGCCTCTAATTACAGAAGAATTAGCAAGCAGACAGTTACTGTTTAGTGCTAATGAATAGATACGTTAAGAGAGACATCACACAGGCTGAGAAGTGTGAGCCCTGATAATAAAGGAGCATCAAACAAGGAAAACACAAGGAGGAGGATCCAGGGGGCTGAAAAGGGTTTGGCTGCAACTAAGGTCTCCGCTTTTGCTAAGGTGGAAATAGCCATATGAAGGTAACAAGCACTTCATGTAACTGCAGAGTGCAAAATCTGAGCATTAAATAACTCGTCTATAGCTCAGGACCATGCTGGGGGCAGGTAGAGCCCCTTCCCAGCCCCTTCCCAGCCCCAGGTAGCATCACATCCACCCTATCTCACCAGCCACAGAATGATAGAACAGGATGGGTTGGAAGGGACTTTAATGATCATCCAGTTCCAACCCTTTGCAACAGGTCACTGTCCCACAGCAGTTCCTCTCTCCTTATCATGTGTGGATGTGTCTCTCTGCTCTGCTGGTTTGCGTGCAACCCAGACATGTATGAAGGTGACCTCTGTCTTGGTACTCTGCATACTCAGCTGAGCGATGTCCACCTGTATCCCCGCTACCTCCCCCGGGGTCAAACCCTCCCTGGCCCTTGCAGCCAGCACACAACGTAAGTTCCAGGCAATTTAGGGGAAATGCAATCATCCGTGACTGCCAAATTCACTCTTGAAGGTCACATAGTGCCCAGGGCAGCCCACACGTTTGCTGCAGCACTCAGAGGGACCACAGAAACTCACTTGCTCCCACACAGGTTTGCACCTTATTGGCATGTTTCCACTGTGCAACCAGATGAAGCAAACCCCCAACCCCAGCCTGTGCTCCAGCTCCAGATGGATTCCAGGTGGGATGGGGAGAGCAGCTCTGTGGGGCCTCCTGCCACCAGCGTGGCTGCTGCTGGGGGGCTACTGGTGACTCTCACAGGAGCAGCCACCCCAACCAGTCCTTTCCCTCGGAAAAACCACCCTGCACAGGGACGCAACCTCCTAGGCCAGTGCTGAGCTGCAGAATCCAAATGAAACCCATCCAGCTATGCTGCTTGGTCTTCTTCACCAAGATGACTCTGCAGAGGCGCAGGACCTGGGGCAGATGCAGACAGTCATCCCACCTATTCATCTCCCAGCCGCTCTTCTGTGCAGCTTTCTTGTGCTTTCACAGCCTGACCTGGCTTCCTCTGCAGTGGGAGATGAGATTGTAACTCATGTCATGATGCTGAGTTGATCTTCTCCTCCCAGCTCAGGACGCAGAAGCAGTAGCAGGGGCTGCAGCCAGGCTGCCAGCAGCAGGGACTGTGTCTGCCAGACAGGAATGGGATGGGCAACCAGCGCTGCGAGAAAAGAACCTTAGAAGCGGTGCCAAGATGAACAGAGAGGGAGGCTGAGGCACCAAAACATGTGACATAAGCTGCTCAACTGTGGTGACGAGATGGGCAGCTCTACCATGGGGCATGCTGGAGCTTAGCGCTGAAATCACCAGGTTGGAAAAGACCCACCGGATCATCGAGTCCAACCGTTCCCATCAATCACTAAACCATGTCCCTCAGCACCTCGTCCACCCGTCCCTTAAACCCCTCCAGGGAAGGGGACTCAACCCCCTCCCTGGGCAGCCTCTCAATCACCCTTTCCAGGAAAAAATTTTTCCTAATGTTCAGCCTTGAACCTCCCCTGGTGGAGCTTGAGGCCATTCCCTCTCGTCCTGTCCCCTGTCCCTTGGGAGAAGAGCCCAGCTCCCTCCTCTCCACAACCTCCTTTTAGGCAGTTGGAGAGAGCAATGAGGTCTCCCCTCAGCCTCCTCTTCTCCAGGATAAACACCCCCAGCTCTCTCAGCCGCTCCTCTTCTTCTCCAGCCCCCTCACCAGCTTCGTTGCTCTTCTCTGGACTCGCTCCAGAGCCTCAACATCCTTCTTGCGGTGAGGCGCCCAGAACTGAACACGGGATTCGAGGAAATAACGGACATTCCAACACCTGAGGCTTGGCATTCATGGAAGAATGACCAGGCCCATGCACTTTGGTCATCACCAGTATTATGGAGCAAAGGACACCAGGCCACATCAACCCACCTCTTCTCCCCTTCACAACCTGCTCACCACATAAGAGTTTTACTCAGCACCTCTTGATCGGGAGATCTTTGCCCACCACCTCCCCTTCCCGGAGAGACACCGATCTGCGTCTTACCAGCCTGGTTGGTGGTGATGTTCACTGATGCAAACTGCGGGGAGAAGGGGCTCTGGTCAGTGACACCGTTCACCGCCTGGATCTCAAAGGTGTACTGGGTGTGGGCCAGCAGGTCGCTGATGTAGATGCGGGGCTCCGTCAGGCCCAGCTGGCGCGGGGCGAACTGCACGTTGTCCCCGCAGCGTGTACACGCCCCACGGCCAGAGCCACAGCTCTTGCAGATGATGTTGTACACCAAGTCCTCCCGGCCCCCTGAGTCTCGTGGTGGGGTCCACTCCAGCATCAGAGAGGTCTCGTTCACGCTGGAGATGACAGCCTGGGGAGCAGATGGGATGGCTGTAAAGGGAATAGACAGAAAGGTGTAAGAGCCAGACCCCTGCTCATTGCTACAGGACTAGCTGTCTGTCCTGCATTCAGTCTTTTCTCCATCCCCAACAGGGTGAGCTGGGCAGAGAAACATGGGCAGACGCAGGAATCACAGAGTCACAGAACCACGGAATGGTTTGTTTTGGAAGGCACCTCAAAGCCCATCCAGTTCCACACCTCGACAGGGACACCTCCCACTGGATCAGGGGCTCCAAGCCCCATCCAACCTGGCCTTGAACACCTCCAGGGATGGAGCAGCCACCCCTGCTCTGGGCAACCTGGGCCAGGGCCTCCCCACCCTCACAGCAAAACATTTCTCCCTAAGATCTCCATCTCCCCTCCTGCAGCTCAAAACCATTCTCCCTCATCCTGTCCCTGCACTCCCTGATCAAAAGCACCTCCCCAGCTTTCCTGGAGCCTCTGTCAGTACTGGAAGCTGCTCTAAAGTCTCCCTGCAGCCTTCTCTCCTCCAGGCTAAACAACTCCAACTCTTTCAGCCTGTCCTTGTACAGGAGATGCTACAGCCCTCAGATGACCTCTGAAGCCTCCTCTGGACTTGCTCCAACAGCTGAATACTGTCCCTTTGCTGAGGACTCCAGAACTGGATGCACGGCTCAAGTTGGGGTCTCACCAGAGCTGAGCAGAGGAGCAGAATTCCCTCCCTGGCCCTGCCGGTCCCACTGCTCTGGATGCAGCCTAGAACATGGTTGGCTTTCTGGGCTGCAAAAAAAAGAAGCTGCCTTCTTAACCTTGGCTAATTTGAATATGTGCTATCCCTGGTAAAGTTGACCAGTTATTTTTTGTAGCCCTTTGAATTCCAAGCCTTTTCACTAATCTGCACGCCAACACCCGGGGCTTCTCATCCAGGTAGAGCCCAGAGTGAAGACATCGCACTGCACAGAACAGCACAAAACAACACAATCTTCTGCCCTATTGCATACGCAATGTTTGCAAGTTCAGATTGGCACAAAGTAAGAAAGATCCGGGCCTGCAAGGCTCCTCAGAATGAGGTGCTCTGAGTCCCTAGAACTCCTCCAGAACCCCCCTAAGGCAGATGCCTTTGTTCAGCATCTATGGGAGCTTGGATTGATGCACGTCTCCTTTCCCAGCTGCCTGCGGCCCCTCCCCAGTTGCCCTGACCCCACATACTGGTGCACGGCATGTTGACAGGATCAGCATCTGCTCGGTAATATCCATTTCGACACACGCAGTTTGTGGCCCCTTCTGAAGTTGTCCGGCTGTTAATAGGGCAGTGGACACATCCTTCATCCCCTTGGCTTGCCTTGAATGTCCCCAATGGGCAGCCTGGAAGAGAACCAAGAGAGTCATAGAATCATAGAATCACCAGGTTGGAAAAGACCCATCCGATCATCGAGTCCAACCATTTCCATCAACCACTAAACCATGTCCCTCAGCACCTTGCCCACCCGTCCCTTCAACCCCTCCAGGGAAGGTGACTCAACCCCCTCCCTGGGCAGCCTCTGACAGGGACCAATGACACTTTCCATGAAAAATTTTGTCCTAATGTCGAGCCTAAACCTCCCCTGGTGGAGCTTGAGGCCATTCCCTCTCGTCCTGTCCCGTCCCTTGGGAGAAGAGCCCAGCTCCCTCCTCTCCACAACCTCCTTTCAGGCAGTTGGAGAGAGCAATGAGGTCTCCCCTCAGCCTCCTCTTCTCCAGGATAAACACCCCCAGCTCTCTCAGACGCTCCTCTTCTTCTCCAGACCCCTCACCAGCTTCGTTGCTCTTCTCTGAACTCACTCCAGAGCCTCAACATCCTTCTTGTGGTGAGGGGCCCAGAACTGACCCCAGGATTCGAGGAGCGGTCTCACCAGGGCCGAGTACAAAGAACAGTGGGAAGCAGTGAGCGTGGGGCTGGGGGGTGCCCAGAGCCTGGCAGCACTGCCAGAAAACCCTGCGGGGTTTTGCAGGGTCTGAAGCCAAAACCTGACAATTAGAAGTAAACAAAGTGGAGAAGTAGCAGTTAATTTGAAGGCACTGAGAAGGTAAGAATGGTGTGGGGTGCGCACGCAGGCATTTCTTCACCCCAATACCAGCCAGAGTGCAGAACTGAGTCCACTCAGGGCATCTCAGGACTTCATCCATTACTGTGTAACGAGTGAGAAGCTCTACCAGGTCAGCACAAAAGTCTATGGCCACCTGCCTCCTTCTCCCCATGGTGAACATCCAAGGAGCGGCGCACGACCCGGGCACACACATTCCCCACAGCATCTTCCCACCCCCCAACAACATCCAGCTCAGGGAGTTTCCATGAGGCTGCATCTCTGCACTGAACATATTTTGCAGGATATTTCTTCCACCAAGTTACTCAGTCATTATTTTATAATATGCAAATGTTTTGCATCCATTTTTTATAGAATTATAGACTGTCTTGAGTGGGAAGGGAATCCTTGCGTCAATCACAGCCATGCTGTTGGCTTTGGGAGCGGATAACCTTGAAAAATGCAGTGAAGGGCCCTGCAGAAGGGCTTTGGAGAGTTCTTCTAGCCAAACGAACTCAGTTGTTGGGCTGTCTGTGCAGCCAATTCTAGCTCATGGAGCCGTAGAAGGTCATGAACTGGAAGGGACTCATTGAGGCCAACTCCAGTCCCTGCTCAGGACACCCCAACATTCACACCGTGGAGCTGAGGGCGTTGGCCAAATGCTTCTGGAATATTGTCAGGCTTGGCACCCTGAAGGTGTCCCTGAGTAGCGGTTCCAGTGCTCCACCACCCTCTGAGGGAAAAACTTTCTCCTAATGCCCAAACTAACCCTCCCTTGGCATCTTCCTACCATTCCCTTGCGTCAGAATGAAGAGCTCAGCATCTGCTCCTCCTCCTCCCTGTGTGAGGAAGCTACAGAGCGCGATGAGATCACAGAATCACAGAATAACCAGGTTGGAAGAGACCCACCGGATCTCCCCTCAGTCTCCTCTTCTCCAAGCCAAACAACCCCAACTCTCTCAGCCTCGCCTTATACATGAGATGCTCCAGCCCTCAGATCATCTCTGTGGCCTCCTCTGGACTCACTCCAACAGCTCCGTGTCCTTCCTGTGCTGAGGACTCCAGAACTGGACGCAGGGCTCCACCGCTGCAAAACTTGAAACACCAGAAAACCCTTGCCAAGCCAGGGGATCCCCAACACCAAAGCAAAAGCTCAGCTGGACACATTTACTGGCACGGATCTCGGTGGTTGCACCTCTCTGCTGCTGGTGACTCCTTGTGCAGCAATGAGTTAAACAACGTTCTCCTCCAGCTCGCTGCCAAGGCTTTCAGGAATGAGGCAGATCAGAGAAACAGCCTGGAAGAAACATATGCTCGGGGCTGCTGTAAGCAGGAGCTGAGAAGTGTCTGTCTTTTCCTTTGAAAAAAAGGAAAAGAGTGTTTTGTTTTGATTGGGTTTTTTTTCAGTTTTCATCTCCCTCTCTTCATAATTAGCTTGAGTTTTCAATGAAAAAAAGTTCAACTGAAAAATACAACCAGCCTTCCTGTTTGTCCCTCCTGACTCCTACAGTCAAAGGATCTGTTGAAAAACTGTCTTTTCTCCTCACGTTCTCAGATCTTTCCACCCTCTCTGATCGCCCACGCATTTGACTCCAGTTCTGACCCTTTTTCTAGAACATGCCTCAGTACAAACCCCTCGCAGAGGGTGTGAAGCTGTTGAGAGAGATGATGGCTGTGTCGCTACAGACGCGCTTCTGTGTTACAGAGAAGTGATGGTGGCTCTGTAGCTGAAATGATAACAAGGTCATAGAATCATGGAATTGTTTTTGTTGGAAAGGACTTTAAAGCCCATCCAAGTCCAACCTCCTGCCATGGGCAGGGACACCTCCCACTGGATCAGGGGCTCCAAGCCCCATCCAACCTGGCCTTGAACCCCTCCAGGGATGGAGCAGCCACCACTTCTCTGGCCAACCTGTTCCAGGGCCTCCCCACCCTCACAACAAAACATTTTTCTCGGACACCTCATCTCAATCTCCCCTCTTCCAGCTCAAACCCCTTCCCTCACGTTCTCTCCTTGCACTGAAACCCAGTATGACCAACACACAAAACTGCTCTTTTCTGACATCCAAGTGAAATACAGGGTCATTTGATCCAAGCCATTTTGAGGTATGGGCTCCTTTCACCTTCTCAAGGCTTATTTTAAACACCACCACTTTCCTATAAGGCTTCTTCTCCATTGAGGTAGAGATCCATACAAACATGTGCTTGTGCTGCTGAGATGTAGTGACTGGCCCCAGGAGACACAAACCACTCTCCCGGTTTTGCCTGGACCGTCTGTGTGCTTTGCTCTTAGAGCAGTGCAAGAACTAGGGGGTGAATGATTGTCCACCAACAATCCCAAGCCAGGATGCTACAATTCTTCACAGATGACGTAAAAACATGGCCAGAAGCTGGGGCATCCTTCTCCTTCCCCAGGAGGCCCCCTACACCATCGTGGGATAAAACAATCCTGGATAATCCGAATTTCTCCAAAGAGAAATGATGTGAAATCATGCTAAAAGACAGCAAAGACTGAAATTTAATGCAAGTCCTGTTTTACTGAGGGTTTTTCTTTTCTCAAGTAATGACAATCTCCAGAAATAAAATAAACTGACACAGCGTTCCAAACTGGTTTTTTTCCCTCCAGGTCTTCCTCTGGTTGAGAAAACAGCTTTCCAGTTGGAATCCATCCAATTTCTTGTTTCTAGAGTAAACAGCAAAGCAAAACTGCTATCTTCACACACAGTTAAACCCCTCCTGTTTGCACAGTGGGGATGTTCTCACCACTTGCTGGAAGAAAGGAGGACACCCCAGTGCGGCTGCCCCATCCCTGGAGGGGTTCAAAGCCAGGTTGGATGGGGCTTGGAGGCCCTGATCCAGTGGGAGGTGTCCCTGCCCATGGCAGGGGTGGGACTGGATGGACTTTGAGGTCCCTTCCAACCCAAACCATTCCATGATTCCATGATTCTAGCCAGGCTGTCCTCAGCGCAGCCCAAACAAGCTCTGAAGACAACCACATGGACTAGGCATCCAGCCCTTTGAAAACTAGGGGACAAACCAATAGTGGTCACCACACAGTGACTCTGCAGCACATCCTGAGCTGAGCAGTTACAGCCACGCGTTCTCCTGCAAGAGCATCACCAGGACAACCTCAGCACCCTCACAGCTTTTTCCCAGTGCTCACTCAGCAGCAGCTGGGCTGAGCCCTCACCTGGGAGAGGCTTTGTGCCGGGGGGCTGCTGAAGGTCATCCCCTCCACCAGCAGCGCTCAGAAGCTCCAGCATCTGGTAAGGTCGCTGCACCTGCGGGCACGCACACCTGCAAACCTTCCCCCCCCCAACTCCTGCTGCCTGCTCTGGGCGGCACATCCATCAGCGGACACGGGATTTGGCTGTCAGGGAGAAACGCATGGAATTCCTTACCTGCCCAGCCAGCCTGGTTCAGCTTCCCTGAGAAATCAGGGGCTCTTAAAGAGAAATGGAAAGTTTTCTATCCCTGCCTATCTCAGAGTGTGGACAGCGAGAAGCCATGATCATTGAATCACACAATCATTGAGGTTGAGAAGATCTCTCAGCTCATCGAGTCACACCATCAGCCCATCCCCACCGTGTCTGTTAAACCATGTCCCCAAGTACCACCACCACACGCTTCATGAACCCCTCCAGGGATGGAAACTCCACCACTGCCCTGGGCAGACTCTGCCACACCTTTACCACTCACTCAGTGAGGAGTTTTTCCCTAATCTCCAATCTAAATCTCCCCTGCCACAACTTTATGCCACTTCCTCTCGTCCCGCCCCTTGTTACTTGGGAGAAGAGACCAGCACCCACCTCACCACAACCTGGTTTCTGGGAGCTGCAGAGAGCGATGAGGTCTCCCCTCAGCCTCCTTTTCTCCAAACTAAACAGCCCCAAGTTCCTCAGCCACTGGTAGAACCCCTGGGCTTCAGACCCTGCCCCAGCTCCGTTCCCCTCTCTGGATGCACTCCAGGACCACAATCTGCTGAAAACAGATTGTGAGTTTACAGGTCAAGAGCCCAGCTCTGGTGGCAGCAGATGCTTTGGATCTTTTAGCTCCTGCAGACCCCCGAGGAGCACTTCAAGCTCCAAGACCAATCTCAACAGCCTGATGCTGTCCTGAAGGATGACATCCACCACCCCGTGGATGTTGGGTGCTGCTGGTCTAGAAGCAATCCCAGTCCCAGGGGTGATGGGGACACTGCCAGCACAGCTGCACTTTCAACCTTCAAAACCTTGTTTCAGTGGCTGGGCATGGAGAGAATCATAGAATCACCAGGTTGGAAGAGACCCACAGGATCATCGAGTCCAACCATTCCCATCAATCACTAAACCATGTCCCCCAGCACCTCGTCCACCCGGCCCTTAAACCCCTCCAGGGAAGGTGACTCAACCCCCTCCCTGCGTAGCCTCTGTCAGTGCCCAAGGACCCTTTCCGGGAAATATTTTTTCCTAATGTTCAGCCTGAACCTCCCCTGGCAGAGCTTGAGGCCATTCCCTCTCGTCCTGTCCCCTGTCCCTTGGGAGAAGAGCCCAGCTCCCTCCTCTCCACAACCTCCTTTCAGGGAGTTGGAGAGAGCAACTTGTTTTCTCCTGGTGTAGAGGATGGACTGATGGGTTTTCCAGCCTCGACTGAAACACTGCAAGGGTTTTTTTTTTTTTTTGCCTTTGCTTTAGATTCCTTACAATAATTTATTTTGATATTTAAAACGTGCTCCCCGAGCTGCAGCACAGTCTGTCCTAAGTGCTGTAAACACTGTGTCTTGAAAGAGCGGGTGTTTAAACCCCAAGCCAGCTTTCTCCTAGCGGTCTCCAAGAAGAATTTAGGACACTCACATTTTCTTACTTTGTTTGGTCTTGTTTAAATGTTTCCCAAAGCTTCTGCCTGGGAGAGCTCAGCCTCCAGAGCGCGGTATGTTAACCATTACAGGCACAGCTCCCAGTCTTTTAACGCAGGGCAGGACGCAAACCAAGCAAGCAGGGACATCAAAGTTGCATTGATGGAAACCCTCTAATCCTATAAACCCTTCCTGCTTTAATTGGTGTTAAAACAAAGATAATCTTATTGCAGCCCTGTAAAAGAAGGGATAGGATGTACTCTCTAAAAGCCTCTCTAAAAGCCCTCATAAACTCGACAAACATTCCATGTTTTGAGCCGGAGGAGAACAGCTTTAATCCTAAAGGGAACATGAAAGGAAAAAGGGAGCTTTTCCTGGACAAGGGCCCTTCAAGTGGACGATCTCCCAAGCCCTCTTAGTCCTGGTGCAAATCCCGTGTCACTTCTCCAGCACCACGGGACTGCTGGAAGCAGGAATCTATGTCCAGCCCCCAAAAGGAGGCTCAGAGCCATGGAGGACCAGAGCAGACTCAGTGTCTGCACATCTCCTGGTATCAGGTCCCCAAATGGACTTGTGCCTCCACTTCATAGAATCATAGAATCACCAGGTTGGAAAAGACCCACTGGATCATCGAGTCCAACCATTCCTATCAATCACTAAACCATGTCCCTCAGCACCTTGTCCACCCGTCCCTTAAATCCCTCCAGGGAAGGGGACTCAACCCCCTCCCTGGGCAGCCTCTGACAGGGACCAATGACACTTTCCATGAAAATATTTTTTCCTAATGTCCAGCCTAAATCTCCCCTGGTGGAGCTTGAGGCCATTCCCTCTCGTCCTGTCCCCTCTCCCTTGGGAGAAGAGCCCAGCTCCCTCCTCTCCACAACCTCCTTTCAGGGAGTTGGAGAGAGCAATGAGGTCTCCCCTCAGCCTCCTCTTCTCCAGGATAAACACCCCCAGCTCTCTCAGACGCTCCTCTTCTTCTCCAGCCCCCTCACCAGCTTCGTTGCTCTCCTCTGGACTCGCTCCAGAGCCTCAACATCCTTCTTGTGGTGAGGGGCCCAGAACTGACCCCAGGATTCGAGGAGCGGTCTCACCAGGGCCGAGTCCAGAGGGAGAAGAACCTCCCCGGCCCTGCTGGCCACGCCGTGTCTGATCCAAGCCAAGATGCCATTGGCCTTCTTGGCCCTGAGGATCATCACTTGTCACTGGCCTCCAGCTGGAGTTAACTCCATTTCCCACCACTCTCTGGGCCCTCCAGCCAACCAGTTTTCCACCCAGGAGAGTGTTTGCCTGTCCAGGCCAGAGGTGACCGTTTCTCAAGCAGAATGCTCTAGACACTCCAAGTGCATCTGGAGCTGCTCAATGATTTTGTTTGTGAGTCACCTGTCTTGGCTCACCTCCCTCATCCCAGAAGTTGGAAGAGCAAGTTTCAGGGTTGGGATGCAGAGTGAGATCGAGTCCCTGAAGGACGCTCCTGCCTGATCCAGGAGCCCCAAACCCCCAGCCACCAATTAGACGCGTGGGTGGCACTATTGCCACATTGCTTTGTCTTGACTTCCCACAGCATGAGGACCACTCCCCTTCCACCCCATGCTCTCCTCTCCACCTCCAGGAGGCACCTGCAGACCCTCTCTAGGTGCAGCTCCCAGGGCAGAAGCAGCTTTTCCAGGTGGAGGCTGGGGTGGCCAGGAAAACTTGAAACGGGCATGCTTAATCATCACATTTTAATGCCGCTTAGCACCCAGTTTAGACAAGTTTAAAGCGCTCCAGCTGGTGAAGTGCCAGCAGCCGCTTTCCAGATGACAGCATTGTTCTTTGTCAGCGCTGGGTGCTGAGTGGAGCTGGCATGAGGGCTGATTAAAAATGGTTCGTTATGGTGGTTTAAATCACTGGGGGTGTAGCTGCACAGTAATTCTCCTTCTCAGCCTGCAAAGAAGCGGAAGGCAAGGAGCTCCATGTGGGCAGGGAGATGACACACCGCCCAGGGCAGTTGCACACTGTCCACCTCCACTTTCTTAAGTTGGAAGGGAAAAGCCGAGGAGAACCAGCCTGCCTCTAAAAACAAGCTCCCAAGTCATCTGGCATTTGTGAGATCTCCATGGAGCACTGGGTCACAGTTTGGGGCTCAGAAGACACTGGAAGAACCCCAAGGGATGGGGCCACTGGGACATCAGGGGGCTGGAGCACATGGTGGGTGAGGAGAGGCTGAGGGTCACACGTGAGAAAAAAGGCAAAGGAGAGACCTTGGTGCTGCCTTCGGTGACACAACAAGAGGCTATAAAGAAGATGGAGTCAGGCCCTCAGACAGAGAACAAGGCTTAAGATGGCACAGGAACAAGTCTAGCATGACACAAGAACATCTCTCACCACGAGGAAGGTCAAATATTGGAAGAAGGGCTCAGAGATGCTGAGGGATCTACACCCTTGGAGAAAGCCAAAACCTCTGCCAAGGGATTGACTCATTCTCGTCACTCTAGCTGCCCCCAACAACAAAGCTTCACCTTCTCAAGTTTCTGGATGCCCAGCCCAGCCCCTGCTTCTTGTCTGTGGGGTACAAGCACAGCAAAGAAGGGTAGCATGGTTACACAAACACAATGCTGTCCTGAAGGCAAAAAAAGAGTCATTTCATAGAATCATAGAATCACCAGGTTGGAAAAGACCCACCGGATCATCGAGCCCAACCATTCCTATCAAACACTAAACCATGTTCCTCAGCACCTAACCCTTAAACCCCTCCAGGGAAGGTGAATCAACCCTCTCCCTGGGCAGCCTGTTCCAGTGCCCAAGGACCCTTTCTGTGAAAAATTCCTTTCTGATGTCCAGTCTGAACCTCCCCCGGTGGAGCTTGAGGCCATTCCCTCTCATCCTGTCCCCTGTCACTTGGGAGAAGAGCCCAGCTCCCTCCTCTCCACAACCTCCTCTCAGGTAGTTGGAGAGAGCAATGAGGTCTCCCCTCAGCCTCCTCTTCTCCAGGCTAAACACCCCCAGCCCTCTCAGCCGCTCCTCATAAGGTCTGTTCTCCAGCCCCTTCACCAAAGCACAAAGGTCTAGTAGTTACCTACAGGAAAAATCTCACTTTCTTACTTAGCTTAAATTCACGGACTTTGCTAAATCACACAAGAAAGCAACAGTTCCCTTCCCCAAAACAGATTCCCCTGGAGCTGTCACCATGCACACCTCACGGAGCACAGCGCCAGCCTGTGACTCCAGCTCCCTTCCAGACCATCTGTCCCTGCCAACTCTGATTCCCTCACGTCTGAACGGGCACACTTCAGGCCACCGAATGGCTTCGAGACTTCCCCAACACCCTGCGCTGAAGCAGCTTCATCCATCATCAAGCTGCTGCAGCAGCGTGGAGCGATGGACTTAGAAATGCTGGGTTTTAAGCCTCCAAAGGGAACGGCAAGAAGAAACCAAAATTGTTGTGCTTCCAGGCAGCCGTGTGCCAAAAAGCCAGGCTCCTGTGAAACTCCCTGTTCCAGAGAAGTATGGAATCGCAGAATCATGGAATGGTTTCAGTTGGAAGGGACCTCAATGCCCATCCAGTTCCAACCCCCTGACCTGGGCAGGGACACCTCCCCCTGGATCAGGTTGATAGAATCATGGAATGCTTTGGGATGCACAGAGGGCCTCTGAGAATTCCATCACTGCAGGAGCAATATCAGCTTTAAGCTGAGGATGGAGAAGGAAAGAGGAGATTTAGACCTGCACAGTTGACCATGAGCCACGTATCCTCCACCTGGGACAGAGCCAGAGCTTCAGCGTCTGCCACCACACCCCTTCTCATTCATATGATCTGTCTGTCTGCAGCATTCTTTAGGAGCAGTCAGTGTGGTATCCCAGCACTGCTAAGGAAATCAAACACATGAAGTCTTGGAATCAGACGGACGCATGATGGAGAGATAAGTTTTTTAAGCACAGAACCATAGAATCATGAAATGGTTTTAGTTGGAAGGGACCTCAAAGACCACCCAGTTCCATGCTCTGTGATGGGCAGGGACACCTCCCACTGGATCAGGGGCTCCAAGCCCCATCCAACCTGGCCCTGAACCCCTCCAGGGATGGGGCAGCCACCCCTTCTCTGGGCAACATGGGCCAGGGCCTCCCCACCCTCAGAGCAAAACATTTCTCCATCTCCCCTCTTTCAGCTGAAAACCATTCCCCCTCATCCTCTCCCTGCACTCCTTGACCAAGAGCCCCTTCCCCAGCTTTCCTGGAGCCCCTTTCAGTACTGGAAGAGTGGTCTCTCCACAGCCTTCTCTTCTCCAGGCTGAACAACCTCAACTCTCTCAACTAGATGGGCTTTACAGTCCCTTCTGACCCAAACCATTCCATGATTCTGTGATTAACAGCAGTAGAATGGAAATCATGAATGCAAGCGAAGAGAAGCTGTAGTGAAGGTAAGTGCCTCCCCCCTCAAATACGGTAAAACTGTCCATGCATAGAGAACTGTTTCATAACTAACACTTCCTTAAAATTTTCCATTTCCCCTGAAAGCAGGAAGAATATCAGCAATCGCCTCCTAGCACCAGGCTGTGTTAGATAACTTGCACCCAAGAGCTTTCAGAGGCAGCCAAGGCAAACTGCGATTCAAGTGCTGGTGTTTATGAAATCAGGCGCTGTGAGACCGTGCCGGGGGACCAGACACACTGATAAAGAGCTGCAAGGGAAAGAGATGCTCGGCTTTCTTGGCCACGATGATGGTACCGCTGCCATGGGTGACGAACAGAACAAGTGACATCAGAAAAAGTCCCCTGACATGTTTTCGTTGTGTTGGGGGGTTTCATTGGGACACTGATGGCTTTGCAGAGTGGGATGAGATACGCTTGGTGTGATGGGAAGGTCCAGCATCCTCCTAGCATCGTCCTGCAAAAAGCAGGGGCAGCTCCACCTTGAGCACTGGGGGCAGCTTTGGGCATCACAGGATGAAAAAAAGGATCTAAAGGGGCTGGAGAGCATCCAGTTGGAGAAGGATTAAGAGGGGAATTGTGTGAGGAGCAGCTGAAGTCATTGGGTCTGTCCAGCCTGGACAAGAAGAGACTGAGGGGAGACCTCATCAAGCTCTGCAGCTTCCTCATACGGGGAGGAGGAGGAGCAGGCGCTGAGCTCTTCTCTCTGACGCGAGGGAATGGAAGGAAGATGCCAGGGGAGGGTGAGGTTGGGCATTAGGAGAAAGTTCTTCCCCCAGAGGGTGGTGGAGCACTGGAACCGCTACCCAGGAATGCCTCCAGGGTGCCAAGCCTGACAATATTCCAGAAGCATTTGGCCAATGCTCTCAGCCCCACGGTGTGAGTGTTGGGGTGTCCTGAGCAGGGACAGGAGTTGGACTCCTTGTGGGTCCCTTCCAGTTCATGACCTTCTATGGCTCTATGAGCTAGAATTGGCTGCACAGACAGCCCAACATCTGAGCTCATTTGGCTAGAAGAACTCTCCAAAGCCCTTCTGCAGGGCCCTTCACTGCATTTTTCAAGGTTATCTGCTCCCAAAGCCAACAAGCGTGGCTGTGATTGACACAAGGATTCCCTCCACCTGCTGAGGAGATGCAGAAAGCAGCCACACATGCCTAGGTGGGGAGCAGCTGGGTTATTGGGAGCAGGGGCCGTGGTCGGAGAACGGTTTTCTTCAAAGCATGAGGCGCCTGGAGCAGTTTCAGCCAAGGCTGGGAGTGGGACAGATGGCAGAGCCCTGCTAATCCAGACCGGCCAGCCAAGCCCGGGACTGCACAGCTCCCTGGGACTCTGCCAAGCTGAACTCCCACTTGAAAGGCTCAACTTGCTCTTACAGATTAACACGGCCCCCAAGAAGGTCCCGCAGGGAGACTCTTGGGTTTGAGAAGATTTGTGCCCTGTCTGATGAATCATATAATCATAGAATCACCAGGTGGGAAAAGACCCATCTGATCATTGAGTCCAACCATTCCCATCAATCACTAACCCATGTCCCTCAGCACCTCGTCCACCCGTCCCTTAAACCCCTCCAGGGAAGGGGACTCAACCCTCTCCCTGGGCAGCCTCTGACAGTGCCCAATGACCCTTTCTGTGAAAAATTTTTTCCTAATGTCCAGCCTGAACCTCCCCTGGTGGAGCTTGAGGCCATTCCCTCTCATCCTGTCCCCTGTCCCTTGGGAGAAGAGCCCAGCTCCCTCCTCTCCACAACCTCCTTTCAGGGAGTTGGAGAGAGCAATGAGGTCTCCCCTCAGCCTCCTCTTCTCCAGGATAAACACCCCCAGCTCTCTCAGACGCTCCTCGTAATCCTTGCTCTCCAGCCCCTCACCAGCTTCGTTGCTCTTCTCTGGCCTTCTTGGCCACCTGGGCCACTGCTGGCTCATGTTCAGTCGCTGTCAACCAACACCCCCAGGTCCTTCTCCTCCAGGCAGCTTTCCAGCCAGACTTCTCCTAGTCTATAGCACTGCAAGGATGCAGAGAGGGGAAAACAGAGCAGGGAGCCTAGGGTGCATATCCCACCCTGCTCTGGCTGCAATCCTCACTCACGGAGAGCAAAACCCCAACCATCCCCACCCTGACAGCTCCACCCTTCATCCTAACAGGGCACAGGCTGCAGCATTAACAAGGAATTGCCTTGTTATTAAGGCCACGTGAGCAAAACTCCAGCTGTCATCCTTCTCATCATGGGGTCTATGTCTTCTCCTCTCTCCTGCTCCCTTTTCGCTCCATCTGTGATATAAAACCCATGGAAAGGCAAGGGCACACAGGCTGAGGCTTGGAAGACAGAGCTCTGCTTGGCAGGACAAGGACCAGAAGATCCTCTTGTGCAAACAGCAGCTCTGTCAGGACTAAATGGTTGAGTATTTGATAGGAATGGTTAGACTCGATGATCCGATGGGTCTTTTCCAACTTGGTGATTCTATGATTCTATAAAATGTGCTCCTCACAGGTCCTCTAGGACACTAACACTCTTCCTGCCTGGTGATTTCGCCTCCTCCTCTCTCTCTGAGGTGTCTCTCCCAGCTGGTTTTGTTCCTGCGATGTCATCTCCTCCCATGACAAATCATTGTTAAGTATCTATCCCAGCTTGTTCTCTGTCCAACCTCCCACACAAGGGTCTCAGCAGCTCTCACACTCCTCAAAGCAGGATGTGGAGCCTGTTCTCCTCCCGGGCCAGTCCCCAGCTCTCTGTTTGCCAGCTGGTCCAACACATGGTGCAGGGGATGTCCCTGCGGGAAGGAGGGACCAGAAAAGGAATGAGGAGAGAAGTGTTCTGTGGCTGCTCTGCACCAGGAGCTCCTGGTACAGAAAGGACATGGATCTGTGGGAGCAAGTCTAGAGGAGGCCACAGGAGGCTGGAGCACCTCCTGTATGAGGACCAGGTTGGATGGGGCTTTTAGTTCCCTGATGGACTGGGAGGTGTCCCTGCCCATCCCAGGGGTGTGGAATTGGATGGGCTTTGAGGCCCCTTCCAATCCAAACCATTCTATGAATCTATGTGCCTGCTCAAGCGGGGAGGAATCCATAACCAGGTAAGCTGTGCAGGGGTGGTTCTTCACCTCTGAGAATGCACAAGCAGCCAGTCTAGAGCAGCCGTGGCCTTTCTCCTGTGCTGGGGAGCCTGGATGGTCCCCCACTGTCTCACCAGCCCATCCCAGTACAGACACTGTGGTGGTACTGGAATACAGATGCTCACAGGACGGCTCTTGGTGGTCTAGAGCCGAAAATTAAATTAAAACCGCAACAGGGACAGTTAATTAAAGCAGATTAGTGCGAGACTAATTAGGGACACTGACACCGCAACCATCAAGCCCTGTGATGTTAATTAGCTGTTCATTAATGTCAGCTCCCTGTTCAGCACAGAAATAAGAACTGCCTATCTCCTGGGCTTCATGCGCGGCAGAGCACACAGCACCACCCATCTGCCTCCTCCGAGGGCACCCCCACAGCCCTTGGCATCGCCCAGAAGAGACACTGTCACCACCACCAGTGAGAACCTCATCACCACCACCAAGATCCTTATTACCACCACCAAGATACCTACCACCACCATCACCAATGGGACCCTCACCACCACCACCAACAGCGAGAACCTCACCACCACCAATGGCACCCTCACCACCACCAGGGAGCCCACATAGGCTGCAGGGAGCACTTATGGAGGCTGTAGGGAGCACAAATTAATGGTATGGAGACAAACAGGCTGTAGGGAGCCATCTGAACACGAGCCAGCAGTGGCCCAGGTAGCCAAGAAGGCCAATGGCATCTTGGCTTGGATCAGAAACGGCGTGGCCAGCAGGTCCAGGGAGGTTCTTCTCCCTCTGGACTCGGCACTGGTGAGACCGCTCCTCGAATCCTGGGGTCAGTTCTGGGCCCCTCCCCACAAGAAGGATGTTGAGGCTCTGGAGCGAGTCCAGAGAAGAGCAACAAAGCTGGTGAAGGGGCTGGAGAACAAGAGGAGCGTCTGAGAGAGCGGGGGGTGTTTATCCTGGAGAAGAGGAGGCTGAGGGGAGACCTCGTTGCTCTCTCCAACTACCCTGGCACCCCCTGGTTCAGTGGGAGGTGTCCCTGCACATGGCTGGGGGTTGGACTGTAGGGGCTTTGAGGTCCCTTCCAAACCAAAGCATTCTGTGTGTGCTCCCTGTAGACGCTGAGTGCACCCTACCCCTCATTTCTTTGCCCTGTACCCTTGTGTGTGCTCAATATTCCCCACCTGGGCTCTCCACATCCTTGCGTGTGCTCCTTACATCTCTGTGTGTGGAATATGCAGTCCCTGGCTGCTTCCTACAGCCCCTGTGTGCTCCCTATGACCTCTGCGTCCTCCCTCTAGTTGGTGGTTGCTCCTGCAGCCCACTCTGTGCTCCCCACAGCCTTTGTGCTCATACAGCCCTGTGTGGGATTTGTACAGCTGGTGTGTGCTCCCTGCAGCCTGTGTGTGTTCCCTAGAGCATCGTGTGTGACACCCACAGCTCCACGCACAGTCCATAGAGCCGGTGTGTGCTCCCTGTGTGCTCCCTGTGTGCTTCTTACAGCCCTGTGTGTTCTCCGCACAGCCCCATGTGTGCTCACAGAATCGCAGAATCACCAGGTTGGAAGAGACCCACCGGATCATCGAGTCCAACCATTCCCATCAATCACTAACCCATGTCCCTCAGCACCTCGTCCACCCGGCCCTTAAACCCCTCCAGGGAAGGGGACTCAACCTCCTCCCTGGGCAGCCTCTGCCAGGGACCAATGACCCTTTCTGTGAAAAATTTTTTCCTAATGTTCAACCTAAACCTCCCCTGGTGGAGCTTGAGGCCACTCCCTCTCGTCCTGTCCCCTGTCCCTTGGGAGAAGAGCACAGCTCCCTCCTCTCCACATGCACGCTCCTTAAACACTTCCACATCTTCCACCACTCTTGCATACACCAGTTCCCTCCAGGACCAAGCCAAATTGTCATAACCCACCCTGGAAAACCAGCAAAGATGCTCACACCTTCTCCTCCATCCTGTATCCTCCTCCAGCACCCCATGAGCCCCTTTGTATGACACATTCATAGCCTTTAGCCACCTCTGGAGTAAAAAAGTGTCTTGTGTCTGGTGCAAATTGGTGATGGGTGGGAGCTAAGGGAGGACATCCTAATGGGAAGCAATCAGATGCCACCGCTTTTCCTCCCCCAGAGCATATTTAGAGCTTTCAGAAGGAAACAAAACTTGTTTATCTTAACGCTAATCAATTTATAGCAATCAAAATAAAACCCATTAGAGGCCATTCCCCACCCGAGTTTCAAAGAGGCTGCTGACCCCAGGAGGCTGTGAGCTGATTGATTAGAAATTTCTGACACTAATGTGTGTCTTCGAAGGGTCCAGTGTGGCTTTAATTTCTCTCTCCTGAGACACCGATCATGTGTTAACATCTGTCAGCCCCTTCCTGCACTTAGGGGAGGGGAAATTCATGAGCGTACAGAGTTGCAAGGCACAGCTGGGGAGAAAGCAGCATTTGCTGCCTTAAACAGCTTCCAGGAATCCCTTGGGGCAAATCATTTGCATGATCCTTTTCTCCTTGGGCAAAAAAAAAATAAAATAAAAATGCTGGAGTGCACCAAGAAATACAAAGCACTGATGACGAATGGAGGCAGCAGGTGGAGCGGCCAGAGCTCAGGGCTGGGATTTCGGCTTTCACATCCCACTGCCCCTGGCTCCTCTCATCCCTGGGAAGCAGCGAGGGTAACAGCAGAGGACAAATGGCAAAGAAATAAAGAGGAAAGATGATTTTTCTTTGCAGTTGGAGACAGATGTAGGGAGGAGCCTTCATCCTTCAAGATGGAGCATGCTTGGTCCATCAGTGATTTGTAATGCGGTGAAGACAACATCTGCCTCCAGCTGAGAAACCACAAGTCCCGGCACAAGGTCCTGCACCAAGACAGGAGCTGCAAAAAACGCTGCTCTAAGGACATTTCCCCCTGGTGAGCACAGACCCATGGGCTGGAGCAGAATAAACACGTCTAGGCAGGCAAGAAAGTGAATTTTTTATCAGAGAGGTTGAAAGGATTGACCCAGTGATGGGGGGATTCTACTCATCTGCTGCCACATCTTTTTATTGGATGCAAAATAAGCTGAGGGTGGCCACGTGTGCACACAAATGTGGTTAAGCAGAGGGTGGACGCGTGGTTCCAGGCATCTGCATGGGGGCAATCAATGAGGAGGCAGCACAGGAGCAGCGCAATCCCTCACGTGCTCTTCTGTACAAAGAAAAGGAGTGGAGAAAGGGTGGGAGGAGAGAGGGGGAATCTCTCTGTGCAACCAGGACGTAGCAAAGAGCAGCAGGCAGCGGGCATCCAGCTGCCTCCACCTCCCCCTGCAGCCTGCCCTCCCTCTGCTCAGGTCCCAAGCGGGACCAACAGCCTCTTACTTCCAGCAGATTAAAGCAACTAATCTAGTTAATGAAAGCAAATCAGCCCAAATGAGCCGCTCTCCCCTGCAGCAGGATGGGGGGTCACCAGGAGCACAGCTCTCCACCCCTGCCCGCTGCCTGGAGCTCCCAGCGAGGATGCTGAGCTGATGCTGCTCCAGCAACCCGGTGGGCAAGGCTGGGCTTTGCACCTCCCCAGTGGGCGTGAGGATGCACCCAGGACTCAGCAGGAGCCTTTGGACTCTGTCTTCACCTCATCTAGGAGGCAATAAACCAGGTTTATCCCAGCAGCCCCAGGGTCAGCTGCTGCGTAGCTCCTCGGGAGGAGTGGGAAGCAGCACTGGGGCTCGAGGGGGACACTAAGGATGTCTCCGAGTGCTTCAGGGGATGCTGTGGGCTTAGAATCATAGAATCACCAGGTTGGAAAGAGTCTGCCCACCACTCTCCTGGCCTCTGCTGGGTCTACTCAGCCCCCCTGGCCCAGATGCTCCAACGATAGCCTTAGAATCACTAGGTTGGAAAGGACCCACCCATAGAGTCCAACCATTCCCATTAATCACTAAACCACGTCCCTCAGCATCTCATCTACCCGTCTTTTAAACACCTCCAGGGAAGGTGACTCAACGTGAGCCTTGCTCGAGGACCTGGATGGAGCACGAGACACTAGGGTACAGAGCCCCCAAACCTGAGCGCTCAGGTTTGGGGGCTCTGTACCCTAGTGTCCCCTGAGCAATGCTCAGGTTTGGGGGCTCTGTACCCTAGTGTCCCGTGCTCCATCCAGGTGCCCTGTCCAAGCCCGGTGGCTGGTCCTAAGCTGAAGCCCAGTGCTCAGCAGTAAACCATCTAAGTGGCTCTGCTACCTAATCAAGGTTGGAGAGACCACGGTGAGATGAGGAACGCAGCTAGCCACGTCCAAAAACCCACCATGGAGACAGAAACTCCCAGCAACGTGACCTGATTCCTAGTGGCATCCCGAATCCAGGCCAACCAAGGGTGACCAAGTGCTGTGTAACGCAGGAATAACATCCCTGCGAACGCATGTATTGATGCAGAGGATGTTGATCATCACGGTGCCACCCTGAGCACCCACCTGCAGGCTGGAGCTGGGGGTGGGGAATGAGTGACAAGGTGTGGCCTCCTGGCGTCCCCAAATTATCCAGGTTTACCAGCATTAAAGCCACTTGCCAAGAGTGACAGGAAGATCTCAGGGTGCTGAGCGACTGTTCGATGCCGTGGTAAATGAAATTCAGTGGCGACAAAAGGAAACCTAATGCACTTGGGGGAAAAGAGCCCTAATTATACAAACACAATGATGGGCACTAAATTAGCTATTAACATGCAGGGAGGAGATCTCGGCAGCACTAGAGATAATTCTCTGAAAACAGCAGTTCAAAGCTCATCCATCATCAAAAAAATCAGAGGAAATGGAAGGAATTATTAAGGAAGAAACCCAGCACAGAGCAGGAATGAACACCCTTGCGTGGAGCTGGGTTGGAACGGTGTTGGCAGTGGTGGTTGCTCAGTCAAAGTCAGGAGGGAGATGATAAAAATGATTAGGGACACAGGGCAGCTTCCACACAATCACCTCTGGACCTTCCATTTGCAAAGAGACCCCTCTAAAGCCACCAGTAACATAAGAGACAGGAATGGGAATAGACTGCTTGCAATTCCTTACAGTAGACAGGACATATTTTTTTTAGCACAGTGCTTAATAAATGGAATAATAATGGGATAATAACAGGATAATACTCTACAAGGCACAGTGGGCACTGAAAATATGAGCACCACATCAGAAGACAGGAGGAACCAGCACTCAATCCATTCCTCTTTTCTCCTGCTGTCTGACATTTCCAAATTGATAAAGACCAGGATGGTTCTGGAAAGGCAATCTTTTCCATCACACACATATTCATATTCAGCACACGGGAAACTCTTAGATGCCTCATGGATGTATTTCTGGGTCTGCCTGGACCAACTGGTCAGCACCTATGTGGCCTCCAGCTACTACGAGCTGCAGCTGACAAGTTTTCAGGGGACATCACCCGGAGGATGTCTGCTTCTCAAGCACAATCCAGCCCCAAACACCTTCCTTTTGGGGAGCCAAGTTAACACCACCACAAGCTGAAAGAGAACCTGGAGGGGCTGGGAGCACCTTGATCTACTGAGCCGTCTGTGGGCAGAGTGCCCCATATGATGGGCTGAGGACAGTCACCGTCTCCCAAGAGAGCAGCAGGACCCACAAGAAGATGTTGCACTAAGAACTCTGGGCTGTGTCCCTGCAGCTCCAGCATCCCGCCTTAGAATCATAGAACCACCAGGTTGAAAAAGACCCATGGGATCATCGAGTCCAACCATTCCCATCAGTCACTAACCCGTGTCCCTCAGCACCTCGTCCACCCATCCCTTAAACCCCTCCAGGGAAGGGGACTCAACCCCCTCCCTGGGCAGCCTCTGACAGTGCTCAAGGACCCTTTCCAGGAAAAATTTTTTCCTAATGTCCAGCCTGAACCTCCCTGGTGGAGCTTGAGGCCATTCCCTCTCGTCCTGTCCCCTGTCCCTTGGGAGAAGAGCCCAGTTCCCTCCTCTCCACAACCTCCTCTCAGGGAGTTGGAGAGAGCAATGAGGTCTCCCCTCAGCCTCCTCTTCTCCAGGATAAACACCCCCAGCTCTCTCAGACGCTCCGCTTGTTCTCCAGACCCCTCACCAGCTTCGTTGCTCTTCTCTGGACTCGCACCAGAGCCTCAACATCCTTCTTGTGGTGAGGGGCCCAGAACAGTATTCGAAGAGCGGTCTCACCAGTGCCGAGTCCAGAGGGAGAAGAACCTCCCTGGACCTGCTGGCCACGCCGTTTCTGATCCAAGCCAAGATGCCATTGGCCTTCTTGGCCACCTGGGCCACTGCTGGCTCATGTTCAGTCGCTGTCACCAACACCCCCAGGTCCTTCTCCTCCAGGCACTTTCCAGCCAGACTTCTCCTAGTCTGGAGCTGCCCAGGGTTGTTGTGCCCCAAGTGCAGGACGTGGCATTTGGCCTTGTTAAACCTCATCCCGTTGGTCTCAGCCCATGGATCCAGCCTGTTCAGATCCCTTTGGAGCCTCCCGACCCTCCAGCAGATCCAGCTTCCACCCAGCTTAGTGTCATCTGCAAACTTGCTAAGGGTGCACTCGATGCCTTCATCCAGGTCATTGATAAAGACATTGAACAGGGCTGGACCCAGCACTGACTCCTGGGGACACCACTTGGAACTGGAATAAGAAACCATCCTAAATCAGATCAGAGATGTCCACAGAGAGGCTGTTTAGAGGGAAAGAGCTTCTGGGCTTCCCATTTGAGGGGTACATGACCCTTCACGCTCAGGCCAGTGATTAGTGCTCGCCAGGCAATCGAAGCTGCAAAATGAATTTGAGAAGACAGAGTAGTGTCAGGCTGTGAGTAGCTCAAAAAGGATCTTGGCTCCCCTGAGCCTGAAGTCTGAGCACTTACCATTCCAATTTAACAACCAAACGCTTCCAAGGCAGGGGGTGCTGTGCCCACTCGCCTCTCCTGGCCTGACCCCTCCCCGAGGAGACCATTAGCACCTGAAAATGAAGAAGCCACGGCCTTGGCCGCAGCATCTGGAGTTGGCTGTGGGGCTGCAGAGCAAGGCTGGATCCATCCGAGAGCCAGGGCTACGAAGCATTTTTGGAAACAGCATCCCAGAGGGCTGCAGTGGATGCTGCTTTTTCTTGTGCCAACCCTGACTGTTTTGGAAAGTTTGGTTAAGCTCCATTTGGCTGTCTCTGAGTTATTCGAGCACAGAAAGGGGGGGAGGGTGTTTGGTTACAGGAGGTTTCAGATGGTTTTTTGACCACGATTCGGTCGAGGAAGCACAGATTTGGCCTGGCTGGTGCCTCTTTCCACCAGGATGGTCATAGCAAAGTTGGCAAAGCTTGGTAAAGGGACGTGTTCCGAGCTAAGCAACTGAGGTGTGAGCCACCTTCTCTGCAGCCCAAACGTGTCCCTTACCACCCACCCTCACTTCAATTCCTTTCACACCTCCAGCAAAGCTGCTCCACCCTGCACGCAGAAGGTTGTGCAGGAAAGGCTGGACGCAAGGAAGCAGGGATGCTCCAGGCTGCCTTGCACCTCGAAACAAGTTGGGATGCCCCCTCCTCCTCAGCCACTCGCCAGTCGGAATGCTGATCATAAAGAAACCTCTGTGCATCTCCAGGGAAGCGGGACTCAGAGAGGGGCACAAAGACTCCTGCAGCTGCGTGTTTGCAAACAACCCATCTGAGCTGTGAAGAGGGGCTGAAAGCAGTAATTGTCTTTAATTAAAGAAGGTTGGAGGCATCTCAAGCTTTGACAAAAGACATTTCCAGTCTGCTCGCAGCTCCAGCGCTCATCGCCGCTGCAGACGCAACGCGGCCAGCAGGTTCAAACAGGGCACGTGACAGCGGGGACGCGGACACGCCGGCCCACGAGCAGCTGCTGCCGAGCCAGGGCAATGCTCAACATCCACACTGGGACCTGCCCACCATGCACGGTGGTTCCTCTAGGACACGTCACACCCGATTCATGGAGACCTCACATACAGCCTCTGCTTGCTCAACATCTTTAATGATTTTGGGTGCATTTGGCTCCCTGCTCCCCTGCAGGGGCCACGGTGGGGATTAGCCCTGTGTTTCCTGAAGCTTTCAGCTAGAAGGCAGACACTGAGCAGCTGGAAGTGTGGATCACTGGCCAACAGATCCATCCAGTCCCAAAACCCCACCTCGTAATGGATCATGCCGATCACAGACCCATTAAGCCTGGCACGAGAACCACACACACCCCTGCAGTCCACAGGGGATCACGCAACGCAGCTCACAGAAGCACTGCCTTGCGCTTCGCACCGTATCACAGAATCACAGAATCACAGAATAACCAGGTTGGAAGAGACCCACCGGATCATCGAGTCCAATCGTTCCCATCAAACACTAAATTAGAACCAGATGTGCCGGTGCTGGGTCCCAGCAGGTCTCTGAAGGCTTCCCAGACTCCTGCTCGACCTCGCTGCGTGTGTTTCAGCCTCCAGCCCGGCTGGGGTCTCGCTCCTGTGCTCCTCTGCCCTCACCCCATCCTGCAGCAGTGCCTGCACCCTATGGAGGTGCACGCAGAGGGGATGCACGCAGGCAGAGGCTACAGACCAAGGGCACTGCTGCTGCAGTTTCTCCTCAGCTAATTAATTAAGGCTGCTTGTTAACAAGCTACCTGGGCTGGTGTGGAGCTCTGTTACGACGCTGCATGCATGCAAGCTCATAGAATCATGGGATAACCAGGTTGGAATAGACCCACTGGATCATCAAGTCCAACCATTCATGTCGAGCCAAGCAAGCTTAATAACAGCAAAAGCAGGTGTCACGCCAGACACCTGTATGTATGGATGTTGCCTGCTGAGCCGATGACCAGGGCTGGCCCGGGCGCGGAGACACGCTTGGAGTTCCAGGGTGACAGCAAGTGAGCTCCGGGCACCAAAACACAACTAGGAGGTAGAGGAGCAGAACAGAGCTCCCATGATCCATGAGGAGGTGGTTAGAGACTTGCTTGCCCAGCTAGACACCCATGTCTATGGGGCTGGATGGGATCCACCCAAGAGTATTTAGGGAGCCAGCGGATGTTCTTGAAAACCCCTTTAAATCATCTTCCACCGGTCTTGGATGACTGGGGAAGTTCCACGTGATTGGAGGCTGGCTGATGTTGTGCCCATCTATAAGAAGGGCTGCAGGGAGGATCCAGGGAAGAGCAGCAGGGAAGAGCAGCATCAGGGCCATGTTTGCTTTTAGACATCAGCAGGTGGTTTCCATCACACCATTCCACCTTCCTCCCTGCCCTTCAGGAGCCCCTATCCTGAGCAAAGCATCCTCATCCTCCTGGGGAGCACAGAGGCATGTATGTTGAGCAACGAAGCTGGTGAAGGGGCTGGAGAACAGGTCTTATGAGAGAGCTGGGGGTGTTTAGCCTGGAGAAGAGGAGGCTGAAGGGAGACCTCATTGCTCTCTCCAACTCCCTGAAAGGAGGTTGTGGAGAGGAGGGAGCTGGGCTCTTCTCCCAAGTGACAGGGGACAGGACGAGAGGGAATGGCCTCAAGCTCCACCAGGGGAGGGTCAGGCTGGACATTAGGAAAAAATATTTCCCAGAAAGGGTCGTTGGTCCCTGGCAGAGGCTGCCCAGGGAGGGGGTTGAGTCCCCTTCCCTGGAGGGGTTTAAGGGATGGGTGGACGAGGTGCTGAGGGACATGGTTTAGTGATTGATGGGGATGGTTGGACTCGATGATCCTGTGGGTCTTTTCCAACCTAGCGATTCTGTGATTCTGTGAAATGTCCTACTTTCCTCCTCCCCTCTGCACTCACAGGTGAAGGTCCCCAGAGAGAGCGTGTTGCCCACTGCACGCTCCTTCTTCCCTCCCACCCGCGTTTGCTTTTGGCCTTTCCAGCGCATCGGTGTGCAGGAAATCACAGCTCCGGTTTCCATGGAAACCTCAGCTCCGGGAGGGGGTGGGGGGCAGCTAATGCATGAACCATAGTCAGGCAGCAACGAGCTTTGTCCTGCTACCCCATCCTGCTCAGGAACCAAAGTCTGGAGTTCTCAGCACAGGGAGGACATGGATCTGTTGGAGTGAGTCCAGAGGAGGTCACAGAGGTGATCTAAGGGCTGGAGCACCTCCCGTACAAGGAGAGGCCGAGAGATCTGGGGCTGTTCAGCCTGGAGAAGAGAAGGCTGAGGGGAGATCTTAGAACAGCTTCCAGTGCTGAAAAGGGCTCCAGGGAAGCTGGGGAGGGGCTCTTGATGAGGGAGTGCAGGGATAGGATGAGGGAGAAGGGTTTTCAGCTGGAAGAGGAGAGATTGAGATGAGATCTTAGGGAGAAATGTTTTGCTGCAAGGGTGGGGAGACCCTGGCCCAGGCTGCCCATAGAACTGGTGGCTGCGCCGTCCCTGGAGGTGTTGAAGACCAGGTTGGATGGGGCTTGGAGCCCCGATCCCATGGGAGGTGTCCCTGCCCATGGCGGGCGTGTGGAACTGGTTGAGCTTTATTTTTCCAACCTATAACATTCTATGATTTCTATGATTCTATGACTCACAGCCAGAGAAGCTTCTAGTTCACCTTTCCCTGCTGTTCGCCCCAAAGATGGATTAAGAATTGCCTTCATTTTCCACTGCGTGCAGCCCGCAGCGTGCTTCCCAGTGCGGGGTACAGCAAGCAATGCATTGGCTGTAATTTTCAGTCACCTTCACAAGTACAACGTTTACGCTGTTCCCGTCACCTCCGTCAGCTCTCGCATTGATCAAAGCAATAATGTTGGTGTTTTACTCTGAGTTTACACCCTGGGAGTGGATCTGTGGCACTGAAGAATAAGAGATGAGGTGCTGAGGGACATGGTTTAGTGATTGATGGGAATGGTTGGACTCCATGATCCTGTGGGTCTTTTCCAACCTAGTGATTCAATGATTCTATGATCCTTTTGAAGGAAAAATAATCTCGAGGTTTCTCGAGCTCCATCTTTGAGCTGCAAATCCTGCTAAAAGGTCTGGGGATGGCAGGGGGCACCTCCTCCCCCCCAGTTATTGCTTAATGCTGGAGGTTCTGCTTCCCAAGAAGCGTAGGAAGCCAGAACTTCACCATGCCCACTGTTTCCTCGTGTTGCCACCAGGAGTAGGGTTGATTTGCAAACAGAGTGACAAACCCAAGCGCGTGGATCTTCACGAGAGCCTATAATTAGAACTAGTCTCTTTTTTTTCTGCTTCTGGAAAGGTTTTTTGCTGTCTAGCACAGATGGAAGCGATCCCAGTTTGTTTTTGTTTCTCTTGAATTAGAGCGCGGCTGCTCTTTCCAGGATTTCCCAGGCAAAAATATCCACACTGGGACTTGCCCACCGTGCACAGTGGTTCCTTTAGGACACATCACGTCCGACCCACGGGCACCTCACAAACAGCCTCTGCATGCTGGAAATCTTTAATGATTAAGGGTGCATTTGGCTGCAGGAGCCATGGTGGGGATTTGCCCTGTGCCAGGGCTGATTTTCTGGAGCAGATATTGAGCAGCTGGAAGTGTGGGTCACCTCCCATTGGATCAGGGGCTCCAAGCCCCATCCAACCTGGCCTTGAACCCCTCCAGGGATGGGGCAGCCACCACTGCTCTGGGCAACCTGGACCAGGACCTCCCCACCCTCACAGCAAAACATTTCTCCCTGAGATCTCATCTCAGTCTCCCTCAAAACTGTTCCTCTTCCGTCTATTCCTGCACTCCTTGACCAAGAGCCTCTTCCCAGCTTTCCTGGAGCCCCTTTCCATACTGCTGGCTGGTCTAAGGTCTCCCTGGAGCCTTCTCTTCTCCAGGCAGAGCAACCCCCTCTGTCAGGCTGTCTTCCAGCCTTCGGATCATCTCTGTGGCATCCTCTTGACGTGCTCCAACAGCTCCATGTCCTTCCTGTGCTCAGGACTCCAGAACTGGACACAGTGCTCCAGGTGGAGCCTCACCAGAGCAGAGCAGAGGAGCAGAATCCCCTCCTTCTCCCTGCTGGTCCCACTGCTCTGGATGCAGCCCAGGACACGGCTGATTTCTGGTCTGTAAGCACACGCTGCCAGCTTATGGGGAGCTCCTCATCCCCCGGCATCCCAAGTCCTTCTCCTCAGGGTTGCTCCCAATCCATTCTGCACCCAGCCTGTGTTTGTGCTTGGGGTTGCCCCAACCCAGGTGCAGGATCTTGCCCTTGCCCTTGGACTTTTTGAAATCCATGGGGGTGGCAGAGCCCCACCTCTCCAGCGTGTCTAGGTCCTTCCGGATGACATTCCCTAAATGTTTCTTCTAATCCTGTTTTGCCTGCATTTACTCTGTTTCACTCATGAGGGCTGTGTGTACACACCAAAAGGCCCCAAATTCATTTATTCGCCGTGTTGTTCCTTAGAAATCCCCAGTTTAGTGCCTAATGCCCAGCAACGCCCCTTGATGCTCCACAGAGAATCACAGAATCATGGAATCACCAGGTTGGAAAAGACCCACCAGCACATAAAGTCCAACCATTCCCATCAATCACTAAACCGTGTCCCCCAGCACCTCGTCCACCCGTCCCTTAAACCCCTCCAGGGAAGGGGACTCAACCCCCTCCCTGGGCAGCCTCTGACAGTGCCCAAGGACCCTTTCCGTGAAATATTTTTTCCTAATGTCCAGCCTGAACCTCCCCTGGTGGACCTTGAGGCCATTCCCTCTCGTCCTGTCCCCTGTCCCTTGGGAGAAGAGCCCAGCTCCCTCCTCTCCACAACCTCCTTTCAGGGAGTTGGAGAGAGCAATGAGGTCTCCCCTCAGCCTCCCCTTCTCCAGGATAAACACCCCCAGCTCTCTCAGCCGCTCCTCTTGTTCTCCAGCCCCCTCACCAGCTTTGTCGCTCAACATAGGTGGCTCTGCACACCCCAGGAGGGTGTGGATGCTTAGCTCAGGATACAATCTCCTGAAGGGCAGGGAGGAAGGTGGAATGGTGTGATGGAAACCACCTGCTGATATCTGGAAGCAAACACTGCCCTGATGCTGCACAGCCCCTATCTCTGCAGAAAGCCTCCTGGAGAGGCAACGCCGTAAAAAGGCAGATAGCGTGCATTTAATGGAGTGTGCAGTTTGCTCTTTGACAAATATTATCTGTTACTACACCGCGATCTTTTCAAAAGCCATCCAGGATGGGAGAAATGCCATTTGGAGCAAAGCATCCATGTTCCTCTACATTACGGGCTCCACTTCAGGCTGTGCTTTAATTCTTCCTAATCTAGAGGGTCTGGGCATTTTGACTGTTGGAAAAGAATGAAGCTTTCATGATGGGGCCATCACTGTTCCCTCAGCCCTGGCTCCTGTAGCAGCTGCAGGTGGAACAGCCACGCTGCTCCGGGGATTGGAATGATTTGAAGGGAAATTGCTAGCTTTGGGTGCAGACTTCACAATTTTCTGCTTAAACACCGGGTCCCGCGAGCTCTGAGAGCGAGAGCAGTTGAAACGTGCAGACAGACTTTGCAAGCAGGAGCTTGTCATCCTCAAAATCTGTCAGCACCCCAAGACTGACGCACCAGACACTCCCTCAAAATGCATTTTTAATTTGCCCCGTGAGCCACAGGAGTTTTTTCAAGTCACCGCCACCCATGGGACCCTCACGTCGTGGTCCAGGCGTGGCCATCACCCTCCTGGCTGCCATCCCTGCGGCCCTCAGTGCTGGGTGCTGAGGGGGAGCCGGCCTGGGAGCTCATCAGAGAATTGTAGAACGCTTTGGGTTGGAACAGAACTTTACAGGTCATCCAGACCAACCCCCTGCAGGAGCAGGAACATCTTTAAACAGATCAGGTTGCTCAGAGCCCCATCCAACCTGGCCTTGGACACCTCCAGGGATGGGGCAGCCACCCCTGCTCTGGGCAACCTGGGTCAGGGTCTCCCCACCCTCACAGCAAAATATTTCTCCCTAAGATCTCATCTCAATCTACCCTCTTTCAGATAAAAAACATTCCCCCTCATTCTCCCCCTGCACTCCCTGATCAAGAGCCCCTCCCCAGCTTTCCTGGTGCCCCTTTCAGTTCTGGAGGCTGCTCTCAGGTCGCCCTGCAGCCTTCTCCAAGTACCAGGGAGCAGCTTCACCGCACGTAAGGTCTCCTTCAAAATGTGAAAATGTTGTATATTTTCCTAAGACAAGCCTAATTTCACATTGTTTGAAGTTTGATCTATGTAAACACAGACATGCGTGAGCTATGAAACACTCTGATTCCATTTCCTAACCTTTATAAGCTATATAAGGAGGAAATTCTTCACGAGGAGAGAGGCAAGGACCTGGCCCAGGTTGCCCAGAGCAGGGGTGGCTGCCCCATCCCTGGAGGGGTTCAAGGCCAGGTTGGATGGGGCTTGGAGCCCCTAATCCAGTGGGAGGTGTCCCTGCCTGTGGCAGAGGGTGGAACTGGATGGGCTTTGAGGTCCCTTTCAACCCAAACCATTCTATGATTCTATTATTCTTTATGGGGACTTTTATATATAATTTCCAGTGCTGTGCTGTGTTTCGGAGGCATATGGGGAACAATAAAGAGTTTCCCTGGAGTTAATTAAGCTAATGCCAACTGCTAGATTCAATTTTCTGTAAGATTTTTACCTTGTTTCACAAAAATAAAATAACTCTGCTTTCATAGAACGCTCACCTGCCATCGGACTAACTTGAAATCAATGTCTTTCTCTGCAGAGAATTGTCTGAGTGTATTTCCCAAAATTTGATGTTCAGAAGAATCTCAAATGAAAAAAACAAATCATCAAAAGCAGGATTAGCTTCAATTTTCTGCAGTTTACATAGGATGAACAATCTTCTCCTCTTGCCCCATAAATCATGGAATGGGTTGGGTTGCAAGGGACCTTAAAGCCCATCCAGTTCCACCTCCTGCCATGGGCAGGGACACCTCCCACTGGACCAGGTTGCTCAAGGCTCCATCCAACATGGCCTTGAACCCCTCCAGGGATGGGGCAGCCACCCCTGCTCTGGGCAACCTGGGCCAGGGCCTCCCCACCCTCACAGCAAAACATTTCCTTACCCCTCAGATCTCTGAGTGCTTTGATTCACAGGAAAAACTAACATGGAAAACCACATTCCCTTCATTTTAGAGCAATAATGAGTTAAAATCCTGGAAGCCTGGGCTTGGATCCCAGCTTCATTCCAGTTCCTATCCATGTTTACCACTTTTCTTAGAAAAAAAAAGCCAGCAGGGAGGCTGATGGATGAGAGAGAGGAAAAGTAGGAATCGGCGCAGTTCTCTGGCCAACAGCAGCGCGGATGCTGCCAGACACACTGCTCCCCCCTCACACGGGTGTAGCAAGCCCAGGAATGTGGTATTTGATCCAAAATGCTGTTTCATCTGTAAAAGTAAGTCAGGGAGAGATTTTCTTATCGGTACAGATGTCAGCTCAGTGAGAGCCCTTGTGTTCCAACAGGGCTCCCAGCCCTGCACCCTGGGTGCAACTGTGCAAGGGGAGCGTTGGAGGGGACATAGAATCATCAGGTTGGAAAAGACCCACTGGATCATCGAGTCCAACCGTTCCCATCAATCACTAAACCATGTCCCTCAGCACCTCGTCCACCTGTCCCTTAAACCCCTCCAGGGAAGGTGACTCAACCCCCTCCCTGGGCAGCCTCTGACAGTGCCCAATGACCCTTTCCATGAAAGATTTTTTCCTAATGTCCAGCCTGACCCTCCCCTGGTGGAGCTTGAGGCCACTCCCATCATGCTTTCTCCAGTGGAGACCCTCAGGGTCTGGTCCCTCCCACCTCCTCCCATCTTCATGCTGACTTCAGGACAACAAAATGCTAGGGGGGTGTAAGTCCCAGAGCTGTAGGGGAGCAGCCAGAGACTCAAGGGGTCCACGCACAGAGTTGTCTCTGCAGAGGGTCAGTTGTATAGAGGTGTCCCACAAAGAGTTGGCCGAGGACAGCTGGCCACGGAGAGTTGGCCATGGAAAGCTGGCCTAGACTCCCTCCCTGTGCCTCCACAGGAGGGCTGGGAGCGCTCTCCAAAACTCGTGCTGTTCAAAAACCACACTCATGTCCTGCAAAACCTCATTTCCCTGCCTTTCATTATAAAGAACAGGCTTTTGTGAAAGGTCTCAGACCATCCATTGCCTTGAAAGCAAAATAAGAAAGCAGCTCTCATTTCCTTTGCCGGTCTGGTCCCTCAGAAGCCGTATTTCCTACTTTGAGGCAGGTTGTCCATCTTTTTCATAGAATCATAGAATCACAGAATAACCAGGTTGGAAGAGACCCACCGGATCATCGAGTCCAACCATTCCCATCAATCACTAACCCATGTCCCTCAGCACCTCATCCACCTGTCCCTTAAACCCCTCCAGGGAAGGTGACTCAACCCCCTCCCTGAGCAGCCAGCAGTAGATGTCTCGCCCCATCCCTGGACCACCTGTGAGCTCCCTTGCGAGGCCAGCACCTCTTTGGGCTTTGGATCACCAGGAAATAAATGCCTCAACTCCCCTGTGTGACCACTCCTTGCTCTGTCAGGCAGCCCCTGGCCATACTCCAACCTCCAGGCAGCCAAATCCAACCCAGGAACATGCAGAGAACTGTCTGGCATCTCCTCTGACTCCAGGGTGCACCAAACAGGCTTGGAGTGGTTAATACTGAGCAGCTGCAGTCCCCACCACATCCCTAATTCACAACGTGGAGAGGTCAGCGAGAAGCAGGAGGGAGAAGAATCAAAACAGAGGGAAGAAAGACGCTGTATTCTTGCTTCCCAGACAGAGAGGGAGGAGACGGAGAACCCCAAAGAGCAGTATCCACAATGACATCAAGCCACGGCCGGCTGGGAGCATTCAAATTGTCAACAACCCTGTAGAAAAGGCAGACAAATTCCTGTTTTGTACTTGGGAAGAAGCCAGATGATGTAATCATCTTATAAGATGATGGTGAAATACTTTCCATTCCAGCAGTAACTCAAGATGTTAAATAGCAGCTACTCAAGTTAAACATTGTTAAATCAGCGTGTCAGGATAGCTTTTACCTAGGGGTTTTTAAAAAGATGGCTGATGAATCCGTGGGCAGTTAACGTTCACTTTCTACACGCCGTAGAGTCGTAGGAGGGTTCAGAGATGGAGGAAAAAGCCATTTGTTAAATGAGGCAGTCCTGGCTATTTTAGGGCTGTCACTGCAACGTCGGTACCAGCAAATTCAAGGTGCACCTTGAATTCAGGGTTCAGGTTTGGGCCACTCATTCCAAGAAGGACATTGAGGGGCTGGAGTGTTTCCAGAGAGGGGAACAGAGCTGGGGAAAGGTCTGGAGAACAAGGGTTATGAGGGACCTGGGGTTGTTCAGCCTGGAGAAAAGGAGGCTGAGGGGAAGCCGCATCACTGTCAAATCAAAGGAGGTTGTGGTTAGGTGGGCACTGGGCTCTTCTCCTCCGTAACAAGTGATGGGATGAGAGGAAATGGCCTCAGGTTGTGCCAGGGGAGGTACAGATTGGGTATCAGGAAAAAAATCTTCACTGAAAGGGTTCTCAGGCACTAGCAGAGGCTGCCCAGGGAGGTGGTGGAGTCCCCAGCCCTGTAGGGCTTTAAAAGACGAGCAGACAAAGTGCTCACACGTGACAGTGGTTCAGTAGTAGACAGGTACAGTTGGACTCAGTGATCTCAAAGGTCTTTTCCAAGCGAACGATTCCGCAATTCTATGAAATACAGATGTGCTGGATAGGAGATTTTGGTGAACGAGGGATGAAAGGAAGGCAGCGCCAGCAGTGCCAATCCATAGACATTTACAGAAAGCAGATCCAGGCAAATTGGTCTCGTGTGGTGTTTGGAAGCAAGTACAAGATCAGCTGGGAGAGGTAACAGTGCTAACGTGAGGCACTCAAGTCTTCTGCAGAGCATTTCCTCCAGTGGGTCTTTTCCAACCTGGTGATTCTATGATTCTATGTAACACACAATATTTTGATTCAGAAATTCCAGGGTCCACAGACACCCCAGGACAGATTCAACACATTAAATCTTGGCGAGCAGATACTGCAACGGTCTGAGATCCCAGCAGGGAATACACAGAGCATGGGTCCATTTCTACTCGAGCCAACAAATTTGGTTTGTGCCTCTGAGCTGTTGAACATTTTTATCAGTGATCCAGGAGAAAGCCTGAAGCATTCCCAATAAAATTAGCTGCTGACATGGAAGCTGTTGTAGTGAGGTAAATACTGGAGGTGATGGGTTCCTGATAGGCAGTGATCTGGATCCTCAGGGAGCTGGGCACAAGTGCTACAGTACAAACACATGTGTATAGAGACAAGGGAAGGATAAGGATCCCATAAAAGCACGTAATGAAACATCAGCACCAAAATAGTGGAAGCAAAGGGTTGGAAGAGGGAAATCTCAGCATTTCCTCTGGCACCGAGCTGCTCGCTGGGAGCATCCTGGAGGTGGGACAGTGGATTTGCCAACACAAGGGCTCAACCAGTGCCAAGGACTGTGAAGAGCCAAAAAAAAGCTGGCCAAAAATCTCGCCGGGGAACTGGGGGCCAAGGATTGCTCTTAAACGGGGACACGGCAAGCAGGGGAGTTGGGATGGACAAAGCTCACTGAGGTCCGAGCGCCAGGCGCGGTCAGGAGTAAGAAAGCAGGAGCTGGAAGTGTTTAATGGGCAGTTCTCCATCTCTGGAAACATTTACATCACCACTGGCTGTGTCTGCTCCAGCTCAACCAAGAATGCTTCCTGTAAGAACTTAATTACCCTGAGGGCCTTACAATTTATTGGCTGGGTCCAGCACTATCAGAGGAGGCGCAGATCTGAACGAGGCACGGAGCCATAAATAGCCCCTTATCTTCAAAACATCCCATACTTCTGGACGTGACTGTCAGACAGCTGGGACATACCCTTCTCCAGCACATCAGGAGTCTGCTCGCCTCTCCAAGCCCTTCGCCCACGCTTGAGTCACCTCCGAAACCCAAACTGGGTGGAACCAGGCTGTGGTGCTGGTGGGACTGGACAGGACCAGCACCTGGCTGGGTGCTGGAGCTGAGTCAGAACCTTCACATCTTGTCTTACAAGAAGCAGCTGAGGAACCTGGGATTGTTTGGCTTGGAGGAGGCTGAGAGAAGACCTTATTGCTCTGTACAATTGCCTGAAAGGAGGTTGTAGGGAGGTGTTGGTCTCTTCACCCAAGTGACAGGCGAGGGGATGAGAGGGAATGGCCTCAAACTGCAACAGAGGAAGTTTAGGCTGGATATTAGGAAAAAATTCTTCACCAAAAGGGTTCTCAGGCACTGACAGAGAATGTCTAGAGAGGTGGTGGACTCCCCATCCCTGGAGGCACTTAAAAGACGAGTAGATGAAGTGCTTAGGGATATGATTTAGTACTGGACAGGTATGGTTTGAATTGATCATAGAATCATAGAATCACCAGGTTGGAAAAGACCCACTGGATCATCAAGTCCAAACATTCCCATCAATCACTAAACCATGTCCCTCAGCACCTCATCCACCCGTCCCTTAAACCCCTCCAGGGAAGGGGACTCAACCCCCTCCCTGAGCAGCCTCTGACAGTGACCAAGGACCCTTTCTGGGAAATATTTTTTCCTGATGTCCAGCCTGAACCTCCCCTGGTGGACCTTGAGGCCATTCCCTCTCGTCCTGTCCCCTGTCCCTTGGGAGAAGAGCCCAGCTCCCTCCTCTCCACAACCTCCTCTCAGGGAGTTGGAGAGAGCAATGAGGTCTCCCCTCAGCCTCCTCTTCTCCAGGATAAACACCCCCAGCTCTCTCAGATGCTCCTCTTCTTCTCCAGCCACCTCACCAGCTTCGTTGCTCTTCTCTGGACTCGCTCCAGAGCCTCAACAGGTCTTTTCGATCTATCAGTTCTATGATTCTGTGATCCTCTCTGTCTCTGCCCCTAGGAAAGAGCAGGAGGAAGGCAATGTAGGCTCCCCTCCTGCCTCCTCTTCATGGTGGGACACACTGCTGACCCCACGGGCTCCCCACAGGAGTGACTCAGCTTCACATTTAGCTGGAGAAGATAGGTAACAGCCTGGATCTTCTACAAACCACCTAGGTGACCATGTTCCTCCTCTTCCCAGCGCATCCCCAGAACCCCCTGTGACCCCAAGGGATGATGCCACGTGTCTCTGATCGTACGAGACTGTCCCCAGGATAAAACCATCACTTGTTACCACAGCAAGACCAGGACTCCTTACACTCGGTGATTACACTTGGACACCACGGATGAAGAGCAGTTGGAGACTGACACAGGGTTCGACCAGGAGGACCAGCAGCCAGCGGCTGCCACCCCTGAGCAGGCAGAGATCCTTGCAGGCAGCGTTTGTCTGCCATCCAACCCAAACAGAGCGAGCAGGCAGCACAATAGCTCTGCCTCCTCCGCCGTTGCAGCCGGGGAGCCAACGAATCCGGGAGGCAGAGAGAGAAACGCGCTCCCTGTGCTGCATGGGAGGGACGGGCGGGGGCGAGGGGGGAGGCGGCAGACAAAGAACAGGGAGATGGAGAGAAAAAATGCAGGTGGGGAGCAGGAGAAGGTGAAGCATGGGAGGATGGGACTCGGGGTGCATTCCTCGCCCGTGGAAAGGAGCCGAGGAGCGACGAGGAGCAGGCAGGCAGCCCCTCGCAGGGCCCTGCGGGATTGGCGAGTAAGGCCCAGCAAAATGAAAATCTCTTAACCACACAGAATTGTTAACTGCCCCCAAATCCTTTTGTGCTGGGGCTGCAAGCTTAGAAGAGCTTAAGCTGTCAGAGGCATGAACTTCCTCCATAAATAACCCTCGCGGACGCCGCCGCGAGCCGGCTTGCGCTATCTGAGCCAGAGGAAAAGCCCAGCAGAGAAAACGAGCAACTCCTTCAGCTCCTTACAGTCCATCGCTTGGGATGTCCCCTATGGGGACACCTTGGCGGGGCAGACTCAGCGAGCCACGTCCCTCATACCCCCCACAACACCCCGCCTGGGTGACCAAGCCACGTGAGAGCTCTTCTCCTGCAAAGCCAGCTCAGCTTTGCTTTTGTTTGACTTCTGGAAAGGGGCCCAGATTCCCTCCCAGCCCTGGAAAGCAGAGGAAACCTAATGGCCACATGGATGAGTGGGTGCCCAAACTGTGCATCCGGGAGATGCTGGGATGCAGAATGGAATCGAACAGGTCGAAAGGAAAGGAAAGGAAAGGAAAGGAAAGGAAAGGAAAGGAAAGGAAAGGAAAGGAGAAGGAGAAGGAGAAGGAGAAGGAGAAGGAGAAGGAGAAGGAGAAGGAGAAGGAGAAGGAGAAGGAGAAGGAGAAGGAGAAGGAGAAGGAGAAGGAGAAGGAGAAGGAGAAGGAGGGAAGATGGAAAAGAGAAAAGATTAAAAAGTGAAAACGGAAAAGGGAAAGGGAAAGGGAAAGGGAAAGGGAAAGGGAAAGGGAAAGGGAAAGGGAAAGGGAAAGGGAAAGGGAAAGGGAAAGGGAAAGGGAAAGGGAAGGCAGCCGTGAGCCAGCCACCCCACGAAGACAGCGGGCTGCCGGCCACCGTGTGATTAACGACGGCGGGGAGTGTGGGGCCAGGCACATAGAAACAGCTGCTGAGGTACCAGACCTCCCAAAATCCTGCTGCCGCACAGACAAAGAGGAGACGCGGCCTCTCTCTCCTGCCTGCTGCCTCCACCTCAGCCCCAGCTCCTGCCTGCTCTGCCTCCCGTCCCAGCCCTGCAGGCTACAGGGCTCTGTATCAGCAGGTCCTGGGAGCAAAGGCACTGTCCTGGGTTTGGGCTGGCAGCAGGACCAGGAAACCCTGAGAAATCCCAGCTGCATCGGAGCAGCACGCTGCCGGCTCTGCTCGGGCTGAGATGGAAAAGTTGACATCAATACTTTTGGTTTTCTGGGGTTGCTAGGAATCATAGAATCATAGAATCACTGGGTTGGAAAAGACCCCCAGGATCATCGGGTCCAACCATTCCTATCAAACACTAAACCATGTCCCTCAGCACCTCGTCCACCCGTCCCTTAAACCCCTCCAGGGAAGGGGACTCAACCCCCTCCCTAGGCAGCCTCTGACAGTGCCCAAGGACCCTTTCCATGAAAAATTTTTTCCTAATATTCAGCCTGAACCTCCCCTGGTGGAGCTTGAGGCCATTCCCTCTCGTCCTGTCCCCTGTCCCTTGGGAGGGAGCCCAGCTCCCTCCTCTCCACAACCTCCTTTCAGGGAGTTGGAGAGAGCAATGAGGTCTCCCCTCAGCCTCCTCTTCTCCAGGATAAACACCCCCAGCTCTCTCAGACGCTCCTCTTGTTCTCCAGCCCCCTCCCCAGCTTCGTTGCTCTTCTCTGGACTCGCTCCAGAGCCTCAACATCCTTCTTGTGGTGAGGGGCCCAGAACAGTATTCGAAGAGCGGTCTCACCAGTGCCGAGTCCAGAGGGAGAAGAACCTCCCTGGACCTGCTGGCCACGCCGTTTCTGATCCAAGCCAAGATGCCACTGGCCTTCTTGGCCACCTGGGCCACTGCTGGCTCACATTCAGTTGCTGTCAACCAGCACCCCCAAGTCCTTCTCCTCCAGCCAGACTTCTCCTAGTCTGTACTTCACTTGGGTGTCATAAGACACCTGTCTTCCCTTTGAGGCTGGGATAAGCCAGGCTCCCTTTCCTCACTGTCTTTCTTGCTGTCCCTGTCCCCAGCACCAACCCTGCTACAGCTGGAGGATGCCTGATCAGCCCAGGCTTGGTGGAAAGAGATGTTCAGTGGTTCGGGGAGGAGCAGCTCTAAGCACAGATACTAAATGACACCCCCAGCACATGAGGATGCTCGATGCAGAAGACGCAGTGCTGTCTCTAAGGGGACTACGCAACCCGCAGTCCCAATCACACTTGGGCAATCGCTCCCTGACCCCTCTCCGATGTGTCCATCTTGCAATGACCACCACATTCTCCACGCTTGCTTGGTGCTACCCAGCCACCTGCAGCTCCTCCTTGCCCTCTGCAATGCCCACAAACATCAATAACTGACCTCAGAGAAACCCCAGCTCTGCTTGGAGACCACCAACTCCGTCAGAACTCTCATGGGACGTTGATGTTCAGCCAGGACGGGGTGGGGGGAAGATTTCATTTACCAAATGCTGTGATTTGCTCAGTGTGTTGTACAGCCACATGAAGCTCTCGGGTTCTAATCTCTCTCTCGATAACCCCAGTAGCTCCTTCCTCTCCCTCCCCAAGCACTTTCCTTTTCCTGTTCATGTTGAAGGAGCACAGAGATGGGTTTGGGCACGGTGGTTTCCGGGAGCCTCTCGCTTGCTCAGGGTACACTGTGTTGTAGGACCATGCTGGCTCCATGGTGCTCAGCTGAGCTAAGAAGGCATTTCTGGAGCCTGCTTCCAACATCTCCAGGGGCAGGAGAACATCTAGAGGACAGGAGAACGTCTACAGGGTTGGAGAACATCTACAGGAACAGGAGAACTTCCACAGGGGCAGGAGAATGTCTACAGGACAGGAGAACATCTACAGAGCAGGAGAAATCTACAGGAGCAGGAGAATATTTACAAGGCAGGAGATCTCTGGCTGTAGAAGGAGCTTAGGAGCCAGGCTCAGAGGTGTTGAGGCTGGAGAGATAAACCTGGTCCTGAGCCACCCTGGGCTGTTTGCACCTCACCAGGACAATGCTGCAGATAATTTGCTCCTCTCACCACATCATTTCTGGGTGCCTGCACTCCTGTTCCCCAAAACTCTAGCATCATTTCAGCCCATGCCAAGGCGCAACCGAAGTGAAAACAGCCCCAGTATCGAGAGAGGACTGCAACCTGGTGGTATGCACCACATCTACACACACACGTGTCCCTCCAAGACATGGAGAGCATGAAGGCACCAACAACAAGCTGGCACCCCTGAACCTGATGGCTTTTAGGACCCAGAGACCGCAGAGACTCTGCAATGGGTGGATGAGCCCAGAATAGGAACTGAGACGCTGAGGAAGAAGTCAGCGTGCACGCATCTGCCCTTCTCCCATGTCCCCATGTGCGGCTCTCACACCCCTGCCCAAGAAGGTCATTCCCAGGAAGCTCGTGCAGACCCCAGCTGCAAATCCTGTCTCCTCCCACCAGCACAACCCACCGGCGGTGAAGCAAGTGTGAGGAACAAACCCAAAGGCGAGCGGTTACCTCTGCAGACGGTCCCGTTTTCCACAGACTCGTAGCCCGCCCTGCACATGCAGCGGCCGATGGGCACCAGCCACTCGCCATCCCCGTTGCAGTACAGCTTGATGGGCACGTCCACCTCCTCCGCATTGGTGATGCACGTCCCCCGGGCTGCCACCAGCGAGGTGCTCTCCGCTCCTGAGAGGGTTTCTTGGAAGACAGCCCCGTTCTGGATTACGCGGGGACACTTGCGGTAGAAGACACGGACGGCAATCAAGGACATGCAGCCTCCATAGTCCTGGAAGGCCAGGTAGAAACCATTCTTGGAGACAGGTCCAAAACTGCGCACCTCGGTGTTGATCTTCATCACCCGTCCACCTAGGTCCACCTGTGAGAAGCTCTCATCGGCAGCGATCGTGTCCACCTTCATCCAAGGATTCTCCATCCAGTTAGGAAAAGTCTTGGTGGCAGTGTCAAAGTCTGACTCGAAATAGTAGAGGTTAAAAGTCTCCTTACAGGAGCCTGGGACGTTAGGGATGCTGCTGCAGTCACGCACAGAAAATTTCATCTCCACATGGATGCGGTGCGCTCCTCGCCTCCGGATGTACTTGGTCCGGAGCCAGTTGTTCTGGCTGGATTCAAAGACGTTGCACACCTGGTAGGTGCGAATGGTGTTCATGTTCTCGTCGTACCCACTCACCTCTTCCCACTGCAGATGGGACACAGAAAGTCAAGGGGAGGAACCAAACTGATGTTCCCCAAATGCTCCACCTCCTCCCAACCCCACTGGGTGCCCAGTCCCAGCTGCCCCACACCATGCCCAGCCCACCACGCCCTGGTGCAGCCCCAGCACCATCCTCTGTGCCCTGTACCTCCACACCTTGGTCCTGCTCCAGCAGCATTTGACCCACACTGTGGGCCAGACGGGCTCCGCACTGTGGAGAACAGTGCCCTACACACTCATAGAATCATAGAATCGCCAGGTTGGAAAAGACCCACCGGATCATCAAGTCCAACCATTCCCATCAATCACTAAACCATGTCCCTCAGCACCTCGTCCACCCGTCCATTAAAACCCTCCAGGGAAGGGGACTCAACCCCTTCCCTGGGCAGCCTCTGCCAGGGACCAATGACCCTTTCCGTGAAAATTTTTTTCCTAATGTCCAGCCTGAACCTCCCCTGGTGGAGCTTGAGGCCATTCCCTCTCATCCTGTCCCCTGTCACTTGGGAGAAGAGCCCAGCTCCCTCCTCTCCACAACCTCCTTTCAGGGAGTTGGAGAGAGCGATGAGGTCTCCCCTCTGGACGGCAGAACCTCCTGGCTGCGTAATACACCACCTAGAGCAGACGCCTTCCCACCAGTGCCATGATGGTTACAGCCATGGCAGACAGGACCCACGCTCTCAGGAACACGTCACACGGCCATAAAACCTCCTCACCAGCAGTGGCCTCTCCCCAGGCTATGATGGGAGCCCAGCTGAGCCCCTGTATCCCCAGAAAGGGAGATGCTGGGCTAAACAATGAAGGCATCAAGTGCACCCTTAGCAAGTTTGTGGATGACACTAAGCTGGGTAGAAGCTGGATCTGCTGGAGAGTCGGGAGGCTCCAAGGGGATCTGAACAGGCTGGATCCATGGGCTGAGACCAACAGGATGAGGTTCAACAAGGCCAAAGGCTGGGTGCTGCACTGGGGTCCAGGCAGTGTGTGACACAGTCCCAGCCAGATGGAACAGCTTCTCATCAACTTGTTTATAAACCTGCTCGAGTGGAAGCCAAGCTGTTTCTCATGGATGCGAAATCCCTGCAAGCGGGTTTGTGATATCCAGAGCAGTGCAGCAGCAACACAACCTGGAGCCACCACCAGCACCAGGATTGGAGTCCACGGGGAAAACCCTGCAGGATCAGAGCTCTCCCAACCCCTCAGTCTACAAACGGCCTCACAAGGGTAGCCAAGACTGCAGAAGAAGCTTGCAAGATGGGACACAGATTGCTCCTTACACATCAAGGCTAACAGCTCAACAGAAGGCTGTCACAGAAGATCCACAAACAGCTCCAACTACTTCTGATTGGCAGTGGCTGCAAATCTGCTGCCATCGCGGGAGGAGGAGAGCACCCTTGTAAAGTGCAGGCAGGAGCATTTGCTTCATTTTCCAGAAGTAAAACCAATGTGGTAGCAGGAAATTGCAGGATCTCCCCATTTCTTAGGGCACCACTGGAAAGGGGGTAAAGAAATCAAGGACAAAGCACAGGGGGGCAGTTCCTTCTCCTGCCCTGCCTCTCCCTAGCCTGGACCACTCCTGACGGCCACCAGCCCCTGCCCTGGTCTCATCCACACCCACACGGCCCCAGGGAGGGCTCAGGGCACAAGAAGAGCTTAGCATCAGGGAGGAGCAGGGGGAGGGAAAGCTTCTCCAGGTTGGGGCTGAACGGTAGAGGGTGGTGGCTGGGTAAAAGGAGACCTAGCAGTGCACGGGAGCGCTGTAGCCTGGGGAAAGCAACTGGTTGTGTTTTCATCTTGCTAAGAAGGAAAAGCACCCAACAGTTTTTGTCCTCCAGGAGATGCTAGCTGCACCTTGCTGAAGCCAAGCCACCCCTGCATAGGATGCCCTGCCCTGTCCTACCAGTGGGAGAAGCTGTGAAGGTACCGCAGCATCAGCACCCATGACAGGTGCATGATACACATCACATCCACCCCAGGGACCTGCACCTCATCCACCCCAGGGACCTGCACCTCATCCACCTCAGGGACCTGCACCACATCCACCTCAGGGACCTGTACCAAATCCACCCCAGGGACCTGCACCTCATCCACCTCAGGGACCTGCACCTCATCTAACTCAGGGACCTGCACCACATCCATCCCAGGGACCTGCACCTCATCCACCCTAGGGACCTGCACCTCATCCATCCCACGGACCTGCACCTCATCCATCCCACGGACCTGCACCACATCCACCTCAGGGACTTGCACCACATCCACCTCAGGGACCTGCACCTCATCCACCCCAGGGACCTGCACCTCATCCATCCCACGGACCTGCACCACATCCACCTCAGGGACTTGCACCACATCCACCTCAGGGACCTGCACCTCATCCACCCCAGGGACCTGCACCACATCCACCTCAGGGACCTGCACCTCATCCACCCCAGGGACCTGCACCTCATCCACCCCAGGGACCTGCACCTCATCCATCCCACGGACCTGCACCACATCCACCTCAGGGACCTGCACCTCATCCACCCCAGGGACCTGCACCACATCCACCTCAGGGACCTGCTGGGGCCAGGAGATGAGCCCACCAGTAACGGCTGGGGCTGCACTAGGCTTTCCAGACAAGCATCTGCATCCTACTGGGACCAGGGGACCTGGGAGCAGCGTGGGACTAGGCTCAGGACGCCCAGCTCCCTCCCCCATCCCTGCAGCAGCGAGCGGGGGGCTCCCAAGCTCCCTTTTCTCAGCTGGCAGAGAAAGTCACCCCTGTGCACCAGCCCCTGTGCTTCCTCGATGCTTAATTAGAAGCCTCTCCCTTTCTCCTCGCTCTCTAATTAACATGCCGGGAGCTCAAAAGAAGAAGGCAGCACAATAATATGGGGAGACGGCTTCCAGCCGGCCCTGGCCTCATTACTGCAGGGCTGGGGAGCGGGGAGCAAGGCGTGCTTTACATATGGAAACACCGCAAACAAGAAAGGCTGGGCGAGGAGAGAAAAAGACTTGACCTCTGCTCCCACCCATTGTGCACCCGTCATCCCCCTTCGGTGTCCAGATCGGGGCTGGTGGCGCAGCCAGGCTCGCGGGCAGGCGAGGGCTTTCTCATGGTGATGGGGGCTCCGTGGCAGCAGCGCCCGCGCCCCGGAGCAGCAGGGCAGCTTGGAAGCCGGGTTTAATCTTCCCAACGCAGGATTTTATTGGCTGTTTCTTTTCTTCTGTCAAGTCAGCTCAGAGAGGGGGATTGCTGTCAGCCCTGCGGAGGGCCACAGAAACATCTTCATCACCCACAGAGGTGTGGATGGAGGGCAGGATGGAGCCGAGCTTTGCACAGGGGGGCATGAAGCATCTCCAGGCTTTGGCCAGGCTGGATTGGGCCACCTGAGCCTGAGGGAGGAGGTCAGAGGTGTCAGGCACTGGGACTTCACGCCATGGCAGCCAGAGCAGGGCAGGATGCTCTGAAGCCCCTTGAAGCCCCATGCAAACTTTGCAGGACACGGAGGTGGCTGGGGCCACTGTTTTTGTGTCATGAGTGGAAGGATGCAGAAAGGCACTGCCTTGTCTAAGCTCTTCTTTAAAGGAGCTTGACCTAGGTGGTCTTGGGACCAGTAAAGTGGAGAAGAGTCACTGCTGAGCCAGCAATTGTCCCTCCAGGAGATGCCAGGGATGCTGGACTGTCATTTCAAGACTCAATCAAAAGGCTGCTGTGGGTGCAACCTCGCAGGCCATTGCCCTCACCCTTTCCTGCTGCAAGTGATGGGCAATGACATACAAGTGAACTTCTGGGGACAAACAACAGTGGCTTAGCATTCCATTTCTCCCTCTCCATAATTTCTAACTGGCTGCAAGCCAGCTTTGCAGAGAGCATGATTCCACCAATACCACACTGGCCTGATGCTGCAGGGTAAGAATTGTTGTTGAGCCAGCCCACCTAGGCTGATGTTCAGTAGGAGACCCCAGACCAGGCTCTGGATCCCTGTAAAGCACTAGGATAACTCACCCCCGAGGGAGGATGCACCGTCCAGCCCAGCTCTGCCGTTGCCGTTGTGGAGTCCATCAGCGTCTCTGCAGAAGGAAGGTGAAACAAGGAGTCAGTCCACGGATTCAGCCTGTCCGGGTCCCTCTGCAGAGCCTTCCTGCCCTTCAGCAGAAAAACACTCCCTCCCAGTTTGGTATCACCCACAAACTGACTGAGGGAGCACTCCATCCCCTTATCAATGGATAAAGAGATTAAACAAACCTGGCTTCAACATGGAGCTCCGGGGACACCAGTTGTGATCGGCCCCCGAGGGGATTTAGCTCCGTTCACCACAACTCTCTGAGCTTGGCCATCCAGCCAGTTTTTTACGCAGTGAAGAGCATCCCTGTCCAAGCCATGAACGGCAACCTTGTGTGTCCAGAGAAGAGTGACAAAGCTGGAGAACAGGCCTTATAAGGAGCAGCTGAGAGAGCTGGGGGTGTTTATCCTGGAGAAGAGGAGGCTGAGGGGAGACCTCATTGCTCTCTCCAACTCCCTGAAAGGAGGTTGTGGAGAGGAGGGAGCTGGGCTCTTCTCCCAAGGGACAGGGGACAGGACGAGAGGGAATGGCCTCAAGCTCCACCAGGGGAGGGTCAGGCTGGACATTAGGAAAAAAATTTTCACGGAAAGGGTCCTTAGTCCCTGGCAGAGGCTGCCCAGGGAGGGGGTTGAGTCCCCTTCCCTGGAGGGGTTTAAGGGACGGGTGGACGAGGTGCTGAGGGACATGGTTTAGTGTTTGATAGGAATGGTTGGACTCGACGATCCGGTGGGTCTTTTCCAACCTGGTGATTCTATGATTCTATGAATGGTGCCAGTTCCCATGGCCACAACAGGGATGGAGAGCTCCTGGCTGTAACCAAGCCCTGTGACTGTTCTTCATCACCAAAACACTCTGCATCCTGCCACTGTCCTCCCAAAACCATCACCACTTCCACAACACTGAACAAAAACTAAAAGACAAAATGTTCAACCTTGAGCAGAGCCTCTTTCAAGAGGGGAGGCTGCAGCGACGGCTGTTGTTGAGCTGCCCAAGAGTGCACGTGAACTCCCCTTTTCCCATCAGCAACCCCGAAAGCGCCTCGGCACAGATACGCTCCTTGCACCTACTGCTGCCAGTAAATCATCTTCAGACTGGGGGCTGGTCGTTATTCCTGGTTAGAGTCAGTGGTTTCCAGCCCACAGGAAACCAGGATTTCAAAATCTGGGTTTATTCCAAGAGTAAAAAGCAAAAAAATAGTTCTTTTCAGATTTTCCCATTTGGAAGAGTTCTGGAAAACAGCGCGTCCAGAAACGTTGTCATTCAGATTTATGAAACTCCTTAATATTTGTTTACATAGTTCGTTAATGATGTTTATTTTATTGTAGTATCTGGCTTTTTCATTAAAACACCAGTGGTACTTTGAGCTGAAAGGAAAACACCATTTTTCACCCAGCAAGAGCAAGAAGCTGTGTTACTGTGAAAAAAACCTTAAATTTCTTACTCAACTATCAATGACAGTAGCACATGGCAAGGGTGTTGCTGGCAGTGACTGTAGCCCAAAACAATCACAGAATCATGAAATGGTTTGGGTTGCAAGGGAGCTCAAAACCCATCAAATTCCACCCCCTGCCATGGGCAGGGACACCTCCCATGGATCAGGGGCTCCAAGTCCCATCCAACCTGACCTTGAACATCTCCAGGGATGGGGCAGTCACAACTTTCCTGGGCATCCTGGGCATTCTTCACCTTCATTGTGAAGAATTTCCTCCTTATGTCTAGTTGAAATCTTCCCCTCTCCAATTTAAAGCCATCCCCTCTCATCCTAGCACTCCATGTCTTTGTAAAAAATCGCTCCCCATCTTTCCTCTAGACCCCTTCAGGTACTGGAAGGTTGCTATAAGGTCTCCCTGGAGCCTTTTCTTCTCCTGGCTGAACAACCCCAACTCTCTCAGCCTGTCCTTGCACAAGGAGATGCTCCAGCCCTTGGATCATCCTTGTAGCCTCCTCTGGACCTGTTCCGACAGTTCCATCTCCTTCTTATGTTGAAGACATCATCTCCAAGATAACTAAATGAGCTGAGCTTCCTTATTCTTCCATCCTGCAAGAGGATTCCCTTCTTTGAGGTTTGAGGAGAGGAGAGGAGAGGAGAGGAGAGGAGAGGAGAGGAGAGGAGAGGAGAGGAGAGGAGAGGAGAGGAGAGGAGAGGAGAGGAGAGGAGAGGAGAGGAGAGGAGAGGAGAGGAGAGGAGAGGAGAGGAGAGGAGAGGAGAGGAGAGGAGAGGAGAGGAGAGGAGAGGAGAGGAGAGGAGAGGAGAGGAGAGGAGAGGAGAGGAGAGGAGAGGAGAGGAGAGGAGAGGAGAGGAGAGGAGAGGAGAGGAGAGGAGAGGAGAGGAGAGGAGAGGAGAGGAGAGGAGAGATCTACCAAATACGAGGGTGAGAGGCTGGTGCCTCAGCATCCCCACAGAGCCCCCCGGCATCCAGGACAGACCAATGATGCTGCCAAGACGGAGCAAAGCCACGTGGCAGCAGCAGAGGTGAGTGTCTGGCCCCCAGCCCATCTCTGGTGGCCGGCAATAGCTGCAGCTCAGTGAAATGCTCTCTCCAGAGTGGCATTTTCTCCACATTGCTGTTTGCCTTCTGCCCTCCCGTGTGTTTATCTGCAGATTCACATGCTACCCACGGCATTATAAATAAATCTGCAGCTGCTTGAAACCAGCAGACGCAACTCTGGCCGGCTTCCCACCAGAAACCGCGCTGCTCCCCATGGGACGGATAGCAGATAAGTGCCTGTCCTTTTCACTTTGAAGATGCTTTCAATAACCAACTTTCTGCCAGGGCTGGAGCCCGTCACTGGCTCTGCTTCTCGCTACGAGGGCACGCAGGGCTCCAGCTCAGGCACTTGGCATCTAAAGATGCGTCACTGCCACCACGCCACCACCTCCAGATGCTCAGCAGCTACACTGAGATGTGGTGAAGCTGCGGTGCCAAGGACCTGCATGGTCTGCTCGCCACTCAGCCACAGATGACATGAGTGCACCCTCAGCAAGTTTGCTGATGACACCAAGCTGAGTGGTGCAGTTGCCACACCAGAAGGATGGGATGTCATCCAGAAGGACCTGGACAAGCTGGAGAAGTGGGGCTGTGTGAACCTCATAAGGCTCAACAAGGCCAAAGGCAAGGTCCTACACCTGGGTCAGGGTCATGGTTTCAATACTGGGTGGGGGACGATGTGATTGAGATCAGCCCTGAGGAGAAGGACTTGGGGTGTTGATTGATGAGAAGCTCAACGTGAGCTGGTAACCTGTGCTCGCAGCCCAGAAACCAACCACGTGCTGGGCTGCATCCAGAGCAGTGGGACCAGCAGGGCGAGGGAGAGGATTCTGCTCTGCTCTGCTCTGGTGAGACCCCATGCGGAGCCCTATGTCCATTTCTGGAGTTCTCAACATAAGAAGGAGATGGAACTGTTGGAGCGAGTCCAGAGGAGGCCATAGAGATGATCCAAGGGCTGGAGCACCTCCTGTGTGAGGACAGGCTGAGAGAGTTGGGGTTGTTGAGCCTGGAGAAGAAAAGGCTCTGAGGAGATCTTATAGTGACCTTCCAGTACCTGAAGGGGTCCACAGGAAAGATGGGGAGGGACTTTTCACAAAGGCTTGGAGTGCTAGGATGAGAGGGGATGGCTTTAAATTGGAGGGGGGAAGATTTCAACTAGACATAAGGAGGAAATTCTTCACAATGAGGGTGGGGAGGCCCTGGAACAGGTTGCCCAGAGAAGTTGTGGCTGCCCGATCCCTGGAAGTGTTCAGGGTCAGCTTGGATGGGGCTTTGAGCAGCCTGATCCATGGGAGGTGTCCCTGCCCATGGCAGGGGGGTTGGAATGAGATGATCTTTAAGGTCCCTTCCAACTCAAACCATTCTATGATGCTGCTGGGTGCTGGTGGTGATAAGAGGACACCAGCATGGGATGGCTGGGGCTAGGGGTTGAGAGTGACAGGACCAAGGGACAGTGGGGCTGGAGAGGGAGGGGATTAACCGAAGAGCTGTGCATGCTGCAGACACACTTCCCTGTGTCCAGAAAAACAAATTCTATGGAGTTCTGCCAATTTAGAGCATCTGGCCCCGAGTTTCTCAGAAGTCCTGGCAAATCCTTCACGTTCACAGGCTCCAAACCCATCCAGATAAAGAAACAGCTGGACAAATAAATAGCCCCACGGATAGCTGGAGCCTCCACCCTCATTTTTCCACCCACAACCTTTTCCCTTCCCATTTTATTTCTCACACCAGCTCCTCCCTCCAGGTAGGAAACTTGCCAGCATTTAATCCCAGCACAATATTATTAACGCAGGGAGCGAGTTTCTGGGTTGCCCCAGGATCACATCAGCCAGCCTGGATGGGTAAAGCAGGTGAGAAGGCATCCAAAACCTCTCCAACGGGCAAAGTCATCCCAACGCAGACATGAGGGAGAGACTGAGCCTTGTCACCATCTCCTAGACGTGGCCTGGAAGCCCACCTGATGCTCCTCACCAGATCAGTCCGGGCTGGAGAGCTGCCGCAGAGCAGGCTCAGTGATGGTGCCCAGACGGGTGGAGCAAGACCTGGAGACACCACCGCTTGGGACAAACTCCTCCGCACACGCACATGTGCTCCTGACCATGTTTCCAGCCTGGATCAGGCACAGCTCCTGCATCCCTGTGCCGGGGGTGGGGTGGCTAATGAGAAACCCGTCTGTCTCCCACCTCAAGGAGCCCTTGCAGCAGATCTATTTACCCTTCCACAAGTTGAAAGGCCCCCTCTCTGCCTCCTGCGCTTTACTGGAGTCTTATTATAATATTTTTGCCAGCAAGAGACGAGAGGGGCTGAGCAAACCCAGTGGCCCTTCTCCGCAGCCCCGCGTTTTGCTTTGCCTGGCTGGTGGCCAGCGGAACAAACTGAAACCCAATCCCCCCCAGTCGACCCGCTGGCGCAGGAACAGCACACAGCATTGTGAGCTGGTGGCTACAGGATATTTTGGATACTTCACTCAGGGATCCACTTAAACTCCAAGAGGGAGAGTGATTGATAGGGAGCGAGAAGAAGCAGTTGACTGAGCTGGGATGGGGATGCCAGAATCCTGCCCTGCACCCACAGCCCTCAAGGTCACCCCAAGGGCAGCCACATTGGGTCCTGACAGTGGTTCCAGTGCTGCAAGAAACCTATCAGACAAGTACCTGATTATCCAATCCATTTCCCTGGAAAATCAGGACTAGCCAAACTCGGTGGGCTAGGATAAAGGGTAACGTCCAGTATTTGCATCATCCAGAGTGACTCAGACCTGCTAGCTGGCCCCCGGGCTGGTCATAGTCCTTGTGGCTAGCAAGGCATGGAAGGTAGAGACCTGACTCTAGAGATACTGGACAGTGCTGGCAAGGAACCAACGTCACCACGTTTGGAGGCCTTCCTGGCCCCTCAGTTCACCAGGAGCCACCCAAACCCTCCTGGAAGCCCTGCGACGCCAGCTGGAGCCAGCGAGGGAGCAGGGGACGGTGCTGGAAGCTGGTAGAGCTAAGCAGTGCCCACTGGGACACCTTCATCCATCCATCGGGTGATGCTCTGCTGCTTGTGACACTCAAGAGATAGCACTTGCCTTTCTTTCCACCTCATCTGACCACATTCATCACCAGAGCCATCCTTGGGGACAAAGCCAGGGCTGCTGTGCAGGAGTGGGACCACTGAGACCCTTCCTAGGCTGGGAAATAAGGGAAGCTGGGCTCAGAGCAGGGCTGTGCCTGGCTGTTGGGCGCACAGCACACCCATGGGTGAGCCAGGGCTGAGCGGGACCCAGCTCCTCGCACTCCCTTCCCAGCCCCTCTTCTCCTTCCTTGCAAACATCAGCTGCCACAGGCATTGCCCTGCACAGTGCTGGAAAGCTCAAACTCAAGGCTCAAACCCCAAGTCAGCACCTCCAGGAGTTCTGCAAGTCAGCCAAGCCCGTGCTCTCCTTTCTAAGCACCCAACTGACCACTCGCCTGTCCAGACACCACCACACGAGTGCTAAGCATCACCCCTCCCATCTCACTGGCTGGGAGAGATACAGCCCAGCGCGGGCTCTCAGCAGAGAGAAGACAGGTCTGGGAACTCAGATTTTGTCATCTTTCAGCCTCTGATGAAGAAACAGGTTAGGCTGGATGCGAAGGAGAACAACACTTCATCCAGCTGCCACATCAGCCCCAGTTGCTATTGCAGATGCCTCCTCTCCGGCCCCAGTTTCCCAACACGCTCTGCCCCAGAGATCAGCAGAAGCACGATAACCCCAGCAGACACCTCAGGAAGCTGCTCCAGCAGCACCAGGACCTGTGGTCCTTGCTGGCAGCATCTGTCCCACAAGGAGCTGGGACTTGTAGGTGGTCTGAGTTCAGTCAAGGGCAGGCGCGCTGGGGAGACACAATGCAGATGCTCAGTGCCAGCGAGCAGGGGCCCTCCTGCTGTTGCTGGGAATGCGGTAGCCACACAGAAGACACAGATGCAGCTGTTTAAGAGACACTGCGACTGCCAGCGCTAGTGACTCGGTCCCTGAAGTGGCCCTGACCCCATCCGCTTCGACACACCTTGCGGGAGGGCGTTGTCCTCACCTGCACCCAGCCTTATCCACCCCATCAGGACAGCCAGGCAAAGATTAAATTCCCCACTGAGCCATCCCCCAGGAGGAAGAAGCAGGGTCGTGTCCCTCCCAACAGCCTCAGGTCCCTCTTCCTCTCCAAGGGTGGCTGGGGCACCCCAGGAGGTTGGAGAACCCATGTCCCCAGGCTCCTTCTGCAGATGCATCAGCCCCAGAGGAGCCAGCAGCGTCCAGCATGTGCTGTCCTGGTCCCCATTAGTGCAGCAAAGCACCGTACTGTGAGAGCAGAGCCCAGATGGACACACGGCTGTCACCCCTGGAGCCCAAGTACAGAGCCAGTACCATGGGTGTGCAGTGGTGGATTCCACATACAGCTCCTGGCTGCAGCATCAGGGGGAAGAGTCACTTTATACCACAATAAACTGATCCTACCACCACGCCCTGGGGCTGACTGGTAGAAAACAGAATGCCCAGGGTGCAGGGCCTGCACTGCCTCGTCCCCTTCAACCCCCCAGACCCACTCTATCATATCCCAGACCCAGCATCCTCTATCCCCAGACCCACTCTACCATATCCCAGATCCAGCATCCTCTATCCCCAGACCCACTCTTCTGTATTCCCAGGCAGAGGAAGCGAGGTGACCTCAGGAGATCTGGGATGCAGCAGGAAGCCCAGAGGCTGCAGAGCATCACCAGGTAAGGATGTGCTTGGTTCTCGCACAACACCCATCCCTTTATCCCATTGCTCGATGTGATGAGTGCTGAGGGGACCAGGAGGAGGGAACATGAGCCCTGGGCATTGAGGTTTTGTCCAGCTCTGCTCCCTTTCCCCCTGAGGCCAATGCCACCAGCCATCCCCACCTCAAGCAGGGATGGTGTGTGCAGCGAGACCAGTCCCGCCTCCCACTGGCACTAAATGAGGTTTTGTCACCCTGCACGGTGGTGTGGGCTGCGAGCAACTTGTTCCCAGCAGGCTCTGGAGCCCTGCTCAGCATCCCAATCGAGCTATCCTTAATGGGCTTCCATTTTAATTTGCTTTTATTGGAAAACACAGATGGTGACCCTCCCTTCCCCCTCTGCCCGAGCACATACAGGGTAATAACATTTACAGGGGGAAAGATATTATCTCAAATCACAGCCAAAACTCCAGCAAAAGCCCCACAACCACGCAGAGCCGTGCAGCTGCTCCGCACAGCCCCGCGTCTGGCTTGTAAAGGCAGGGCCACACAGAGACACCAGCACGGCGAGGACAAGAGGAGGCAGGACCAGCGTCAAGGGAAGGAGAATTAAAGGCCAGAAGCAGCCAAGCGAGTCAGGCACACTGACCTGGTTAACTTGTGCCAGGAGTGGGTCTCCGCAAAGCAATGTGAAGCCCAAAAGTGGAGGATGCCCAAGGCTGATGCCCAGGGCTGTGCTGGTGTCACTGCCTGGAGTCAGACCCTGCCTGCAGCCCTAAAAGCTGCTCCGAGCATCCCTGCCCCCAGCCAGCATCCCGCAAGAAGGTTGTGGCAGAGCTCAGGGAGGTGACAGTGGTGAAAGGACAGGTGGGGACAGGCTGGTCAGGTCATCACAGCACCAGTGAGCCCAGGCGGGGAGTCCTCCAGCAAAGAGCAACAAGAATCATAGAATCATAGAATCACCAGGTTGGAAAAGACCCACCGGATCATCGAGTCCAACCATTCCCATCAATCACTAAACCACATCCCTCAGCACCTCGTCCACCCGTCCCTTAAACCCCTCCAGGGAAGGGGACTCAACCCCCTCCCTGGACATTTGGGGACACAGTTTAGCAGGCACAGTGGGGTTGGGTTGATAGCTGGATTTGGATGAGCTGAGAGCACTTTTAGAAAAGACCTTACTGATGCTGTGAAAGAGCCTCCCCAAAGCAGGTAGGAGATGGGCTGTGGGACCATGACGAGAGAGAGAAGCCCCTCCAAGGCTGAAATCTCAGGTATGACTTAGGTTTACACCTCAGCAGAGCTGTCCTCATCTACAAGGGCTGAATCGAGGATCTAGGGGACTGGTAATCAGTGTGGGACTGGGAATATCCACACCAGCACAGGTCTGCAAGCCTGGAGAATGCAGCAGGAGCTTCTGAACCAGCTGTGCTGGAGGAGAGCCCACACCAGGGTTCAGGCTGCTGTTGGGATGGGCTCCTGAAGAGCTCAGCGCTTCTGAGGACTCATTTCCATCACAAAACTCATCTGATCATAGAATAAACCTCAGGATTCAGCTGAACAGGAGCGCAGCAATGAACCGAGGAGGAGCAGTCGCAGGTACGGGTAACCAGCATCTGGTTATGCATAAGTGGGCAAGAGATTTTTGTACCCACCAAAAAGAAACAACACCCAGAGGTGGAAAAGGAGCAATTTCCACAAGCTGAAAGGGATTATTAGCAAAAATTGATTAGGGGGAAAATGTAAACAAAACCAAAGAAGAGTAATTACAGCCAAATGGCTCTGCCAAAACTTCATAAACCTACGATTAGAAAAGAAGGCATCGTTAGCTAAAAATTATCTTGGCTTTGAATAAAAGAAAAAACATGAGTAAAAATAAACACATTGTATAAATTAAAAGCGGGGGAAGCTGGCAGCAGTGAATTACTCGTTGTGAGATGCAGACGGTTGTGATGCAAAACATCGATGATGTATCGACGCAAACCTGACTGCAGCAGAAAGGGGAAGAAGAGAGGAATTCTGAAACACACCAAAAGCAAACACAGACAGGGCTGGGGAAAGGCGACTCATGGAGACGCTCAGGGGTGAAGTCAAAGGCAGAAAAGGCAAAAACCAAGAGAAAAGCAAGGTGGGAGAAGGCGATATGGTGCCTCTAGGCGGGGACCGAAGGGACCAGGGGATTCCAGACACACCCGAGACCCCTAACCACCCCACCCCACTGCCCTGGGCTGCGGTAGCAGCTTTAAAGTTTTCTCCTGACAGCAGCATCCTCAAGATAATCTTCTCTCCTGCGAGTAGTCAGCAGAGCCCCTGTAGACCTGCAAGGTGAGGACAGCCCCAGGACCAAGAGCTCTCCTCTTCCCTGGCAACACTTCTTGCCATGCACCAGGCATGGATGGTGCAGCCTGAGGACGGGGAATGATTTCATAGCATCCCACGGGGCTGGTGGAAAGGAGTTCAGAGTCTCGGTGCAACGCCCACCAGAACACTGGGGCAGCCAGGGCTTTGTCCAGCTGAGCCTGGGAGAGCTCCAGGGATGGAGATGTGCTGGCTGCAAAGCCATGCAGAGATTTCCAGCTCCTCCCTGGACCTCCTTCCACGCATGCTCTCTGGACCAGGAGGATGCTCCAGGGAGGATGCCTGGCTCTACAGATGCCATTGCAGGATCCATCCTGGCCCCTAGGGCATGAACTGATCACTAAACTCCAGGGGAAGAAACAACCCACTGGCTCTGCAAAGCCCACAGCAGTGATCCAGACAACATCTCAACAGGAGTCAAACCAGAGAGAGATCTCAGGGGTGTCACTTAGGATATAGGACAACACGGCAAACAACAGGGAGGGCAGATCTGGGGAGACCTTAGAGCAGCTTCCAGTACAGAAAGGGGCTCCAGGAAAGCTGGGGAGGGGCTTTTCATTAGGGAGTGCACGGATAGGATGAGAGGAACAGTTTTCAGCTGAAAAAGGGTAGACCCGCTGCATCCCTGCTCCCTCCCCATATGCAAATCCACCCTGCCAAGAAGAAAGACATCCTGCATTAGCCTCAAGCACAAAAGGATGCACAGAAAAACTTCTCCAGCTTTGCAGAGCTTTAGGGCTTGCAGTCTCAGCCTCATGAAAGTACCACATCACCAAAATTTAACGTACAGGGTGGCTGAGGGGCTACCTGAGAGCCTGCTCAGCCTTGACAAGGGAAATCAGGTGAGGAGTATTGTGCAAGGAATGCCCCATCCCCCAACATCCCTACTCAGCATGAAGCAGCCTTTATAAATCAATGTCTGCAGGAGGGAAACACGTGAGGAGCAGCAAGTTCATCCTCCCCTCGCTGCTGCAGTCCTGATGATCCTTGAATCCCAACAGTGTGACGGGAAGGGATCTCAGGAGGTCACGTCATCCCCCAGCCTGTATTAAAACTGTGGATTGCCCTGACCCAGGCGTAGGACCTCACATTTAGCCTTGTTGAACCTCGGGAGGTTCTCACAGCCCCACATCTCCAGCCTGTCCAGGTCCCTTCTGAGGATGCACTCAATCTCACTGCCTTTATCATCAACTGAAACATTTATCAGCACTGGTACTCCTCAAAACCCACATTCCAGTGGGTCCTGGCCTTGCCAGGAGCACATCCACACCCATCACAGCCCAGCAGTCTAGGCAGTGGAAAACACCCCCTTGGAGTGAAAAGCACCTTCTTGAGGGAACCTGTCCCAACGCAGAGAATGCAGCGCTCCCGGTCTCTCGCTTTGTCCTGCCCAGACAACTTGGTGAGGACTTATAAATGAACACAAAACCTTGTCTGAGCCTTTGTTTACTCCTCTTGGAGAAATTAATTCACTCTTGATGCAGTTCTGACTCAAGGGACATGCACTGTACCACCAGACACAGAGGCTGAGCGGAGACCTCATTGCTCTCTCCAACTCCCTGAAAGGAGGTTGTGGAGAGGAGGGAGCTGGGCTCGTCTCCCAAGGGACAGGGGACAGGATGAGAGGGAATGGCCTCAAGCTCCAGCAGGGGAGGTTCAGGCTGAACATTAAGAAAAAATATTTCCTGGAAAGGGTCATTGGGCACTGGCAGAGGCTGCCCAGGGAGGGGGTTGAGTCCCCTTCCCTGGAGGGGTTTAAGGGACGGGTGGATGAGGTGCTGAGGGACATGGGTTAGTGATTGATGGGAATGGTTGGACTCGATGATCCGATGGGTCTTTTCCAACCTGGTGATTCTATGATTCTAAGCCCATCCAGTCCCACCACGGCAGGGACACCTCCCATGGATCAGGTTGCTCAAAGCCCCATCCAGCCTCGCCTTGAACACCACCACTCCTTGATCAAGAGCCCTCCAGCTTTCCTGCCAGCAGGTAGTTGCTTGCTCTGTGGTACCCATGGAAGAAGGGGTGAGCAGACTTGGATGCACTCCTGCATCAGGCAGTTGGACAACGAGGACATTGGCATCCTCTGCAGCCAAAAGCAGGCTCACACATTTCTAAAGCAGCTGCTCGGCCGCCCCTCAGCCCAGCACGTGCCCAAAGCCGACCGGAGACAGCAGGGTTTTAGCTGGAGGAAAGAGACCCGGGGGTCAAAACCAGTTTATGAGAAATCAGTCACCTTTGATCTACAGATTACAGGCAATAGCGAATCGACGACATCCCTGGGTGAGCTGCTGCACAGTTAATTAGACACGTTATTAAAAACATGCTCCTCGACCAGCCTGAATTAGTCCGGCTTCCAAGCCACAGAGTCCTGCCCTTCTAAATTAAACAGACCTTCACAATTAACAGCCCTTCCTCCAGGCCAGCACCAGTAGACGAGGCAGAAGACACTCCTCGATCTGCCGGAGAAAGCAAACAGTGGGCAGGTTTCCCACACCTCGAGTCAGAATCAAAGCTGTTCTATTTGGATTTTGATTCTCCTTTGGCATCCAGGCCCCAGCATCACAGGGAAAGGAGCAACTGAGATGTCTTGGCCCACCATGCAAGGACCAGATCAGCCCTTTCATTGCAGGGAAATGCATTTCAAAGGTAAATTCAAGGCCTGAGATTTCCTCTCAGCATCTCCTGCCCCATGGCTGTGGACCAGTGGCACCAGGGCTGTACTCAGACCCCGTTTTGTTCCTCACTCCTAACGGTGCTGAATTGCACACAAGTGGCTTGAAACCCCTGGAGCTGCTCTAAGAGGAAATCACCTGTCCCACAGTTTGAAAGCGCCACATGCTTTTCTCCACGTTAACGAACATCTCCCAGCTCTTGCCCATCATTACAGCCAGTCTGAGCAAGAGGTGATGTGCCCGGGGTAGCTTTGTGTTCCAGGAAAATGCAAAGCTGCTGTTCTGTTCCCCCCAAACCCTGCATCTTCACCCCACACCTCCACTAGCAAAGAAGAGAATGGACAACTGCCCTGAATGAGTTGCTGGGAGCTTGTTTTTTTCATAGACTCATATGATCATGGAATGGTTTGAGCTGGAAGAGACCTCAAAGCCCATCCAGTTTCACACCCCCTGCCATGAGCAGGGACACCTCCCACTGGATCAGGGGCTCAAAGCTCCATTCAGCCTGGCCTTGAACCGCTCCAGGGATGGGGCAGCCACCACTGCTCGGGGCAACCTGGGCCAGGGCCTCCTCACCCTCACAGCAAAACATTTCTCCCTAAGATCTCATATCAATCTCCCCTCTTTCAGCTCAAAACCATCCCCCCTCATCCTATCCCTGCATTCCCTGATCAAGAACCCCTCCCCAGCTTTCCTGGAGCCTCTCTCACCACTGGAAGCTGCTCTAAGGTCCTCCCTTGGTACCCTTTCTTGGTATGCATCCTCCATGGGGGTTCATACCCATTTCATCATGCAAGAGCCACCCTGAGTCTTGTGGGGACCATGCACGCTGGCTGTGGAACCCAGTCCTCCCAGTCCCAACCTCCTACCAGCTGGCGACCCTCCGCCTTGCTACCCAAGGTTTTTTTATGAGAAGCACGCGGTCACGAAACGTTGGAAGTGGAATCCATTACACAGCATTTAGTTCGTATCATTTGTATTTCACAGCCAGTAATCTCTCCGATTTCACAGAGAAACGGCTATTAAAATTCCTGCTGCGGCTGATGGAAAGGAACCAGTGCACCAGGTGGGAGTGGGGATGGAGGGAGCTAACACAGGACATGGACATGCTCTCACCTCTGGACATCCTTAGAGCAGTTTCCAGTAGTGAAAGGGGCTCCAGGAAGGCTGGGAAGGGGCTCTTGATCAGAGAGTGCAGGGGTAGGATGAGAGGGGATGGGTTTGAGCTGAAAGAGGGGAGATTGAGATGAGATCTCAGGGAGAAATGTTTCACTGTGAGGGTGAGGAGGTCCTGGCCCAGGTTGCCCAGAGCAGGGGTGGCTGCCCCATCCCTGGAGGTGTCCAAGGCCAGGTTGGATGGGGCTTGGAGCAACCTGATTAAGTGGGAGGTGTCCCTGTCCATGGCAGGGGCTTGGAACTAGATGATCTTTAAGGTCCCTTTCAACCCAAACTATTCTATGATTCTAAGATCCTTTGCAGCCACAGCCTCTCCTGCTTCATTCTCCACCTTCAAGAAGCTTTTGGTGTGCAGGAGAAGGCAGCTCTGCTATCCACAAATAATTCACCCTCATCTGACTCAGGTGCTTCCTGAAGCTGGGATAGCAGAGAACCATGGAATGGTTTAGGTTGGAAGGGACCTCAAAGCCAATTCAGTTCCACACTCCTGCCGTCAGCAGAGACACCTCCCACTGGGTCAGGAGCTCCAAGCCCCATCCAACCTGGCCTTGGACACCTCCAGGGATGGGGCAGCCACCACTGCTCGGGGCAACCTGGGCCTCCTCACCCTCAGAGCAAAACATTTCTCCATAAATCTCATCTCAACCTCCCCTCTTTCAGCTCAATACTGTTCCTCCTCAGGTCTCCCTGGTCTTTGTGCCTTGGAATCCATCCTGCACATTGAGAGGCTCACCCACCCATCAGTGGATGCTGAAAAGTCTCTTCTTTCCTTGATCAGCAGCAAAGCATCAAGTCAGCGGAGCCTGCACAAGCCCAGACCAATACAAATACTAGCAAATCCCCAGCAGGACCATCTTGTCAAGTGAAAGATGGTTTTGCCAGGGCAGCAGATCCCAACTCCTGCTCACAAAGGGTGTCACCATTGCATGTCCTCAAGCTCTGCCAGGGGAGGTTCAGGCTGGACATTAGGAAAAAATATTTCACGGAAATGGTCATTGGGCACTGGCAGAGGCTGCCCAGGGAGGGGGTTGAGTCCCCTTCCCTGGAGGGGTTTAAGGGACGGGTGGACGAGGTGCTGAGGAACATGGTTTAGTGTTTGATGGGAATGGTTGGACTCGATGACCTGGTGGGTCTCTTCCAACCTGGTGATTCTATGAAATCCAGCCATCAGTGGTCTTTCTTTCGTCCTAATCCATCCCATTCAACTCAACTGACCCTGTACCTAACCTGAGGCTGAGGCAATCGTCAACTCCTCTCTCCATTTCAGCAGGAAATCTGCCCAGGGCTCCTGTTGTAGAGGATGGTGAGAGCCAGGGAGAGGTAAGCGCAGAGTGACCACCATGTGTGAACCAAGCTGTCACAGAAGACTGTGCGTTTGCCTCCCTAAACCGTGACTCTTCAAGCTCCCAGCTTGTCTACTAAGGAGAAGGTCCAACCACACCATCACTGGCGTATCAACCCACCCCAGCAGGGAACGGGATGACCCTACACTGTAAGCTCATCACAGGGTGGTTAAGCTGAAGATGATGCTGGAGAAGACATCGCAGTTTGCATCAGTTCAGCTGAACCACTATTGCATCAACATAAATCAGAAACCTGCTCTGGACATGATGGACACAGAGCCAATGACCCAGCTCTCACCACCAGAGTTCTGCTTCTTGCTCTGCCTGCTGGTGCCTTCTACCAGTCAATATTTGTCCCCGTGGTGCTGTTTCATGCCCTGTGATCGGTGCAGTCCAGCTCGTTACATAATTCTAATGCATAAAGTGCATTAAAGACCTGGAGCTCTACAATTTCAGATCTCCTGATGGCACAGAACAAGGGCAAAACCACCTCAATCTCCCCTCTTTCCGCTTAAAAACCCCGGGATAGCCGTTAACACTAGATTGGAAGAAAACCACAAGAAAGCTCTGGTTCCAGAACTGGTCAATCTTTGCACGAACACCTGGGCAGCAGAGCAAACACAGGTAGCTCTTTCCAGCCCTGTGTTTCCAGAAAGCATCGCCATCCCCTTTGCCAAGGTGGGGAGCAGAGATCATAGAATCATAGAATCATAGATTCACCAGGTTGGAAAAGACCCATTGGATCATCGAGTCCAACCATTCCTATCAAACACTAAACTGCGTCCCTCAGCACCTCGTCCACCCGTCCCTTAAACACCTCCAGGGAAGGTGACAGCACCAACCTTTCAGTTAACAGCCGAATGATGAGGCCAGAAGCACTCTGGAAGGCAGGAAGAGACGTCAAAAAGATCTTTCCTACTTGCAACAGCAGCCGGAGGAAAAGCTGGTGCAGATCCACAAGGCTCACCAGCCAGTGGAGACAATGAGACTGCAGACAACTTCTGAGTGAGAAGCATCAGACCTTGTAATACTTTAGGGACTGGGATGGGGAGAACTAAAAAAAAACAGATGCATTCTACAGCGACAGACTCAACACTTCAAGAATCAGCAAGGAAGACCCCATGAGGGGACGCCTGGGAGAAGAAGAAAGCTGGTAAGTCCTTGAGAGCACTAACACAAAGCATCTCAATGCAGAAGGATCACGTTCAGGAGATGCACCAGGATTACAACACGGTGAACTGGGAGGCATCCAAGGTCTTGCTCAGCCTGAAACCACTTCTGGGAAAATAATGAAAATGCTGATGTAATTCCTATCATAAAGAATTAAAGACCAGGAGTATAATTAGCACCAGCCAACAGCTTCTACAGGAAACCGCTCTTGTCAAACAAATCTGATTTCATTCTTCACTGAGATTACAAGTGCAATTGGTGAGAGGAACCATGTACAAAGCAGGAGGCTTTCTGCCTCCTGAAACCAGGAGGTGTGACAGCAGCTCAGGGAGCAGAGCCACCTGGGCTAGTGGTGGCCGAGTGCTGCCTGGCCCATGGCACTGAAAACACACGCAGAGGATGAAGGGCTGATTCACTGGCGGGTCCCAAGAAGCAGCTCCCAGCGCTGGATCTCAGGGGGCTCTGCAGAAACCAGCCCCAGGCACACTCTTGTCTTACAGTCAACGCAATGGAGAGTGAGGAAGGAAGCTGATGCTGAAGTATCTAATGCTCTTCCAGGCTCATAGAGTGAAGGGATTCACCTCACTTGGCATTTGCTACATTAAAAAATCATGCTTCCACTTTAACGTAGTTGTTAATTTTCTACAGATAATGACGGAGAGATAAAGGACTCAGTGGATGTGTCAGATGGTCTGAAAGCCATCTTCTCCTCAAAGGTTCTGTGTGACCCTCATAAGGTTCAACAAGGCCAAGTGCAAGATCTTACACCTGGGTTAGGGCAATCTGCAGATTCAGTACAAGATGGAGGATGACATGATGGAGAGCAGCCCTGAGGAGAAGGACTTGAGGTGTTGGAGGATGAGAAGATCAACGTGAGCCAGCAATGTCTGCTCGCAGCCCAGAAACCAACCGTGTCCTGGGCTGCATCCAAAGCAGTAGGACAAGCACGACCAGAAAGGGGATTCTGCCCCTCCGCTCTGGTGAGACCCCACCTGGAACCCTGCATCCAGTTCTGGAGTCTGCTTCTGGTGGATCCTGGGGGTGGTTGTCCTTTACCCAGTTCTAGGCTGCTCAGGAGACAATAATCCCCAGGGATCAGCACTCTGCTGAGTGCTTTTCATTTCAGTCTCTCAAGCAAGTGAGGCCGGTTGGAGGTGCAAGCAGGGATGGCTGGAGAGGGGCTTGCCGGCCTTTAATGCTTGGAATAGTTTTGCTGCTTGCATTTGTAGGGCTCCAGCGGGGATGAGACTTGCTGGTCTCCATGGTTTTATGTGCCATGGGACTGTGCCAGCAGTTTAATCACAGCTGAACCCTCATAGAGCCGTGTAAAAAATGTTGTAGTTGGGATTAGGTTACCCATCCTTCCTATAAAAGACTCTATAAACAGTCCATCAAGCGCAGGCGCTCATTCCTCTGCTGGCTGGGAGCTCCTTGGCTCTTAATGGCTCTGGCATTGGCTTTGACTAAGTCTTCAGGGAGGGGGACACGGCTTTAAAGGAGCTCCCGAAGGAAGGCCCTTCTGCTTGCATTAGGGGGGAACACGACGGGGCTGGCTTGGCAGAGGCAGCGTTGGATGTCAGAGGATCTGGCTGGGCAGGCAGGGGGTGAGAGGCAGCCAGGAAGAGCCCAGAAGGCGCTGAAAACAGCAGCTGCTCCCTCCTCACTGCTGAAGGCTTTTGCTATAGGGATCCGCTGTTTGAATCATAGAATCACCAGGTTGGAAAAGACCCACTGGATCATCGAGTCCAACCATTCCCATCAAACACTAAACCATGTCCCTCAGCACCTCATCCACCTGTCCCTTAAACCCCTCCAGGGAAGGTGACTCAACCCCCTCCCTGGGCAGCCTCTGACAGTGCCCAGTGACCCTTTCCATGAAAAATTGTTTCCCAATGTTCAGCCTGACCCTCCCCTGGTGGAGCTTGAGGCCATTCCCTCTCGTCCTGTCCCCTGTCCCTTGGGAGAAGAGCCCAGCTCCCTCCTCTCCACAACCTCCTCTCAGGGAGTTGGAGAGAGCAATGAGGTCTCCCCTCAGCCTCCTCTTCTCCAGGATAAACACCCCCAGCTCACTCAGCTGTTCCTCATAAGGAGGGTGCTGGAGAGTCTTCCCTAACTTGGAGAGAGCAAGGACCGAGGAAACCTCCCACCTCCCAGCACACGTCAGCAGTCTTCTCTCTGCTGCAGCCTGAGCGAGTTCCTACAAACTGCTGAAAACCCTAAAAATCGGGCTGGGCACCAACCAGTCTCTTTCCTACCAGAAGTGCATTCCCACCTCCACCAAGGATGGGATTCTGCCCCTCCACTCTGGTGAGAACCCTCTGGAGCCCTGTGTCCAGTTCTGGAGTCCCCAGCACTGGAAAGACGTGGATCTGTTAGAGTCCAGAGGCGGCTTGGAGCAACCTGATCCCGTGGGAGGTGTCTGTGCCCATGGACAGTGGAGTTCGAATCGAATGACCTTTGAGATCCCTTCCAACTCAAACCATATTTCATGATTCCATGAAATAAGATTTGGATGGAGAGAGACTGGCACAGTGGGTAGCTCCAAGTGCAGGCTTGGCACGTGTTCACATCAAACCCACGCTGGCAGACAGGCTTGTGCAGCAAAGCAAAGCCCCCTGCTCCAGACCCTCAGATCAGCTGGAAAAGGGAAAACTGGGGGAGGCAGGAGCCCACTCTGCTGGAAGACATTGATGGGGGCTGCACAGGAGATGTGCATCCTCAGGGGACGGGATCACTCAATGTTAGAACTGCAGGGTCTCCCTCAGCAAGGCTCGTAGGTGGGATTCCTCCAGGCAATTTGAACACGATGCTTGTTTCATTTTATTGTTCTGAACTGGAACAGGACCAAGGCTTTCCCTTTTTTTTTTTTTTTTGATTTCTTTTGGCTTTGTTAACTTAATCATTGAATAGTTTGGGTCAGAAGGAACCTTCAAGACCATGGAGGTCCAACCCCCTGCCACGGGCAGGGACACCTCCCACTGGATCAGGCTGCTCAAAGCCTCATCCAGCCTGGTCTGGGACACATCCAGGGATGGGGCAGCCACCACTGCTCGGGGCAACCTGGGCCAGGGCCTCCTCACCCTCACAGCAAAACATTTCTCCCTAAGATCTCATATCAATCTCCCCTCTTTCAGCTCAAAACCATTTCCCCTCATCCTATCCCTGCACTCCCTGATCAAGAGCCTCTCCCCAGCTTTCCTGGAGACCCTTTCAGTCCTGGAAAGCTGCTCTAAGGTCTCCCTGCAGCCTTCTCTTCTCCAAGCTGAACAACCCCAACTCTCTCAGCCTGTCCTCATACAGGAGGTGCTCCAGCCCTTGGATCATCTCCGTGGCCTCCTCTGGACTCTCTCCAACAGCTCCATGTCCTTCCTGTGATAAGGACTGTCCCTCTGGATCCATCCCTCTTCTCCAGTGTGTTGACCGTGTCACACAGCTTGGTGTGTGACACTCATCCCCTGTTTCCAGTTATCCATCAATTTTTCTGGCTGCCCTCACGATACTCCCTGGCACAAAGGGAAGGCTCCCAGTGCTCCCAACGATCCCACAGCCACGCAAGATGGCCTTTCAGAATTAAAGCTCTGGAGCACAAGAAGCCACCATTGACTTCAAATCCTTCTTCTGCATCAAATAAAAGACGCCTACACATGGGAAACCCTGCGCGGAGCATCTCCAGGCGCAGCAGCCAGGAGAGGGACGTGTTCCTCAGAGAACAGTTGGGCTCTTCATGTGGGATGGGACAGTGCCAGGAGGTTTATGCACGCGTACAGCATATTCCTGCCACTGAAGAAGGAAAGGAGACCCCACAGCACTTTGGGACACTGTCACCTGAGCTTGTGCACCCATGGAAGTTCTTTTTCCACAGACCCTGACGCACCGTGCACAGGGTGATGGGCACCTGCATGGAACCACAACAGGGTGGGCGCGCTGCCACGGCTTGATGTGCTGTGGGTACCCTTGGAGACCCACAGCAAGACCAAGCCCTTCTCCACCCCTCTGACCACCAAGGCTGGTGGGTGACACACCCAAAGCTGACCTGGCAAACCCCAGTTTTTCCCCTCCGTAGCCCACACACTGAGGACCTCCCAAACGTGGAGAAAAATGCTGGCTCAGCTTTTCAAGGGCTCAGCACCCACAAGTGGGAGCTCAGGCCATATTTAGGCCACCCAAATTACAGGGCAAGACTTCTCCTCGAGGGTGACCTGCTTCACTTCCCCAGGCATAAGGCCACGTGGGCTGCCCCTGCCACCCTGTCCGGATCCACGGGTCCCTCTCGTTGGTCCTAAAAGGTGCCACTCCCAAACCTACCACAGCCCCAGGCAGTGCCCCCTCCACATCCCTTCCTTCCCAGGCATTTTTTGAAACAGGGAGTAGCACTAAGCTGGGTGAGAGTGTGGATCTGCTGGAGGGTCGGGAGGCTCCAGAGAGATCTGAACAGGCTGGACCACTGGGGTGAGACCAATGGCAGGAGGTTTAACAAGGCCAAATGCCGGGTCCTGCACTTGGGGCACAACAACCCTGAGCAGCTCCAGACTAGGAGAAGTCTGGCTGGAAAGTGCCTGGAGGAGAAGGACCTGGGGGTGTTGGTGACAGCGACTGACCATGAGCCAGCAGTGGCCCAGGTGGCCAAGAAGGCCAAGGGCATCTTGGCTTGGATCAGAAACGGCGTGGCCAGCAGGGCCAGGGAGGTTCTTCTCCCTCTGGACTCGGCCCTGGTGAGACCGCTCCTCGAATCCTGGGGTCAGTTCTGGGCCCCTCACCACAAGAAGGATGTTGAGGCTCTGGAGCGAGTCCAGAGAAGAGCAACGAAGCTGGTGAGGGGGCTGGAGAACAAGAGGAGTGGCTGAGAGAGCTGGGGGTGTTTATCCTGGAGAAGAGGAGGCTGAGGGGAGACCTCATTGCTCTCTCCGACTGCCTGAAAGGAGGTTGTGGAGAGGAGGGAGCTGGGCTCTTCTCCCAAGGGACAGGGGACAGGACGAGAGGGAATGGCCTCAAGCTCCACCAGGGGAGGTTCAGGCTGAACATTAGGAAAAAATTTTCATGGAAAGTGTCAGTGGTCACTGGCAGAGGCTGCCCAGGGAGGCGGTTGAGTCGCCTTCCCTGGAGGGGTTTAAGGGACGGGTGGATGAGGTGCTGAGGGACGTGGTTTAGTGATTGATAGGAATGGTTGGACTTGATGATCCTAGGGGTCTTTTCCAACCTGGTGATTCTATGATTCTAAAGCAGCTCTGCAGGACCCAGCATGCAGGGTTTGAACTTCACCTGCAGCCCCACAGATAAGCAAGGCGGGACTTGTGCCATGCTGAGGGATGAGAGCAAACCCCAGGAAGAGCTGGCTCACTCACCTTTTGGCAGGTGCCCCCACACACATACCGTGAGCCCCACCAGGATGGGGATAATCTCTTGCTCAGCCCCAGAGAGACCAGCTTGGATGCACTCCCTAGCAAAACCTTCCCTGCACGCATCCACACCTCCTGGCTATCCCATGGCTCATCAGAAACCAGAGGTGCCCAGGACACCTCCCCAGGCACCACTCAATCCAAGGAGGAGCATCAGCAACCTCATGGAGTGGTGCAAGGTTTTGCCGAAGCCAGGGACAAAGACCAGATGCCAAATTGGAGCAGCTGCCAGGAAATTCAGCATTTCCAGAGGATCCATGTCTCTCAAAAGCTGCTGCTCTCCAGCCAGAGCAGGTGTCAGTCACAGCAGATCTCATGGCTGCTCTTCAGGCTGAAGGCACGAGAGTTTGACATCAGATCAAAAAGAAAAAGCACTGTTAGAAACTTCTCTGCTCTCCATCTCGCCTATGGCCTTGGAAAGAGAAAGGTGAAGAGCCAAAAGGAGGAGCAAGCCAGGTGTCTTGGCGCTGGCTCCATGCAGCAGCGCAACCATCCCAAGCAGGCATCTCCCCATCACCAGGCGATGCTCAGAGCGGGTCTGCTCCTCCCTGGGACAGAGCCACCTCACTGCCCATCACCCACCAGTGCACACGGACTCCACAGAGCACTCACGTGCCCCAGGAAGGCTCCTTCACACCCCACACCAGCCTCATCCCATTCGCTGCCTGCTCTTTGGAGCTTGACACCAAGCGCCACACAGAGCCTGTTCAACACTTCCCAGCAGCCAGCCAGCAACCCCTCCTAATGCTGCCAACATCCTAATTAGCATCTTTCCTGCACCTGCCTTGCTCCCAGCTGCTCTGCCTCTGCCCCAAACGCTCTCTGAGGTTCCCCGAAAGGCGAGGAGGCAAAAAGGGTCAAGTCCTAGAGCCTCGGTACCTCATCCCCTCCAGGCTCCGTAGGCTCCTCCAGCCCACGCCAGCTCCCTGCTGCTCTGCTCTGTGGCTGCTGTCAAGGGATTTCCACATAGCATCACGCACACTTCTGTGCTTTTCCTTTCCGAGCCTCCAGAGAGGATGGGAGAAGCCTCGGCAAGGCAGGTAAAAGGAGAGCAGCTTTGTCCCAGTTTTAGCACGATTCCAAGCTCTGCCTGGTGAACGCATTTGGAAATCATCCCTGGTGGGGCTGCTCTGCTCTGCCTGCCCCGATCCACCTCCTGCCAGGCAGGAGTGAGCTCAAGGGGACAGACGGCTCCATCCCACACTCCAGCACTGGACAATGAACACCCTGCCCAAGCACCAGCTGCTTTCTTCTCCCCTGGGCAGGACGACATCAACCTTCCACACCAGAGCCGCAAGGAAGCTGCGTGCCCGCTCGCTCGGAGCACGCAGGTGGCTCTCAGCAGGCAGGCAGGCAGCTCTCACAGCCTGGGACGTGCACACAAAGGCTGGGGATGAGCACACAAAAACCAGTGTACAGCCACCTGCAAGGGAGCTCCACAAGCAACCTTGGAGGCATCATGTGGGGATCCTGCAGGAGAGAGCCACAAGAAACGCTTTCCCCAAAGCTCACACGCTGCAATTAACCCCCTGTGGGCAGCGTGCTCCAGCCCATGCACTCGTTCCATCTCAGCCACGCCACCCCCAGTTCATGCATCTCTCCTGCTCGCTTTGTCCCCTGACACCGGAGAGGCTTAAAAAGTAAAACGAGGCAAAGATTTATTAAGTGAGGCTCACCGCAAAGGCTTCTGAGTTGCAGTTGTGGAGCCTGGAAACAGGATTACAAGCAAAGCAAATCCTGGAACATGGCTATAACCTCTGCCCGGCAAGAGGTGACCCCTTACGTGCTCCAGCCCACCTCAAACCCAACCGTGCAGCGAGCACTGACTGCAGTGGCTCCTGGCCAGCTCGCAGCCACTCACCCACCACACCAGCCTCCTCGATGGCCCGAGGCTCCTCGAACCTCCCCTCTGCTGCACTCAACATAGTCCTGATCTGCAACAGATTTTCTACCCTACCTTGCTTCAAACCAGCCACACATGTAGTCGTAGTCCAGACCGCTCCTAACCTGTATTTAAGACCACAAACAGCTTCTTTGGACACATCCATAGAATAGGTGGGAGATGTGGGATCCTTGTATAAACCCCAGGCACGTCCTAGGACCAAGTCCTCCTCTGGGGTCAGACTGATGGGTCCCATCACTCGTATCCTCAAACGGCACGACCAGCAGGGCCAGGGAAGTTCTTCTCCCTCTGGACTCAGCACTGGTGAGACCGCTCCTCGAATCCTGGGGTCAGTTCTGGGCCCCTCACCACAAGAAGGATGTTGAGGCTCTGGAGCGAGTCCAGAGAAGAGCAACGAAGCTGGTGAGGGGGCTGGAGAACAAGAGGAGCGTCTGAGAGAGCTGGGGGCGTTTATCCTGGAGAAGAGGAGGCTGAGGGGAGACCTCATTGCTCTCTCCAACTGCCTGAAAGGAGGTTGTGGAGAGGAGGGAGCTGGGCTCTTCTCCCAAGGGACAGGGGACAGGACGAGAGGGAATGGTCTCAAGCTCCACCAGGGGAGGTTCAGGCTGAACATCAGGAAAAAAATTTTCACAGAAAGGGTCCTTGGTCCCTGGCAGAGGCTGCCCAGGGAGGGTGTTGAGTCACCTTCCCTGGAGGGGTTTAAGGGACGTGTGGATGAGGTGCTGAGGGACATGGTTTAGTGATTGATGGGAATGGTTGGACTCAATGATCCATTGGGTCTCTTCCAACCTAGTAATTCTGTGATTCTGTGATGGAACGGGCCATACAAAAAGCTGAGCTTGCCAACAAAGAGACGCATCTCACGAGAGGAAGGCTTGAAGCCGAACTCATAGAGGCAGCACCTTGTCCAGACCTGGGAAGAATGAACTGCAGAGGCAGTGGCAGGGAAGGATGCTGCCTGGTCCTTCCAGGAGTACTAGCCATGGCCACTGGTCCATGCCTGGAGGGAGCAGAGAACAGTAGATGCAGGCAGGTGTGGGTCCTGGTAGGACACTCACACCAGTCTCTGGGGTAAAAGCAGCCACACACCTGGAGGCACCTGAACAGCCTGTTCCTGCCCAGTTTGTCCTCAGACACATCATGCCCAAACCTCTGGTCTCAGCAAGCAGTGCAAGCCAAAGCACTTGGGTTCAGTGGCCACCCCACAGGAACGAGCAGCCTCCTGGGAGGCTCAGTAAAACAGAATCTCCTCTGGAAGCTGAGGAATACCCATTTCCATGCTCCAAGACAGAGTGCTCCAATCAGCCCTCCCTTGCTCCGAGAGGCTCTGTGATAGGGAAGACTTGCACTGCCACACCACTCTGCATGGGATGCTTTTCACCCACAGCATCCACAACCAGGGTGGCAGAGGATAGAGATGCTTCTCTCTTCTGCTCCACTCTAAGTCGTCCAGGCTCACAGAGAGTCCCTGTTTGACCCTCCTCACCCTCCCTGGCTCTCCTCCTCCTCTTCCTCACAGAGCTGGTGATGCATCAGCCCCCCCCCAACCCCAGCAAGGGTCCCTGCAAAGCATGACGAGGACGTGCAACCAGAGCTCACCAACTCCAGCAGGGCCCCACACACTCTGGGGACATGTTTTGGGAGATGAGGTGACATTTCCCATGGAATGGGATTTATTCAGCCCGCTGCTGGGACCCTAAATAAGCAGCGAGCTGTTCGGCTTGAGATAACATCGCCTGGGACATGGCTTGTCCTATAACGGTTGGACTCGATGATCCGGTGGGTCTCTTCCAACCTGGTTATTCTATGATTCTATGATTCTATAATCCACTGCAGATCAGGTGTCCCTGTCATCCCCAAAGCCTGGGTGCAAGCAGAGAGAACCGAGCCCCTCATGGCCAGCCCAACCACCTCCCCCTCCTCTCCCACGCCGGGGTCTTGCAGCCAGCCCAGCCGCCAAGTGCATTGTTCCCTTTGTCTGCCCTTTGGAGCACGAGCTCGCCCAGCTCGCGGCGTCCCCTCCGCAGGGAGGTTCACACGCTCGGCTGCCCCCACCACCCCCCGAACAGCTCAGCCAGCGGGCGAGGGGCCATGCGCCTCCCTCCCCTCAAGCCAGATGAACCCTGGGGCAAGGGCAGCTCCTCTCCTCCCCAGCCAGATGTCCTCGCCCTCCAGGACGCTGAACAGGGCACAGGTGAGCGTCAGTGGGCAATTCCCAGCAAACCTCCATCTCATCTGGCCACAACCAAGAGCCTGGGTGCGGCTGGATGGCATTGCCACACCCAGAGGGTCCATCACCATGGCCAAGGTGATGAATCTGGACACACTCCAGAGCCTCAACATCCTTCTTGTGGTGAGGGGCCCAGAACTGACCCCAGGATTCGAGGAGCGGTCTCACCAGTGCTGAGTCCAGAGGGAGAAGAACCTCCCTGGCCCTGCTGGCCACGCCGTTTCTGATCCAAGCCAAGATGCCCTTGGCCTTCTTGGCCACCTGGGCCACTGCTGGCTCATGTTCAGTTGCTGTCAACAAACACCCCCAGGTCTTTCTCCTCTAGGCAGCTTTCCAGCCAGACTTCTAGTCTGGAGCTGCCCAGGGTTGTTGTGCCCCAAGTGCAGGACCCGGCATTTGGCCTTGTTAAACCTCCTGCCATTGGTCTCAGCCCATGGATCCAGCCTGTTCAGATCCCTTTGGAGCCTCCCGACCCTCCAGGAGATCGACACTTCCACCCAGCTTAGTGTCATCCACAAACAAGCACCCAGGACACCTTTGCCTCAGAAGCCTCAGATGGTCTTGAAAGTTGGGAGCTGGGCGGCAACGGGGCCCCTACCGAGCACTGGGCATCCAGCATTGGAGCCGGGAGAAGATGCCTTTCCCTGTGGGAGTGACCTCAGATAAGACAACTGCCTAAGGATGCTGAGCCAAAGGGACCTTCATTTCCCACCCAGAGAATCAGAGAACGCTTTGGATTAGAAAGGACCTATACAGGTCGTCCAGCCCAACCCCCTGCAGGAGCAGGGACATCTTTATTCAGATCAGGTTGCTCACAACCCCATCCAACCTGGCCCTTAATGTTTCCAGTGATGGACCTCCACTGCCTCCCTGGGCAACCCCAGCCAGTGCCTCCCCACCCTCGTTGTAAAGCATTTCTTCTAAACCTCCCCTCCCTGAGCATCCTTGCTCAACGATGCTCGAGGAAAAGATGTAGAAATCACCTCCCTTTCTGCATCCCCCACCACGGGTTCTCTGCTTCATCCTGCCCAGCACACTCCTGCCTCCACCCTCCATCACTCCTGGCTTTAAACCGATTGCTTGAAAACTCAAGGGTAAGTAAAAAAATATCAAATAATGACCCATGCCCTCCTCGCTGCCCTCTCCTCCGCACCTCCCATGGTCCCACGCATCCCTGTGCCCCCACCCCACCTTCCCTGCATCCCCCATCCCTGCATCTCTCCTGTACACCCATCTCTGCCCTCCTTTCCCAGCCTTTCCCCGTTCGGAGCTGATGCTTTCAAAGAGCCATCCACAATGACTTTAAGATCTCTTTCTTAAAATGCTAATAAGTAATTTAAAGACTGCCACTGTGCAGGCATGGGTTTAGGGTAATTTTTTTTTCCCTGTGAATCCCTTTTCATTCATCACTGACTACATTTAATCTGCCACTTTATAGTCTGGTTATCCAGTGTCATGAGATCCTTTTACAATATTTTAAAGACAACTGTTGTTTTTATCGTCCTGAATAATTCGCTATAATCTGCAAAGTTCCTCGCCTGCAAGTTCCCACCCCTTCCCCGTGCAGTTATGAATACGTCGCGCAGCACGAGGCCTCATGCTGACCCCCATCTAGGGGGAAAACTGACTCTTTGTTTCCCCCTCTTTAAGCAGATTTGAATCCATCAGAGAGCCCTTCCTCTAAAATTACTGCTCTGGAGTCTCCTGGATCACCCAGGGAGCTCTTTGTAAGGGATGCTCGTCCCATTTGCTCTCCTCAAATATTCATTTTACCAATTCCTTTTCAAACAGAAGCTCCGCTGCCACCGCCCCAGGGCAGCCTCTCAGCCGGAGCCCCCCTGGCCATTTGGAGGGACACTGATGTTGTCCCTCATCTCCCCATCCTGGTTGTGTTTAACCTCCCAGCTCTCACTTGTGGAGATTAGGCCAATATTTCACTACTTCTCACTAATTACTTTCCAAAACCGCTCTCAGCCATACGTGGTCTATGGTCACCACACCAGACTTTCTGATTTTTATATTTTTTTTCCCATTTTCTCCTTTTCAACACCACTTTTATTTTCAGAAGAGCAGCTTCTGCTACTGGTGGCTCCTGCAATTGGCCATTTAATCAAGATTTTTTTGAAATAAACAAACAAAACTCCCATGTTAAACAACCATGTGCATTTTTCCTGAGCTTTGACGTCGTTTCACAGAATCACGGAAACGTAAAGGTTGGGACAAACCTCTCAGCTCATCCAGTCCAACTGTCAGCCCAGCCCAGTTGTGCCTGCTAAACCCTGTCCCCAAGTGCCACCGCCACACGTTTCTTGAACCCCTGCAGGGATGGAGACTCCACCACTGCCCTGGGCAGCCTGTGCCAGGGCTTCATCACTCTCTCAGTGGAGAAATGTTTCCCAATATCCAATCTGAACCTCCCCTGGTGCAACTTGAGGCCATTTCTTCTCATCCTACCACTTGTTACTGGGGAGAAGAGACCAGCACCCACCACACCACAACCTCCTTTCAGGGAGCTGCAGAAAGCAGAAATTTCCTACACCACATGCGAGTATTTCACTATTTTCACTGCTCCCTTTAGCTTGCTCCTTTTTTCACCTCACTTACAACATGTTACTGCGTAGTACTTTTCAGTGCTGATCATTTTGCAGATACGATGCTCTCTCTCTAGGAGAGGTAAGGTGGAAAGAATGCCATTTCTTAGACTGACTGATAAAGCTTCACAAACTTTGGGAGCTCAACAGCCCCTTCTCATACCCACCAGGAGACTGAAACTGCTCCCACAAAGCACACCTCACCCAGCATAGAATCATGGAATAGTTTGGGTTGAAGGGACCTCAAAGCCCACCCAGTTCCAGCCCCCTGTCATGGGCAGGGACACCCCCCTCTGGATCGAGGTGCTCCAAGCCCCATCCAACCTGGCCTTGAACATCTCCAGGGATGGGGCAGCCACAACTTCTCTGGGCAGCCTGGGCCTCCTCACCCTTGTTCTGAAGAATTCCTTCTTAATGTCCAATCTATATCTTCTCCCTTCCAATTTAAAGCCACTCCCCCATGTCCTGTCACTCCAGGCTCTTATAAAGAGCCCCTCCCCAGCTTTCCTGGAGCCCCTTTCAGTACTGGAAGCTGCTCTAAGGTCTCCCTGCAGCCTTCTCTTCTCCAGCCTGGACAACCCCAATTCTCTCAGCCTGTCCTTGTACAGGAGATGCTCCAGCCTTCGGGTCATCTTCACAGCCTCCTCTAGACCCGTTCAAACAATTCCACGATGCTCTGGGCTGGATCAAGGGATCCTCTTTTCCAAAAAGCAGTGATCATTCATAGTCATTTCAGAATAACCTCCCTATGTGACAGGTGCAGAGCCAAGGACCATCCACAATTATAGTTGTGCTCCCTGCCCTCGTGGCCCGTTTCATCATAGAATCATAGAATCACCAGGTTGGAAGAGACCCACCGGATCATCAAGTCCAAACACTCCTATCAATCACTAAACCATGTCCCTCAGCGCCTCGTCCATCCGTCCCTTAAACCCCTCCAGGGAAGGGGACTCAACCCCCTCCCTGGGCAGCCTCTGACAGTGACCAATGACCCCTTCCGTGAAATATTTTTTCCTAATGTTCAGCCTGACCCTCCCCTGGTGGAGCTTGAGGCCATTCCCTCTCGTCCTGTCCCCTGTCCCTTGGGAGAAGAGCCCAGCTCCCTCCTCTCTACAACCTCCTTCCAGGGAGTTGGAGAGAGCAATGAGGTCTCCCCTCAGCCTCCTCTTCTCCAGGATAAACACCCCCAGCTCTCTCAGACGCTCCTCTTCTTCTCCAGCCCCCTCACCACCTTCGTTGCTCTTCTCTGGACTCGCTCCAGAGCCTCATCTCCCTTAATGCTCACCCATCGGTGCCACGATGTCAGAAGATTAGCAGAGAACTAGTGCTTCATCCCCAAACACAGAGAGTCAGAGAGGTAGATGGCACAGCGTGATCCTCACTTACTCCTTGGCCTCCACCCTGCTTTGCTCAGGGGGGTTGAAGCAGGGACGTACCACACAGCATCCCCAGTACCTGCACCCTGGCACGAACTTCCACCCAGCCAGCGTTTTCCAAGACATCCAACGCAGTGGAACCGCTATATCCCCCCCAACATCCCTGCGACTCCTCTCCTTCCTCGCCCCCTCCACGCTGCTGCCTCCCCACCCACCTCCAGCATCCCTGGGTACCAGCCAGGGCAGAGCCCCCATCCCAACCCCCCCGAGCAGTGCCTCTTCCTCCAAGCCGCGCCACACGTCAGTGCCTTATCGCGGGAGGCCCCGCCGTTACCCACTTATCTAAGAGCTGAACTTTTGCCTCTAAGCATCTCCCCTCTACCCCCATCCCGACGCAGGCCAACAGGCAGCCACACTTCACTCCGATGTCTCTGCAAACCAGAAACCAGGTTTGGTAGGGTTTGCAAAGCAGGATGGGACCTGATGGGGATCTTTTGGGGTTTTAAAAAAAAGGACTTTCCATGGGATGGGAACCTTCCACCCACTCCCCAGACAGACTCATACGTGAGCACCTGTCTCAGCAACATTGCTCTGTTGGGAGCTGGTGTGTTTCTGGGGCAGGAGCTGTGGTCTCAGACTCTAGTTTCTCACAGCTCTGGCTGCATCCACCCCAAAGCACTCACGCCTTGGTAGGAATCTCAGAATTCAGTATTTACCCACCTCCCAAGGCAGGTTCCATACCCCGGCTGTGCTCACCCCTCCTTACAGCTCGCTCAGGTATGTGCACACAAAGGCAGATCCTCAGCCTGGCTGCAAAAGGGACCTCTGCTCCCACCCTTGGGGACAGTCACGACCCCTTGGCAACCCCAGACCCCTCTGCAGGGTGTCCAAGGAGCTGGGGGACATCAATGACCATGCCAGCTCCCAGCTCTCATCCCCTACAGCCCTTTCCCACCTCCAGCATCTGTTCACTCAGCTTTTGTCACCCAGAGAAGCTGGCAAGGGACCGCTTGTGCCCACCTGGGAAAAGCAGAGGAGCAGAACTGAAACAGCAGCTAAAAAGATGTTTAAGTAGAGCACCCATTTGGCCTCCAAGAGGCGCTTTCTCTCTTGGCCTCTGCTCCGGTGATGCAAAGGGTCATCAGCGCAAGGAATGCACCTCGTCAAAAATTAACCCAGGACGCGGGGCCGAGGAGGGGAGGCAGCAGCAAGGGCTGACCCCGGACCATAGTTTCTGCTCAACACCCCACTCCTGAAATTTGATTCCAGCCTAGACTGTAGATTTGGACTTCAAACACACTGGGTGGATCATTCCCTCAACAGCTCCCATGTTTCTCCCTCGTTCTCCTGCCTCATCCCATCCTCCAATTACGCTGAGCTCTCACCAGGTAGCTCCTATGGTCCTGGCACATCCCAGGCCTGCACTGCCACCCTGGAGCACCAAGGTCAAAGCAGCTGCCCTGGTGTGACCTGTAACCCCACAGGCTTCTGCCCCCGAGACCACGAAGCCAGATATAATGAAGGACAGACCAAGCCCTGTGTCTGCTGACATCCCTCCACAGTGCCCCAGGCCTGGAGGAGGCTACGGAGGGGCAGGAGAGCAGCATAACCATGTGTGCAGAGATGGGACTGTATTTTAACACAAAAATGTTATACATAAGAATACAATAGCCTGAGTATTATAGAATCAGAGAATCACCAGGTTGGAAAAGACCCACTGGATCATCGAGTCCAACCATTCCCATCAATCACTAACCCATGTCCCTCAGCATCTCGTCCACCCGTCCCTTAAACCCCTCCAGGGATGGTGGCTCAACCCCCTCCCTGGGCAGCCTCTGACAGTGCCCAATGATCCTTTCCGTGAAGAATTTTTTCCTGATGTTGAGCCTGAACCTTCCCTGGTGGAGCTTGAGGCCATTCCCTCTCGTCCTGTCCCCTGTCCCTTGGGAGAAGAGCCCAGCTCCCTCCTCTCCACAACCTCCTCTCAGGGAGTTGGAGAGAGCAATGAGGTCTCCCCTCAGCCTCCTCTTCTCCAGGATAAACACCCCCAGCTCTCTCAGCTGCTCCTCTTCTTCTCCAGCCCCCTCACCAGCTTCGTTGCTCTTCTCTGGACTTGCTCCAGAGCCTCAACATCCTTCTTGCGGTGAGGGGCCCAGAACTGACCCCAGGATTCGAGGAGCGGTCTCACCAGTGCCGAGTCCAGAGGGAGAAGAACCTCCCTGGACCTGCTGGCCACGCTGTTTCTGATCCAAGCCAAGATGCCATTGGCCTTTTTGGCCACCTGGGCCACTACTGGCTCATGTTCAGTCAGCTGTCAACATTATATACATGTGTGTAACGTAACCAATGTATATCGTGCACATTTTAATTCATTATTAACTATGGAGGAGCACAAAGGTCCTGTCTCCAGCTCGCTCGGAAGATGGACACAGGTGTTCATGTCCAGCACCTCAGCCCTCCCAGCGCTGCATCTCTCTGCAAGCCCAACACCAGGGTCAGGACCGCGACCACCCGATGCAGAAAGATGATTAACTCGCACCAGGTGATCCCCTTCACCCACCAACACCCCCACACCACTGGCTCCTGCACCCTAGCAGATAGCAGGGCCAACCCCGTTCTCCTCTCCGTTTTTGGCACGGAGCCTCCAGCCACAGAAACCTGCCAGCACCACACGGTTTATGAAAAGTTAACTCCAGTGGGATTAGGAGCCTTCGTGTTCTTTATCCCCCCTCGCAAGCGAGGGAGCCAGGCTGTTGATGTGAAAACCCCAGAGTGCCCCTTCCCAGCTTCTCCAAAACACCCGGCAAGATATTGGAACCTCAGAGCCACACGCAGCGCACGCCATTGGGAATACAAAGCGGAGCCATTAGTGACACCGACCGGTGTGGATCCAGCCCCTTCCTGGGCTCCTTTGTTCTTGACTTTCTGGTTGGGTTTTTTTGTTGTTTTGGTTTTGGGTTTTTTTCATGGATAAACACAAAAAACCCACTTTCCGCTTCTCAGCCTCAACCTTCCCAGCCAAAGCCACGATACCTCGCGACCACCTCATCAGCCGCCTGCGATTCCCAACCTCTGCTTTCTGTACGTTGTCATCCACCTCCCTGGTTTCCATATTGATTTATGGTTTACGTTCCTTTCACATTTCCTTTTAACAGAGCTGGTTTTAACCAAACAGCCTTCCCTCACGAGCCTAGGACGCTCTTTCTACTGGACAGTGAGTAATCAACTTCCAATTTTCATCCACACTCCTGTTTATATTTCCTTCCCTATCGGCTTTGTTTCTAATTAAGGTTTGTTAAATGTAAGCGAATATATAGCGTACAGAGAAACAGAAAGCATGTAGATAAATAAACACCCCACACACACGCGCACTGACTAAGGCTGCGCTTTCAACCGCGGATCCCAAAGCACTTTGTCATGTTCATTAACAAAACCTCGTGGCTCCCTTGGGAAAAACGTTTGTATTATTTTATGCCTTGTAATTAGGAAAACTGAGGCACAGAGGAGACGAGTGAAATTACCAGCGTTGCAGCAGAGCTCTGTAACAGAGCCGAAAACAGGACTCGAGAGGCAGGATCCCTGGGTGAATAACCAGAATGCGTTTTTCCCCTGAATAAAGTCCTTTTTCCTTCCATTTTGGCCCTGGGAATTTGCCAGAGCTGGCGATGCAGCCACCTCAGAGGTGCCCTGCGGGTGCAGTGAGGACCAACCACCACCTCCTTGACTCATGGGTCCGTGTGCCTGAAGAGATGGGACCCAGAGCACCTGGAGATGCAGATGATCACCACATCCAAGCATCCCAAGGAGTGCCAGGAACAGGCAACTCCCAAAGAGGAGGAAGGCGCAGAAGCGCACCCGGGAAGCTGTGGCCCTCATGTTTTCTCCTCGCCAGCTCTCCAGAAGCCTTGGCAATGCGGGGAAGGCTGGGACATGCTCACTGGCTGCCACACGCACACACAAGGCAGGAGGCAACAGCAGGGATGAGGGGGGACCACCCCGATGAATTCAAATCATCATGTTCAGCCCTGGATGGGGATGGTTGCTGGAAGCGTGGCGCAGGGACCCCATCAGCCACCTCCTCGGGAGCGTCCCCATCCATGGAGAAGCACAACTTTCACCCCTTGGGTGGGTAAGACTCCCTTACACCACCATCCACCCCCTTGTCCCCAGATCTGCATTCCCCATCCCTCGGGACGCGCCCCGGTGCTCACGCATCCAGCGCCCGCGACTCCTGCCATGGTGCCGGGGAGGTAACTCACGTCCGCAAGCAAGCGCGCAAGAGCCCTGGGAGCTGGTCACCAACCCTCGGCCGCTCCTGTGGGTTATTTGGGAAAGGCAGAGCGAGGTGGGGGTGTCACCCCGTCCCCGTGCAAGTCGCCGGGTCACCTCTCCTGCCGTAGGCAGCAGGGCTGGCTCCGCACAGCCAAGTCCACTCGGGCCCCACCGGCCACGCACAAACCCCACTTTAAGCATCAACGCCAACGGTTGATTGAGCCCGAGGTCCCACTTGGACATGCATGTTCCCACAAACACGCTCATCACCCCAACGTCCCGCTAATTAAAACCATACTGGGCTCATTTGAATAGCATAGCTGGCTAGCGCTCTCCGCTGCAACGTAAATAGTCCTATTTATGCCAAGCTCCATATTGTAAATATCACGATGTATAGCTGGCCAACCCATGAGTCATCTCCCAAAACTCCAACTTAATAAATGGTGCCTCATCCATGTTCCAGACAAACACAAGCCACACAGCTCCCACCACCTCCACGCCCAAGGCCAGTGGTGGCCGCTCAGCTTGTCCACCGGCCTGGTGATGCCACCCAGCGCCTTGCCAGCTCGGAGATGGCTCCGTACCAGCTCAGAGATGGTCTTCCCACCATGCGTAGATCCCCGTTGAGCAAATTGTACTGGGATGAGCCATTTTTTGGCCTGACACCTTGCTCTCGCCCCCGCCCAGCCCAGTTCTGAGCATCAGGGCCACCCAGGAGGGAGCTCAGCTCCAAGTGGGGATGAAAAGAAAGCCTCATCACCCATGGGGAGCCGGCCACGAGCTCCAGCACGCGGCAAGGCCTGGGCAAGCAGCGCCTCAAAGCTTCTCCAGCAGTGGGATCGGAGAGGGGGACCCCCAGCATCCCTGGTACCCAGCCAGGTGAGGGCAGGGATGCCCACCTTTGGGGGGGGGGGGGTTGGGGAGAGGGGTAGGGAGGGGCTGGAGGTGGGTGAGGGGGATGGGTGAGTACAGACAGACACACAGACACACACAGCTGAGGGACCCCCCAGCCCCAGGCTCCAGCGTCCCCCAAACTTCGCCTCCGTCCTGCACTATGAGGGGGTACGGGGTGGGGGACGACAGACAAACGGACGGACAGACAGAAACACAGTGCCACCCCCTAAAAAGAAGGAGGAAAAGGCGAAGCAGCGGGCACCGGGGGACCCGAGAATCCCCAGGGGACGATGGTACCCAAGAAAGGGAGGCACCGGGAGGGGACAGGGGAGAGGGGTAGGGATGGGGGAGAGGGGATGGAATGGGGGAGAGGGGCAGGGATGGGAATGGGGGATGGAATCGGGGAGAGGGGCAGGGATGGGGATGGGGGATGGAATGAGAGAGAGAGGGGCAGGGATGGGGACGGGGGATGGAATGGGGAGGGGGCAGGGATGGGGGAGAGGGGCAGGGATGGGAATGGGGGATGGAATGGGGGAGAGGGGCAGGGATGGGAATGGGGAGAGGGGCAGGGATGGGGGATGGAATGGGGGAGAGGGGCAGGGATGGGGATGGGGGATGGAATGAGAGAGAGAGGAAGGGATGGGAATGGGGGATAGAATCGGGGAGAGGGGCAGGGATGGGGGAGAGGGGCAGGGATGGGGGAGAGGGGATGGAATGAGGGAGAGAGGCAGGGATGGGAATGGGGGATGGAATCGGGGAGAGGGGCAGGGATGGGGCTGGGGGATAGAATGGGGGAGAGAGGCAGGGATGAGGATGGGGAGAGGGGCAGGGCTGGGGGCTGGAATGGGGGAGAGGGGCAGGAATGAGGATGGGGGATGGAGTGGGGTAGAGAAGCAGGGATGAGAATGGGGGAGGACACACACACACAGGCACAGAGCACACGAGGAGCCCCGGGCTCCGGCACCCCCAGCTTTGCAGCTCTTTTCCCCCCGAAACTTCACCCCCCCCCCCCCCCAGGGTGGGACCAGAAGGATGGACAAGACGGGAACGCGGTGCCACCCCCTAAAAAAGAAGGAGGAGAAGGCGAAGGGGCCTCGCCCTGCCCCGAACGTCCCCAAGGCCCGGCGAGCGGCGCCCCAAAGCCTTCCCAGCCGCGGGTAGACGCCGGTTCCTGGGGGGGGGGGAGCGGTGTGGGGGGGGGCTGAGGCGGCGGCGGGGCCGGAGGGGGGTGGGCTGGCGGCTCCCCTACCTTCTCGGGCGGCGATGAGCGGCAGGAGGGCGAGCGGCAGGCAGCAGAGCCACCGCGGCGCCATGGTGCGGGCTCAGCGCGGGCCGCGCTCCATCGGGGCGGCGGGCGGGGGGCGAGGAGCGAGGGCAGCCGAGCCCCGAGCTGGGGCCGCCGCGGCCGCGGCTACCGAGCGCTCGGCGGGCCCCGGCCCCGCCGCCGCCACCGCCACCGCCAGGGGAGGAGCCGCCGCGCCCCGCCCCGCCCCGCCGGGGGGAGACACGGGGGGCGGGGGGGGGGGGGGGGCGAGGTTTAGGGGGGCTGCAGGGAGAGAGGTTTGAGGGAGAGATGGGAGTGACGGGGAGCGAAGTGGGGGGGGGCAGCAGGTTTGGGGGAAGGGGTGAGGCTTGGGGGAAACGAGGTTTGGGGGGTCGCAGGGAGCGTGGTTTGAGGGAGAGATGGGAGCAAGGGGGGGGCCGAGGTTTGGGGGAGCGATGAGAGTGACGGGGAGCAAGGGGGGGGTCGGCAGGTTTGGGGGAAGGGGGTGAGTTTTGAGGGGAAACGAGGCTTAGGGGGTCGGCAGGGGGTGAGATTTGGGGGGTGAGGTTTGGGGGGTCGGCAGGAGGCGAGGTTTGAGGGAGAGATGGGAGCAAGGAGGGGCCGAGGTTTGGGGGAGCAAGGAGAGTGACAGGGAGCAAGGGGGGGGGGGTTGGCAGGTTTGGGGGAAGGGGGTGAGGCTTGGGGGAAAACGAGGTTTAGGGGGTCGCAGGGAGCGAGGTTTGGGGGAGAGATGGGAGCAAGGGGGGGGACGAGGTTTGAGGGAGCGAGGAGAGTGACAGGGAGCAAGGGGAGGGGGTCGGCAGGGAGCGAGGTTTAGGGGGAAACGAGGTTTGGGGGGTCGCAGGGAGCGAGGTTTGAGGGAGAGATGGGAGCAAGGGGGGGCCGAGGTTTGAGGGAGCGAGGTTTTGGGGGGCGAGGTTTGTGGGAGCGATGAGAGTGATGGGGAGCAAGGCGGGGGGTGTCGGCAGGGGGCAAGGTTCGGGGGGTGAGGTTTGGGGGTCTGTAGGGAGCGAGGTTTGGGGGAGAGATGGGAACAAGGGGGTCAGGGGGGCTGCGGGGAGCGAGGTTTTGGGGGGGCGAGGTTTGTGGGAGTGATGAGAGTGACGGGGAGCAAGGGGGGGGGTCGGCAGGTTTGGGGAAGGGGGTGAGGCTTGGGGGAAACGAGGTTTAGGGGGTCGGCAGGGAGCGAGGTTTGGGGGGCTGAGGGTTGGGGGAGAGATGGGAGCAGCAGGGGTCAGGGGGCCTGCAGGGAGCGAGGTTTGAGGGAGCGATGGGAGCAAGGGGGGGGCCGAGGTTTGTGGGAGCGATGAGAGTGACGGGGAGCCAGGTGGGGGGGGTCGGCAGGTTTGGGGGAAGGGGGTGAGTTTTGAGGGGAAACGAGGTTTAGGGGGGCTGCAGGGAGCGAGGTTTGAGGGAGAGATGGGAGCGAGGAGGGGGGCCGAGGTTTGAGGGAGCAAGGTTTTGGGGGGCGAGGTTTGTGGGAGCGATGAGAGTGATGGGGAGCAAGGCGGGGGGTGTCGGCAGGGGGCAAGGTTCGGGGGGTGAGGTTTGGGGGTCTGTAGGGAGCGAGGTTTGGGGGAGAGATGGGAACAAGGGGGTCAGGGGGGCTGCGGGGAGCGAGGTTTTGGGGGGGCGAGGTTTGTGGGAGTGATGAGAGTGACGGGGAGCAAGGGGGGGGTCGGCAGGTTTGGGGGAAGGGGGTGAGTTTTGAGGGGAAACGAGGTTTAGGGGGTCGGCAGGGGGCGAGATTTGGGGGGTGAGGTTTGGGGGGATGAGGTTTGGGGGAGCGATGGGAGCAATGGGGGGGGCGAGGTTTGTGGGAGCGATGAGAGTGACGGGGATCAAGGTGGGGGGTCGGCAGGGGGCGAGGTTTAGGGGGAAATGAGGTTTAGGGGGGCTGCAGGGAGCGAGGTTTGAGGGAGCGATGGGAGCAAGGGGGGGGACCGAGGTTTGAGGGAACGAGGTTTGGGGGGGCCAAGGTTTGTGGGAGCGATGAGAGTGACAGGGAGCAAGGTGGGGGGGTTGGCAGGTTTGGGGGAAGGGGGTGAGGCTTGGGGGGTCGGCAGGGAGCGAGGTTTTTTGAGGGAGCGAGGTTTGGGGGGGTGAGGTTTGGGGGAGCAATGGGAGCAAGGGGGGGCCCGAGGTTTGGGGGAGCGATGAGAGTGATGGGGAGCAAGGTGGGGGGGGTCGGCAGGTTTGGGGGGCTGAGGGTTGGGGGAGCGATGGGAGCGCAGCGGGGATCAGGGGGGCTGCAGGGAGCGAGGTTTGTGGGGTGAGGTTTGTGGGAGCGATAGGAGTGATGGGGAGCAAGGTGGGGGGGTCGGCAGGGGGCGAGGTTTGGGGGAAACGAGGTTTAGGGGGGCTGCAGGGAGCGAGATTTGGGGGAGAGATGGGAGCAAGGGGGGGCGAGGTTTGGGGGGAGCAATGGAAGCGACGGGGGTAAGGTTTGGGGGGTCAGCAGGGGGGTTTTGGGGGGTAAGGTTTGGGGGAGCGATGGGAGGAATGGGGGGCACGGTTTGGAGGGTCGGGGGGGCGAGGTTTGGGGGAGCAATGGGAGCAAGGGGGACGAGGTTTGGGGGGGCGGGTGGTGGGGGGGCGGCAGGGGGCGAGGTTGGGGGGAGCGAGGTTTGGGGGGTCGGCAGGGGGTGAGGGTTGGGGGGAGCGAGGTTTAGGGGGGGTGAGGTTTGGGGGAGCGATGGGAGGAATGGGGGGCACGGTTTGGAGGGTCGGGGGGGCGAGGTTTGGGGGAGCGATGGGAGCAACGGGGGGGGCAGGGGGTGCTGCGATGAGGGGGGCGATAGAGGCGATGGGGAGGGGCGAGGGGGGGGTCGATGGGGGGCGAGGGGGAGGCTCCGCCGCCTGCCCCGCCCTGAGAACCGTGGGGGGGAGTGGGGGGGTCTGAAAGGGGGGGGGAAGGGGGTCTCCGAAGAGGCTCACCCCGCGCCGCGATGGTTTGTCCCGGAGCTGTCGCTCATGGGGAGAAAAAGCAGGGATTTCAGCCCAAATCCGCCTCGCTGAGGCTGCCGGAGGGGGGGATCCCGGGGAAAGGGGGTCCCCGGGGCGGGGGGGGGGAAGGTCCCCCAGTTCCCTGAAGCAGGGATCCCGCAGTTCCCCAGGAGCGGGGGTCCTGCTCTCTCTTGGACCAGGAGTCTCATAATTCCCAGGATCAGTGTCCTGCAATTCTTGGGAGCAGGGGGTCCTGCAATTCCCAGGAGCAGGGGGTCCCGCAATTCCCAGGAGCAGGGGCTTCCCGCGCTCCCTTGGACTGGGAATCCCTGAATTCCCAGGAGCAGGGGGTCCCGGTCTCTCTTGGACCAGGAATCACAATTCCCAGGAGCAGGGGGGTCCCGCAATCCCTGGGATGGGGGTATCCTGCAATTCCCAATAGCAGGGATCCCACAATTCCCGATAACAGGGATCCCACAATTCCCAATAGCAGGGATCCCACAGTTCCTGGGAGCAGGGGGTGCCGCGTGCCCTGTGCAGGGCAGCTGGGAGCTGGTTACAGCCCCATCCCCACCAGATGGGATCAAGCATCTTCACCAAAAGGGTTCTTGGGCACTGCAGAAGCCACACGAATGTGGCGGGCTCTCCATCCCTGGAGGGTTTGAAAAGACGAGGTGCTCATGGATGGTTCAGTCATGGACAGGTATGGTTAGACTCCATGATCTCAAAGATCTTGGCCAGCCTAGTGATTCTATAAGCAGGGCTTCCCTAGAAAGTCACAAGCTGAGATCCTGCTCCACATAGAATCATAGAATAACCAGGTTGGAAGAGACCCACCGGATCATCGAGTCCAACCATTTCTATCAAACACTAAACCATGCCCCTTAGTGACATCTCACACTGTCCAGCAGCTCCAGCTTCCCCTGCAGCCTGGGAGCGAATCCATCCTGGGGGCACCTCGTGAGTGTCAAACACTTAAAACCCAATCTTGGCTCACTGTGCTCTTCCTCTTTGCGGCACCTGCAGCTTAAACATCTCAGGTTCCCTGACCCGACCCATTGCAAGTAACTCATGTCTTGCCAACTACAGGTGGATTTGGAGGAGATCAAAAGGTCCCTCATAGTGTTGGCTGAATGTATGAGCCAAATTGTGGAGTCGTAGAATGGTTTGGGTTGGAAGGGACCTTAAAGCCCATCCAGTTCCAATCCCCCTGCCATGGGCAGGGACACCTCCCACTGGATCAGGTTGTGGCCACCTGCAGGCTCTGATCCCCTCTAGGAGCTACTGTCGCTGCAGACAGCACTGCTCATAGAGGTTGCCCCCACTCACATTCAGACTAGCTTCTCTGAGCATCCCTTTAGTCTGTTGCTGCTGGAGATGGGACCTTGGACCATGCAAACTTATTGTCTGACATCTGCAGGGGCTTTGAAGCTCTTACATACTCCTTGGAGTCTCATTTCTCCCCTGAAGATGCTCTTCAGAGTCAGTCATGATTTGTGAGCTCTGGTCCTGCTTCATACTCCCAGGAAGGGCTTTCTTTGACGGTTGTGTCCTTCCACATCCATGGGAATCAGAGAATCACGAGGTTGGAAAAGACCCATCGGATCATCGAGTCCAACCATTCCTATCAATCACTAAACCATGTCCCTCAGCACCTCGTCCACCCGTCCCTTAAACCCCTCCAGGGAAGGTGACTCAACCCCCCCCCTGGGCAGCCTCTGACAGTGCCCAATGACCCTTTCTGTGAATTTTTTTTTCCTAATGTTCAGCCTAAACCTCCCCTGGTGGAGCTTGAGGCCATTCCCTCTCGTCCTGTCCCCTGTCACTTGGGAGAAGAGCCCAGCTCCCTCCTCTCCACGACCTCCTTTCAGGTAGTTGGAGAGAGCAATGAGGTCTCCCCTCAGCCTCCTCTTCTCCAGGATAAACAACCCCTGCCAAAGCCTCACAGCTACCTTCAAAAACTTGCTGTTGCCACTGTCGAGTGTGCCACCAGCCTCCACCTTCTGTTCTGAAGCCCACAAACTTCTCTGGTCACCCAGCCAGCACCTCCAAGCAGACAGATCTCCTTCAACATCCTTCTCTGCACCTTCTTCTCCTTCTGCATCAGAATCTGTGGCCACCTAACCAGTGGAGGATGATCAGGGACCAGGGAGCACTGCTGTCCCCACCAGAATTTGAGCTGTTGCTCTCCTTGCTGCCATCTGGTGACAAGAGGCCACAGGACTGTGCCCACAGGCCTGGCTGCCACTGAGAGTTGGGTCCCACCTCTGGAGTCAAGGTGTACTGGTTTTACCACCAACGGCTGTCTGCATCCGACCCTTGGGATGCTCAAACCCTGCTGCAGAGAGCGTTGGGTAAAGCCTCGGCTGGGAAAAGGAGCAGCGCTGCGGTTACAAAATGGGACAGACGCCGCTCCAGCTGCACCTACGTGTTGGTTGACATCAAAAGATGATTCCCAGGCAGACAGAGCCAAGAGAGATGACATCTAGGGGACATTAACAACGGGTTTGATGGCGACGCCGTTAATGCAGCAGTTCCTGGTGCAGGAAGAACAGGTTTCATTTGCACACGAAGCCCTTGGCTCATCACACCTGGAGGAGGTGGCTTCCTCTTGCTCTCTGCGCGGTTGAAGAGGTGCAGCAGCCACAAAGGGAAGCAGCCTGAATGAAACAGCATCACACACAGACTTAAGTCTTGATGAAGTGGTCTCAGAGCCAGGAGTGAGAGATCATCACTCAAGGAGCCCCAGCTACCAGAAGGATCCAGGAGGAGCTTTTTGCTCTTAAAAGTCCATGGAAAGCTCCATCCCTTGGAGCTACCTGGTAAAGCTCAGTCCCCCAGGTGAGGGCAGTCACTTTTGGATAGGAGAGGTGGGGACTGAGTCCCTTGGTGGCACCTGGAGCAGTAAATCTGCCTGCAAAGAGCAGGCAGCAGCCAGCTGGGGACTGTGCAGAGATGCCCTGTGGGAAACCAGCACCCTTGCTCACGTCTCTGCATGCGCAAGGAAAGCTTTTCAGCTCCTGGCTGAATCCCTCAGGCTCCAAGGAGCCTCGAGCTTCCAGGGGCAGGTTGGGAGGAGGAAATAACGAGCATATTTTTACAGAAACCGGAGTCTCCCTGCAGCAGCAAATCCCATAAACGCAAAACCCAAGTGCAAAGCAGCTTCAGCTGTTCTGGCTCTGGCTGTGACGGGCTTGGCCCTGGGCCAATGAGTTAATTCTGCCTATTAACTAATAGTATAGTATTGTCGGCACAGATTCATTGCTAAACTTATGTTTTTAAGATATCACTTATCATTTAAACACTTAACTCTTGATCCCCAAACATGTACGGGCACCGTGTAGCCCTGCAGTCATGCTGCAGATAACCAAAGCCACCATCGGCTGGGGAGGCTGGGCAGCGTTTAACCCTTCTCCTCCTCTTTATCTGCATGATAAAGTGTCTTGGGTAGCACTTTCCAAAGGAGACCAGGCTCTGCTGCTCAGGGACCGCTTATTGTCACCTGATTCCTGGTCCTGAGCTCAGCAGGGATGGAGGAACTGTTCCCAATTCTGGGGTTTCCTAACCTTGGTGAAGGGTGTGTGAGCCGCAGGACACCCGTGGATATGTGTGATTGCAACCTGTAACTGTGAGTGACCTCTCTCTAGCCTTCCTTGCCTTTCTTCATCACTCCAAATGCTCTGCAGTGTGGTGGAGAAGCAGGTCTGGTCCTTCAGGAGGAAGGTTGGGAGCAGCGGGGGCTGAGCACGGCACAAGATCCCCAGTCTCTGATGTATAAAGTAAATAATAAATAAAATAAATCGACATTATTCTATGACCTCAGCCCTCTCCCCCAACCCACCCTCTCTTCCAGAGCCAGACCAGCATCTTTACCAGTAGTGCTGGTCTCCAGTCCCACTCCCCTTGTCCCCCTAACTGGGGATGCTGTGGTGGTCTCCACTCCCCCTGTTCCCCCAACTGGAGATGCTGTGGAGAGGTTTCTCTGTGCAGAATTAAACAAAGATAAGGCTTTTCCATCCCTTTAGGCTTCGTGAGGGTACCTGGCCCTGGCTGGCTTGTGCTGAAACGTGATAATGGGGAGCCCTCCTCGCTCAACCTGTTTGGCTTGTTGCAGGGTCCTGCCCAGGGGAAGCCAGTGGAGGATCCTGCAGCTCCCGCTCCCCTTCAGCTCTTTCCTCCAGCATTTCTGAGCTCACCCACTGCAAAGTGAGAGATTTCTGCACTGAGAGATTCGTGCACTGAGAGATTCATGCACCGAGAGGTTCATCCACATTACCAACCCTGCTGCAACCTGGTGCCAGAAGCAGGGATGAGACAGAGCAGAAAGGAGGAAAGTAAGAAGATGGCACAGGTCAGCCACACATCTCCCTGTGCTGGGACACCCAGGAACACAGCAGAGTCCCAGGAAAGCTTCAGGCAAGTATTTAAACTCTTTGGGGAGGCAAGAGTGGCTGCGGAGAGGAGCAAGGAGTGGAAGGTGGCTGGATTTCTGTTTGAAGCCAGCAGCTAAATTAGGAAGTAAAAGTCAAATGGTCGATTGCATTAAAAATTTGAAGAGTATCACACTCCTAAAATAAATGAAACTTTTGAATGGTATCCATGGGAACTAATTAAAGAGAAGAGGCGCTTTTGAAGCATTTTAAATAGATTTAGAACTGTAGAACAAGGCAGAAAATTTGGGGTGTTTTCTTCAACAGCTAATTTGATCCCAGCTTATGATGGCAGGAGAGAGGAGCTCAGGCAGGTAAACCTGAGATCATAGAATCATTTGGGTTGGAAGGGACCTAAATACCCATCCAGTTCCAACCCTGTGCCATAAGCAGGGACAGCTCCCACTGGATCAGGGTGCTCAAAACCCCATCCAACCTGGCCTTGAACACCTCCAGGGATGGGGTGGGTTAACCTTAGATGAGACACTGCAGACATTACCCAGTTGGAGACGTACATCAACTGGCTGTAGAGTTAGAAGAAACTTCAGGAAAAGTTCATAAAGCTATCTTCTTCAGGGCTGCAAACATGTCAGGTCTTCTTGAAGAAGAAGACCACCCAGGAGGTGTTGAAGATGAGGTTGGATGGGGCTTTGAGCCCCCTGATCCAGTGGGAGGTGTCCCTGCCCATGGCAGGAATGAGCTTTAAGGTCCGTTCCAACCTAAACCATTCTGTGATTCTATGATTTCCCAGAACATAGAGAAAAGCAGCCATCAAGAATACAAGTTATTACTCTACATTTTTAAGAAATACGTAAGTAAAAAGAGGATTTTGATCGACCCCACAGAATAGGGGCACTGATTCCCAAATTATCTTGCTACGTTACGTTTATAAATCTAATCATGAGGGCATCACAGCCACGAGGCGTGGCTGGCGGAAGGTGGGGTTTGTATTCTGCAAAATATTTTCATTTCACTCCTTGATTGCTCCACAACCGGCCAGAAACAGCAGTGTTAGAGAATAAAATTGCTCTGTAGGCAACCTCTGATGAAAACCTGCCGGGCATTGCTTACTGACAGAGGTAATGGTATGAAAGGATGCACAGTTTAATTGCTGTCATTTTTAAAGGTTGGTAAAAGAAAAGGCTGTGACCCATGCTGGTTTGTGGCAGCGCATCCACAGTCCAGAATCTTCTAGAAAATAGTTTTAAAGTCGTTCCAAGGAAGACAGAGAAGCTAAAGAGTCAAACTCAGGTACGTGTTTAATACTATAAAATTACAGGGTGGCCTCCCTGAAACGAAGAATGCTGAAATGGCATTTAATAGGAAACTGGGGAGAAAACTACCTGTTTCTTGTCAATGTTGGTCTTTAAAATAGGAGTTTTGCAAATGCTTATGAACACTATGAAAAATGGAACATTATCTGTTGTGTTCAAGGCACTCATAAGCAAAATGCTCTCGTGCCCTGAGGTGGTGTATGTTTAGAAGAAGGCAAGTATCGGATCAAAGGCGATGGTGTGTGGTCAGAGAGCTCTTTTCTCCTAAGAGGTGATTATGATAACAAGGCAGATGGAGAGGAGGCAGCCACGTCTTCTGCCACAGCAAGGATGGCAAAGAGACAGGTTGTTCAGGTCTTTCTAAAGGGAAACGAGCTACGAAGGGAGATGCGCAAACAAACCCCTCCAAGGTCTGGAGATAAAAGGTCAGGAGTCAGTGGGGATGGTGCCTCATGTTATGTGGCCGGCAGGTCGCAATTTCTTTTTGGGTGTGGGAATATCTGCTCTGTTAAGGCGTTGGCTAAAATCATAGAGTCATAGAATCACCAGACTGGAAAAGACCCACCAGATCATCGAGTCCAACCATTCCCATCAATCACTAAACCATGTCCCTCAGCACCTCGTCTGCCCGTCCCTTAAGCCCCTCCAGGGAAGGGGACTCAACCCCCTCCCTAATATGTGACTGAGCTGGGCCAAGTCCTGCAAAGCGCGAGCACTGCTGGATGCTGGCAAGTGCGTGCATAACATCTTCATGCCATTATTTATTTACTTACCTTTTTTTTATATTGAAGATTCATCAGGGTAATAAACCTAGCACCAAGTTATCCGCTGCCCAGGGGCAGCAGGCGGATGAACGGAGAGTTGGGGTTGTTCAGCCTGGAGAAGAGAAGGTTGCAGGAAGACCTTAGAGCAGCTTCCAGTGCTGAAAGGGGCTGCAGGAAATCTGAGGGTTTTACAAGGGCGTGGAGTGATAGGATGAGGGGGAATGGCTTTAAACTGGAAAAGGGAATATTTAGATTAAACATTAGGGAAAAATTCTTCACCATGAGGCTGAGGAGGCCCTGGCCCAGGTTGCCCAGAGCAGTGGTGGCTGCCCCATCCCTGGGGGTGTTCAAAGCCAGGTTGGATGAAGCTTTGAGCAGCCTGATCCAGTGGGAGGTGTCCCTGCAGGTGGGTTGGAACTGGATGGGATTTAAGGTCCCTTCCAACCCAAACTACTCTGTGATTCTATGATTAAAACCCTTCCTGGTCCCACGGGAGTGGTTTAGGATACTGCAGGGGAGCAGCAGATGCTGTAAGGGGACCATGAGGCCCCTGACAGAGCCCTCAGAGCTTTCCAACCTCGGGATGGAGAGGCAGGAATGTGTCAGGCTGGCTCTACGCTGAGTACATTGCTCAGCAGGCAAACTAGAGAGGAAATAAATCAGCTCCTGATTTACCTGGGAGGAGAGATTCTTCTTCTCAACTGGTTTTTAATTTGGAGCCAATTTTCCAGGACCAGCTGTTCAGATGTCTTTGGATAAATGATCTGTGTTGCTTTTCAGTCAAAGAGGATTTTCCTCCTTTTCAGACCAGGAAAACTGTGCTCTGTAAGGAGATGTTCTGGCTAATGAGGTGCTAAGTATAGAGAGAAAGCAAGTACTGGAGGGCAGATCCAGCTGCTGGTAAAACCAACAAACTGAACTGAAATGGTGCTCAGCTTCCAGGGAAGAAGTCGGACCGAGAAACCATCCTCGGGGTAGGATCAGAAGAGCTGGGAAATACAATCACGAAAATATGACCCTGTGTCATGCTGTAGCTGCCTTACATGCTGCACATGTTCCTTTTCCTCGGGCCAAGAAGGAGGTGGATGACAAGGGTCACGCCTGGAGGAGACACCAGTGGTGGCTTTGAGCTTGCAGAGCACACCAAGGGACCTACTGAGAACAGCCCCCAGAGCCCTGAGATACCAAAGCTGCTGAAGACATGGCCACAGAAGACGTAGTGGGTTGTGTCAGGGAGGTTTAGCACAGGTACCTGCTCCTGAGGATGATCCCTGAGGATCCCTGAGGATGTTGAAGAAGACCACATGGAGCAGAGCAGTGCGAATCATAGAATCATAGAATGATTTGGAAGTGACCTTAAAGCTTCCACCCCCATTGTCATGGGCAGGGACACCTCCCACTGGATCAAGGTGCTCCAAGCCCCATCCAACCTGGCCATGAACACCTCCAAGGATGAGCCAGCCATGAGATCTCTGGGCAACCTGGGCCAGGGCCTCCTCACCCTCACAGGAAAATATTTCTCATGAAGATCTCATCTCCATCTCCCCTCTGTCAGCTGAAAACCATTCCTCCTCATCCTATCCCCGCACTCCCTGACCAAGAGCCCCTCCACAGCTTTCCTGGAGTCCCTTTCAGTACTAGAAGCTGTTCTAAGGTCTCTCCACAGCCTTCTGTTCTCCAGGCTGAACAACCCCATCTCTCTCAGCCTACAAACGCAATGCTGGGACACAGGGATGTCTTAGCATGGGATCCAACCATGTGGATGGAGGGTGTAGGAAAAATGCAGCAGATTCCCTCAGATCAACAGCCGTTGGCATGTGTCGTGCTGCCTGGACATCACTGAGTGATGCTGAGGGGTCTGCAGTACCCTTGGGGCAGATGGTAGGATGCTGCAGGCTCCAAGACTTCCTCAAGGGCTGCAGCAACGTAAGGAAAGTTGAGGATGCAGGAAATCCCCTGGTGGGTTTCCAGGACTTGGCCAAACACAGGTAGCTACGTCTGCCCTGATATCATGTTGACAACATCCCTGATGCAGGTGGGAGGCTGGACCAGAGCCCCACAGAAGTTCCCACCACTGCTCTGGGGTTTATGTGCGTGTGGTGGGCTCACCTGCTCTGGGACACAGATGTTGGGTTTGCAGCAAGAAATGGAACAGCTACTCTTGCGATGCCTGAACGTATTGCTGTCCCACTGTTGCAGGTGGGATAAGACCTCTCCTCTGAACAGCAGGGATGTGGGAGCTGGGAGAGAGGTTCCAGCAGAAGGACCTTCATTGCCATCGCAGCACAGGAGAGCACTTGGCATTGGTTTAGAGAAGCCCAGTGGTGGATGGAGCCCTGAGAATAACACAAAACTGGCCGAGAGCCAGCATCCCTCCCAGCACTGGGGTTTATCTTTTAAAATAAGAACAACAGCAGCTCCACTTCACTAGAAAATCTGTGCGCGGAGCTGAGCTCCTGCATCCTTTAGGTGCCTCACTGAGAGGAGGCGGCATCCTTCGGGAGTCGAGCTGTATTATCTGGCAAAGGGGGATTACGCTGTGAAAACTGCTCATTGGGGATTGTGTAGGAACAGGATACGCTCGGCTGGTTGACAGGAAGCAATAAAGTAATTTGAAGGAGACTGGGAGAGAGTGTGTGAGTTCCTGCGTCTGTGTTAAATCACAGCGCTAGATAAGCAAACATCACAACCCGGAGCGGGCAGGAGCGCTGCCAAGAGGGACTTGGCCGGTGCCAGAAGTCTCCAGGAGCTACCGCGGGTCCAGCTCGAATGCACCGTGGAAATCAGTGAGATTGGAATTGCAACCCTCGCAGCTCCTGCGCGGGCCCCTGAGCCTGCAGCAGGCAGGTTGGTGGGTCCTGTTACTCCTCACCCCAGGTCTGGATGGATGCATGAGTGGAAAGAGCATTGCTCAGCAGAGAGAGTGATGCTTGCTTGCAAGAGGCCAGCCCACTGGACTTCCAAGGGCTCTGGGAAGGAGCTGCTCCCCCCAGCAGATCCAGGCCTGCAGGAGGACGGCGAGGACAGCCAGGATGAGAAATCCATGCAAGTGCAAGAATGGAAGTTTATCTGCTAGGACTCTCGCATCTCTGCTGAGAGCTGGAAAAGAGAAAACACCTCCTTTCTCTGTCTGCAGCTCTTAGTGACCTTGCTATGGTTGAACGCATCGGTCAGAGCACACGTCTCCGTATGAGAGAGCAGAACAGGGTGTGTGCATGGCAGGAGAAACAGCAGCCGGCTCTTGGAAAGGGGATGCTTTGCTGTATCGTGGGGGAGCGTTCTTCCGCACAGGTTCCTCTGCAGGAGGAATGAAATGCATGACAAGTAAAGATGAAGTGAAACAGCTTTTGTATTTCTCAGCTTTAGGGGCTTTGGGGGCACCTGTAGGGAGCAAGGAGGTCTGGGGCAGCAGTGGGAATGTACAGCCTTTATTTATCCTTGCAAAGTGTAGATTCAGCTGCAGCAAGAGGAACTGCCCAGGGATGAGTCAGCTCCTCTCTCTGAGAACAAGGGGAACAAGCCAGGAGGTGGGTACCCATGGCAGTCTAACCTCTCCCCTTGGATGCGAGGTGTTGTCATGCACTGAGACAGCATCCACAGCCTTGAAGTGGAAAGCAGGGCTGCCGCCTCCTCCTGTGATGGGTCATGGCACAGGGGAGTCCTCAGGGTTGATAGATTGCAAAGAGATGGGTGGGCACCTTCCACAGGTCATGTTTGGGGAGTGGGGGGGAGGCACAGCACATGACAGGACAAGAGGGAATGGCCTCAAGCTCCACCAGGGGAGGTTCAGGCTTGACATCAGGAAAAAATATTTCCCGGAAAGGGTCATTGGGCACTGGCAGAGGCTGCCCAGGGAGGGGGTTGAGTCCCCTTCCCTGGAGGGGTTTAAGGGACGGGTGGATGAAGCACTGAGGGACATGGTTTAGTGATTGATGGGAACGGTTGGACTCGATGATCCAGTGGGTCCTTTCCAACCTAGTGATTCTATGATTCTATGAGCTGAGAGTTTGGCTCTGACTTCACTCACATCATTTCACTGGTCCCGTCGCACTGGTGCTGGGTGTTCTTGTGCCCCTCCTTCCTCCCACACACCTCACATAATTCTTGGAATAGCCAGGCGGGACAAAAGCAATTTGTTCTCCTGCCTGTGGAAGAACTGCTCCAGGTGGCTCTTCCAAATGCACCAAGGCCAGCCACAGCTCAGTTATCTGATGGTCATGTTCAGCAGCTAAACTGAACGTGCCCAAGAGTCTTTCTCACAGACCTTTCATTTCACAATGGGAATGGACCAGTCTGTGCTGCTGAACCTGCTGACTAGCTGGATGGGCACATAGATAGCCCCCAGACTTAGAGAGATGACCCCACAAGCTCAGGCTTTATGTTGTGCAGCCCTTCGTACTGGTATCACTCAGCAGACTGGTGCAGGTGGTCTGTGGTGCCCTCCAGAGAGGCTTTTTATCCTTCCCCATCCTCATCTCCCTCAGTTTGTCTCTGTGTCACAGTCTCACCCTGGAGAGCTATGCACAGACCGTCTGACCTTCATCACCAGCTTGGCACTAGGAGTTACTCGACCTGCTCATGAGTCTCACCTCACACAGCAGAAATGACTCATGCATGTTGTACGGAACAACATCCTGCAGATAATGGATGTGGACATTGCTCTCCACCTCTGATCACAGGGCTTTGGAGCTCTCCAGTTGGGAAATAGCTGCCAGTGCTGTGCTCTTTCCTCAGCCATGTCCTTGAAAGCCTCATGGACTGATGGGACTACCCAAAGCAGCCACAGACCCATGCCTGCTCATGTCTTTCTGCTCCACTGCCTCCCAAAGAGACCTGACACAGCCAAGAGGTGTTCTCCCAGTGCATGACCCAACCGCAGCACAGCAGAATTGGAAGGGCTCCTGGAGCACTGGCTCCAGGCCACTGGAGAGGAAGAACCACTCCCTGGACTGGACTGGCGCCAGGCTAGAAAGAGACACAAGCTGCCTTAGCTGCAGTAATTAAATCCTCAGCCCATATGAGAGAGAACATCACGTCTTCCTCACTCTCTCCATGCTGTTGCAGTGTGTGCACCACAAGACAAGCACATCAGTCGTCCCCAGAAGAGGTGGAAGGTGTAGGCTGGGCTTAGGTTGCTCGGGCTCTGTTCCTCACTGTGTCTAAGCCTAAGCAGGGCTCCCAGCTCCTCTCAGTTTGCTCTCCAAAAGCACCAACAGGAGCCTAACATTTCTGATCTGCTCACACTGCGGAGTGGCTGCCCTGAGCCTGGGGAAGACGATACTAAGCTGAGTGGAAGCTGGATCTGCTGGAGGGTCAGGAGGCTCCAAAGGGATCTGAACAGGCTGGATCCATGGGCTGAGGCCAATGGCAGGAGGTGTAACAAGGCCAAATGCCGGGTCCTGCACTTGGGGCACAACAACCCTGAGCAGCTCCAGACTAGGAGAAGTCTGGCTGGAAAGCTGCCTGGAGGAGAAGGACCTGGGGGTGTTGGTGACAGCGACTGAACATGAGCCAGCAGTGGCCCAGGTGGCCAAGAAGGCCAATGGCATCTTGGCTTGGATCAGAAATGGCGTGGCCAGCAGGGCCAGGGAGGTTCTTCTCCCTCTGGACTCGGCACTGGGGAGACCGCTCCTCGAATCCTGGGGTCAGTTCTGGGCCCCTCACCACAAGAAGGATGTTGAGGCTCTGGAGCGAGTCCAGAGAAGAGCAACGAAGCTGGTGAGGGGGCTGGAGAAGAAGAGGAGCGTCTGAGAGAGCTGAGGGTGTTTATCCTGGAGAAGAGGAGGCTGAGGGGAGACCTCATTGCTCTCTCCAACTCCCTGAGAGGAGGTTGTGGAGAGGAGGGAGCTGGGCTCTTCTCCCAAGTGACAGGGGACAGGACGAGAGGGAATGGCCTCAAGCTCCACCAGGGGAGGTTCAGGCTGGACATTAGGAAAAAATATTTCACGGAAAGGGTCCTTGGGCACTGTCAGAGGCTGCCCAGACAGGGGGTTGAGTCCCCTTCCCTGGAGGGGTTTAAGGGACGGGTGGACGAGGTGCTGAGGGACATGGTTTAGTGATTGATGGGAATGGTTGGACTCGATGATCCAGTGAGTCTTTTCCAATGTGGTGATTCTGTGATTCTATGATTGCAGCCCCACCAGTTCCCTGCAGGTGCCCACCAGTCAAGGCACCATTAAACTCATGGAAGTTGTTCTTCTGTGCCCAGGGTGCCAGCATCACTCTTCTCTCCGGAGGCACCAGGTTGTCACCCCACCTGCCTTGCTCCCCCAGCTCCGTCTCATCCCTGGGGGCCAGAGCGGGGCCAGACATCTCCTGCCAAAGCTGCCTCTCCCTCCCCTCCTTCGAAGCAAACCCTCTCCCCACAGCTTCTGCAGAGCTGCATTTACTGCCAGGCTCTGCACCGGCACGGCGCGCGGCCTTTCTTCTTTTTCATCCCTTTCTCACCTCCTGAATGCGCTTTGCTTGCTTTGGTGGCGCAGGGGCAGGGAGAGCCCCTCTCCTCCCTCTGTCGCTCACAGGGATCCCCCCGGCAGATGGGGCTGGGATATGAATGTGCACACAGCGAAGGCCCTAAGAGGATTTGCTGGCTCCCCTTTTATTACGAGCCTTTGTGTGCTGCTCCGCGGCGGTGGGACGCCCCCGAATCCTCCCCCGGCTTCTCTCTCTTCCACTCCAGAAGAAAAGAAAGTGCCTATAAAGGCCTTGTTTGTCCGACTTGTTTGAGGGGAGCAGATTGCTGTAGGTGCCGCGGGTCCCGGCGTGACAGCGTCGCCCTTTGAGAAAGGGGGACGTGGGGCTCCCTCCTGGGAGGGTCCGAGTGGGCGTCTTAGACAGGCGCTGGGAAAAAAAAAAAAGAAAAAGGTTTCAGTTGCATTTCAATGTCCATTGAAGCCTGAATCTGTGGCGATGGTTTGTGCCGAGGCTCTGCAAACAAAGGCTGAGAAGATGCTGCATGGGCAGCAGTGGGAGGAGGACCTGCCAGCCCCTCAAAACCCCAGCCTGGAGAGCCGAGTGGGGCCCACGATGCTGTTTTTTCTATGACATCTAGTGGTAAAGCCAGGCAAGCAGGAAAATGCCAGCTGGGTTTTGCTCTCCCATTGTGGTATTTGGCCCTTTGCGTGGTGGCAGCCAGGCCTGCGTGGGAGGGAAGCAAAGCCGGGCTGCACGCTGGCCTCAGCATCCCAGGGATGGCAACAGCCCACCTGAAACTAGTACCTGCCCTTCACAGAGTCACAGAATCACCAGGTCGGAGAAGAGCCACCGGATCATCGAGTCCAACCATTCCCATCAATCACTAAACCATGTCCCTCGGCACCTCGTCCACCCGTCCCTTAAACCCCTCCAGGGAAGGGGACTCAACCCCCTCCCTGGGCAGCCTCTGACAGTGCCCAATGACCCTTTCTATGAAATATTTTTTCCTAATGTCCAGCTTGAACCTCCCCTGGTGGAGCTTGAGGCCATTCCCTCTCATCCTGTCCCCTGTCACTTGGGAGAAGAGCCCAGCTCCCTCCGCTCCACAACCTCCTTTTAGGGAGTTGGAGAGAGCAATGAGGTCTCCCCTCAGCCTCCTCTTCTCCAGGATAAACACCCCCAGCTCTCTCAGACGCTCCTCTTGTTCTCCAGCCCCCTCACCAGCTTCGTTGCTCTTCTCTGGACTCGCTCCAGAGCCTCAACATCCTTCTTGTGGTGAGGGGCCCAGAACTGACCCCAGGATTCGAGGAGCGGTCTCACCAGGGCCGAGTCCAGAGGGAGAAGAACCTCCCTGGACCTGCTGGCCACGCCGTGTCTGATCCAAGCCAAGATGCCCTTGGCCTTCTTGGCCACCTGGGCCCCTGCTGGCTCATGTTCAGTCGCTGTCACCAACACCCCCAGGTCCTTCTCCTCCAGGCACTTTCCAGCCAGACTTCTCCTAGTCTGGAGCTGCCCAGGGTTGTTGTGCCCCAAGTACAAGACTTGGCATTTGCCCTTGTGCCGAGCCTGCTCTTTTCAGAGCATATACATGGCCCCAAAGGGTTTACTTAGGCTGGAGATGGAAGCACACACCTCTTGCCCTCCTACACATCCTCTTGTTTGCCTGCCAGCTGCATGGTGCAGCTCTAGCACAGATACATCAAGCCTGACAACATTGGAGAGTACAGTGTACGCTCCGTGTCTTGCAGAGCAGCTGCACGCTTGCAGCAGCCACAGACAAAGTGGCTGCACACCACAAAATGTGGCTGTAAGGATGCTCGCAGGGCATCACACTCGAGCTGAGGTAGTGTCTGAGCTGGCACGGAGGTGGCTGGGACTGAGCGATGGCCCAGGCTGCTCACTGTTCAACCAAATTGTGTTACAGGGTCGGCAAAAGCTTTGCTTCCTCAGCAGACTGGAAAATCCACTCTGGGGTGCACATGCTGCAGAAGTTAGTCATTAATATCCCTGCTTCTGGGTTTCAGTGCAATTTCTGCCTGCTTGCTACACACCAGAGCATCCACCGTGCTGGACCATGAACTGCCAGAAGCCGACGAACATCGTCTCAAGAGGGATCACCAAGCTAAATCCTCCTTTGCTCAGCCTATCTCCTGCAGCAGATCACCTTGCCTCAGCCAGCAGGGCATGCAGGAAAAATGCAGCTGTAGATGCATTAGAGCGTGAGGACTTCAGGATCACAGTGACCGTGGGCCAAAGGGACCAGAAGTAAGGATGAAGGAGGGTACTTTAGGGGCTCTGCACAGAGTCAGAGCATCTGCGCTTCTTAGACACTTAAATAAAGGTTGACAGCATCCACTTATTAATGCTGGAAGGGAAACAAAATGAAAAAAATTGCAAACCCCAGAATAACACAAGCTGCCTTTAAGAAGTAAATACATTGAATCCAGAATCCCAAACACCAAAATGTGTTAATAATAAATGTGTGATGCTTCTGTCCACCTGGGTTCAGGGCGTTCATGCTCCTTGGGGTTGTGAATGCACAGTGTGCAGACACATCCAATGTTGCTGTAATGCATTTTACTAGGGGGACAAGAAAACAAGCAAAAAGGCTGAAAATGGAGACAGAACCACACAAAACCCTAATGGGAGCTGGAGGTCAATTAAGAAACCTGCCTGAGGGAGGAGGACAAGCCTCATGGATAACCCATAGCCCACCTATTCCTTCTCACTCATGCTCTGCATCTTCCTCTGAGGTACCAGCCTGGCAAACAACAGGAGCATCTGTCTCCATTGCCTTTTGGGACAATTGGTGGTGGCTGCATGGTGGGTTATGAAGACAGAGGGGTGGTGCTGCATTTTACAGACTCCCCTGGCACTGGTTTTTCTTTTTAAAAAGGCTTTTATTTCCCCTATTTCTCTGCTCAGTGAGGCTCGGGGAGGTTTAGGCTGGACATTAGGAAAAAAATTTTCACAGAAAGGGTCATTGGGCACTGTCAGAGGCTGCCCAGGGAGGGGGTTGAGTCCCCTTCCCTGGAGGGGTTTAAGGCACGGGTGGATGAGGTGCTGAGGGACATGGTTTAGTGATTGATGGGAATGGTTGGACTCGATGATCCGGTGGGTCTCTTCCAACCTGGTTATTCTATGATTCTATGACACAAGTCCGCCTCCAAATCAAAATCCCCTGCAGGCAGCTGGTGGCACTGGCAGGACCACGTTAGCACCAGGCAGATCTCAGGTATCCTTTGAATGTTGGAGGTTTCTCACTGTTGATACCCGGTGCTATGTAAAGCCAAAGGGTTCTCCAGGAGCTGGAACTCTGCACAAACCCCTCATCTTCCCAGGGCCTGACTTTCATCCCAGCCCTATGGGCATCCCCAGGCTGCAGGGCTGGGTCCATGACGTGGTGTCACCTCGCATAGCAGAGGACACAAGGCTGTGGAGTCCACTGCAGGTGAGCAGCTCCAGCCCAGCGCCGCTGACAGGTGTCACTTGCACAAGGATGCGCAGGGCTGTCCAGCTTCCTCCTGGCTTGTCTGGAAGTGCCACTGATGACCTGCTGCTGTTCCCGTCTCCTTGGTGACTGCACATGCCAGCATCGCTAGACAAAAGCTCTCCTGGCACATAATGGGAACAGAAGGGAGCAGTGGGCAGTGGCATTCAGCTCCCGGGGGCTGCTTTCCGAGCGCTCACCCTAGGGCTCCAGCTCTTTCTGAGACAGCCGGGACTGCAGACTCGCAGATAATCCACATTCAAAAACCAGATGGGTATTTCAGGTATGTGTCCATGCGCGTTGCACACATTTCCCTGGGGACTCTTCTGTGGTGCAGCAGCCCTTGGAGGCGGTACATGCAGTGTCTTGCTGTGCCATGGGCTCTGAGCTGTCTTACTTGATTCTTTTTTTTTCCCCCTCTGCGTGCAAATGCAGGATTGAGGGCAGTGGGAGGCTGCTAAGGGCAATCCTGGGCTCTCCTATCCCGGTCCCGACTGCTCATCCTGCTCTGCTCTCGTGCTGCGTGCTGAAACTGCGCTCTTGGTGGGGTTTGTGTGGTTTGCATTTGGTGTGTGCGCCTCCTACGTGCCCTGCGTATTAATTCACATGAGACTCTGACTCACATTATGGGAGGCACACGGCTACATATGTGACAGGGATGGGGCTTGAGGCTTGTCTCAGCCTCGCACAGGCTGAGATCACAGCTCATCTTCCCAGCGGGTACCGCAAAACGAAGGCTGAAACCCACATACCTTTCCAGTGAATATCAGCATATGGAACACAGCAGGGTTTGTTCCTGCCTGTGGGGAAACTGAGGCATTTAGAGGGGTCTCTGGTTTGTTCCCAGCCTCTCCCAGGAGCCAATACCGGAAGAAAAAAAGAAGTCTGTCTTTCCCTTGTCTTGCAAAACACTGAAAACCCCTGCAGAGAAGAACAGAGCAGGGCTTTGTGGGGCTCTCCCAGACCCACGCTCTCACATCTCCAGCAATGGTGCTGGGGTTTTGCCAACAGCCTGGTCCCACAACGAATCACAGAACAGTTCAGGTTGGAAGGGAACTCAAAGCCCATCCAGTTCCACCCCTGCCACGGGCAGGGACACCTCCCACTGGACCAGGTTGCTCAAAGCCCCATCCAATCTGGCCTTGAACCCCTCCCAGATCCCCAGGACAGCACTCAATCCCACTTCTCTGGACCATGAGGGAGTCCACATGCATGGTGAGTGGGGAGCAAACCTGAGCTTGTTCGGCTGCCTCCCCTGAGGGGTTAAGGATGCCCTGGGACAGGCAGGACCAAGCTGTACTCCTGCCAGACTCCTCCATCCCTTTCTGCTACTGCTCCACCAAAGGTGGAGACCAGAGGGAGATGCCGCTCGGCTGTGGGTGGCAGGAGGGTGAGAGGCAGTGGGAAGCAGAGCGGAAGGAGCCAGGCTCGACGTCGTCGAGGCGAGCTGTGCCTGGAGCTGAACACCAGCCAGGCTCCCCATCCCTGTGCATCGCCATGGAAACCTCAGCCCTTCACCCTGCTCGCACTCCTCAGGTTGTGGTGAGTGTGAGCAGGTTGCCTGCGCTGGGGGGGGGGACGCAGCAGTGTCACCAGGGGCTGTAGGGTCTGCAGAGGGATGAGAAGTCGAGGCGTTGCCACCACCCTGCTGGCAGGGCTAGGGATGCTGGAGCATGTTCCCTGGCACCATCCCTGCCTCCTTGGTCCCCCTGGGGTTGCATGGGGTGCCCTGGCCCGGGGTAGAATCATCAAATCATAGAATCACTAGGTTGGAAAGGACCCACTGGATCATCGAGTCCAACCATTCCTATCACCCCAGCATCCGCCCCGCTGCGCCTTCGCCTCCTGCTCTTGCCTTCCCAGCACTAGTGCCCTGAATGCTCCATTTGAAGCTAATTCTAGCTGAAATCTGGTTTGCTTTCCAACGTTGCTGCTTTAAATTGGAGAGGTTGACCTTGTAGCAGGAGGTGACACGCAGATGCACATCAGCCGCCCGTCAGAGCGGGCGCGGGGGCTGGGGGCTGCGGAGCCGCCTCAGGGACAGGCCAACTATTTTATGAGTAATTTAATATCTGGAGCACAGACTTTTCATTCCCAGAGATCTGCTGGGGAAAGAAAGAGCCTTTCTGCAGCCCTGTAAAGGCTGTTCCTCATAAGGAGGCAGAGCAGAAAAAGAAAGGTCTGGGACTTAACCCCTTGGTGACCAGCCCAGAGGAGCCAGGAAAAGCAGGGTATTCCCCTTGCAGGGAATTTGCGGTGGAGCCAGAGGGACTTGGACAGGCTGGAGAGTTGGGGATGTGCAAACCTCACGGAGTTCAACAAGGTCAAGTGCAAGGTCCTGCACCTGGGTCAGGGCAATCCCACCACAAATCCAGGCTGAATGGAGAATGGAGTGGGAGCAGCCCTGAGGAGGACTTGGGTGCTGGGGGATGAAAAGCTCGACGTGAGCTGGGAACATGATCTAACAGACCAGAAACCAACTGTGTTGTGGGACTCATCTAAAGCAGTGGGACCAGCAGGGCCAGGGAGGGGATTCTGCCCCTCTGCTCCTCTCTGGTAAGACCCAACCTGGAGCCCTGTGTCCAGTTCTGGAATGCTCATTAGAGGAAGGACAAGGAGCTGTTGGAGCGAGTCCAGAGGAGGCCACGGAGATGATGCAAGGGCTGGAGCACCTCCGCTATGAGACTGGCTGAGAGAGTTGGGGTTGTTCAGCCTGGAGAAGAGAAGGCTGCGGAGAGACCTTAGAGCAGCTTTCCAGGACTGAAGGACATCCCTTCCAACTCCAACCATTCTATGATTCTACAAGAAACGCAAAGCCTCACTGCACTGCCCTGCTCAGGGGCAGAGAAGGTGGAGAGCAGCCACCAGCTTGGCAGCAGCTCCTGTGCCTTCCTCATTTGGAGGCTGAAGGGAAGGAAATCCTGCTGCCTTTTGGTGTCATTGGACACCTTCATCAGGTAGGTGATGGAACAGGGTGGCTGCTTGACATGGCTGTTAGCACTCTGTCCTGCTCAGCTCACTGAGTCTGTGTAACCTCCAGCACCAAGACCCCAAAGCATTCCATGCTGCTTGGCAAAACACTTAAAACCCCAAACCCTCTGTTCTGAAGTCACCTCGAATTCCTGTCCACCTCAGCTTCTATCAGAGCATCTGCTGAGCATCTGGTAGCCTCTGTCTGAGCACATCCCAGACTTTGGTGGGGGCCAGATTCCACAGACAAGGGTCAAAGCACCACCTGGTGAAGCTCTACGTCTTAACTCTGTCTTGGCCATGAGGAGCTGCTGCTCCGGTTTCACTTGGGGTACCATGAAAATAAGAAAAAAGATCAAAAGGGACAGCAGAGGAGCAGAGCCTGTGCATCAGGGTGGATCTGCCGAGAACATGCAGCCCAGGACACGGTTGGCCCTCTGGTCCACGAGCACACATTGCCGGCTCATATCGAGCTTCTCATCAATCAACACCCGAAGTACTTCTCTGCAGGGCTGCTCTCAAATATAAGACAGGATGATGGGAACGGTTTTGAGCTGCAAGAGGGGAGATTGAGATGAGATCATAGGGAGAAATGTTTTGCTGTGAGGGTGGGGAGGCCCTGGCCCAGGTTGCCCAGAGCAGTGGTGGCTGCCCCATCCCTGGAGGGGTTCCAGGCCAGGCTGGATGGGGCTTGGAGCCCCTGATCCCGTGGGAGGTGTCCCTGCCCATGGCAGGGGTGGGACTGCACGGGCTTTGAGGTCCCTTCCAACCCAAACCATTCTATGATGCCATGAAACCCCTGTTCTTTTCCTCCACCTGCCTTGCTGACCTATTGTGATCAGGGATGCTGCATCTCCAGCTGCAAAATGACCTGAGCATTGCAGCTGCATTTTAGAACACCCCAGTGCTCCTGCACAAAGAGAGCTTAGGGGTGCAACACCAGCCATCTCAGGCTCGATTTTCTGATAGGAGGTAGAGGTCCGTGGACACGGGGTGGCTGCGCTCCTGGAGACACGGGGCACAAGTTTTGTTGGGGGAAGGATCTAGTGGTGAGACAGCAAGGACAACGCATGAATGCAGAGCTGCAAGAGCAGCACCAATCCTGCCCGGTGCCACGTCCCTTAGGGACGAGGCAGGGCTGAACCTCCCCCTCCCACCCGGTCCCTGCGAGCTTTGCACACTCAGCCGGTGGCCAAGGATGCTCCAGCGGGCGAGGTGAGGGCTGATCTGGTCTCCGGTGCCACCTGCCGGCAAAGCAGCCGGCAAAGTTGCAGGAGCCTCCAAACTGGCCAGGTAGGGCTGGGGACGGGGAGACCTGGGCAGCCCAGAGCTGTGGGGCCCCCAACACGCTTCAGAATAATAGAATCATCAGGTTGGAAAAGACCCACAGGTTCATCGAGTCCAACCATTCCCATCAATCACTAACCCATGTCCCTCAGCGCCTTGTCCACCCGTTCCTTAAACCCCTCCAGGGAAGGGGACTCAAACCCCTCCCTGGGCAGCCTCTGCCAGTGCCCAAGGACCCTTTCCATGAAAAATTTTTTCCTAATGTCCAGCCTGAACCTCCCCTGGTGGAGCTTGAGGCCATTCCCTCTCGTCCCGTCCCCTGTCACTTGGGAGAAGAGCCCAGCTCCCTCCTCTCCACAACCTCCTCTCAGGGAGTTGGAGAGAGCAATGAGGTCTCCCCTCAGCCTCCTCTCCTCCAGGATAAACACCCCCAGCTCTCTCAGCCGTTCCTCATAAGGCCTGTTCTCCAGCCCCTTCCCCAGCTTCACAGAATCATAGAATAACCAGGTTGGAAGAGACCCACCAGATCATCGAGTCCAACCGTCGTTGCTCTTCTCTGGACTCGCTTACAGTTTAGCAATGATGCTTCATAAAAGCCAGTTCATATTCCCTCCTCCTCCTCTACTTCATCATCAGCCCCTTTACCCAGGCCCTTTGGAACCCCAGTGCCCCACAAAAGCTCCCCTGAGCACCCTATGCACACCTTACAGCTCCTGGTGCCCCCTGGATGCTTGGCCAACACCCACCTGGGTGCAGTGCTGAATTGTCAGCTGCCCTGGCGACCCGAATATCCTTGTTGTGCTCAGCCCCTACTCATTTGGGAGTCCTTGGCTCTCTGTGCTGTTGGCCTGGCAAGTTCTGGTTCTCTGTTGGGGCTATGGGGCCACTCAGGTCGCTGCTCAGCTGCACCAGGGTGACCATAGACCCTACATCTCTTCCCCTGTGGCATCAAGCCACGCACATCCATCCCCACCAACACCTAGCTCATCGTGACACAAGCTTTGAGAAGCTTCTGTGGATATTTCTTGCCACCACCCACCCTCAAAAATGTCTAAGAGATGTTGATGTTTCCAGATCCCACCACCCTCTGGGCTTTCCAGTACAGCACTATCTCCAGCATCTCCTCATCTACCATCAGCACCCAGTGGTCTGTTTTCCCACTATGCTGTGTGTTCTGCCTCCAATAGAGACCACTCTTCCTCTCTGTGCTTGAGTCACCTTCCCTGGAGGTGTTTAAGGGACTGGTGGACGAGGTGCTGAGGGACATGGTTTAGTATTTTATAGGAATGATTGGACTTGATGATCCAATGGGTCCTTTCCAACCTGGTGATTCTATGATTCTAACCCTGGGCTGGGACTTTCTTTGGGCGGCTATGGATGAAGACACTCAGTGTGGGCTGCGCTGTATTTATTGACTGGCTTTGCTCAGCAGCAATGAGATATTAACGCGTCCAGGCTGGACCCAGGGGTGAGGAAGGTGATGCCTGGGGATCTGAGCATTGTTTGGGGGGAAAGAGGCAAATCCTAGGCAAGAAGGAACCAGCAGCACAAGGATCTTGCAAGACAATGGGCTTAGAGCACCCAATGTGGAGCAAAGAGACCTTTCCAGATGAGTCAGCAGGCAGCAAGGAAAGGGCTACAGAGAGACTCTGTCAGCAGCTTAAGCCTCGGGGAAGATAAGGAAGCCAGAGAAGATGCTGTCAGACCCTTCGATCCCCACCAAGGAGTTTTTCTCCGTTGGCTCCAGCCACACAGACTCATTTGCTGCCATCTGTAGGACCACACCACCCGTGGTGACCTGGTAGCTGCTCTGCACGTAGTCACAGAAGGCCACCACCTTCTCACCCCTGCTGCTCCCCCGGCCTTTCTTCACGTGTAGGCACAGGTTGCCCCTGGAGGTGACATGGAAGGTGAAGTAGTAGATGCCTGGGACCTGGCAGATGAAGCGGCCGTACCGGTTCTCATAGTGGCCCTTCTCATTGGTGATGATGCGGTCGAAGCGGATGGGCTGCCCCCTGCGTGGGTACGAGGTGATGCTCCTGGAAGCTGAGAAGGCGGACTTGACAGTGGCCTTGTAGTCCCCAGCATCCCCCTTAGGGCCACGGGGTCCCGGGAAACCGGGTAAACCCTGTGAACCCGGGGGACCCCAGGGCCCGACCTTCCCAGGGTGCCCCGGTGCTCCTGGGTCTCCCTTTTCCCCCCTGTCTCCTTCGTGCTCCACCGCACCAGGGGGACCTAGAAAGTAGGAGAAAGAGTTGTAGTAGATTGCTTTCCCAGAACCGTGTGCTTTGCACTGCCTGGTCCTGCATCTTGGTTGGGGTAATCGCTGGTATTGATACAGGGTGGGTAGGAAGAAATTGAGAGCAGCCTTGCTGAGAAGAACTTGAGGGTGCTGGAGGGTGAAGGGTGGGACAGGAATTGGCAATTTGTTCTCACAGCCCAGAAAGTCAATCATGTCCTGGGCTGCATCCAAAGCACGGAGAGCAGCAGGGCCAGGGAGGGGATTCTGCTCTTCTCTGCTCTGGTGAGACCCCACCTGGAGCCCTGTGTCCAGTTCTGGAGTCCTCAGCCCTGGAAGGACATGGAGCTGTTGGAGCAAGGCAAGAAGAGGCCATGGAGATGGTCAAGGGCTGGAGAACCTCCCATACAGAGACAGGCTGAGAGAGTTGGGGTTGTTCAGCCTGGAGAAGAGAAGGATGCAGGGATACCTTAGAGCAGCTTCCAGTATGGAAAGGGACTCCAGAAAAGCTGGGGAGGGGCTCTTGATCAGGGAATGCAGGGACAGGGTTAGGGGGAATGGTTTTCAGCTGCAAGAGGGGAGGTTGAGATGAGATCTTAGGGAGAAATGTTTTGCTGTGAGGGTGGGGAGGCCCTGGCCCAGGTTGCCCAGAGCAGGGGTGGCTGCCCCATCCCTGGAGGGGTTCAAGGCCAGGTTGGATGGGGCTTTGAGACCCCTGATCCCTTATCCCCTGTATAAGCTTTGAGGTCCCTTCCTACTCGAAACATTCCATCATTTTCCTCCTCTCCCTATTCATATGATGACATTGCTGCCACCTGCAGCCTCCTCCTTACCTGGCTCGCCCTTTAGCCCATTCTCTCCATCTCTGCCGTTGCTGCCAGGACGTCCTGGTGACCCTGGGGTTCCTGGGATGGAACTGTAGGTCTTGCAGGTTGTGGCACTTGCAAGCTGCCCTCCGGCCAGGCAAATCAGCATCACCCACATGATCTGCATCTGCTGGAGCACAGAAGGGTGTGGAGGGACTTGCCTTGGGCAGCACGAGGGATGGAGAAGATGCTCTGTGTTGCTCTGGACCATGACTTGAGGAGGGACTTTTTACAAAGGCATGTAGTAATAAGACCAGGGGAAATGGAAATAAATTGGAGAGGGGAAGATTTAGACTGGATATCAGGAGGGAATTCTTCACCACGAGGGTGGTGAGACACTGGAATATGTTGCCCAGAGAAGTGGTAGCTGCCCCATCCCTGGAGGTGTTCAAGGCCAGGTTGGATGGGGCTTGGGGCCCCTGATCCAGTGGGAGGTGTCCCTTCACGTGGCAGGGGGTGGAACTGGATGGGCTTTGATGTCCCTTCCAACTCAAACCATTCCATGATTCCATGATTCTATGATTCTATGATTAGAAGCACTTGGATAATGTCATCTGGGAGGGGACACCTCCACTGCAGAGTCAAATTTGCTCACCTGATAGCCCTGTGGGACCAGCCCCTTTGGACATAGGCTAGTCATTCTTTTCCCACTCTCAAATTACCTGTTTAGGAGTGCCCAGAGCTTCAGCCCCAGGAAAATCAAGGGGCAGGTTAGTCTGTCCCAGAGGTCTGCTGTCTACCCTGGCTTTGCTGCTGCCACTGATGTGTGCTTGCTGCCTGACTCCCCACTGCTCCTCAGAGGAGAAGTTCTCCATCCCATCCTGGGACCACAACCTTAGAGGAAAATCCTTCTCCAGGCTGGAGCATTTTCATCACCTGCAAGGTGACAGCTCAGCACACCCGAGGGGCAGCTGTAATGGTGCAGATGGCAAAGAAATCCTTAAACCTAGTCTCCTAAGCCTGGTGGGTGCTGGCTATGTCCTGACACATGTCTGCTTCATCTCAGGAGCATTTCTGTATCTAACCAGCCCCACTGGGACGGCAGTCTGGGCTTCCAGTCCTTGGGGTTCCATCTTCCTTCTCACAAATGGATTGTTTTCCCAGAACTATGTACCTTGCACTGCCTGGTCCTGCATCTCAGTTGGAGCTTCTTCCCCCAGCTCCTGGTGCAGGTGCATGCAAGGTGAGCACTGGCCATTTGAGGACTGTATCTGGACCTCACATCACCTCAGCCACACTCTCTGCCCTCAGATGGACTTTTCTAACACTGAAACTCAGTGGGAGAAGAGGCCGATGAGTCAGCTCCTCCAGCTGCAGCAGCCCAGTTTCAGGTACAGGTACAAGAACTGCTCCACAGACTCCAGTCCAGGTCTAGGCAGATGATGAGAGCATCTCATAGTGGGAGGGTACCCCAGGGCACCTTCCAGGCTGATGCTCACTCTTGATCATCCCTCTGGGCCGTTTCCATCTCTCTTTTCTATCTCCCTCCTCCCCGAGTTGTGGCAGGAAGGTTCCCCAGCCCAGCAGCCCCTTTCTTCTTCTACCCCAAGCCACAGCGAAATACCAGGGATGCAGGGAGTGACTGTCACCCTGGTGCCACCAGGTTCTCCCCGTGCTCCTATCTGCAGGGGGGACCTGGGGCTCAGCGTGGCCAACAGCTTGTGCCTACCTTGAATGTCTGGCTGCACGAACCAGGAGATGGAGCAAGGCACGCCAGCGTCCTGCTTGGAAATGACGCTGGAGGGAAGCAGAATTTTACTGTAAGGGTTGTTGTGAAAGGATTTGGGTCACATCCCTTTTTTTATTTTTAGTTCTTCACTAGCGCTTTCATATCACCACAAATATTGTCAGCTCAGCAGGACGTGCACTCTTAAAAAGCAGCGTGGCCTCCCTCAGCTCTGGCCCCAGGGTGCAGAGCGATATCATAGAATCATAGAATCATCAGGTTGGAAGAGACCCACCGGATCATCAAGTCCAACCATGTCCACTCTGCCTTGCCAGGTGCATGGGTCCTGCTCAGCTGTGCTTGCTCTGGAGAACCCTCTGGAGAACGTGAGCTCCAGACAAGTTTGGGGCGAGCACCTCAGGACTGCAGAAACATGCCTGCACTTAGGTAGCATCTCTTGGGTTTTTTTACACTGCCCACCTCTGCTGGGATGTACCATCCAGCTCAGAGGATGCGACGGGGTCTCAGCATCCATCACCTTGAATCTGTCCCCCAGGCTCTAACAAATGTTGTGGACAGGACATGATTTCTCCCTGTAGTAAATGCATTTCCAGCCCTGCTTTCTGCTGATGCCTTGCAGAGGTGAAGCACAGGAAGGCCAGGGGAGATGACCTTTGAGGGACATGGTTTAATGTTTGATAAGAATGGTTGGACTCAACGATCCGGTGGGTCTTTTCCAACCTGGTGATTCTATGATTCTATGACCTTTTTCCAATCTGCAACATGTGTCACCAGGAGGAATCTCCATTGAGTTTCGATGTAGCCCTCACAGCTATTAGCTCCCTTGGTCTGGCTCTGGGAAGCCAGTGCTTCCCCTGCTCCATCCCTGGTGGGACTGGGACCCCGGTGGGACTGGGACCCTAGGGGTGTCTGAGTTTTGCTGCATGGTCACCCTCCACCCACCCCACCTCTCCCACACCCCCAACTGAATTGCATCCACTTGGAAGGGAAAGGGAATATTAGAGCCCCTGCTTGGAGAAGTCTTGCTCCCCTCTAGGTGAGATCTGTGCATGGACATGGGGACCATCTCCTTCCTGCAAGTCGATGCAACTGGGGGTCATACCCCACCGAGCAAAGCCAGAGGGGGTGAGTGATGTGTGATGCTCACTAGTGCTGGGCTTATCCAAGCCAGCAAGGACTTGGGGACATTTTTATGCTACACAGTCATCCAGGTCTTGTGCACACACGTGCATGCACACCTCATCCACCCAGCCACGCGTGGTCTCCACCTGCAGAAAGGCAAGTCATGGAGGAAATGAAGCTGGTGACGGGGCTGGAGAACAGGCCTTATGAGGAGCAGCTGAGAGAGCTGGGGGTGTTTATCCTGGAGAAGAGGAGGCTGAGGGGAGACCTCATTGCTCTCCAACTCCCTGAAAGGAGGTTGTGGAGAGGAGGGAGCTGGGCTCTTCTCCCAAGGGACAGGGGACAGGACGAGAGGGAATGGCCTCAAGCTCCACCAGGGGAGTAAACCTCTGAACATTAGGAAAAAATATTTCACGGAAAGGGTCCTTGGTCCCTGTCAGAGGCTGCCCAGAGAGGGGGTTGAGTCCCCTTCCCTGGAGGGGTTTAAGGGACGGGTGGACGAGGTGCTGAGGGACATGGTTTAGTATTTGATAGGAATGGTTGGACTCGATGATCCGATGGGTCTTTTCCAACCTGGTGATTCTATGATTCTATGAAAAAAGATGCTAGGCCAGGTGCCTCAGGGAAGGTTTTATTGATGCTTTCCACAGCTGGGTCACTGTAAATGTGTGGCTGCAAGCCTGCTCCAGGATGCCTGGCTGTCCCTGGTGCAACCTAGGTGGGAAGATGAGAGATGCAGAGACACCTCTGGCTCCAGCAGCAGAAGGCAATGTGGGGTTGGATGAGTGTGGCAGTGCCAGCAGGGTACCAGGGGCTTGGCACCCTCACTCTGGGTCCCCAGGCCAGGGACCAAGCTGTAACCCAGGCCAAGGGGTTGTGTCTGGTGGTGGGTGCCAACCCCTGGGTTTCATTCCTACCCAGCAATGAAACCTCGGGCATCAGTGACAGGCTGGCAGCGAGCAGCAGCATTTGCATGGCAAGGAGAAGAGGTTGGCGTGGGCTGGGTTGTGGTGATCCTCTAGTCTGGGAAGAGCAGGAACCCTGAGAAGACGCTATCAGAGTTGCCGATGCCCACCATGCCATTGTAGTCATTCACTGCCAGCCAGACCTTGTCCCCGGCGCTCAGGTGAAGGAGGACCCCACCAGAGCTGACCTGCATGGTGTTGGTTTTGTGGTCGCAGAAGCTAGCCATCTTTCTCTCATTCTTGTAGAGGTTGACACAGAGGTTGGCTGTCTGTGAGGAGTGGAAGACAAAGTAGTAGAGGCCAGGAAGCCTGCAGGTAAACTTGCCTGTGGTGGTGCTGTAATCATGGTTGGTATTAACGATGATGTGGTTGAACACCACGGGGACGTCCTTCATGGGGTGCTCTCTGGTCTGCCTTGTCACCGAAAATGCTGACTGGTGCTTCTGCTTGTAGATGCCTGGCATTCCTGGCTCTCCCAACAAACCCATAGGCCCAGGGATTCCAGGGGGACCAGGGGGGCCACTACGGCCCATCTTGCCTGGTGAGCCAGGGATGCCTGGTTCTCCTTTCATGCCCTTGAGTCCTTGTGTTGCAGGAGAGGCTGGGATCCCTGTGAGGTGGTGAGGAGTGAAAGGGAGTCAGCATCAACGTCTGGATGGGGAAAGAGGCTCCTCCAACCCCTTCCTTCAGTCAGGAGAGGGTTGTTGCCTCTCTCCAGCCACTTTTCATCCTGCCCTGTCCACAGAGGATGCTTTCCACAGCCTGCAAACCTAGGCAAACTGGCCACAGAGAACTTAATGGCCCAACCTCAGTAGTGTGCATTCCTTCCTCACTCACCTGGCTCGCCTTTAGCTCCCTTCAGCCCATCCCGGCCATCCTTGCCCGGCACACCCGGCATACCCGGCATGCCTGGCAGACCTGGCAGACCTGGAGTATCATAGCACCTGTGAGGAGTATCTCCGGTTACAGCAGACAGCAGATTCAGGAGCAGGAGAGCAAGGGCCAGGTGGGGGTGCCCCCAGAATCTCTGCCCCATTTTGGTGCTCTGGAGCATGGAAAAAGAAAGAAAGTGCTCAGGTGAGGGGCCGCGGCACAGTGGCTGCCAGGTAGTGGGGCACTGGAGGTGCTGTGCTGTGGAGCTGACCACAGCAGGAGTGTGTGGTACCCATGGCCAGCTGGTCATCCCCAAGAACACCCAGAACATCCTGCAGAAGCTGCTGCAAACCCTTACACCATGCTGCACTGAGGCTGAAGCTCCCTGCACCCAGCTTATGTCCTCCCTCCTCCAGCAGCCCCCTGGCTTTTTTTTTCCATCAAGATCAACCCTCCCATCAGCTTGGCAGCTCCCAGGACAGTCCCTGGCTGGGGGGGCAGCCTGGCAGTGCCTCTGCCTCCTTCTCCTTTAGCATTTGATAGGAATGGTTGGACTCGATGATCCGATGGGTCTTTTCCAACCTGGTGATTCGGCGATTCTATGATTCTATGATTCTCCTACTCCTCATGTAGCACAGTGCAGCGCTGTGCTGTTGGACCCCCAGTCCCATGCAGCACCCCCCAAGAGATGGACCCTGCGATACCTCTTACCTCTGGTGGGGCACGGGATCCTATGCTGCTGAGCCCTCTGGCTGCTGTTGCCACTACTGGCGTGTGTGACTTTCAGTCACACCCTCCCGGAGGAAGTCACAGAGTTAGGAAAGGGGCCTTGGGGACACAGAATCCCTCTTCCTCCCTCTAGCTGCTTCCCAGCTAGGTTTCACATCCCCCTGCGAGATTATTTGCTCTGAGCGAGCACTTTCCTGGCTGCCCAGTGGGATCTGTGCTTGTGCCACTGCAGCTGCGGGGGCTGGAAGGGCAGAGGGGGGACAAACCTCTTCCAAGAGATACACCACAAGCCCTCCAACCACTGCGAGGATGCTGCGAGTTGCTTGCCTTTTACCCATTCTCACTTGGTTTCTGAGCAGCAGGGCAGGGAGTGGGTGAGGAGAAGAGCTTCAGGCCAGCTCCCTGGAGCCAGAGCTGCCTGCACAAGGAAGGGCTGTTGCAAGGTCATTGCCTGGTTCAGGTGGGAGATGCTGCACCTCTAGGCAACAAGACTGAAGGGTGTTTCTCCTTGAGGGTTTCTGAACTGCAGCCTGGCTGTCCAGTCTGCTGCTTGCACTGTGCTCCACCAGGTCTGCCGAGTGCTGGGCTCGCTGGGGCCCCACCATCCCTGGTCAGGCTGCTCAAACTCTAGTTTGAGTTGAAGTCGAACCAGTTTTCTGACTTCAGCTCATCTCAGTCACCCTTATCCCAGAATCCCAGCATGGTGGTGGGGTGGGAAGGGCTCTATGAAGCTCATCCAGTACCACCCTGGCTTCAGCAGTGGCACAGGAGAGCATCCAGGCAGGCTGGATTTCTCTGAGAAGGAGGCTCCACACCCTCCCTAGGCAGCTGGTTCAAGGCTCCGTCACCTGCACAGGAAAGAAGTTTTCCTGCATGTCCAGGTGGAACTTCCCACTCTCCACTTTGTGCCTGGTGCCCCTTGTCCTTGTGCTGGGCACCACTGAGCACAGTCTGGCCCCCTCCTTCTGCCTCCCTGACCATGGGATATGGATCAGCATTGATGGGATCTCCTCTCAGCCTGCTCTTCTCCAGGCTGGACAGCCCTAGGTCCCAGCCTCTGCTCCTAAGAGAGGAACCTTGTTCTTTCTTGCTGAAAGGCTGGAGGACTACAGCTGCCTTTCCCCTTTCTGGGCAAGTCTGAGTAAGAAAAGAGGACCGTATGGGTGAGATGTTGCTGGTATTTGCCCTTTGACAGAACAGCGAGCTTGAGCTCGTCAGATAAAGGACACACATGAGCCAGTCTCAGAGATCCTGAGATTGTTTAACCTGGAGAAGAGGAGGCTGAGGGGAGACCTCATTGCTCTCTCCAACTCCCTGAAAGGAGGTTGTGGAGAGGAGGGAGCTGGGCTCTTCTCCCAAGGGACAGGGGACAGGATGAGAAGGAATGGCCTCAAGCTCCACCAGGGGAGGTTTAGACTGGACATTAGGAAAAAATTTTTCATGGAAAGGGTGATTGGGCACTGTCAGAGGCTGCCCAGGGAGGGGGTTGAGTCACCTTCCCTAGAGGGGTTTAAGGGATGGGTGGACGAGGTGCTGAGGGACATGGTTTAGTATTTGATAGGAATGGTTGGACTCTATGATCCCGTGGGTCTTTTCCGACCTGATGATTCTATGATTCTATTTCCCGTTCCTTCCTCTAAGTGTCAGCTCTGATCATACATTCAGGTCCCTCCTGTCCTTCTATCCTAGCAGCTGGGGTCTGTGTTTGGCCAGAGGTGAGCTGGGATCTCTTCTCTCCCTGAGCAGCTTGGGAGGGTCCCAGGACATTGATGGTTTGGGGAAGATGTGTGAATAGGAAAGAAAACCCAAGCAGCTGTTGTGGAAGAACGTTTTATTTATCCTGATGCAGAAGATGGATGAGGCAGTGGTGGCCTGGCACCAGAATGGTGTTTGCAAGGGTTAGTGCAGCAGAAGCAGTGGCACACAGTGGTTTCCCAGCCAGAAGCAAAGAGCCACAATTAGTGAATGACCCCAGTATCAACTCATCCCTTCTGGTGTGGGGTCTGAGTGCCCAGAAGCAGAAAGAGCTGCTGGCGCTTGGCTGAAGGCTCACTGCTGGGCCACTTGGTGACACTGGTGGAAGCGCAGGATCCAGCTGGTGGCTAAGTCTGGGGTTCTCCCCATTTGCTGCGATAGAAGATTAGTCCACATATTTATGGGTTGAAAACATGAGTGGACACACCGAGCAAGGCTCTGGTGCTGAGCAGGTCTGGACTAACCGTTATCAGTCCATCTGTGGGAATAGCATGAAGCCGCTGAAGACGCTGTCTGCCTCGGAGCCGCTGTAAATAGCACTGCCCCCGGCAGGGTCAGTGCTCAAGGAGACCCGGTCGCCCACGGCCAGGCTGAGCACGCTGCTTCCCGAGTTCACCTGCAGCAAACTGTGGCTGTTGTTGTCGCAGAAGCTGACCATGCGCTCCTCGTTCTTGGTGATGCTCAGGCAGAGGTCCCCATTGGAAATCACTTGGTAGGCGAAGTAGTAGAGCCCAGGGATGCGGCAGGTGAACTCCCCTGTCTGGGGACTGTAGGAGCTCTCCTGGTTGGTGATGACGTTGTCGAACACCACCGTCTTGCCCTTGGATGGTGGGGACCTCCGCGAGGCGGAGAAGGCAGGACGTGCCTGATCCAGGATATTGCCAGCTCGCCCCTTTTCCCCTTTCCTCCCAGGTGGACCTGGGACTCCAGGCATGCCTGGGATGCCAGGGTAGCCCTGGTTCCCTGGCATGCCAGGAAGCCCTGGTTCACCTGCTTCCCCTTTGGGTCCCTTGATGCCTGTCTTAGGTGTGGATTTCCCTGGGGAGAGGTGATGAGGAGGATCAGTTTGTGCATATCTGGTGTCTCCCAAGCTGCTCTCAGGCCACCCACACCACGCATCCCTTACTCCTCCTTACCTGGTTCTCCCCTGTCACCCTTCTGCCCCGGCCTCCCATCAAGGCCAGGGACTCCGGGGAATCCATCCTTGCCGTCAGGTGCCCGACATACACCATCATCCAGCAGAGTCGTGCCCAGCGCTGCTGCCAGGGTGCTGGTCACCAGCCAAAGCCCAAGGTGCATCCTGCCTGCCTGCAAGCACAGGGGTGAGGAACTGGGGATGGAGGCAAGCTCACAGCAAACACACGGAGGCACCTTATAGAATCATAGAATCATAGAATAACCAGGTTGGAAGAGACCCACTGGATCATCGAGTCCAACCATTCCTATCAAACACTAAACCATGTCCCTTAGCACCTCATCCACCCGTGCCTTAAACACCTCCAGGGAAGGTGACTCAACCACCTTGGACACGCAAGCATAAATACATGTTCTCGTTCAGACCTGTGGACACGTGGAACGCAGACACAGCCTCCAACAGAGGCAGCCAAACATCACGACAAATGAATCCACTGAAGGATATCAGGACTATTCCAGTGCATGACACGAAATCATCAGCTTTACTGAAAACCTCTAACGTGTGCCCATGAAAGGGCTGTGGGACTTGGAGAACCCAGGACACGGACTACAGCAAAAAGCTTGTGGTGCATGTCCCGGGGATGGATGGTCACACATGGGATGCAGAGGATGCCTCTTTCAGTACTGGGGAAGCAAAGCCTTGATGCATGGGGCATGGGGTCCCATGGGATGGAGAGCGCCAGTGAGGAGTGCAGAGACACAGCAGTGGAGGGATGAACAGGGAAGGGATAAACAGGCACGAGGGGTCTAAATCTGCATCACACAGAGCTGAGAGAGAGAAGGGCTGTTCAGAGCACCCAAAACCTGGGGTACTCAGCCTGGTACAAACCTGAAGACCCCAATAATGTCCATACTCACATGGAGCAAGGAGAGATTCCTGCAGGTCCCACCCTACATCAGCTTCTCCCCCTCTTCCTACTTTAAAAACTTGTGAAGAGGGGAATTGGAGAGAGAGTGGGACAGGCAGCAAGGACTGGAGAGCAGTGGAGGAGGAGGCAAGTGTCCCTAGCTGTTTGGGAGGACTTACCTCCTTGCTGGGGGAGAAGACAGACAAGTCCGAGCAGCAGATCTGTTTGCTGGAAGCTCTTGCCTGGGTGCAAGGAGGAAGAGGAGCAGGATGGGGGAGATGTGCTTGCGTGCAGGGTAATTTGCCTGGTTGCAGAAGAGAAGGGCCAAGTTTCGCTTTCTGATGAGAGGGAAATTGGTTCCCCTTTCCACGTTCAACCCTGGCTGTGCTGGTCAATCTGGGAACAGCTTGGTCACCAGGACCGCAGGGTTCCCAGCCTGGCCCAGCAGCGCAGGATTGGGCAGAAAAGCAACATGAGGGTGCAGGACGTGCCACAGCTCTGACACCGCAGGAGGGCAGGGGTGATGGGATCCCTGGCTGCCGTGGCCACCCAGGGGATGCTTGGCAGAGATCACTCCTGATGGCTCCAAGTGCAGGCGATGGGCAGAGTGTGGCTGTCACCAGTACCCAGCCTTGTCCCTGCGGCTGCTGGGGGCTGACCCCCCACATGCCCAGCTTGGCCCCAGGCTCTGACAGAGCAGGGCTCCAGCAAACGGTGTTGAGGCTCTGGAGAGAGTCCAGAGAAGAGCAACGAAGCTGGGGAGGGGTTGGAGAACAGGCCTTATGAGGAACGGCTGAGAGAGCTGGGGGTGTTTAGCCTGGAGAAGAGGAGGCTGAGGGGAGACCTCATTGCTCTCTCCAACTGCCTGAAAGGAGGTTGTGGAGAGGAGGGAGCTGGGCTCTTCTCCCAAGGGACAGGGGACGGGACGAGAGGGAATGGCCTCAAGCTCCACCAGGGGAGGTTCAGGCTGGACATTAGGAAAATATATTTCACGGAAAGGGTGATTGGTCCCTGGCAGAGGCTGCCCAGGGAGGGGGTTGAGTCCCCTTCCCTGGAGGGGTTTAAGGGACGGGTGGACGAGGTGCTGAGGGACATGGGTTAGTGATTGATGGGAATGGTTGGACTCGATGATCCGGTGGGTCTCTTCTAACCTGGTGATTCTGTGATTCTATGACTGTCAGTGCCTGTGTGGTTCAGGCTCCGGACACGCTCCAGAGCCTCAACATCCTTCTTGTGGTGAGGGGCCAGAACTGACCCCAGGATTCGAGGAGCGGTCTCACCAGTGCCGAGTCCAGAGGGAGAAGAACCTCCCTGGCCCTGCTGGTCACGCCGTTTCTGATCCAAGCCAAGATGCCATTGGCCTTCTTGGCCACCTGGGCTCTGCCGGCAGCGAGGGGACAGGCCACGAGGTGGCAGTGCTGCCTCAGCCGTGTCGGTGTCCCCTCCAGCGGGGACCCTCTCCCTCCTCCAAAGGCGGGGGGACACCCTGGGACCCCCGGGACCCAGAGGCCACACGTCCAGCCACAAGCTCAGTGACATCCTTGCCTCAGCACAGAGCAGCTTGGCGTCCGGAGCCAGAATCATAGAATCGTAGAATAGTTTGGGTTGGAAGGGATCTTAAACATCATCCAGTTCCAACCTCCCAGCCATGGGCTGGGACATCCCACTAGATGAGGCTGCCCAAGGCCTCATCTAACCTGGCCTTGAGCCCCTCCAGGGCTGGGGCAGCCACAGCTTCCCTGGGCAACCTGGCCAGCGTCCCTCCACTCTCATGGTGAAGAAATTCCTCCTTACATCAAGCTTAAACTGCCCCCCTCCAGTTTATACCTCTTCCCCCTTGTCCTATCGCCACAAGCCTTTGTGAATAGTCCCTCCCCAGCTTTCCTGTAGCCCCTTTCAGGTATTGGAATGTCGCTATAAGCTCTCCTCGGAGACTTCTTTTCTCCAGGCTGAACAAGCCCAACTCTCTCAGCCTGTCCTCATGTAGAAAGTGCCCCAACCCTCTGATCATCTCTGTAGCCTCCTCTGGACCCATTCCAACAGCTCCATATCCTTCTTACGTTAAGGATTCCAGAACTGGACACAGGACTCCAGGAGAACTCTCACAAGAGAGGAACAGAGGGGCAGAATCCCCTCCCTCACCCTGCTGGCCACGCTTCTTTTGATGCAGCCCAGGATATGGTTGGCTGCCTGGGCTGCGAGCACACATTGCCAGCTCATGTCAAGCTTCTCATCAACCAGCACCCCCAAGCCCTTCTCTGCAGGGCAGTTCAATCACATCATCCCCCAACATTTACTGAAATCAGGGATTGCCCTGACCCACGTGTAGGACCTTGCAGTTGGCCTTGCTGAACCTCATGAGGTTCTCACAGGCCCATTTCTCCATCCTGTCCAGGTCCCGCTGGATGACACCCTGTCCTTCCAGCGTGGCAACTACACCGCTCAGCTTGGTGTCATCGGCAAACTTGCTGAGGGTGCGCAGAAGAACCCATCTCCCTCTAGAAATGACCCGGTGAGGCCACAAACGCTTTCCCCACAATCTGGGAGCAGCTTGGCAGGGGAGACCAGGGGAAAGTGTTTCCTCAGTGAGGACCAAGTCGAGGTGGAAGGTGTGAGGGGTTGTGAAGCCCTGGCTCCAGCCCATGCTCACCACCTCCTGGCATCGCTGCACATCCCAGTTGGCTCACGGGAGGAGAGGAGACAGATGAGTGCTGAACAACCCTGGGCCCCACTTGGAAACTTGTCCCGTCCCTCCTCCTCTTGTTCTCTGTAAAAGATGCCAGGGCTTGTCATTATTTGACATCTATCAGTTAATTTGGCTGATTGTTTCCCATTCTTTAATGTATCTGTTATTTATTTATTCGCTTGTGTGAGGAGCGGGTCTGGATTGATCACTTTGCCATGCAAATGAGCTGCTGTAGTGCTTGTCACTGAAATTTGTAGATTGGGAGAGTTTGCAATCAAACACAGCCAGAATCTAAATTACAACATTTCAGGCAATAACAGCAGGGAGAATACAGGAAGGCTGTGTCATAAATAAGAAGGGATCAGAGCAGGGCGCCCAGAGCGATGCTGACAACACGCCAGGAGCCCTGAGGCTTGCGGCAGGAGGCTCTGCGCCTGGCAGGGCTGGCACTGCTCAGCACCTCGTTCCCCCAGGGCAAACAGAGAAAGCAAAAAGCTTTGCTGGAGTGGCAGGATCTAGCCCCTGGCTTGGGGCTGCTCGCATCCAGATTTGGGGAGAGCTGGTTAACCTATCAAGATGAAAACTACGCAGACACAGGATTCTAGGCTGCAAGAAGCTGTGCAGGATACTGATTTGCTTGCCATCATAGAATGGCAAGACCATCATGAATCTCTCCACCAAACAGGGATGCACTCATGGCCATGGAGTGAGGAACACTGCACACCCATTTGTAGTGATGCTCTGCTTTCCACTGCTCTGCAATGAACCTTCCTGCACACCACCCCACCCTGTGCCCGGTCACATCCTGACACCTGCGAGAGCATCGCGTGCCCTTCCCAGGCTGCTCACTATGCCGTGGTCTGGTTTCCCTGACAGAACACCTCAAAAATGGAGTGGAAGTTTCCTGCAGGTGAGTGTTAGTGCTAACTGGGTCAGCGGCAGCTGGGGGTCTGTGCTGGCTGGAGACGATTACAACTTATTGCTATTACAACTTATTGCTATTACAACTTATTGCTATTACAACTCGCTTTCCACAGTGGCTTCTCCGGGAACTCAGCTTCCCTCTGACTGACCTTGGCTGACGGATCGATCTGAAGTTACAAACTCACTTCTCACGTCTGCTCAATTTAGAGGGTGTCTGATTGCTGCTTCCAAGGCTTTGATTGCCTTCGCTTCTAGCAGGAGGGACTTCGTGGGCCCCTCACAGTCACTTTTAGGCAACCTCTGGCTTAGCAGATTTGCCAAGGACTGTCCCACCAAGCCACAGCGACGCTGTGCAGAGCTGGGCCCAGGGTGTTCAAGCCAGGCATGTATTCAGCCTGCGGTGGCTGCAGAATGCAATGCCTTCTTGTCTCTTCTGGCTGGTGCTGGAGCTCTTTGACAGCAGCAGTGAAACATTGATTTTTGTAGATCTCCAGGCAGGCAGAGGGCAGCAGCACCCATATCCTCAGCACTTCTGTTGTCCACATGTGTGCAGCATCCTCTCAAGTGCTTTCGTTAGCCTAAAAGTTCATTACCCTCCTCTCTGCTTCTGCTATGCTTCCCCTGAGTTTACCCTCTTCTTCTCAGTCACCTCCACTGCTTTCCAACAAGCACACAGCCCCTTCCCAGCTCGCGCGGGCACTTTTCCACTTTCGGTGGCATGAACTGCTCAGGATGCCCTCACAGCTGAAGTTCTCTCTTTCCTTTCCACATGTGGAGGTCCTTGCTGCCAACTAAAAAGGAAATCGACCAACATCTAGGAGGCAATCGCAGTCCTTGATGAGTCTCTATGTGTGTGGGGCAATTACGTGGCAGCCCAGGCACTGACTCCCTGGCCTGGAAGTTGTTCTTCACTCAGCCTCTTAATTTTAGGGCTGCTCTGGAGGATGGGAAAACTCCTGGCTTCCAATTAATTATGGAGTTCCCTGTAAATGATGCAATTTATTGCCAGTGTGTCTGCTTTATTGCACTGTGGAGAAGGTTGTTCAGCAATGCTATTTTCTCAAACACCCCAGTGAGCTTGCCCTGAAACTCCTCTCCAAACACCGAAGATTGCACCGGGAGGCAGAAGAGGACTGTGATGCTGTGCCTTGTCCCTGTCACCAGAGATGTTCACCCAGGAGGTCCCTGGGAACCATCCATGGCAGCAGGGGAACAAACACAGCATGGTGGAGTGTGGCTACCTGTAGACGGCAGGTCCTGGTCTTCTGGATCTGGTGAACACAGATGTTCTAGCATGAGGACAAGCACAAGCTGGCACACGCAGGACCCTAATGGCTGGGCTTCACGCAGCATTTTCATAGAATCATAGAATAATCAGGTTGGAAAAGACCCATCGGATCATTGAGTCCAACCTTTTGCCCACTTGAGTCTTCATAAAGAGGTTTCAGGAGCCTCAGGATGGGAAGACCAGGCAGTAGGATTTCTAGGTAGCTCTAATCCTTCCAGCAATATCTGTGATTTTCAAGTAAATTTCTTTGGTGAAGACAAGTGCAGCCTCTCGTTTGCCACAACAGGACAAGATTAGCAGGTTGTGTCTCCCGTTCTCAGTCCTGAGTGGAAGAGACCTTCCTAATCCCCTAAAAGCCCATACTTGCGGGACCATGGTTCTGTGTCTCTTCTCAAGTGTCACCTACCCCACTCTGGTGTATCTTCCCTTGGGGAGGGCCATATCCTCACTCAGGCTGATGTGCTTACTGGGACTTAACAGGGGATTTCACTCAGCCCTTCCAATTGTCTCGCTCTCTAATTAATGACCCGGATTCAGTTTTGGAACACGCACTTAGATAAACTGCAAAAGCGCATTTCATTAATCTTAATTAATGATTTAAATACTCAGAAGCTCCTGCTAACGCCCTGTGATTGGTGGCAGCACTGCCTGTGTCACCATGCTTTGGTGCCTCAGCATCCTTACCTGTACGGTAGGGATGCAGGCACTGATCCTCCCTGCTTCCCACCTTGCCTGTTGCTTTCAGATCCAGGCTGGCCACCTCTCTGGAAGGTGCTTGATTGGAAAGTGACTGAGTGACAGTTCATAGCTTGTGCTAGACGGGGTGTATTCCCTCAATTCAAACTCTGAGTGTCTTTGTGTGTGCAGCAATGCACGCCAGTAGCTCAGGCTGATGGAAAACTGGCTTTACAGGCTCCTGAAGGGAAGAGCTGGGCAAACAGGGCAAGGACTTGCCCTACAGGCCCCTGCAAAGCACTGTCCACACCCCTTAGACAGCCCATGGGGTGCAAAGGGTGTTGTGTGCCATCCCACTCCACAAAAAGAATTTGCTAATGCTGAGATGGTGAGGAAAGCCCTTCCATCAGGTGCTCACATGCAGCTGCAAAATTTCTGATGGGATCATGAATTAGGTGGGGGAAAGGACCCTCCTGCACTGTCAGAAACCTGCTGCTGAGCCTCACCTTGGAGATGGTACCGGCATTCACCCTGCATGCTGGAAAAGCTCTGCCAGAGGTGGTCCCTCCCACGCTCCTGGCTCCTGGTGGGCTTTGAGACAGAGGTATCTGTCACATTTAAATGTGAAAGTGTGTGATAAAAGCTCACCTGCACACCCACAGAGGAGCACAAAGGGACAACGACAGGAGAAGGAGCCCAAACAGAACCCTGGTGCTACTCCCAGGCTCATCAAAGCAGAAAAATCAGCCGATCAAAGGCTCCGCAAGCCCAGAGGAGCAGAAGGACACACAGTGACAGGTGGGAACCCAGTTTACAGCCTCCTCAGGAACAAGGCTGGCACTGTCTGGCACTTTTCCAGGGCTGTCCCAACACAGCCATCAGCCCCAGTGTTGAGGTGTGAAACCCATCACTGTGAGGCTTTGGGAGCAGATCCGCAGGCCACTTTTTGGACCAAGGGAATTGATACACAGGAGTTTGAGTCCCATCATGTGATGGAGGAGATGAGCATTTTTTTTTTTATTTATTATGGACAAAATGTGTGTCTGAGCCAAACTGCTGGAGGGATCCACATTGCACATATGAGTGTGTTTGTATGTGTATGGAAAAAATATATATTCTCACTCAGCCAGAGAACAGGATGAGGCCATTGATGCTGTTGATGTTTGTGTGGCATCCCTGTAACCACAACAGACACACATGCAGGTGATTCCTACACTGATGCCTGGTCTCTTCATCATTAAATTATTTGATTTGGTATTTACTGTTAGTGGGAGGCACATTATGCTGGATCCAGTATCTGAGAGAGGTGAAGCTTCTGCAGCTCCCTGTCCCCAGTGAGGCTGAAGCTGTGTGGCCCCAGCAGACACACACGTGTTCTTCATAGAAGCCTGTCGAGCTATGCAGCTACAGACCTCGCTGCCCACACGGGTTCCAGACCCCGGATCCTTGCTCCCCGCTGTGTGCTGCATCTGCTAAATATCCAGAAAGGGAGAGAGAAAACCCTTCTTGTGGAGAGAAGACTAGGGAATTGTGCCTATGATATTGTTCCTTCAGGAGATTTGCATCCCCCTGCTCCTCTGGGATCTCTCCGGCTGAGAGCGTGACACGCAAAGCCTCTGTTTCAGCATCCCTGTTACTCAGTGGTTTGGAGAGGTGAGAGACTGCTGTCTGCAGCCCTGCAGGGAGGGCTGCTTGTCTTTCCAGGGAGACCTGACTCCTCAACAGCAAAACCATTGTTCCCTCTCTGGCCAGGCTCTTCTCTCAGAGGAGAATCAGGGATATTCTCTTTCATCCAGGTCCTCGGATAACGCTGGATTTTTTAAAGCCTCACTTCCTCAGTTTCCACCTAAAACAAAAAAATAGATTTTTTGCCCATCTGGTGATGAAAGAGCCCCAAAACCTTATCAAAAGGCTGCTGGCAGATTGGACATCAAAAGCTGAGGATGACAATCCAAAATCAATAATGGTTTTTAAGCCAGGCCTGATGTGGAGGTCTGGAATCAGCTTGGAGCAGAACAGGGGGTGCGCCAGCAACTTCAGGGTGACACTAAGGAGCAGTTCTAAATTTCCATGTGAGTCAGGGACACGGACCATTGCTGTCACTTGGGGTGGCAGCATTTCCCTGTGCCTTGGAGATCCAGACATGTGCTGGGCAGCAGCGATGACCTCTTTCCTGCCTGAGCACCTGAGGCTGTACCTGGGGAGCCTTCCCTTGCGCTGCATGGCAGGTTTGGGGCTGCAGAGCTGCCAGCCCATCCCTGGGGTTGCACAGCAACTCCTCACCCTTTATTAAACATTGCACTTTGCTTTGGATGCTGCTTCATTTCTAATCAAACCTGCTTGCTGACGGTCGCCTCCAAGCTCCCAGGCTCCACTGCTGAGGGCTCCTGTGGTTCTGGCATCACTGAAGCAGGGTTTCTCCTGTGCCTTTCTGCCTCACAGTCCCCACAGCAGAGCTGAGCCTTTCTCATCTGGCAATAAAGAGGGAGTAAAACAGATGGGAACCATCAGCAGGACTTCCAGCCCCAAGGAGAGTTGGCAAGACAGCAAGCTGTTGATAATCACTCCAGGGTTTCCATCTTAACCAGACATCTTCCTCCTCATGAGTGCTACTGCTAAATTTGTGACAGTGCATTTCACTGCACCCTCGAATGGGTCAGCTATGCTGTCTGGGCACTGTCTGAGCCCTGCTGGGACGCTGTGGTCCTGTACAGGCATGAGCAGGTCTGCAGCTGACTGCCCCTGGTCCTGGGGTAGAGGACCTTAGAGGTCTCTGCTCTCGTGAGACCTCACCTGGAGCCCTGCATCCAGTTCTGGAGTCCTCAGCAAAGCAAGGACATGGAGCTGTTGGAGTGAGTCCAGAGGAGGCCATGGGGATGATCTGAGGGCTGGAGCATCTCCTGTACAAGGACAGCTCGAGAGAGTTTTTGTTGTTCAGCCTGGAGAAGGGAAGGTTACGGGGAGACCTTAGAGCAGCCTCCCGTACAGAAAGGGGCTCCAGGAAAGCTGAGGAGGGGCTCTGCATCAGGGGGTGCAGGGAGAGGACCAGGGGGAATGTTTTTCAGCTGGAGGAGGGGAGATTGATACAAGATCCTAGGGAGAAATGTTTTCCTGTGAGGGTGGAGAGGCCTTGGACCAGGTTGCCCAGAGCAGTGGTGGCTGCACCATCCCTGGAGGGGTTCAAGGCCAGGTTGGATGGGTCTTTGAGACCCCTGATCCAGTGGGAGGTGTCCCTGCCCATGGCAGGGGTGTGGAACTGATGGGCTTTGAGGTCCCTTCCGACCCAAACCATTCCATGACTCTAAACGGCCCTTCTGGGATATCCCCTATGAGAGCAAACTCACTCGAGTGTCCTAAAACAAGACTGGAAGGAGGAGCTGTTGCTTTCTGGTTGTTCTCAGGGGGTGTTTTATTTGGATCAGACTGAGGACAGATAAATAATCTGCATGCAAAGTGCTTTTCTCATGCCCAGCTGGCTCACATGACAGCTACAGGAATCAGGGAGCCGGGGAAGGTTTATTATACCTGGGATTATAGAAGTGTCTGACAACTGCTTACTGTAAGCTGTCCAGAAGTAAAGGATGCTCTGCATTTTGATGAGAGCCCTGCATGAGCGAGCAGCAGCAGAGCCAGGGAAAGGCACCGCGGGGACTTGCTTTCCTCGTGGACCTGAGGGCTTGACGGCATCAGGAGGGTGGCTTGCAGGCTGTGCTGGGCAGGCAGGGAGAATGCAGGAGGTTGCTGACAACAGACAGGGAGAGGATGCAGCTCCAGCTGGGTGGAGGAGCTGGAAATAACCTTTTGTGAACCGTTTTTAGCAGTTAATTTGGAGTTGTGTTTTGCCAGCAAAACTTCCGCATGCTGTCTATCTCTCTTAGCAGAAGCCTGTTATTATTGAGAAATGAAGCAGTCCTTACGCAGTCCTGCAGCAGCACAGAGCCAGTCATGCAGCAGGAGGGATGCAAGCAAGCACAGAGAGCAGCCTCAAAGTGCCATTATTAATTCACGCTCACATTCATTGTAATAAGACCTTGAATCGTGGTGAATTCAGCTGGTGTTAACCATTCGGCGCAAGCAAGGGACTCTCCAGGGGAAGAGGCTTGTGCAGAGGAGCCCACTGGCTTAGAAGGTGCAGCTCCAGGCTTGCTCAGCTAAGCAGGAGTGGAGTTGTACTGGTTTGACTGGTTCCCTGGCAGCAGTGGTGGCTTTGCTTGTCATAAGCGCCCTCACAGTCCAGTTAGTGGACACACATATGAAGTCATCTCAATCCTGTAGACTGAGATGGCTGTGGATCTTCACTGCATGCCTCAGATCCTCTCTTCCAGCCTTCCAGCCTCCCTCAGCTCTCACTGCAGAGTCCACACCAGAGGCAGAGGTTTCTTTTTGGCAAGGAAGGGGTTTAGTGCCCCAGTACAGCAGCCCTTCATCCTGTAGATGTTGCCTGGAGATTCCCACTCCCTAGGAAGGGTGATCCCTGCTACCCAGTTTGCAGGGCAGCACGCTCAGCCCAGCAGTTTGGGGGAAAGATGGACAGGTCCTGGTCCTGTGCTGAGTTCAGAACTCTTGTGCCTTGATTAAAAGACACTGGTAATTTGAAAAGCAGCTTTGAATAGAGTTTTAAGCTAAAATCCCTCCTCTCAGTGTGCTGGGAGGACTGGTCCTGATAGCCAGGAGAATGAGCATAAATTGCAGTGGCAAGAGCTGCCAGCAGAGCACTTGGATGTGCAGCTCGAAGGTGTGCAGGGTGCAGCAGGCACTGTAATGCATGGCCCAGGGGCAGGGTGTGTACAGGCACAGGGAAACACAGGGAATCAAGCAGAGCAGCTCCACGCACGAGAGGTTTTTCAGGTTTTGTGAACACGGGTGGTGTTGCTCACACTTGTGCATGGGGTGCTTCTCACACATCTTTGGCTCAGGGCACAGCAGAGGGGGCTGCATACATGTGCACAAGGTGTGGACTCACATGGTCTGGAACATAGAATCATGATTTGGGTTGGAAGGGACCTAAATACCCATCCAGTTCCAACCCTGTGCCCTGGGCAGGGACACCTCCCACTGGCTCAGGGGCTCAAAGCTCCATCCAACCTCATAGCAAAACATTTCTCCTGAAGATCTCATCTCAATCGCCCCTCCTCCAGCTGAAAATTATTCCCCCCGGTCCTCTCCCTGCACCCGCTGATGCAGAGCCCTTCCTCAGTTTTCTTGGAGACTCTTTCTGTACTGGAAGCTGCTCTAAGGTCTCCCCTCAGCCTTCCCTTCTCCAGGCTGAACAACACAAACTCTCTCAGCCTGTCCTCGTGCAGGAGGTTCTCCAGCCCTCAGATCATCTCCATGGCCTCCTCTGGACTCACCCCAACAGCTCCATGTCCTTGCTTTGCTGAGGACTCCAGAACTTCCAGGTGGGTCTCACCAGAGCAGAGGAGCAGAATCCCTTCCCTGGTCCTGCTGGTCCTGCTGCTTTGGATGCAACCCAGGATACTGTTGGTTTCTGGTCTGCGAACACATGTTGCTGGTTCATGCAGAGCTTTTCGTCCACCAGCGTGGCAGGAGCTGTGGCTCATGGACACACAGGGGTGGATAAAGAGGCTATAAAATCCAGGTACAGCAAGGAATTTCACACACTCCCATGCACTCATCCACTACACTGGATCTTTCATCAAGGCTTATAACTCAAAATAGATAATTTCTTTATAAAGAAAAAAGGGGAAAACACGCCTGTGACAGTGGGTATGTTTGGCACAGGTATTTCTGCAGCAGATCCACAGCTCATCTTCCTGCCTGACTTCCAGCCACGCTGCCAGCAGGACAGGCTGAGGAGAACGAGTCTTGATGGCTGCTGACAAGTCTTGGAGAGAGAATTTAATGGCAGTCCCAGGAGCTGGAAACATTTCTTGCCTGCTGCTGGGTCAGGATTAGTGACAGTGGCAGCAGGGTGTTCTTGCCCACCCTCTCCAGGCCAGCTGTGGAGGACATCTGTGCGTGCTTTGCTCTGTTTGCCTGGGGTATCACCCCAGCACTGGGGATGACCTGGCTGCTGTCCCATCAGCAGCAGCAACATCAACATCACAAATGTAATGGGAGCAGTTTCTGGAAGGTGATTTTCCAAGCGGATGGTGCCTGATGGGACCAAGATCGGTGATTTGAACAGAGCTGTCACAAGGGGAGGGACAGGACACCCCCACCAGGAGAAGATGGACGCAGTTTAGGAAGAGGGGAGGAGAACAAGGAGGCTCTGACTGTTCAAACCTGCAGCCCAAGGACACAGTGGGTTGGGAGCAAGTATGAGTCTCTCCCCTCCCATCCACAAAATGCTGCTGCAGAGCTGGGCACAGGGAGATGGTCCAGACCTGGCTTGGCCGGTCAGGGACAGTAAATCCTTCAGTAAATGTTCTGAGAGCAGAACATTTGCATTGTTTTTCTGGCCTTTTCTGATGTATTAATGAAGTGCTTTGAGGCATAGCAGGAACAAATACGCTTCCTCAGCACGGCTACTCGGGGCGATGTCTGTGAAAGGCAGCCTGCTCTGCGTGCTTAGTTATTAAGATACATTATTTACAGAGAGATAGAGAAAAAGTAAGACGTGCGCTCAGTACTGACTGGTGTGATGCTATAAGCCCTGGCTAAGGTGGGATCGTTTCAGAAATATGCATTTTAACAAGGCCAGGGGCAAAGTCACACATCGAAGGCTAAGGAGGGTAGGTCATGCTCCTCTGATGGTAAAAATGATGGAAAGCAGTGCCCTTCAAAGAGGATTGCAGGTAGCTTGTGCGAGCAAGGGGAGCCAAGGAGGATATGACCTCCCTGTCCATGTGTTCAAGGCCTTGCAAAGATGTTAATGTGGCCTCTGCCTCTCAAAGCACCAAGATGTTCATGGTACATTAAGGTGATGCCTGTGTTGGGGTGCTGTGTGTAGCATTGCTGGTGAAGGTCAGGCATGAATGACTCTGTCAGGGAAGGCAAAGACCCTGCAGACCCGAGCCGATGCCTTGCGTCTCCTGAGGTGTCACTTAGACAGTATCATAGAATCATAGAATCACCAGGTTGGAAAAGACCCACCGGATCATCAAGTCCAACCATTCCTATCAAATACTAAACCACGTCCCTCAGCACCTCGTCCACCCGCCTCTTAAACCCCTCCAGGGAAGGGGACTCAACCCTCTCCCTGGGCAGCCTGTTCCAGTGTTCCAGTAGGTCCACAGAGTTGTGACCTGAGCCCCACTACCCCGGCACAGTCCCGTCATCACCATCACTTCGTCCCACAGAACAACCAGAGCATTTCCATGCAAGGCAAAGCATTGAGAAAAGATGGGTGCAGGGATGCAGGGCGACTCCTTAATCCTTTACATCCCTTGTGAATGTGGAGGCTGTGTGCTGTGCAGGATAGAAGCGAAACTATGAAACCATCTATGTGGCCATTTGAGCCTGGAGCCAGCTTGGAGCGTCAGGATGGCCACCTCAAGGAGGATGTGGGTGATGCTGACCAGTGGTTGCAAGGCTCTCACTTGACTTGAGCATTGGCTTGAGACACCTGGAGATGCAAATGCTTGTTTGTCTAGAGATGCCTTGCTGTGGTGGAGTCCTTTTTCTGATGCCAAGGTGGTTCTATGTCCCTTTCCTCATGCAGCATCCATGTGTTGGTCACTCCTCTGTCAGATCCCAGTTTCTCACTGCACGCTCTCAGAGGTCCAGGTCTTGCTATAGAGTGAGGTGGAAGAGTTCTGCTGCTGCACGAGAGCAGGCTTTCATGGTGAGCTAATTCCAGAGTCACTAATTTAATGATGATTAATGACAGGTACACCACCCTTTCCTTCCTCCTTTTATCGATTGGGGGAAAAAAAATGGAGTGGAGCCGGAGATTAATTAATTCTCTCAAGTGGAGGGGAAAGTAATCAGACTGAAATCAGATTGAATTTAGGACTGATGGGCGAGCAGGAGGATGTGCTGCATGACACGTAAATGAGTGATGCCCCAGCCCTCGTTGGGTCCAGAGGGATGCTGCTGCTGAGTAGATTCCTCAGGAAGGGCTGGAAAAAGTCTTTATAAATGCAGCAAGCAGAGCTGCAAGGGACATGGTATCCAGGCTGGCCCTGTGAGGATGCTGGTAACTCAGTATGAAGCTTGGCACTCACTAAGCAAAGTCCTCAGGTCTCACCCCTGCCCTGTCTCAGCCTCCACTCCAGTACCGTGTCTCTCTTTGCTACAGATTCCATTGCAGCATCACCAGGACTGGTTCAGCGCTGCTGCGGAAAGGTACATCCTGCAAATCTCTGTGACTGTCGCTTGTTTTCTCCCTGTTTTTCATGGCTGCTTCACCTGGGAATACCAGTGCAGGGCTAATCAGGGCTGGGGGGGGGTGGTGTGTGTGGTAAGCTGCTAGGTATCAAAATGCATTAAACCTACACATCTTCCAAGAACATTTATTTCACCTTGAGAAAACATCTCCTCCCCTCTTTGCCTGCAAATTGGTTCACTAGCAGGGCAGAACTGAGTCTGAGAGCTCCCTGAGGCTCTGGGCTGCAGCAATCTCCCAAGTATTTAAGCGTGACTAATTGGCTTGTGCATACCATACCAGGGATTTAAAACCTGTATCCTATTCAAGTCCTGGTCAGGCCCACAACTGCTTAATTTCTAATCGCATGCACGCTCAGCCATCAGCAAGTGAGGTCTTCCAGAGTGCCTTTCCCTTCGTGGCCCAGCGCAACGTCGCCTCCTATTAAGAATGGGACCATGAGTCCTAAACCTGTGACCTCAGTGAAGCAGTCAGTGGTACCATGTCAAAATCTTTTGACGTGATGCTTCAAAAAAAGAACCTTAAAGAAACTGAGCTGTCGTGAATACATGCAAATAAACAGTCATTTTTTCATTACAAAGAGAGGTTACCGACTGAGTCCATTCTGGGATGCGAGCAATCAACTTTTTCATAAAGGACCAGAGAAAGTTTTCTGATGACGCAAAAATCTCCAGATTGGTCAAGGCTGGGTCAGGTCAGGTCAGCATGAGCCAGTCTGTCCTCAGATGGGCTACATTAGAAAAACCTCACCCGAAACATCAAGGAAAGTCATCATTCCCTCTTCTCAGCATCCAAGGAGCCCCAACAGAGCCCTCTGACCAGTTTTGGCCGTGTTACAACATGAGAGATGCCAAGTCCAATGGAGACCAGCTAGATGGCCAAGACCTGGTGAACAGGGCATGGAAAAAGTGACCAAAGAATTACATTTGTTCATCGCCAGGAAGGGAGAGATGAGTGAGACCTAAATGCATCTTTCACTGCCTTGAGTGGAGGTTTTAAAGGAGGCAGAGCCAGTAGCGTAGAGGGAAAGAGAAGGACACAAGGACAGCACCCAGCTTGATGGGAAATCATTAAGAAGTTCTTTCCTACGAAAGTGATGCAGCCCCAGGACAGGAGCTCAGGGAGCTTCTGAGATCTCTGTCCTTGGAGGTTTTCAAAACTCAAGCAGACAAGACCCTCAACAATTTGTTCTGACTGATGTTGGGAGGTGACACCAGCAGTATAGCCCAAATGACTCTTGGAGTTCGCTGTTAGTGGGATACGAGAGGTCTCAAGGACAACTTCTGGACAACTCTAGGACTGTGGGGAAGTGAAAAGGCAAATACAGTCTTGGAAATGGTTGAAAAGAGAGGCAAGAGCAAACCAGTAACCTAATAACTGTTCCTGTCCAGCAGAGACTCATTTACACACTCACTGCCTTATATGCCCTGGAGACAAAGATGTGTGAGTTGACTGGAAGTCTTTGGGGAGACCTCAGGGGCAGAAGAGGGAGGGGACAGCAGGCAGGTGGAAGCAGGAGACAGGCATGGAGATGAGGGGGGAAGAACCTCCTTCTAATGTCCAACCAACCCTTCCCTGGCAGCTTCCTGCTGTTCACTCAGATCAGAGAGAAGAGCTCAGTGCCTGCTCCTCCTCCTTGCGTGTGGAAGCTGCAGAGGGTGATGAAGGAGGGTTAGGTTGAACATTAGGAGAAGGTTCTTCCCCCAGAGGGTGGCGGAACCCTGGAACAGCTCTCCAGGGCAGCAGTCACAGCACAAAGTCTGACAATATTCCAGAAGCATTTGGCCAAGCCCCTCAGCCCCACGGTGTGAATGTTGGGGTGTCCTGTGCAGGGACAGGAGGTGGACTCGATGAGCCTTGTGGGTCTCTTCCAGCTCAGGACATTCCTTGCTTCTGTGGTTCTGTGCTCTCCTCTGAGTGGGAGAGGGCTTTGCATGGGAGCTTTGGCCCAGCTCAGAGGCAGGAGGGGTTCACCATTTCTTGTTGATAATCAAGAGTGGGGAGTGTCCTGCTTGGTGCAGAGGACGAAGGGAGGACACACTGTCTCTCCTGGTGGTTCTGCAGCGGTGCTGCTTTGTGATAAAAGTTCAATAAACTGAAAGACACACTTTCCATTCCATTGGTAATTAACTTCTGCTGCTCTGTTCCCTCCTAATTGTCTCTATTACTCCAGATAAAGTGGGAATCAATTGAAACCAAAGTCTGGAGGCTGCAAGAGCCACAATTAATTAATTATCTCTCTCTTGTATGCAGCCTTCATCTGCTCTCAATGAAACAAGACTGGCTGGTCCTCACATGGGTCCTGGGCCATCCATGGGTGCTAAACTCCACAGAGCTGTTCACAGGTGGCAATTGCCCAACCTTTTCAGCCTTTCTGCTGTTTTTCCTGCACAAGGACTCGTGATGCAGACCTGCGTTTCCAACACCAGGCTCACTCCTGCCTTGACCTTTGGTATGATGTTAACCTCAAGCCTCTTTGTCCCCTTCTCCTTCCTTGGGAAACTGTTCCCCTTTGTGTGTTTATGAATCTCTTAATTTCCCGTGTCACCGCGGTCACAGGCGGTTTATGCAGATTCGATCTGCTAACAGAATTGTCACTGAAATTGGATAATCCCTTTCGATATTTAAAAGATCATGGTCTCCTTTCTCAACCCAGGTTGCGTCGGGCCAAGGGCTCAGTGCTCCTCTTCTCCCCCAAATCCTCCCAGCACTGCTGGCAACCTCTGGATCTGGAGATAATAATGATGGAAGTAAGATCTTAACACCGCCTTGTACGTCACTGTCTCTGCTGCAAACGCTCTGTCTGGCGCATTGTGCGCCTGCATTAGCCACAGACTATTGGGAATCAAATTAGATTAGAGGAAAAAAGAGATATCAACTCCCCTTGATCTCGGAGGTTTGAGCCCAATTGTTTGTGACGAAGATCTGCACTAAGCCTGATTTGAGAGGCACATACAATTTGCCTGGAGTGAAACAAATTAATGGAAAAGCCTCTCAAATGAGGTAAATCCATTTTGGGGTCTTGGTCATGCTTGTTAGGCCATAACTGCTATCTTCCACTATGATAAACCACACTTTTAGGGCAGCACTGGGCTACTTCGCAAAAAATCTAAACATTTAAGTAGGATTTAACAAGTTTTAAAACTCCTGCATTGCCATCAGCTTTTCCCTAAGCCGCAGAAATGCTGTTTTAATCATCGTGCAACGGTGTTGCTAGGTTTTAAAAAGCTGCTAAGTGGACCAGTTTCTTGTAAAAAAAAAGAAAGTAGCATCCAAATGCAGAAAACAGAAAGGGGCTTTAAGGTCCTCAGGCCCTGACCCAGGTTCCCCAGAGCAGTGGTGGCTGCTCCATCCCTGGAGGTGTTCAAGGTCAGGTTGGATGATGCTTTGAGCAACCAGATCCAATGGGAGGTGTCCCTGCCTATGGTAGGGATGGGAACTGGATGGACTTTGAGGTCCATTCCAATCCAAACCATTCCATGATTCTGTGATGATCCAAGGGCTGGAGCATCTCCTGTGCAAGGACAGGTTGAGAGGGTTGGGCTCGTTCAGCCTGGAGAAGAGAAGGCTGCGGGGAGACCTTAGAGCAGCTTCTAGTGCTGAAAGGGGCTCCAGGAAAGCTGGGGAGGGGCTCTTGATCAGGGAGTGTAGGGAGAGAACCAGGGAACGTTTTTCAGGTTGCTGACAAATGCATACTGGGTTTTGGAATCTCAAATCCTCTTTTTCCTGTTTCAGTGCTATAAATGGATTCCAGCCAGGGGCTCCCTGTGCTGTTCTCCCTTCTCCACCACCCAGCCAGCATCTCCCACAGCTCTCACAGGGTGGGTGCATGGAGTTCTGGAGAGTGACAGGGCTGGGGATGCCACAGCATCCCTTGAGGACCTGAGTCCACGGGGCTTAGTGGTTGCTTAAACAAAAGCGATTAATTTTCACAGCTGAAAACCCTCTCCACTTCATCTCATTTTGCAAAAAATTGCTGATAAAGCGCCACAAACTCCACGAGGAGAAGAGCTACCTTGACAGTCAGACGTATTCACTCTTTTTTTCCCAAGCAATCCCCCTAGGTGTCTGGCAGAGCAGAGCTGCCTTTCCCCTGGCACAAACATTTCCAGCCCAGAAGATGTTGGGGCTGTGTCTGTGGGGAGAGGACACCTGGTCCCACCTCTGTGATGAGGAGCTGTGGCTGAAAAGGATGAGGAAACCTCAGCAGCAAAGCCAGGGTTGTTTGTTCACAAATACCCGAACAGCCTCCTGTTTTGCAAGGGAACCGAGCAGGGGGTGGGGGGTGGGAGGACTTGAAAAGCAAATGAACTTATGTTTTATGCTTTTTAAGATGTCTAACAGAGTACAAAAGTTCATCTTTAATAGGAGGGCAACACAGAGTGCTTAGAGCTGCGGTTTGACACAGATACAGAGCTCAAATGCCTTTGAAGTATCTTCTGATTCCTCATTCTGCCTGAAGTAACTTTAGATTTATGCAGCAGATGGGAAATAGTCCCTCGTTACGTGGCTCTCTACTCCAGCGCTGACTCCAAGATAAGGCAGCCTCATTGCATCTGCACGCCTTAGAAGAGCTCGTAGACAGCGCTTTAGTCTTCAGGGGCCAGAGCCAGTAGTTTGCATATTTTTTTTCTGTTTTCCTCTAAAATTAGGCTTGATAAGTCCAACATGTTGTGAGCATCTTCAAAGGAGAACGAGGGGGAGAAAAGTTTGTCTGTGGAGTAGAGGTGATTCATTTCAATTCGTTTGAAAACAGCTTTGTGTGTTTCCGGGGATGAGCTAGCAGAGAAGCGACAGGGAACGGCCTTGCTGTGACCCCAGCCTCAAACACGTCAACTTTGAAGAAGTTGGTAAAAAAGCTTTCCTGAAACTCTTACAACTGGAACACGCACCCCCCCAGCCACTGCCAGGACCCTCCGAGGGGCGGCAGGGTGCGGGATGCTCCCAGAGGGGGATGCAGGGAGAGGTCAGCATGTGCCGCACGTGCGGTGCTGGGGATGTTGTGGAAAACCAGAGGTGAGGATGATTTCAGCTTCAATGAGCCATGTGCCTGGCTGATATCAGGGGCTGCTCGCATGGTAGCTTGCACTTTACAGTGCCAAAAACCAATACCTGGAACCCTGCATCCAGTTCTGGAGTCCTCAGCACAGGGAGGACATGGAGCTGTTGGAGCGAGTCCAGAGGAGGCCACGGAGATGATCTGAGGGCTGGAGCATCTCCTGTACGAGGTGCTGAGAGAGCTGGGATTGTTCAGCCTGGAGAAGGCTGCAGGGAGAGATTAGAGCAGCCTCCAGTACTGAAAGGGTCTCCAAAAAAAGCTGGGGAGGGGCTCTTGACCAGGGAGGGCAGGGACAGAGTAAGATAGAATGGTCTTCAGCTGCAAGAGGGGAGATTGAGATGAGATCTTCAGGCAGAAATGTTTTGCTGTGAGGGTGGGGAGGCCCTGGCCCAGTTTGCCCAGAGCAGTGGTGGCTGCCCCATCCCTGGAGGGGTTCAAGGCCAGGTTGGATGGGGTTTGGAGCCCCTGATCCAATGGGAGGTGTCCCTGCCCATGGCAGGGATGTGGAGCTGGATGGGCTTTGAGCTCCCTTCCAACCCAAGCCATTCCATGATTCCATGGTTCTATGAAAATCCAGCTTTGTTTTCTCCAGGGGTAAGTGGGGAGAAGCTGATGTACATCAACCTTGTGAGCTTGATTTCTCCTCCCAGACTCACCAGCAGCCACTCTTCCTCCAGAGGCTCCAACCCTCCCAGCCCTACATCTTTTCCTCATGAGGTGAGACAAAGCCCTTCATGTGCTTGCACTGCATGTGCTTGTCTCACCTCTTTGAGCTCAGCCCCTGCAATATTTCTGTGCTTTGTTGTGGTTTAAACCAGATCACGGCTGCCAGGGGTAGATAGGGCAGAGCTATTCTGCCCTGCCAGTTGTCACCAGGAAGCCTTATGCCTTGTATCACAAATTAACTGAAGTAATTGAGGTTGTGCAAACACGATTTATACTGGCAGGATTTGCAGCTGTGTCTGAATTGGCTTTGTTTTCAGCTTTGAAGTTTTCCCCACTGACCAAATGCTGAGGGTTGTGTTGTTTACCCTCGCACAGAAAGGTATCGTTTTACAGGCTGCTTGGAATTTCTCTTTCATAAAAACATAGACTCATGGAATGGTTTGGGTCAGAAGGAAGCTTAAAGCCCACCCAACTCCGATCCGTTGCCATGGGCAGGGACACCTCCCACTGGATCAGGGGCTCCAAGCCCCATCCAACCTGGCCTTGAACCCCTCCAGGGATGGGGCAGCCACCACTGCTCTGGGAAACCTGGGCCTCCCCACCCTCACAGCAAAACATTTCTGTCTAAAGATCTCCCTAAGATCTCATCTCAATCTCCCCTCTTCCAGTAGAAAACCGTGCCAGACTGCCCTTACCTTCTACCTTTGCATCACACACTGGGGAGCTGCTCAGCCCCGGTACCCAACAGACATCCCTGAAATCGCTTGTATGAGCAGGGAGTGGATGGGGGTGGGGGCTCACATTATTGAAACCATCCTTCTCTCAGTCCATCTCCCGTGATGTTTAAGCCTCACGCTTTGTCTCTGATGTCGGGAGCAAGCTGATAGCCACAGCATTAATAACTTGTTTATACAATAATTGCTGCTTAAGATAAATGATTCATAAAGTCCTCCATGGTCCTGGAAATGGTGTAAACAGGGAAACAGCTGGAGGGAAGAAGCAAGATGCTAATGAAGGACCACTGTGGGCAAGTAAATGAATGAAGACTGGGGAGAAGAGAGATTAATCCAGCCCCAGTGCTGGAGAGCATTCCACTTCCAGTGCTCACGTGCGGCACCTGAGCTGTGCAGCCAAGTCCTGAAATAAGAGATCTGCAAGAGAGTCACCAGAAACCATGAAAAGCAGGGAGGATATGAGTGCTACAGCCAGGAGAGAGCATAAGCAGCTCTGACATCTTGGGAATAAGGAAGGAGGTAGAGAGGTTAGGGCTGGACAGCCAGCCCCGAGTAGAATCATAGATTCATGGAATGGTTTGGGTCAGAAGGAACCTCAAAGACCAACCAGTTCTAACCCTGCCATGGGCAGGGACATCTCCCACCGGCTCAGGGGCTCCAAGCCCCATCCAACCTGGCCTTGAACCCCTCCAGGAACGGGGCAGCCACAGCTTCTCTAGGCAACCTGAGCCAGAACCTCCCCACCCTCACAGCAAAACATTTCTCCCTAAGAACTCTTCTCAATCTCCCCTCTTCCAGCTGAAAACCATTTCCCTTAATTGCCTCCCTGCAGTCCCTGATCAAGAGCCCTCCCAGAGGCACTGGAACTGGATGAGCTTTAATGTTCCTTCTGACCCCAACCATTCCATGATTCTATGAAATTTGGAGGACACTGATAAGCGCTGAGGATCTCCCATAGCTCCCACCAGCCCTGACACAGACAGCACCTGTGGAGAGGAAAAGGGCTTCCTCTGCCACTGCTCTCTGGGGACCTGTTTCCTAAGAAATCAGAGGCTGCAGGGAAGAACAAACCAATATGTGGGATTGTTCAATCTCTCACTGAAATTAAAAGAGCTGAAACTCGCCGCCCATAAGGACAGAGGCAGAAATATGTTCCTTTACTGTCTAGAAATTAACTGAAGAAGGGCTGCAGTGCCCATCGCTCAGCTGCTGGGCGTTGAGAGAAATGCGATGCAATGTCAGTGTCTCTTTAAGGCAAGTTCCTGTTGAAGAGAAGAGCAGAAGAGAACACCTGGGAAGAGCAGCTAGGAAGGGTTCTCCAGAGGATGCCACAAAGTTGGTAAGGGGTTGAGAGGGGAAGCTGGATGAAGAGTAGCCAAAGACACTTGGTCTGTCCATCCTGGAGAAGACTGAGGGGAGATCTCATCACACTCTGCAGCTTCCTCACAAATAGAGGAGGAGCAGGCACTGAGCTCTTCTCTCTGGACCTGAGGGATGGCAGGAAGATGCCAGGGGAGGGTTAGGTTGGACAGTAGGAGATGGTTCTTCCCCCAGAGGGTGGTGGAGCACTGGAACAGCTCCCTAGGGAAGCAGTCACAGCCTGACAATATTCCAGAAGCATTTGGCCAAGACCCTCAGCCCCACGGTGTGAATGTTGGGGTGTCCTGTGCAGGGACAGGAGGTGGACTCGATGATCCTCGTGGGTCCCTTCCAACTCAGTGCCTCAGTTCTCACCCCGCTCCAGGTCAGCCCAGTGGCTGTGTAACTGGGTGCAAATCAAAGGCATGTAGGAAGCAGCTTGAGTAAGATAACAAGCTCATTGGGACACTCACATGAGTGACACTGGGGAACAAACCTGACCTTCTGCAGCTGAGGACCTTTCCTACCTTCTAATGAGCTTCTGATGTGGTCAGCACGGCTTTGGGCTGCATCTCAAGAGGAAACCACATGCACTTCACCGCAGAACCATCTTCTGATTACACCACATGCAGAAACCTTTTGGCCCCCGAATTTCAATGCCATGGCCCTTGGTGGAGCAGCTTGTATCTCCCCCTTCCCAGAAAGAAGCCCTTGAAAGGAGCTGAAACCCTGCAGCTGAAACTGTAGCCTAGGTAAAGGTGGGAGCCTGCTGTGGGATGTCAGGTGCAGGCAGGCATGGAAGGACCTTCAAGTTCCTTTGTCTGGTGCAAAAGCTTCTTTTGAAGGACTGCAGATGATGCTCAGCTGGAGGAGCATCCATGCCCCAGGGACAGCTCTGGACTGCAAGTCCAGGACGTAGCCGAGCCTACAGGGACCCTAAAAGCTGGGTGCTCATGCAGCCACCAAGATTTGGCACAAGGAGAAGAGACTAAGCTTCATGCCTAGTGCTGGCTCTGCTGAACCCCAGAAGCCGTGGGACAAATGAAGAAAATGACAGACTAGAGGGAAATTAATAGAGCAGAAAATTTGAAATGAAGTGGAAATAATTCCCCCAGCTTAAGGAGAGCTCCTTGGATGCTTAATTTCAGAACACAACTGTTTTCGTACTGCTAAATTACAGTATCAAAGCAAGGGGCCCTGACTGGATCTTACGGGACATGGGGACGTTTCCATGCATGTGGCCAGTTTCCCCATCTGGAGCAAGGAAGGACTGGGGTATCCTTAGTTTGTGAAAAGGCTGGGGGAGATCAGTGGTGATGGCTGTCTTGGCAAAGCCAGCGTGCTGCATGTTGTCTTCATGAGAATTAGTCCCTTTAACTCGTCATCCCTAGTTTTGAGCCATCTGGAAGCAAGTGGGAGGTAGGACAATGGGATGGGGATCCCTGAGGTGTCTGCTGGCCCCTTCCCTCTGGGAGTTTCAGCTGTGCCAAGCAAAGAGGCTGAGGTACAGCCAGGCTTGGGAGCTGGGGGAGCCAGGAGGGATGAGGGGAGTAGTCGCAATGGGAAGGGAGGATTGGGACCCTCCTGTTTCCTAGAAACCCCTTAACATGCCTGCTGTGTGGGGTCAGGTCCCAGCTGCAGGGCTGGGGTTGTTTAGCCTGGAGAAGAGGAGGCTGAGGGGAGACCTCATTGTTCTCTCCAACTGTCTGAAAGGAGGTTGTGGAGAGGAGGGAGCTGGGCTCTTCTCCCAAGGGACAGGGGACAGGACGAGAGGGAATGGCCTCAAGCTCCACCAGGGGAGATTCAGGCTGGGCATCAGGAAAAAATATTTCATGGAAATGGTCATTGGGCACTGGAACAGGCTGTGCAGGGAGGGCGTTGAGTCACCTTCCCTGGAGGGGTTTAAGGGATGGGTAGACGAGGTGCTGAGGGACATGGTTTAGTGATTGATGGGAATGGTTGGGCTCAATGATCCAGTGGGTCTTTTCCCACCTGGTGATTCTATGATTCTGTGATTCTATGATAAAGGACGTGAGCTACAGAGACCCAGCTCTGCCCTGAGCCAGGACCAGTAGGACTGGGATGAAATCCTCCCCCTGGGCATATTCTCCCTCCAGCGATGTGAGGCCTCTTAGAAAGAAGCCACTGAGAGAAACCAGGTGGTAAAACACACCTCCATGGTCCCTGCTTCCAAGCCCAGCACATGGATCCCCCACCCAGGGCTTGGTGGTAACCCTGGGGCACGTTCTGCTGGCAGGGGTCAGGAAAGTGAGGTGGATATACAGAAGATGCTCTCTCAGATGCTGGAAATCCAGTGGGAAGTCCCCCAGGAGCCGCTGGGAGACAGAAATCAGTTTCTTCCCAGACAAAAGAAGTTTTCAAGGTGTCCTTTAGGCTTCACAGCGCAAAGCGAGATTGATCTGTGCTCGGCCCCCCAGAGAAAATCACCAGGCTGTATTTTCTCTTTCCTCATACATAAACGGGCAGGAGCTGCCCACACCTCCTCGCCAGTGGAGCAGAAGGGAGCCCGGCAGGTCCAGCGAGGCTCCAGAGCATCCCTACCCCAAGCATCAGAGCCACATCCAGCCCTGCCCCAAAGTGAGGGGTTGATTTCCCCCTCTCCCTCGCTGCCTGTGGACTCCTGACACAGCCCTGGGGTGGAAGCAGAGGAGCAGGAGCATCCCTTCCAGAGACACAGCCCCAGATGGCCCCAAGGAGAGAACTGGGAAGAGGGAAAGCAGCTTTTTGCTGCTGAAGACCTGTACATGCTCCAGCGCTCATCGTGCACGCGTGACCACGCAGCCCTGATGGGCCATTCCCAGTTTGGAAACTGGGTTGGCAGCTCCTATGCCCCAGGGCGCTGGGTATCCAGGCAGGGCTGGATGAAAACTTCCATGGGTCACAGGGATGCTGCAAAAAGCCCTGTCTGGCATGAGCGATGCTGGAAGGAGCAGCTGGAGTGCATGGGCTCTGTACTCTTTCTGCTGAGGCAGGCCAATCCTAGAGTCCTTTTTAATCAAGCTGAGTGGAGCTTTCAGCCTTCCCGGGAAATACCTAGGCTTCCCCAGGCTGCATCAACAGCCCTGCCTGCCCTAGTTTTGTCCTGCTCACTGCCGAGCGCTGGCAGAGCTGCCTGTTCCCCGAGCACAGGCAGCTTGGCACAAGGCAGGGAAATTTCCCTCTTATTACAGCAGATGGAGTCCAAAGCCCGGTGAGCGAGAGGAGTGCACCCACCATCCTCTGCATCTCACCAGCCAGCCCAGCAGACCACACCAGAGGGCACAGAACATCTCTGGGCTGGCGATGATCCTTCTACGTAACTTCAGGGTCAATATTCTGCTCTGACAGCCTTGACATGGGCAGCCAGAGGTCTCAGTAACCATCCTATTGCACACATCAGCTTTAGAAATAAATCTGAGCGGCATCAGATTGTGCTTCCCCTTTGATTAAGATATTCCCAGTTCAAAAAGAAACCTGAATTTTCCATCTAGACTGGGCCCCCCAGAGCATCTCCTGCGCTTGGGTGGCCACGACTGGTGCTGCCTCATCGATGTGTCTCCTGTCCTCCCTCTCCAGTGCTTGTAGCATCTAGTGATGATCTGCTGTCGGAGCCACTCACGCTGCCCCTGAGGGACCCCATCCCTCTTCCCCTCTTCCGTGCAGCTTCGAATTGTAGAATCCCCAGGATGGAAAAGACCCACTGGATCATCAAGTCCTACCATTCCCATCAATCACTAACCCATGTCCCTCAGCACCTCGTCCACCCGTCCCTTAAACCCCTCCAGGGAAGGGGACTCAAGCCCCTCCCTGGGCAGCCTCTGCCAGTGCCCAAGGACCCTTTCCATGAAAAATATTTTACTGATGTCCAGCCTAAACCTCCCCTGGTGGAGCTTGAGGCCATTCCCTCTCGTCCTGTCCCCTGTCACTTGGGAGAAGAGCCCAGCTCCCTCCTCTCCACAACCTCCTTTTAGGGAGTTGGGGAGAGCAATGAGGTCTCCCCTCAGCCTCCTCTTCTCCAGGATAAACAACCCAACTGGTCTCCCACCAATGACTCCAGCCCAGTGGATGTTGTAGGGGCAAACCCCTCCCCATCTCCATCAAGGCTTCATCTTGTGTCAGGCCAGCAGGGAGTGGAAAGTCAGATGAAGGCAGAGCAAGGAGAGTGGAAGCAGAACGATGAACCTGCTCTGCTGCCATTCCCCTGGCCTCTGACAAGCAGAGACCCCTCACACTGCCAAAGCAGCACCTGGTGGCTTCGGTGCAATGGCTGGGACAAGGACAAACCTGAGGAGCTGCAGGGGAGAGCATGTGTGCCAGAGAAACCCCTGGCCGCTTGCTGTGTTGTGCCAACAATAGCGTGTAAAGCTCTGTCTGCACGAGAGGAATCGCGTGTCAAGTGCTCCCCGGGGCCACGGTATCGCTGCTTGCCTGCCTCCATCCCTGCTCTCCCTGCATGGGAGGCAAAGGCAGAGCGGCAGAAAGCGTCTGGAAGCAGCATCTCGGCAGGCAGCACACCTGCTGGGCAGGGAGGCAGCAAAGGCTTCTGCCAGGGAAGGGCTGCATCCCCAGGTGAGGTGCTCCCAAACACAGATGCCCCAGGGCAGCAGAGGTGATGGGATTCAGGGGTGAGAACTGGGTCAGCCCTTCGGAGTCTGAAGTGCTGAAGTCATAGAGTCATAGAATCACCAGGTTGGAAACGACCCACTGGATCATCGAGTCCAACCATTCCCATCAATCACTAAACCATGTCCCTCAGCATCTCGTCCACCCGTCCCTTAAACCCCTCCAGGGAAGGGGACTCAACCCCCTCCCTGGGCAGCCTCTGACAGGGACCAAGGACCCTTTCTGTGAAAAGATTTTTTCCTAATGTTCAGCCTAAACCTCCCCTGGTGGAGCTTGAGGCCATTCCCTCTCGTCCTGTCCCCTGTCCCTTGGGAGAAGAGCCCAGCTCCCTCCTCTCCACAACCTCCTTTCAGGGAGTTGGAGAGAGCAATGAGGTCTCCCCTCAGCCTCCTCTTCTCCAGGCTAAACACCCCCAGCTCTCTCAGACGCTCCGCTTGTTCTCCAGCCCCCTCACCAGCTTCGTTGCTCTTCTCTGGACTCGCTCCAGAGCCCCAACATCCTTCTTGTGGTGAGGGGCCCAGAACTGACCCCAGGATTCGAGGAGCGGTCTCACCAGTGCTGAGTCCAGGGGGAGAATAACCTCCCTGGACCTGCTGGTCACGCCGTTTCTGACCCAAGCCAAGATGCAGCATCCCCAAAAGCATCGCTCTACCTCTTCTTCACCTTCTTGCTGGCCACCCTGGTCTGTCCCTTTGGTCTGTTGGGGACAATGAGCAGGGTGGTGGAGCATCCTTGGTGGTGAGGGGATCTAACGATGCTCAGAACTGCAGGTTACACCAGGTTTCACCTCTTTGAGCAAGGCAGTGCCCGGGGAGGACAGGTATGATGGGGACAATGTGTTGTCTGCAAGAGGATGGCAACACAGAGCTCCTTTCTGGGAAGAGCAGCCTCTTTGATATTCTCTGCACGTGCATCCTGGGGCTCTGAGCTGGGGGGAGCTGGGTTCTTGTTTTCTCTCTGCAGAGTGCCTGTCAAAGATGCCCACCTTCGGGAGGACAGGATGGACAGATGGACGTGGCTGGGCTGAGCAATGCTCGTGGTGGGCTGTAGGGAGCTCCCTGTGCTTTGAAAGCCCTCTGACATCAGTGCTGACAGCCGCGGACCTGACTCTCTGCCCTTGCAGAGCAGCACCTGCAGTCTGATTGTCTCCCAGGACTGCTCCCACCACTGATGGACTGGGTTGCGTGGCACAGTTGGGGTGGTGGGGGGCTAAGGTTTGGCTCCTAGAAGCCTCTCCTGTGTCCAACAGAGCCAAAACCAGCTGGCTCCAAGACAGACCCGCTGCTGGCCAAGCCCAGCAGTAGTGGTGGTAGCGCCTCTGGGATTATGTCATTAAGAAGGGTTAAAACTACAGCATAACTGCAACTTCAGCCAGAGAGAGGCGTGTGACTATGGGAGAGAAACAACTCTGCACCACAGTCATGGAAGAAGGAGGGGCAGGAGGTATTCCAGGTGCCAGAGTGGAGATTCCCTTGCAGCCCACGGTGAAGAACACGATGAGGTAGGTTGTGCCCCCACAGCCCATGGAGAGATCGTCCTGCAGCCTGTGGAGGTTACCAGAAGAGCAGATGGATGCCCTACAGAGGCTGCGAGTCTGTGGGAAGCTGCCTCTAGGGTAGGGCCCTGGCAGGACTTGTGGCTCCATGGAGAGAGAACCCCACACTGGGGCAGGTTTTCTGGCAGGAATTATGACCCTGTGAGACCCATGCTGGGTTCGTTCCTGAACCCTTCCTGGGCTGGTAACTCCATCACCTCCCTGAGAAGCCTCTGACAGTGCCCAAGAACCCTTTTGGTGAAGAATTTTTTCCTAATGTCCAATTTAAACCTTCCCTGGTGCAACTTGAGGCCATTCCCTCTTGTTCCATCACCTGTCAGGCAGTTGTAGACAGTGATGAGGTCTCCTCTCAGCCTCCTTTTCTTCAGGCTAAACAAACTCAGTTCCCTCAGCTGCTCCCAGAACCCTTGGGCTTCAGACGCTTCCCCAGTTCCGTTCCCTTTCCTAGATGCACTCCAGGACCACAATGTCCTTCTTGGAGTGAGGGGCCCAACACTGAATACAATATTCACGGTGCAGCCTCACAATACAGGATGGAGTAAAGCCCCATGCACCCCATTGCTTTGCTGGCCTTATAGAATCATAGAATGATAGAATCACCACGTTGGAAAGGACCCACCGGATCATCGAGTCCAACCATTCCCATCAATCACTAAACCATGTCCCTTGTCCACCCGTCCCTTAAACCCCTCCAGGGAAGGGGACTCAACCCCTCCCTAGGCAGCCTGTTCCAGTGCCCAATGACCCTTTCCATGAAAAATTTTTTCATAATGTTCAGCCTGACCCTCTCCTGGTGGAGCTTGAGGCCATTCCCTCTTGTCCTGTCCCCTGTCCCTTGGGAGAAGAGCCCAGCTCCGTCCTCTCCACAACCTCCTTCAGAGGCCAGAACCTGAAAGCTGGTGAGCTCTGACTTTGAGCTTCCCTGAGACAACACTGCCCAGCTCCTGCACCCCAGCCCATGCACAGCTCAGCTCCTGGTTCTCCTCTCCCCTGCTCTTGTCCCGTGCTCCTGCGCTCACAGCCCCACCAGGCAGGGCTTGCCCACATTTTGCATCGGGCTTTATCTCGCTGAAGTGGAGCAAAGCATGAAATATGAATGAGCCACCGTGGCTTGTCGCGTGCTGCTAGGCTGGACCCTGATTCGATTAGCGCTGATGTTTCTTTCATGAGCGAGAGGTTTTCTCCTCTCCGTAGCTCTTTGCCGAGAACGCCCGAGCTCAGTCACGGAAGCAGACGGCTGATTAACCACCCGCTGCCCGCCGCTGCTCCTGCCTGCTGCTCCTGCCTGCCAGCCATCCTCTCCCTCCCTTCTGTCCCTGTCCCTGCCCATCGCTGTCCCCTGCCACCTCCTGCCACTCTGGAGCGAGCCTCGCTGCCTGCAGCCTGCTCTTGCCGCTGCTGCTGCCAACATCTGCCTTTCTCCCTTTTCCTAGGCTGGCATTTGCTTCCGATGCCAAAGGCAGAGTTGTTTCCATGATGCCATGGAACCAGACATGGAGAAGCTCTGCTAAGGGAAGAGGTGTCAGACCCTGCCTGATGTGGAGGCTACGGGTCAAGGTGTGCAGCCAGGTAACCCCTTGCATGAAGGATGCAGCTTCTGCTCTGGAGAAACAGGGCTGGCTGTCCAACAGGCTGATAAATGCTCTCTCTTCAGCAAGATCTTGATGATTTTCCTAATGACCAGGCCTACAGAATAAGCCTGGCTCCTGAGAATTCAGCTGGGCTATTTCAGACAGTTAATTGTACCTAGCAAGGACATTGCTACTGCTCAATTTTTTCAGTTATCTGGGACAATGTGAGCGCTAACAGGCTTCCCCAGAGCTGCTCTGTGGGGCATGGAGAAGGGGACGCAGCACAGATCGTATCGCATCTGTCTCCCTCTCCCCCTGTGTTTTTGTAAGGTAACCTTGAAGGCTGCATGTGCCATCAGCTTTAAAACTTTGCGGATCCCAACTTAGAATCATAGAATAGTTAGGGTTGGAAGGGACCTTAAAAACCATCCTGTTCCAACTGCCCTGTGCAAGGACATCCCACTAGATCAGACTATCCAAGGCCCCATAAAACCTGGCCTCAGCTTGCTTTGTGCGTGATTCTATGATTCTAAGAAACAATGTCAGGAGAGCAGGGGACAAGGGTAAGGGAGGTGGTTGAGTCACCTTCCCTGGAGGGGTTTAAGGCACGGGTGGTCGAGGCGCTGAGGGACGTGGTTTAGTGTTTGATAGGAATGGTTGGACTCGATGATCCGGTGGGTCTCTTCCAACCTGGTTATTCTATGATTCTATGATTCTATGATATGGAAAACCCTGGCACCTGAGCTACAAGTTGTCTTGGGGGCACTTTCCTTCAGTCTGGTGTCCCAAGGTTCATTCCAAGCTTGAAGCAAAGCTTTGCCTACAGGGAGCTGTCACGGGTCTCTCCTTCGTGCCTTCTGGTGGACGCACATAGACACAAGCTGAGGCTGCCACCGTCTTGTCTGCAGGGGCACTGCTACATCGCACGCCTTTTCTCCCGCTGTCATCTCTTTCCATAAAGCCTATGGAAACACGAGCTCCTCAGTGTGTACTGTCCCCTGTCATGTTTTGCTGAAACTCCTGTTCCAGGAGGGGGAAGGACAGGACTGATACAGGCTGAGGGGGATGCTGCCTGGGACTGCATCACTCAGCCCTTGCTGGTAAGAGGTGAAAGGCCTGGGAATGTCTTGGCACGGGGTTTTATAATATTTATTGAGAAGTTCTGATGCTCAGAGCTGTTTCACTCCCTAGGGATTTCACAGGATCCAGCAGGGCTGGTGGAAGGAACCACATGAGGAGCAGCTGCACCTGTAGTCAGGGAAGTGGCCAAACACCAGCAAGTCCTGTTTTCATTTCCAGCCAAAGCTGCAAAAATTTTGCTCAATATTTTTTTTCTTTGCAAAGCTTATCCCGAAGAAGAAATTGCCTCTCTTTATGGAAAGCCCTTTTCCACATCGAGCATGGCTCACCCAGGGCTGTCCTTTGACCTTCCTTGGCTCCTCTGTGCTCTCAGCTCTTCCCGGGTCTCTCAGCTACATTGTGGTTCATCCATATCTGTCCCAACCACATCCCATTCCCTCCTCACTGCCTCCTCCATTCTTTTGAAGGACCTTGTCTCTTGCATAAGATGCTCCTGAACGATGCTAACGCATCAGCGATGGACGAGCATCAACAGAGCTGGCAGAACACCCCTCCTCTGGAGCCCTTGGAGTCAAGGAGGCTGTTGCTCTGCTCCCTGAGACCCTGCAGCATCCAGAGATTCCCAGCTTCCCAGGTTCTCTCCTTCCTGCACCCCAGCACAGAGTCACATCAAAGAGCACAGCTTTTTGTTTAGGTCCTGTTTGAAGTTTGCTGCTAATTTTTGGTATGCATGCAGCGGTGTTGGGCTCATGCTCCTTCACAGAATAAACGCTCGTTGGGTCGCTCTTAAATGATTGGAGACCTCCGATTTTAATCTTTTATTCATCATCTTCTTCCAGCTCAGACACAGAAAAAAACATGTAAATTCAAAACCTGCGAGAATTGAAAATTTCATAAGTGCTACTGACCCTTCACTGGCAGCTCTGAATGTGAGAGAAATAAAGGAATTGTAATGAGGAACTTTATGTTTTGATAACAGGTTTAGAGGAGCCCAGCATTAAGTGGGGTTTCAGCCCTCCTTGCTGTGGGTCTCTGCGGGATGGGGTCAGGGAGGTGTGAGCCGGTGGCTCCTGCCTCTCCATCACCTCCTGCCTTTTCAACACCTCCTGCATCTCCACCCCTTCTCTTCTGCACTGAGAGGTTGGAGTTTACCCAGTGCCCTTGGAGTCTGCCCTGCACGTGTTGCAGCACACATTGGTCCCTAAACTCTTGCCCTACCAAGCCAGGTCCACCCAAAACGTTTTCTTGTGAGGGTGGGGAGGCCCTGGAACAGGTTGCACAAAGCAGTGGTAGCTGCGCCATCCCTGGAGGGATCCAAGGACAGGTTGGATGGAGTTGGAGACCCTCGATCGAGTAGGAGGTATCCCTTCCCTTTATAGGGGTGTGGAAATGGATGGGCTTTGAGGTCCCTTCCAACACAAATCATTCTGTGTTTACACCATACTAGGAAGAGGGAAAGGAATTGAAACAGATGATGAGTATTAAAACTGTGCAAGTGAAAGGCTCTGGGATCACAAAGACATCAGCGAGTGCGTGGAAACAATTTCACTTGCTTTCACTATCAGCAAAACGAAAATCTCTATTGTGCTGTGGCTGGAGCCTACATCAACAAGTGTAAATGCCTTTAACCTTTTCCCAGTGTGGTTTATTTTAACTTCCAAGCACAAGCAGCACGCTGCATTGATAAACAGGCACATGATATAGGGAAGAAGTTAGAAAAGGGCAGTTTTGCCAGCTTTGCCTATAGAAATCTTTCTGGCAGGTAAATATGATCAGTCCAGATTCCTTTTTACACCCAACGGAGAGAGAAAAGCACCTTCGCAAGGCAGAGGATGAAGCGCCATCCACTTCTTTCTTTTCCCACTCAAGGCAACAGATGACTGCTCAGAGGGAGACCTCATAATCCCAGAGACCTGTGTTTCTTCTCTGAAGCCTGTCCCATATTCCCAGCCCCTGTGTCAGAAGATAGGGTTCCTCCCTCCCCAAGCCCAGCTTGCTTGAGGTGGGAAGACCCTGTTCTGCTTGCAGAGCAAGCAGTTCTATCAAACTGTTCATTCTGCGACGAGCTGTGCTGCTATCTCACTCCTTGATGGTGTTTTCCAACAGGTGACCTATGGGATACTTCAAAACCCACGCGGAACTTAACCCATAACCCTTCCAAGGGTTAAGCCAGCAGCTGTGGATGATATTTCTATCTCACATCAGGTTATCTGGAGTAATTTGCTTGGACACGATACTAAACGACTGTGCTAAAAGCGGAGAGAGAAGGAGGTTTGGGAATACAGCTTTCCTTGGCAGACTAAGCTGGTATGTGATCAGACAGGAATCAGATCAGTAAATAGAAAGCAGAGTTCACCATCTGTTAACACCATCCACGGAGCACATCTGACCCCTGCAACCTGCAGAAAGTTGGCACCAACGGAGCAAGGGTGCAGAGCTAAGACGGGTGGCTCCACGCAGGGCTCTGCAGGTGCTCTGCAAGTCCAGACTGCCACCTCCAGGCACACAAAGCTCACAGAGCCTCGCTTGCTAATGACACAGCCAAATCTTGCCTGGACAGCTGTAGAGGAAAAGATTTAGAGATGACTTACGGGTAGCTTGGGGTGTTATTGGGTGTGACTACAAAAGAAAACCTGTTTTATCAGGGCAAGGGCAGCTCTCAACAGTGGAATGAAAGTCATTTGGAGGGCACTTAAGAAGGTATGAAAATCCTGAGATCTGTTTTGAAAAAAGAAGGGGTTATTTGATGTCATACATAAGCCAGAGGTTCCATTACCTCTCCTGAGATGGAAGAGCCTGCCTCTTGACCAGCCTCTTCCCTGCACGGGTTCCCTAAGTCCTGTCCTCTCTGGGGTTGCTACAGTGCCAGTTCCTCTCTCTGACATTAGGGCCCCTCGCTACAAGAAGGATGTTGAGGCTCTGGAGCGAGTCCAGAGAAGAGCAACGAAGCTGGTGAGGGGGCTGGAGAACAAGAGGAGCGGCTGAGAGAGCTGGGGGTGTTTAGCCTGGAGAAGAGGAGGCTGAGGGGAGACCTCATTGCTCTCTCCAACTCCCTGAAAGGAGGTTGTGGAGAGGAGGGAGCTGGGCTCTTCTCCCAAGGGACAGGGGACAGGACGAGAGGGAATGGCCTCAAGCTCCACCAGGGGAGGTTCAGGCTGGACATCAGGAGAAAATGTTTCATGGAAAGGGTCCTTGGGCACTGTCAGAGGCTGCCCAGGGAGAGGGTTGAGTCCCCTTCCCTGGAGGGGTTTAAGGGACGGGTGGACGAGGTGCTGAGGGACATGGTTTAGTGTTTGATAGGAATGGTTGGACTCAATGAGCTGGTGGGTCTTTTCCAACCTGGTGATTCTATGATTCTGTGATGGAGAGAGAGGTGTTCAGGCCCAGGTTGGATGGGGCTTGGAGCAAAGTCATCAAGTGGGAGGTGTCCCTTCCCATGGCAGGGGAGGTGGAACTGGATGGGCTTTGAGGTCCTTTCCAGCCCAAACCATTCCGTGATTTTGTGATTCCATGATCCCTGAGCCAGCCCTGTCCCCAGCCTAGCTGGACCAGCAAGCACTGCCTGTAGTGGGGCTCAGCATTGGGAACACGAAGCAGTGCACAAGGCCCAGACTTGAGGCTCTGTGCCCTGGGCAGGAACCACAGTGGTTGGCCCTTGCCATGACTGCACTTTCATGGCAATTTCTTCCAGAAGAGGAAGAAATGACGTGTTAAAATGTCACAACCCTGGCCTCAAACTCTGCCAGGGGAGGTTTTGGCTGGACACTAGGAAAAAATAACAGGCAAGGAGGTGGAAGAAGGAGTTTTATTATCCAGGAGGAGGTGCACGCTCTGAACATAAAAGACAAACCCTGATCCCCCATCCCCACAGCTGGGAGCAGCCCAGTGACCCCATTCTGCGGGATCTGACCCATGGACCAGCTGGAAACGGAACAGCTCCAACCTCAGATCCTGCAGCCCACGTTACCAGGGTTGTCCAGCAAACCCCAGAGATGCAGATCTGTGGCGCTGACTTTACCTCCACTCTCCCCAGTTTGTCCAGGACGGACTCAACCTGTGTGGAGTTTCAAATGTTGGGAAGAGAGGACGCGGCCAGCAGCCACCCTCCCGTGCTGCAGGGCTTGGATTGACCTTCATCACGAAGCTGACCGCAGGGTGGGGGTACGAGAGGTCATAGTGCAGGACAAAGGGTGCAGTAGAAATTAAACAACACATTGCATCTGTCCCCGGTTACAAAGAGCTTCCATAGGAAGAATTAAAGTGCCCGCCACAGTCAGAGAATCCACCAGGACGTAAGCACCCTGGATGCAAAGCTAATCCAGCCCCTAAAGGCCAGTTTAGCCAGGATTATTGCAGCTGAGAAATGGCTTTAACCCTCCCTCCACCCCCTTGTGCCCAAGCAGCCCTGGCAGGAACAGACCTGGGGCCAGATCTTACCAGTACCTGCATCTGCGTGATGCTGGACTGACTGTGCCAGTGGGAAGGACAGGGTGCTGTGTGCCAGACTTGTCCCAAGTGGTCAGCGTGGCTCCCCCCAACCCTGCTCCCCCTCCAGCAGCCCCCGCTCCCCAGCCATGCTTTCATTAGGTTTATTTTTGCAGTGAGTTCAGCCCCACATCTGAGGCTTCTGTGCTTCGACACCACTTTTTTTTTGTGTACTTAACATCATATTTCAGTAAAACAGCCCCCAAACCCATAGAAAATTGTATTTACACCCCAAAGAAACCTTCCCAGCTCCCACCCTGCCCCTGCCCCAGCCCAGCTGCACCTCTGCAGCCAGCTCCACCTCTCAGAGCGGCTCCACAGCTTTGGAAGCCACTTCTCTAGCACCAGGCAAGCTCACCAAGAGATGCTCATGTGGAAGAGAAAGGAGAGCTGGGGAGGAAAAGCCAGTCACTGGTCTCACCAGCTGGGTCGTGCTGAAGATCCTCTTTGCTCACAGCCCCTGTCCCCAGTCACAGACCTGTGTGCTTGCAGCTGGAAATGTCCCCTCCTCTGTAGATGGCACGGCAGCCCTGGGCATCAGCAGGTGGTGGAGCAGTGGACCAGCTCTTGGGTTTCTGTAGGGCAGTGTGAGAACAAAGTAGAGTTTGGCAGAAGTCTCTCTGTCCCTCCACCATGTGAGGTGGGAGCAAACTCTCCCTCTCCTCTCCGCTCTGGTGCAGCTTTGGGGGAGAGCAGCACGGTTGTTCTGATGGGGGAGAAACCTTAGCTAGTGGCCCTAGAAAACAAGCCTGGGCTGGATCCAGGAGCAGTGCTGGTGGGTTGAAGATGTAGAGAGCTTTCTGCAGCACCCTGGGCCTTCTTGAGGCTCCAGATGGCAGCCACTGATCACCTCTTGTTAATGCTCCATGTCAGCTTGTACCATCCAGAGCCTGGTAGACGTGGACCGTGAAGTTACCTGTAGGCTGGTGTAGTTCAGAAAGTCCAGACTGGAACTGGGAGCATTTGGAGCAAGGTTGTCTCTGCCGTGGGGCAGCCCTGCTCAGCTCAGAGATCCACCTTGTCAAGTCCAAAGGAGCCTTGTGCCATGGCAAGCCCAGTCCTGCTGCCTCTGGTATTGCTGTTGTGCCTGATGCCCCTCCATCTGCAGGTGCAGCTGAGGCCACGCTGTTCTGTGAAGGTGTTTCCACCTGCATAGTTGTGTTGGGAACCCCAGTCCCATTGGGACGCAGTAGAGGATGGAGAGAGGCATGGCAAGTCCCTAGCCTGCTTGGAAGGCTGTTCCCCCTTCAGATGAAGGAAGGTGGTAGCAGGACCATCACGTTTTCTTGAAAGCTACCTTTCCACCGATGCTGAAATCAAAGAGATGCTGTTGGGGCTCCTGGTCCTGCTCTGGTGCCCCTTTTCCTGCTCACCACCCTGCTGCCCCTTTTCCAGGGTAAGTGTTAAGGAATTCCCAGCGTGGGTCGGCGAGGCCAGTGATCAGAGATGTCTCCTAGGGCCGTTTGTGTTCAGCGTCTGGGATCTCATGGCCTGAATGCTGCTCAAGATCTTCTTCTGGTGGCCCATCATGGTGATGCCCAAACTCCGAACGTCCCTGAGAGCAAAGATACTGCCAGATACCTCATGGGCTGGACCTGTGCACATCCCACTTCCCCGTGTGCACATCCCATGGACCAGCCCATTGGCACAAAGCTGCTGCTGCCGAGGCTGTCACTCCCTTTTTCTCATCCTCCCGACGGGGTTGCTGTGACAGCCCCAGCAGGGAGCAGGAGCAGGAGGGGATCATTCCTGACATGCTAGCAGGTGACAAGATCAATGGTCTGAAAATGGATTCAGTTTTAGCAAGATGCCCTCAGATAACCCTCAGTCAGAGAGACAGATGGATGATGAGCCTTCCCCACTCAAAATCTTCCCTGATGTGCATGAGAAACAACGATCAGTATCAGCTCAATCCCTCAGCAAAGATCCCAAGTACAACCCCTGATCGATGCACATGACAGCCCTCTGCCTGCATCTCTCCATCTTCCCTTTCACTGCCTCCTTCTCTACCTGCTGCGCCTCCACCAAGGCATGGACTGTCACATCCTTTACAAGTCGTGGGCGCTACTGTCTGGCAGCTTTACACCTTTTGACAGGGAACAAGTCTCCTCAGAGGCGGGGGAATGTAAGCTCAGGGCAGGAGCAGGTACAGTTGCTGCCTTTTCTAGTATCGCTTGGAAAATCAGCCACCTTGGAGACCCCCTAGGCCAGTGGCAGATCAAGCTCCTTACAGCAGGAGGAGGAGGATGGGTGGTGGGACACGTCTTCCCCAACTCTCCTTACCTAGCCCAGCCTTGGTCACTTCACTAGTAGTGGGCAGGTGCGGTTGGATCTCAAAGGTCTTTTTCAACCAAACAATTTAGTATTTCACAGGAATGGTTGGACTTGATGATCCAATGGGTCTTTTCCAACCTGGTGATTCTATGATTCTATGACTCTAATTCTATGATTCTATGACCTTCTGCTCTCACAGAGGCCCTGGATGGTGTCGCCCTCCCTAAGCAGGGAGCCAGTCCAGTGCACTGAGGTCTGAAGGAGCTCTGAGATGTCCCCCACCTCCACTTGTTTCCCAGTGATCACAGAGAGGGTCCACAGTATGGCACAGCCATGCTAGGGCCCAGATCTCTCTTTTGCAGGGAAAACAAAGGGAAGAAGTACAAGGAGACAGGAACCTCATCTCTGCCTCTGCTTTGATCAGGAGGTTGTATCGCATGACCTCCTGAAGAACCTTGCAATGCAAATCACCTATGAACCTATGGTGACATTGGAGAGCCATCACAGATTGTGAGAGTTGACTTGAGTACTCTCACTCTCTCAGTACACCTGCCACACCTTCTCTCAAAGGTCAGCACAGCCTTGGACGCTGCCTCATGTCTCAACATCATGTTCTTAGGGATGTGCATCTGGCATTAGGAACCAAATAGATTGAGCAAGCCATGGCAGGGCAGTCACTGTTTGCGGTTGATGCAAGACAACCCAAGTGGTCCTGTCCATTCTCCGGTACTCACTCGATGTTCATGCGCATCACCATGCCCAGGGAGGAGTACCCAGCCATGGCAAAGTTGTCCCGGTAGTGCCCCAGCCGGATGGAGTCCAGCCAGTCCTCCACTGTCAAGCAGTTGCCCAGGTCAAGGAGGCTCCTGTTGAAGGGTGTTTGGGTGAACCTGGGAGCAGGATGGAAGGGGTTAGTCCAGGAAGGGTTGATCCTAGGTGTCCAAACTGCGAGGTCCACCTCGAGGTGTTTAAGGGACTGGTGGACGAGGTGCTGAGGGACGTGGTTTAGTATTTGATAGGAATAGTTGGACTCAATGATCCGATGGGTCTTTTCCAACCTGGTGATTTTATGATTCTATGATTCTATGAAAGGGCATCTCACCCTGCGCAGAACAGGGTGGTGGCCATGGTGGGAGCAAGGCAGAGCAATGCAGGACGCTTCACGACACCCACCACGACCTGTGCCCGTGGGCTCCATCCATGGTTTGAGGGGAAGGCACTGCTGCTTGAGCTGGATAGACACATCCCCTCCTAGACGAGGCGGCTGAGGGGAGATCTCATTGCTCTCTCCAACTCCCTGAAAGGAGGTTGTGGAGAGGAGGGAGCTGGGCTCTTCTCCCAAGGGACAGGGGGCAGGACGAGAGGGAATGGCTTCAAGCTCCACCAGGGGAGGTTTAGACTGGACATTAGGAAAATATTTTTCACAGAAAGAGTCCTAGGGCAGTGGCAGAGGCTGCCCAGGGAGGGGGTTGAGTCGCCTTCCCTGGAGGGGTTTAAGGGACAGGTGGACGAGGTGCTGAGGGACATGGGTTAGTGATTGATGGGAATGGTTGGACTCGATGATCCGGTGGGTCTTTTCCAATCTGGTGATTCTATGATTCTACTCGCTGCTGCCCACACGTACCAGCTGTCACCCTCTGCTCCTGGTGGCAGCTTGAGGAGCCCTTACCGGTTCACGGTTGCCGTGCACTTTAAGTGCTCAGGGTTGCGGATGAGCTTGTCCAGGATGCCGACGATCTGCGAGAAGCGCGGCCTCTCACTGCGGTCCTTCTGCCAGCAATCCAGCATGAGCTGGTGCAGGGCGGTGGGGCAGCCCATGGGCGCAGGCAGGCGGTAGCCTTCCTCCACTGAATTAATGACCTGGAAGGGAGACACAAGCCGAAGTGGAGCTCCACTCCTGCCCGACCTCGAGCAACCCAGACAGCGGCGCACAGGGAAGATCTGCGGTGCACAAGCTGCTGGGGCCATCAGATGGGCAAGCAGGGCAGGTGCACACAGGATTCGTGCTAAATGACAAGCACGTTTTCAGTGAGCTCTGTGCAGGGTGGATGCCAGATACATACAAGAAATCACTGCAGTGACAGCAGATTTAGTCAGTGGCCCAACAGGGCAGCCACGAGGGCTGCACTCACAGTCAGTTGCTTTATAAGCAGGGTTCAGCAAGGCTGGAGAAAGCCCTGGTCAAAGGAGCAGCAGAGCAGCGGAGGCAGCGTAACCACTGTGTCTGTGCTCTATTGTCACCAAAGCCACTTTGGAAAATAATAGAAGCATTTGGGAGAGAGGCCCCTTGGGACCCTCTGAGCAGGGAGGAGGCAGACAGGTTTATGGTACCTGTCGGTGAAAAAGAAAAAAAAAGAGTCCTGTGGTTCTACAGAGTCAAAATACTCATTTTATTGCCCTCTTTTGGAGACCTTGCTCCCAGGTTGTAGTTGGGGTATAACTTATATTTTCCTACTGTTTTGATGCTACTTTTTAGGTGAGAGTGGGTCCCCATAACAAGCCCAAAGCCACTGCCAGGGGCGCAAGCCTCATGTAGGCAGTGGAAGGGTCAGACCCCCAGCACCGGGCGCAGGAGGGACTGGTGGGAAAACACAGTGGGGTTGCTCTGATCCTAGGGAAGCCCTGACCTCTTGCAGGGAATGGGAAAGGTGGCACAACACACGCTGAAGCTCTCAGTGAGCAGAAAGGTTTGTACAGAGCTGCTGATAGGGATGGGGAGACCCATAGTGCACACAGCCCGGCGCAGCCAGGAGTCAGCGTGCTGTGAAGGGAAAGGCTGCGTGGTGCAACGATGTCCCCATGGTGGGGACAAGAACACCGTGCACAGCCCTGTGAGGCTGTGGGAAGAGGCCAGGGCTGCCCTTCGGGTTCTTTTTCCCCAGCTCCCCAGACTAGGCTGGCTTAAGGGAGGGCAGGAGGAGAGGCAGACTGGCCCGCATCCACTCACGTCCCGGTTGGTCATGTTCCAGTACGGGCGCTCGCCAAAGGCCAGCACCTCCCACATGACGATGCCGTAGCTCCACACATCACTGGCTGAGGAGAACTTGCGGTATGCGATGGCCTCTGGAGCCGTCCAGCGAATGGGGATCTTCCCTCCCTGAGAAAGGGAGCAACAGTGGAGGCTCAGAGCATGCAGGGCTTGGGCATCTCTACATCTCTGCAGCTGGGATGGTAGATTAGACAAAGGATATGGTGGGGTGGCATCTTCTGGATAGGACCAAGGATGCAGTCCTGGATAGACACATCCACTCCTAGAAGAGGAGGCTGAGAGGAGACCTCATTGCTCTCTACAACTACCTGAAAGGAGGCTGTGGAGTGGAGGGTGCCTAGAGGCAGCCTAGAGGTGTACCTTCAAATTATTTCCAGTAGAGCAAGGAAAAAGCTATGCTGCTCTACAACATCTTCTTCATGCATAGTTCTGGCCCTCAGTGTTCAAGAGAGAGGAATTCGGAGTGATGAGGTGGAGTCAAAGCCTTGCTTCACGACTTGGCTGAAGCCAGTCAACAACATGAAGACCATGTTTTCCAAGCTGGGCAACTGTGTGCTGACCCCTCAGAGCCGCAACAGTTTTGGGCCCTGCTCTGCATTGCTGTGAGCTCTCCCAAACTAGCCCAGATCTCTTTCTGCATCTCTAGCCCTGGTCCTTTTGTAAAGTGATGCTCAAACTCCACAGCTACAGCTCCAAACTGGCCCCCATTAAGAACTGCCTGTCTCCCTTATCTCCCAGCCAGAGGAGCACAGTAACACTTTTTGTGGCTACAGAAGTGCAAAAAGAGCACACTCCCTCGATGTATTTCATTTCCTATCTGGTGACCTCTAGCAGAGAAGCAGCTAAAACTCCAGAGTTGTCAGGTTGGCCAGAAAATCTTAAAATAACCTCACAGATAAAAGTGCCCTATGTAAAAAAAAAATCATCTGGAATGTAAAGCCAATTCCCACCCTTGCAACCCTTCCCGAATGAGGCAGAGTCGCATGGGAAGAGTACAACTGAAGAGCGTGCTGGGACACTGATGGCTGTAGGACAAATGAAGGAGTGGATGGAGCTACACAGTCTAGGGAAGGGCTCCAACAGGGACATGGGAGTGTCACTGTCAGGTGAGCCATGCGTGAGCACAGGAGCTGCTGGCTGGACAGGTTTGGTCATCTTGCTGCTCTCCCACCCTCCTTCTCATTTTTATTTCCTGCACACTTCAGTTCTGAGGTTGAAGGACAATGCATTAAAGTTCAGAAGCACTTTGGACTCGTGCCCCTGATCCAGATAACATTAGTGAGGTGACTATTTCCACTCCTTTCCTACCTATTTTGACTTGACCTGAAAGGAGGTTTTGGTGAGGTGGGTGCTGGCCTCTTCTCCCAAGTAACAAGCGGTAGGATGAGAGGAAATGGCCTCAAGTTGCACCAGGGGAGATTTATATTGGATATTAGGAAACATTTCTTTACTGACAGAGTGGTGAAGCCCTAGCAGAGGCTGCCCAGGGGCAGTGGTGGAGTCTCCATCCCTGGAGGGGTTCAAAAATCGTGAAGTTTGTGGCACTTGGGGACGTGGTTTAGCAGGCGCAGTGGGGTTGGGCTGATGATTGGACTGGATGAGCTTTTCAACCTCAGTGGTTCCACAATTCTATGACAGTGTCTGCCTTTTTTACCTGTCAGTAGTGTGGGGTAATCGCTGTCAGTAAGGATCAGTGAGACTGGGACACTAGGAGCCACGCACCGTGGTGGTGTACGCAGCGTCGGGGTCATCCTCCAGGATGCGAGAGAGGCCGAAGTCGGACACTTTGCAGACCAGGTTGCTGTTCACCAGGATGTTGCGGGCAGCCAGATCTCGATGCACGTAGCCCAGGTCGGACAGGTACCTCATACCTGCTCCAATGCCACGCAACATGCCCACCAGCTGGATGATGGTGAACTGCCCATCATGTTTCTGGAGAGGAAGTAACCCAGAGTTCATTCATGTTTTCACCAGCATCTTGTTGTTGTTGCTTTCGTTAAAATGACCCCCTAACGACCTGCTTCTTTGGCTTAGTGTCTCCTCTAACCCCAGTGGTTCCCTCTTATGCCCCAGCCCTCCTCCCAACACCTTGGATCTGCTGCTTAGGTGGGTGCTCCTGCCTTCACAGCCCTGCTCCAGGAAGCTGGCTGGGATGCCCTGGAGCTGGTGTCTGCTGGACAAGGGTTGCAGTGGCCGTGAGGTTGAGGAGCAGGACCCAGCTTCACCAGCTTCACTCCCTCATTTCTGCGCAAGAAATAAAAACACAATAGCGCTCCTTACCCTGAGGAAGGTGTCTAGCGAGCCGTTCTCCATGTATTCAGTAACAATCATCACCAATTTGCCTGCAGAAGACAAGGGAGGTCAAGTTAGAAGAGAAGTCACCTTCCTCCAAGAAGCCTACTGCTAGGCTTTTACTGGGAGAGACATGAATCTGAACCTATGGATCTCCTGCAGTCACACAGACCCCTCTTACCCCCGCATGGTGGGGATGTGGCAATAACCCCAACACTTACCCCTCCCTCCAGGTGCTATTGATGTGGTTGGGTCAGTTTTGTTATCCCACTGAAGTTTGCATGTCATTAGCATAAGACTTTGCATCCCAATGAGCTTTTTTTGAAGGAAGACTTCAAATTATGATTCAATACAAGGAGCCTTTAAAGCAAACACTAATGGGTAGGACATCTCCTAACTCAATAATCCTGACCTGGAGCACATGTGGTGCAAGGTAGGGAACAAGCACATGGGAAGTTTCTCCTGTATGAGAATGCAAGGGCGTGTGGTGGAATGGACCCCAAGCAACTGGGCATCTGATAAGGTGCTGAAGGATCCCAGATCGCTGACCCCGATCTCCCAGGGTGCCCACAGGGAGATATGCCCCAGCTCTGCCCCACCACAGGGTCCCAGCTCTGCTAGCCACATACTCCTGGTCACCACCCCCTCCAGGTGGATGATGTTGGGGTGATCAAACTGTGCCATGATGCTGGCTTCACTCAAGAAGTCCCGTCTCTGTTTCTCTGTGTAGCCTGCTTTCAGTGCCTTGATGGCCACAGGAATCTCTCTCTTCCCTGGCAGCTTCAGGCGGCCGTAGCACACCTCTCCAGACTCCCCTGCAAGGCAAGGGAAGGTGAAGGAATTGGGAGCTCCTCAGCTTAATGCACCAGCCCACCAGCACCGTGGATCACCCTGACTGCCAGTACACCCACAGCGCGCTCCAGCATTTAGGGCATCACTCTGGGAACGGGGCAGAAATGTCAGAAACAACCTCTGTGATGGCTTTTAACTACAGTGATGGGCCAAGAGCAGTGATTACAACGGCTCTTAATTTACTGCTTCCAATTTACACCTCCAACCTGGCCTTGGACACCCCCAGGGATGGGGCAACCACCACTGCTCTGGGCCTCCTCACCCTTACAGCAAAGCATTTCTCGCTAAGATCTCATCTCAATCTCCCCTCTTTCAGCTGAAAACTCTTCCCCCTTGTCCTATTCCTGCACTCCCTGATCAAGAGCCCCCCTCCCCAGCTTTCCTGTAGACCTTTTGGATCTCATCTGGACACTGTTATGGACCTGTATTTGCCTTTGTAAACCTGGACCCCATTCTGTTATGACCCATGGTAATTCCTGAACTGTAGCCATTCCATACTGTACAATTCCATACTGTAACCATAAATTTGGGAGTCTGAGAGCAGCAAAGATGTCATTCAGCCAGGCTGGCCTGCAATGAGCCCTTGGGGTGCTCCTGGTGAACTTCCAGCTCTGTCTCTGCCTTGTGGTTTCATGCAAGCACGTGTTCCTATGCAAAAAATCCCATTTGTTCTGAAATTTTATCATTTTTCTTGCAATTTCATTTGCATCTTGTCACCCAGACACTTGTTCCAAGGTCTGAAAGCAGGGTAGCTGCATCGGAGCGCCCATGTGGGACAGGCTGAGCCATCTGCTGTGTCAGCCTGAGCCATCGCTGCCACGCCAGCTGAACAGCATATCTGCAGCAAGCTGCCTCCAAAGAGTTTATTTCATGCTCAGGGACTCACCGGACCCAATGACCTTCTCAATCTTGATCCTGGAGGCCTCGATTTCACGGGTGAATTCATGCACGGCTTGGCAGGGGTCCTCGTACGTGTGGGGGTCCACATAGAACTTGGATTCGGGGAATTTCACTGCCAGGTTCCAAAGGAGAGAGAGGAGATAAAATCTTCAGGCAGTCCTGCTGAGATTTAGGGCAGCAGTGGATGCACAGGGGCAGGACTTGCTGGGGTAATAAGCAGAGGAGCTACAGGGTTCGCAGCCCCAGGGAAACCCAAGGCACTCTTTGGCCCAGTGGTGTCCTCTGAGCAGTCCAAGACCTTGCTACCCAAGTGCCCTCCATGTAATTTTCCCCCTCCAACACACTCCACCCACCTCAAAACCCCTGGCCTGCAGTTAATGTTCTGTTCTTCTGGCCTGCTGCTGTCTGAGATGAATGTGCTGCAGCCTCATCCCAACTCTGCAGCCCTTCAAGCCCATTACCAGGAGGCCCCTGGGATCAGAGCCTCTCAGCTTTCCTAGATACCTCCTCGGGAGAAGTCAGTGATTGAAATCTTTCCCCTTGCAGTGTCAGAGTGGGTAACGGCCCAAGTCCTTGCTTATCCACAGGGCTGAGGTTCTTCTCACCCCAGGGGCAGCAGCAGGGAGGCTCCTACCTTGCCCGTTCTGATAATGCATCTTCTCCTCGTCGGAATCCTGGAAAGCCTTGCTGTACCCGCAATGCCTGCCATGGGGACACAAGGGTTGGAAGAGGTGCTCGTGAGCCTTGCTCTCACAAGCAGCATTCCTGTGTCTTGGTAGGCTCACACCCTGGAGCAAGGCACTTTCCAGATGCTCTTCAGGGCTTGGCAGTACTAAAAGCTGCAGCCCTTTTGTTTCCTCTGGGCAGTGACACTTGTGCTCCACATGCCTGGCTTGCCCATGCTGAGATGCAGCAGCACATCTTCCCTGTTGGACCTCTCATAGAACGGTTTGGATTGGAAGGAACCTTAAAGCCCATACAATTCCACCCCCTGCCATGGGCAGGGACACTTCCCACTGGATCAGGTTGCTCCAAGCTCCATCCAACCCAGCCTTGAACCCCTCCAGGGATGGGGCAGCCACCCCTGCTCCTGGGCCAGGGCCTCCCCACCCTCACAGCAAAACATTTCTCACTAAGATCTCATCTCAATCTTCCCTCTTTCAGCTCAAAACCATTCCCCTCATTCTATCCCTACACTCCTTGATCAGGAGCACCTCTGCAGCTTTCCTGGAGCCCCTTACAGTACTGGAAGATGCTCTAAGGTCTCCCTGCAGCCTTCTCTTCTCCAGGCTGTACATTTTCTGAAGAAGAAGGACTCTCTCCACTCCTGACCCCTAGCCTCTCCAGTCAGCCCACGTACTGGTGCTGGCAGTGGTACTGGTGTTGCTGTGGCTCTCATTGCTATCACTGTTGATGTTTCTACGCAGCCTGCCAGCGTGAAAGAATGATAGAATCATAGAATCACCAGGTTGGAAGAGACCCACTGGATCATCAAGTCCATTCCCATCAATCACTAACCCATGTCCCTCAGTGCCTCGTCCACCCGTCCCTTAAACCCCTCCAGGGTTCTGGCTCTGCCTTGGGGAAGGTGAAGTCACGGTGACTCCCAAATGATGTCTTGGGGTTGCTTATTAGCTCCTCACCTATGGCTGCTCTGGACAAAACTGAGAGGAGAAAAGTTGTGAGCCGGTTCTCCCATTTCTCCTGCCCTGGTTGTTGGGAAACCACACCAACCTCTGTAAAACACTCACCTCTTCTTGCAGATTAGGACCACCAGCAGCGCAACAAGGCCAGTAATGAGTGTCAGACAGATCCAGACAATTGTCATTGTGTCATACCGAAGAGAGACTGTAAGAAGCAGAGTAAAAAGGAGGTAAGCTGGAGTGAGGAGCACTCTGCTGGGCTCACAAAGTCACCTGCCCTACTGAGATGATATTTTTCCATCTAGCCCCAGCTTTGGGGACCATTTACACATGGGAAACCAAGAATGGATTTGGGAAAGCCAGTATGGAGAGGAGTCTGGAGACTCAGGACCTCCACCAGGTATTCCCTTCCCTAACTGCTATGTCCTTCCTCCCTTTTCTTTCTGCTGTGTCAGCACAAACGAGGAGGGCTACCTCAAGCAAATCATGCAGGTTGAAACCCCAGAAGATGTGCCTCCAGCCTTGCTTCCCAGATGGCAGAGGAACAATGGCCACAGCTGAAGACATCGCCACCTCCAGACCCCACACACCCTGTCCCACACTTCCCACATTCCACAGCTGCACACACACACCTGGCTTCCCTGTTTCCACCTCCACAGCCTGACTGAACTTCCCGCAGCCAGCGGAGGTGCGAGCTCGAACCTGGAAAATGTACCGGGTTGCGGGTTTGAGCCCAGAGATGGTGGCGGTGGTGCCCTTGGATTTCAGAGTAGAATAGCTCTGCATTTCCTTGTCCTGGGATAGAAACAACACCAAAAACTTTGCTGCATCAGCACAGAAACCACAAAGACCTTTCATAGAATCATAGAATCACCAGGTTGGAAGAGACCCACCGGATCATCGAGTCCAACCATTCCCATCAATCACTAACCCATGTCCCTCAGCACCTCATCCACCCGTCCCTTAAACCCCTCCAGGGAAGGCGACTCAACCCCCTCCCTGGGCAGCCTGTTCCAGTGCCCGATGACCCTTTCTGTGAAAAATTTTCCTAATGTTCAGCCTTTGTGCAAGGCTTTCTCACAGCAGGATGTAACAGAGTGGTGCCTCTGCCTAAACCTCATGCTGGGACAGGTTTGTAGCAGCAAGTTCAGTGTTACCTTCTCGTAGTACTTGATCTCGTACTCCAGGATGATGCCGTTGGGCTGGTCTGGCTCTTGCCACAGCAAGGTGACGCTGTTATGACCCGTGCTCTCCTGGCGGACCACGACCACCTGGGACGGGGCTGGGGATGCAGAAGGCAGCATATTAGATTCCTGCAGGTATTGGGGCAGCAGAACACAGCAGAAGGGAAGGGGAGATCCGGAGTCCCATGCAGGACCTCCAGTTTAAACCGTATTTCTCTTTTAATTAAAGCCGTGCTGAGATGAGTGCTGTGAAGGGGCTTGCAAACAGGGTTTTGTTTGCTTCAGTAGCCTCAATTTCTTTCTCGTGGAGTGAGCAGGTTCTGAGGGGATGAGAAAGGAGGGTACTGTCCAAACGCAGGCAGGAGAGGACACTAGGGCTTTCCCGGGATCTGTAGCCAGAAAGGAGAAGGGGCTGTGGGGCTGGAGGCCACAGAGATCCTGGTCAGAGAAAGGGGTCAGGCACCCCTTCTGACCCTAATGGCTGGATAAAAAATGGGATGTGATGGCTCTAGGGAACATGGAGCTGGTGTCTGGGCAGCTGCAGCACAGGAGGTCACTGGAGCACCACGGGAGGTCACTGAAGCCTTGAACACATCCAGGGATGAGGAAGCCACCACCTCTCTCTGGGCAACCTGGGCCAGGGCTTTCCCACCCTCACAGGAACATATTTCTATCTTAGTTCTCATCTTGATCTCTCCTCTTTAAAGTGGAAACCATTCTCCCCCATCCTATCTCTGCACTCCCTGATCAGGAGTTCATCCCCAGCTTTCCTGGAGTCCCTTTCAGTACTGGAAGGATGGAGGGGAACAGCTAAATCCCATGGGCCCATGCATCTCCCCTGCCTTCTCCTCTGCTCAGCCACCCCGGGCTGGGGGGAGACAAGAGTGACCTGCATCCAGAATGCACCTGCCACCCCAGGTGTGCCTCAGCCCCTCCTGGTAGGCAGGGATGCTCTGAGCTCTGCAGCAGCTGGAGCACCACACACACAGAGCAGCGAAACTTCAATCACTACCCTGCTTTCTTTGCAGCACCTGCTCAGCATCCATTTCCCAGCAGGGAGGTTGGATGGGAATATTCAGCACTTCCTGAGAATGTCACCCTATGAAGCATCAGCCTGAGGCTGCTCATCAGCACTTGGGGGGATCTTGCAGGGGGACTGAGCCTTGGAGGGGTGAAGAGGTGCCTCGGGCAGGCAATAGTAACAAAGGGGCCTTGTTCTCCTGCCAGCCATGAGCTAACCCAGTGAGGCTTCCAGCGTTTCTCCTGCTGGCACCACCACCAGGAGAGCAGAAGGGGTTCAGGATCATGGGAAGTTCCTGTGGGCTCGTTTCCAGCTGGCAGGATTAAGAAGCAGGGTCTGTTCCTGCCCTGGCCCCTCTGCATGCTCCATGGCAAGGGGCTGAGCTGGGCTCTGCTCTGGGGAGATGCCCAGGTGGGGCAGGACGTTGCTCTGAGCATTGCTGAGAAGACTGGGGAAAGAACATCTTGCAGCAAGGGATTTGCAAAGATGAACACGCATGAGAGAGATGTTTTCCAGCAAAGGTTGCTGTCACCTTCCAGGGCCTGGCATCGGTGTGAGCTAAGAGAAGAGCATGAACTGCTGCTTGGCCCTTTGGGAAGGGACAGAAGGCTGGAAGAACAGCCTGAAAGATTCATGCTCCACTTAGTGTTCCTGTCAATAAACAAGTGTTCTCCGTGCCCCCTGTCTCCTGCAGAAAAGGAGCCTCCATCAGTGGCTGCAAGGTAAGGTGAGGGGAAAGAGGATGGTAGAGGATACCATGAACCAGAGAAGGAGTTGCCTTGGGCAGCAGCTTCTCTCCGGTCCATCCCAGCTCCCTAAACCCACCTCCAGCAGCAGAAAGAATAGGGGCTACGTCTCCTGGGGGTCCCACATCCATCACCAAACCAGCCCTTGGCTGCTAAGGTGGGTTCTGACTCCTGCAGATACTGGCTGGAGCAACATCAGCATCAACTGTGGGCATAAATATTCCAGTATTGCATGTACACTGGGGCAAACGGCCGGTGCCTTAGTGTACCTGTGATATTAGCAGCAAGCACGGAACAAATGGCTGATGTTCTCATGCTTGCTAGCTTGTTGAGACCTTGGAATCTTAATTAAGACCTGTGGGTTAATAGGAGAGGAACGCACTAGGCAGAAAACATAAAGATAAGGGGCACATCTGTGGAAAACAGGGGAGTTGCACTTTGTCGCTGCACTGTGGGATTCTCACGGGTGGAAATTCACTGGGATAGCTGTTACTGGATACAGGGGCACTATATAAGGTTTCCATTCTCTAAATAATGTTGATCTCGATTGTCGCCCCCAATGACGAGGTCCGTGCCTTAATTGCTACAATCAACCACACAGGCAAAGCCTGGATGGGGGTGTCTGCTCCTCCTACCTGCCTGGTTTGTTGTGATGTTGGCAACTGCAGCTCTCCTGGACTCTAGACTGAGGTCAGATACGCCGTTGATGGCCTCGACCCAAAAGGAGTAGTTGGTGTGGGCCAGGAGGTTGGTCACGGTCAGCGGTCCCTGCACCAGGCTCATCTGCTGGGGCATGAAGCGGATGCCGCTGCCGCACGCCTCGCACTGGCCGGTGTCCCCCGCGCAGCGCCTGCAGACCACGTTGTACACGATGTCGGCGCGTCCCCCCTTGTCCAGGGGTGGGCCCCACTCCAGCGTCACCGAGGTGCCATTTACACTGGAGATCAGGTTCACGGGAGCAGAGGGAGGCCCTGGAAAAGAAGCAGAGAGGCAGGCAAAGCCAGAGCATCGCGTGAGTGGGAGATGCACCTCAGGCTGTGGGTACCTGCTGTGCAAAGGATGCTACAAGGGAGGCAGAGCTGCCCAGAGTGGGAAATGCTCCAAACAGAAGACAGCAAAGGCACAGGCAGGTCTGGAAGCGAAATGCCGTGGAGGTGAGGTGTTGTGGATCAGGGTGCCAAGCACCAGAGCTGATGTTTGCTCTGGGGGAAAAGCAGGATGTGGGGCTGCTTTGTGATTAGAGCCAAGTTGTCAGTGGGCTGGAGGGTGCAGAGAGCACCTGCTCATCTGAAGGGAAGGGTAAACTCGCATCTCCTGTGGAGATTATTGATGCTGGGGAGATGTGCCAAGGGAAGACAAGTCAGATGCAGCTCAGCTTTCACTCTGGCTTCTGCTAGCAGCCTTTCTGCCCTCCCAGACCAATCACAGACAGCAGGCCTCCTCCTTGGATGATTTTGTTCCCTTTTAATAGCCCCCTCGAAGCAGCCTATTGCAGCAAGCTGAGTAGAAACCAGAGAATGAGACTGGTGCCGCCATCCACCCACAGCAAGGGAGGGGTCAGGAGCACTTGAGCTGCCCCGTGGCCTCCCAGGGGTCTGAGCAGCCCGGACATTTCTGCAAACTAAGCAGCCAGCAAGTGGCTGGTGCACTGGCTGGTGTGTGAGAAGCGAGCTTGCTGGTAGAGCCAGGGTCCCATCCTGCTCCATGGCAGGAGGGAGTTCTTGGAGAGGACCTGACTCTGACCAGGGATGTTTGGAGAGCAGCAGGATGAGGATGAGACAGAGGGAAGTGAGGGAGTACAGCTAAGGAGGTCTCAGCCTGTGTGCCAAAGGGAGACCCAGCACTGAAAGGCTGCTAGAGTGCCTTGGGCAGCAAGCACGGTGGCCAGGGTGCAGGATGGGTGCAGATCGGCTGCGTGTGAGGCTGTGACCCCAGCCCCGCTGCAGCGCAGGTGGGAGCTGGGGCAGCTGGGGTACTCACGCGTGCAGGCGGCTGAGGGGGGGTCCTGCACTGCCCTGTAGAAGCCTCCGTTGCAGTGGCACACGCGGGCTGCCCGGCTCTCCGAGTGGCTGTGCAAGGGGCACTTTGCACACAGCTGGTCCCCAGGGGCTGACTTGTAAAATCCCAGCTGGCAGGCTGCAGAGGAGGGAATGGGCAGAGGTCAGAGGGATGTGCCTGGATGAGATGCACCCCGCGGCTTGGAGAGTGCAATGCTGGACCCCACTGTTACCCCCATCCCAGCCCATGGGAAACCAGCCCTTCTCCCCAACATCTAGGTGAGTTCCACTGCAGCTGGAAACAGAGCTCTGTGAAAACTGCTTTTGTCTTTGCCCCAGGCTGCACTTACTGCCATCCCGGTACCTGTTCCCCACTGTTTCATCAGCAGACTTGGGTGTCTCTGCTCTTTGCGAGCTGCCTGCAAAGCTCAAGGTGCTCTCCTTGCACCCGTGCCTGCTGCCCAGCGCTCTCCCCAGTGCATCCACCTGGTCCCGGGGCAGAGAGTGCTGCAAAGATCAAACCAAGCAGCACTGGAAGTTGCCTTGTGTGCTGTTCTAGGAACCCTCATTTACAGGGCAAATTTACAGCACAATCCTCACATCATAGCAGTTGCCTCTGCTCATGCCGGCTGTGCCCAGGTGCCTGAGAGCTTCCATGTGGGAAGTATCTAGAATTAAAAGCTCCACACCTGGGACTTGCTGGTGTCCCTCTGTGAGCCCCTGGGGGGCTGCGGTGTGAAGCACCAACCTTCCTTGCACAAAACAAGGGGAAACACCCTCTGTTTTTTTCGTGTTGCAGCAATCCAGCTCTCTACAGAGGGACAGCATGGCCAGATGAGCCAGCCGGAGGTTTTTCTGACAGTATAAACTACCTTCCGTTGCTCCATCTCCTCTTCATCCCAGAGGCTGTGTGGCAGGAGCACCCGCTCATCCCACCCTGGGGCTGGCATCACTCTGCTCTGTCCCAGCCCCCATCTCCCGGCAGCCCCTCGCGTGAATCATTTGTCACACAAACAAACAACTCGTCTCTCTTTAGGAAAATCGATATTAGCTCCAGAGTGACATGTAACATGGCAGGGATCTGTCTGGGGGTGGAAGGAGCCAGCATCTCTTGCAGATTTTGAATCCAAGTAAGGAAAATCAGTCTCTGTCTGGGTCCCCCTACTCACCAAGTATTTCTAGGACCAGTTCTAGTGATTCAAGTATCATTCCTGGCTCTGATTTGTTTCTATTTTTCCCTACTGAGGCAGTAACACCTTCATTTTCCCATCTTTACCCCCAGTAGCTAGCTCTGCATTCAGCCTCAATTTTTGCTTCCAAGCAAGTAGAAGGGTTTTGTTTATGATCCAGCAGCCCTGGTGGTCTGAGTCCCTCCATGCTGTCTGCTTTGCTTCAAGGTGCCAATTTGTTTTCTTATTAATACCACTCCTTTCCTCACCGCAGATGTCCCTGGGCTGATTGCTACCAACATAGTTCACGTATCACGTGCTGCACAGTAATGCAACCGCCTCTTTATAAAATCATAGAACCACCAGGTTGGAAAAGACCCACTGGGTCATCGAATCCAACCATTCCCATCAATCACTAAACCATGTCCCTCAGCACCTCGTCCACCCGTCCCTTAAACCCCTCCAGGGAAGGTGACTCAACCCCCTCCCTGGGCAGCCTCTGACAGTGACCAATCACCCTTTCTGTGAAAAAATTTTTCCTAATGTTCAGCCTGAACCTCCCCTGGTGGAGCTTGAGGCCATTCCCTCTCGTCCTGTCCCCTGTCCCTTGGGAGAAGAGCCCAGCTCCCTCCTCTCCACAACCTCCTTTCAGGGAGTTGGAGAGAGCAATGAGGTCTCCCCTCAGCCTCCTCTTCTCCAGGCTAAACACCCCCAGCTCTCTCAGACGCTCCTCTTGTTCTCCAGCCCCTTCACCAGCTTCGTTGCTCTTCTCTGGACTCGCTCCAGAGCCTCAACATCCTTCTTGTGGTGAGGGGCCAGAACTGAACACAGGATTCGAGGAGGGGTCTCCCCAGTGCTGAGTACAGAGGGAGAAGAACCTCCGTGGACCTGCTGGCCACGCTGTTTCTGATCCAAGCCAAGATGCCATTGGCCTTCTTGGCCACCTGGGCCACTGCTGGCTCATGTTCAGCTGCTGTCAACCAATGTTGGGGAGCGCAAGCCTGGAGAGCAGCCCTGTGGAAAGGGATCTGGGGGTTCTGCCCGATGTCAAGTTGTACGCGAGCCCACAGCGCCCTGTCAGCCAAGAGGGCAATTTGTCCTGTGCATCCAGCACAGCATCGCCAGCCGGGTGAGGAAGGGGATTGTCCCACCCTGCTCTGCGCTGTGGTGGCCCCACCTTGAGCACTGGGGGCAGCTTTGGGCACCACAGGATAAAAAGGATTAAAAGATACTTGAGAGAGTCCAGAGGAGGGTGTGGAGATGGGGAAGGGTTTAGAGGGGAAGTGTGTGAGGAGCAGGTGAAGTCACTGGGTCTGTTCAGCCTGCAGAAGAGGAGACTGAGGGGAGACCTCATCATGCTCTGCAGCTTCATACATGGGCAGGAGGAGAAGCAGTCATTAGCTCTTCTTACAAGTGGTGTCCCCAGGGCTCAGTGCTGGGTCCAGCCCTGTTCAATGTCTTTATCAATGATCTGGATGAAGGCATCGAGTGCACCCTGAGCAAGTTTGCGCACAATACTAAGCTGGGTGGAAGCTGGATCTGCTGGAGGGTCGGGAGGCTCCAAAGGGATCTGAACAGGCCGGATCCATGGGCTGAGACCAACGGGATGAGGTTTAACAAGGCCAAATGCCAGGTCCTGCACTTGGGGCACAACAACCCTGAGCAGCTCCAGACTAGGAGAAGTCTGGCTGGAAAGCTGCCTGGAGGAGAAGGACCTTCTGATGTTTCCAGGCTTTACTCTGACCCTGTTCAGCCAGGGCTGTGCCCACTAGCACAGTGCAGGGGTGGTGGGGTGAGCTGGATGGAGTTTCCCCTCTGCTCACATCATACAGCTCTGCTCCCCGCTTACTCCACCAGCTGGAACATCAGTCTCCAACACCTTTCTTCATAAAGGTCTGTGGATGCCAAGCTGTATTCACAAGCACATAATTACCAAACTGGATGTTTTCTCCTCTTAATTAGCAATGCCGTGGTGCTTTAATTGCTGGATTTAAGTTGCCCATGAGGAAGGTTTAAGCTACATTAAATTTGTTGATTGGTTCATCAGCACGAATCCCACCAACTGGAAAAAATTAACTGGCTTCCAGATTGCTTACCAGCCTCTCCAGATCCATTTCCACCATCCATGTCCCACAGGAGACAGGAGAGAGCAAAGCAGCAAAGGGGCTTGGCTGTAAGAAGCCAACAGCCCTTCTCCTATTCCCATCTCTCCTTCAGTTTGGGAGCTGCAGGGGAAAGGGCCCTGGTGGTGACAACCACCCGCTCTTCTTGTCTGGAGGACACAGACCAATTTTTTTGGCTTAAGCAGAGTTGGGTAAAGTCTACTCAGAGGCAGATCCTTGCTCAACCACACATATCACCCCCTTGTTTGGTAGCCATTCCACTCAGCCCTGGCAGACTACACACACCCGTCCCCATGTGCAGATGGGCTGATGGAGCAGTAATTGCTTAATTGTTGCTCCTTCATCACTGTATTCCAGGCAAAGGAAACAGCCAAGCTGAAGACCCCGAGCCCTGCAGCAGGAAATCAGGAAACCTGGAGTATGACATGCCTGGTCCCAATCCTAAAAGCCACGGATATATCAAAAGATGCTCTTTGGGAACTGCATTTCTACCAAGGGCTCATCAACCTGCTCTGAGAGCAGGGAAGGGGGACTGTCCCTTCTGTTTTATCATTTTTCCTGTTCATTAAAGGAAAACCTTCCTGGGATTGCACTCCTGGAGGCCTCTGTGGCTGGCAACTGGCTGGCTGGGATTGTGTGTTCTCCCAGAGAGCAGCACCGTGACCCATAGCCATGGCACTGCTCCCGATGGTCCCAGCCGACTCTGCATGTGTACATCCCACAATCAGCTTTATAGATTTTAGCCCAGCTTTCCAGTTTTGCTCGCTGACCATCGGTGCCAGGCACAGCCCAAGGAATAACTCAGATCCTCCCCAAAAGCCTGATCCTAATGCAAGGGCTCAGGGAGGTCAGCAGCCTAACAGTCCTCCCCAAGGAGAGGCTGGCCAAGGATAGTAGGAGGGGTGCAGGTGAAGAGCCACCATCCTCACCTGCCTGAGCCTCCCTGTCTACCTCTCCATCCATCCACATGATGTGGTAAGAGCGTCCCGACTCTCAGCCTCACAGCTGTTTGAGGAGGTGGCTTGTGGGTTTCTTCCCTTCCCACAGAAGCAGACTCAGGGTTAAAGTGCTGCCCTTTCTCATTTCTCTGATTGCACTGACCTGATTGGAATGTGTCGCTATTTGTCCTGTGCAGCAGCTGCATATAAATAAGGTGAATTATGCTGATTATGTTCTCATCTGATAAATCACTGGGACAGATCCTTTTCACTCATGGCATCTCTTCTGCTATTTAGGCAGAGTAGTTGCTATTTGCTGTGTAAGAGATACTAACGAGTCTTGCTGTGGACTAGGATGTTTCAAGGAGGGAAGAGCAGCAGATCTGATGCTGGCTGTGGAGAATGGATGATGGAGGAAGCCAAGTCCTTCTGAACCTTGAAATCAGAGGGGAAAAGCAAGTGGGGCAGCAGGGCTGTACTCCCCTGGGAGAGAAACCTCGACGTGCTTCATCCTTGGTGTGGCTGTGGCAGAAGATGCAATGGGATTAGAAGCTGCGAATTTTAGGAGCTGGCGCACCCCAGGACCTCAGCAGCAGCTGTGGAAATTCATGCTTAAAACATGATTCTTCCCAGCAAGGTGCTGCAGCACCTCTGCCCAGCACAGCTGGAGGAAGAGTCCTTTGAAGATAAATCTTCCCTCCCTTATGTTAAAACCATTGCTCCTTGTCCTGTCACAACAGGCCTTGCTATAAATAGTGTCCCCATCTTTCCTGTATCCCCTTTCAACACTGGAAGCTGCTCTAAGGTCTCCCCAGAGCCTCCTCTTCTCCAGAAGCAAACACCGGGACATCACAAGATGAAGCCCATGGATCCCACTAGGTACAAGGGGTCAGAGATCCCAGCCACAGCCCTCCTGCCCAAGGAAAGGGGCATCCAAAGTGACATCCAAAACCAAAGGGGATGAGAAGTAGAGATGTTCCCCAGGTTCCTATGCATCATTCCTCAGGTTCCTTCATCCTTCATCCTTCCCAGCTCTTCGGAAGGGCTGGGAACAGCTCTGTCCATGATCTGGTTTCCCAAGCTGTCTTTTATCTCTCCGTCAAGTCCTCAGAAAAATGAACGTTAAAGAGGAGGGGGAGAAACCTCCACTGTTCAAACATCTTTAGCTTTGACAAATAAGGCGTCTGGCTGTGAAAGGCGAAAGGAAATTAATTTGGAATCACATTTTAAACACTGCCATAAAGCCAAAGTATCTTCTCTCTAATTTTTTTTCCCCCCAAGCAAAAAATGAATCTCCTTGATATTTATAGAAAGATTATTAGGGCCACAAGGAGTGATTTATATCATCTCATCCCTGTGACGGAGAATGAAAAATTGCTGGGGCGACAGTCACTGGAATCCTGCTTTTGTCCGCCTGACAATTAAAACAGCTAATTTCCAACTCCGACAGATCCTCTGGGGTTATAAATCATTCCGGAAAGGCACTTTTCACCGTGAAAAATGAACTCTGCCCCAGTCAAGCACAAGAAGCTTAGATCAGAGATTTGCATCTGTTTGCTTTCGTGTTTAAATGTATGTCCTCCTGCTCTACACCCACTCGCCGGAGGAGAAGCTGGGAAGGAGGTGCTGGCCCTGCTTGCATGATATCAGGCTATCAAACTCCTCATGCTGGGAGCTGCTGAGGATAAATGGGACAAAATCATAGAATCATAGAATCATAGAATCATAGAATGTCCTGAGTTGGAAGGGACCCACAAGGATCATTGAGTCCAACTCCTGTCCCTGCTCAGGACACCCCAACATTCACACCGTGGGGCTGAGGATCTTGGCCAAATGTTTCTGGAATATTGTCAGGCTGCAACTGCTTCCCTGGGAGCTGTTCCAGGGCTCCATCAACCTCTGGGGGAAGAACCTTCTCCTAATGTCCAACCTAACCCTCCTCTACCATCTTCCTGTCATTCCCTTGGGACGTGTCAGCACCTGCTCCTCCTCCTCCCCACATGAGGAAGCTGCAGAGCACAGCGAGGTTTCCCCTCAGTCTCCTGTTCTTCAAGCTGGACAGACCAAGTGACTTCAGCTGCTCCTCACACTCCTCCCCTCTAAACCCTTCACCAACTCCGTAGCCTCCTCTAGATGCTCTCCAGCATCTTTAGATCCTTTTTATCCAATGGTGTCTGGGAAGGAAGGAGGTTGAGATGACACTGAACCTTTTCTGCTGAGGCTGGAGAAAGGCTGGTGACATTTCTTTCCTCTTGCTGATGCCACAAGACCTGGAGAGCTTCACCAGAGAGCATTGCTGGTTGAGTAGTGAGGGTCTGAGTCTGTCTGTGTGCAGAAGAGCCAGCTCCTACCTGTGTCCATCCCTGGATGGGATGGACCACACCTCTTCCTGAGCTGTGTCTATAAGTAGGGACAATTCCACCAGAAAAAGGCAGAGGAGGAGTTCTCCCACAGCTTTGCTGTCAAGAGAGAGATAAATACGTCCGAGGAAACACAGGAAAATAATAAAGTGGGTGCGCACAGCACCAATGCCAGGGCTTCCCTCCATCTCCAGGCTTTAGGGTGGTGATGTCCTGGGGAAGATTCTGCTCTTCAGAACTGCAGGAGTGGGAATAGAAGGAAGGAGGGTTTGGCCCTTCTGAACCAATCTCCAACTCAACAGCTTCACGCAGTCATAGGGCTGGGACACAGCTGTTCCAGCAGCCCACGCCAGTGCCTCCTCCCACACCAGCACACCCCTGGCCCCATGCACGCGTCACCCCTATCCTTTAACTTGGGAGAAGACAATCCTAACTGAACTATCAGATCTATTCCAAGCTGACTTTCAAATTAATGGTTGCAGGAAGGCGGAGTCTTGGACAGAAGCATTTACTCTGCCTGTCCTTCCCACTCTGCTCAACTGGGGATGCGCAGGTCCCAACGGCACCTGAATCTCTTCCAGTCCAGCCTCGGACGTCCTAACCTTGAGTCAAGTCTCCCTAAGACAAATGTTCCACTTGACGTTTCCATGAAACTCAAACAAAAGCCCTTCACTTTTATTTGCGGAGGCGGTGAGCTGCTCCCCTAAACGCCTCCCAAAAAGAAACTCAGAGCAAATAAATCTGTGTGGCGGGCTCTCCTGGGGAGCCCCGAGTGCTGTGCTCTGTACACACACATCCCCGTGCCTGCTGCACGGCTGCTGCTGGTCACCCCGCTTCCTTATCACAGTTTGTACAGTTGGCAGCTTGAAGTCACCCCATTGGCACAAAGAGCCCCTGGGAAGGCTCCCTGCACCCCCAGATCGCTGGGCTCTGTGGCAGCCCTGGGGAGGGGTGATGGATGGATGTGATAACCTTGTTTTATAAAAGCTCAGTGTTTTTCTTTATGCATTCCTTGCTTTCAAACCACCTCCCCCCCCCCCCAATACACCTTCCCCCACCAAAGGGAGGCAAGCGTTTTGGAGAGGCCAAGCTGGAGTGCATCAAGCAGAGTTGCCGGGGGTACCAGGCTGGGATGTCTGGGTCAAACGCGTCTTGGTAGGGGATGGTGGAACCAGGGCAGCCCTCATCTCAAAGGCAGATCCCATCCCAAAGCCATGGCCTGTGCACCAGGAGCTTCCCAAGGAGCTTGCCAGTGGTAGCAGTAATACATATTGGAAGCATGAAGCTGGCCAACAAAGACTTAGGCAGTGCTGACCTAAAGAGAGGATGGTTTCCCACATATTTTTGAACAGGCTTCTCTTCTCAGCCTCTCCCCCACAAGGCAAAATTCTCTTGCAGCCATTCCTCCCCTCCAGGGACCCACCTGTGCAGGAATCCCGTTGCTCTTCATAGCCAGCGCTGCACACACACTTCCCGATGGGCACCAACCATTCTCCCTCGGCACTGCAGTACATTTTGGGGGTGTCCCTCTCCTCCGAGTGGCCCACACACTCTCCTCGCACTTCCACCAAGGAGGACGAGTCCGCTCCAGTTACTGCCTCAGAGAAGGACGCCAGGTTCCTCACCATTGCTGGGCACTTCTTGTAGTAAACCCGCACGGAGACAATGGCTATGCAAGCGCCGATGTCCTGGAAGGCCAAGTAGAAACCTCTCTTGCTCAAGGGCCCCACGCCTCGCACCTCCGTGTTCAGCTTCAGGCGCCTCACCCCCAGGTCCACGTTGGTGAAGCTCTCATCAGCTGCGATGGTGTCGATCTTCAGAAACTGGCTCTCCCGGGTGCTGGAGCCCAGGTCCCGGTCAGACTCCAGGTAGTAGAGGTTGAAAGTCTCCTTGCAGGTGCCCAGCACACCCGGCATGCTGTTACAGTCCCGCAGCGTGAATTTAATCTCTGCGTAGACCCGCCGCGCACCATCACGTTGAACCCAGTTGGTCCGTAGCCAGTTGTTCTGGTTGGGGGTCATGACATTACAGACCTGGTAGGTGTGGATGGGGCTGAAAAACTCATCCATTTCATTGATCGAATCCCACTGCAGAACAGAGAGAGAACCGATCAGTCCAGATGTCCCTGAACACCAGGCGAGCACGGGGCATTGCAAGAGTCTGCGCCTCCCCACCCCATGAAAAACTGCCTCTGGAAGAGAGCTCGCTGCTGCCAAAGAGAAATGAGGAGGAGAAGACTTCACCCAACACTAATTTAGGCAGAAACTTTCACATCTCACCCTGATGCAGAGCTGAATGAGGTTTGCATCCCTGCACACACCAGGAGCCAACCAGCTCCCTCCTCCTGCACTGGAGGGTGCACGTACCTGACTGCAGAGGGTGTGGAAGTGGTTGTTGCAATTAATCGAGCACAAATTAACATGACATCTGTTTCCTGTCTTTTCCCTGCTGAGTTCCCCTGGGGAAAGCGAGGCAGAGCTGTGCACAGGAGGAAACATGGGGGGGTGAGGGCAGAGATGAGGGTGCAAGCAGGGACCCCCCCCTGCAATGTACAGGCAGCTCTGCTCTGCCACGCCTGTGGCACTTGGGGCTCATCAGAGGTGTCCATCAAGGAAAAGAGGAGGTCACAGTGTGCTCCAAAATGCCTCAGCCTCCAGCTAATGTGGTTGCTTTGGGTCTCCAGTGACACAAGACATTCAGTTCTCTCCCACATCTGGCAGAGGAGCCAGGCCTCACGACTGTGGTGTCTCCACACACCTGTGGCACAGCCAGAGCTTGCAGAGAGCAGGGGGCTAAATGTCCATCTTCAAGCTCTGGTGATCTTCAGCATCCACTACAGGGCAGTGCTGGGAGGGTTTCCATTCATAGCATCTCTCTCTCAAACCTGGTGCACAAAAGTGCAGCAGTTGGACTGTCAGCTCTTCCTCTACATCATACACAGCACTGTGTAATGCCAGTCCGAGACTGGTCCAAACCACCACGTTGGCATGAAGGCTCTGCCATTGGTGGAAACGTGGTGGGAAGCTGGACCACCTGGAAGCTAGACCACCTGAACTGGTGGCTTGGATGACATAGGTGCATCTTCCTAGTGTGCCACAAGGCTGGGGCACCTCCCATACAAGGACAGGCAGAGAGAGTTGGGGTTGTTAAGCCTGGAGGGAAATCTTAGAGCAGCTTCCAGTACTGAAAAGGGCTGCAGGAAAGCTGGGGAGGGGCTCTGGATCAGGGAGGGCAGGGACAGGGCGAGGAGAATGGATTTCAGCTGAAAGAGGGGAGGTTGAGATGAGATCTTAGGGAGAAATGTTTTGCTGTGAGGGTGGGGAGGCCCTGGCCCAGGTTGCCCAGAGCAGTAGTGGCTGCCCCATCCCTGGAGGTGTTCAAGGCCAGGTTGGATGGGGCTTGGAGCCCCTGATCCAACGGGAGGTGTCCCTGCCTGTGGCGTCGGGCTGGAACTGGATGGGCTTTTTGATCCCTTTCAACCCAAAACATTCCAGGATTCTATGATCGTATGACTATAGATCCCTCAACTTCTGCAGGTCCTAGAACCTGCCAGGTGATTGGGATGGAAGGATCTGCATCAGGAATCCTCATATCTTGAAAGATTTTCCTGTTTCACCATAATTATGAGCTTCTATGGCCACGGAATGGAAGCTCTGACCATCTGCAGCTGTGGTGCTGGGCAGCACTGGTCGAAGAGCGCTGGCACCACGCATGCACCCAGCCTCCCAGCATCACCTACTCGCAGCTGACAGTTAGAAGTGGCTTTTATTAAATGAAGCTCAGCCTGGCCCCCATTATTGCGATAAGATTCCCTAGCGAGACGGAAATGAGGACATCATAATTAACGTGGTAAGCACACACGTTGTGGGGGACATGATTGCATCTGTATTCCGGGGTTTGCCTAATGGTTTAAATTAAAGTCAACACTAGTCATCAAAAAAAAATTTGCCAGATTAAGAAAGGCAAAAGATGCAAACAGGAGATATCTAGGCGGCTGAGCAAGGTCTCAGAAGTCTCCCAGGACCTGCGCAGTGCAGCAAAGTGAGGAGGAGGAGCTGGGGGCACAAATGCAGGAGAAGGGACCACGTTCCAGCTTCCCACAACTGAAGAAACCCAGGGGTGAGGTTTCCTCAGCCTTGGGACAGCTTTCAGGAGGGATCAGGGTCTGCCTGGCATAACAAAGCTTTTGCTGCTGCTGGAACATCCAACACTTTCCTTCCTCCCAGAACAAGTGCCTCTCCCACCGTCACTGGGTGAGGAAAAAAAAAGAAGAGAACATCACTGCAGCTCTAAATCATTAGGTGGGAGGCGTTAATGGAGATAATCCCCATGAAATCAGTCCCTGCTATGGCTAAGGAGGGATTTGTCAGGCAGTTAACGACCCTGAGCTGCACTGCGGGTGATTAACTCCTGGTAGTGACCAGCATCTGGGGAATTAGCACTAACCCAGCATTTACTGAACAAGCACTAGGAGATGAGCTTTTATCTCAATTACTAGTCTAAATCTTTATTTTCCAGTGTTCCATTCCTACTCATCATTTTTTTTTTTTCAATGAAAATGAGTTTCACCACAGTTTGCCCTGTAACTTGCTGCTGTTCCTGGATCCAAGCAGAGATGCTCCAGGCTGGAGGAGAAACTCAAGAAATGGAGCAAGGACATCAAAGTGACAGAGGGCAGAAGACAAGAGGGCAGATGGAAGAACCCCAACATCTTTTGGTGCTCTGAGGAGCAAGACGGGATGCTGAAGGGGGTGGAAATGGCCAGGACACCACACAGCCTGGGCTGGGGACAGGGAGGTTGCAGCGAGATCCTGGGGCAAAGGCAGATTCTCATCTGGTGTGGCAGGCAGGGTTCATCCAAGCCATGAACTTGGCTGCAGGACCAGACCCAGGCAAAGAAAAGCCCCCCTGCTGCTTAGGATTTGCTCTGCAAACAGCTGGGTCCTGAGGCGTTTGCAGCAGCGCCACACGCCAGCGTGAAATCCCTGTCCTTGATGCGCAAACACTGCTGAGAGAGCATCCTAGGAGCAGAAATGCATCGTCTGTGCTCTCAGCTGGGTGTTGGAGCAAATCTGGTGCCTTTTTTAGCCAGCTCTCCCTCTGAGCTACTGCGGGACAAGGGGAGAGCACTCAACTAATCGTGGCCAGGGGCCTCAGGATAAGAGGAGCAGAGATGGGGAGGTGCAAACCACCTCTGAAAGCCTTTCCTGGTGCTGCCTCCACCATGGAGCTTACCAGGCATCAGGGAAGCTGCCTGGGAGGGAGATGTCCCCCAGACCATGCAGCAAGGATGATGCTGAGAGGTCAGAGCACGGAGGTGCTGATGGGGGGCAGCGTGGGGGGTCTTCCCCTGGCAGTCAAGGTGCTCCCATCGTAATTAGCTTCTGCGAGGCATCATTCAAGCTCCTCAGATACCCTGCGTCTGAACAAAATCATTTCCTGTTTGACTTTGTAAATCAAAGTAGACGATCCAATAATTATTAATAATATGTTGACTTATCTCATCAGCGTTTTAATTAGTCAGTAGAAAAGCAATTTGCAAAGGGGCCGATCAGGCTCCCTCTGATACAGCGAGTCACGTGCCGGGCAAGGAGAGGGGCGAGAAGGGCACTGGGGCATTTTACTGGGGAGACTGGAGGCACAGAAGGGGAAGGGACAGCCTCTTTGACGATACTGATAAGAGTTTAATTTTCAATGCAAAGGGAATTGTTCAGGGGATGGAGCTAGCTGCAAAGCTCCTGGGAGCCCTTTGAAGTTATAATTGAGAGGAGCCGCAGCCTGTGGGACAGGGATGCTCCCAGTGACCCTGTCGCTTGCTGCACGTGTCTCTGGGGTGGAGGTGAGGGGGGGGACCAATTAAACCCCTGAGCAGCAATTACAGCCAATTACCCCTCAGTTAATTGTCTGGCAAGAGGAAATGTCTAAACAGGCCAAGCGTGCCTCCCTGATGTCCTGACACTCCCCAGGCTCAACGGTGCTGCTGACCCTCACTGTGACGATTGCTCCCAGCCTCCTGCTCCACCACACAGTAAACCCAGAGAGAAAAATACCTTCCTGATCGTAAAGGTCTTTTCCAACCTAAACTAGTCTATGATTCTGTAAGTTCTCCTTGACCACAGGTGTAATGAAAACGTCAGGACTTTGCAAATGGTCCCCTTCCAGTTTTACACTGCTAATGATTTATAAATCATTGCCCTGGCTGTGTGGGCAGCTCTGGGATCTCCCAGTCCAGAAGAGAAAACCTCTGAGTCTGCCACCTTTCCTCTGGCATCCCCAGGAACCCCTGGAGAGGTCCGACAGAACCTGTAGGTGCTGGGAAAGCAAGCTGTAGGACACGAGGGGCTGGCTGCCCTCTCCCTGAAGGTGTTCAAGACCAGGTTGGATGGGGCTTTGAGGAACTTGATCCAGTGGGAGGTGTCCCTGCCTGTGGCAAGGGTGTGGAACTGGATGGGCTTTGAGATCCTTTCCAACCCAAACCAATCTATGATTCTACATTTCTGTGGTTCTTAAGCCCCTCAGGCCAGGGACTGGGGCTCTGTGATGTTTAGTAGCATACAAAGACCCAGCCAGAGCTCCCCACTCTGGAGGTGGTGACCAGCGAACTCAGTCCCTTTCCTGCACCAGAGATCACAGCAGGCTTCAATATTCAATATGTGTGGAGCCAAGCTACCATGCCTGCAGGTCACGCAGCCTCTCTCCCACCTGAAGGAGAACTCTGATCCATGGGGTGCCCAGGAGACATCTGGTCAGTGCCAAAGCATCGCACTGGGAGCAAATACCCTACAGCAGCTTCTCCAAGGCACCAGCACCCTTCTTTCTGATGATGGAAAGTGGGTCCAAGTGTAAACTCACTGCCCAAAAGGCATCTGCAGCTGAGGGACCACCAGGAGGGTAAAGAAATGAGATGCTTTTTCAGGATGATGCAACGGTCCATGGAGAAAGAACCACAGTCCAGACAAGGGGCTAGAGAAGCCGCTAAAACATCCATCTGGAAAAAGATCCACAAGGTTGTTTGTGCAAGTACATCACATTAAAACCCAGGCACCCTCCTTGAAGGTGTTTGAGGCAGTTCTTACACAGCTGCTTGGTTGTCCTCCCAAGTAACAAGGCCAGGATTTCTCCAGGACTTGGCTTCGCAGATGTGCAATATAGGGCGTTGCATCGTCACTGGGAGATGGAAGTCCTTGATGTGGAGAGAAAGAGGAGCCTGTAGGCTCAGTCCCTCTGGGAGGCATTTGCTTTGAGTGTATAAGGTTCTGCCCAGATGTGTCCTCAGGACAGCCAGCTCAGGTGGATTCATCTTTAGCCAAGCCATCTAGGAGATGTCATGGATCTAATCTAAGTGTTTGACAGCAAGCAATGGCCTTGGAGATGCGGGTTTATGGTGGAGTAGTCAGAGGAAGGAGGGTCTTGAGCAGTCTGTGAGCAGTGGAAGGTCTGACCACTGGTAGGAATGACTTAGGATGCGGTGAAGGTACAGCGGTGAAAGTGGAGAAAATAAAATACCTCTCACTCACAGAAACATCTCAGAAACCTCCTCCCTCCCAGGGGAACAGAGGAAGCCCTGGTCTCCAACCCCTTGAGCATGGATCAGCCCCTCCAGGATGCCAGGACTTGGCAGCAGGGCTGGGTTGAGCTGGCAGGACAGGGATCTACATGACCTACGTACAACCATGAAGAGGACAACATCTCCCTCATCCAGGCAGTGGCAGAAGAGGGCCCAGTGGCTGGAAAACAAAGCCAGACAAACCCTCATAGTGATGGGCTTTGAAGAGCGACCTGTTAACTGCAGCGCTTGAGGATTTAGCATCACTGGCAATTTTGTAGTCAAAGATGTTTTTTCCCTCAAAGCTGGGCTTTTCTGAACCACCAGTGAGCTGACAGGTCTGAAGGGCTGCATTTATGCAGGAGATCACATCACATTAACTCTATGGTCCCCTCTGACCTTGTACCTCGTATCTATTACATTCCAGGAAAGTCACCACTATGACAGCTCGCTGCTAAAATTAGAGCTGAGTTAATGATTTCATGTATTTACATATATGATAATGTCTGATAGAAATCTGATCAGGGTTATTGCTATGAATTCGCTGTTCTGATCACTCCTGCTCAAACAGTGCAGGGACTGAAAGTCTCAAGCAACAGATCAATGGAAATGATTAGAGGCCTGGGAAGATTCCTGTAGGAGGTGGAATTGAGAAGATTAAGGCTGTTTAGTTCAGAGAGGGGATGAAAAAGAGTGGACATGAAAAATCAACACAGCAGTGAAAGGCAGGCAGGCGCCCCAGTTCCACAGCCCTTGTGCCTGCACCACTGCGCCCCGTGGTTGGTCCTGTGTGTATTGATGGGGTTGATTCTACTCAGGAAATGAAGGAGCAAAATCCTCACAACCATCTAACCACTGCTGGCTGAAAATCACACTTTCCAGAAAGTTGCTGCGGCAGGAAAACCTGGACATGGAAATGCAAGTGAAGGGAGTGTGTGGAGAGGATCTAGGCAGCAGAGATGGTTGACTCGTCCCTACTGCAGGGCTGTGTATTTACAGCTCCATTCCCCATCAGAAATCATCTGCAGGGATGCTCCGCTGCCCTTCTTGCCCACCTCCCACAGCAAACTCCTCAGATTGCTGGCAGTTTGGAGCTTCCCACTCATTTTGGGCCATTCCTCCTGATGCTTACCCGGTGGAGTGAGGAATGAGATGATGCTTAGCAGGAGGCGCCATGGGGAGACCCAGATCTTGAGTCCTGTCAAAGCTCAGGACCTGGTGACAACCCGGTCCCAACCAGGGGACACAGAACAGTTAAACAACATTCCCAAACTAGCTGCATCCCACTGCTAGTCTTTCAGGCTGGTGCTGGCCAACCAGACCCGGTGTCTTTGCCCCATCAACAACTATCAAGGCACCAGCCTGAGACTGAGATGTCTATCCCCCTGCCCACGGGAACCCACCATGACCCATCCCACTGGGGTCTCCCCATCCACCAACAGCCGCTTCATACTTACCCCATGCGAGGGATAAGTCATCCAGCCCCAGTCCCCCAGGATTGTTGACGTGTCTAGCAAGTTCACTGGAAAACACAGGAGCAAAACGCTGCATTAGGAAGCTTTCTCTCCATGCCCAAGAGGCAAGGATCCAAGACACCACACGTGACCCATCGTTGCACCCCACTCTCGCTTGATTGTCCCCTCTGCTTATCACCCATGGAGCTGCTGTCAGGGACCTGGAGATGCAGTGAAGGGGGTAGCAACAAATGATGTTCCTCAGGGTTGTTGACTGGGGGTAGAATTGGTGCAGGCAGTAAGAATGAGAGAGACGTGTCCTATTGGAGGAGAGAGGGCTGCAAACAGCAGGTCAGAGGGGATGCAAAGCAAGGGGAATCTGGGGAAACAAACTCTGAGTGTCAGGTTGCCCACTAGTCCCATCTTAGGCCAAAACTGGTCCAACCAGGGTATTGTTCCTCGCTTGGACACTTCTCTGGAGGCTCCAACGCAGCCCTCCAGGCATCCCTCCCATGTCACTAGTTTGAAGTCTGCGCTCCACTAGCCTCTGTAATTACGCACTGCAGTGCCCAGCTCTGGCACAAAGTGGCCCCCCACTGTCTTGTCTGACACCCCACCAGGGCAGCCTGACCATGGGGGACAGGCTGCATGAGAAGCCCATCAAAGCCAACCTTTCAAAAGCTCTGCCACCCGCGGGAACCTGGCTTAATGAGCAGACACGGGCAAACCTGCAAGGAGAGGGGAGCAGCTTCTAGCAGGGGAGAAACAAGGATGACTTTGAACACGCTCAGGAGCTTCCTGCAGAAACCTGCGCAGAGCCAGCAGGAGAGGGGAAAGCTGGATGTCACAGTGCTGCTGCACACACAGAGTGAGCTGCCCCAGAGTATCACCTGCCTCCTGTGAGCCTCAGACCCCACAGCATAGAATCATAGAATCATAGAATCACCAGGTTGGAAAAGACCCACCAGATCATCGAGTCCAACCATTCCCATCAATCACTAAACCATGTCCCTCAGCACCTTGTCCACTCGTCCCTTAAACCCCTCCAGGGAACGTGACTCAACCCCCTCCCTGGGCAGCCTCTGACAGTGCCCAGTGACTCTTTCCATGATTTTTTTTTTCCTAATGTTCAGCCTAAACCTCTCCTGGTGGAGCCTGAGGCCATTCCCTCTCGTCCTGTCCCCTGTCACTTGGGAGAAGAGCCCAGTTCCCTCCTCTCCACAACCTCCTTTCAGGGAGTTGGAGAGAGCAATGAGGTCTCCCCTCAGCCTCCTCTTCTCCAGGATAAACATCCCCAGCTCTCTCAGACGCTCCTCTTGTTCTCCAGCCCCCTCACCAGCTTCGTTGCTCTTCTCTGGACTCGCTCCAGAGCCTCAACATCCTTCTTGTGGTGAGGGGCCCTCTGCAGCATCAGGCAGAAGAAAGCCTTGCCGCTACCTCAACACTCAGCCCCTCCTGGGCTCTGGAAGGCACGTCACTGCCTTGTCATGGCAGGGATGGGGCACGTTGGGACACAGAATCATAGAATCGCAGCAGCTCCATCCCCAGCAGAGGCTGAGCCCAGCATGGTGTTGGTCCCAGCAGCCGGAGGAACGGGTGCCACTTTCATTTACGATTACCAGGCAGGGAAGGAGGGGAGGGGAGAGAGGAGCAGAGACGTGAGCTGGCTGTGAAACACCCGGACGTCATGCTCCTGACAGAGCAGATTAGGAGCTTTTGAGGCATTTATTAATGTTAGCAGAACAATTTGAAAGAATTTCCAGGGTTTCTTGTGTGACTGCATTGGCCCAACAGCAGGCCGAGCCCCTCTCTCCCCGCACGGTGCTGCTCCCACTGCTAAAGAGGCCCCTTGCCCTCAGCACGGAGTAATTACCTCGGAGATCTCAAATCCATTTTTATTTGTTATTGTTAATCTGAAGATTTTCTGCCTATTTTCCCTGGGTAATTCACCCAGCAGGAGCCCGGGCTCAGGAGTTTCCCTGCTCACAGCGCAGGAGCGTGGTCCCGGTGACCCTCAGCAGGCAGGCAGCATGGAGGGGACCAGTTTCACGGAGCTTCTCTCCTCCCCCCTTGTGTTGTCTGCGCCCCCTTTCCCACGCTGAGATGCTCAGCCATGGGTGCAAATGCCTCTTGCTGCTCTCCAGGTGACGCAAGGAGCCTGAAGGGCCCAGGGTCCCACTGGAGCATAACATAATGGAGAATAATGCTGAGATCAGAGAAGACACCCCCACGACGGGACATCGCTCAGGCTTGGCTGAGCCGTGATGCGTGGGATCTGCAACTTGGCTTGGATCAGAAACGGCGTGGCCAGCAGGTCCAGGGAGGTTCTTCTCCCTCTGGACTCGGCACTGGTGAGACCGCTCCTCGAAACCTGGGGTCAGTTCTGGGCCCCTCACCACAAGAAGGATGTTGAGGCTCTGGAGCAAGTCCAGAGAAGAGCAACGAAGCTGGTGAGGGGGCTGGAGAACAAGAGGAGCGTCTGAGAGAGCTGGGGATGTTTATCCTGGAGAAGAGGAGGCTGAGGGGAGACCTCATTGCTCTCTCCAACTCCCTGCAAGGAGGTTGTGGAGAGGAGGGAGCTGGGCTCTTCTCCCAAGGGACAGGGGACAGGACGAGAGGGAATGGCCTCAAGCTCCACCAGGGGAGGTTCAGGCTGGACATTAGGAAAAAATTTTTCACAGAAAGGGTCCTTGGTCACTGTCAGAGGCTGCCCAGGGAGGGGGTTGAATCACCTTCCCTGGAGGGGTTTAAGGGACGGGTGGATGAGGTGTTGAGGAACATGGTTTAGTGTTTGATAAGAATGGTTAGACTCGATGATCCTGTGGGTCTTTTCCAACCTGGTGATTCTATGATTCTATGATTCACATGCCCTGTAACGTGTCCACAAAGCAGGAGCTCACGCCTCTTTGCAGGAGGAAAGAAAATAAAAATAAAAATAAATAAAAACTTCTTTTATTGCTTAGAAGCATTACAGCCCATTGCAAAGGAGTCCTACTCATTATGCCCACTGCGGTGGGAATAGTACAAATATTAAAGGATTGCATGTCCAAGAGCTCTTGTGTGAATTCGTGACATAGCACACGCGCCTGTGGATGTGAGCATCCATCCAGCAGTGCTATTACACGCTGTGCTCAGATCTGGGGAGGTCAATACTCTCCTGAAACCCAAATGTCCATTGTGGTGAAAGGCTACAGACCAACGCCAAGGAGAATCAGCCACGCCACTTGCGACAAGTGCCCCATCCAGCCCCTCGCAGGTGATGTCCTCTGTGTGTAGCTTCTCCAGGGGAGATGCTCCAAAAAATCCCACCCTTGATGCCAGAGGGTGAGTGAGGCCACCACAATGAGCCCCTTTCAACCAAAAAATGCTGGTTTTGGAAGACCTCTCTCCTACAGCTGGGCGATTCTGTTTGATGTTATGGACTGTCTGCACGTATCAGTCTCAAACCGCGAGCTCCATTTTGTTCCGCCGCGCACCATTTTGCGTTTCCCCTATTCTGTGCCTTGGCCTTGACTCGCCGCATTGAGCCAAAACACCAGGAGGTGTCAGGGGAAATTCTCACCCTGGTGGAAAAGCTGTCAGGCCTGATTGTCCGTTCAAACGGAAGCACCTAGGAGCAAGCAGGTCGCTTCCCCAACACTGTTTGGGGTCCTGAGACGGAGTCTCACGCAAGACCGACCTATGTGATCATTTATAAAGTTGCATCGTATAAAGTTGCATCGTATAATGCTGCACGAGGAGCACACATTGCGATCTCGTTCGTGCAGAATGTGGAGAGGCCGAAGACTGGGTGCATGGATATGAAAATGGGTATGTAATATATGTTTCTGTACAATTTATACCTGCATTTTTATTTGTATTTGTATTTGTATTTGTATTTGTATTTGTATTTGTATTTGTAATTTATTTATATTTTGATTTGTATTTGTATTCGTATTCATATCTGTAATTTATTTACATTTTTATTTTTATATCTTCATCGCTGTCGGTATCTGTATCGCTATCTATCTCAGCATCCACGACTGAATCCATACCCATATCTCTACCCATATCCTCCAAATTCCAAACACCACTCGGGATGAGCGAGGATGCCGAGGATGCAGCCAGTGATGTATATTTTGCCTGAGTCCACGGAGCTTTTGTGCTGCATAAAGGGTGAGTCCTCAGAAACCCTTCCCAGCCAGGGAGGGGGTTGAGTCCCCTTCCCTGGAGGTGTTTAAGGGATTGGGTGGACAAGGTGCTGAGGGACATGGTTTAGTGATTGATGGGAATGGTTGGACTCGATGATCCGGTGGGTCTCTTCCAACCTGGTGATTCTATGATTCTATGAATCCTTGTGTGGTGACAGCAGCTCCTGCAGAAATGTCTTGCATCCCTACAAAGAGATGTGCAGGTGCCTTGGTGTCCCACATCCAAGCATCCCAGGATCAGGGGAGCCTGTGTACCCTCAGCCCACCTGGGCTGCATGGTGGGGTAGTGGGACAAGCCATGGGGTGGCACGGATGCAATGAGCCTTTAGAAGAGCAGTGGGGGACCTAAAAGGGCTCTGAGCTTCCTCGCTAATTGTTAACCCACCGTCGTCTTCACTCTAATTACTCCACCATCTCCCTCCCAGGCAGGGGCTTTGTAGCGCAGGCGTGGGGAGGAAGGGTCAGTGGGAGCAGCCCTGTTCCCTTGGGCTTCAGTTCCTCTCCATCACAACTTCAAAGGCCTCCCAAGATTCACAGCAAGGCTCCCCCCATGTGACAACGCTTTTTGCATTGATAATTAAACTCTTATCTGTGGGCTCAGGCACTCCTGCTCCCTGCCACCCCAGCACCAGTGGACTCTGTGCATCCCAGCCCCACAGCCCCAGCCCTACTCCGTACAGGACCAACCTGGGGAGGGTTATCCACGGTGGGAAGAGAGTTCCCGGCTATGAGAAAGGGGCAGGGAGAGGAGAGGAACAAGAACCAGCAGCATTTATTTCCCATAATCTGGGGCAGGGCTTTGAAGGGGCAGGTGGGGCCGGGGCGGGTCAGCTATTTGTGTCCCACCGTTTAATCCAGGGCTGTGCTGAATAGCTTGCCGCGACCTTTCCAACTCAGGAGGCAAAGCCGAGCAACAAAGCTGCGTTTTGCTGGCCTCGGAATATTGTGGGGGACGGGACGGGATGCTTCACTTTTAGCTTAGAATCATAGAATCACCAGGTTGGAAAAGACCCACCGGATCATCGAGTCCAACCATTCCTAACAATCACTAAACCATATTTCCCCTACCCGAGGCCAATATTTAGGTTTAAAGAAAGAAAGTAATTTATTCACCAACAAAAAAGGCCAGTTTGGGGGGGCTTTGAGGTAAAAGCAGCAAGCCTGGAGGGTGGAACAAATCTTGGTATTGGGGATGTGCCCCATGGATCGGGGTCGGCACCGCAGTGGTGGGGGCTGCCACACCAGCAGAGCATCCAGGATTTGTTGAGCCACTGCGGTGTGTGTGAGGCTGTACAGACTACGGACACAGAGGAAACAATGCTCGCATCGGCTGCCCAGAGAGGAGATTAAAAAAGCATTACAGGTGGTTCTAAAAGGTGGCCCACCTGACCCAGTGGGAGGTGTCCCTGGCCATAGCAGAGGGTTGGAACTGCATGGGATTTGAGGTCCTTTCCAACCCAAACGATTCTGTGATGCTGTGTCGCCAAAGCCAGCCGGAATGTGGGTTTTCCACATTTCTGGAAATGCTGTGGCTGAAATGGCTGAAAAAAAGAAAATATATATATTTGAAAAAAAAAAAATTAAAAAGAAACCGTTTCAAACAATAGTGCAAAAGCAGCACTGCTGTTTGGCTGTGCCCTAATTCCCATTTCAGGATTTCTTCTCAGGCCTCTGGATTGTTGCTGTGAACTTGTATTTCATTTTATATCATTTTGTGATGCATCGGGAGCGGCAATGCCCGTAAGGACTGCCCAGAGGGTCACCCCTTTTCAGCATACCAGGAGCAGGAGATGCTTTGATGGAAGAAGAAAGCTTGTTTGTTCAATCAGTGCTAACAAAAAGCTGCAGTTCAGGCTTTAAAAATAAAATGATCAACCTGATCCTTCCAGACCCTGCGTGATATCGCGTAAGATAACGTGCAGCACAAGAGCATAACCTGTGGTAGGACTGAGGCGTCGTGAAATAATGTACAAAATGAAACAAAACAAAACCAAAACACCCTGAATAAAGTATTTCCAAGGATGAAAAACCTTGAAATTACAGGGCAGCCGTTTTTACCCCAAGAAATAGAAAAACACATCAAAAGCCAAACAACACAAAAATGTTCCCTCTCAGAAATATAAGGGGAAAAATATAGATGTAAAATGCTCCTGTTTCCTACTCGGTTTGAGACTCTGATGCTCATGTGCAGGGGAACAGCCAGGGTGAATTCTTTGCACTGGCTTTGGAAACTGAGATGGAAGCACATACGGCATCCACCGTACGGTAGGGTGACACTGGGCTGGCAAGCACCCACCACTGTGTCACGCGCTGGTTTTGTGGTTAGAGCTGGACATTGATAACGGACTGGGAAGGTGAGAAAGCTTTAGGGATGGGGGGCCAGTGAGAAAGGTCAGGGAGGGAAGAAATTCAATGGAAGCATCTGATGTGAGCCGGGGAATCACAGAATCAGAATCACCAGGTTGGAAAAGACCCACCCGATCATCGAGTCCAACCATTCCTATCAAATACTAAACCATGTCCCTCAGCACCTCATCCACACGTCCCTTAAACCCCTCCAGGGAAGGGGACTCAACCCCCTCCCTGGGCAGCTTCTGCCAGTGACCAATGACCCTTTCTGTGGAAAATTTTTTCCTAATGTCCAGCCTGACCCTCCCCTGGTGGAGCTTGAGGCCATTCCCTCTCGTCCTGTCCCCTGTCCCCTGGGAGAAGAGCCCAGCTCCCTCCTCTCCACAACCTCCTCTCAGGTAGTTATAGAAATCAATGAGGTCTCCCCTCAGCCTTCTCTTCTCCAGGCTAAACACCCCCAGCTCTCTCAGTCGCTCCTCATGAGCCTTGTTCTCCAGCCCCTTCCCCAGCTTCATTACTCAAGGAAGGAAGGAGCAGGATGGCAGCAAGGCTGGGGAGGGAGCAGGAACAGGGGAGCAGTGAGGACAGCTGAAGGGTCCTTGCAGACCCGGAGGAGGGTTCTGCAGGCCTGGTGTCCCAGGGCTGGAACTGGCTGTCTGGGAGTCGTTTGAGTCCTTTCCATCACGACATCCAAGCCTAAGGGACAGCAGGACAACATGGATCCCTCCATCAGCAGAGAGGAGCCTGTACACAATCACCCTTTGGCATCTCATTTGACCACAGCTCTACAAGAGCTCATCCTTCACCCCACACACCACTAAAGGACGGCTCCTCGCATCCCTGACCTGAGCCCTCAAGCCCAGAAACCTGCACCCAGACCAAGACTTTCCATCAAGCTGCAGTCCCAGGGTCAGTGGCTGAAAGTCTCGTGCCACCAGGAACATGGTGTCGTGACAGCCTTTCCAAATCGTACAGGAGTGTGACACAAATTGCAACTCTTCAGCTTGCAGTATGTAAAACGTGTGTGCTACAGGCTCAGAGCAATGCGAGTTCTCTCCAGAGGGGTCTGTGCCAGCGTCCCTGCATCAGTCCGGATTCCCTCCTCTCTATTTTCTATTTATTCGTTTAGCAAAACAGACACGAATGCATTTTCAGCTTTAGCCACTGAGGTTGCTGACTTCTGGGAGCCGAAGCTCACATCAGGCAAGCCCCTAATGCCGTGTGATGTCCTTATCCCACAGCATCTCTGTGCTCCCACTCCCTTTAAGCCCCATGCCTGCTCGGTTTTCTCCTGCTTGCTTGGGACTTTGCAGATTTCTTACCCCAATCAGCAAGACAAGCCCTGCATTACCCCAAAAAGACACCCTGCCTTTCCCACTGACTCTTGCAACCCTGAGGTGCTGGTAAAGGTTTATCCTCTCTGGAGGATTCACTGGGGAAATGTGGATTTTTGCAAATGTTCTCACTTATCTGGATTATCTGAAGGGCTTTGGACGGCAGCTTTTCAGGCTGTCAGATGCTTTTTCCCTAATTTCTCTGAGCACATCTCTTGCTTTTACATGACTTGGCCACCCTAAGCCATGCTCAGCTGTTTGCACTCCACAGATATTTTTAAAGCAAGTTAATTTCTTTTAAAGGCAATTCCTTTTCTCTCTTAAAAATAGCTTTGGAAAACAGAATGTTTTTTCTAAAATGGACAAAAATGCCAATACTAAAAATGTTTGTGGGGACAGGAGGAATATTTCATGCCACCGGTAATGAAATACCCCAGCGGGATGCATGGGACGTGCCGTTCTCCATCCTCCATGGTTGAGCATTTCAGGGGGCTGAGGGTCATTTTGGGTTTTATTTTTCTGTTGGGTAAAGTATTTTTCCCATCAGCAATCGAAAAAAGAGGGAAATGTTTCCTCGTTGTAGTAATTCATCAGGTTTTCAGTCCTTAACAATTGCATGGGAGGTACCTACGCAAAAGATATTTCATCCAAGAAGGACTTGGTGACCTGTGTGAACCTTCGGTGCTGGGACAGAGCTGAGCTGCCTACTCGCTTCCATGGTTGAGGCATTTTAAATGTGAGAAATTGGGGACAGAGCAAATACCATGGCAAAGCCCTGATACCAGGGCTGGAGAAAGAAACTAGGAGAGAGGAAAACCTGCCAAGCTCAACGTGCTTGTGCTCACAAGGGTGCAGGGCACCTGGTTGTACTCTGTACTTTCACGGCAGATGAACGGCGGCTCTTTATTCCAGCAAGAAATGCCGAACAAGAACAAACGGCTGGAAAGTGAAGCCTGGCAAATTGTATTAGGGAAAAGAGAAGTCCAATATTTTTAAGGCTGAGGCTGATGAGCCATTGGAAGGAATTATTAAAGGCAGGGATGCGTCTGCCTTTGTCAATGCCTTCAGAGAAATGTTGGGTACCTCTCTGGATGCTATCCCTGGGCCAAACACAATTGATGAGGCTTTATTAGTGGGGCTGGACCTGACCTATAATAGAATTACATCCTTTGTGTGGTTATTTACAACCCTAAGTACCTCACATCTACATAGGCAGGACATGGGGTTATTTCTGTGTGTTTTTGAAAGGAATAGGACTGCCTGATCCTGATCCTCACTTTTGAACTGCCAGGGCCGAAGGGGTTAATTGCTTCTCTGTGCCAGAGGAATAATTTTGAAGTGTCGTTCATGCAAACACACGGGGGTTTAGGAGAATGAACTATCAAAAACTGTCAGAGTATGAATAGAGTTATCATATGAATGGCTTTGCCCCTGGAGATAAAGGCAGCACCGAAAGCTGCCAGCGGGGTGAGCAGGGATGCTGGAAACACAGGACCCAACCGAAACAAAGAGTGGAGGTGTCAGAGAGTCTGGATGAGCCCAGTGCTCCCTGGAATCTCACTCACCGGGACCCACGCGTGCTGATCCCAGTGGGCTGCGTGGGACGAGCCGCTCTCCATCCCTCCCTGGCTGAGCATCTTGGAGGCGCTGGGAGTTGTCATTTTGCATTTTATTTTTCTGTAGGGCAAAATACTTTTCCGATCGTTTTTCAGCAATCAAAAAAAAAGAGGGAATTCTTTCATCCCAGTAGTAATTCATTGGCTTTTCAGTTGTACTTAAATTTGTACTCCTCAGATCTATTTCTACTGTCCCTAAAATGAGTGCCCATTTATTTCCACTGTGAATAAAGCCCTCGCAATTCGAGGAAACAAGAATTCAAGGAGAATGAGAAAAACCTCGCAGAGTCGGTGTGTATTTTGTGCACTGTTGTGTTATTTTTTCTGCAGATTTGGGGGTTGATTTTTCCGAAGTTTTATAAGCTATCAATACAAGAAGGCTGGAAATGAAGCTGAGATCAGAAACTCATTCCCCATGAGCCTACTGAAAATTATGCAAGGATTTGCTTTACAGCAGCGTTTTGGGAGAAATCGAAAAAATCACACCCCCCAAAATTACGGGTTGTTGTTTTGTGTTTTTGGGTTTTTTTGCAAACATAGACGAAATCCACTCCCTGTTTACACAAATGCTTCTCCATCCCCTATCACCAAAAGTCTATGTACCTAAAACCTCCTTTCCTGCTCCTGTGGAGGAACACGGCATCTTTGCAGCCCTTTTACCACCAAAAAAGCTGTTTCCTCTCCCTTTCCAAGATTTACTTCTCCCGCATTCCCAACTCTGCTGTGGAAGAGGTAGAGAAGTGGCATTGAATAAATGCGTGGATGAGTTTTACCTTTTTTTCTGTTTGTGCAGAGGGGTAATTAACGGGATTACAGTCTTGAGATTAGTGGGGGGAAATCACTGCAAACCCTTCCTCTGGCCCCCGCAAGCCGCTGGGTTTTCCCGAGGCCCCCGATGCTCTCCCACGACCCAGCCTTGTCGCAAGGAGGAAGAAAATGTCTCCATCACCGACCCCGCGGTGCTGGGAAAGGATGAGCATCCCTGTGTCCGCAGCTCTGCATCCTCCCCATGCATCGCCCTGTCCCCATTGCCTGCTGCGTGCCTTGGAAAGCCAGCGGAGAAGTCTCCAGGTCCCCTGTTCCCCACCGAGGTGCCATCCCAGCTCACCCGTGGGCCACAGAGTCCGTGCTGCGATGCGGAGAATGGTCGCCTACCTCATAGGGGCATCAACTGGGAGGGTGCAAACTGCAGCAGCACCATTTGAAATGCCATTTTCTGGCAGAAAAGCTAATTTTTTCACCCCTGCCTAAGCCTCAAATTCCTGCTTATCTGATTTTCTTTCAATATAACCAAGATTATAATTCATTATTTATTATTTATTATTTTCCTTCAATTTTTTTGCTTATTTTACTTTCTTATTTATCTCCAATCCATATAAAATATCCAATTTAATATTTTTGCTTATGCAACTCAATGCGCAATACTGCAAACATTTTACTCGATCACACTACCCTTATATTATTACAAAGAACTTTTTCTATCTCCCTGCTCTAAAGGAATTTCATGATTTCAGACAAAACGTTTTCAGTGCTCCAAATGAAAATCTAATGTATCCTGCAAATTTTCACCCATCTAGAAAATATCCGAGTTTTAGATTTCAATGTATTTTGCAGCGGCTGCCGTGCTGAGACGTGGGAGTTTCCCATGGAATGGTGGTTCCGTTTGCCTCCCATTTCCAGGGTAAGACTAAAAGGAATAAAAAATATAAGCTCCAAACTTCTCTGAACAATTTTTTTCAGAAAAAGAAAGGCACCGGGAGCTCTTGGAAGGGGAAGAAAACAAGACTAGCGCTATTTCTCCAGGTTAATGCACGTCTTTAGATGCCAATTGCCTCCCAACACGCAGAGCGCGGCGCGCGCTGGCCTCAAATTTGCTTTGTGGCTGTAATTTTCTACCCAGCAGCTCTAAACCAAGCATGGGGCCAGCTGGGTCGCTCGGCCAGGGCTGTGGTGGGTAGTTGGGATGAGAGGCAGCAGCTACACCGTGCTGCACCCTCACACCCTGCCTGCATGTGCCACGGAAACGGGATAGCAAAGCCCTGCACGACTGGAGAGCCCGAGGTTCCTGCGCTGTGCTGCATTTTACAGTATCTCCCACACCAGAGCGCTCCACGTTAGAATCATGGAATCATAGAATCACCAGGTTGGAAAAGACCCTCCGGATCATCGAGTCCAACCATTCCATTAAGCACCGCAACCATCTCAGCGCGGATATTGACCCCAGCCCATCCCTGCGCTGTTGGGTGCTGGCATCGCATTCCCAGCTCTGCCCGTGTCGCTGGCACTGAGCTGCCCCATGCCACGCAGAGATGTGCCCCGGTACCCACGGAGGCATCAGCGTCCTTGAGGGGAGCACACAGAACACCGCCAGCGTTCTACAGGGTCCCACACATTGTCCTGATGCCACCCAGCACCTTCTACCTGGTCTAACCCAGAGCCAGCCCACTTGCTCTGCCCCAGAGCCCAGCTCGCTCCCAGCCACACAGGCTCCCTAGTTATAGAAACTAGCTTTCCTTACCAAAAAGTTGCGGAAACCAAGGTTTCCCAGCTGGACACCAGCCTGGCTGTCCACACAGATGCCGTAAAACGCACCGCAACATCCAGCAATCTCCTCTGCAGAGGAAAACCTTGCTTGCAGATGCCCAGGGTTCGCAGAGTTCAGGCAGGGCGGCAGCACCAAGAGCCTGGGGCAGGGTGGGCAGCATCTGCTGCGCCACGGGGTGGAGGGTGGGCGAAGGCTGGGGGTGTTGAGGTGCTTGGGTCCCATTCTGCACCCCCACAGGCCGTTCCCAGCAGAAAGATCATAAAATCATAGAATCACCAGGTTGGAAAAGACCCATCGGATCATCGAGTCCAACCATTCCCATCAATCACTAACCCATGTCCCTCAGCACCTCGTCCACCCGTCCTTTAAACCCCTCCAGGGAAGGTGACTCAACCCCCTCCCTGGGCAGCCTCTGCCAGCGCCCAATGACCCTTTCTGTGAAAATTTTTTTCTTAATGTCCAGCCTGAATTACCCAGATAACCCAACACAGCCCCCTGCAAGGGCAGTGGGGAAAGGAGAAAGGCAGGAAGCCGACAGCAGGCAGAAGAAGAGGGTTTGGACCAGCAAATAACTGGAAAAGAGTAATATAGGTGAGAAAGGGAGGGGAGGTGCAGGTGGGTGTCAGAAGATGGCTGGAAGCACAAGGTGCTGGCCTGGCTGGGTGCCGCAAAGGGCATGAGGCATCACAGTGCCAGCCCCTGGCCCACAGCGTTCCACAGGGATGGCAAGGATGCAGGGATGGGATAAGGCAGGGATCACCACCACCACTGTGTAGGGACGCTGGCACCAGGGTTCGCTGCAGAGGGCTGTGCCGTGCCGGCCGCGGCTCTCAGGCACAGCAGAAGGGAGGAAGGCTGCTGCTTGCCAGTGCCAAGGACATGCCGGGGAAGTAGGAACAGCAGATCTCCAGGTGATGAAAATCAGCAGACCTGGGAAGCAGCCACGCCGCTGCTGCCAGTGCAGAAGGGAAGCAGGCGAGCGGGTGGGTGGCAGGCAGCGGGAGCAGCGCTGCCGAAGCCGAGGGGGGCCCAAGATGCCGGCGCAGGGTTGCATGGCTGACAAGGACCAGGGATGAGCACAGCCAGCACAGCGTCTAGGTGGCAGGAGCAGGCCTGACACCGAGATGCTGGGAGAGGATCCCTGGCTGCATCCCTGCTTCCCACTTTGGAAGTTTCCAGCCCTTTCCCTGGTGACAAGTTTCCCACCTGAGTGCCCATCTAGCTCCTGGAGCTCTCCACGCACCATCCCGTGCCCACCCACTGTCTCCATCGCAGCCCATGCCACCCAACCAGTGTGCTCGGCCAGCTCTGGTGAGGGCATCGTTACGGCTGCGCTGGTGCCGATGTCCCTGTCCCCTCTGCAGCCAACCCAAGCGCTGCAGCAGAGCCTGTGCAGGGGAGGCCGGGCAGCGCTGGCAGGCAATGCTGCAGAAATCAAGTCCTCCTGCCCAGCTCTGAAGTTTACCCTCTGATGCAAAAGCAAAACTCAGGCAGGCAGGAACCCAGAGCTGAGCTCCTCTGGGAGCACCTAAGCCCAGCAAACTGAGCGAGCCCGTGCGGGTGCAAGCAAAGAGCTGCAGCAATTCTGCAGGTCCCCCCAACGCTGCCCTGTCGCACCAGGACCACCCCAGTTCCTACCTTCACTGGTGGTGGCAGACAGAGAGGCAGCCAAAGCGATGAGGACGGAGAGCGAGGATGTCAGGTCCCTTCGTGCCCAGGCCATGGTCCAGCGGGGCCACCGGGTGTGGGACGGGACCACCTCGGTCGTCCCAGCACCTCTGCAAAGTGAGCACCGGAGCTACGACACACACCGGCTAATGCAAAGGCACTTTGAGCACATTGCTCGCATCCACACAAGCCAGCGGCAAGGCAGGGAGGGAGCAGCCTGCCTGTCACCGCTCGCAAGCCAATGGGCTGGGTGGGCTCTGCAGCGAGCCCCCCTTCCCGCGCCACACACGCACGCTGTACCCAGCCTGGCCATCCGGACAGCAGAGTCCTGCTCCCCGCTGCCACCCGTTCTCCCTCCCTTGGGATGCTTGAGCAGCCTCCACTGCTTCTTGCGCTCCCCATCCCTCTTTCACTGCTGTTGTCCGGCTGCTGCAAGGGACAAACTTGCAGGCTGAGCCATGGTCTGGCTGAGAGCTCCAGGGTCAGGAATGAAGGGGATGGGGTTACCCTTTGATCCTGGAGAATAAAACCCCTTGCACAGGCTCCCCTTGCATGTGTGGGTCTGGGGAAGACTAGAAGAACCACCCCCCAGCTTGATGCTTTTCATCTCGCCTTGCCCTGGAACAGACACCCACCGCTCGCCCTTGAGCTGGGGCAGTGGAGCAGGGGACAAGGTGGCCAGGGCTGACAACACCCAGCTTAGTTACAGGCTGAGGTGGGGCCAACCCCTTCAAAAGCAGAGGAGGGAGGACAGAGCAGTCATCCCTGGCTGGGCAGGCCAGGAACCAGGCAAGGGCACCCTGTGAGAGAGCCTGAGCTGCCTCAGGAGCACTGAGCATCCTCTGCACGGCCCATTCAAGGCAGCCTCTGAGCCCCTTTTGCTTGGAGCTGCCAGAATTGTCGAGCTGGGCGAGTACCTTGCTCAGCATTAAACACTCGGCATCTGTCAACAGACCCCCTACAGCGGCCACGACTGTTTCCCCATCTAAATGCTGAATGATCGCTAATACCTGCTCGTGATAACTGCAGGCGCTGGTTCCCACCTGTGCCAAGTGGGGTGGGGTTTTTCGCTCTTCCATGAGCTCCCAGCCTGTGATATCCACCCTCTTCTGCCCCCAGCAACTCACCCATGGAAAGAAAGATGAGGGAGGAAAACGAGGCTGAATGCTGACTGTCAGGCCCCTTTATCCCTTGGAAAAAGCTCACCCCAGCCTTGTTTGGTGAGGTTAGGGCAGGGAGGAAAGTGTTGCACCCCCTTCATCTGCCCCTGGATCCCCACATCCCCAGAGATGCTGGACCCCAAGGCTCTACCAGCAGCTTCCCACATGCTGGGGCGAGAGGGGCTCCCTGCCTGTCTCATAGTTTGGTTTAGTATTTGATAGGAATGGTTGAACTCGATGATCCGGTGGGTCTTTTCCAACCCGGTGATTCTATGATTCTGTAGCATGTGGTGGCAATAATTCCCCATTTAGAGCAGCTGTGGCTTGTGCCTGCAGGGACACATCTGAACCTTTCATCACCAGGACCTGGGAATGGCTCCGGGTGTCAGGTCCCTCCAAGTTTTTTGCTCTGCCTGCCTGGGAAGCTGTCTGCCTGGAGACAGCACTGGAGAGATTCTGTCATCAGTGGTATCACAGGATGGGCTTGCAGAGCAGCTCCAGCATAGACAGGGTTGTTGGCACGGGAGTTATTCCAGCAGTTCCCAAGGCAGCGAGTAGAGGATGAATGGTGCTGTCAGGTCAGGGGTGAGCTCTCAGCGAAGAAGCAGTCTTTGTGATGGGCCTTGGAGCAAAGAGGTCCAGGATGATGATTTTCTGACCAGCACCAAGCCACCAGGAAGCCCCAGAGCAGTGCTGATGCCATGGTGGCTGCACCCCTGCAGTGGTGGGCAAGCTGCTGTTCTGCCAGCTATCACATTGCTGCCCCAACCCAGTAATCTCCTCGTGTCCAAAGGGCTTGGAACAGCTTGGTGCTGGATCCCTCAACTCCTTGTCACCTAGTGCCTGAGCAGAGACAGGCATGCTGGAGGGACACCATCCACACTGCCACTGTCCCAGCCCCAAGCTCTGGAAATGAACCTCTGGGGAAACAAAGCCAGGTTTGGGCTCTCAGTGCTGAGAGATGCCTGTTCCCAGTGCGATGCTCTAATGCAAGGAGTCAACCTGCAGACCACGAGCACAACCTGGGCACCCACAGTGACTCTCAAGTTCCCTGGTGCCATCCCAGACCAGGAATTTGGGTCCCCCAGGTGTTGCAGACGTGCCAGATATTGCACCTCCCCACAGTTTTTGGCTTTGCTGTGACCCAGGATCCTAGAGAAGCTGCAGTGGTCGGGCAGTGCTACAGAGTGCAAAGTGGCTTTGAAGGAGCTAGGACATGGTGATTCCAGACTAGGGTGCCCCAGATACCTCCCAGGGAATGGGAGAACTCTGGATACTCAGCTTTGGGGAGAGAGGGTGATGATGCACTGAGGCACCTACATGCAGTGGTGGGTGCAGCAGGGTGAGGTGCCTTGGTGGAGGACAGTGGTGGCTCAGTGGGAACTGCATACAGTAATGTAGTGAGTGCATGCTGAACACTGAAGGGATGTAGGGGCCAGGATAGGCATCCTGGTTTCACTGGACACTTGCTTTTGTGGTCAGTATATGCCTTCTGTGCAAAGATGTGCCTGGATTCTGGGTGCTGCTGAGAGTGTGTGAGCTGCTACAGATGCCAAGAGTCTGTGATGCTCCTGTCTGGAAATGTGGACCCTTTCCATACATGTGCAGCCATGGACACGCTCACAGGAATCTCAAACATCCCAGAAACCAGATCAAGTCAGGTCTCCCAGCTCTTCTCCCCACCGGCATCCCTTCCCAGGCTTCCAATCGCCTCTCTGTGGTCTGGACTGGATCGGGTACAGTGTGTGCTCTACGACTGCCTTCCTCGTCTCGCTGCACGCTGCTGCCTCTGCTCCTTGGTGAGTCTCTTGCCATTGCCACGTTCCTCAGACGTGGTCCCGCACCTGGCTGTCACGGAGATGGGGAGGATATTTATAGATGCAGCAGGGAGAGGAAAGTGCAGCTCAGACAGGGAGGATCAGTGAGGAAGAGGAGCCAAGGCTGCCTATACCCCTTTTACACTACTCAGGGTTATTGTGCATTTACAGGGAGACCGCAGCCCCTCGCTGATTCATCCATCAGCTCAAACCCAAGTGCCTGTTGCCCTTTTCACGCAGCTTTGCACCCAGGGAACCCTGCACAGCCCATCGCAGCCCTGCAAAAGCTGTCAGGGAGCGCTGTCCTGCCTGTTTCTGGTGTCCCTGCTCCTCCTGGGTCAGGAAAACAATGCCCAGGCACTTTTGGCTCCTCTTTGCAGGGTCAGGAGCCTCTGAGTCAGGGCTGTTTTGGGCATCGTGGGTGGCAGAGTCATTCAGGGAACAGCATCGTGTCCAGGATCACTCTATGATGGGCCACAAAGAGCCAGAACCCCACCTCCTACCCTTGCAGAGAAGAGGCTGCGCAGAGCAGGGAGCAGAGCCACACTGCAGCTCTCAGCAACCCCCTGGTGTCTGTCCATCCATCTGTCCCCTATAGCACACCCCTCTGTCAGGTGGAGGGCACAGGCAACAGCCCTGAATCTGAGGGTCTTTTAAAACTAGGATTGATTAAACAAGTCAGAGTCCTACCCTTCCTCTCCCACCCGATCTCTTTGTCCTGGACTCCCCAGTAAAGCTCCAGGGGAATGGTTTCCAGCTGAAAGAGAAGAGGCTGAGATGGGATATTATGAAGAAATGTTCTGCTGTGAGGGTGGGGAGGCCCTGGAACAGGTTGCCCAGAGCAGGGGTGGCTGCCCCATCCCTGGAGGGATTCAAGGCCAGGTTGGATGGGGCTTGGAGCCCCTGATCCAGTGGGAGGTGTCCCTGCCCATGACAGGGGTTGGAACTGGATGGGCTTTGAGGTCCCTTCCAACCCAAACCATTCCATGATTCCATTTATGCCAGCAGTGAGGGTCCCTTGGTATCAGTTGTGACGAGGTAGAACTGTGGGAGGCCCTTGGCCAGCTGAGCAATCAACACCCAATTAATTCAGGTCAAGGCTGGGTAGGCCTGGCATTCCTTTCTTCCTTGTTGTTATCAGAAATGCTGTGTATTAATATCCTTTATATTAAAAAAAATCTTATCATAATTTTTCCTCATTGAAGGAGATGGTTTGCAATTGGAATTGAGACAAACACAAGCCGGGAGCACCGGCTGCAGAAGGGGAGAGTTTAAGAAAGGCCTTTTGGTAATATCCATCGTTCCCTTATCAGTGAGGATATTAAACGTATTGAAATGCTAAGCAGCTCTTTAATGGCTGCCTCTGATTTTCATTAAACAAGCAGGGGATGAGCACGAGCGAAGGGGATGCAGCACTGTTCTCTCTTTAAGAAATTCTGATTGCTGGATATCAACAGCATTAATGTTCTTTCATCCCAGAGCACTAGGGTTGTGCTTGCCTTCTTGCCTATTTTCTGTCTTGCTGAAGTGGAACTAAGTCCCTGCTCCCCAAGGTGGGTGCATGGTTGCTCTGAAGCTCTTAGGGTTGTATAATGATGCAGAGCAAGGTCCTCCCAGGGACCTATTTTCGGTACCAGCAACTCCAAGCTGGTACCAAAAGGACACAGAGGCTCATGCCTTGATGGGGCAACCTGGTCTGGAGCAGCAGAGGAGATAAGCAATGAGAAGAAGTTTAGTCCAAGTGGAATCACCACAATGGCCCCGAGCCCAGGCTGGAAGCTTCACTTGCAAACATGGTAATAACTTAGTCCTTATCCCAGGGCTTGGTGAGAGATGGGCTTTGAAATGCATCTGTGCCCTGTCTGAAGGGAGGTCTGAGGAACATCTCTGCCCACTTCTGACGTGTCTCTCTGCATCCAGTGCTGTGATGGCCTCAGGGACCACCCCTTGTGGGGAGCATTGTTGGAAACTCTCACAGGAGGCAGTGCACTTGCAGGAGCTCCAACCTACGCTCACAGCTCTAGCACCCAGGCAGTGCTGTGACAGCTCCAGATTCCTCTGCAGATAAGCCCAAGCATTGATGCTTTGCTGGCTGAAGAAGCAGAGGTGCAGCACAGTCAAGTCCAAGCCCTTCAAAGACACGTGAGGAAATAAACCCCACAAATAGGGCATTAAAAAGTCACAAGAGCCACAAACACCCCTCACTACTCTCCATACCCGTCTTTGCCTCCCAGTTTCCAATCTAGGCACCAAAATTGTTCCATTCTGATTGGTCACAGAGGCCAAAGGCTTTGCTGTTATAATCCTCCAGGAACTGGGGCTTGAAAACATTCAAAAATAATACAAGGCTGCCTGTGCTATTGTGAGAATTGGCAGCCAGGGAGGAAAGCAGTGGACCAGCCGGCTGAAATCCTCTCTACCTATCCAGCATCCTTTCTGTGCACGTGGAAAAGACAGGGACACAGGGGCAGCCTCATCACTCTCTCAGGAAGGGCTGGTACAAACAAACAGAAATTAGCCGGAGCTAATAAACCAGGGGCCGTCATCAGCCCAAGCAGTGCTGCATGTATTTAATCCCAGTCTCCAGAGCCCAGCAGCTCTGATATTGCTGGAGGGAATGGCTTTGTGGGCTAAGCAGGTGGTTTGAAACACTTAGACTTCAGGAAAACACAGGGCCTCTGCAGGACAGCTGAGCACGGAAACCAGTTCCTACCTCTCTGCCATGTGGGACCCCAGCATCATCCTGCTCTGGGGCATCCCTTGCATTTCTTGAACCTGGCTCGTGCTTCTCTCCTCCCAATTCATTCCACATCTTTTTCTTCCCTCCCCTCTGTTCTTGCCGTTTCCTTTCTTGTGCATGGCTTGTTTTCTCTTGTCTCCGGGGCTTTATCCCACATGGACAGATGAATTGCTTTTCGTCTGCCAGATGGTGGTGGCATCTCAGTCCCCAGCCCCTGCCACCCACAGACAGCTCCTCTGTTTTCTTTGCTCCCTGGTACCAGCTTTGTCTTTACTCTACCTCCACCATTAGGTTTCTCCAGTAGAAACCAAGTGCCATCCAAGGCACCCCAATCCTCGTTAGCTGTGCTATGGGACAGAAATCCTCCTAGCATCAGAGATAAAAGACTAGGAGTCACCTGTCTCTGGACACTGATGGTGAGATGAAGCAAAAAGTGGAATCATAGAGTCATAGAATTGTGGAATCACAGAGTCATAGAATCATGGATTCATTAAGTTGAAAAAGCCCTCTCAGCTCATCTATTCTATCAACCCAACCCCACTGTGCCTGCTGAACCGTGTCCCCATGTGCCATGGTTACATGGGTTTTGAATGCTTCCAAGGATGAAGAATCCACCACTGCCCTGGGCAGCCTCTGCCAGGGCTTCACCACTCTGTCAGGGAAGAAGTTTTTCCTGATATCCAGTCTAAACCTCTCCTTGCACAGCCTGAGGCCACTTCCTCTCATCCCATCATGTGTTGCTTAGGAGAAGAGCCTAGCATCCACCTCACCACAACTTTCTTTCCAGAAGCTGCAGGGCAATGAGGTCTCCCCTCAGCCTCCTCTTCTCCAGGCTGAACAGCCCCAGTGTCCTCATCTGCTCCCACAACCCCTGGTCCCCAGACCCTTCCCCAGCTCTGTTCCCCTTCTCCAGAAGGACTCCAATCCCTCAATGTCCTTCTTGGAGTGAGGAGCCCAAACCTGAACCAAGGATCAAGGTGTGGCCTCACCAGCACTGAATATAAGGGCACAATCATTTCCCTGTTCCCTGAACAAGGCACACCAGCCACCTCCAGGTCCTGCAGCCTCCCTGAGAAGCATGTTACAGCATCTTAACGCCCTCTGGCATCCCCGACCTCTGTCATCCCAAGCAAAAGATCCCTGCTTGGCCCCAGCTCCCTTGTGCTGAAAGCACGGCCACAAAACAGACTGAAAAGACTTCCAGCCCCATCTTAAACACCCTTTGCGCCGCCGACAAAATGTGCTGATAGATGCCTAAGCTGCCGGCTTTATTTCAAGAGCTTTGTTTCAGCTGGAAGTGGAAATCTCAAAGAGACTTAATTATAGAGCCAGGCAGACACAGGCGTAATCCTTTTGAAAGCTTACAATGAGGCACTCTCCAAAATTAATTTTGATGCTGCAAAAATAACCAAACAAAGCCCGGTTTCAAATAGGGTGAGCAATCAGGGAACAATAGCGAAACGAAAGGCAACACTCGAGAGCACAGCCAGGGTTGCCCCTTCACTGAGAGGGGCTCCAGTTGGGCATGAGTTGCACCTCCCACTGCATCAGGTTGTTCCAAGCCCCATCCAACCTGGCCTTGAACCCCTCCAGGGATGGGGCAGCCACCACTGCTCTGGGAAACCTGGGCCAGCGCCTCCCCACCCTCACAATAAACTATTTCAACCAAAGATCTCATCTCAATCTCCCCTCTTTCAGCTGAAAACCATTCCCCCTCATCCTCTCCCTGCACCCCCAGACCAAGAGCCCCTCCACAGCTTTCTTGTGTCTTCTCCTCCAGTTTGGGTTGCACGTCCCAGGATCCCCAACCTGCAGTTTGTAGATTTAGTATTTGCTCTTTCTGCTGATGAAGTCCTGCCGTATCACAGACCTGGCCACTAGCTGGAACTATTTATTACCCAGCACAGGTCTCTGTGTATGCAGCTTGGAGCCTGCCTCCTGCCCAGGAGCCACGTTCCTTCGTGTAGGATGTTGGATGTAGGACTATTTAGGAAGAACCAGAGCTACCCACCCAGCCCTGGCTGTTATCCAAAATCATAAATAACTTAGTTACCTTGGATAACCTTGTAGAATTGCAGCTGAATTTCTTCAACTATCCACCTCTCCACCTTATTTCACTGAGATTTAACTCCCTGGGGGCTGCAAGGGGTCATGAAAAGCCCTTCATTGGTTCAAGGGGCAGCAGAAGATGAACAAACAAATTGAAATTTCTTAAAGAGCGTGTATTTAATTAAAACTATCTCAGGAACTCATTAACAGATTCACTTGGAAATTGTCAGAAATATAATCTATGTTACAAGTGTGGGCAGCGAAGGGTCAGGGAGGATGTTCCACATGAAGAGAAGGGCATGTATCCAGTAATCAGCTGTAGCCAAATCCTAGACTTTGGCCAGGAGCTGAGGCATTGCTGCAGGAAGGACCAAGAATGACCATCCCATTGTTGTGGCCAGGAGCCAAGGAGAAGCCAGAGCCTCCCTTGCTCAGCCTCAGCAGGAGGCTGTTTGCTGCTCCCAAAGCTCAATGCAAGCAAGTTCTTGATGCACAGAGGAGCTGCTGTGCTTTAGAGAAGCCAAGGCTGCCAGCACACAGCATCACCAGGTAGCTCTGCCTGCCAACCAGAGCCTCTTTACAGCTAAACCAGCCACGATGCTCCTGTGTCATCTCACAGCTCTGGGTTCTGATCTCAACTTTACCCCTGGATGATCTTCAAGGGCCTCTCCAAAACAGGTTATGCTGCTACCTAATCTTCTGAAGACAGTGACATCTGGAACTGGAACTGGAACTGGATGTGCTTTGAGGTCTCTTCTGACCCAAAATATTCTATGATTCTATGATCTTTCTCTTGCTCTCACTGTCAAGCTGTCTCTAATTTTTAATTAGTCATTTTTCCGATTATACCCTTGGAAATATTGTCTCCGTAAGGTGAAAAGAGCCCCAAGAGGAGCAGATTTAATCACTCCAGCTCCCCCATGGGTTGTTCTCTCCAGTATCCTATCCTGAGGATTACAAGCAAAGCTCCTTACCCATTGCAGCACGTCCACCATGGGCTCTGTTGTGTTGTCTGAAGTCCCATGGGGCACCAAGTGACCACCCAAGGCTTTGGTTTGCCTGCAATGCAAGACACTGTCTCACCCTTGGGCATCTCACCTACCAAGGCACAGCCCCTAGGACCATATCTTCTTTCAAACTATCTTGAGAAATGCTTCTCAACAAGCTAGTCATTCTTAGAATCATGGAATGTGTTGGAAAGGACCTCAAAGCCCATCTAGTTACAATCCTTCTGTCATGATCAGGGACACCTCCCACGGGATCAGGGGCTCCAAGCCCCATCCAACCTGGCCTTGAACCCCTCCAGGGATGGGGCAGCCACCCCTGCTCTGGGCAACCTGGGCCTCCCCAACATCATCGTAAAAACTTCTTCCTTGTATCCAGTCCCCCTTAGTTTAAAACCATTAATCCTTGTCTGTCTCCAGCTTTCCTGGAGCCCCTTTCAGTACCAGAAGCTGCTCAAGCTGCGCTTGTCCTCACTGTGCCATGTGGGTCTCTCATCGCACTCTACCCACCGAAAGCTGTGTGGGGACTCTGTGCCCCTTGTTTCTCCAATCTGGCCATGCAGCAGGACACCCCCTAACATCTTCCACTCCTTCAGCCCTCCAGTTTCAGCTCTCATCACTTGGGATGCTTGCCTGGTTGATGATGCTAGCAGAAACAGAAATTTTGATCTGGCAGGGCACACTCAGTTGGTGTCCAGGCGTAGCAGAGAGGTCTCTTCACCACTATCAGACTCAACTCCTTTTGTAGAAATACTTTCACGGTAAAGCAGCTTGCTTTGGCCTGGAGATTTACGGTCCCTTTGCCTTCTGCTGAAGCACTGTCCTTCGCTCCTTTGAAAAAATCATCAGAGCTAATAGCGTGGTTGCCTTCTTCTTTATCCTTCCTGTGCATCTGCTGGTGCTTGCAGACTCCTGCATCCGCTGCCTCTCCTCAATGCGGAGGGCACTTTGCTTTCACTGCTTATCACAGCCCATGCAGCATCCAGGTGCTGCGCTGGCTTCATTCCTGCTTTCAGATCTCCTCTCATCTCTGCCGCGGGTCACTCTGGTGGTGTCAAGTGTTTTCAACCGTGTCTATGAAGGCTCCGCGCTGCTCACCCTTCAAAGTTGTCACTCTGGACAGGGTGGCCTGGCCGATTCTAATTGCCCTGCTTGGCTTTAGCTCTGCAACCAGAGCTCTCTCGCTGCCTCTGTTGCCTGGTCTCCAGCCACAGATCAGTCACTGACTCTTCTGAGATTTCTCTTTCTTACAGTCCTCTCTGATTAAACTGTGCCTTTTATATGTTCCATTTTTTTTTTCCCACAGTGTTCCCACGTGCCTCGGGTTTCTGTGCCGCACTTCCGTAATTAGCTTCCTTGGCCTCGCTCAACTGAAAGCTACCAGAGAAATCAAATGCTTCAAAACCTGCCGGTGTCAAACATAAGGCTATTGCCTCCACACCTTCTTTTTTACTGCAACCTATTGCTTACAGCGGTGGTGAGAAAAGATGCTTGAAGCTCCTTCATCACGAATTCCAGCAATTGGCTGAGGGGCTGGGCTCAAAGGGTCACTGTAAATGGGGTCACATCGGGCTGCAGGGATCCATCCTCTGGCCAGCGCTCTTTAACATCTTCGTAAATGACCTGGAGGCAGGACTTGAAGGTTTAATAACTAAGTTTGTGAACAACACAAAATTACGGGGAGATGCTGATGCTCCTGAGGGCAGCGAGGCCCTGCACAGGGGTCTGGATGGATTGGAGAGCTGGGTAATCACCAGCTGCATGAGGTTTAATAAGGGAAAATGCTGAGTTTTCCACTGTGGTTGTCGACGCAGCCTGGGGAGAGAGGCTGGAGGGCAGCCCTATGGAAAAGGATCTGGGGGTTCTGACTGGAAGTGGAACACGAGCCAGCAGGGCCCTGGGTAGCCAAGAGGGCAACCGTGTCCTGGGTGCATCCAGCATGCCATCAGCAGCTGGGTGAGGGAGGGGGTTGTCCCACCCTCTTCTGCACTGGGGCAGTTTTGAACACCGAAGGATTAAAAGGATCTAAAGGTGCTGGAGAGCATCCAGAGGAGGGCATGGAGCTGGGGAAGGGTTTGGAGGGGAAGAGTGCGAGGAGTGACTGAAGTCGCTGGGTCTGTCCAGCCTGGAGAAGAGGAGACTGAGGGGAGACCTCATCATCCTCTGCAGCTTCCTCACACAGGCGTTCCTTGTAGTGAGGGGCCCAAAACTGAACCCAGGATTCATGGTGCAGCATAACAAGGGCATAATCACTTCCCTGCTCCTGCTGGCCACGCCATTTCTGATCCAAGCCAGGATGCTATTGGTCTTCTTGGCCACCTGGGCCACTGCTGGCTCATATTCAACCACTGTCAACCAACATCCCAAGGTCCTGGGCCAGGCAGCTCTCCAGCCACCCTTCACCAAGCCTGACATGCTGTGTGGGGTTGTTGTGTCACAAGTGCAGGACCTGGCACTTCATCTTGTTGACCCTCATCCCATTGGCAATGGCAATGCTTGAGGAGATAGATCCTGAAGCTAAGCAGGACTTTCCTCCTGTCTAAACGATATAGTGAATGAGCAGAACACACGCGTATCATCAAAGGAAAGGCTCAGAAATCAATGGGTGAAGTCAAGGACTGGCCCAGGAATGATCTGCATGGGCCTGATGGATCCACTGATCACATCTCCTTCCCTCCAGAAGGTCTGATGCCAGCTTCCCCCAAGCCCTGCTGTTGTCATCCTGGCTCAGCAGGAATGCACAACAGCGGGTGTCACTGTGGGTGGGAACGGTGACAGAAAACAAAAAGCTTTAGGCTGAAATCAGAATTGTGTTTTGGGATCGGGAGGAATATCTCTGCAGCCCTGGGATTATCTTCAGCCTGCCCCACTTAGGCAAAAATCTGCTGACCTTCCCATGAAGGCTTTTGCTGCTCCAACAGGCAGAGGGGAGCAAGGACAAGGGCAGCTGGGGCTCTTTGGAGATGCCCCAAGAGGTTTTTGGAGACCTCCGGAAAGAGGAGTAGCTTGCCCACCATTCAGAGCAAAGTAGTTTCAGAAACCCAAGGTTTCCAGTGAGCAGAGGAGGTGATGTTGGGAGGAGAGAGCAGCACACCAGGTGGGGAACAGTGAGCCGTGCCATGGGTGCTGATCTCAGCTCACAGCATCCCCAGGCACCCAGCAGGGGAGGGAGGGGGTCAGGGACCCAAGCGGGACGAGGACAAGCATTTCAAGCAAAGCAGCAAGATGCCACAGCCCCCTCCACAGCCCCTTTCCCTCAAATGGACTGTCAGATCTCCACTGGAAAGGCTTGTCAAAGGCAATGAGCTTCAGCAGCAGGTCGGGGCGGCAAAGCCCCCCGGGGCTGGCCTGATAGACAGATGCTGGGGAGGGTGCTGGGGGCAGAGCTCCTGGAGCGTGGGCTAAGTCCGTGCCGGGGCTGTGAGCCTGCCCTTGCTCGCCCCGTGGCCTGGGAGCTCCTTCCCAGGGCTGTCAGCAGCCCGTCAAGACAGAAAATGGGTTGGGGGCGATGACAACAACCCCATCCAGACCCCATCTTGCAAGGCAAGATCCATTTGGTCCCACGGAGGTCCTGCACAGGGGTACCTGGGATACTCCTGACCCCATCTGTGGTTGGTGCCAGCTGCATCTGCTGCTCCTCTCACTCTCTTTCTCTTCCACAGATGCTGAAGGTCCAGCGTAGCCTTGACCCATCATGGGGTTCCCCCAAGGCATTCCTTGATGGGGCAAGCCCAGGAGCTGGGAGGTTTCCATGGCATGCTCCCTCAAAGATCCAGCTCAGTTTCGGGGTTATCCCTTGCACTCTTGGCTGCTCCAGCCAACACGAGCAATAATTTATTCATTATGGGTTAACCTGTTTAGTCTGTCTAGGCCTGCTGCTAATTAGAAAAAAATTACCAGGCCAGCTCTTCCCCCGAAGAGTCTTCTCTGTCTGCAATGCCCACTGCTAAGCAGAAAGGGAGATGGCAGGACCAGTGCAGACCAGTGATCTAGCACTGGCAAGCTGGGAGAGAGGGGTATCTGTCTGATTCAGAGGAACCACAAGCAGGGCTGGAGCGCTGTGCGCTGTGGCAGAGGGGGGCACTGGAGGTGCTGAATTACACAGAATCACACAATCGCCAGGTTCGAAAAGACCCATGGGATCATTGAGTCCAACCATTCTTATCAAATACTAAACCATGTCCCTCAGCACCTCACCCACCCGTCCCTTAAACCCCTCCAGGGAACGGGACTCAACCCCCTCCCTGGGCAGCCTCTGACAGGGACCAATCACCCTTTCTGTGAAGAATTTTTTCCTAATGTCCAGCCTGAACCTCCCCTGGCGGAGCTTGAGGCCATTCCCTCTCATCCTGTCCCCTGTCACTTGGGAGAAGAGCCCAGCTCCCTCCTCTCCACAACCTCCTTTTAGGTAGTTGGAGAGAGAAATGAGGTCTCCCCTCAGCCTCCTCTTCTCCAGGATAAACACCCCCAGCTCTCTCAGACGCTCCCCTTGTTCTCCAGCCCCTTCCCTAGCTTCGTTGCTCTTCTCTGGACTCGCTCCAGAGCCTCAACATCCTTCTTGTGGTGAGGGGCCAGAACTGACCCCAGGATTCGAGGAGTGGTCTCACCAGTGCCGAGTACAGAGGGAGAAGAACCTCCCTGGCCCTGCTGGCCACGCCGTTTCTGATCCAAGCCAAGATGCCATTGGCCTTCTTGGCCACCTGGGCCACTGCTGGCTCATGGTCAGTCGCTGTCACCAACACCCCCAGGTCCTTCTCCTCCAGGCACTTTCCAGCCAGACTTCTCCTAGTCTGGAGCTGCTCAGGGTTGTTGTGCCTCAAGTGCAGGACCCGGCATTTGGCCTTGTTAAACCTCATCCCGTTGGTCTCAGCCCATGGATCCAGCCTGTTCAGATCCCTTTGGAGCCTCCCGACCCTCCAGCAGATCCAGCTTCCACCCATCTTAGTGTCATCTGCAAACTTGCTAAGGGTGCACTCGATGCCTTCATCCAGATCATTGATAAAGACACTGAACAGGGCTGGACCCAGCACTGAGCCCTTTCATTGCAGGGGCTGCACAGGGGCTTTGGGGCTTGCAAACAGGAGAGGCTGAGACAGGTCTTTCACATTTGGTGGCTGATATTGCACGCCAGAACGATCCTGAGTGCCTGCACTAGCACAGCAAAGCTGGCAGTGCTGCAGCCTCGTGCTGCAACGAGAGCAGAGCCCAGCATCCCATGTGAAACAGCACCTCCAGGAGCAAGGAGCAGCCCTGGAGTGGGGATGCTGAGGGGCAACGCCAGACCCCCTTCTCCTCCTCACCCCTCGCCTACTCTCCTGTGGGCTGGCGCTGCAGGGAGAGGGCGAGGCAGCTCGATGCAGCAGAGCAGTGAGGGGCAAGGGATGAGGGCAAACTGCCTGGTGCAGGCAGCCAGCAGCCTTGCGTGAGGCCGCTGCAGCGCTGCCTGGCCCGGAGCAAGCTGCACACAGCTGCTCCATGACTGCCAGGCCTCCCGCTGGGCACCAATCTTCATCTCTTTGAAATACACATTAAAATACATGAGCCACACTCTCTGGCCAGGGCTCCCAGCACTGGATAATTGCTTCTTAAGTGCTTTCTAAATGCAAACTGCATGTCATTCTTACCACCACTGCCACCTCCCCTGCACCCAGCCTTTGATCTTCTGCATGTCATGACAATATTGCAATTACCCCATCAGTGTTGGGACGTGGAGGTGCTCCCGGACGGAAAACAAGGATGCGCTGGACTGCAGAGTCCTGCCCTCCCAATTGATTCATAGGAGAGGCCAGCAAGAGTCCTCTGAGTTGTGTACTGGCCAAGCCCCAGCTTGGCCATGGATGCTGAAGAGAACTTGGGAGTCGCTGGAGAGGAGCACTGGTGTGGATGTCCTTGATGAAAGAGAAGACCCATTCCCTCTCATCCTCTCCCTGCCCTCCCTGATGAAGAGCCCCTCCCCAGCTTCCCTGGAGCCCCTTTCAGCACTGGAAGCTGCTCTGAGGTCTTCCCTTCAGCCTTCTTTTCTCCAGGCTGAACAGCCCCAGCTCTCTCAGCCTGGCCTCATAGGGGAGGGTTTCCTGTGGCCCCTGAGCCTTAAATGATGCTGAAGCCCCAAAGTCATTCACTTCAGCCCCAAACCAATTTCTTTCTGACTTTCTGATTTGTGATAAGTGCTGAGAGGGAGGAAGTAAAAATAAAAGGAAGAAAACGAAAAATCCCACCACTATTATTCTGGATTGGTCTCAGTTGTTAATTTAAAAGCATTCTTTTCAGACCTGGCAGAAAGTCTGAACTCTGATCCACCTGCCTCATCTCGGGGAGATGCAACTTTGAAGGAGGCAGCAGCCAATGAGGCTTCCCTGCAGCTCGCCTCAAGCTCTCTGTGAGCATCGTTCCTCCATGCTGATGGGCTGTTGGCAGGGACCTGACCCTCTGAGTGCCCACAGCTGCCTGGTACAAGCAAGCCAGGATGATCCTGAGTGCCTGTCCCACCAGAGCCCCATCCCTGGAGGGGTTCAAGGCCAGGTTGGATGGGGCTTGGAGCCCCTGATCCAGTGGGAGGTGTCCCTGCCCATGGCAGGGTGCGGAACTGGATGGGCTTTGAGGTCCCTTCCAACCCAAACCATTCTGTGATTCTATGATTCCCCCATCCCAGTGTGAAGCCCCCAGGAGTCACATTGCTTTCTGACACAGGGAAAGGTGACAGAAAGGCCATGCAAAAGACGTTATTAACACTGCTTTCCTTTCTCGTTTGCTCTTGGTTGGGTAACTCCCTTCTGACTACTCTTAAATCCTACGTGGATCCTGTGGATTTTGATGTCCATATCATATTCTCCTCTGAGTCTCTGTGTGATGTGGGTCCCTATCACTCGCCCTCAACAGCATCTCAGATAGTACCTTCCAGTTTCAAGAGACCCTTGCCCAGTCACACATGCACTGAGGGGCAAGGACTCAGCAGGGGCTACATTTGAGCTCAACTTGCATTCCTGCCTTGGGGTGCATGATCAATGAGCCTGATGCCCCACTTCTCCACATGGTGGAAACAACCTGGGTGGCTGTGCTGTTTGTCCCCACCTGTGGCCTCAAACTCCGCCAGGGAGGTTCAGGTTGAACATTAGGAAAAAAATTTTCACAGAAATGGTCATTGGGCACTGGCAGAGGCTGCCCAGGGAGGGGGTTGAGTCACCTTCCCTGGAGGGGTTTAAGGGACGGGTGGACGAGGTGCTGAGGGACATGGTTTAGTGATTGATGGGAACGGTTGGACTCGATGATCTGGTGGGTCTCTTCCAACCTGATGATTCTGTGATTCTATGATTCTACACACATCATGAGTGAGTGGAGAAGGTGAAAAGGTTCACACCTCCATCCTTGGGATGGTGTAAGGGCCTCACCTTGGGGTGAGGTGGGAATGTGCTGCTGGGGTGGGGGCTCTGCAATCCCTGTGGCTGTGTCCAACATGTCTTGGACACGCAGTAATTTCAGAAAACATTAGATGCCTCTCACTGTCTGAGAGCTGTTGCCATTCATTTCGTACCTGGCTGACTCACCTGCAACATGACAGAGCCTTGTGGCCATCACCGTGGCCTTTGTGCACAAGGTTAAGCAGGATGGAGGCAGATGCAAGTGACTTGAGCAGAAATGAGCTAGTCCTTTACCCTCTGGTTCCTGCTGCCTTGCATCCCACTTGGATCTCCTGGGTTCAGCCAGAAAGCACTTGCTTGCATCTATTTGCAAGAAAAGCCCTTTCAGTTCCCCAGGCATCTCTTGCTTTGTCGAGGGTGACTGGTGGATGTGTCCTCCCTGTCCCATTCATTATCTCCATCTCACTGTGTTCTCTCTCATTCATCCCCTCAAACTAAATAGCTCCTTTCTTCTCTCTTCTCATGTGGAAATCATTCTCCACCCATTATCATTTTCATGATTTCACTTTCTGCTGTATCCTCTGTGATGAAACATTGAGATGCCGTGGTTCCCCGTATATTTCTGGGCACGTGGAACATCTTCCTTCACACTGGCGTGTCTTGTCTTAATGCATGTGGAAAAACTCATTTCCTCCCTTCTAGTGATGATACTATCCCCAGGGAGAGCTCATTGCTGCATTCCCAGACCCTGAGTTGATGTAGGGGCATCAGAAACACGTTATCATAGAAACAGAGAATGGTCTGGGTTGGAAGGGACCTCGAAGTCCATCCACGGATGGACTGCCACGGGCAGGGACACCTCCCACTGGACCAGAGGCTCCAAGCCCCATCCAACCTGGCCTTGAACCCCTCCAGGGATGGGGCAGCCACCCCTGCTCTGGGCAACCTGGGCCAGAGCCTCCCCACCCTCACAGCAAAACATTTCTTCCTAAGACCTCATCTCAATCTCCCCTTTAGCAGCTGAAAAACATTCCCCCTCATACTATCCCTGCACTCCCTGATCAAGAGCTCCTCCCTACCTTTCCTTTCAGTACTGGAAGATGCTCTAAGGTCTCCCCTCAGCCTCCTCTTCTCCAGGATAAACACCCCCAGCTCTCTCAGCCACTCCTCTTGTTCTCCAGCCCCTTCACCAGCTTCGTTGCTCTTCTCCGGACTCACTCCAGAGTCAGCTGCTTGCAGAGCTGAATAAACACTCAGGCTGCCACATTCCAGATAAGTCTCTTTTTTATTCTGCAAAACAAAGTCGCACTCCTTATCTGACACCAACCCGTGGTGCTGTTCCAGGAGCTCTCCAGAGCAGTATTTGAAGCCAAGACACATTGGTGTGAACCTGGGCAGTTCTAGCTGAACTGCCCCCAGCGCTGCGAGCTCTGTAGGAGTTACAGGTGCTCTGTTGTAGCAAGGTGAGTGGGATTAGGGACATCATCCTCCCTTGAGGTGGTTTCTCAGTCCTGAATATAAATCAGCCACTTCTCTAGGCTGATAGGTCACCTTTTTCACATAACCCCCGGGCACAGTGCAATGTTTTACACCACTTTTCCTCTGTCACCAACCAAAACATCGGCAATTGGAGTAGTCTTTGGGGTCTTCCCATTTGTGGTCAAGCAGTCACAGAGTGTAGCCTCCAGATTTTGACCACATGTCACATCAGGGCTAACCCTTTCCACTCTGTTCCTTTCCTTCAGAGCCACATCAGAGAGCAGGTGAAATGGTTGGACTCGATGATTCGGTGGGTCTTTTCCAACCTGGTGATTCTATGATTCTATGGTGATTCTATCTTGGTCCTTGGGATGAGTGTAAGGGACAGTGACATTGCCCCACTTGGCCATACAGTGAAGCCACACCAGCTCTGTCCATAGATCCACGGCCTCTCGAGAATTGGCTCCTGGTAGAGGAAGAAGGGGAGGAAAGGGAGGGATGATTACAGTGCCATGGTCAACATTTGCAGCCTGATACCAGGAACCTTCTCAAATCCTGACACATCCCACAGCCCCAGCCTGGTGGCAAAGAGAAACCCTGCTCATCCTCTAGGCTACAGGAGAGAAACGTGAATTTCCCAGGGTTGAGGACAAAAGGCTGGGCGAGGACCCCAAGCTTCAGCTCTGTGCACAGGGCGGGGGGTAGATTTCAGGTCTGGTCTCCACATGTCGAATGGGAAGAGATGCCTCCCCACGCAGGCTGTTCTGCAGCAGCGGGGACAAACTCAGATGCACGCCGAGGGAGGCACGCAGATGCCAGCATAATTAGCCACAAAATAGACTTTTCAGTATCACACAATGACAAAGAAAAATAAAAAAAGGCCTGCGTGCTGATAATTCCTCAGCGTGCCTCGATGACAAGGAACTGGGACAGACCTGAGCTTCCACTGAGCCAGAGGAAAATGTATTTTTAAAAAGCAGATTATCTGGTTAAACAGAGGGCAGGGGGCTGAGCCAAGAGATAATGGGGGTGTCTGTGACAGCTTTATTAGGAAGTGCCTAATGTCGGAGTGATTTCGCGGCGGATCTCAGAGCAGCGGGCTGACTCCGGGAGCCGCAGGCTGCGTGGCAGAGCCTCAGCGGCACTGTCAGAGGGGCTTAAATGGCACCTGACCCCAGCTCTTTGCTGCAGGAGACAATAGAGCGGCAGGGATGCTGTGCAGGGTGCTCCTACTCCTGGGGTACCACCTGAGGAGGAGGGGGGTGAGCGCTGTATTGGATGGTTCTTTTTAGCGGTAGGATTGGATCTGCTGAGCTGAAAAGAGGGGTTCGCTTGGAAACACGGGGCAGTGCCATTGCCTCTGCCATCGCTACGGGCAACCCTGTAGCTCCTGGGCTCAGAAGGTGCCAGGCACAACCCTTCCTTTGCCTCACAGCTGCTTTCCAGGACGCTCCCACCTGCCTGCTCTCCTTGGCTTTTTGCTGGGTTTCCTCACTGCTCCTGTTGTTTTCCTTGCTGCATCATCTTCTCGTATGGTGTGAAGACGCCTGCAAAGCTTGCAGGGCATCCATGCAGCCAGTCTCATTGAAGATGGTCTTCATCACATCTCCAGCACCTTCTGCAGCCAGGATCCACAGAGAGAATCATAGAATCACCAGGCTGGAAAAGACCCACCGGATCATCCAGTCCAACCATTCCCATCAATCACTAACCCGTGTCCCTCAGCACCTCGTCCACCCCTCCCTTAAACCCCTCCAGGGAAGGGGACTCAACCCCCTCCCTGGGCAGCCTCTGACAGTGCCCAATCACCCTTTCTGTGAAACATTTTTTTCCTAATGTTCAACCTGAACCTCCCTTGGCAGAGCTTGAGGCCATTCCCTCTCGTCCTGTCCCCTGTCACTTGGGAGAAGAGCCCAGCTCCCTCCTCTCCACAACCTCCTTTCAGGGAGTTGGAGAGAGCAATGAGGTCTCCCCTCAGCCTCCTCTTCTCCAGGCTAAACAACCCCACACATACTTTCCCTCTCCAGGCTCTTCCCCCAGGACAGGGATGCAGTCTGGCTGCAGTGTGGGATGGCTCATTAACAGGGTTCTCAGCACGAAGAAACCTCAACTGGGAGCATCCCGTTCCCAGGGATCAGCCAGCAATGCAGGGTACCAGCGAACATGCATGAAACAAGGCTTTGCAGCATGATTCCTGGCCTTGGTGTCTGGGAGCAGCTGTAATCTGGAGCAGGGGCACTTGAACCAGTCTCTAATTCCAGATTTTACATGACCTGAGCAGGTCCTGAGCAGCTCGCCTGGGGCTTAAGGTGGGATTGACAGCCGCTCCCACGCTGCCCGGATGCCCTGGGCAGCCAGGGCAGCCCTGAGAGGCTCCCATCATCCGGGCCAGGGCTTCCATCTGAAAGGAGGGCAAGTTTAGATGCTGGGATGGGGCAGCTTTCACGCGCCTGGCCATGGCTCTGTCCACCGGCATCAGATGGAGGATGTAAATCCGGGTTTCCAGGAACAAAAGGCTGTGACGCCTCTGCCCCCAAAGCTGCCAGCTCAGCGTGAGAGGACTCCCCAAGGCGCAGGGGAGCCAGCGATGAAGCTGTCTCTGACAAGGGAAACTAAAGATGTAAGAGAGAGCATGAAATCACGGGTGACAACCAGAACAGGGGCAGCTTCAGACGTGAGAGGGAGAGCAGGAGCTGTGCTGCATCCACCCAGGAGGCTCTGCTGCCTTTGTCGAGAGCGGTTCCTGCAGTGCTGGAGCGGAGGACCAGCACAGGAGATGGAGACATCCCTGCTTTGGCTCCACTGCCTGGTGTTGCTCTGTCCCTTGTCTTTCACTGGCACCGGGGGATGTTTCCCCAATCCTGGCTCTGTTGCAGCCTCCATCTCCCAGACCTTGTTGCTGCTTCCGTGCCCCTGAATGAATCACACGGAACTACGAAGGGGACCGCAGCACCCAGGGCCATCACTGGCAGACAAGACCCAGACCTGCCTGCTGTTTTGCTCCACTGCATGTGCTCCTCTTCCCCGGACTGCCAGCCCAGGCAGCCAACTCAGACAGAAAATGCTTGCTAATCTCCCTGTGAAAGTGGTTTCTGTGCCATTATCAGCTGAACCTGGATTGCCTGAGCCATTACACTGGTTTGTCAGAAGCCCTGGCAGCCCCATCGCCTCTTCCCGGCTCCACGTTTCCCCTTTGTGCGCCTCTGCACAAGGGCGCCAGAATTTCACCACCCTCTCTTTCAACTTTTCCCCTCTCTCCTTTCTCCCCCTCTGTAACAAATCAGTGAAAAGAGGGAAGAGAAGAGGCTCCAATGACAGATGGAGCTGGCGCTATCATCTCTCTTAACTGTCACCGAGAAAATCACACGGCAGCCACTGAAATTCAAATTAGAGTTTTGCTGAAGCTGCTAAAACTCATCAAAAGATATCTTTGAAGTCCACTGGCAGGCTGGTCATTTCTTTTAAATTAGTCCCTGTTGAAAATGAAATTGCAGGGAGTTGGTGTATTAGCATATTGGAGTGCGCGAGACAGCATAATGCTGCCTTTCCAGGGAGCAGAGGCAGTTTGCTCCTGCACAAAGACCGCACTCAAACTGGGCTCTTACTGCATTAGGATAAATGAACGAGTCATTTCTAAGCTCCCCATTAAGGGGCACGGGCTGGCACTCGGCGAGAAGACATGAAGACAGGTCAGTGCTGCCCCCATGTTTGTGCCCTCGGAGCCAACCTCCTGGCCGCAGCATCGCAAGCCCATGCAAATGAGAAGCTGCTCGTTAGCAGAGCCAGCCTGGTGATGAGGGAAGAGGGGTCCTCTTCAGCCCCAAGCCAGGGACCTGCAGCTCTCAGAGTTGACTTGCAGCCCTTCACAGTCCTCTGGGGAGGATGCAAGATGAGGACCAGGTTCACGAAAACAAGTCCAGCCCCCTGAATGCTGGCTTTTCCCCCACTCCGCTTTCCTCCAGCACCTCCCAGATGGAGCAGAGTCAGCATCCTGCTGCCCCAGAGGTAGATGAGCCCCAGCGAATGACCCTGGAGAGCCCCACACCATCGCAGGACAGATCAGTTCCATTTGATGATCTGGCACCAGTTTGATAAAGAGGGTCAGTCCCCATAGTGACTCCTCCTAACACAAACCCCAGGTGCCTTGCAGCTCCGAGTTGGGGACACACACAGAGATTCACAAGCCCCAAGTCCTCACAAGCCAAAGACCGTGATGGGACTATGGGAAGCACACTGGGACACTGGAAACCAGGGGCTGGCCACAGGGTGGTGGTGACCAGAGATGCTTAGAACAGCCACTAGAATCTCCCATAAGTGAAAATTCTTCAACATGGACAAAATTGGTTTGACATCCAGGTCCAGTTCAGTTTAACCCAGACATCTGTCCAGAAATAAAGGCTTTTTGGATAAGTAGCAAGCCCTCTACTCCCAGGTTTTGCATGACAGCACCCTCCTGTCTCTGGAGAGGCTGAGCACAGCCACCTCGAAGGTAGCAGCCTCCACTGCCTCCTTCCCAAACCACTGCTGCCTCCTTCCCCAGCCCTGCTAGCCCAGGGCATCCAGCTTCCTCTGCCTGCCCTGAATCTCTAAGCAGAGGTTTCCCTGTCAGCCTGAAACCTTGAGATGTCAGCTGCTTTTGGATAGAGCTGTTTCTTTCATTACTGAGCTGATGTGATGGGATTTTGAGTGGCACTGGTTACACTCCTGTGTCTCTACCTGTAATGTCTGCAAGCCAAGAGCTATTGGCTGCAGATTTCACACGGATCCAAGAGGGGTTTGGAGCTGATCAGAGGTGGGAAGTGTGGCAAATCCCCCCCTGAACTGCAGGAGAAGACAGAGCAGACCTTGCCCCAGAGCACGTAACCTGTGACGTTTTCCTGGGTTGATGCAAATTGCACCAACACAGAGAGCAAGAGGAGCTCCTGCCATGGCAGGGACGTGCGGCACTTGCTGAGAAGAGGCTTCCACTGCAGGTTTTGTTTGAAAGGTCGCTGCAGTCCAGGGCTGAATGCCTCTTCCAAATTGTTAGCTGCTTACTGGGGATTTGTCCTGGATTTCTGACAAAGGAGCTCAAGGAGGCACGGATACAATTGAACAAATACACAACCAGGGCGCAGAGCGAGAAGGTTTTTCTCCACCTTGGTTAGCATGTGGCATTTAGCTGCTCTTCCCAGCTTCAGCTGGGTCAAACCCCAAGTGTTTGATGGAGTGGGGACTCTCTGGGGGTGCTGTGCACAGCCCACCACCCCAAATTCCCTGGCAGCAAGCAGGGAAAGCAGTGCCAGGGTTACAGGCGTGTGTGTTTCTGGCATGCAATTCAAAAGCCACCAGGCAGGAGAAGAACGTGAAGCAGCAGCTGCAGTTTGCCCAGGGTCATGAGCCTCCAACTTGAAAGGAGAACTTGCCCAGCGATCACTGAGCACATCTTGGACTTATCCATTTAAATGTGCTGGTTTTTAACCAGAAAAGATCCCGGTCATATGCTCAAAATGCAGGGAATTGGTGTAAAACATGCAGTGGGAAGGGGATTTGCATAAAGGGGAAGGGGGGTTTATATGGGGCCATTGACAAGATAACCTCATCCACTCACTCCCAGCACCCACATGAGTATCCAGGTGGACTGGTCTGGCAATGACATGATGGAAGGGACACAAAACACCAGTCAATGATCCTATCTCTAGCCCTAGTGATAATCATAGAAACATAGAATCATCAGGTTGGAAAAGACCCACCGGATCGAGTCCAAACATTCCCATCAATCACTAACCCATGTCCCTCAGCACCTCGTCCACCCGTCCCTTAAACCCCTCTAGGGAAGGTGACTCAACCCCCTCCCTGGGCAGCCTCTGCCAGTGCCCAAGGACCCTTTCCGTGAAAAATTTCTTCCTAATATTCAGCCTGAACCTCCCCTGGTGGAGCTTGAGGCCATTCCCTCTCATCCCGTCCCCTGTCACTTGGGAGAAGAGCCCAGCTCCCTCCTCTCCACAACCTCCTTTCAGGGAGTTGTAGAGAGCAATAAGGTCTCTCCTCAGCCTCCTCTTCTCCAGGATAAACACCCCCAGAGTTTCATAGTGTTCATGAAAAGCTTTCTCATCCACTTGGGTTTGGCATCAGTCTTTGTGTCTGGTGGTGAACAACCCATGGTCCATGGGGGCAGCTTGAGAGGCAGCAGATGAGTGTCTGCACCATGGATACAAAGATAGAAAACAAAGTTCTCTTTAATGCTACCCAAGAAATGAGCCACCTTCTCCAGAAGGATTAATGGAAGAGTCGCTCGGTCTGTGCTGGGCAGGGGGAATCACGTGCTCGCCGCTCTCTGCTGGGGTTCTGACATCTAGGGACAGTTGAGTCTGGCTTGACGGATGGCCTTGCAGCAAGCTCCCAGAGCTCCGTGCCTCTTTGGGCTGGATCCCTGTAATGAAGGCTGACAGCCCCGCTCGGATCTGCTCTCCTGCTCAGCGTTATGTTAATGAGGGGGCAGATGAAAACTAAAACTACATCTGTCTTATTTGGCCACTCAAGAGATGAATAAACAACCTGCTAACAGGCACGAGCAGACTCTGCAAAGGCTGGTGCAGAGCCTAATGCCACATAGAGAGGCTGTTGCAGCACACCAGAACTCCTCTTGCGTGGTCTGGGACACTGTTTTCCTTCCAGAAACAGAAATAATACCTGCAAGCAGCATGGGCCCATCAAATGCCCCAGTCCCTCCTGAGCACAAAAAGGACTGTGAATGAATTTTGCATCTCCAACCAGGAGAAGAGCAACCACTTACCTGCTGAAGCACTGACCAGATGTGAATGAAGAGGTCCAGAGCTTCTACGGCCACAGGTCTCACCAAGGGAGGTTCAGACTGGGTATTAGGAAAAATTCCCTCACTGAAAGAGTGGAAAAGCCTTGGCAGGGGCTGCCCAGGGAAGTGGTGCATTCTCCATCCCTGGAGGGGTTCAAAAACTGTGTCACCGTGGCACTTGGGGCCATAGTTTAGCAGGCACAGTGGGGTTAGGCTGACAGTTGGACTGGATGAGCTTAGAAGTCTTCCCAACCCTAATGATTTTGTGACTCTCCAATGTAAGGGCATCCAAAGGGGAAATCTAGAGACTCCTGAACCCTATTTTTTCCAAAGCAGTATTTCTGCCCAGGCAGCTGTTCCGTACCAGCAGCTCTGAGATTCCTAAATCAGCATTTTCTGTGGAAAAAGAGAAAAAAACAGTCCCACTCCAGTCCCAGTCACCCTCCCGCATCCTTGATCCCACTGAAGATATTGAAGTCTATCAAATTCAGCAGGCACAAAGCACAAACTGGAAGGATTGACACCTCTACCATGTGTCCATGGGGAGCTCACCAGACATGCTCACCAAGCATCTACTGATCTCCTGAATCCCCGGACACATCATCATCTTGTTTTCTCCTTCTCCCTCCTGCACTGCCATGACCCTCAGCCACCTCATGGTCTGGTTCTGCATGGCAGGAGAACCCTGAGCCCCAGCCTTGTCCCTGCTGCACCGTCAGGCTTTGGAGGAGACTTTGGTGGCCCTTGATGTTTCCAAGACGCGAGCAGACTGCTAATGCCGGAGGCTGTTCGCGAGAACGCATCCCTCAAGCAGTGACAGGGCCAATCAATACAGTGGCTGCTCCTTAGCAGCCCCTGGCAGGGAGCAGCAGCCCTCCCAGCACTATCTGCCAGGCAGGCAGGCAGCCGCTCATCTGCAGGATGGATTAGGGGACAGACTGACAGCGGGTGGCTCTTCCCCTGCCACCCACACATATAAATTGCAGCTGCGCTGCAAGCCCGCTGCACGACAGCTTGGAAAGAGATGGGGATGAGGCATGGGGACCAGGTCGCACATCCCAGCATACACTGCTTTATGTGTGCAGCTTGGGGATGTGCTGGAGGACAGTGTTGGCTTTCACAGGGGATCCCTGATCCCGAGGGACCACAGGGCACCCTGTGTTGCCTGGACACTGCACAGGGTGGAGGAGCCCTGGGCACATGGCATGATGCCTCTAGCATCCATCCACCCTAGTCATATGTGATCCCATCAACGGCAGAAGGCAGATAAACATTGGGAAGCAGGAATCGCGGGCAGGAATAAGGAAAGGCTTCAGTCCAGCAGCCTGCATTTAAATTGAATCATAGAATCATAGAATTACCAGGTTGGAAAAGACCCATCGGATCATCGAGTCCAACCATTCCTATGAAATACTGAACTATGTCCCTCAGCACCTCGTCCACCCGTCCCTTAAACCCCTCCAGGGAAGGTGACTCAACCACCTCCCTGGGCAGCCTCTGCCAGTGCCCAATGACCCTTTCTGTGAAAATGTTTTCCTAATGTCCAGCCTGAACCTCCCCTGGTGGAGCTTGAGGCCATTCCCTCTCGTCCTGTCCCCTGTCCCTTGGGAGAAGAGCCCAACTCCCTCCTCTCCACAACCTCCTTTCAGGGAGTTGGAGAGAGCAATGAGGTCTCCCCTCAGCCTCCTCTTCTCCAGGATAAACACCCCCAGCTCTCTCAGACGCTCCTCTTGTTCTCCAGTCCCCTCACCAGCTTCGTTGCTCTTCTCTGGACTCGCTCCAGAGCCTCAACATCCTTCTTGTGGTGAGGGCCCAGAACTGACCCCAGGATTCGAGGAGCGGTCTCACCAGTGCCGAGTCCAGAGGGAGAAGAACCTCCCTGGACCTGCTGGCCACGCCGTTTCTGATCCAAGCCAGGAGAGAGGGGTTTGGACCTCAGGTTTTTGGGCCACCTTCTGTTAGAGAAGCAGGGACATATTCCAGGTCCAGAGCAGTGCTTGGTTGCAGGGAAGGAGTCCTGGGAGCTCTGCCCTGTGATGCTGGATCTCAGACCTTCTGGGTTGTCTGCAAAAGCAGGGGAGAGGGAGAGCAACATGTATTAAGCAGATTAACTTTGTGCCAGAGCAGAAAGGCCACTGAAGCAGCTGCTGTGCCACAGTTGGAGCAGGGAGCCTGCCCTGAGCAAGGAAGGACTTGCTGCCATGCAGCAGGTATCATTTGACCCTCACTAGCTGGGTACCGTGTCTCCCCCCCATCATTTCAAAGAGACAAAGAGAGGAAACTGTCTCTTCCTCCTGAAAGATAAATGCCTCCAGATTGTAGCCACTCGACAGGTCCAGTGAAATTCATCAGTTCTGACTTGAAATGAAAGCTGTAATAAATCTCGCTGTTGAATAGGAGATCAAAGGCAGATCATTAGAGCTCTTGGATTACCCAGTGAGAGTGCACTTCCATCAGCTGCTGTGCTGCTGGTTCCCCCGTGTCCAGAACGACCCCTTCCACGGTGGAGCTTTGACTCTAAAGAAAAGGACAACTTCCCTCAGAAGAGGTTTGGGCTGTGCCCTTCTCCTCCGACCACCTCTTCCCTGACAGCTCTCAGCCACCTCTGCTTGGCTCATGGCCACGTCCTTGGCAGTACAAGCTGCTGCACAGCACAGAGTGAGACATTGCTCCACCAGACAAGGCAGAGCAGAAGAGCTCAGTGTTGGCCCAGCCCTCAGGGGAAGCTCTTCCCCACATTAACAACCTTCTTCCTAGAAAAGGAAAACCCTCCCCAAGCTCTGGGAACAATCCCAACTCAGCTGCCACCCAAACAGACCTCAAGGCGCAAGGTAGCACCCTGCAAAACTACAGTGGGACCAAGTGTTCCCTGACTCTAGAGGGACTCTAGAGGGGTGCTAATTTTCCACTTCACTCTGTGTTGAGTCTCAGTGAAGAGTTTGCTGACCTGTGCCCACCAGGGATCAAGGAAACCCCCAATCTCAGCCTCTCCAAAGACATTTGTTAGTGGCAACCTATGACATGGCCATGGTCTTCATAGGCTGCACAGGGAAAGTTGTCCCCTTTCCCTAAATCTGTGCAGGCTAACCCCTTCTCTCTTCTTGAGCCATGAGATCTCAAACTCAGGCAGTCTCCTGGGCTTCCTTCTCCTCTAATTTCAACCTCAGTAGCCATCTATCTCAGTGACACTCTGTTGGCATCTGCTTGTGGGTGCAGGGGAAAGTTGTGTAGCAGGAGCAGAGAAGGTAAAGGAAGCTTCAGACAGCAGGTGGTGACATCCTATCAGCTGTACAGCTGCTTGTCCCCCCCCAGCCTTAATGCTGATCTGGTGAGACAGGTATGCCCGACCTACCTAGGGGGATGCTGCAGAGCAGGGTGAAGCCAGATTCTCCAAGTCATTGAATCATAGAACCATGAAATGGTTTGGGTTGAAAGGGACCTCAAAGCTCATCCACTTACACTCCCCTGCTGTGGGTATGGACACGTCCCACTGGATCAGGGTTTAAAAGCCTCATCCAACCTAGTCCTGAACACCTCCAGGGATGGGGCAGCCACCACTTCTGTGGACAACCTGGGCCAGGGTGTCCACACCCTCACAGCAAAACATTTCCTCCTAAGACTTCATCTCAATCTCCCTTCTTTCAGCTGATAAGTGAACCAGCAGAGATGGGACAGGACTCAAGGGCTGGCCACCTGCCTAGCTGTGCCTGGAGAGCCGGGGGGAGCTGAGGAACCATCCTCACAGAAGCCAGAGGAGTGAGATTTATCTCCGTGCAAAACGTGTTGAGCTGAACAGTGAATTGCATTCCTGGAGGGTTCCACCCCTCCCCCCCCCGCCCCGCCCCGAGACCAGGTTTGCTGAGCTTAGCTCAGAAATGAGGGACCAGAATAAGTCCATTAGCTTCAGAGGAGTTATCCTGCGCACACAGTTCGACCTGTGATCCTTCATTCTACAAAGGCTAAATGCAGAGAGGATGTCGTGGTGGAAGTCAGTGAGGGAATCTCTTCCATTTTACACACAGGAGGACTTGACTGCGACGTGGAAATCATCACCAGGGTGAAAGCTGGGTTATGAGGGATTTGTTTCACTCTCTGAAATGCGAGACCCCCAGCAATCGAGCTTCTCACGTGAGCTGCATTTCTGCACTGCAGGATGGAGTATGGGGAGTCTCGTATCTACGGTTGTCAGGAGACATGGAGGGGGTGTGTGTTGGGGTGTCCCGCCTGTGGCTGGGAGCCCTGCAATACCCAACCACGCAAGGTGTCCTCAGATACCGGGCACTCCACATTGCAGGGTGTTCTGAGGATGTGGGGGGTGATACGGAGCACAGAGCACCCTGGAAAGAGGCGCTCAGTCTTCATTTTCACTAGGATCGTAGAATGCTTTGGGTTGGAAGGATGGGTTCTGAGATTCCTTTTGACCCACATGATTACATGATTCTGTGATTCTATGAAGCATTTTTCCTACAGTGCAATACTGCACATGTGCATCCCTGCTCCTATAGAGGGGTTTGCACAGGATGACTTCTAAGGGTCCCTTCCAACCCAAACCATCCTGTTCCACCTCGTCACAACTGATAACAAGGGACCCTTACTGCTGGCATTAATGGAATCGTAGAATCATGGAATGGTTTGAGTTGGAAGGGACCTCGAAGTCATCTAGTTCCATCCCCTGCCATGAACAGAGACACCTCCCACTGGATCAGGGGCTCCAAGCCCCATCCAACCTGGCCTTCAACACCTCCAGGGATGGGGCAGCCACTCCTGCTCTGGGCAACCTGTTCCAGGGCCTCCCCACCTTCACAGCAAAACATTTCTTCCTAAGATCTCATCTCAATCTCCCTCTTTCAGCTAAAAACCATTCCCCTCATCCTATCCCTGAATCGTACAATTGATTCCCTCCCCAGCTTTCCTCCCGGAGCCCCTTTCAGCACTGGAAGCTGCTCTAAGGTCTCCACACAGCCTTCTCAAGGCAGAACAACCCCAACTCTCTCAGCCTGTCCTAGTACAGGAGGTGCTCCAGCCCTTGGATTATCTCCTCTGGACTCGCTCCAACAGCTCCATGTCCTTCCTGGGCTCAGGACTCCAGAACTGGACACAGGGCTCCAGGTGGGTCTCACCAGAGCAGAGCAGAGGGGCAGAATCCCCTCCCTGGTCCTGCTGGTCCCACTGCTTTGGATGCAGCTCGTAATACTGTTGGTCTGGTTGTAGGCACCAGCCCGGATTGCTGCAGGGAAAAAGCCTGCAGGTGGGAAGACAGCAACAAAAACTGCCCCTGTGCTGGGGCTCTGATAATGAAGAAACAACCCTATAATTTGTAGCTGAGCTGATAGTTTTGGAAGCCCATCTCACGCCTTTTGAAGTGCAAACTGGCACAACACTGACCCCCATGGACCCGCTCAGTGCCAAGAAAAGCCCAGAGCCCTTTGGGTCATTTCCACTGCAGGAGGCTGCACGGAGCCTTGAGCAAAGCTCCGGCTGGACTCTCCCGCAGCCAAAACTGCTGAGCAAGATCAATTGTGAACCATTCCCCAGGCTCCTCTACCTCCTTCAGCTGCCTGCTAATCCCCAGGCTGAAAGGGAACTTGAACCCTGAGTGGTTTTGTGCAGCAGGGAACAGAGCTGAGCCCCCAAACCCTCTTTGTGGTGGGATAATGGTCACGGTGCCTTACATCCCAGCACTGTCCCGCTCCTCGCTGGCACCAGTGGGAAGATGAGCTCTGGAGCTGTCACCGCTGGGAGCTTCAATCTAGTATAAACCAAACTTTTTGTTTAAGGTAGTAGTTAAAAAAAATAAGAGGGAGGGAAAAAAAAAAAGGCAGCATATGTCTTTGATCTCAAATAAAGCTTTTATCACAGAGGCTTCAGTCCCGGTGAGCAAAGGGGATTATCTTTCTCTCGCACAAAAGTTCACCTCCCAGCACAGGTCACAGGAGGAAGATTTCACTGGAGTGGGAGGCGTTTTCTCTGGGGCATTCACCCCAAGTCCGGCAGGCAGCTTTTCATGAGCCAAACTGCTGCCTCGAATCCTTTCAGATGCAAAGGGGAGGGGAAAAAAAATCCCACCTCCAAAAGAAAGAAGCGGGTTCAAACTCTGACAATCGCTGCCAACCTCATTTAGCAGGAGAAGCTTCAGCCCAGCATCCCCAAACTCCCAGCAAACAGTCAGGATTTGAGGAAGTCACCAGGGGCTGCAAACTGGCCTTGACCACAGCCAGAGCACTGGATGAGTTTTGTCTTGGGTGAGGAATGGTCTGGATGTGGCTGCTGGCTCTCCTCATGGAGCCACTCCCCACACAGGGCAGACTAGAGCCACATAAGCCACCTCTTTCCCCATCCATAGGTGAATGCAAAAGGAGCTTGCAGCCCACACCGTGGGGGTTGGACTCAATGATCCGATGGGTCTTTTCCAACCTGGTGGTTCTATGATTCTATGAACCGCTCTCGTTACCGGTGCACTGGGCAACAAACGTGACTTCACCTCCTGTCCCTGTATGTCAGACTGGGGAGTAAATGTCAATCTGCTGGGAGGGAGTGTTGATCTGCTGGAAGGCAAGGAGGCTCTACAGAGGGACCTGGTCAGGCTGGATCCATGGGCTGTGACCAACAGGATGAGGTTCAACAAAGCAAATTGTCGGGTCCTGCACTTGGGACACAACAAACGTGTGCAGCTCCAGGCTTGGAGATGAGTGGCTGGAAAGCTGCCTGGCAGAGGAGGACCTGGGGGTGCTGGTCAACAGGGGCTGAACATGAACCAGCAGTGGCCCAGGTGGCCAAGAAGGCCACCAGCATCCTGGCTTGGATCAGCCATGGGGTGGCCAGCAGGAGCAGGGAAGGAATCATCCCCCTGGACTCAGTTCTGCAGTGAATCTGAAAAAGGGAACAGAGCTGGAGGGAAGGGTCTGGAGCCCAGCGGTTGTGGGAGCGGCTGAGGGATCTGAGGCTGTTTATCCTGGAGAAGAGGAGGCTGAGAGGAGACCTCATCGCTCCCTGCAGCTCCAGGAAAGGGGGTTGTGTTGAGGTGGGTGCTGGGCTCTGCTCCCAAGTAACAAGGGTTGGGACAAGAGGAAATGGCTTCAAGTTGAGCCAGGGTGGGTTTATATTGGATATTGGGAAGAAATTATTCACTGAAAGTGTCCTTGGGCACTGGCAGACGCTGCCCAGGGAGGTGGTTGAGTCCCCATCCCTGGAGGCGTTTAAAGGACTGGGAGATGAGGTGCTCAGGGTTGGTTCAGTACAGGAAGGAAGGGTGCAGGGGGAGAGTGCCAAGGTCCCCACTCCAGGGACAGTAATTGAAGTGATAAATACAACTTGACTTCAATTATGTTGCTTTCTTGTTCATCCAAGAAGTAATTAACTTAAGTGAAGCAATTAGGTAAACTTATCAAGCGAGCTTTGTGGTACCTTAAGCAAACAGGTAATTGGGCTGAGAAGGGAGAGGGGATAGCAGAGACAACACACCCAATAGGGACCAGAGGATCCCCAGGGGCTGAGGCTGTCACAGCCGTCACTTCAAAGGGCAGATCCTGCAATGGAAACGTCTGGAGTGAACCATCCCTCTTCTCCTTCAACCCCCTGCAACTCCTGGCGTCAAGGGCAGATCTCGCTCCCTCCCTCTCTGTCCCTCTTGCTCGTCTCAGGACGCAGGCAGGAGGCAAAGCCACAGTGCCAGGGGTCTCCTAAGAGCCAAGGTAAGGAATGAAGCGATCGATGAGGAACCCCGCCGTGTGCGAGAGATTCAGACAAAATGGTCTCAAAGTGTTTGCTGATAATAGCAGGTGAGGCAGAGGATGGAGACGGGTGCTCATCATGCTGGATGCCCTGCAGGGACAGCAAAGATGCTGTCTCACTCCCAGTGTCTGACACCAGAGGAGCAAGAGAAAGGGTTGGGATGCTCTGTTGGGACAGATGGACAAGGGGAGGTGGAGAGAGGTGCTGGGATGGGAGATTGCATGGCCCAGGAACATTCTTTGAAGCCCCCCTGCTCCCAGGACTCATCACATTGGAAGAGACAAAAGCTGCCTTGAGAAGAGTGGCAGAAGGTCAGAGAAGTGGTGCCACGAGCCAGTCTCCTGTCATGTCTGAGATGATGCTGTCCCCCAGAGCTCCTCGGCCACGGGGCATCCAGGTACCAGACTGGTTGCTTCACCAGAACTCCTTAAGGTTTTGCTCCTCTAAGCCCTTTTTTCTGCCTTTCAAGCCAACAAACTACTAAATGTTAAGATTTAAATTCCAGATTTCAGCAGAATCCACAGTGTGAACTGCTTTTAAAATTTGCGAAGGTGTTGAATCCAAATGCAATACAATAAATCATTCATGCACCCCCGTGTTGCAATGAGGCTGGAATATTTTAATCACCGTATAATGAAGTCAATACTCAAAAATCTCAGCTGTCATTAAGACATCTGCACGCCTCCGTGAGCCCAATGGGAGAGGAAACCTCGTGAGTGGACCGGATTTGCTATAGGAGGTGCAGGCAGTGGCACTGCAGTGGCAGTGGGACAGCAGAGATGGGTTTGGAAACCTTGTTTTATGATGCACAGGGAATCAGCATCCTCTGCGGCCCCTGCTCTTTAGGCACCATGATGGTTAGAAGAAATAAAGTCAAACCAACAATGTCCTGGGCTGCATCCAAAGCAGTGGGACCAGCAGGGCCAGGGAGGGGATATTCTACCCCTCTGCTCCACTCTGGTGAGACCAAACCTGGAGCCCTGCATCCAGTTCTGGAACCCTCAGGATGGACATGGAGCTGTTGGAACGAGTCCAGAGGAGGCCACGGAGATGATCTGAGGGCTGGAGCACCTCCTGTACGAGGACAGGCTGGGACAGTTGGGGTTGTTGAGCCTGGAGCAGTGGAAGGTGGAAGGAACCATCATTTTGGTACCTCCAGATCTGGTTCCAAATCATATTTACGATAAGATACTAGGGGGACTTGTGGTAAGTGGAAGAGGAGTTTTCACCAGCCCCACTGAGGACAGACTGGAGCTCGACCAGGGTGGGAATGTCCTGGCTTCGAGGCCAGAGACCAGCCTGGAGCTGGAGAGGCTCTGGAGACAGCAGTGTGTCGAAAACCAGAAAGGGCAGATCTGGAAGCTGGTGAACAGAAGGCAGAAGGGCAAAGTTAAAACAACTCTGCAAATGCTTGGACGTGCCTGCAGGCAGCAAGAGACGCTGCATCCCAGGCACAGATGGAGCATGTGGCTTGGAGCTGCAGCAACAGCACAAAAGGGAGGATGCTCGGACCTGCCAGGGGAAACAGGGATGGCATCAAGCACAGCCAAGCAAGACCAGGTTCCTCAAAGGAAGAAAACCCCTGAAAGGACAGCATCAGGCTGGCAAAGAGCCACAGCCAGCACAAAGGCTGGACAGAAGCGCTGATATCTCCGCCTGCCCCCACATTAGGGTGTTGGTTGTGATGCATGCTCGGGTGCGTGGCCCCACTGCTTGTATGACCTACCTTGTGGTGTCCTACACTGTGACAACAAGCCTGAGTCCCCACAACTGCAACACTGGCATCCAGCAAGATGTCTGCGTGCTCGCAGAAACTGCAAGGTCAGATAGGCATAGAATGGAATGGTTTGGGTAAGACGGGACCCCAAAGCCCGTATTCAGTTCCACCCCCCTGCCATGGGCAGGGACACCTCCCACTGGATCAGGGTGCACAGCCTATAGAATTATAGAATGTCCTGCGTTGGAAGAGACCCACAAGGATCATCAAGTCCAAGTCCTGTCCCTGCACAGGACACCCCAACATTCACACCGTAGGGCTGAGGGTCTTGGCCAAGTGCTTCTGGAATATTGTCAGGCTTGGCGCTGTGACTGCTGCCCTGGGAGCTGTTTCAATGCTCCACCAGCCTCTGGGGGAAGAACCTTCTCCTAATGTCCAACCTAACCCTCCCCTGGCATCTTCCTGCCGTTCCCTTGGGTCAGAGAGAAGAGCTCAGTGCCTGCTCCTCCTCCTCCCCATGTGAGGAAGCTGCAGAGTGCGATAAGGTCTCCCCTCAGTCTCCTCTTCTCCAGGCTGGACAGACCAAGGGACTTGAGCTGCTCCTCACACGCTTCCCCTCTAAACCCTTCCCCAACTCCATGCCCTCCTCTGGACACTCTCCTGTACCTTTAGATCCTTTTTATCCTGTGGTGCCCAAAGCTGCCCCCAGTGCTCAACGCGGGGTCGCTTCAGCGCAGAGCAGGGGGGGACAATTCCAGCAGGAGTGACCAACCACTTGGTTCAAAGCTGAGGGGGCTTCAAAAGCGTTTCTTTGCCCATCAAGCTTCTGCAGAAGCCTTTGTGTGGGTGGCAGAGGATTTCACCTTTGGAGCAGAAGAATTTCACCTTTGGAGCAGAAGAATTTCACCTTTGGAGCAGGAGATCGGTCACTTTTGAAGAGAGGACCCTGAGTGAGCTGGGCCTGTGTGGCAAATCCCATTTCCTCATCGATTTTCTTGAAGGATGCTCTGGAGGAAGCCAGGTGTTTGCATTCGTGTGAGCAAGGGATATTAGAGCCTCGTGCAGGGAGATTATAACTGACACCGAAGGTCGCTCTCTCCTGAACCCCCGCGTTTCAGGTGTTAACAACTTAAAAAAAAAAAGGAAAGAAAAAAGAATTCTGTGCTGGCAGTGGCTCAGGCTTCATCACAGACAAAAGGGGTTTGGGGGGAAACTGAGAGGAAAACTCCATGGATGTGTTCTGCATTATCTGAGCTTAAAAAAATTAACAGCTGGGGAGGAAGCGCTCCCTGTGACACCGCTTGTCATAATCCTCTCCTTCCATCATCCTGCCCAGCAACAGCCACTCTGCCACCGCTCCTCCTCCGAGGCCGGGTAGTGATGTAGCCTTGCACGAGCTCTTCCCTGCATCCCCCTTTCCCGTTGGAGCAGGCAGGTGGACCAGGGCCCTTTGCATGCCCAGGAGATACCTTCCAAACCGTCCCTGGTGCCAGCAGGTGGAGGATTCTGCCCCCGCACACTTGCCTGTTGCTCCAGGGGAGTTTCCATCTGGATCCCCAATGAGGGCAGCCAGCAATGCCAAGACAAGGAATCTGGCTGATAATTCTTCTGGCCAGACTCGCACAGGGTTGGGAGGGGAAACCTGGCCCAGGTCTGCCCAGTGCACGCAGTCCCAAGCTCAGAGCATGGAGGAAAACCTGCAAAAAGAGCTCAGTGAAGGCAAGAAGGAACATGGCCTGGCAGGCAGGGCTAGAAAAAAAGTGGAGCAATGCACTGATAAGCCAGGAGGAGAATGGATTTGGAGCAGCCTTGGGGAGACGGACTTGGAGTGCTGGGGGATGAGAAGCTCAATATGAGCCCGCAATGAGCACTCAGCAGCCCAGAAAATAACTGTGTCCTGGGCTGCATCCAGAGCAGAGGGACCAGCAGGGCCCAGAAGGGGATTCTACCCCTCTGCTCTGCTCTGGTGAGACCCCACGTGGAGTTCTGTGTCCAGTTCTGGAGTCCTCAGAACAGGAAGGACATGGAGCTGTTGGACCAAGTCCAGAGGAGGCCACGGAGATGATCTGAGGGCTGGAGCATCTCTGCTAAGAGAAAGGCTGAGAGAGTTGGTGTTGTTCAGCCTGGAGAAGAAAAGGCTGTGGAGAGACCTTAGAGAAGCTTCCAGCACTTAAAGGGGCTCCAGGAAAGCTGGGGAGGGGGGGCTGTGGATCAGGGAGTGCAGGGATAGGATGAGGGGGATGGTTTTCAGCTGCAGGAGGGGAGATTGAGATGAGATCTTAGGAGAAATGTTTTGCTGTGAGGGTGGGGAGGTCCTGGCCCAGGTTGCCCAGAGCAGGGGTGGCTGCCCCATCCCTGGAGGGGTTCAAGGCCAGGTTGGATGGGTCTTGGAGCCACTGATCCAGTGGGAGGTGTCCCTGCCCGTGGCAGGGGTTTGCACAGGATGGTCTATGAAGGTCCCTTCCAACCCATCTATTGACTCTATGGGGATGGTCCCCACAGTGCAGGGAGAGGAGACTCCTAGCCCACAGTGCAGGGACCTTGAACCAAACAGCATCTGCTGGCTGAACTGCCCGTCTCCAACCCCTAACAGCTCACATGTGATGTCCAAACTCCAGCAGTGAGGGTTCCCCCAGGAAACCAGTAGGGTAGACTCAGGCAGGGCAAAGGGCCAAGCCAGTTGAGCACTGGAGTTGCCAATGCCAGAGTCCTAAGGGCCCAGGCAGGGACATAGAATCATAGAATCACCAGGTTGGAAAAGACCCATCGGATCATCGAGTCCAACCATTCCCATCAATCACTAAACCATGTCCCTCAGCACCTCGTCCACCCGTCCCTTAAACCCCTCCAGGGAAGGTGACTCAACCCCCTCCCTGGGTAGCCTCAGGCAGGTCTTCCAGCCCCTGTGGGAGCCCATCACCCACTGGGGGCTGCATTTATCTCCCTCCTAGCTGCTTTCAGACTCCACTTCCAATTGAGGAGACATCCGGTTGTTTTCACATTTACACCAACACCAATTAGGAACTCTAAAATTACCAGTCTGAGTAATCCCCTTTCCCAGTCCAGGGGAAGCAATTGGTCTCAACTGGAGACATCTCCCCTGCCAGCACATGGCATGAGCCCAGCCCCAGGGATGGGCTTCTGACCTAGATGTTGGCAATGGTGTTCGATTGCTTTGGTAAGAAGAGCTGCTGGCTGCCCAGAGAGAAAAGGGGAGTTCAGGGTCCCTGAGGGGCTGCAGAGCTTTGGCACAGAGAAAGCAGCCAGGCAGCTCCGCCAGGGGAGGTTCACACTGGACATTAGGAAAAAAAAATTTCACCAAAAGGGTCATTGAGCAATGGAACAGGCTGCCCAGGGAGGGGGTTGAGTCCCCTTCCCTGGAGGGGTTTAAGGGACGGGTGGATGAGGTGCTGAGGGACATGGGTTAGTGATTGATGGGAATGGTTGGACTCAATGATCCAGTGGATCTTTTCCAATCTGGTGATTCTATGACTCTATGACTCTATGATTCTATGATTCTATGATAGGGGTGGGCAGCATGCCGGGCTGTCCCAGGGCCGTATCTCACTCTGCTCAGACACACCTGGAAAGAAGGCTGACAGAGGTAGGAGTGCAGGGACCCCGGTCACCTGTCACTTCCCAGAGCTGCTCCAAGATGCTCAGAATAATCTCTCAGGCACTTGCAATTCTGTGTCGTGTGCTGAATCATCCTCCTGCAATGTCTGCATTGGCATGCAGGAGCCGTAGAGCCTTTTGCGGTAAGAGAAGGGAAGGGGGGGACAGGTACCCACACACAAGCAACGAGAAGTGCCAGCATGAACGCTCTCTCGCTGCTGCGTGCTCTGCTGGCCCTCCTAGAACGAGGTGGAGGAGAGGACGGAGCCTGACCATGGTTGGCATCACCTGTGCATATCCCAGAGGGACACAAGCAAAGAGCATTTGGACACGCAGCAAGGCTGATGGTTTGGGTTCGTCAGCATGGGTGTAAGTGACTGGGAACCCCCAAAGCAAGCCCTGCCTGTCCTGATCCTGGCAGACCAACCCCATCTATGCAAAGCTCCTTGGATCCCACACCCAACCACCTGGATGGGCTTTAAGGTCCCTTCCAACTCAAACCATTCTGTGATTCCATCTGCATCACCTTCTAGTCAGCCCCATCACCCCTGATCCTAACCAGGAAAACAAGGGAACAGCAACACCTCCCCTCTAATAAAGACCAGCCCTCCCAAACCACTGAGGAATGGATGAGTACAAGGGGTTTATTTATTTAGACTTTCAATAAAACTTTGACAATATCCTGCACTGGGGGATTTAAAATCTTGCAGCCTACCCCGGTTACGCACAAGGACACCAGAACTTCTGTGTGTTTAATAGATCTACTGAGATGTGGCAGATAGCAGAGGATTATCTGGGTTAGTCGATGAGAGAGGCTGTAGGGAGCTGCGGAGGGAATTCACTGCTAACAGAGACTGGTTTCGCTGCAAGGGAAACGTGGTGTTGATAAATGGAAGTTCACACACACCGTAGGGATCATCTGACCTACTCCTGCGTATCGCCAGATTCACTATCATCTATAACCACGCTGGAAAGAGCCCGGTGTGTCGCTGGGCAGCTCGATAACAGCAGCTATTAAATGCTTGGAGACAAAAGGAACAACTTAAGCTTTGAAGTGCAATGGGCTAAACAAATGTAATGTTATTGTGGCATTAAGTACTGACTGCAAGCCCTGCTCTAAAAGCTGTCTCGATTGTCACCTCTGGGCTGGAACAAGTGACAGCAACACAAGTTGGATAAAGAGAACTAGCCACATGTTTGGAATCACCAAGGGGTCCTTCCAGCCATCCCTCCCATCTTCCACCCAGCACAGAGCCCTCCCTGCAACTCCTGCAGAGTGGGAGTTATTTACCAGCAGCTGGAGACTTTCCAGATGTGCATCCATGTGGAGTCTCTACAGGCAGCAAAGCCCTGCATGAGGCTCACCTCGTGGCAAATGTACATCAAGATGCATCATCTCCATGGGATGGTCTATGTGGAAGATGCTCCAGGTGATGACAAAGCCCTGGGGAAGGTGGGTGGAAGGGCTGTGGGAGCTGGGGGTGTTTAGCCTGGAGAAGAGGAGGCTGAGGGGAGACCTCATTGCTCTGTACAACTACCTCAAAGGAGATTGTAGAGAGGTGGGTGTTGGTCTCTTCTCCCAAGTGACAGGTGATAGGATGAAAAGGAATGGCCTTAAGCTGCATCAGGGGAAATTTAGATCAGACATCAGGAAAATTTTCTTCACCACAAGGGTTATCAAGCACTGGCAGAGGCTGCCCAGGGAGGTGGTGGAGTCACCATCCCTGGAAGTATTTAAAAGATGGGCAGATGAGGTGCTTAAGGATATGATTTGGTAGCGGACAGGTACAGTTGGAAAAGATGATCTCAAAGGTCTTTTCCAACCTTATGATTCTATGTACCTGCAGGGCAACTCTGTCCAGCTGAAGCACAGCAGAGGGATGAGGGTGGATGACAAGGACCGGAGCTCAACCTTTCCCTGCCAAAGTGCCAGCCAAGAAAGCCAGCGCCGTGGAGTACGTGGCATATGGCCTTGGCCTCCTCGGGCAGAGAGAGCCAGATTCATACGTCAAGGAAAGCATTGCCGTGCCCGTCAGCAGGTCCTGCACAGCTGGAGGGGCCCGGATTATCTCCACAGGCAGTTTGAAACCTCAGGCTGGGCTCTGCTCACCTTATTACAGCCAAGAGGAGGTGGGCAAACTCCAGCTCTGACAAGAAGTGGCTGGAAGACCTGTGGGCTGAGGTGATTTTGCATGGCAGGAAGGTAGATCTAATCTATCTGGACAAAGCAGAGCCATTTGTGGGCAGCTACTTCACGCTCCAGTTGAGGATGTGTAAACAGAGCCATCCTGGCCAGCCCTCCCCATCTGCAAGAGGCTCCTGGGCAGCAGGAGAAGGGCTGGGAAGCCCAGAGAAGAATGCAAGAAGACAGCCTGCCCAGAGCAGGCTTCCCATATGCTGCAGGGCTCAAAGCACCCCTGATGCAGGGGATGAAGGAAATATCAGCCAACAAACTAGATCCTGCGCTCCGCAGGAGCGAGCCAGGCAGAGGCTGCTCCCGTTAGAAGTGAAAAGGTCGCTGTCTGCACCACCCGCAACGCTGGGCTTCTCCAGGGTGTCCAGGAGGGGAAGGGAAATAAGGCAAATCCAAGTATCTGTGCTCTGTCCAGATGGACCCTCATCAGTGCTGATGCCCTGAAGCACTTCGCTGGGGTACAGATATGGGAGAGAGTGCAGTCCCCTGGCCGGGGTGGGGGTGACTGAAAGCTGCCCCCGGGCCCCTCCACAGCCACATGGAGCAATCACGCCTCCACTAAAGGCAGCCTTTCCAGCCCTTGTGCTGTCAGTCATTGCCTGCCCAGCCTCCAGTTTGTCATTTACCTGTCACACGTCACTGTGTGTGAGTGGCTGTATGGGACTGACATCCCATCACCGCACTGCTCGGAGCGGGGGCAGCTGTAAATGCCCCACGACTCCTGCCAAAAGCAGCTCCACGCACCTCCAGGTACAGCCAGGAGACCTTGGGATGCTTTCAGACAGCCTGACCCTGGTCCCCTCCTCTCTCTGCGTGGCCAGCATCGCCTCTTCCCCAACAGCAGCCTGACATTTAGTGATGCTGAGATACTCACAGCTCAACTGCGCCTGTGTGCCAGGCAATTGGGATCCCCACTGCTCCTTATTGCTGCTCCAGCCTCTGCCTTGCTCACACACTTTGCCGACAAGGACTTTCTGTTTCGTTGCAGGTCACAGCAAACAGAGGACACGATCCAATTCAAGGGTGCTCCCTGGCCCTGCTCCCATTCGGAGATGAGAGTGATGTAGAGCGGGCACCCCACAGCACCCGTGTGGCTTGTATTAAGTGGATTAAGAGCTCGCTCCCTGTATTAGGTTTGCTTAAATATGATTAGAAACCTGGGCAGATTCCCTGCTTTAAGTGATCATAACTGGTGCAGGGAAAGCAAAGAGAGAGCGTCTGCTTGTGCTGTCACGATGTGTGAGAGGCTGGCTGGAGACCCAAGATGAGGAATTAGCGTCTAATGAAGAGAATTAGGAATTGGGGCAATTTACTGCAGTGAGGCTGTGTGGGATGAGAGGCATTAACGGATATGGGAGAGGCAGGCGAGTCCCCTTCATCCACTGGCCTCCTCCTTCCCTTTACAGAGTTACTGAGCCCAGCTGCCTGGTCTAGATATTTGGGAGAGGGAATTCCCTCTGGCTGCTGAAGCATCTCATCTCTGCCCTGCGAAACCCACACAGCGTTTGCTGAGCTGGAGCCCACTGAAAACACCACTTGCTTTTTCCAGTGCTCGAGTTTGAGGGGGACCAGCTGGCAGTGCGCCAGCGTGGGCTTTGAGGTCCTTTCCAACCCAGCCCATTCCATGATTCTATGAAAAATCACACTGTCAGAACCAAGCGGTTTTCCTCCCTTTGACCCTTTGCAGCCACATCTTTCATTCTCCATGTTTCATTTTTACAAAGAAACACAGAACCTGCAGCACAAATTGCCAGTGATTGGCATCTTCCATGCTGTACCCGCCAGCCCAGGATGTCCCTGAGAAAAATCCTTTCTAGGTAGGACATAGGTGTTGCCAACACTGCAGTTTGTGCTGCCGTGCACATTTCATCCCTCAAGAAGGAGCTGGAACAGGGGCATACGAGTCATCATAGAATCAAAGACCCACTGGATCATCAAGTCCAACCATTCCCATCAATCACTAAACCATGTCCCTCAGCACCTCATCCACCCGTCCCTTAAACCCCTCCAGGGAAGGTGACTCAACCCCCTCCCTGGGCAGCCTCTGCCACTGCCCAAGGACCATTTCTGTGAAAATTCTTTTCCTAATGTTCAGCCTGACCCTCCCCTGGTGGAGCTTGAGGCCATTCCCTCTCGTCCTGTCCCCTGTCCCTTGGGAGAAGAGCCCAGCTCCCTCCTCTCCACAACCTCCTTTCAGGGAGTTGGAGAAAGCAATGAGGTCTCCCCTCAGCCTCCTCTTCTCCAGGATAAACACCCCCAGCTCTCTCAGACGCTCCTCTTGTTCTCCAGTCCCCTCACCAGCTTCGTTGCTCTTCTCTGGACTCGCTCCAGAGCCTCAACATCCTTCTTGTGGTGAGGGGCCCAGAACTGACCCCAGGATTCGAGGAGCGGTCTCACCAGTGCTGAGTACAGAGGGAGAATAACTTCCCTGGCCCTGCTGGTCATGCCGTTTCTGATCCAAGCCAATTATTCTTTCCTCCTAATGATATGGGAGATGCTTGATGGTCTGTGCAGCTGCAGATCTCACCGAGTGCCTGCTGCCAGCAGGATCCTGCCGAGGACACGTCTGTACAGGCTCTCGCTGGACACAAAGGCAGGACGGATGACCCTAAATGGGAGACGTGAGCCTGAGCTCTACCTGATGTGCGCTTTACACCATTCCCCTTCAATGGTGACAGCATTTGGTGAACAGGGGCCAAATGGATCAAAGACAAACATCACTTGTACGCCCGTTTCTAGCCAAGCTCCCTCTGCCACAGGAGAGCACGACAAATACAGCAACTTCTCCCTGTACTTTTACTCTTCCGCCTGAGATTTTCAGGAGGAAAGGGAGGTCAGCTCCATCTCGCGCTCCTTGCAGCTGTTGGCTCTCAAATCAAGGCTAGGACATCTGCAAAGCATTGCCTGGACAATTCGTCCCCTGGTCCAGAGCACACATTCAGCCCGTGTCCGATTTCCCCAGCTTCCAGCCCCCACAGAGCTGGAAAGGAGGGAAAAACTTCCATCTTCTACAGCCTGTGGGACAACATTTCCAGCTTATTTCCCAAAATATCTGCTCTGAGACCATCAGGATGCACTTGCCTGTCCTATCATTATCCCTGCACTTACTCTACAAGCCACATTCACCTATGCTGTATCTAGGCAGGTGTGAGCTGGTCTCCAGCAGTTCCTCCTTTGCTCTCCTCTTGGCCAAGGGGGATCCCAGGCACTTTTGCTGCTCCACCTCAATAACAGATGTGTTTTACCTTCTCCACAGGTGGCCACAGCCCAGTTTCAGGCTCTTCCTTAACCTGAGATACCCAGGATATGGAGGTGTCCTACCCATGGCTTGAAGTTGTCCTTTAGCTTGGCAGTAGCTCAAGGTCTCTCTGCACCTGCCAGCCCAGGAGCTGGATAAGCCTTAGGAGGGCTGAGAAGAGCTTCAGCAAAGGTACAGAGGCACCCGGACATTAGCACTAATCCTCAAGACCTTGAGCACCATCTCCTGGTCATTCCAGGATTCAGTGGCAACTTAACCTCATGCTTCTCCTATTCCAGTGTCCCCACAAATCCTGGGGGACAGAGATAGGTGGGAACACTCCAAGACTCATGCAGCATTTCCACAGGGTCGCACGCTTGTGCTACACACACAAAAATGAATTGTGAGATATCAGCTCCATCCAGTGCATCACCTGGAGTCACCCTTTGCTGGTCACTTCACTCTGAGTTGCAAGAGGAACGCGAAACCATCTCCTGCCACAGTCACCTCGGCCACTCTTGTTCTCCAGCACTGGGAGCAGCAAACACAAAAATGCTGCTGGAGGACTCCAACCTGTTCCTATCCTGCGCTCCCGTGGCTCCAGGCAGTGCGATGGAACGGGCGCTGCTCACTGCAGGGACTCGGGATGCGAGGATCACCGCTCGGTATGGAAATATCGCCGTGGCAGAGTTCAACCTTTTGGCATGAGGGAAAAGGAAGATAAATGGTACCGGTCCCCTCAGAGCCACAGGAACCCTGCATCTCTCTAATTGCACTTCATAATGGATTCAGCAAACCATTAATTATCAGATTATATTTTAGGAAACTACAGATAAAAAAGCTTTATGAAATTCAGCCTTAAAGGGGACGGTGCGCTGCAATGAAGCTGTGGTGTGATGCTGGTACCACAGAAAGAACTTTTACCTTTAGCAACTGGATGCATTGTACAAAGCAATGTCCCATATGCCCCAGGGAACAGCCCTGTGCAGTCACAGCAGCTCCTGCATGCTCAGAAAAAATCATGGAATGGTTTGGGATGGAAAGGACCTCAAAGCCCATCCAGTTACACCCTCTGCCACAGGCAGGGACACCTCCTGCTGGATCAGAGGCTCCAAGCCCCATCCAACCTGGCCTTCAACACCTCCAGGGATGGGGCAGCCACCACTGCTCTGGGCAACCTGGGCCAGGGCCTCCCCACCCTCACAGCAAAACATTTCTCCCTAAGATCTCATCTCAATCTCCCCTCTTGCAGCTAAAATCCATTCCCCTTCATCCTACCCCTGAATCCCTTGACCAAATCCCTCCCCAGCTTTCCTCCCGGAGTCCCTTTCAGTACTGGAAGCTGCTCTAAGGTTTTGCACAACCTTCTCTTCTCCAGGCTGAATAATCCCAACTGTCTCAGCCTGTCCTAGTATTGGAGCAGGGCTCCTGCTCACTCTCACTTGGTTTCTTCACAAATCAGAGTGACTTTGTCATCCAACAAGTCGTGCATGGTCACGGTCACCAGCTCAGAGCCAGCTTGGCTCACTTGGGATTCAGGAAACATCACAAAACCTTGGGAGCCCTCTCCCACCAACCCTACCTGAGGCATGAGCAAACTCTCAGCCACAGATGTTGCAAGCCACCAGGAGACGTTTCTTCTTCTTGGTTGTCCCCACCATCCTGTGGACCTCCAGCTGATGCTTCTCCAGCTCCTTCTTTGTTGATTTGACCTCACTGCACTCCCTGCACTGGATTTGCTTTCCTCTGGACACCCAACAACATTTCACGTGAATTTTCAGGTGGCAATAAAAGTGGAAGGACTTATTACAGGCTTTGCAGACAAAACCCTTCTTGGAAGATCCTTTCTCTTGGAAGTTCCTTCAGATCCTTGCCACTGGCAACTCCTGCCTTGTCCTTATCTTCAACTTGGGATTCACCATTCATCTTCCACTTCCTCATTCCAGGTTTCTCCCCACTTCCCTCAGTCAAGAGGCCTGCAGAAAAAGTAACTCCTGTTTTGATGGTGACCAGTAGGATGGGGCACCAGCTCCCCAGCCTCCTGAACGCTCCTACAGAGACAGTTGGCCCAGCACAGCAAGAAGAGGCACACATCAGAGGCCATGCACGGTGTGATGCATCGAAGAGCAGTCCTTGAGTTTCTCCACCTAGGGGAAAAAACAGGGGCTGGATCAGATGGCAAGAGCCACGGGCAGATTTTCCAAAGAGCTTCTTCTCAAACACGAATAATAGTTGCTTCCAAGCATCTGCCTGCTGCTCAGACACGGTCATGATTAAATGTTGGAAGATCTGAGCCTCAGGTATGTAACTGTCCAAGGCGGCCATTGAGAGTGGAAATCCAACCTTAATTACAAGACATCTCAGGAATGCTTCCCAAACACCAACGCTTTAAAAGGGAACAGCTAATCCTGCTACAACGCCTTTGAGTCTCCCGGTGAGGACCCTGAGGTATTTGAAATCTCTCATTACATTCACTTCTTACGCAGCCTAATGCTTTTCTGAGTCCCTGTAACACCACCATCTCAAAAAGCACGAGCTGGAAAATTCACCCAGGATCTCAATCTATAGCAAAGACCCACAGGGAATGCAGGCATGGAAGGAATCAAAACACAAACATATCTATTTGGCTTCTTTGCTATAATGAGAACCACGCAGCTCTGTGGCCATGGAAACCAGTGCAGATTTCTCCTTTTGCCAGTGCACAAGGAATTCAGCCCGTGCTTGCAAAACTTCATTTCACCCATCCTTGCAATGGGAAGAGCTCGATGTGTCCTCCCTGCACAGTGCTACTGCCCTGGCTTCAAACCAACCTGAAACCAGGGGCACATTCCTGGAAAAACCCTAAGATCATGGAATGGTTTGGGTCAGAAGGGACATCAAAGCACATCTGAGGAGCCTGACCTAGACATTAAGATATGGAAGTTCAGTGTGAAGATCTGCAGGATGCCAACAAGGAGCTAGTAACTGGCAGTCCTCCTCTGCACAATTCATACAGCATATGTGTTTTGGCCAAGTAAATACCATTTTTCCAGAGCTCTTGTTTTTGATGTTGCTCCTTGGTTGATTATGTCTCAACCTTGGCTTGAAATCCTGCAAAGACACTTAGTAACGGCCCTCTGCTCTCTTTGATATGGGTGCCAGAGGAGGCATCTGCCCAAGCAATCCTGCTGACTCCCCTGTCCCTCGCTGCTAAGCTATGTGAGGTGTCCAGGAGCCAAGGGGGGCTCACGATTCACTCTTGTTCCTTATCTCCTCCATCAGGGCATCAGCCCTGGCACATTCCAAGGTCAGAGAGGATGAATGGGTGTCAGGCAGGTTCCTACAGCATCAACAGGAGGCAGAGATGGGATGGCAGATAAAAAGGAATCACCTTTTCTCTGGAAACCCTCATCAGAGCCATGATGGAGTGAAATAGCCAACTGGCTTTGCCCATCAAACATGAAACAATGGTGAGTGCCAAAGCCAGGAGGCTTGTGGTCATTCCTGAAGACCACGTGTGGTCCTGACCCCTTCTACCCTAAAAAGTAATGAGACATTAACACCAAGCTGCTCAACTCCAACCTGCTGGAATCTCCACATCATGCTATAAGCTAAGAAGTAAAGAGGGGCTGATCGAGCCAAGCCAGCGTCTGTGCTTGGCTCTGCAGTGCAATGAATCTGGATGCCATAAGACCTTACGCAAGCAAACAGAATAAACGAGTCACATTTGCATCCTTTTCAAGAGAACGCAAACCTGCAGCTTGCTTCCTGGGCCTCTGTTACCTCTTTCATTAAAGCCTGAATTCTGTTCAGCATTCTTCCTTCAAACGCTGGGTGCAGAGATACAACTCCGCTCAGCTGCAATGCATCCCACCGTTCAGGGCAGCGTTTCGCACGTGGTTATTGCTTTCTGCATATGTTTCGTTCATATTTTTGCAAGACTCATATAATATGCACCCTTCCCTGCTGCTGCGGGATCCTGCCAGGGGATCGTTTGCTCTGTGAAAAGTAGGCACATTAAGTCCGGATTAAAGCACAATGGGAAAATTAACTCAGAAAATAGGCCAGGACTCCCAGCTGCACCCTCACGGTCAGCTCTGCAAAAAAAGAAGGGTGCTCCATCACGATCCTTCTGCAATCAGGCTGTGGAGCATCCACACCCGAGCAGATCAGGTCAAGGGATTGTAATAGAATCATGGAATGCCCTGAGTTGGAAGGGACTCACAAGGATCATCGAGTCCAACTCCTGTCCCTGCACAGGACACCCCAACATTCACACCGTGGGGCTGAGGGTGTTGGCCAAATGCTTCTGGAATATCATTGGGCTTGGTGACATGGCTGGTTGCCTGGAGAGCTGTTCCAGTGCTCCACCACCCTCTGGGGGAAGAACCTTCTCCTAATGTCCAACCTAACCCTCCCTGGACTCTTCCTGACATTCCCTTGGGTCCAGAGAGAAGAGCTCAGTGCCTGCTCCTCCTCCTCCTCCCTGTGTGGGGAAGCTGCAGAATGCGATGAGGTCTCCCTTCAGTCTCCTCCAGGCTGGACAGACCAAGGGACTTCAGCTGCTCCTCACACGCTTCCCCTCTAAAGCCTTCCCCAACTCCATGCCCTCCTCTGAATGCTCTCCAGGACCTTTAGATCCCAAGGACAGGTTGGATGGGGCCTTAAGCAGCCTGGTCTATTGGGAGGTGTCCCCGTCCACGACAAGGGGTTGGAACTGGATGGGCCTTAAGGTCCCCTCCAACCGAAACCACTTGACGTTTCTACAGTTCTACTGTGGAAAACTCCTTGGACAGAAACTTCTTGGAGATGTAAGTCTACTGTCTGGTCAAGCCAGGGGAACCTCATCAAACAGTTGGGCTCCATAGGGTTTAGGTTATGACTTGGATGTGCTCCATGTGGATCAGGGGATGGATTTCAAAGGATTCTCCCCCTTCACCCAACGGAATGTTTCTGATTCCATCACATACATTTGAGCTGTTCTAGGTGCGCTCTCCGTTCCTGCCATACCAAGGTGAGCTCCAAGCCCTACACCACCTCACAAGATGCCTAGTCTAGGCAGCCACCAGTGGCTCCAATCATTCCCTCCCTCTTCATTTCCACGATAAGAACTATTTGTGCTGCTGTTTGTTCAAGCTGCAATTTGCGGAGCAGCAGCTCTGTGTAATTAAGGAATGCTCCTCCTCGGATGGGGCATTACCACAAGATAATGAACCATGCTGGGAGTCTGGTGCTTCCAGAAAGCAATTGTGCTTAACAAATGACAAAGCAAAGTGCCTGTCGGGAACGCTCTCTGCAGAGGAAATTATCAGCATTATGAGCACAGTTTTGCTTTCTATTAAACACTCATTTACATTTCACTGCATGTTAATTTAGTTTTTAATTTTTAAGTGACTTCAGAGCTGGTGAAATTTGCTTCTCTTTCCAAGCGGCTCCGAGTATGCCTCAACCCACCCCTACTTGGAAGGCCACGTCACCAGCCGACAGACAGGGACTCACGAGTCTCTGACCTATCACTGGCAGGCAACAAACAATAAAAGCCCAATGGAACACAAGGAGAACTGTGCCGGATGGGGACACTGAGTGCGTGATGCTCCAGATTGTTCAGCCTGGAGAAGAGAAGGCTGTGCAGAGACCTTAGAGCAGCTTCCAGTACTGAAAGGGGCTCCAGGAAAGTTGGGGAGGGGCTGTTGATCAGGGAGGGCAAGGACAGGATGAAGGGGAACAGTTTTCAGCTGCAAGAGGGGAGATTGAGATGAGATCTTAGGCAGAAACGTTTTCCTGTGAGGCTAGGGAGGCCCTGGCCCAAGTTGCCCAGAGCAGGGGTGGCTGCCCCATCCCTGGAGGGGTTCAAGGCCAGGTTGGATGGGGCTTGGAGCCCCTGATCCAGCGGAAGGTGTCCCTGCCTGTGGCAGAGGGTGGAACTGGATGGGCTTTGAGGTCCCTTCCAACCCAAACCATTCTACAGTTCTATGACTATGAATCCGTCAGCCCAGCCTTTGGTTCTCTCCAAGAAGACAGACCATTTTGATCTCACTGCTTCCTGTAGTTTAACAATTTCCTCACAGGAAATTCAAACACTTTACTCAAGTCTTCATTGAGAAAGAAAAAATCATTTTTATCTCTTCGAATGAAGATCCCAAGTCAGGAAGAAACAATTTACCTGAACACCCCTTGATGCATTTTATCCATGGTTGTGCTCAAAACCAGCAATTTCTGTGAGTCCCTCCCAGCCAGAACCCACCACGCATTCCTGAGCCCCCACGCAGCCAGTCACTGCTGCTGTCTCTCTGGTCATCAATCGTAGGGACCACTCTAAACTTGGAAAACACAGTCATAAACCTTGCCGTCACATTCAGAGCCGCACATAGGTCCCTCCAGTGTGTGTGGGATGCCCTTTGTGCCACGGTTCCACTTCAGCTGCAGGAAATACCCCTTTCCATCTCTATCCTGCATTTCTCTCTGGGCTCAGTCGAGTTTGAGGGTCAGTTCTCCTCATTTTCTTCTTCTTTACTCGATCAGACAAATATTTATTGCTTCTCTCAAAACACACAGCAATGCCCAGCAGCCTGATGTACCTCGAAACTCTCTTTGCTCCTCTAAAGGACATTTCTTTGCCTGGTGAATGCTTCCACCATATCCTGCAGGTCCCAACATGCATCCTCAAATTATTCCTTCACTCAGGTCCATAACTGCCATACAAACTCTCCTCTCTAGTCAAGGACGCAAACTTCAGACAGTTTTTCTACCTTCAACATAAAAGAAACTCATTCAACAGCTCCTCCTGTGCCCGCCCAAGCAGCCAATCTCATTAATGAGTTTCTCTGATTTTTAAAATATCTCCTTTTACAGCCAAATCTATCAGTGACCCTGATGACGCATCCTCCCATCCAATTCACACTGAGCTGGCTTGGCACTGCTCAGTCTGAAGTCGTCTTTTAAGAGAACACAGAAAGGGCTACAAAAGCAGCAGCTTTTTGGGGAGCTCATGCTCTCACCTCCACTGCTCCCAGGCAGAGTCGAGACGCACAGAATCATGGAATCCCTGAGGCTGGAAAAGACCTCTCAGCTCATCCTGTCCAATCATCAGCTCAACCCCACCATGCCCGCTAAACCATGTCCCCATGTGCCATGGCCACACGGTTTTTAACCCCTCCAGGGATGGAGATCCCACCACTGCCCTGGGCAGCCTCTGCCACGGCTTCACTACTCTTCCAGTAAAGACATTTTTCCCAATATCCAACCTAAACCTCCCTTGGCACAACAACAACATGGGCCACCACTCACAGGAGGGCTCCTGCTCTTCCTGTCAATGCAAGTTTCTCTCTCTGAAGCGAGAACCTGCACGCAAGCCACCCCCAAACCTTCCACCCACAGCACAGAAACACTAATAAAGACAAAAGGTCAAGCCCATAAATCCTAGGTTAGAAGTTCCCCAGAAAAGCAAAGACTGACACAAAGACCTTGAAACACATCAGAGACTGGTTTACGAGCAAAGAAAACATGATCTGCTCCACAGAGAGCTTGGCCCAGGCATGGAAACAACCTAACTGCATAGAAAAGAGGCTGCTACAACTAAAACTCATACTTGTCTTGCAACTAAGAGTGCAGCTGTTGAGGGAGTGAGTGACTGGCAGAAGGAAAAGGAAACATCATCTTCAGGAACCCGTGGAGAGCTGGATCTGATCTCTACCAGCCTGGAGCTCTTGTGCAACGCTGGAGGAATCAGGTAAGACAAAACCTTCAGAGGGGGCTGCTAATTTCATGTTCATTTTCCCAGTATTACAGCCAAGACACCAGAGATCCCGATGCACGCGTGCCACGAGCCCAGCTTTAATCAGCTGAACTGCTGAAATCATGAAGCACTTTTCCACTTCTCTGGAAGAAAAAAAAAAAACCACAAAAATAAATTCAACCTGAAAAAAAGGGACCCCTCCAGGTCAGCCTCCACTTGGCAATTTCTGTCTTATTTTCCTGTGTCAGAACAGAGCAAAAGCTGCGCACCCAGCCTTGCCGGTCGTTATTTGCTGGGACCCTGTGGGCTAAAACCAGAGCAGAAAGGGATCCCCTAGAGAGAAGAGGGATTTTGTATTCAGAGCAGGGTTTACAGGCTCTGCAGCAACCGGAGCACACGGTGACTGAGAAGGATAAAAGAAAATACTGAATAACAGCACCAGGCGAGGCAGGAGTCCTGGAGTAAATGATGATGCAATTAAAGGCTGAATCCTGTGCCCAAGGAGCAGAATTATGACTGCAGAAAGGATTGGGGTATGGCTTATTGCTGGGGTGTTTTGTTTCAATGGGGAAAGAAGATAAAAAACTGGCTGCATTTTAACCACCTAATTCAATAAGGACAAAAAGAAAAGCACTGGAGAATCATAGAATCACCAGGTTGGAAAAGACCCACGGGATCGTTGAGTCCAACCATTCCCATCAATCACTAAACCATGCCCCTCAGCACCTCATCCACCCAATGAAGGCCTTACAGGATGAGTAGAGGTTCCCGGTCAACCTGCATGGCTCTGGTCAGGCTCACACCACTGAGCACAACTGTGCTTCACACTCACATAATCCTGCGTCACAGGAACTGACTGACAGGACAAACCAGGATAGGAGGTCTGTGAGTTTGTGTGCCCGATGCTAGGGCACTCTGCAAGGTCCGGCTGCATGGGCAGGGTACAGTCAGCTCCCCACAAAACACAAAGGAAACAGGTTATACACAATATTCTGTCCTTTGTGGCTCCTGCAAATCAGACCACACAATTTGACTGCTTACAGGGAAGCAAGAATCCTCCTACCAACCACTGCACTGAACACTGCCCCAAAACCCCAGCCAGGCAGTGGATGAACTACGCTTGCCAGTTCCCTCCTTTCAGGGAGTTGGAGAGAGCAATGAGGTCTCCCCTCAGCCTCCTCTTCTCCAGGCTAAACACCCCCAGCTCTCTCAGACGCTCCGCTTGTTCTCCAGCCCCCTTACCAGCTTCGTTGCTCTTCTCTGGACTCGCTCCAGAGCCTCAACATCCTTCTTGTGGTGAGGGGCCCAGAAGTGACCCCAGGATTCGAGGAGCGGTCTCACCAGTGCCGAGTCCAGAGGGAGAAGAACCTCCCTGGCCCTGCTGGCCACGCCGTTTCTGATCCAAGCCAAGATGCCATTGGCCTTCTTGGCCACCTGGGCCACTGCTGGCTCACGGTCAGTCGCTGTCACCAACACCCCCAGGTCCCTCTCCTCCAGGCACTTTCCAGCCAGACTTCTCCTAGTCTGGAGCTGCTCAGGGTTGTTGTGCCAAGTGCAGGACCCGGCATTTGGCCTTGTTAAATCTCATCCCGTTGGTCTCAGCCCAGCGGTCCAGCCTGTTCAGATACCTTTGGAGCCCCCCTACCCTCCTTCAGATCCACTTCCACCTATTCCAGTGGTTCTGTAGATACCAAACTTCAGCAGAGACCTTTCTCCAGGCTCACAGAAAGGTGTTTTTCAAGGCCAACAAGGGACACCAGGCGCCTCCTCTGCCCCAAGCCCCACGGCAGGGTCAGTGTGACTGTGTCAGGTAGGGTTCAGCTTAGCCCCGAGGCCACCTTCGCAGCTCAGCTCCCGCTATTCCACAGTTCTCCACAGGCGGACCTGAGACCCACCTCTCCACCACAGAGTTTGCTTTATTTCTGATTTTTTAACCCGCTTCTCTGAGGCGGTCAGGAATCCTTGCTTTGCTGACTCCAGGAACGCTACGATGGGGCTCAGCTGTGTCACGCTCTGGATCAGCTCCTCCCTGTGCCCCAGCAAGCGAGCGGTCAGCGTCCCTCCCTCGCCTGTGCTCTCTTGGGGGGAGAAAGGACTCAGAAACACAAGAGAAGAAACAAGGGGCTGACAGGCTCCTGAAGCGAGGGGGACTCTGTGGAAGATCTAAGTGAATAGCAAAGCTCATCGCAAGCACAAGCAGCAGAGGAAACCACTTTGCTATTCTCTTTAAACTCTATGAAAGGAAAACGTCTCATTTATCTAAGAGAGCACAAAGCCAGAAAGCAAGCTGGAGGTTAACATCAGGTTTGCAAGGCCACTGCTTTGTGTCAGACTCAAGTAAGACAGGAGCTTTCAATCCCGAGGCTCAGCTGCGCTTCGAACCACGCTGGCTGCGAAGCCATCGATCCAGCCCTCCAGGCAGCAGCAGGGAGAGCCCTGTGCTTCCCGCACCCCGCTGCTGCGGGACGGAAATGCTCAAGGGCCCCGGCTAGCAAGGAATAAACCTCCTGCATCCAAGCAAGTTTCTGGGAAGCTGCTTTATCTGCAAGGCTACCTGCTCCCCTTGCCAGAGGCTGCAGCCACTTCCATATCTGTTTGCTGCAGGGCTTCCCCACTGCTCCCATCCTTCTCCAGTAAAGCTGCTCCCAGCTTGGGATTCGCATCTTGAAAGAGCTTCAGGAAAGACAGGAGGCTCTGGGCACCCAGGGTCGGAGCATCCTTCACTTTGCTAAGCAGCGTCTCCAACGGTGACTGCTCCCCTGCCTCCACCCACCTACAACAGAACAGGCAGATGCAGGTAAGATTTTGACAACAGAGACAACACCGTATACTAAGAGAGAAAAAAATGAATAGTAGGGGATCTGTCCAGCGAACAAAAAATTGAATGACATAAAAAAATAAGCAAATAGACACACGGCGTTGAACCTGAGCTGTGGGCACCAGCTGTGGGGAGGAGGGCGGCATCTTCCCCACCAGCCCTGGCTTTTACTGCAAGTCACAAAAATATGGAATGTTCTGGGTTTGAAGGGACCTCAAAGCCCAGTCCCAACGCCCTGCCATGGGCAGGGACACCTCCCACTGGATCAAGTTACTCAAAGCCTCATCCTACCTGTCCTTGAACACCTCCTACCCACCCTCAGCATGAAGAATTTCTTCGTAATGTCTAATCTAAATCTTCCCCCTCCACTTTAAAACCATTTCCCCTCATCTGATCAGTCTATGACCTGATCAAGAGCCCCTCCACAGCTGTCCTGGAGCCTCTTTCAGTATCGGAAGCTGCTCTAAGGTCTCGAGTCCCTGCAGTCTTCTCTTCTCCAGGCTGAACAACCCAACTCTTCAACTTTGGAAGGTCAAGGCTAGGGCAGGCGTTCCCAGATGTCATTGTGGAATAAGGATATCACTGGCACAGAAAGCAGGCAGCATTTTAAGTGGGACTTTCAGGAATTCTCTTCCTCAAGTCGCCATGAAGCTACATCTCCTAGAAAGCTCTGGAGAGGATGCACGCAAACTCTGAGCATCGCAAGCTCTCAGCATGCCTGGCAATCACACCCAGAGCTCCAAAATCCACTCCAGTGACCCGAAACAGCAACTAGAGGCAAACGTGCCTGAGCAGTTAGGGGAATGAAAGGAAAAGAAATAAGCTGCAACTCTTGCTCCCATTTCCCTGGAGCACTTTAATGCTGTAAATATTGCCCCTGAAGACACCGGCTCCTCGGCTCTCCAGGAGAGATGCCAGCCTTTTGGAGCAGCAGTCCTTTATTCCGGACTCCAGGGATGCTATAAAAGCCCCTTTGAAGTGGAGAGCTCAGCCCGGCTCCCGCGTGCCACCATTTTCTGCTGTCATTGTCATTTCTGTTCCGATGATAAAAAGACTGAATGCAACTGCTCGGGGCCGCACCAGGGGACGGGGCCTCGCTCCTGCTGCAGGTGTAAAGGCTGATGGATTAGGTCAGCGCAGACAGCACAGTGACCTCTTGCAGGGAGCATCCACAGAGGGGACTGCAGGAGTCCCAGCTCCTCCTGCTAACAGCATTTTTCCTGCCCAAAAGAGAGACGTGGGTCTGTAAGAAAGGAAGAAAGGAGATGCCGCAGATGCGCTGAAGACTGAGCTAAAAGGTATTTTTTTTAATGCAAACATTAATTTGTAATGAGCCTTGATAACGGATCGTGTTTGTTCCCCAGGTTTGCACACCTGGCCCCTTCTGAATCAAAACAATCCTGTAAAACACAAAATCTCTTGACTCTCACCAGCCAAAAGGTGGTCAGCACCCTGCCCAGAACCAGTTTCCACTCAGATGGATGAGAAGGAACTTGCATTGCCACAATATTATTTTTCTTTAATCCCACTCAGCCCAGCACCTCTCCCCTGAGCTCTGGGCAACACACGGCTCTGGTTAATGGAATGCACTTTCAGGAGCTGAAGGGCTCTGCTATTTATAGTGTCTGGAAGACCTTTCCTCAGACCCGGTGCTCAGTGGCAACAGCAGCCTTTTAGCACTATTACGAACAAGCACACAACGCATTTCAGTCCGACTTTCAGTCCAACTCTAACAATTCCCAAAGATCCTGATATTAGCTGGAATCCCAGCTTCCCCAGAGCTGTAACGTGTCCAGGTGGTACAGCCCGAGCCATGATGCTCTCACAGCCTGGGACACTTGCAAATCCCTTCATGACCACATTGGCACAAACCAGTACACGTCCAGCTTCCAGACTGTAGCAGGAGACAGGCTCTCCCAGCAGGGAAACAGAGTCACTAATCATGAAATCATAGAATCACCAGGTTGGAAAAGACCCACTGGATCATCGAGTCCAACCATTCCTATCAAACACTAAACCATGTCCCTCAGCGCCTCATCCACCCATCCCTTAAACCCCTCCAGGGAAGGGGACTAAGACCCAGCTAAAGCTTGAGCTGTGCCACCAAACAGGTTCAGCATCCACCAAGGTGTTTGGTCCCAGTCAGGTCCAATGGCTACAACATTCCCAACTCTGTATCTCAATGGTCACAACCCTGTCCGGTTTGCCTCAAACCTCCTCATTCCCAAGGCAGCCCCCAGGCAAGCTCTGACCAGGAATCTAACAAGAATATTAGAGAGCCCAGAAGAGGCCACAGAGATGAACCAAGGGCTGGAGCACCTCCTGTGTGAGGACAGGATGAGAGATTTGGGGTTGTTCAGCCACAAGAAGAGAAGGCTCCAGGGAGACCTTAGAGCAACTTCCAGTACGGAAAGGGGCTCCAGGAAAGCTGGGGAGGGGCTCTTGATCAGGGAGGGCAGGGAAAGGGTGAGGGGAATGGCTTGGAGCTGCAAGAGGGGAGATTGAGATGAGATCTTAGGGAGAAATGTTTCGCTGTGAGGGTGGGGAGGCCCTGGAACAGGTCACCCAGAGCAGCGGTGGCTGCCCCATCCCTGGAGGTGTTCAGGGCCAGGTTGGATGGGGCTTGGAGCCCCTGATCCAGTGGGAGGTGTCCCTACCCATGGCAGGGGGTGGGACTGGATGGGCTTTAAGGTCCCTTCCCACCGAAACTTTTCCATAATTCCATGAACTCCAGGGCTCTGACCACGCAAAGACGTCGATTCACAACAACCATGCATGCAATAACTGAAGAAAACCATGTTCCCATTGCTGGTTCAGAAATCTGAAGTGCTTTTTTTTCAAGCCTGCATTCATACATGACTGAAAGAGATGCTGGTACCAGGAAGGCTCCATGGAGACACTGACCCCAGCTTGCTCCACACAAAAGGAGCAAAAGCTCAGTGCCAGTTCCACTCAAACACACCAGAACAGGGGGGGAAGTACTTCTGCTCTTGCTACTATGAGCCTCCCCCCAACTTCACAAGCCGTCACTCCTACTCAAGATGCAGAAAATAATGGGAAACTTCTTTCTTCTATCACATCCAGAAATCCCTGCAGTTGCAAATGAAGGACGACAATAATTGGACAGGCCCATAGGCAATGGAAATGATCCACAAGCACGGTGACATTTATTCTGTGCGGGAGAAGCAATGTTCCCCCACTTCATCTGAACCTAGAGCAGGGGAAACAAATGAGCTGTGCAATGATTTGAATTGAGTTTCTCTAAGAGAGCCCAGGAAGATGAGACCTGACACCAGCAAAGCTCTTCTGCGCTTTTCCAAATTACTGCAATTTCAGTCTTGTTCTCATTTCCAAGCAGGTTTCATCCGAGTCAGAACCAAATTAGACAGGAATAGTTTATGCGAAATACAGAAAGGCTCCAAAACAAAACTAGCCCCAAAATCACATCTCCCTAAACAGAAAAGCAACTTGGCTGCAGTTTTCAGCCTGGGGAGCAGAATGTAACATCAAACTTGGAAGGAAGGAATAATTCTCACAAAAAGCAAGCTCTGTACCACAAACCTCCTTGGGGAAAAACTTACAGACCACCTTTAGAGGTGCAGCACCACCAGAGGGGCGCGGATAGGAGCATTGCAGGGAACAGGGCACCCACACAGGCATGAGCTTCATGAGCAAAGGAACAGAGACAAAGAATAGAATCTTAGTATCATTTGGTTGGAAAAGACCATAGAGATCATTGAGTCCAACCGTACCTTGTCCGCTACTGGACCATTCCTGAGTACCTCATCAAACCATCTCAATCCCCTTCAGGGATGGGGACTCCACCACCTCCTTGGGCAGCCTCTGCCAGTGCCTTGAGAACCTTGATGTTGAAGAATTTTCTCCTGCTCTCCAGTCTAAACCTCCCATGGTGTAACTTGAGGTGGTTTCCACTCATCCTGTCACTCAGGAGGAGAGCCCAGCACTCCCCTCATCATACCCTCCTTTCCAGGAGAAAAGACTCCTCAGCAAAGACGTGCATGAAGGGTGGAGATATTACCACGGTGGATAATTAAGTCTTATGAGGAGCAGCTGGGGCTGTTTATCCTGGAACAGAAGGGGCTGAAGGGGAGATCTCATCACTCTCTGCAGCTCCTGGAAAGGAGGTTGTGGTGAGGTGGGCACTGGGCTCTTCTCCCAGCTAAAAAGTGACAGGATGAGAGAAATGGCCTCAGATTGCACCAGGGGAGGTTTAGACTAGGTATCAGGAAAAAATTTCTTTACCAAAGAGAGGTAAAGCCCTGACAGAGGCTGACCAGGGCAGCGGTGGCATCACCATCCTCGGAGAGGTTCACAATATGTGTGACCATGGCACCTGGGGACACAGTTTAGCAGGCACAGTGGGGTTGAGCTGATGGTTGGACTAGATGAGCTGAGAGGTCTTTTCCAAGCTTAGTAATTCTGCGATTCTATGATTCCCCCCAGAGGCAGGGCAAGCAAGCCCAGCAAGGCTGCTTTATGCAAAGAAACAGCATCTCAGCAGCTTCCAGACTGACTTCTGCTGGACCCAGGGCACCAAAGGGGCTGTGAGCAAATGACTGGCAAAATAATACAAAAAAAAAAAACACCCAAAACCCAAACAAACAAAGAAAAAGGAGTGGGGAGCAGGGGGAAGAAAAAGGAGAAAAACAATCTGGTGATGCCTCCCACTGGCACAACCTCAGCCTTAATTCCACAGCCTGAGCTCAGCTCTTTGGAGCTGAACCTGACCTTTAAGCACGACTTTTAAAAAAACTGTCCCCCAAGAAAACATCGAGCCCTTGTGAGGAAAAGCTCCTCCATCTGCAGGAAACAGTGCTCATAGATCCTGCTTGGAGCTGAGAGAGGGACAGGTCTGGCTGAGCCCCTGCTCAGAGCGGCTGCAGCCTGGCCCCCTGCCCTGAGGCTGATGCTTTCCATGCTTGTCACAGCTGAGAAGTGATTTTTTGGGGGAAGGCTTTAAAGAAAATCCATTTCTCATTTATTCAGCATTTATTTATAGCTGCAGAAAAATCGCCCAGCAGCTGGTTTGTGGTCAGAAACTCAAACTGCTGCTGAGCTCCACAGCCACTCACATGGTTCCTGCTGCAATGGCTACTTTGAGAGCACAAAGGGCCAGGAACAGGTCTGTGAACCTCACCAACCTCACCAGCCGCATCTGGGGGGGGCTGGAGAAATAGGAAACAGCAGCTTCTTGCATGTGGGTCGGGGCAATCCCAAACACAAATTGAGGCTGGACAGAGAATGGATTGGGAGCAGCCCTTAGGAGAATGACTTGGGGTGGTTGGGGAGGAGATGCTCAAAATGAGCTGGAATGTGCACTCACAGCCCCAAAACCAACCATGTCCTGGGCTGCATCCAGAGCAGTGGGACCAGCAGGACCAGGGAGGGGATTCTGCTCCTCTGCTCTGCTCTGGTGAGACCCTCCTGGACCCTGTTTCCAGTTCTGGAGTCCTCAGCACAGGAAGGAGGTGGAGGTGCTGGAGCAAGTCCAGAGCAGGGCACAGAGATGATCTGAGTGCTGGAGCACCTCCCATACAAGGACAGGTTGGAGAGTTGGGGTTGTTCAGCCTGCAGAAGAGAAGGCTGTGGGGAGACCTTAGAGCAGCTTCCAGTGCTGAAAAGGGCTCTGGGAAAGCTGGGGAGGGGGTCTTGATCAGGGTCTGCAAGGATAGGATGAGAGGGAAGGGTTTTGAGCTGAAAGAGTGGAGATCTTGTGAGGAAATGTTTTGCTGTGAGGGTGGGGAGGTCCTGGCCCAGGCTGCCCAGAGCAGGGGTGGCTGCCCCATCCCTGGAGGGGTTCAAGGCCAGGTTGGATGGGGCTTGGAGCCCTTGATCCAGTGGGAGGTGTCCCTGCCCATGGCAGTGGGTGGAATTGGATGGGTTTTGAGGTTCCTTCCCACACAAACCATTCCATGGTTCTGTGATTCTATGAGCAGTGATTGCAGGGACAGGGAAAGGGGTGATTGTGCAGAGCAGAAGCTGGCAGTGTGCCTGCCGGGGCACTTTGGTGGAGCAGCTCTACCCTGAGACCACGCAGGCAGCATAAGCAGGGCAAGAGGTGGCACGCTAGCAGGGGTGATGCCTCCTGGCACGGGTGCAAGAAGCTGTCAGATCCCTTCTGGCAGCACATGCTCCCCTCATACAAGGCCCTCACCAGCTCTACTCCAATTGCCAGGGCATAGAAGAAGTAAACCCTTAAACCTGACATTTTTTCTGATCATTGTGACAAAGAAACATCCCTCTGGACTCGGCACTGGTGAGACCACTCCTCGAATCCTGGGGTCAGTTCTGGCCCCTCACCACAAGAAGGATGTTGAGGTTCTGGAGCGAGTCCAGAGAAGAGCAACGAAGCTGGTGAGGGGGCTGGAGAACAAGAGGAGCATCTGAGAGAGCTGGGGGTGTTTATCCTGGAGAAGAGGAGGCTGAGGGGAGACCTCATTGCTCTCTCCAACTCCCTGAAAGGAGGTTGTGGAGAGGAGGGAGCTGGGCTCTTCTCCCAAGGGACAGGGGACAGGACGAGAGGGAATGGCCTCAAGCTCCACCAGGGGAGGTTCAGGCTGGACATTAGGAAGAAGTTTTTCACAGAAAGGGTGATTGGTCCCTGGCAGAGGCTGCCCAGGGAGGGGGTTGAGTCCCCTTCCCTGGAGGGGTTTAAGGGACGGGTGGACGAGGTGCTGAGGGACATGGTTTAGTGATTGATAGGAATGGTTGGACTCGATGATCCGGTGGGTCTCTTCCAACCTGTTGATTCTGTGATTCAAAACCTAACCCTTTCTGAGAGCAACACACTCACAGACCCTTGTCAGCCTGTCCACGCTCAGGTTTGCTACTTCAAAAACAAATTAGGACCCGCATCTCCCTCCTAAAGCCCCAGGGATGTTCAGTTCAACACCACCAAGAGTGTCAGCAGCCAAGGGAACACAGGCTTCCATTGAAAGACTCAGCAAAAAAGAAACCTGCACTCCCTGACTCAAGGGAATTCCACTTCTTACTGTCATACAGGCACCTGTAACCCTCCAAAATGCTCCCACCAGCAGAGTGGAGCAGATGCTCTGTGACAGGCCCTCACCCAAGGCTTGGAAAGTCTATCTGGGGATCTGGTATGCGAGTCCTTTATAAGATGATACAATTCCTGAAGCAAATGCCATCATCATGAGGACAGAAATCAGCACTGGAGCTCACCTCCAAAACAGCGGAGAAGTCATCAGGGCAGGATGGGTACTTCTTTACCTACGCTTCTTTACCTCATTTTTCCAGTCACGTCCCTCCGGGCTGTTGCTCAGGTGACCATGTGCTGCCTTTCAAGCAACGAGGCACCAGAGCCCCAGTTTCCCACAAAACAATTTCCTAAGAGGCGATAAACAATTCCAGCCCGCAGCAGGGGGAAGAAAAACCTCGTGTCATGTCCCCAGCTCAACACACCTACCTCCTTCAGAGAGGCATCCATTTCTCTGCACTCTTCCAGTCTTTTCAGCACAGCTTGGACATCAGAAAGGGCCTCAGCGAAAACACTTTCATATCGAAGAAAGAAATCCAGTTGACAGCTTCTGCTCTTTGCTGCTGCGTGAGAGAAACAAGATGAGTTATTTGGTAATTGAAGGGATTCGCAGAAAGCTGGATGTTATTGAAAGGCATCAGTTTGTCACCAGCACATCGGCTCTGATAGGGAAACTGTGACTCACAAATCCCTTCTAAAGACATCGCACAGCCTGGGGGGAAAACCAACAGTTTATTTAACGCTGGTTATAAATGGAACATTTATTTTAAACCCAGTACAGTCTGTTTTCTTCCCATGCTGATCAGGAGTCTAAGGGATAAGGTAGCATCAGCACTGTTCAATCACTGGGCCACGTTTTGCCTTATCAGACTCCCATTAAGCACTAACACGGATCCCAATGCACATCAGAGAAAATCCCACGCATGGGTAGGGAAAGTTTTGCTCATACAGCCCTAATAAATTGAGGAGAGCATCGCAACTGCAGAGGAGAGATCTTCACAGTGCAGGGGAATAAATGCCCTGCAGAAAAGGGTCCATTTTGGCGCTACCTCCAGCCAAAGGTAAGCAAAAAACTATAAACACAGACAAAATATCCTTCACAGGGTGAAACATGCCCCATAAGCATAGCAGGTTCCCCTTCTGCACCACCACCCTGCTCGGCACAGGCAGCCTGATCCGGACAAGAGCCTGAATCCTCCCCCAGGGATCTGGAGTCACTCAGCATCGCACCCTGGTGAATCCAGGTGTGATATATGGCAAGTTCCTGGCCAGAAGGAGAAACATCTGCTTCCATTTCTGCTCCTACAGGGCCAGGAGATGGGGAAACTCTCTAAGGGAGAAGAGTTTTCCCTTCAGCAGGTTGACTTCAGCAGGGCTTCCAGATGAGCTTCCTGCCTGGATGGAGACTTCTCATGCTACCTGGTCCTAAGCTAAGCAGCTGATGAGACCCCTGAGGAGGTTTTTGCAGATCAAACATCTGCAGACTGTCTGCCACAGAGATCACTTTGGTAAAATTGTATTTCCCCCGCAGGAGTTTCCCACTGTACAGCATCTCCAGCAGGAGCACAAACTCCTCAGAGGTCACCATAGAAGCATCGATGGAGACGGTGTCCATGCTGTCCAAGAGGGATTTAAAAAGCAGTCTGGCAGCAGCCAAAACCACCTTGTGTGCTCTGAAACGAACATTCCCGATGAAGACGGTGCAATCGCAGAACTGCTGCTCTTTGCAGAGGGCATTCAGCTGCTGCAGGAGCTGCCAGCTGTAACCAGGGAGCTCCGTGGCATCAGGACCTCCTCTCACCGCGGTCTCCACGCTGCTTCACAAAGCCCAGCTGGTCACAAAGCAGAGGATCCCATTAGCACTTTGCTCAGACAGTAGCAAGACAAAAAGAGTAAGCAAAACCTTCTTCTCCACTTCCACCTCTGTCACAGCCTGAGGTAGACAGAGTAGGACCCAGAATTGTATTTAAACATTTAGTTTATTAACTATAATGTTACAATTCTAAGTCAAGAGTATAAGCTTACATCTAGGCCAATATTAGCATCCTATAAGGGGTTGAAAAAGCACTATACAACCTGTATGGAGTTCAGTGGTAGAGTCTTTAGATGTTTCCTTGAAGCTGCTATGAGTGAAGTTTCTGCAAAGGCTCCTGTTCTCATGGCTTGTGGACAATGTTGGTGGGGGATCTCAGGCCAGCTGAGAGGGAGCTCTGATGTGTGCTTGCTCCTCTCATTCTCTTATAGTCCGTCCTGGAGTGATAACATCTGGGGTGCCAATCATCCCATCTCTTTTACCTTTTCTCCGTGGTTCCCCAGATTCAGCCACTGATCCTACTAGAGCAAAAACACAGAGTGCTGGGGAGAGCAGCTTGCTTGCAGCCCAAGGCTTTCAGCACCCTTCTCTCCCTTCTCTGCACCCCGTCGTCCCAGCTCAGCCACTTCTGAGTCTTTTCCCCCAAGCTATAATTCCCTGCAGAAATCCACAGCCCTGATCCCATCTACCAGAGCCTCCCTTTCGCATCCCCCAAGCCCTGACCACAGGAGGGAGAACAGACAGGACATCTGCTAACAGAGTTGTTAGCAGCAGGATATCTGGGGCTTCTAAGGTAGACAAGATAAAGATGTTGCTGCCTCATCTACACACGGGGATGCCTAACACCGGTGCTGGCAATGATGCTGAAACAAAACAGCAGGAGCGCTAGAGGATGGACATGATTTACATGATCTCCTTAACATCTTTGCACCCAGTTTCCTACTCTCTCAAAGGGAACAGGAGTAATGTTGTCTGTCAGCACAAGGTTCCATTAGCCAGCATTCACACATCACCTTGAAGCTCTGCTTTGCCCAAAGCAGGCTCTGAGCAACTCCCAACCCACACCAAATTTTAAGTTTCCAGCAGACAGTGGGTGTAGGCTGAGCTGGCATCTTGCTCCCGTGAGGCATCAGCCCCTCTGGAGTTTAGACATTGTGAGAAGCAGAACCTGCTGCTCTGCTGCATGGAACCGCCTGTAGTGGCTGTGGGAGGACAGGAGGAGCTAGGAGATATTGTTTCACACCACAGCCACTGATGGCTCAGAAACCAGTTGGTGGGTGTCACCTGTGTCCAAGAGCTCTCCTGCTCAGCCGAGAGCTCCCCTGTGCTTTCAAGATGCAGTATGGTGGAACTTGCTATTCATAGAATCATAGAATCATCAGGTTGGAAAAGACCCACCGGATCATCGAGTCCAACCATTCCCATCAATCACTAACCCATGTCCCTCAGCACCTCGTCCACCCGTCCCTTAAACCCCTCCAGGGAAGGGGACTCAACCCCCTCCCTGGGCAGCCTCTGCCAGGGACCAAGGACCTTTGCCGTGAAATTATTTTTTCCTAATGTTCAACCTAAACCTCCCGTGGTGGAGCTTGAGGCCATTCCCTCTCGTCCTGTCCCCTGTCCCTTGGGAGAAGAGCCCAGCTCCCTCCTCTCCACAACCTCCTTTCAGGGAGTTGGAGAGAGCAATGAGGTCTCCCCTCAGCCTCCTCTTCTCCAGGCTAAACACCCCCAGCTCTCTCAGCCACTCCTCATAAGGTCTGTTCTCCAGCCTCTTCACCAGCTTTGTTGCTTTTCTCTGGACTCAATCATCAGGATAAGATCCTAGGCAGTTTCAACATCACCTCACATCTCAGGTGTCCTGCTGTCATTTGGAACCTCCAAAGCAAGAGCACTAGGGAGGCGAGTCCTCTTCTGGAAGGCAGAGAAACCTAAACAGTCGCTGACAACCCACCCCCATGCTTCCCAGGAGCCAGAGCTTCTCCAGGTACATCACCACCGAAGGGCATCTGAGTTCAGCTCTTCTCTGCTCCCTGGCACGCAGCAGATCCAACTCCTCACCCATTCACAGAGCCACCTGCGCTCCGAGCCAATGAAACACATGGGCTCTGCTCTCCTCCCACTCCACTGTAAACAGGAGACTTCAGGCTGCCATCAGCAGAGCTGCTGCTGGTCGTGGGAGAGGAGAGAGACCTGGTTCCTCTGCAAGGCTCAATGTAATAGCAGTTCTAGTCCACCTACTCCTTCCCTGGAGCTGAAGGATTTCCATGATCTGAGGTGGAACTGGGACTGCTAGTTAAATAATGATAGCTCTGGCTCTTCCTACAAAAGGAGAAGCAGGAAACATAGATGTCCTGGAAGAGATATCTGTTCCACTTTGCTGTGGAGAACCTTCTGCATGAACCCCATCCCTTGCACCAGGGTGGGCTGGAAGAAGCAGCAGCACCGTCTGCTCCCTCTGTTCCTAGCACCTCCCCATCTGTATCACAGCAACTCAGGGCACAGGAAAAAACATTCTGAGCAACTCAATGAGACATTCTTGTTTAAATACATTTTGCTTCTTTAATTATGGGGACCCAAGGATCTGCCGAAGACAAGAGATTGGCCAACCCATCCCTGGGGCAGCAGGTAACCAATACTTCCACTGGCTTCCTTTTCCCAGGTATTTCTGTCCTTGCATCCCTCCACAGTTCAAGGGGATCATGTATTATTTTTTGAGCTACAATTAGAGCAGGAAAAGGATCAGGCAATAGCAACAATGCTTCTCACAGAGGAGGAAACAGCAACACCCAGTTCTATCAACACAACTGGAAGGGAGTTTCCAAATTAAATTACTTCTCTTCATCATGATCGGAATGGTTGGACTCGATGATCCGGTGGGTCTCTTCCAACCTGGTTATTCGATGATTCTATGATTCTATCATTCACATAATTATTCAACCTAGATTCAACAGATTCTAAAGCCACCCACGGCACCAGGTTCATCAAAAGATAATCAAAGTTTAGGGTAGAAGCTGCTCAGGAGCTGGAGAGATAAGACACTGCCCCCTTGGCAGTTCCAAGGCAGCCGCAGAGCCTCCCATGTCCAGCAAGTCCATCACAAGGCACAGAAAAAATTTCAATGCCACCTCAGCCTTTGCAAGAGGATCCTGCGCACCCCTCACTGTCGTAACTAAGGACGTTTACAAGGTGTATTCATAAAATAACGCCAAAAGCTACTCCCTGCACTCATTTGTAGCATCTCAGCAGCCAGCCTGAAAATTCCATGCCTAAAATTCTTCCGTGGGTTGCACATGCAGGCAGCTTTTCATAGCTTTCCAAAAAAAAACCCAGAAACTCTTGCTGCATGGCCAAGAACTGAAGTGATGCCATCTCTCTGCATTATTATGGCACAAAGTGACAGCCTTGTGCTCCCTCTGCTGCCAGCTCATGTTCTGCAACACAGGCAGAGAACGGAGCTTATCAAGAGCAATCTGTGCACTCACAGGCTTATTTATTTCTTTCTCAGTGGGTCTGTCTGCTACCCACTCATCCCCACACACATACTGGATCAGGGGTCCAAAGCAAAGGAGGTCCTGTCCCCAACTTCCTTAATTTCTTCTCACTTGTGCTTATTTTTTGTATGAATGGATCAGTGCACTGTTTGTCTAAGGCTTGGGGGGCAACTTAGCTTAGTGGTGGACGTTGAGAACAAGAATAGAAACACATAAGCCAGAGCTAAGCATTCATTTGTGATTTCTTTATTCACACATAATGTCCCGTGCCAAATTGATCTATTTTTATCCTTCATCACTGAGTTACACAGCAGTTCTGTTCTAAAAGCCATTTACTTCCACTTCTAAATTGACACTAGATCTCATTTGTACTGACCCAGCCCTCATCACCACAAAGACATGTTGGTCTTAAGGAGAAGGTGATAGTTGTAGTGTCCCAGGGTAAATATTTAAAGAGATTCTCTTTTCATAAAAAGCCTCACATTTTATGCTCAAATTCCTTACCCAGAGTAGGTGTCTGTCCCCTCTGCAGGAGGTCAGAGACATTTCCCTCACCCAGTGCCCGAAGGCTCCCGCCTGCAACACCTGAACGACTCCAGGACCAGACACCTTGTGCTCCCACACACTCATCTCCCTAATGCTACAAGAAGTGGTTACTATTACAGAAAGTGGAATATTTTTGATCTAAGCTAAAATAAAATTTCATCTAAGTAATAATGTTTTTTGAAAGTTAGACAGAATGTCCCTCAAACAGCATGTTTTCTTTCAAGCAGTGTTTTCCTCTTTCGAGATGATGACATCTTAGGTGAAGTATGATCTGAGGTGAACAGAGGTGTCTTCTGTAATCACCTCTATTTACAGGCTTTCCCTATCTCAAATGCAAGGTCAGGCAGAGCTGGAGCCAGCTCCAAATTAGCACAAGTTTTGACTGTTGTGAAGTTCATAATAACATTAAAACGAGTCCTTGGAAAGTAACAGAATATGCATAAGACCTATGGGAGAATTTACACACATGCATGTAAGTGGGAGATGTATTCTGTAACCAGCTTTTGTCTCACTTCACATGGAATCATAGAATCACCAGGTTGGAAAAGACCCACCGGATCATTGAGTCCAACCATTCCTATCAAGGGATTGATGGAGATCAGTCCCTCCCGTTACCCAGGCTGGGTGGGATCCAGACCACACTATTTTCAAAAGCTTTTGCTGTGTGCGTTTTCCCGGCAACGCAGACCACGGATCCGCTTTGGATTCTCTTGGAGCATCTCTTGGTGCCTGCTGGGCTGGCACATGGCACAGAACTGCCCACACAGGGGAACAGAGGTAGGACAGGGGATGCAGTCACTCCTGCTCAGTACTTGCAGGGACAGCAGCGAGCTGAGCTCAAGGCCATGCAACCCCTTCTGGGTCATAATCTCTCCTCTTCACAGCAGCCTGGGCAGTAGGGAAGCTCCATCCCTGGCTTGCGGCTTCTCCTTTGAGCACTTGAGGGCACTGTTGGAATTTGGAAAGAGGTAGATTTCTGGAGTGAGAGATTTGTTTCATGTCACACTATGCAGAGGCACATCAGTGTTGCAAGAACTTGGGCTTCTGCTGGAAACCTGGCTGCTCCCAGGGGTTTGGCATGAACACCTCGGATGGAGCAAACCCTTTGACAGAGAAAACCATGTGATGGAGATTCTTACATCTTCCTTTTCCTGCAAGCATCGCTCCCTTTGCAATCATAGAAATCATAGAAATCATAGAAATCATAGAAATCATAGAAATCATAGAAATCATAGAAATCATAGAAATCATAGAATGGTTTGGGTTGGAAGGCACCTTAAATATCATCTAGTTAACCCCTCTTTCAGCTGCAGATCTTCTCTGTTGAGGGGCTGATTTCAGGGAAAAAGATAACGTGCAATTTGTTCTCAAGGGGAAGCAGCGAGCTTGTTCCCATGGAAAAAATTCTTCACGGAAAGGGTCATTGGGCACTGGAACAGGCTGCCCAGGGAGGTGGTTGAGTCACCTTCCCTGGAGGGGTTTAAGGGATGGGTGGACGAGGTGCTGAGGGACATGGTTTAGTGTTTGATGGGAATGGTTGGACTCGATGATCCTGGGGGTCTCTTCCAACCTGGTGATTCTATGATTCTACTGGCACCCAGACTGACTTCCTAAAGCCCTTTTGCAGTTTCTCATTTGCCAGCTCCCTTGGCTTTTGACTTAATTGCTTTTTATTGCAAAGATTCCCATGGGCACCTTGGCATCTCCCATTCCTGCTCCCTTCTGAGTGAGATGTGAGGAAAGATAACTCTGTGCAGGTTCTCAAAGGATGCCAGACTGCATCTCTGTTGCTGTGCGTGGTGGCCTAGTGTCTGAGCAGAACATGTTGAGAACATTGGCTTCCTGCAGTACATCTTCAGTGCATTTTCTCCATCAGCTTCTGGAAAGTCCAGTTGCCTCTGGCAAGTCCAGTTCCTGGGCTCTGTGGTTCTATTGCAGCTATCACACGTTTGTGGTCTGTTACTCAATGTGATCAGGTTTCTTCCAGCCTTTTCACAGGCAGGCTGGGCTTTCAGGAGGCCGTAGAGATTCCTTTCAGGATGGGGCACAGCACTTGTCTTCAGCTGAGCATCAATATCCAGGCCTGGCACCACTCCAGGCATGCCCTCATCCTCAACTCAGCATGCCTCGGCATCTGCCTATGATGTCAGCTCTTCAGTCCCCTGCTGTTACTGCCTGGCCTCTTATAAGCAAAATCCCACCCTAAATGTGTCCCGGAACTCACCCCTCACCTGTTGGCAGGAGCTGCTGGTGCCTGTCCCATTGAGTTTCAGGGATCTCACCTGCTTTGCTGGTACAAGTGATTGTCCAGCCTCAGTACCCACTTATCTCGGAGTCTCTGTAACATCCCTTGAGACACTTCTTCCAGCCACGCCAGTGCTGTAGCAGATCCATCTGCACGTGTGGTGCAAGGTAAGCCCAGCTCAACTTAGTTGAACTCTATTTTCTCAGAGCTGATGTCCACAACTCCTCAGGAGGGGTTTCCTCGTGGTGATGGGGGTTGCTCAGTGTATGCACTGCAGTGAGCTGGAGGGTTCATCCCCTTCCAGAGGACACAGCCAGCAGCTCCCTTTCTGCTTGAGCACATGCCTCTTTCTCTCTGGGGATGCGCTGTTAGAAAAGCAGTGATCTGCTTGGCAGGATCCCTGCTCTGAAATCTGCACTGAGCACAGAGCAGTTCCTCCACTGCTGCCCAGAGACCCACACTTTTCTATCCCCTGTGTTCCCTTGTGTCCAATGTACATCACACCCAGCAGCATCTCAGATGCGTGCAACTGGTACCCCTTATCAATCATTTCTCAAAACTGCAAGTCATGATGTTTCTTCTGCTTCTCTCAGCATCTCTCTACGTGCTCCGCTTTGCTGCACACACTGATGCAGATTTCCCCACACACGAATCAAGTATCTATATTTCCTCCCATGTCCTGGCTTTAGGTAAAAACCAGTATCTCCATACTCTCATTTTTTTTCTGATGGCAGCACCCATCAACACCTCTCTCAGCTGTTCTAGTGCTTCAGACACTATTCCTGGCCTGAAGAGTCTATTCTTCTAGAAATCATATCCCCATGTAGATAATAAAGGATTTTCCTCTCCTTCCCATCTCTCTGCTCCTGGTGGCCAGCTCTGCTTACAGCCTGTTTTTCCTTCCATGCGTGTGCATGGGTTTGCCTGCGATCCAGCATCCCCGGTGGTCTGGGTCCCTCTGTGTTGTCCATTTGTTCTGTTTCTAGGTGCTGATTTGTTTTCCTATTAATCTCGCTCCCTCCCTTGCTGCAGCTCTCTCCAGGCTGACCGCTGCCAACATGTTTCGTGTATCGTGCGCTGCGTAATAACACAAGGGACAGGGACTCCACGCCTGCAACCCTTTTCTCCGTGAGAGCTATTTCCAGAGGTGGCAGGTGCTGGCGGGGCTCCAGCCATGTGCTTGCCTGCGGGTTTAGCTGCTCTCCCTCCAAACTGCCCCGTGGCACATGTCCCACTGCACGTCCCAAGCCAGTTGTTGCATGGACCATGTCCCTGCTGGGACAGACTCCTGCAAGTCTCCTCTTTGGTGCACACAGGCTGCTGCATGCCAGGCTCTGCTGCTGGCTGGGAACAGAAAGCGCGCTCTCTTCCCCACCGCCGTGCTTGCTTTTTCTGCTGGAGACTGCTGCAACCCGCTGATGGTGCCAAGGTAGTGCCGTGGCTTTGATCCTGAGCTCCTTTCCAGGCAGCAAGGTTGAGCTGCAGAATGGAGAAAGGCTTGATGCTCTCCATCACTCAGACACACAGGTAAATCTGTGCCCTGTGCCTCTTCTCAGCCTCCATCACAGAGGAGCAGTGTCCCAAACACCTCAAAAGGGTCCTTTCTCATGGACTGGGGCCAAGTAGGACAAGCCCTAATGTAAAAGGGTAGATTGAGATGAGATTGTAGACAGAAATGTTTTCCTGTGAGAGTGGGGAGGCCCAGGTTGCCCAGAGCAGTGGTGGCTGCTCCAGTCCTGGAGGTGTTTAAGGCTAGGCTGGATGGGGCTTTGAGTCCCTGATCCAGTGGAATGGAGGTGGAACTGGATGGGCTTTGAAGTCCCTTCCAACCAAAACCATTCTGTGATTCCCTATTCTATGATGACCAGCATTCAGCAAGGTGGGACCTGTTCCAAGCTGATGCAGACAGAGCAACCTGCAGCCCATATGCCATCCCTTGGATATCCCAGTCCAAATACCAGAGAGGACGTTTTGGGAAGCAGTGTTGCAGGAGAGTAATTTTTCTTAGGGAAAAGCATTTTATGGAGCTGCTGGTAATCATTTCTCCATCCTCATGCCACAGCTTGTTGTCCCTGCCATCTGCTGACACATTTGTTTGTGCTAAAGTTCGAGCCGTGGAGATGGTCTGGGTGTTAAATATAACCCCCATCTGCTTTCTGCAGCAGCCCACGGTCAGCTGCATGCGGAGGGCATGGCGAGATGTGAGAGGAAGGAAAGACATCATTGAAATCAGATTTGTCACCCAAGAAAACACTCTGTGCTACTGTGGATGCAGTGAGAGGGGACAGGGGCACTGCCTGGTGGGAAGAGACGGCTGTCCTGATCAGGGCTGGGCTGGTACCATGTTTGCTGGCTGATTCGTGGTTTGGAAAATTGCAGTCCAGAAAATGCAGTTCACATTGACCCAAAATGGCTATTTTTTTTGCAGTTTTCCTTATTGGCTTAAGCATGTGGAAGACTCGATGATCCAGTGGGTCTTTTCCAACCTGGTGATTCTATGATTCTTTGTGGGTAGGACAGGATGCTGGTAAGAGGAAAGCTCTGAATCCTGGGCACAGGAGGATGGGGACAGTCTCCTGAGCCTGGGAGGTGTCCCGTGCTCCCTCTGCTGTCACAGAGAAGCCCCCAGCCCTTCCTGACCTGGGAAAACAACTTGCCATTGGCTAACATCACTTGGCAACTTCAGCCCAATTGGGTCAGCCCTGGCACCAAATTTCCTCAAAACTTCATTATGTTTCCATGTGGGAGGAAAATTTAGCCTTCGCCTGAGCTGCTCCCGCCCAGCAGCCTCCCTGCACAGCCCAGATCTCCTCCTCCAACTGCCCCAACCCTTCCTACTCCCCAGGAGCAGCAGGAATGACAGACACGGTTAATACATGCAGACAGCTCTCCTGGACCCTGTTCCCCTGTGAATCACCAAGTGATGGAAGTCATGGCATTTATAAATATTGATCCTGTCTTTTGGGAAGATCACTAGTGTGGAGAGGGAGAATATTCTAAATAACATTAAAAAGAGATGCTGGAGTTATTTTCTGACTCTGTCAACAGAGTGGGTCTGTGTGGCCACCCTGTGCATGGGCGCGCCAGCCCAGTCCTGCTCCTGTCCCTGTCTCCCCTGGGACTCAGTGCCTCAGGAACTGAGGTAGCCTCCCAGTATGGAATGAGGCTCCAGGAAAGCTGAGGAGGGGCTCTTGATCAGAAAGTGCAGTGCAGGGATAGGATGAGGTGGAATAGTTTTGAGCTGAAAGAGGGGAGATCTTATGGAGAAATGTTCTGCTGTGAGGGTGGGGAAGCCCTGATCCAGGTTGCCCAGAGCAGGGGTGGCTGCCCCATCCCTGGAGGGGTTCAAGGCCAGGTTGGATGGGGCTTGGAGCCCCCTGATCCATTGGTAGGTGTCCCTGCTCATGGCAGGGGTGGAACTGGATGGGCTTTGAGGTCCCTTCCAACCCAAACCATTCCATGATTCTGTGACTCTATGAAATGTGAGTCCTCATCCTCTGTGACGGGGAGTTTGGTTGGTTTGGTTGAATTTGAAAGCTCTTATCATGACTGAACCACTTGCATCTCTCTAGGAGAGGGTGATCTCTGATGAAACTCTGGTGAAATGGGCTTCGAACCACAAAATGCACTGGAGGTTGGATCAGCCTCCTGGGCTCCAGGGAGTGCAGGCAATCCTGAGTGCAAGGGCTCTGTTTTGCACGACCTCCAGCCAAGCCATGAACCTGTTCATCATTTTGCAGCCCCTTTGCTGGCTCCCTGGAAAGCTGCTGCTCTCCTTCTGCAGAGCTAAGAGCCTCCCTGCCACAGGGAGAGGATCCTCGTGGGTGGGGAGGGACTCAGGGGTTAGCAAAATGGATCAACGTGGGGCAATGGAAATTCAGCCTTGGAGTGAGTCAGTGGCGTGAGTCAGCAGGTCCCAAAGCCCAGCCTGCAGCGTCCAGCCTTGGGCAGGGAGAGGTCAGCGCCCGGCTCGAGCTGCGTGGGGACAGCCCAGGGCAGGCCTGCATCTGGATGAAGGCAGTGAGTGCACCCTTAGCAAGTTTGCGGATGACACTAAGCTGGGTGGAAGTGTGGATCTGCTGGAGGGTTGGGAGGCTCCAAAGGGATCTGAACAGGCTGGATCCATGGGCTGAGACCAACGGCAGGAGGTTTAACAAGGCCAAATGCCGGGTCCTGCACTTGGGGCACAACAACCCTGAGCAGCTCCAGACTAGGAGAAGTCTGGCTGGAAAGTGCCTGGAAGAGAAGGACCTGGAGGGGTTGGTGACAGCGACTGAACATGAGCCAGCAGTGGCCCAGGTGGCCAAGAAGGCCAATGGCATCTTGGCTTGGATCAGAAACGGCGTGGCCAGCAGGGCCAGGGAGGTTCTTCTCCCTCTGGACTCGGCACTGGTGAGACCGCTCCTCGAATCCTGGGGTCAGTTCTGGGCCCCTCACCACAAGAAGGATGTTGAGGCTCTGGAGCGAGTCCAGAGAAGAGCAACAAAGCTGGTGAGGGGGCTGGAGAAGAAGAGGAGCGTCTGAGAGAGCTGGGGGTGTTTAGCCTGGAGAAGAGGAGGCTGAGGGGAGACCTCATTGCTCTCTCCAACTGCCTGAAAGGAGGTTGTGGAGAGGAGGGAGCTGGGCTCTTCTCCCAAGGGACAGGGGACAGGACGAGAGGGAATGGCCTCAAGTTCCACCAGGGGAGGTTCAGGCTGAACATTAGGAAAAAATATTTCATGGAAAGGGTCCTTGGGCACTGTCAGAGGCTGCCCAGGGAGGGGGTTGAGTCACCTTCTCTGGAGGGGTTTAAAGGACGGGTGGACGAGGTGCTGAGGGCATGGTTTAGTGTTTAATAGGAATGGTTGGACTTGGTGATCTGGTGGGTCTTTTCCAACCTGGTAACTCTATGATCCTATGATTCTATGATTCTATCTCACTGTGGGGAATGAAGAAGTCTCAGAGCAATGAGGCAGGGCAGATGGGCATCTCCTGACTCACTGCCCTTGGCTCCCTGGGATCTATGGCCATACCAAGAGGACCTACATGAGTCCTGAACCTGGTTAGCAGGACACCTCCTTCCCTAGGAGGAGAGAGTTCCTGCGTCCATGCCTGCCTGCTGTGGTCCCGTGTGCAGCAGAGAGCAGCACCTGGCTGAGTGAGTCGCTTCGTGGTCCCTGCTCTCTGGACTGGTTCCTCTCTGCTGCTTGCACATGTGACATATTCATTAATAATAAATGCTACAAGTTTGGTGATAGAAACATCCTGATCTACGACCCTGGAGTTCTCTGGATTCCTACACATGGGTGGAGGTTGCACTGCAATCCATTGTCCCTTTGTCATTGGAACCACCGACAAAATGTAAAGGAGGTTGGGCAAGTTCAACCTGGTCTTTCAAAGGGTGAGGACATACAAGCATGGGGCCAGGAAGGAGCAGGAGATGCGGGATGAGCATAAAGTTGGGGAGGTGCTTATCTTGATTCTTTGCTCAGGATGAGCTTCTCCTGTTCGTTTGTGAGGTGTATGGGCTTGCAGATGGTGGAGCAGATGAAGCCTGCCAGAGAGCTGGGTTTTATTCATTCACTCAGTGAGCATTTTAGGAGACCAGAAAATTAACAAATAAATGTCCATCTGCTCTGTCCCAGAGTCCTTCCAATGGCCCGGTGGACTGTCACAACTTCACGAACCTCATGCTGGTATCCCAGAGCTCTGTCCTTCAACCCCAACCCCAGAAAAACTTCCTTTGACATAGCTTAACTTTTGCAGTGAACCCTGAGAAAAGACTTTTAAGCACAGAGTGAAGACCTGGGGTCTCCAGATGGCTCTGGAAGCAGGGTGAGACATATCCACCATCCTCCTAACAATGCTCCAGAACCACGTGCAGCCAGTGCTAACGCTCAGGTAGGACTTTATGCAGAGCAAGTGAGGCTTTGTGCTTGTCTGCCTCTGTGAATGCCAGTAGGAGCTAAGCCTGGCCCTACCACCACCTGAGATGAAGATGGACTATTGTTCTCTTGCCCCCTTGGGTCATTTTGGGTTTTCTTAGCAGAGAACTCACATTTCTGACTTCCCCCAGAGCCACAGCTTGTGTTTCAGTTCACATACTCACAGCAGAGTGTCTGATCTCTCTTTCAATGCTGTATGGGATGGAGAGTTTACCGTGTCTCAGCTCTCCTTTTTCCAATGGTCAGTTATTCCCACTGCTAAAAATAGTCATTTTATCTCAAGCCCCCAAATCACCAGCTTTTCTTTTCCAGTCCTTGGATCTTTTTCTGTCTTTGTCTGCCCTCTTGCAGAGCCCTTTGTACTCACAGTATTCCCCCACACCAGTTCTCACAGACCATGATTAAATCACCTCTTAAAAAACCAGATAATCTAAATAGATCCTGTTCCATTCGTCTCTCATTGAGAATGATTTCTAGCCCTGGGATAATTTTCTAGTTCTTTCCTGAGTACTTTCCAAGTTTGCAGTATCCCAAGCATAAACCCTAGACCTGACTGGGTCATCTTGGAGATGATGTCCCTAAAAACACAGGCAGGAGTAATGCCACCTCCATGATATTCCTTGCTTGTGCAGATAAAGATGATATTCAGTCTTGCAGCAGCAGTGGGAGTTTCTGTTCTCTCGGTCTTAGCTGAAGCCTTACCCCTCTCCGAAGTCCCTGCTTTCCATCGCCAAGTGTCCTGCACAGCTGATATCAAGAAATACTTGAACGTGGACTGCGCTGTCCTTGGTTTTCTGTATTCTGGTGCCTACAAGCCCTTCATCCCTCCAGCTTGATTTCTTCCTGTGCCACCAAGAATCCATCTGTGTTTTGCTTTAGATAAGATTTTATCCCATCCCAGGCAACCACTTTGTGCTGTCACTAATCCCATAAACAAGCCTTTCCCATGGAGTCCGTGTGCTTGCAGCACACCAGTTGCTTCCGACTGGGAAAGAAAATCTTTGCCATCAATTTACACAGTAGAGACCCTTCTGGATGATTTCTGTGGCATTGGGTCAGGTGTTTGTGAAACGAGAACTTTTTAAGAAGCATCACAGGTAACCCTGGGTTTGCATTCTGGGAAGGGTTGAGAGAGAGAGTGCATCCCACTCTGAAAAGGTGTATGAAATACTGAAAGGACTTGCAATTTAGAGGGATCCACCTTTCTTCTCCAGCTGTAAAGAATCAGAGAACCAGAGAATCATGGAGTGGCTTGGGTCAGAAGGAACCTCAGAGCCCATCCAATTCCAGCCTCTGCCATGGGCCGGGACACCTCCCACTGGATCAGGGGCTCAAGCCCCATCCAACTTGGCCTTGAACCCCTCCAGGGATGGGGCAGCCACCACGGCTCTGGGCAACCTGGGCCAGGGCATCACCAACTGCAGAGGGAAATATTTCTTCCTTGTGCCAGATTGACTGGGATTTGCCCTCCTTTGAGGATGAGGTGAATCCCTGGATCTTTCCCAGCCACATTTAAGCACAGCTGGGCCTTCCCCATGTGTGAGAGAGATGCACTCACCCCCTTCTTCTTGCTCTGGTGCACCAAAAGATCCTGCATCCTTGTGGCCCGTGCCACCCTGCATCTCCCAGGAAGACGCATGCACCCTGTGAGAGGGAGGACCTGGCAAGGGGAGTGGGAAATATTGTCACTTCAGCTGAGGTCACTCCACAGCCCAGCTTTTACCCAGAGACCTCGAATGAAGAAAGTGGAAAATAACCCTGAAGCAAACTCCCATGTCGTTCTCCAGCCTGTCATTACCCTGAGTCAGAGCAAGCTGAGCGAGGAGCCTCTACCCGGGCTAGATTGTAATCAGGGGGGTGGAAAAGACCATTAGGTCATCCAGGCCATCTGCCCCTGCCCATACACGCCTGTTCTCTGCTTCGTGTTATCTACTGCTTAGCTTGGAGTGAGTCAAGTGATGCAGCTTCCACTTTCCCACGGGAGACTTCTCCTAATAAAACTAATCGCTGAGATGGAAATGTTTCCTGATATTCTGCCTAACTACGCTGTTGCTCACACACATCCCATTACTCCCGCTGATCCTCCCACGGGACGCTCTGGAAGCTGTGGTGTTTGTACCCATCACATTCCTGCTGACAGTTCCTGTCATATTTTCCTGGGGTTGCCATCCAGCCAAGCTACATCTCACCGTACAGTGGCGATGACTCCAGACCCCAAGCTGCTTTGTCCTTTGGAGCCCTTGGGCTCCTCCTAAGAAATCCAATTCCCCAGAAATTCTGCAAATGGAAGTATGCTGGAGTTGGTTTTGTGCAAAGCCGAGCATGGAGCTTGGAGAGATGGGCCCTTGAGCTAGGAGCCTGTTCCCCTATTTCTGGAGTTTCTCATGATGATTCTTTCCTTAAGATCTATTTTCCTTCTCTAAAATTTGATCTCTGATTTCTCCAGAGATCTCCATCCCTTTTCCACACTTAATTAGTGCTTGAAATCCCAGCAAGACATGTGGTGTCACATAGAGGAATGATTCAGGTGCCAAGTGGCTTAAAGGTCTGCAGTTTGCAAAGAAGCTTCAGTGTTTGCTGGCAAGGTAAGTGATGGAGAGAAAGGAAGGATGCTATAAGATCCATCCGCAGCCTCTTTTTCTATGGGCTGAACAACCCTGACTGGGAATCCTCACTGGACCTGCCTGTTGCTCAGCCCTTAAAGCCAAGCCAAGCACCTTCTACTCCTTGGTTTCCTCCAAAACCACAGCTGGGGAGCATTTTGGTGGCAGCAAGTTGTGAAGAGAGGAAGGACCTGCTCCCTGAACTGAGATCTGGCTTTTAAAGCCCTTATTACCATTTGCTTTCAGCCCCTGAGCTGAAAAAACCTTGGATGCCACCAGCCTGGGGATGCTGCAGCCCCCAAGGGGAAGAACATCTTGCATAGAGTAGAATGAGCCACGATCCAAGGTGGAGCCGCTGTGCAGGTCAGATAAACAGAGCTGTGCCTGCCACAGGAAATTAATTTAAATTTAGAAGAAATAATTTTTTTCCCTTGCTCGAATGCAATGGGAGATCCTCCTTCTGGTCTTCATTAAGAAACAAAGGGTGAAACCAACAGCAAATTGTGTGCAAACCACCCAACCGTGGCCCTGAACTCCTGAAACATCTTTATTCACTTAATCTGGGATTCAGGAAATTCTCATCCAAGCCAGTTTTATTGGGTGGTTTGAATCGAGCTCTCAGCCTCCCAATCAGTAACAGATGAAAAATTTTGCATGACATTTTTCTCCTGGATTTTTGGCTCTGTTCCGTCCCTGCTCATGGCTGAGCAGTTGAAGCAGGGCTGTTGTTCATCCTTTCGGAGAATCCAGCCTTGTACCAATTCTAGGAATGACCACAGGCTGCCCTGAGTCCTAATCAAAGCCAAGTCCCACCTTTCTCAATTCACCTCCATCATCTGCTCTCTAGCCACCTCCCTCTTGACTCCTTCCTCCAGCTGTGTCCAGGGCTGGCATCAAGGACTGTGTCCAGGAAGATCAGCCAAAACCAGGTCCCAGGTGCTGAAGGGTAGACTGATAAACCACAACGCAGCCTGAGTGAGGCATCTGCTGGTAAAACAGAAGAGGGAACAGGACCTGGCTGGGATTTGCAGTTGCATGGGGAGAAACAACGGTCCATGCACTGACCTGCCCTTCAGCACCTTACCAGGCAGGTGACTGCTGAGCTTGTTTCAAGTGTTTGCTCATAAGTGTGGCTTTTGTGGTTGAGAGCAGAGCACAGATCAGTTTCTGCGCCATTGAGACACCTCCAGCATCAGCGGCCGCGTTGGCTCATCACCCATTGCCTGCAAAGGTGCACCTGGCTGTGGGACGTGCTGCGTCTGCAGACCTCCCGTGCACAATGTGTGGATGTGTCTCCAGGGAGACATTAGAGCAGCTTCCAGCACTGAAGGGGGCTCCAGGAAAGCTGGAAGGGGGTCTTGATCAGGGAGTGCAGGGAGAAGATGAGGGGAAATGGTTTTGAGCAGAAAGAGGGGAGATTGGGATGAGATCTGGGGGAGAAAAGTTTCCCTGTGAGGGTGGGGAGGCCCTGGCCCAGGTTGCCCAGAGCATTGGTGGCTGCCCCATCCCTGGAGGGGTTCAAGGCCAGGTTGGATGGGGCTTGGAGCCCCTGATCCAGTGGGAAATGTAGCTGCTCATGGGATGGGGGTGGAACTGGATGGGCTCTGAGGTCCCTTTTGACCCAAATCAGTCTGATCCTATGTCATGTGCACCAGACGCTGGGTGTGCGGTGTGAGCCTCTGTGTGTTGGCATGAATGCTCCTCCCTGTGGTCCAGGTGCTGCCAGTCCACACAGTCCCTCCACCCATCTGGACCACTGGAAGAAAGCAAAAGGAAGAAAAATGAGATCCTGGAAAAAAAGGAGGATGTAAAATGCCTGGAGAAAGCTCAGCTCTCTGCCACGGGACCGTTCAGTGTCCATGCACACATGCGTTCCTTGTCAGATCTCTCTGCCTCCATCCACCCTTGCTGCCAGGAGCTGCCAGGTCTCAGCGGAATATCAGTCAGGAAATAAGCTGGGTGCCAGGTACCCCTTTTTTCCCCCCTGCGGGTGGGCTCATTCACCTGCCCGTCACCCCCCACCTCCCCGTGGCAGCAGATTGTGCCGGAGGATGTTGCTGCCTTGATGTTCCAGCACTGCCAGTTCGCAGAATAACCTCGTCCCGCAGCTGGGGAAAAACACTTGCTCAGCCAATGTGTTTGCTCAGATGCTTCAGCCCAGGCTTTTATTATTATAAAACCTCTGAGATCTGGGGCTTAGAGGGGGATTTACTGCCATGTGCCTGACAAAGAGGAGTGACCTCAGCAACACGGGGAGTGGAGAGTGTGTAAAACCTTTCTGGTCTCTGCACAGGGGTCCTGCTTCCCTTCTTGGATGCCTTCAGCTCCATCTGCTCTCTCCATACTCAGGCCTCCCTGTTTGTCCTTCTGGGATGGAGAGAGGACCAGGCAAGAGAGGAGTGCTCACACAAATGGGTCTGGCATGATTTGTAGAGCTCCCACATGAGCATGTCTTGAATTTTAAGCACAAGAACAATTCCCCTCACTCCAATAGGCTTGACACCTCTCTCCATCCTTTGGGGAACAGGGCAAAAAGATGACAGGGGACAGTACAAGAGGGAATGGCCTCAAGCTCCACCAGGGGAGGTTCAGGCTTGACATCAGAAAAAAATTTTTTACAGAAAGGGTCATTGGGCACTGTCAGAGGCTGCCCAGGAAGGAGGTTGAGTGACCTACCCTGGAGGTGTTTAAAAGGCAGGTGGATGAGGTGCTGAGGGAGGTAGTTTAGTGATTGATTGGTGAGCTGAGAGGTCTTTTCCATACTCAACGATTCTGTGATTTTCACAGAATCAGTAGGTTGGAAAAGACCCACAGGATCATCGAGTCTTCCTGACCCCACCACGCCCGCTAAACCCTGTCCCCAAGTGCAACAGCCACACAGTTTTTGAACCCCTCCAGGGATGAAGACTCCACCACTGCCCTGGGCAGCCTCTGCCAGGGCTTCACCACTGTCAGTAAAGACATTTTTCCCAATATCCAAACTAAACATCCCCAGCACAACTTGAGGCTATGTCCTCTTGTCACTTGGGAGAAGAGACCAGCACACCTCATCATGGCCTCCTTTCCAGGAGCTGCAGAGAGTGATCAGGTCTCCCTTCAGCCTCCTCTTCTCCAGGCTAAAGAGCCCCAGGGCCCTCAGGTCCTCCCACAACCTCTGATCTCCAGCCCCTTCTCCAGCTCCGTTCCCTCCTCTGGCTGCACTCCAGCCCCTTAATGTCCTTCTTGTAGTGAAGAGCCCAAAACTGAACCCAGGATTCGAGGTGATGCCTCACAAGAACAGAGTGGAGGGGGACGATCCCTTCCCTACTCCTGCTGGCCACTCCATGGCTGATCCGAGCCAGGACACCTTTAGCCTTCTTGGCCACCTGGGCCACTGCTGGCTCATGTTCAGGTGCTGCCACCAGCACCCGTAGAGAGCAAGAAACACATTGTTTGGGCTCCCTCAGCCCATGCACTGGATCTGCAAGTGTGAGGGATCTCCCTGCTCATCTGTCCACTTGCCTACAGGGACTTGACCCTGTCTTTCTCGTTTTCCACCCAGGTCTTTCTTGTGTGGTTTGGTGGTCACCCCTTTGTGTTGCAGAGTTGGAGCTGAGTCAAATCAACATCTCAAAGATCACGCTAGACATTCCTTCCCTTACCCTATGAAATATTGGCCATCTTTTCTGCCACATGGAGCAAAGTTGCAAACCCAATGGGAAAGGCAGGAAAAACAGTCATTAATAACTGTACTGAATTACAACCTAATTTCTTGAAAAATGTGTTTGAAAGCAGCTGGCAACAAGTTGAACCATGTGGAAAGTTTGAAGAATACCAGACCAGACGTTAATTAGTCAACAGCCTCCAGAAAAGGTCAGGCTCTGGGAATAAATGTCCCATAATAAAATGAATTTTAATTCCAATGCTGAATGAAAATTTCATTGCAAATCACCAGAAAATAGACCCCGTGTTCGAGGGTGACTCTCCCCACACCAATAACTCCCCATGGGGCTTCCAAACCATCTCTTCTAGTTGCTTTCTTTGGTTTGGAAACTCCACGCAAGCAACTTTGTTTTCATCAAGGGCTCAGTCTCATCAGCACAAGACCTGTAATAGTAACCTCTCTGAATTACCAATTGCCTCTGTGATGCAGCATGGCCTCTCTAGAATCATAGAATCATAGAATCATGGAATTACCAGGTTGGAAAAGACCCACCGGATCATTGAGTCCAACCATTCCTATCAAACACTAAAGACTGGTGCTACCAGTAAAACCTGGTCTCAAACCCACACTTCTGAAACAATCCCTTGGGAAGTCCTGTGGAGATGCTGTGGCAGTGAACAGTGATCAAGGACAGGTTTTGGAAGTGACTGCACATCACTTGCTGCCAGAAGACCAACAGCATCATTGTCACACTGTCCTTTGTTGGTTTAACTGAACTTGGACTGAAACACCGACGTGTGGACAGACATGGTCCATGGTTTGAAAACCTCCAGTTCTGGCACAAACAGGACCTATCTCTTTGCCACTGAAGTGACCACATCATAGAATCATGGAATGTTTTGGGTTGAAAAGGACCATAAAGATCATCCAGTTCCAACACCCCTGCCTTAAGCACGGACACCTTCCACTAGATCAAACCTCATCCAACGTGGAGCCTTGAACATCTCTTGGGGTTTGAGCCATTCAGCCAACACGGAAGTCCTGAGAGGGCAATCTAGTGATAAAGAAAAGCATCTACCTGTAAAGGGTGGCACCCAAGAGGCATTTGACAGAAGCCACTATCAGGACATGCTTTCTGTCCACCTGAGTATGAAATATTTCCTTGTATCTTCCTAGCTTGTTGGTTCTCCACTCCATCTTTAACCTGGCCTTCTTCCAGGGCACTTTTTGGCAGGTACCCTGCAGGAAAACTCATGCACAGGAAGATGTGAGATCACTGGAAGTGCCATGCTATTTATAGTCAGAAGAGGCACATCTACAGGTCAGTGCTGATGTAGTTGTGGGAGAAGAAGTGGCCTATGCCACAGGCTGTCCAGTCTAACCATCCACCACAGACACCATCACCTTCCCATATAAAGATTCCACTGTTTATGTAGTATAACGTTGCCTCAAAAGCATGAATTCAAGGGAAGAAGAGCATTCCTGGAATCTGTGTGCTCAGCTTTTACACCTAAGTGTCCATTGATTATCTATTCTGGCTGTCATTCCTCCCTGCTGCACTATGCTAATTGATACGTATCTCCTCGAGAAGTGGTGCTGGGACAGGTTAGGAGCTCAGTGGTGGGTGGGTTTTGGCAGAACACAGCATCGCTGAACATGCGATATGCAGATTTGGGCTGATGGCAAGCTGGTATCTGAGCTTCACCTGCTTTCCTGCTGGCTCATCTGCCCACCCAGCTCTGAGACAACCACAAGTCCCAGCTCTCCTGTGCTTCCCAGCCACATTCAGAGCAGGTGGCAGGAAGCAACGGCTTCCAGGCTTGCAGGAAGTTGTGAATAGTTTGGTTTCAGAAATAACAAACTGTTTGGACTGCAGGTGTCTCCAAAACAAAACATCTCAGTAGCTTTCCTGTGAGGTTGGTGAGTCAGTCCCATTCAGAATAAGGCATCTTCCTAAGAACTCAAACTGTTGTCAGGGAGACAACTTCTGCCGTGTGATGGTGAAGTATGGCCAGTGCCAAAGAGCTGGAAAAGCTTTGGGGAACATGTCTCACCACCAAAACTTCACTGTGTTCTCCTTTTCCCTTCCTGGCCTTTCTCCTGCAATGCAGATGGAAGAGGGAGGCTGTGGCAGCCCAATATCCCATCACGAACGAGGAGGGTGGAAGCAGCAAACCAAATTCCAGAGTCTTTCCCACAAGTGGCAATGTTTCTGCTGGAGCTGGGAGAGAGGTTTCTCTCCTCTGCTTGCCATTCAAAGGTGCCTGGTTCATACCTGCAGGGTCAGCACAAGGTTGCCAGAGAGGCCAGGTCACATCTGTAAATCCAGTCTCAAGGGTTGCAAGGGGCAAACAGAAAGGATGTTGATACATTGGAGGGAAGGGATGGAGCCAGAGGGACCTGGACAGGCTGGAGAGGTAAAACTGGCCAAGACTCATGAAGTTCAACAAGGGCAAGGTCCTGCACCTGGATTAGGGCAATCCCAGAACAAATAAATTTATAGGATAGGAATGGTTGGACTCGATGATCCTGGAGGTCTTTTCCAATCTAGATTCTGTGATTCTGTGATGAGACACACCAAAGCAAAAGTGAGGAGGAGAAAAACCTGCTGTAATTCAAGGATGGGATCTGGGATGGCGGAAAGAGGAGCTGGGAATGCACAGGGAAAATCCTGAGTGCTCGAACCAGTTGTAGGATCTAAGGAGCTTAAAGCAGAACAGAGCATGGAACATGGGGAATTTAGAATTAACACTGGCATTTCCTTGGGTTTGATACTGAAAGTGAAGATGTCTCAAGAGGGAGCATAAAGAGTCCTGCTGGGGGTTGCTGTGGGCTCCATCTCATTTACATATCACACATCACCTGCAGCTGAAGAGCTGTAGAGCTCCATGGCACAGCTGGAGAGTGGAGTAAACACCTGCATTTCCTGAGGCAGAGGAGGCTCTCCTTGCAGAACATCTTCTGGCCCTGGAAAAGACAGGGGTTGTTGAATCTTCACAGACAATTGTGGTGCTGGAGCTCACTGGAGCAGAAGAGGGAGAGGACCCTGCTGTGAGTCCCTCCTGCAGCAGGACGGGCTGTTTGCAGTGACTTTGCAATCTCAGGGACAATATTGCACACATGGCACGCTACAAAGCCACAAAGACACGCTTAGGATGTCCACCCTACAGGTACAAGCTGCTTTTCAGGGTACAGGGATGCAGGGCACCAAGACTGGAAAGCACGTCTGCTCTGACAATAAGACATGAAAAGCTCTGACAAGGAGATGCTTCCTTTAATGTCTTCCTCTTGGAGAGACCAGGAGACAGTGGAGAGCAGAAGCTGCTTGGAAATCACTTCACTGACTTCTCCTGGCCTGAACAGGAGATAGAAGAGGGAATAGGAACACGTGGGCTCATGAACAACAGGACAAAGCATCCTGACTCAATATAATCAGCTGTTTTTCCAAGTCTGTCCCTGGCACAGGGGCCTGAGCCCTGGTAGCCACCGTGCTGCTGCCAAACAATGTGTTTATGAATCAACAGGGAAGCATTTCATGACTTGTGTGTGGGTGAATGGTCCCCAGCAGCCAGGCTGCCGGGCCAGGGGGAGTCACCATCCTGCCCCGGCTCCTGCTGGATGCAGGGTGACAAATGGCAACGATGCCTGGCAGTAGCAGGTCTTGAGGCTTTTTCTTTTCAAGCCAACTGGATTCAATATTGTTCCTGAGTCAAAAAGGAAAACTGAAGGAAAACACTTGTGAAAACACTGAAGGAGAAGTCTGGCTAGAAAGCTGCCTGGAAGAGAAAGACCTGGGGGTGTAGGTTGGCAGCGACTGAACATGAGCCAGCAGTGGCCCAGGTGGCCAAGAAGGCCAATGGCATCTTGGCTTGGATCAGAAACGGCGTGGCCAGCAGGGCCAGGGAGGTTCTTCTCCCTCTGGACTCGGCACTGGTGAGACCACTCCTCGAATCCTGGGGTCAGTTCTGGGCCCCTCACCACAAGAAGGATGTTGAGGCTCTGGAGCGAGTCCAGAGAAGAGCAACGAAGCTGGTGAGGGGGCTGGAGAACAAGAGGAGCGTCTGAGAGAGCTGGGGGTGTTTATCCTGGAGAAGAGGAGGCTGAGGGGAGACCTCATTGCTGTCTCCAACTCCCTGAAAGGAGGTTGTGGAGAGGAGGGAGCTGGGCTCTTCTCCCAAGGGACAGGGGACAGGACGAGAGGGAATGGCCTCAAGGTCCACCAGGGGAGGTTTAGGCTGAACAGTAGGAAAAGAATTTTCACAGAAAGGGTGACTGGTCCCTGGCAGAGGCTGCCCAGGGAGGGGGTTGAGTCCCCTTCCCTGGAGGGGTTTAGGGGACGGGTGGACGAGGTGCTGAGGGACATGGTTTAGTGATTGATGGGAATGGTTGGACTCGATGATCCTGTGGGTCTTTTCCATCCTGGTGATTCTGTAATTCTATGATTTCAGGCAGCCAGCAAGGAGCTCTGTGAGACCCCAGACAGCCCAGTCAGCAGAGAAGCATCACTAACTCCAGCTGATAGCAGGCAGAAAACTGCCTGGGCCTCAACAGCAGTAGTGGAAAGCAAATCCCCTCCTTGGGAAAGGAGGGTATCTCTGGGCTGTGTCAAGGAACCTGGCCTTGACATCAGCTAGGACAGTGCCAGCACTGCTCTGTCTTGTGGGCTGCTGCCCAGGAAAACCAGGGTGCTGTGTCTCCACCTCCTTTGCCCGCCCCCCACAGCATCTGTGGGGCTGCCAAATATCTCCTTCACCTTGATCCTGAAGCCCTTGTTCCCCACCGGGCAGCGAGTGCTATCAGAGCTGGCCGTGTAACAGAGCTGGGTGAGGAGTAAGTCAAAGGCTTGGAAGGTTTTCCTCTGTGTGGTGATTCATGGCTCGTGTTTGTCAGTAGATGGGAGGGTTTGGAGAAGAGCCAAGTCATCATGAAAACATTTACAAATCCCAGACGTTTTGTGGATTTCACCACAAATTATCTTCTGTCCAACCCGGCCAACCCACATGTTCATCGACATTTTTGAGCTGTGGTTTATTAGTCCTCCATTTCCAGCAATGGTGTGAAGGTGGCAATGGCCAGAAAAGAGATGACATGCCATTAGAGTTATACCAGCTGGAGAGAAGGGTGAGTGGTGGCAGCCAAATAACCCTTCTCTTCACCATGGCTGCATCACCTTGCTCAGCAGCCAAAGAAACATGAGAGAGAAGAAAGATGAGACCATGCTGGATGGTTCTGGGAAGGCAAAGGCTCTTGCCAAGGGCCATGCCAGCTTTACACATGCAGAATAAAATTACTGAAACCATTTTGGCGTCCACTGCTTTGTGCCTTTTGTCCTGTCCCAGAGTGTGAGGAGCTTTTTTGAGCAGGATAAATACTGCCTGAGTTGCCCATCAACACCAGCAGACACCAGACTGAGCAGCATGCAAAAAGCTTTGTGCTCTCCTTGGCTGAGCATGAACCAGCCTCAATCTGCACTCTTCCAGAGAGCAGAAAAGGGAGAAAAGCTGTCAGAAGTCATGCCTTATTGACACATCCTTCCCTGAGCAGAGCGGAGGACAGGAGTAGACCGGGCTTCCTTTGAAAGACCTGTCTGTGAGCATCTATGAAGACATGCAGGAGAAACACTAAGTCAGGCTGAAGGTGTGTAGGGGTCAAACCTCAAGAAGAAACATCAAAAAGGGATAAATGAACATCAGGCATTGGCAGCACCCAAGTAATTCAAGTTACAGCACATCTGGGAGCAGCTTTTAGAGACAGATCAGCTGGGAAAGTAAAGGGCAGCCTCAAAATCTCTCAAAGCTGAGAGCCAAAAGCCCCAGGCTGCATCCAGGCTCTCCCCTGCCTGCTCTCTGCATGTTCTCTGCTAGGACCAGTGTAAGGTTCTGTTGATTCTCACTCATAAGACTGTGCAGATCATAGAATCATGGAACGGTTTGGGCTGGCAGGGACCTTACAGCTCATCACGTTCCAACCCCCTGCCACGGGCAGGGACACCTCCCACTGGATCAGGGGCTCCAAGCCCCATCCAGCCTGGCCTTGAACACCTCCAGGGATGGGGCAGCCACAGCTTCCCTGGGCAACATGGGACAGGGCCTCCCCACTTTCATTGTGAAGAATTTCTGGCTTGTGTCTAATCTAAATCTTCTTGGATGAAGGACAGAGACAGGATGCTTCTCTGAAGCACCATCGTATCTCAAGCAGAGTAGTCATGGTAAAACTAGGTAAGAAGTATTGGTCAGGGGATAAAATCTTCTGATCTAGGCTGTAGAAAGGCTTTTTGGGGTTAGCGGGACAGCAGCTTGTTGACACTAACAATGGGTTTTCTTTAGCCTCCTCGCAACTGTCCATTCTGAAAAGGTTCATGGAGTTCCTATGCAGCATCTCCACCTCTCCCCACCCCATCCCAACACCTAGAGGAGCCCAGCCTCCACCTTCCTGGCAACTGAGTTCAAAGCAACTTAAAGCTCTGTTATTTCTTTTCTCCCGTTCTCAGAGTCCAGTTGAATATCCCTGCTCTCTGCTCCAGCTCTGCGGGCTCCAGGGATTTGGCTCTGGCAAATAAGCTCAGGCAAGCTGGAGCTGACTGTTACATGACCTTTCTTGTAATTTGCTGTAAATCTCGTCCGTAGGATAAACAGACCAATGTTAACCTTTATATAGTAAATACAACTCCAGTGAATGTGGCCACTTTACATGGCTAAAAGCTACATTTTGACTTCTAATAGTAACACATTTTTAAGGAAATCTTTCTTTGGCAAAAAGCAAAAAAATATTTGTTTCCTGTTTCAGTAAATAGTCGGTATGGCAGAGCGACTCCATCTGATCCCAACTCCCTGCTCCATGCAGCTGATCCCCCTTTATCCCTGTTTACTGCAGGGATGCTGTTAAATACCTTCAGCCGCTCCTGCTTGCAGATTTCCAGAGAGCCCATGTCCTGTTTATAGCATCTCGGTGCCTGCATGAGGGAGCTCCAGGCAGAAAAGGGAGAAGGAAATGGGGCTGAGGGAGAAACCAACAGTGTCCTGACTTGGATCAGCTGGTGTGGCCAGCAGGAGCAGGGAAGGGATCATCCCCCTCCACTTGGTACTTGTGAGGCATCACTTCGAATCCTGGGTTCAGTTTTGGACCCCTCACTACAAGAGGGCCATTGAGGGGCTGGAACAAGTCTAGAGAGGGGAACGGAGCTGGGGAAGGGGCTGGAGATCAGGGGTTGTGGGAGTATGTGAGAGCCCTAGGGCTGTTTAGCCTGGAGAAGATGAGGCTGAGGGGAGACCTCATGATTTTCTGCAGCTCCTGGAAAGGAGATTGTGGTGAGGTGGGTGCTGGTCTTTTCTCCCAAGTGACAAGAGGACATGGCCTCAAGTTGCGCCAGGGGATGTTTACACTGGATATTGGGAAAAATGTCTTTACTGACAGAGTGATGAAGCCCCAGGGCAGTGGTGGGGTCTCCATCCATCACAAATCCTGGTTCAGCGCTGAGATTATCCCACACCTCCACACCAAACCTGTGTATTATCATGATCATCCAGCCCACCAGCGTGACCACTCGCTCCATCCCACCTCTGGACTTGCTGTGGAGGAACACAGGGACACAGGAGCATCAGTCCCCCTGAGTGCCTGGCCAGGTCAGCAGCTCAGACACAGGATTCCAGCTACAGGGCTTGTCCTAAAACCTTCACAGTTCATGCCTCACCATCCTGTTGACCTGAGCAAGGCTTGGAGACCCCATGCAACCCAGAATTTTTGGCAGACCTAGAGCCACAAGCGTGGCTGGCAGCCACCTGCCCAGGGCAACATTCTCTGCCGCTCACCCCCAGACAGGCGGGTTTTGTTCGGAGTCTGTGCAGGACGTGGCTCGGTGACCCCGCTCAGCAAGAAGCAGCTCTCTGTGCCCACTGCTTCCCCCGCAGCGGCCGGGTGCGGGAGGCAGAAAGCCCTCTTTGTACTGGGGAAGGTGTCAGGTACTCAGCACGCAGGCAGCTGAATTGGGGCTTTTCACTGGGCGAGCAGCTTTGCCGCTGAGGAATGCTGGATCCCAGCTGGAGCTGGCACAGAGCTGCCGGCGCCAGGGTCAGCGGTGCCACAATAAAGCCCACAGCCCACCCTCCCCGTCCAGGAGCTGGTTAGGGGATGAAGGCAGCAAGAGCTGTGTCCCCTCTGCAGGGAGATGGGGATGAATTTGCTATTTATAGAATCATAGAATCGTGGAATCATGGAATATCTTGGGTCAGAAGGGACATCAAAGCCCATCCAGTTCCATTCCCTGCCATGGGCAGGGACACCTCCCACTGGATCAGGGGCTCCAAGCCCCATCCAACCTGGCCTTGAACCCCTCCAGGGATGGGGCAGCCACCACTGCTCTGGGCAACCTGGGCCAGGGCCTCCCCACCCTCACAGCAAAACATTTCTCCCTAAGATCTCATCTCAATCTCCCCTCTTGCAGCTGAAAACCATTCCTCCTCATCCTATCCCTGCCCTCCCTGATCAAGAGCCCCTCCCCAGCTTTCCTGGAGCCCCTTTCAGCATTGGAATCTACTCTAAGGTCTCCCTGCACACTTCTCTTCTCCAGGCTGAACAAACCCAACTCTCTCATCCTCTCCTTATACAGGAGGTGCTCCAGCCCTCCTGGCCAAGATGCCCTGGTCTGGATGTGCCTTCCAAAACTGCAAGGCAGATTCTCCCCACTGAGGTCTCTTTGCACACCTACTGCATCCAGAGCAGTGGGACAAGCAAGACCAGGGAGAGGATTCTGCTCTTCTGCTCTGCTCTGGTGAGACCCACCCGGAGCCCTGTGTCCAGTTCTGGAGTCCTCAGCACAGAGAAGACATGGAGCTGTTGGAGCGAGTCCAGAGGAGGCCACGGAGATGATCCAAGGGCTGAAGCATCTCCTGTATGAGGACAGGCTGGAGAGTTGGGGTTGTTCAGCCTGGAGAAGAGAAGGCTCCAGGGACAATTTAAAGCAGCTTCCAGTACTTAAAAGGGGCTCCAGGAAAGCTGGGGGTGGGGGGCTTTGGATCACGGAGTGCAGGGATAGGATGAGAAGGAACATTTTTCAACTACAAGAGGGGAGATTGAGATGAGAATTTAGGGAGAAATGTTTCACTGTGAGGGTGGGGAGGCCCTGATCCAGGTTGCCCAGAGCAGGGGTGGCTGCCCCATCCCTGGAGGGGTTCAAGACCAGGTTGGATGGGACTTGGAGCCCCTGATCCAGTGGGAGGTGTCCCTGCCCATGGGACGGGGGTGGGACTGGATGGGTTTTGATGTCCCTTCCAACCCAATCCATTCTGTGATTCTATGAATCCCGAACCCATCTGCCAAAACTGCTTCAAGTTGGTAGTTCAGCTCCCGTCTCCCTCAGATCCGATTTTAACGCCTGTTATCAAAATTGACATTTCTCACAGAAATAAACGGCAACCACAGGAGAACGATTTGGGTTCCAGTTCAGGCAGGGGTGACTGATCCGAGCCAGACAGCAGCACACAGCATTACGACTGCTGCTTGGGTTGTTTATTTGGGGTTTTTTTTAGCAGATATTTTGCCATTGCTGCCCACACTCAAATTCAGGCGCGTTTCAAGAAGTTGCCAGTGGCTGGCTCTGAACTCCCAGGGCTCACAGCGCAATTAGCTGAGGTCGCGGGGGGAAGAGCTGTCTCCGAAGCTGATGGAGGCTGCGCAGTGTTAGAGAGTGGGAACTTGCTTCAAAATAAATAAATGAGGAGAGTTCATTTAAAGGGCCCTAAAGGCAAATTTATTTAAGGCCGTAGCTTTGATATGGAAGCCGCGTTATGTGCCCATCAATGGGGCTTTGAAGGTTGTGTATCCTGAGAGGAAAAGCAGAAAGGCCCATGTGGGAAAGAAAATCAACAGCATTGGCTGAAACGAGAGGGTTTCATCACATATTGGAGCTGAACAGGGCACTTCAGCAAAAGGAAATCCAACCTTAGCGCAGGCAAGAGAAGCAAGCATAAAGCATGCCAGGGATTACCTAACAAGGGAATTAGGATGGGATTTCATCTGAGCGAATGGCAAAAAAGTCATAAAATAAAAAAAGATACAAAAATAAGCAATAAAAGCCCTTTTAAAAGCCATAAAATCTGATGTTTGCAAGTAGCTGGGAGAGAAAGAGAGGGAGATGGCTGAAAGCAGCAGTGGGAAGTGGAGTGGTTGCTTCGAATCGCTCAGGACCACAGAGGGTGCTGGGGAGGAAGCTCCCCTGGATCTGCTCATTGCAGCGGTTGGTTCAGGAGGTGATGGTGGAATAAATCGACACATCGAAAAGCAATAAGTCCCTGAGCCCCAATGTTGCTGCCAAGACTTGTGTAGGAACATAAGAATGAAATGACAGAGCTACTAACAAGATCATGCGCACGAAGATCCATGTTCAGCAGCAACTAAGGGAAACGATAGGATGCAGCAGGGCTGGGGATGGAGAGGAATCTGGAATATATTATAAAGGCATCATTCAAGCCAGCGGGGTGCCCTCCTCTGGAGCAACGCCCTCCCCTGTGGTGGTGTCAAGCCCTGTGGGATGTGGGGGAGCTGAAGGCCTGGGGGGAAGAGCAGGGGAGTCCAGCAGGGAGACCAGGAAGGGAGAGTGGTTTGATGAAGTCAGCATATGAGGAGGAGGTGTTTGGATGGGGGTATCCACATCGCTTGTTATCCTGCATCTCATCCTCTTCTCTCATCCAGACACGGGCTGGCAGGGAGTGAATCACAGCATCTGAGAAGGAGATGTCTTGCTGTGGGCCTCACTGATGCGCTGAGGTGCAGCAGTTCTTATTTTAGCAGCGATCCGTACAAGATGTATCAGCTAAGAAGGGCTCACGTGAGCACCCACAGCTTCTCTAGAGGGCTGCCAAGTGCTAGGGAAGGTCATAAACTGTCTGATTCCTTTGGGCTGCTGGTGAGGAGAAAGATGTCCTACCCACATGCCAGCTGCAAGGCTCTGGAACATCTGTTTAAGACAGCACCAAGGGCCAGGAGATGCAGGAGGAGGGGTGCAAGCAGAGGGAGAGTGGGACACATGGGGCAGGGCAGTAGAGACACATTCTCCTCCTGGGGGAAGAGTCAATGGGAGGGCAGCAGAAGAGAGGAGAGGAATTCATTTTGTGTCTTTGTTCATGAGTGTTTTGCATCGTCTCCTAGATGGCTGAAGAACTTCCACAGTCTTGTCCAGTCCTGGAAGACCTGCTCATGGTTGTTGTCCAACATCACTGTTCACCTTCTCTCTTGGCCTCAAGCTCCACCAGGGGAGGTTCAGGCTGGACATTAGGAAAAAATATTTCATGGAAAGGGTCATTGGGCACTGGAACAGGCTGCCCAGGGAGGGGGTTGAGTCACGTTCCCTGGAGGGGTTTAAGGGACAGGTGGACAATGTGCTGAGGGGCATGGTTTAGTATTTGGTAGGAATGGTTGGACTCGATGATCCGGTGGGTCTTTTCCAACCTAGTGATTCTATGATTTTGTGTCCTCACAGAGAGTGGACAAAATCAAAGCAGAGCAACATGGTTTCCTCCTGTCTCTCGTATGGTGATCTGCCTGGTCAGGGTAGGAGACGTCCCACCTCACCCTCTGTTTTGGCTTTGGAGGCAGTGCCTTCTCACGGATTAGCGCGCACAGCTTCCCTGGGAGCCAGGGTTCAGCAAAGGAGAGGGTCTGTAGGAGATGATGATTCATGGTTGATCACTTTAGCTGGAGCTGGATTGAATCAACTTCTGTGTCCCGTGACTCTGCCAGTTCTTGTGGCTCAGGGAGGGGAGGAAAAAGGAGAAATAATGAGATTTCCCATCCAGAATCATGGGGGATTTATAGCTGTTGTGATAACCTCGGCCGTTAGTGAGGCTCACACAAGAAACCATACTGATTTCCAAGTTCCTGATTTACTAAACAACAAAATGAAAAGTCAGCATAAATCACCTCTGCTCCCACAAGTGACAGCTGTGAGGTCCCTGGGAGCCTGCCTCAAGGATATACGAGAGCTGGTGCCTGCACGTCTTGACTCTAGGATCTTCTCCAAGCTCTGACCAAGCCCAGGTGCTGTATGACAATCCTGACAGAGGCACCTTACCCTGCAATGAACACAGCAGCAGCTCACAGGGCAGTTCCAAAGAGCACAGAGCCAAAATGAGAGTACCTGGGGCTGCATATTGGGGCTTGGTAGGTCCAGGAGGGACATTGAGAAGCTCCTCTTCCCATGCCTTGGGTAAGGTCCCCAGAGGGGTGCAGGCATTCTGGGATCCAGCTAGATGAAAGCCACAACCACCCTGATCTCACGCAAGAGACAGTCCAGCTGCCAGTGGGAGGCTGGTCTGGAGACTCCCGAGGATCCTTCAGCCAGCCCTGCTGAGACCCTGTGTTTCCAGCATTATGTTTCCCCCACGTGTTGATGTCCCAGCCCAGGACATTTCTGCTTTCTCCTGCACAAAGCCTCTGTTGACGGCTTTTGGATGCATCCTTTCCAAGAAAATGCCCCTGCCTTCCCAAACCAGATGGAAGAGCTCACGTCCTTCAGGAATGGCTGCAACTGAGTTTGAAACAGGAATTTTAAAAAAAGAAACAGACTGAAAAAATCAAAAACCTCACAGCAAAACATTTCTTCCTAAGATCTCATCTCAGTCTCCCCTCTTTCAGCTCAAACCATCCTCCTCATCCTCTCCCTGCACTCCCTGATCAAGAGCCTCCCCAGCTTTCCTGGAGCCCCTTTCAGTGCTGGAGGCTGCTCTAAGGTCTTCTGGAGCCTTCTCTTCTCCAGACTGAACAACCCAAACTCTCTCAGCCTGTCCTTGTACAGGAGGTGCTCCAGCCCTTGGATCATCCCCGTGGCTTCCTCAGGACTTGCTCCAACAGCTCCATGTCCTCCCTGTGGTGAGGACTCCAGAACTGGACACAGGGCTCCAAGTGGGATCTCACCAGAGCAGAGCAGAGGAGCCCTCAAAACAGTGGGAGATGTCCCTGCCTGTGACAGGGAGGTAGAACTGGATGGGCTTTAAGGTCTCTTCCAATCCAAACCATTCCACGATTCTATGAAACCTGCATGGGATGTTTTTCTCTTCTCCTAACAGGGGATAAATGGTTTTAATGGGGTTTGTACCTCACAGCCTGTTTATTGTCATTTTCAGTTCACGTTTTTGCCCTGAGATAACTCCAACAACTAAACACAGATGCTCCTCTAGGTTTATGCCACTTGACCCAAAGCTGCTGAGAAATCTCTGCTTCTTCTTATGGCTCCTTGTTTGTTGGGGCAAAAGCAGAGGAAAGAGCCACAGAAAACACACAAAATCTCTGGGGACTGAGGGCAGCCCACGTGGGGTCCCCAGCCCCACCAAGAAACCCTTGTTTGGTAATCAAAATATTCCAAGCCATTTAATAAAACTTGACAAATGACATGAAAGTTTTTCACAGCTCTGGTCAATCTCCCATCTGTGACGACCCGGGAAGAAAACAGAGCTGAGTTTGTAAAGGGCTGGGGGAGAACAGCACTTATTAGATTACAAAGAACATGACTTGTTGTGAGAAAACCCAAAAAGTCATGTTTTTTGTCATGAAAGTCGAGGCTGTGACAAATTCAACGTGTTAATCATGATGGATTCTTACTGGAAATCCGTCCTGCAGGGTACGGTCATTAAAGAGCTGGCCCCGTGCCCCACTCGAGCTGTCCTGCTTCAGCTCTGGGTGAGGAGCAGTGAAGCAGCACATTGAGAGCACCCTTGTTTGCACCAAGGAGGCAAACTCAGCACCAAAACAAGGGCTTGCTGAATCCTCTCTCCCACAAGAACCTCTCTTGTTTGTTCTGACCAAATCCACATTTCACATCTCTCCCTGTCTGACCCATCCCTTGTTCTGGCAGATAAATCACCCTCTTGTCCCCCTCGGGAAGCACGGTCCGTGATCACAAACGAGCCTTTCTCTGCAGCCGCACTGATGTCAAACTGCTGCTTTTTTTCCACTTCTCCCATTTTTTTGACAGAATCATAGAATCACAGAATGGTTTGGGTTGGAAGGGACATCAAAGTCCATCCAGCTCCAGCCCCCTGCCATGGGCAGGGACACCTCCCACTGGATCAGGGGCTCCAAGCCCCACCCAACCTGGCCTTGAACCCCTCCAGGGATGGGGCAGCAAGATTGACCGGGCTTCTTCAGTGGAGACAATATTTTTAGCTGCTGGTGTCTCTATTGCCTGTAGAGCTAGAGCTTGAGCTCTAGCACCAGCTTTGTAGTGGATGGTCCCATGGGAGCGAGTGGCCAGGGTGATGAGCTGATGTGCTCCACGATGGGCACTGGAACAGGCTGCCCAGGGAGGGGGTTGAGTCACCTTCCCTGGAGGGGCGAGGTGCTGGGGGAAATGGTTTAGTATTTGATAGGAATGGTTGGACTCGGTGATCCGATGGGTCTTTTCCAACCTGGTGATTCTATGATTCTATGACCTTCAGGACCCTTCCCAGGGACTCCTTGAGGGCCACATTACCTGGTACGGAGAAGACATCCACAGCCCCTTTCCCAGCAGGAGCATCCCAGCATCCCACTGCCCAGTACACGGGTGCCACATGCACCAGAATAAGGGTAATGGGAACACTCCCTCCTCCATATTTTCCTCCACTTTCTCTCTGACTCTCCCCGTTTGGCTTTTCTCCCCTGCTCACTTTCATGCTTTCTGCTCTCTTCCCACTTAGGACCTCTCTAATCCACCCAAGGAAATGTGCCCCACGCAATCGTGCTGCACAGAGGATTTATGAGCCCAGCTCTCAGGGGAAGGAGCCTGGGCATAAATCACAGAATATTTAGGAAAGTGATCGACATTTATTACACTTAATACTATATTTAGCATGTCCAAGAGGACTTTATAAATCAGAGACAGTGCAGAGCTCTCTGCAGGGTCCTGGGGGAACCCGTCTGCTCAGCAAACGTGTGTGAAGCCTGAAATCAGCAAGAGGAAATTTATGTTTGAATTCTTTGCTGTTTATGCCCCTAATTAGGGCTGCATATCATGCTGATGGTTTCCTGAATTGGGCTGGGGATTTGGGACCTGGGCTCACTGCCTCTCCCTGCCGGCAGCTTCTCTGTACACACACATCGTCTGCTCTGGTCCATCCTCCAGGATCAGGACGGCGAAGTCATTGAGCATCCGTCACGCTGAAGGATGACAGCACCAGGCAGGCAATCGTTAGTCTTTTCGTAATCCTAGGTTAATGCACCGTACTCCGACTTAACATCAGCCTGCTGCTGCTGAGCCTGAGAGAGACATAAAATCTTCTATTTCACAGAGCCCTGACCCCAGCTTGGCCCTTGTCTCCTCTCCTGCTCCACTGGTGTCTAACAGCATCAACACAGGCCAGATCTATGTCTCTCCTCCAACGGTGCTGAGCCAGTGACTCAGCTTCATCTCCTCTGTAACCAAAGCTGCGAAACAAGGGAGCTCATGGTGTGTTTTAGGGAGCTCAGCACCTTTTCCACAGGTTTGGGCTCAGGCAAGGGGAGGATTGATAGCCTGGGGATGGACTGCAGGAAAAAGCAAAGATGAAATGAGGACTTTGGTTCATGTGAGAGGCACGGGGTTCCAGTGGGAGCAGCTGTCTTGCTTCCTGAGACAGCACTGGACATTAGGAAAAATTTCTTCACCAGAAGCTTTATCAAGCACTGGCAGAGGCTGCCCAGGAAGGTGATGGAGTCCTTATCCCTGGAGGGGTTTAAAAGATGGGTAGATGAGGTGCTTAGGGTTATGGTTTAATAGTGGACAGATACAGTTGGACTTGATGATCTCAAAAGTCTTTCCCAACCTAGGGATTCTGTGATTCTACTGTTTAAACCCAGGTGGATGGATAAAAGCCCCATGCATTGTTCTCCCGATGCGGAGAGGTTTATGTGGCAGCTCTTCTGCTGATGTACTGATGTCTGGGCTCCCTGGAGGACTGGAGGGGGGCAGGGGCCAGGCAGAGGGGACTCACTAGGGGTCTGGGGTGACCAGCACCCTCTGAGCACCCAGGAGCAGCAACCCAGCTACAGTCATGACCCCTTTCTGGAGATGTGAGGCAGAGACTTGGTATCAGAGAAGACATCAACAACACTGAGGAAAAGGTGTTGCCCAACTAATGGCTGGGAATTGAGACCATGAATGACCCTCAGCCAGCATCCCCACTGCCAGCGCACGGGCTGGGGTCACAAAAACCTTTCCTCACCTCGCTGAGGTCCTCACACCCCAACCAGGCACTGCATCAGCAGCTAAAATTTCCCTCCTTCCCGGAAAGCTCTGCTGCCCATGGCCAGCCCCGTGGCTCCTGCCCGGGAGCTGTGGGACCCCACGGCTGGATGCGTGCGTGTTGCTCTGTCTGTCTCCTCTCGCGATTTTCCAGGAAAGCAGCCGTGATTTACGAGCCGCGGACAGTGCAAGCTGAGTGCTCCGGAGGGCTTGATTACAGTTTCCCAGAGGAAGCTGTCTGTTTGGAGATGGCAAGGTGACAGGGTTTATACAGAACAGCACAATGTGTCTAAGCAAAGCTGTCAGCCGGAGACTGATGAAGTGATGGAGAAAGCCCATTACTTCATTCACACCTCAACAGGCAAACAATAAAACACTTACACCCAGCGCTGCAGGGGGAGGGGATCCCCTCAGCCCCTGCAAAAATGCAACAAGCTGCTGCCAAGGCATTTTCTGCTCTTTGGGCTCAGCAGGATGGGGCAAAGAAAGGGACAGAGGGGAGAAAGAGCGTGGAGGGAAGACGCGTCACCCTTTGGAGACAGTCATTTGATGTGTCACATCGTTGCATTGGACCGTAACAAAGCCCTGATGCAGGTACCCACTGCAGCATCAAAAGGCCAAACCTCAAGAAGGGTTCCATCCTGGATCATGCATGAGGCTCCAACCCACAGTGCGAGTTCTGCAGGGTGGCTGGTGCTCATACTTCTCAGCCTCAAGCACTGAGATTGGAGACAGGGAAGGAAGGGTGTGCAGGGCAGGCACTGACCACCCAGGTGGCCAATACAGCCCGGTTGAGCTGGGAGCAATATCTGGATTTGCACAGAGGCCACCACCAGCTGCCCATGAACTCGGAGGTCTCCGCATGCAGGAGAACCTCCAAGGTGACCTGCTGCCACCAGCCAACCCACCTGCACCGGGGAGCTGGCTGGGGCACAGGCAGGAGTTGTCAATGAAGAGTAAATGGTGCAAAAAGACTTGGCAAAACGTGTGTTTTTCTTTCATCAAATCACCTCACATGGACCCGCAGGTCACTGATCCCACGCGAGGAGAAATCTGCTACCCCAGTCCCTTAGGACAACGACTGCAACGATGAGCAGGGGCAGAAACAACACCCCAGCCTCCCCGCTGCACCTCCCAGAGCAGCTGCAGCAGGAGGAGGTGGAAAGGTCTTCTGCAGCTTGGGCAACAACTTATCTGTTCGTAATAGTCCTCAGAAAAGCCTCCAAGTCACTGAGGAACCAGAGTTGCCCCTGCACAGAGGACATCCCACGTGGAAAGGGTTGGGAGGGTCGGGAGGCTCCAAAGGGATCTGAACAGGCTGGACCCATGGGCTGAGACCAATGGGATGAGGTTTAACAAGGCCAAATGCCGGGTCCTGCACTTGGGGCACAACAACCCTGAGCAGCTCCAGACTAGGAGAAGTCTGGCTGGAAAGTGCCTGGAGGAGAAGGACCTGGGGGGGTTGGTGACAGCGACTGAACATGAGCCAGCAGTGGCCCAGGTGGCCAAGAAGGCCAATGGCATCTTGGCTTGGATCAGAAACGGCGTGGCCAGCAAGTCTAGGGAGGTTCTTCTCCCTCTGGACTCGGCACTGGTGAGACCGCTCCTCGAATCCTGGGGTCAGTTCTGGGCCCCTCCCCACAAGAAGGATGTTGAGGCTCTGGAGCGAGTCCAGAGAAGAGCAACGAAGCTGGTGAGGGGGCTGGAGAACAAGAGGAGCGTCTGAGAGAGCTGGGGGTGTTTAGCCTGGAGAAGAGGAGGCTGAGGGGAGACCTCATTGCTCTCTCCAACTCCCTGAAAGGAGGTTGTGGAGAGGAGGGAGCTGGGCTCTTCTCCCAAGGGACAGGGGACAGGACGAGAGGGAATGGCCTCAAGCTCCACCAGGGGAGGTTCAGGCTGAACATTAGGAAAAAATTTTTCACAGAAAGGGTGATTGGGCACTGTCAGAGGCTGCCCAGGGAGGGGGTTGAGTCACCTTCCCTGGAGGGGTTTAAGGGACAGGTGGACGAGGTGCTGAGGGACATGGTTTAGTGATTGATGGGAATGGTTGGACTCGATGATCCGGTGTGTCTCTTCCAACCTAGTGATTCTATAATTCTATGAAATGCCACAGCTCATGGAGAAACCCCAAACCATTGCCTGCTGGATGGGGAAATGATGGAAAGCCGGTACCCTGCATTGCAACTACACCTCCTCATTAAGCTGGTTTTCTGAGACCCTTTCTGCTTGTTGCTGGATGGCACCGAGGTCTTGTGAAACATCAGGAAGAGCTGGCTCAACCACACAAAGTCCACTAGAGGTAGTGAGATTGTGTGAAGTAGAATAACAGGACGATAAAATCATCAGGGCTCCTGCTGGGACGTACTCACTGCATGTCCTTGGCTGACACTCAAGTATCCGAAAATAATGACTCAGGATGTGATTCCTATTAGGAAGCCTATTTTGCTTTCCCTAGCTGTGTCCCGGCTGAGTGGGCCCCTAGGAGAAGGCACATCCATCTCTCCCAGGGTTCAGCAGGAGCTGAGCTCTGCTAATGCTCCTGCCTTGAACTCGGTGCCAGACTAAGCTCTCCTCAAAAGCAGAAAATTAATTACCTGGCTGGCTTATGGGCTTTGCACAGGGAAGAGGAAGAGTTTCTTCTTGTGGTTCACCAGTTGGTTTAGCACAGCATAGATTTCACCTCCATGTAGGATATATCATTCCAGATCTTTTTCAAACCATTTGTACATCACTCCTGTCACGTGTAGATCTCTAATAGCATCAGATATATCCTTATAAAGACGCACCTGATCAGACTCAATGACATGAATTATGAAGTAATCAGTGACTGAGGGGAGCAGTGACATTTCACAAAGAGAAAAACTGCCTATAAGCTGCTGAAGTGATGGACTCTTGCCACGGAAGCCACTCATCTGGCACAGTGGAGTGTGCTGCATGCCACCATAGTATTCAATTACTTCTTTATCAGGCATTCTGATGCTCTCACTGGCAGTGTTGGTTGTGGAAAGTCAACAGAAAACACTCCATGCTCTTTCACCCTCTCTGGCTGGGTTTTGGGGAGAGTTTCAGATTGAAAAAAAAAATATATATATATATAATTTTTTTTTAAAAGTATAATTTTTGGAAAAAATCCCAATCCAACTTGGCAGCAGAAAACCAATATTTCATAAAAATGGGATATTTTGAAAGAAAGCTCTTTATTTCCAAGGAAAACACTGCTTGTTCAGAATAATTGTGTGGGATTACTCCTGACCACAGTAGATTAGGACAGCCCTGGGCCAGCACAGCCACCCAGCGTGGTGCTGCGCCGCTCCCCACCGCACAGGGGCCTGAGGTGCCCCCTTGCAGGTGCTTTATTCATGAAAAAATATATTGACAAATGAAAAATGACCCCTCTTCCCTCCCACTCCCTGCCAGGAGCCAGCACCTTGCACACACCTTGACATCTGCAATATTGGGGCCATTGCAGTAGTTGCTTTTCATGCCCAGCTTTGGTAGGAAATACGGATTTTCCCAATTCTTATTAAATCCTGCTTATGGGCATCTATGTCAATGCCTTCGGAATGCCTGGCACGCCTGACAGATGAGTTCAACTGCTCAGTTTTGGATGAGTCGCCAGAGTGTGACTGCCAGGCCAGCTTGGAGTTTTGCAAACCTGTAGCCTGAGCTGCCAAGCAGGATTGTGCAACCTGCGTACGAGACGGCGTCTGTCTGGAGTCAGAGCAGCCTCCCGGCACAGGGAGCAAACAACCCACTGCTTCTGGGCAGAGGTGAATCACCCACCTTGCTTGGATGCCTTCACATCATACGGATGCTTTGCTGAATCACAGAATCACCAGGTTGGAAGAGACCCACCGGATCATCGAGTCCAACCATTCCTATCAAACACTAAACCATGTCCCTCAGCACCTTGTCCACCGGTCCCTTAAACCCCTCCAGGGAAGATGAATCAACCCCCTCCCTGGGCAGCCTCTGACAGTGCCCAATCACCCTTTCTGTGAAAATATTTTACTGATGTCCAGCCTGAACCTCCCCTGGTGGAGCTTGAGGCCATTCCCTCTCGTCCTGTCCCCTGTCCCTTGGGAGAAGAGCCCAGCTCTCTCCTCTCCACAACCTCCTCTCAGGCAGTTGGAGAGAGCAATGAGGTCTCCCCTCAGCCTCTTCTTCTCCAGGCTAAACACCCCCAGCTTTCTCAGCCACTCCTCTTGTTCTCCAGCCCCCTCACCAGCTTTGTCGCTCTTCTCTGGACACGCTGTAGAGTTCAGAGTGAAGGGGATAAGAGCTTTTAATCAGTTATTCCTCTGAATCACTTTAAAGACCAAGGCACTACGTGCAGAACTACATTTTGCCACCTCAGAAACCCTTTAGAGAAACCCCCTTGGCTGTAGAAGGTGTTGTTTTGTGGAAAAATCTTCTCCATGGGAGGCAGCTGCTCCCCAGCTCCTCTACCTGCAAAAGTCACAGGAAAATACACAGGGGATTCCCAACCAGCAAGGTGAGGTTTTTTCCACCTTCCCAGCCAGGCGAGCAGTGCTTTGCAGTAGCAATATGTGCATGTAGCGGAAAGGGGTCCCTGCACCAAGGGATTTTGTAGTTTTACAGTAAAAACCTTCAGCGTTAGGGGAACAGACCACATCTCTACCTTTAGCTCCCATGCTCTCCCTGGCCCTGCTGATCCCTCTGCTCTGGATGCAGCCCAGGACACGGTTGATTTCTGGGCTGGGAGCACGCGTTGCCGGCTCATGCTGAGCTTCTCATCCCTCAGCACCCCAAGTCCTTCTTCTCAGGGAATCCATTCTCTGCCCAGCCTGGATTTCTGCTGGGATTGGCCCAGCCCAGGTGTAGGAACTTGCCCTGGGCCTTGATGAACTTCATGATGCTCATACAGCCCCATCTCTCCAGCCTGTCCTGGTCCCTCTGGATTCGTCCCATGGTGTAAAGTGTCTAGTGTTTCTCACTGCAGCATCTTTAAACTCTGGGCACAACAGGTGGCAACTTGTCTCATTTCATCATTGTGGCCTAGATCCTTGCTTCCAGCTGGAGAAATATTCCTGGAGAGGGGAGGAAAAGCTTTCAGAGCCAAAGGGTAAAATTATAGCCAGGGTCAGGACAGAGGGGTGAATTGCCCTGTGTAATCTGAGCATCTGCCCCTGGGGAAGAGCAATGAATCTAGGGAATGTCCTCTCCTCTAAGGCTGGCATCCCACTGCACCGTTTCCTCCCTCACTTCTTGGTGACACCGTGGGGTAGCTTCTCTTTATCGTGGATCTGAATATCTGGGGTGCTGTATGATGTTGATCTCCCTTTGGCCTCACCTGGCCCTTTGGCTGCACCAGGAAGCCCAGACTTGGGTGAGGGATGCTCAAGCACCATCCACTGCAGTAGAAAACAGTGTTACAAAACTCCCGGCACTGGGTTTTGGTGCCGTTCCAGCAGGACATTCGGATAATGGGAAACTGCAGCAATAAATCCCAGTCTTGGCTCTCCACAGCCTGGGATCTGCCCAATTGAATCTGAGACGAGCTGGCCTTACAGCATCCACAGCCTGATGGGATCAGAGGCAGGGGTTCTCTGCCCCACTCGCTCTCCCAAAAATAATCCCAGATTCTTGGAAGATAAAGCCTTCGAAGCTCCCTTGATCTTTTCCGTTTCTGAGCTTTTTTCCCCCTTCTAAATTTACTATTTTCAGAGATTCCTGCTGTTTCTTTGGATCTGAAAGTGATGAAATAAAGGAACAAACACCAGGCAGTACTTCCAGCCACTGTGAAACGTTGACCTCGGTGCACAGTGTAGTCCAGCACCCTCAGACCCTGATCTTCCTGCGCACACACACTCACCTGAAGCTCTTCTGATGGTCATCCAGCTGAAGCTGAACATGAGATAAAGTTTTCTCCTGAAGACCTGCTACCTTGCACTGATCCACCAGGCGTAACCTGCTGGGAGTTCTCAGCTCTAGGCTGCAGGGAGATATTAGAGCAGCTTCCAGTTCTGAAAGGGGCTCCAGGAAAGCCAGGAAAGGTCTTTTTACAAGGGCCTGGAGTGATGAGATGAGGGAGAATGGCTTTAAATTCGAAGGGGAAGATTTAGATTGAACAGTAGGAAGAAATTCTTCATGATGAGGGTGGGGAGGCCCTGGCCCAGGTTGCCCAGAGCAGGGGTGGCTGCCCCATCCCTGGAGGGGTTCAAGGCCAGGTTGGATGGGGCTTGGAGCCCCTGATCCAGTGGGAGTTGTCCCTGCCCATGGCAAAGGGGTTGGAACTGGATGGGTTTTGAGGTCCCTTTGGACCCAAACCACTGTATGATTCTATGATTCTAGTCACTCCATATCCAGAAGGTATGGCTGAGAGGTAGCTGTATTTCTGAAATCCTGCTGTCTTTACTTATTTTAGGTCAAAGAGGTTAAACAAAGCTGCAGCCCAGCAATAAGTGCTGTGCTTCCCATAAAGATGAAACAGAACGATGTTTTTAATCAGAAACTACAGAAGATGCTTCGTGAGTAACCTAAGGTTAATGAGCCCATCCATCAGTCTTGGGATCTTGTATCATGGCTGAAACGGAAATCTCAGAGTGGGACTTGGGACAGGTCCCAAATGAGTCATCTACCATGAGACTAGATGCTTTCATGTGCTAGGCATCCAAACTGGCACACAGAGCTGCTGGCATTGCTAGGATCAGATACAGAGTGAAGAGATGAGTGCAGAAAGTGGCAGGAGCTGGAAGGTCTCGTCAGGTCTCCACAGTGCACCAGGAGGACCAGGAATTTGGCTGAATCTTTCAGGCCAAATTCGGCACTGAATTTGGTTTTAAATTTGCATTCCAACTCCATACCTGCTGGTAAGGTATCTGACAACTTACAGAAGGGGGCTTGGGAAGGAGGTATTTCCTTGTGGGGCCACTGAAAAGCCAGTGTGTGACAGATCCTGGTCTAGAATCACAGAATCACCAGGTTGGAAAAGACCCATTGGATCATCGAGTCCAACCTTCCCTGTCAAACACTAAACCATGACCCTCAGCGCCTCGTCCAACCCTTCTATGACAGAAATATCAAACATCAAGCATGCCCATCAGTATTGGGCACCCAGACCTGCCCCAGCCCTGCCACCTCCCTCCTCCTTCTCCTTCTCACCTGCTGCAGCTTCCAGCCAGCTCTGCTGGTCCCACTGGTGCTCAACCTGCCTGCAGTTCAAGGTGACCCATACAGGGGAGGGAAGATCCTCCTTGCTGGAGATCCCAGATTGTTTCCTCGGTTCTGGGAGCTCCTTGTGTCATATCTGAGCTCCAAATGAGATGCACACAGCAACACACGCCAAAGGATGGGGTGGAGTCCCATGGGATATCATGGAGCTGTGCTCCACAGCAAACCCTGAGTTGAGCCAAGGCAGCTGCCTGGAAATTGATGCTGGGCAGGACATCCAGAATCTTCAGGGTGTTTCTGGTCCTTCTCTCCAAGAAGAAGCCATCAGAGATGGACTTCAGAGACCTGTCCCTAACATGCACTCCGACACACTCTTGGGTTCTGAGGCAGACTGACAGCAGGAGAAAAGGGAGCAAGGAGAAGACCAACATCTCCTTGCTGCCTTTACTACAGGGAAACCACGGGGAGTGGGGCCAGCTCGGAGGCCGCAGCATCTCTGGTTGGCAGAGACAGATCCGTTCTCCACCACCGCTCAGGAATGTAGCTCGAGGTGGAGCAGCAGGTGCTGGAAGGAGAGTTGCAACCAGTCTTGCCCTCCAAGAAAAATACCAGCCGCGCTCACCGAGGGGAAGGAGCAGGAGCGGCCCCTGCACAGCCAGATTTATGGGCCCCAGCAGGCTGGAAAAAATCCAGTGAACATTTCAGCAAATCCAGCCTCTGTCAGAAGTTACAGAGTGATAGGTGTAACCTCCGCCAGCCTCGCAGCTGCTGCCCCTCCCAGGCCAGACCCGGGCAGCCGGTGAAGTCACCCTCGCACCTCGGGCCATGGGGATGGTGGTTGGGTCAGCGCAGGCGATGGAGGGAGCACCAAGGGCACCGCTCTGGCTGTGCTTCTGCAACAGGACAAGCGCAGGCAGCAGCTGGTGGCAGGCAAGGTGTCCCCAGCACCTGGAGGTGCACTGGGTCCAGCATCCATGTGAGAACATGGACCTGTTAGAGCAGATCCAGAAGCCACGGAGATGATCCAAGGACTGGAGAACCTTCTGTACAAGGCAAGACTAAGAGAGTTGGGGTTGCCCAGCCTGGACAAGAGAACAGAAGGCTCCGGGGAGACCTTAGAGCAGCTTCCAGTAGTGAAAGGGTCTCCAAGAAAGCTGGGGAAGGGCTCTTGATCAGGAAATGATTTTCAGCTGCAAGAGGGGAGATTGAGATGATATCTTAGAGTGAAATGTTTTGCTGTGAGGGTGGGAAGGGCCTCACCATCCTCAGCATGAAGAATTTCTTGGTAATGTCTAATCTAAATCTCCCCTCCTTCAGCTGAAAACCATTCCCCCTAATCCTATCCCTGCACTCCCTGATTAAGAGCCCCTCCCCAGCTTTCCTGGGAGTTGCTCTAATACCTCCCCTCAGCCTTCTCTCCTCCAGGCTGAACAACCTCAACTCTCTCAGCCTGTCCTGGAACAGGAGGTGCTCCAGCCCTTGGATCATCTCCGTGGCCTCCTCTGGACTCACTCCAACATTTCCATGTCCTTCCTGTGCTGAGGACTCCAGAACTGGACACAGGGCTCCAGGTGGGTCTCACCAGAGCAGAGCAGAGGGGCAGAATCCTCTCCCTGGCCCTGCTGGTCCTGCTGCTTTGGATGCAGCCCAGGATGTGGTTGGATTTTGAGCTGCAAGCGCCTGCTGCCGGTTCATTTCAGAGCATCTAAGCAAGGGAGGAGAACCATAAAGGTAATAGGAGATTGAGCCCATGTCAATGTCTCAATGTCAATGTCACTTCTTCTGCGATCGGAATCCCTGAGCTATTCCTGAAGGTCGTATGGATGCACCGGTGCTGTCCATGCCCAATGGTTGGTGGGGCATGGAATTGAGGTGATGAGCTTCATGGGGACTTGTGCGTGACAAGGGGCTGTCAGGCCAAGGCTGCACATTCCAAGATCTGAGCATCACATAAATGAGTGAAGAGTGAAGAAGCTGGATAAAACAGCAAGAACTTGCTCATTTTTTTTTTTTAAATCTAATTTAAAAGCTGGTTACCTCATGTAAAAAAGTGGTTTGAAGTCTTTGATTTCTCCCCCTGGGCAATCTGCAATCCCTCAGCTATGTCCTGCACCCTTTAATTAAGACCTCAGTTATTTAAATTGTTAATGAAGATCCATTGGGGGACCATCACTCTCATTTCTGATTTCATCTTGTGCTTGTTAGAGGCTCCTGATTAAAATTCATCATCTCAGAAGATATTTATAACTCTCTAACTGTCCCTAGGACTCATTAGAATCATAGAATCACCAGGTTGGAAAAGACCCACCGGATAGCTCACAGCCACCTCTTTGGAGACAGATGAGTGGACCTAAAAGGTCTCAGGCTGGATCTGAAGCAGGAGTACCCCCATGTTGACTGGCAGATGACAGTGTTGGCCTCAGTGAGCAGAACAGCCCCACATAAAATGTGAAGGGACACAAGGCTGCAAGGGATGCCACGAGTGTAAAACGTGAAGCCAGACTGTTCCTAGTGGAGCAAAACGAAACATGGCCAAGCAACCACTGGCCAGATGTGTCAAAGAGGAGAGGAAACCCATCCCCACGTTAGGACCCTGGAGGGTACGAGGATTTGGAGATGTTAAGCCATGGGAAGACACCACCCTATGACTCCTGTGTCCCACTGGCATGTGTGGGTCCCACCTGTCTCAAAGTCCTGGCTCTGGGTCATGCAGTCTGCCTGCCCTGCTCCTTCCACAGGCTACCCAACACTGATCTCCTCTCCTGACACTCAATGAAGCTCAACCAGCTTCATGGACCTCACCCCTCGGTCGGCCAAAGTGTCCGTTTCCCAGCAAAACCCCAAGGGATAGAGGGAGAAAACCCCAAAGCTTCCAATCTTTCTTCTTCCAACCCATATCTCAGTTTGCCTTACTTCAGGCTTTGCCTCTTCCTCTCCCACCACGCCCTGCTTGGCACCACTGAAAGCTAAGCAAAAGATCTTTCTCCTGCTTCTCCTCCTCCTTTGCTACCACCTCCATGCTGCCCTTCACCTTCTCTCCCGCCATCAATGCTGTTTCCCATGGATCCCTCTTTGCCTGTTCCTCCAGTCCTGAAGGTAACCAGGACTCTTGATCTGCCACATCAGTGGTTTCTCCCCATGGCTGGGTCAGGGATCCTGAGGCTGGGGAACAAGCCCAGAGATCAGAATCATCAGAAGAGGTTTCTCTGCAGTCGTTTGTTCCCTTGACCCCAAAGGAACCCTTTCCTTTGGGATACCCAGAGGTTTTGATTCACCTCATATTCTCCTGCTTTGGGTCAGACCTTAAATAAAACTGCCCTGTGAAAATACGGAAAGAGTTTTGTTTCAAGGCTGTCTAATGAAATATTCCAGCACTTCTAAAATGAGACATTTTTACCTTGGAAACATCTAGCAGGACTATGCTGACACATTCACAGACATCCAAACGACTGAAACATGAACTTACAGCTCCTTTTGGTCCTGCTGAAACCCAATTTTTGGTGAATTATTGCACGTAAAAGATTCCAGCTGGCTGCTCCCACTACAGCCCAGGGTTTCACTGCCCTGCAGCACAGCTGAGTTTTCATAGAATTGTTTGGATCAAAAAGGACCTCAAAACCCATCCAGTTCCAACCCCTACCATGGGCAGGGACACCTCCCATGGGATCAGGGGGCTCAAAGTCCATCCAGGCTGGCTTTGAACACCTCCAGGGATGGGGCAGCCACCACTGCTCTGAACAACCTGTTCCAGGGCCTCCCCACCCTCACAGCAAAACATTTATCCCTAAGATCTCATCTCAGTCCATCCAGGTTCATAGCAACCACCGCATCCCAGAGCAGGACAAAAATCCCCGGGTTGCTGTGGAGGACAAATAGGGTGAATGAGAAGGGTGATAAATGCACTTTGAATCTCTTTGCCTCTAGACAGACACATTTAAAAGTGACCTGCAAGGGACCTTCCCCTTTTCGTCCCAAATAATAGAAGCTATGAATGGGTTTCAACACTGGGTTAATTCCTCTTCTTCTCTTTTTGTTCCTTTTAGGAATTCGGGTCCTTATGCTGGGTCCTGAATGAGGGAGTGCAACGAGGATGGGACAGGAGGAAAGAGGGATCACAAGGGAATGAAAAATGTTTTTTAAACACTTCCCAAAGTGCCCAGCTTTTATCCAGCTGGAGTGGGAAGGACGCTGTTCAACACAGTTTGCTTTGTGCGTGACAGATTTATTTAACTCCAACAATCGTGTCGCGGTGCAGAGAAAGGAAGCCTTTGTTGAAGTTACAGCTCTCCATGGCAAGTTATCTCCGTGCCCTTGCTGGAGTGAGGCCACTCTGCATGGAAGAATGAACTCCTCACAAGGGGTGAGCTGACCTCGGAGCCTGTTGCTTCATCTGGGATGGTCCATCTTCCAGCAGCTTCAAGACTCATCTTTTCCCCTCAGAGCCAGGAGAGCATCATAACAGCATCAGACCAGCCCAAAGAGCAGGGAGTCTTTTGGACAATCAAAAGACCCAGGACCTGACACGGAAATACTCGGATCTTATCAGCTTCCCTTGAACTTCCCAAAGGGACACACTTATTTTTTAAGCCATCCAGGCAGCATTTGAGTAAATGACACGTGATGTAAATGACACACAATGAGCCTTTTCTTTTGATATTAGAACAAAGACTGAGATTCCACCCACCTGGGTTGACTAGAGCTAACCACGCTACCTCAAGATGCCTCCAGCATGGGAAATGTCTCGGCAAGCTTCATGGGGACAAAGCTGTCACTGGAGCCTGGCTGCTTGGAGCCTGGTCTCAGGCGTATTTGGAAACAGGGCTATTGCCTTGGATCCAGAATGACTGAGTAGAGTCCTGGCTTCAACAGGATTTCTCTGCCTCCCCCAGGTCCATGAAAAGGCATCAGTCCCCAAGGATGACATTGGTAAATACCCCAGGGAGTCCTTCACCCTTTCTCTTTGCTTCACAATAGGCAGGGGCTGATGGTTTGGGAAGATACAGAACAGAAAATTGTTGTCAAAGACAGTACCCTCTAGCTCCCGTCTTCTGCTGTCGACAGGACTACCTGTATCGGGAGCGAAGGAGCAGTCTGCTGCTAATGGGCACAGCACGATCACAGGTGTCACACAACTCTGGTAGAGGAGACAAATCTAGCCTAGGTCTAAAAATTAACTCCAACATATTTCTACTTCTTGACACAAAAAAAAAAAAAAAAAAGCAAAAACAAACAGTGAGCAAAGATAGAATCATAGAACCATAGAATCATAGAATCACCAGGTTGCAAAGACCCACTGGATCATCAAGTTCAACCATTCCCATTAAACACTAAACCATGTCCCTCAGCACCTTGTCCACCCGTCCCTTAAACCCCTGCAGGGAAGGCGACTCAACCCCCTCCCTGGGCAGCCTCTGACAGTGCTCAATGACACTTTGCGGGAAAAATTTTTTCCTAATTTCCAGCCTGAACCTCCCCTGGTGGAGCTTGAGGCCATTCCCTCTCGTCCTGTCCCCTGTCCCTTGGGAGAAGAGTCTAGCTCCCTCCTCTCCACAACCTCCTCTCAGGGAGTTGGAGAGAGCAATGAGGTCTCCCCTCAGCCTCCTCTTCTCCAGGATAAACACCCCCAGCTCTCTCAGCTGCTCTTCTTGTTCTCCAGCCCCCTCACCAGCTTCGTTGCTCTTCTCTGGACTCGCTCCAGAGCCTCAACATCCTTCTTGTGGTGAGGGGCCCAGAACTGACCCCAGGTTTCGAGGAGCGGTCTCACCAGTGTCGAGTCCAGAGGGAGAAGAACCTCCCTGGCCCTGCTGGCCACACCGTTTCTGATCCAAGCCAAGATGCCATTGGCCTTCTTGGCCACCTGGGCCACTGCTGGCTCATGTTTAGTCGCTGTCAACCAACACCCCCAGGTCCTTCTCCTCCAGGAAGTTCTCCAGCCAGACTTCTCCTACTCTGTAGCACTGCATAGGGTTGTGCTCTCCCTCCACTCTTCCCACACAAGGTGACGTGTGGTGGACAAGCCCCATCCATCACCGTTGGCTTCTGGATGCCTGGGCTCTGGCAGTGCCTGTGCGTGGTGCAGGGTGGGTACAGCCCCCATGCAGCTCGAAGGGCCCCCACGCCGTCCATGGGGCCCCCGCAAAGCCCAGGTGTCGAGGTTGGACCCTGTACACCCAGGGTGGCAGTGGACACTGCAAGTCGCTGCCTCCCTCTTGTGGGCAAATTTGGGGACAGACAAGGGGAGCACCTGGGGAGCCTCAGCGGGGCTGGCACCCACAAAACCATCTCGCTCGCCCCCGTCTGCTGCACCGAAGAGTGAATGTCCACCAGCATGTGGGGAATGTTCATGGGACAGCCAGTAGATGTGATCTATCTGGACTTACGTAAAGCCTTGGACACGGTCCCCCGCAGCATCCTTCTCTCTAAATTGGAGAGATATGGATTTGATGGGTGGACTGTTCAGTGGATAAGAAAATTGTTGTATGGTCGTATTTAGAGAGTAGTGGCCAACTGCTCGAAGTCCACATGGAGACTGGTGACAAGTGGTGTCCCTCAGGGGTCTGTACTGGGACCAGTGCTGCTTAATGTCTTCATCAATGATGTAGACAGCGAGATCGAGTGCACCCTCAGCAAGTTTGCAGATGACACTAAACTGAGTGGTGCAGTTACCACATTAGAAGGACTGGATTCATCCAGAGGGACCTGGACAAGCTGGAGAAGTGAGGCTGTGAGAACCTTATGAGGTTCAACAAGCAAGGTCCTGCACTTGGGCCATGGAAATCCCCAATTTCAATACAGGATGGGGGGTGATGTGATTGAGATCTTGTTGTCTGTGGATGTAGATCCTGGACGGAGCCAAACGAGGAGAGTAAAGGATGCACAATGGTGCAGGGACAACACAGTCTTCAGCGGGCTGCCTGGCCCTTGAGCTGGAGAAGATCGAGCTCCACCACAAGCAGCACAACATGCTCAGTGTTGGTAGGAGCACAGCAGAAGAAATAGGTCTGTCCACTGCAATAAACAACCCACCAAACATTTGGAACCAGAGAGCCATGAAGGGCAGAGCAGCATCTCCACGGGACCTGCTGCCTACTGGGATCTCTGGTTCCCTTTATACAAACCCAAGATGCTCCAAGCCCTGGGATCTTCCAAGCTTTAGGGAAGACATCTGGGATCCCGCATGGGAATGGAAGTAAAAAAGGAATGGAGGGCCAAGGGAGACCTTCCTAGGAGTGGAAGGGTATTCCCAGCTGCTCCTAGAGACACTGTGGTAACCCCAAGGGATGCCCTAGGAGGCCTGAAGATGAAAAGAACCAGGCTGAAAAGAAATAGTCAGGGGAACTGAGCAAGAATATGCAAACTCAGCTCAGACCTGCAAGGAAATTATAAAGGCCAGGGAAAAACAGAGAGAAATAACCCTGCCAAGGGGGCTACTGGGAATAAGAAGGAATTTTGCAAATTGCAGCAAAGGGAAAGCAAATACAGTGTGAGTCAGCCCATTAATAAATGAAAAGGGAACGCAAATTAATGAGAATTCAGAAGCAGCTGAGGTACTGACCTGCTTTCAGACTTTCTTTTTCCTTCCCAACACAAGAGGGTTTCAGGAGGTGTTAACCCTTTCCTCTGTGCCGTGCAGGACTGGATGTGGCATTGGTGGGTTCAGGAAGGTCGAGATTTCATAGAATCATGGAATGGTTTGGGTTGGAAGGGACCTCAAAGCCCATTCACTTCCAACGCCCTGACACAGGGAGGGACACATCCCACTGGATCAGGGGGCTCCAAGCCCCATCCAACCTGGCCTTGAACCCCTCCAGGGATGGGGCAGCCACCCCTGCTCTGGGCAACCTGGGCCAGGGCCTCCTCACCCTCACAGATAAACATTTCTCCCTAAAATCTCATCTCAATCTCCCCTCTTTCAGCTCAAACCCCTTCTCCTCATCCTATCCCTGCCCTCCCTGATCAAGAGCCCCTCCCCAGCTTTCCTGGAGCCCCTTTCAGTACTGGAAGCTGCTCTAAGGTCTTTGTGGACCCTTCTCTTCTCCAGGCTGAACAAAGCCAACTCTGGGATGGATGAGAGATGGATGGGCTTACAAGAGGCAGCAGCATTAGGAAGGCCTATGGTTAAATCTGTTATGGCCTCTGAAAGCTCTCACTGTCCTGGCTGCAGTTGCCCAGACTGGATGCCTGTTTACACTGAGTAACTCAAGAGCATTTCAGTTAAATCAGCACTGCTCTCAGTCCAGGAATGAAATCCTGGCTTTGAAAACCATCTGAGAGTACTGCAAGTGATGCAAGAGTCAGAGAGAGTGCCAGGGAGGTGTGCCTGAACTTCCATGCTTTTTATCCTCTTCTTCCTTTTCTGAGTTCTTAAATAAATGTCCATTTGTCCTCGAAAGAACCTGGAATGTGCACTTTCAAATGCATTTTATAGCTCCCTTTCTAAATCTCTCCAAAATGGGATATGGGCAGGCAGAGATTCACAGATAGAATCCCACCTTCACTGATGATGCCTCTTGTCAAAACTCTTAACTTGCTGTTGGGATTGGTTGGGCAGGGACACCTCCCACTGGATCAGGGGCTCCAAGCCCCATCCAACCTGGCCTTGAACCCCTCCAGGGATGGGGCAGCCACCCCTGCTCTGGGCAACCTGGGCCAGGGTCTCCCCACCCTCACAGGGAAAACATTTTTCCTAAGATCACATCTCAATCTACCTGTGCAACCTCCATCCTTGAAGGGTTTCAAGAGCAGAAGCCCTGATCAAGATGTGCGTTTTTGCAAGGTCAGGGGTCTGCATGCAGCCACACAGCCAAGTCACCAGGAGCATCAGATGGAGCTTGTCTGGGCTTTGCACTTGCATCCAGCACTTTTAACCTGACCTCCTCTTGACCTTGATGTCTGCAGCTACAACTTGAGCCTTAGAGCCAAAAGCCTCCCAGAAGCAGTGGTGTGGTTCCAGTAAGGCACTCCTAATTGTTTCCAAACAGCTATTGTAATGTGTGCTGTCAGTTCAGAGCCAGCAAGCATCCCTGCCCTACTCTCAGGCCAAGATGCAGATCGTGAGGAGCAGACCATGAATGCAGAACCTCAGAGAAGCCAGAGGATCTGCTTGGTCCCATTTGATTCCTTTAGGGTTTGCATAGAATCATTTGGAATCATCAAGTCCAACTGTACCTGTCCACGGCTGGACCATCCCTGAGCACCTCATCCACACATCTTTCAAACATCTCCAGGGATGGTGACTCAACCACTGCCCTGGGCAGCCTCGCCAGTGCCTGAGAACCTTTTCAGTGAAGAACTTTTTCCTGCTATCCAGTGCCTCTACTGGCATAACTTGAGGCCATTTCCTCTTCTCCTATCACTTGTTACTTGGGAGAAGAAACCAACACCCACCTCGCTACAACCTCCTTCCAGGCAGTCATAGACAGGAGGAGGTCTCGCCTTAGCCTGCTCTTCTCCAGGCTAAACACTTCTGGGTCCCTCAGCCTCCTAAGACTTGTGCTCTAGCCCCTAAGGTTTGTTCCCCAGCACAGCATCAGGGAAGCTCTCCGTCCAGCCCTTCCTCCTGTGCATTCCACAACTGACCCTATTCAATTTGCCCTGCGCTCCCCAAGGTTACACTTGGTCCTCACTTCTGCAAGAGCCCTGCAGAAATCATAGGATCATAAAATCATAGAATCGCCAGGTTGGAAGAGACCCACCAGATCATCGAGTCCAACCATTCCCATCAATCACTAAACCATGTCCCGCAGCACCTCGTCCACCCATCCCTTAAACCCTCCAGGGAAGGTGACTCAACCCCCTTTCTGGGCAGCCTGTTCCAGTGCCCAATGATCCTTTCTGTGAAAAATTTTTTCCTAATGTTCAGCCTAAACCTCAGATTTATGTTTATGAGAAATATTCCTCATTTTTGGAACAAGACCCAGAAACAGAATTAAGCAACAGAGCAGATGAGAGCTTCTCCCTTGCCCACACCACCTCACACCCCAGGTGTAGCCAAGCCAGGCACAGAACACAATCAGAGTCAGAAACAGTGTGGAGTTGGCTTAAACCCCCTGCAATCTCGTTTCAATATTACATTTGTTACTTTGGTTTATAGGCCTTCTGCTTTCAAGGTGCTTAAGCTGCTTTCAGAGCAGCCTCTCAACTTTTTTTTTTTCTTCTGCAACTGAGAGGATTAGAAAAGGATTTTTATTTGAAATGGAAGCCGAGAGACACAGGTATTCACGAGGCTCCAGCATCTCAGGTTATCAGGGAACCAACGACTGGCTGAAGCCACATGCGTTGGCAGCCCCTCCGCACACACCAGCACCTCACGGGCTCACGCTCAGGGGTTTGTGGGACCTCCCAGCTGTATCCTGGCACCTACAGCCTTGCCAAAGATGTGAAACAATTCAACAGTCTTTAAAACGTCAGGCTCCAAAAATCATGAGACTGTCTTAAAAGTCATGATTCCTTAATAGATGCTTTTTATTTGTTTCCAGCAACCAGAGCTTGAAGGAAAATGCTAATTTTAGAGAGGTTTTGCAATGCTATCACCTAGGTTGGCAAGGTCACACCTGATAGAGCTAAGAGTGCAGCCAAAATTTCTTTCTTGGTTTTAACGCTTTTCAGAGGTTCCAAAAAAATTCACTTTGGGAATGAAATCTTTTGTTTTGTCAGGTTTCCATCTGCTGTCATTGAAGTTGTTCCTTGATGTTAACAAATTCTAGAATCATAGAGTGGTTTGGGTTGGAAGGTACCTTAAAACCCATCCAGTTCCAACCCTGCCATGGGCAGGGACACCTCCCACTGGATCAGGGGCTCCAAGCCCCATCCAACCTGGCCTTGAACCCCTCCAGGGATGGGGCAGCCACCCCTGCTCTGGGCAACCTGGGCCAGGGCTTCCCTACCCTCACACTGGATGAGAAAAATAATGTAATGTAATGAAAAATAGCTGTGCATCGTCTCACATTTTCAACCCCTAAGTGGTGTGATGCTGTTGTCCAACCCAGTTCCACCCCCATCCAGCCACCTGTGGTCGACAGCAGCTCTTGGCTGAAGGATATTGCAATGTGACCGAAGAGATGCTCAGCAAAGGTGGGATGTGTCCTGCTCCTCTTTTCTCTGAAATCACAGCAGTACGATCAGAGCATGTGGGGAATAAAAGCAAAACTGCAACTGAACACCCAGCCCTGCATGAAAATATCCAGGAGGCAGGATGTAACTGAGACCTGTCTCGGCTGCCTCCCCTCCCGCATTGTCACAGGTGGGTCTCACAGCAAGGGTTGGTGTTAAGGCAGCGTTTCCTATTATAAAACACTGTTTTCAGTTACTTACATTTCACCAGAATTTAACGGCTGGGCTATTTTCTGCCTCAGACAGAGCTGACTGCCTTTATAGTCACTGGAGAGAAATTGGGGTTTCTGGGGGGAAAAAACACATCATCCTGAGGCAAGAACTGCAAGCAGGACAAAGTCTCTTGGCATTAACTGTAGAAGGTTGCCTCTGCAACTGCCTCTTCCATCGATACCAGAGAATCATCACAGAATGGTTTGGGTTGGAAGGAACCTCAAAGCCCATCCAGTTCCAACCCCCCTGTCATGGGCAGGGACACCTCCCACTGGATCAGGGAGCTCAAGCCCCATCCAGCCTGGCCTTGAACACCTCCAGGGATGGGGCCGCCACCCCTGCTCTGGGCAACCTGGGCCAGGGCCTCCCCACTCTCACAGCAAAATATTTCTTCCCAAGATCTCATCTCAATCTCCCCTCTTGCAGCTGAAAACCATTCCCCTCGTGCTATCCTTGCATTCCCTGATCAAGAGCCCCTCCCCAGATTTCCAGGAGACCCTTTCCGTACTGGAAGCTGCTCTAATGTCTTCCCACAGCCTTCTCCTCTCCAGGCTGAACAACCCCAACTCTCTCAGCCTGGCCTTATATCCAGCCCTCGGATCATCTATGAGTCTATAGCAGATTGCTAGATGGAGCCTAAAGCTACCCCAAGCTCTCCATCTGTCCTAGCATCTCTGGTCTATCTCCAGATTTGGATACCAGGGACAACACTGAGATCTGCCAGGTAGAGAAGAAGACAGATAATAGCCAGGACTAGAAGAAATGACTTGGCAAAAACTATAACAAGGACCTGTCTGTGCTTTTTCCTACCCATTGGGTGCAGGAACGGGAACAGCAACAGTGTAGGAGAGGAGAATAGATCTCCCAGCTCCCTAGCACTGAACAGAAGGAAAATACCAGAAAAAGCCACCACCCTGGAGGACACCAAGGGGCCAGTCAGTTCAAGCCCCAGCTTTCACCACAAATATCACTGTGACAGGCAGGTTGCCTTCCCTGGAGGTGTTTAAGGGATGGGTGGACGAGGCGCTGAGGGACATGGTTTAGTGATTGATGGGAATGGTTGGACTTGATGATCCAGTGAGTCTTTTCCAACCTGGTGATTCTATGGTTCTATGATAAGATAAACCCAAACACAAGTATCTGAAACAAGAACATCCCCCTCCCAGTGCAGTGGCAATGTTCATCTCCCAGAAGATTGCTCAGGGATGGAAATAGGGTGGCAAGGGCTGGGATTTGGAGGTTAGGAGGTGCCTGGAGAGAGCTCTGTACTTCGATCCAGCACGGCTAGATGGCACTGTGTACTCTTCCAGGAGTGGCATGGCCAAGCACAGCTTTCATATCCAATAATTTCATTTCCCGAGTGTTTTTGGTCACTGTTGAACCCCTCCTCTGAGAGGCGGCTTATCTAGGGGATGGCGTGGGCCCTTGGAAGTTTTGTCATGGCCAAGACACCAATGACCTTCTTGGGAGGGAAAACTCTGGTAGAATTCTCTGTTTCAAGATTGTCTCAGCAAAGACAAAAGTGCATTTAAAGAGAGAAAAGAAATGCCATCTCCAGTCACCACCAAATAGCAGAGATTGAGGGGTCAGGCTAAGAGTAAGCTCACATCATTGCATCTCTGGAGAACCGCGTGTGAGTGTGTGACCTGTTCACCCTTGGAGGGGCCACTGAGGTCCCTACACAACAGAACACTGGGACAAGGTGGCCCTGTGCTGTTGTGTCAGTACCAAGGTCGAAGCCGGAGACCTGGATCTGGGGCTGCCAGACCCCAAAAGATCCATCTCATCTTCTTCTGTCAGTTGCAAAGCTGGACACACACCAGCTCTGCCTGTTAGAGAGCCTGCCAGGAACCTACCAGGATCTTCTGTGACCCTGGGAGACACCTGGTCATCCAAGCGATGGGCAGAGATCAGGGGAAAAAGAGGGAATGGACATTATATGTGAATGGAAGAGAAGATGAGCAGGATGAGTTTAAGGGACGGGTGGATGAGGTACTCAGGGACATGGTTTAGTGATTGATAGGAATAGTTGGACTCGATGATCCAGTGGGTCTCTTCCAACCTGGTGATTCTATGATTCTATGATTCTGTTATTCTATGATTCTATGATTCTATGATTCTATGATTCTATGATTAGGATCAGGCAGCATGAGGAGGACCGTGAATCCCTTTCACTGCATTTTGGCGACTTGAGATTTATTTGAGGCCAGTCTGAGATGAAAACTCAGCTTTTGCTCAGCAGCCTGGCCCCTCGCTCCCCTTTTTCCCCCAGCTGGTGGGCTCAAGCTGGGAGGCTGGAAGAAGCCGTGGTCCACCAGCTGGGAACCCGCCATGGCTCACCCAGCGGGCTGCACGGGAGTCAGGAAAATTGAACGTCTCGGGTGCTGGGCTCCCATGTTCTCCTCTTGCTCCCAGCTGGTCAGGCGGGCTGCCAAGGCTATGCTGGCAGGAAACCGGGCGGTTTTCCATCAGGATTTCATCCGCAGCGACAGATCTCGGGGGGGATATTTCCATCCTGATGAATCAGCAGTCTGGGGGGAGACGGGCTGCCCGCTGGAGGGGTTAACGGCCAGCGCTCAGCAAAGGTGCGAGTCCCCACAGCAGGCAGGTGTCTAATTCATCCCCCTACAAATCCACCCCCCACTGGAGGCCTCTTCCCAATCTGTTACAGTCGGCGTTTGCCCCGGGGGCGCGGATCTGATATCTCTTCTGAGCTCGATGTTGGTATTAACTATTATAATTCTGAATATTCTTGTTAGCCATGCAAATATCCAGCCCGGGCTGGAATCTCACTGCGCTTTTCCGCTTCAGCAGCATCCTGTGGCAAATTTCTCCGTGCAGAGCCGCTCCTGTTTATCAGACCCGGGCACCACCTGTTCATCTCCCCGCGTTCCCGCGTTGTCCCGCAGACACAGCAAACCTCCACTGCCCTCCCTTGCCCTGCTCCAGATTCAACGCTGAAAAATTTTGGCCGTGGCCCCTTATTCACAGAATCACTGAATTTGGAAGAGGGCTTTCAGCTCATCCAGTTCAATCGCCAGCCCAATCCCACTGTGCTGACTAAATCACGGACTAAAGCGAAGCAGCCACCTGCTTTTGAACCCCTCTAGAGATGGAGACTCCACCGCTGCCCTGAGCAGCCTCTGCCAGGGCTTCACCACTCTGTATGTAAAGACATTTTTCTCAATAATCAATCTAACCCTCCTCTAGCACAACTTGAGGTCATTTCCTCTCATCCCATCACTTCTTCCTTGGGAGAAGAGCCCAGCACCCACCTAACCACAACCTTTCCAGCAGCTGCAGGACAATGAGGTCTCCCCTCAGCCTCCTCTTCTCCAGATTAAACAGCCCCAGGTCCCTCAGCCGCTCCCACAACCCTTGTTCTACAGACCCTTGCCCAGCTCCATTCCCTCCTCTGGACATGCCCCAGCCCTTCAATGTCTTTCTTAGGGGCCCAAAGCTGAACCCAGCATTCAAGGTGCGGCCTCACCAGCATCAAGTGGAAGGGGACAATCCCTTCCCTGCTCCTGCTGGCCACCCCACGGCTGATCCAAGCCAGGATGCTGTTGTCTTTTTGGCTGCTCCTGGCTCATGTTCAGTCACTGCCAACCAGCACCCCCAGGTCCAAGAAGACTTGTCCCGCGTGAACAAGGAGTGAACACTGAGCCCCTTGCTGCTCGCGCTGCCCTGGGGCCAAAAGCACAGGACGGCAAAAGCAAAGTGGTTACCAGAATCTGCTGTGATGGAGTAAGTGCCTTTCTGCTCCTACACTGCATGAGGCTCCAATTTCTCACATGGGAAGCAGGTGTAGAGCTCAAACAGAGACCAAATGGCAGTGGAACAGAAAAATGTTAACAAGACAAAACTCAGCAAGTGCTGCGCTGAGCTCCATAGTGTGATTAATAAAACAAACACATGAAAAAAACCCTTGGTTTCAACACATGGCCTGAACTGCCGAGTGCCACACTATTGGGGCTGCTCTGCCCTCCGAGCACCCGTGTCTCTGTTTGGGTTTGCGCTGACACATTTCAACTCGCTTTCCATTTTTTTTCTTTTAATTTTTATTTTATTTTTACAAATGCTCAAACTTTCCTGCCATGAATTATTCTTGGCTGGGTTACAGGTAGCATGGCCATGCATGGTCATTTCTTTGCAAAAAAAAAAAAAGAACAGAAAGAAAAACAGTTTATGAGCTATTTTGGTTGCATGGTTTTTTTCGACCCTAACATGCGGTGAAAGTTCAGGAGTTCGCACCTTTTTCCACCCTAAAGCCCCTCCTGAGTTGAAGCTCGACCTCCAGCAGCTTGGACATGATCTCACCTTTACAGACCGTGCACTTGGAGAGCATGTTGCTACAAACAAACCTGGGTCTTCTGCGTCTTCTGCGGTTCTTCTTTCACCCCCCAAAAAAGCTGACTTGGGCTGTTGTAAGGTCAAGGTGGCATTAACAATCCCAGTTGTGAAAAATCAGAACTCAACGACCTGTAGGATTATTACTTTGGCATAAAAATCAAGATTAAACAAGTAATAAACAAGTAAATCATGGAGTTCAACAAGTCCAAGGGCGAGGTCCTGCACCTGGGTTGGGGCAGTCCCAAGCACAAATCCAGGCTGGGTGGAGAATGGATTGAGAGCAGCCCTGAGAAGAAGGACTTGGGGTGATTGGGGATGAGATCTTAGGGAGAAATGTTTTGCGGGGAGGGTGTGGAGGCCCTGGTCTGAGTTCCCCAGAGAAATGGTGGCTCCTCCATCCATGGAAGTGTTCGAAGCCAGGTTGACTTGGCCTTTGGTCAACCTGATCCAGTGGGAGGTGTCCCTGCCCATGGCAGGTGGTGGCACTGAATGGGTTTTAATGTCTCTTGCAACCCAAACTATTCTAAGATTCTAAATCTTTTTGCTCCCACGGGCTCACATTATTGGTTTTAACCGTGAAGGCTGAAAACTTTTTGGGCCACAGGCTGTGAAAGCAAATTTTCCTGCAAGCCCACAATACCACAGAGCTGAGAACTGTAGGAGAACAAAGAGCATCATCAAGACTCATAAAGAGTTTTGCCGCAAGTATTGGCACCTCCAGCAGCCCAGCACAAATATCCCCACATCATGGGGGTTCATGGGCAGTTTTAGGATAATTAACCCCCGAGCACCTTAAGTCCAAGCAAAACTAATTACTTTCAGGGAACTAAGAAGATTGTTTTACAGGCAATGTTGTTCTTTGGGCTGTCTCTTCTCGAAAACGACACCAGTTAAATGAAATCAATTTTATTAACTGGGAGTGTGGTGATTTATGGAAAAGGACTGTTTGATGGTCTTTTAATTACAGACCTGATGTCTGTTACTGCAGCTGACAAATTGCACATGCTGGACAAGAGAGAGCATCTTTGAGCAGGAGACCTTTCACAATCTTGTGGACATTCAGGTCAGGAAAGGCTTTTTCTGCATTACTTCCTCTAGGGAGTCCTAAACTAAGCTTTTAGCAATACCTGTAGGACTCAAGGACACAACCCTAGCGATATCTCACCCAGAGAGGTGGGTTTCATAGAATAACAGAATTGTTTGGTTGGAAAAGAACTTTGAGATCACCGAGTTCAACCATTTCAACCTGTTAAAAGTCATTGTGCTGGGCTGCTTTGGGGAAAAGCAAGAGGAAGACCCCAGTCCACACTGTTTGTCTACAGTCCAGCCTTCTTAACACCTCTCAGCACTGTGGTGGCACCCGTCATCCCCCACCAGCCTGACAGGGAAGGAGCAATGCATAGCCCAGCGCAGGCTGTGGTCTTGGGGTGAGGTGTCCCAGAAGCTCTGTCGCCAGGTCCTGAAGGGAGACGTTGCCTCGCCAGCCCCAGAGATGGGGAGGTCTCACCTTGCTGGAGATTGTTTGTGTAAGTTGTGATGGATCGTGCTCCAGTGTCGAGAGTCGAGGTGCAACGGGAGACCGAGAAGCTTAACGTTGAAAATGTTTTAAAGCAAAGGGAACATCAAAAGATCTCCAGGAAACAGCAAACACCCAGAGTTCAGCAATCTCTGAAACAGATCCCCTCCTCCCATCTCCGTGTCTGGATAAGAGAGACTCCCAAGACAAAGGGTGATCAAGATCAGAGAAGATGGTAAGCCATAAATCAGCCACCTCTGTCTTTTCACCTCCCTCCCTCTGCCCTCCAGGCTCAGGAAACCCCTGGAGCTGCAAGACACAAATGCAGTCAGAGGACTCCTCCCGTATCCTCCTTGAGGGCCTTGCCCCCGCGCAGCCCCCAAGCCTTCCTCCAAATGGAGATGCTGGGTGGGGAGCATGAGCTGTTCTCTCCAGGGTTGTGATTTTATCTGATGTGCCTAATTTAGCCTCTTCCAGAAAAGTCCAATCAACGTTAAAATCCTCAGACTCATTGTCTACCACCGGAACAACATTTTCCTATAAATCTGGGAGGTTGAACACCAGGCTGGGAGGCTTTGACCTCAGTGAATCACAGCCCTGAACACCTACTGAGTGGGAGTCCTATCTGGCACATGACTTGCCAGGGATTTACCCCACGGTACATCAGGAGCTGCTCTCTGGTGTGGGGCAGCCACTTCTCCTCCTGATGACCAAGCAGGCAGGGGTGACCCAGCCCTGGATTTTAACGCTGAGCGGCTTTTCCCCAGGTGGGTGGATTTGGGGTAGGCATTCCTGCTGGTGGAAGTGCCTCTCAGTGGTTTAAACACCAAGCTGGGCTCCTTCCCCTCCATACCCAGGGCCTCCTCCACCTCTGAGAATCCCTTTGTGATGGGGAGTGCACTCTGGGGATGAGGGAAGACATGGCAGTAAGAAGACAGAAGCATGGGGAAGGAATCATAGAATCACCAGGTTGGAAAAGACCCAGCGGATCGTCGAGTCCAACCATTCCCATCAATCACTAAACCATGTCCCTCAGCACCTCGTCCACCCGTCCCTTAAACCCCTCTAGGGAAGGGGACTCAACCCCCTCCCTGGGCAGCCTCTGCCAGGGACCAATCACCCTTTCCATGAAAATTTTTTTCCTAATGTTGATCCTGAACCTCCCCTGGTGCAGCTTGAGGCCATTCCCTCTCGTCCTGTCCCTTGGGAGAAGAGCCCAGCTTCCTCCTCTCCACAACCTCCTTTCAGGTAGTTGGAGAGAGCAATGAGGTCTCCCCTCAGCCTCCTCTTCTCCAGGATAAACACCCCCTGAAGCAGCAACCTGAACCCCACGGTGAAGCAGCAAGGCAGGGAGCACCGCGTGTCTCTGGTGTAAGGGGATACGGTCCTTGGTGGTGCTGGCTCCGGTTCAGGGGATGGTTTATGAGCGTGCATGCGTTAGTGCAGTTGCCAGGTTACCGGGCAGACAAACTGTTTAGCCTTTCTGGGCAAGATCTCATGCCCAAGGGGCTGTGGGTCAGGAGGGGAGGTGCCAGTAGCCCCAGTCTGTGTGTCAACATCCGAAGGGGTTTAGCATGGCCTTGAGACAGGAGCAGGAATCCTGAGGCAAATAGAGGAAGGAAAGGAAGGATTCACTGAGTATCCTGGCTTGTATTGGCCATGACGTGGCCAGCAGGAGCAGGGAAGGGTTGTGCCTCTGTATTTGGTGTTGGTGAGGCTGCACCTCGAATCCTTGTGTTCAGTTTTCGGAAAGTCATTAATTGCATCTGGAGGAGGGGAAAAAGGCTTGTGAAGGGTTTGGAGAACAAGTCTTATGAGGAGCGGCTGAGAGACCTGGAGCTGTTTAGCCTGGAGAAGAGGAGGCTGAGGGGAGACCTCATTGCTCTCTCCAACTCCCTGAAAGGAGGTTGTGGTGAGGTGGATGCTGGTCGCTTTTCCCAACTAACAAGTGATGGGACAAGAGGCAATGGCCTCAAATTGTGCCAGGGGAGGTTTAGATTGGATATTGGGAAAAATGTCCTTACTGACAGGGTGGTGAAACCCTGGCAGGGGCTGCCCAGGGCTGTGGTGGAGTCTGCATCCCTGGAGGGGTTCAGAAAGCATGTGGCCATGACACAGGTGACTCCTGGCTTTCTGACTCAGAGAGGCTCATGTCACCTGCTTGGGTAGGATCTGGACTTTGTGACCATATTTACTTAACTAGGCTGGACCAGGCTGCCAGGCCCTACCAGGGAGATCTATCTCCTAAGTCCCACTAACTCCCTACTTCTTTGATCACCTGCAGCTCATTGCAGGAGAAGCAGCAGATAGACTGATGAGGTATCCAAGAGGAAACTTTGTTAAGTGAAAGCTGCAGATGATACCAAACAGTCCCTGGAGCTTGCATGGAGCACACTCTCAAGAACCTAAGAACCTGCGCCCTCCCAGCAGACCACATTTTTTGTTTGGACATTGCTCTTCTGCTGCTGCTGTCTGCATTAATAAAGTAAATGACTTCCGAGATGGGCTTAGAGGGATTTGGAGGGGAGCCAGAACAAGGCGAAAGACACCGCCAAAGGATCTGCATGAGCCCCTTGCTTGAGAGAGTCTCAGGGTTGGGAAGCTTTGGGATAGTGTGTATCCCCTCCACTCTTTGGGGAAGGCCCAGCAGTAGGAGGCAAATGCAGGAGAGGGAGCCCTTGACTGCAGGATAGGGATAGGGGTGACTGCAGTGCTCCCATAGTGAGGACCAGCTCTGAATCCTAATGGGAGCAGGCCCAGGGCAAGAGGAACAAATGCATGAGGTGGGACCTTGAAGGTCATGAGTCACCTTCCCTGGAGGGGTTTAAGGGACGGGTGGACGAGGCACTGAGGGACATGGGTTAGTGTTTGATAGGAATGGTTGGACTCGATGATCCGATGGGTCTTTTCCAACCTGGTGATTCTATGATTCTATGACTTTGTCAACGTCCTTCATGGTGCGAGCATGAGAATGAGAATGGGGTGAAGGCTACGGCTGCGACTCTTCCCTGGCTACTCCTGCAGTGCCAGCTCTGGGTGCAGATTGAGCAGGGAACACAGAGGGGAGGGAGGTGTTGGGAGAAAGGCAGGGGACAAGGTGATTTTTAAAGAGCCGTGGTGGGAGACGTGGCTTGCTGAGCTGGAGTAGGAGCAAACAGCATTAGGATTTGGGGTGGGGAGGGCAGTAGGGGTCTCAAGCCCTGCGTGGAGGCTGAAGGGGGAAACTCGCGCTGGGGCAAGGTTTGGGGTAGGCGTGGAAAAGGTGTGGGCAGAGGATGTGACGTGGTGGAGAGATCTGGGGGGGATACAGAGGGCACAAGGGTTTCCTGAGGCAAGGGACAGCTGTAGGGTGCCTCAATCGCAGAGAGGAGCAAAAGGGGGTGGGGATGAGGTGTCTCCCACAGGAAGGGCAGGAGAGGGTGTCCTGGGGCTGTGGGTGGATGGGGGCAGCCGGAGCAGGAGGGTGAAGCTCCCAGGTAGACACGTGTAGGGCTGGTGGAGCCCCTGCCTGCACCGCTCATTGCAGAGGGGGCTGGCTCAGAGGTGTTTCCCGGGCACTAAGCCACCAGGGTGTCTCCCGGGGGCTGTAACTCCAGCTTGGCCCCATCCCACTGTCAGGCCCTGCGCCCAGAACTTGTTATTGCAGGTGCAGGGTGGCCCCCCCACCGCCGGCCTGTCCCTGTCCCCTCCGCTGTGCCCTCTCCTCGCCCTACGCCAGCCACTCATGCAAGAAGCAGGCTGGGGATCCTCAGCACTGCCCTCAGCCCATCCTGCCAGGTCCCTAACTCCTGCCCTCTGCAAGCCCTCTCCCCACCCCAGCCTGTTCCTACCTCCCATCGCTCCAAGTCATAGAATCATAGAATCTCAGAATCACCAGGTTGGAAAAGACCCATCGGATCATCAAGTCCAACCCTTCCTATCAGTCACTAAACCATGTCCCTCAGCACCTCGTCCACCCGTCCCTTAAACCCCTCCAGGGAAGGGGACTCAACCCCCTCCCTGGGCAGCCTCTGCCAGGGACCAATGACCCTTTCCGTGAAATACTTTTTCCTAATGTCCAGCCTGAACCTCCCCTGGTGGAGCTTGAGGCCATTCCCTCTCGTCCTGTCCCCTGTCCCTTGGGAGAAGAGCCCAGCTCCCTCCTCTCCACAACCTCCTCTCAGGGAGTTGGAGAGAGCAATGAGGTCTCCCCTCAGCCTCCTCTTCTCCAGGATAAACACCCCCAGCTCTCTCAGACGCTCCTCTTGTTCTCCAGCCCCCTCCCCAGCTTCATTGCTCTTCTCTGGACTCGCTCCAGAGCCTCAACATCCTTCTTGTGGTGAGGGGCCCAGAACTGACCCCAGGATTCGAGGAGCGGTCCCACCAGTGCCGAGTCCAGAGGGAGAATAACCTCCCTGGACCTACTGGCCATGCCATGTCCTCCATGCGAAGCCACCAGCATGGGCAGGTCCTCAGCAGACAGGGCCACCAGCAGAAGCTCAGGTGGCTTTGGTCACCAGGGATCACTTCTAGCACCTTTGTGCCTTCCCACAGTGATCCATGGGGAGTGAGAAATTACCCTTCCCTTTCCCACGGTGTCTGCTCCCACCTTCCTTCCCCTTTGCTTTGCATCATCTCCCCAGGCTCTGTAACTCCACCTTCTCCAGCAGCCACCCAGCACCAATCCCATCTCTCCCAGACTCCCGGGGTCCCTGCACTGCCCTTGGGTGCTGTGTGGAGCACCCCTCCTGGGTCCCAGACCCTCTGAGATGCAGCCAAAGCAGCTCCGAACTTAGGCATCCTGCGGTCACCTTCCACCTTGCAGCATCACCCCAGGTCCAGGGGGATCCTGGGTAGCTGCTGAAATTCAGAGGATGCCCTGGGCCTCCCAAACACCTCCACCAGCAACTCTGGACCAGCCCCCGGCGCTGGGCACTGCAGCTGCAGGCAGAGCAGGCAGGGAGCTTGTGATTTTATTCCCTTTGGAGCACAGCCAGGAGTTGAGCCAAACACCCTCTCCTGTTAAAAACAGCTCTTTGACATCTTTAATGACCTCAGCTTGGGGAGGCAGCAGCTCTGGAGAACAGAGTGCCACCAGCCAGCCCTCAGCATCTCAGCTGAGTGCTGCTTGGTCCTCCCAGCCCCTCTCTCATCTCTTCTTTGCTGTGTTTTGTTCGTGAGGATAACCAGGGACCGCTTTCGTACATCAGTGCCACATCTTATCACACTCCAAGTGTTTGCAAAGCCCTCTCCCCTGTGTCCTGCTTTTCCCAGGGCTGGAACTCAGTTCCTCCCCTTCACCTTTCTCCTTGGCCATCTGCACAGCTCCCTCCTCTCTGCTTTGCGGGAGACAGGGGAGTGCAAGCACGGAGACAATTACAGGCAAAGCCTGGTAAAGACCTGCGTTCCCATGCCCTGGCCTTGGCCTTGCCTAAACACCTTGAAGCATTCCAGCGCTGAGCTCGAAAGGACAAACAGTCCCGTAGTGAGTTAAAGGCTCGTGAGCCCGAGTCTCCTCTGCACCGCGCTGGCAGCTCCTGAGAGTCCCTGCAGGTATTTTAACTGCAGGACTCCAAATGTTTTCAACATGGGAACAGCCGTGAACGGTTTCAAAATAAATAGTGAAAATTAGGGGATGCTGTGGACATACTGGGCAGAGGCAGAACGGCTACAGGAAAGCTGGGGAGGGGTTGGAGATGATCTGAGGGCTGGATATGAGGACAGGCTGGAGAAGAGAAGGCTGTGAGGAGACCTTAGAGCACCTTCCAGTACTGAAAGGGGCTCCAAGAAAGCTGGGGGTGGAGGGTGCCTCTTAATCAGGGATTGCAGGGAGAGGATGAAGGGAGAAAGCCTGGCTTGATACAAGAGGTCTGGTCAGCATATGATCACATCTCTGCAAAGTACTGCCCACCTCGTGCTTTCTGGAGCTGTTGAAAGAACGTTCCCAGAACCCCATCAAGCTTTTTCCTCCTCTTTCACCTTTTACTACTTGATTCATGCTGGGGCAGAGACATAGAAGAAAGAGTGTCATCTGAACCTCTTGGTCAGGGCCCAGAATGGAGTACTGACCTTTCACTCATGAGCTCTGTGAAAAAACCCTATGAGCACTTCACAATGCTCCTGAGGTGCTTCCCACACCCTGCTCCAGCAGAACTACTGCACAAGACAGCCCACCATTAACCAGTTCGTGGCCAGAGGCTGAAGGTGCCTCAACGTGTTGTCCAGAAGCAGCTGTTTGGTATTGTTACAGTACAACGTCCCAGCATCCATGCTCAGTGAACCTGGTACCTGCAATCAGCTGAGAGTCTGAGGATGGAGCCATTCACCTTTACACCTGGGTTTTCATCTTCAGGTTCCAATCCCTCCTGTCTTCTGGCCAGGACTGCAGATGGCTCAGGACATGGACTCAGTTACTCATGATGATTTGGGAGTTTCTCTCTTCTTCTCTCCACCAACAGGTTGCCCTGAGCTCCTCAGAGCCTTCCTGCAATGTTGAAGTCCCATCTTCTTCCCGGGTCTCCAATATGAACTCAGACAACCTTCTTCATGAGGAGTTAGCCTCTTTTGCCTGCTCCAAAGCCCATTAACCTGCTTGCTTGCCCTACAGGACCTTGCTCCCAGCCTGCTTGACATGACCTGCTTGACACCACCAGAGACCTTCCCACATGTCTGAGTCCCTGATCTGTTTTCCCAACACTTGGGCTGTTTGGAGATGGTGGGCTGATGCTGGTCCCCCCAGCACAGATCCTGGATTTTGGTGTAGGTGATCACTCCATCTAAACGTCATCCCCTTTTCTGACATGTGCAGCTTCATTCACACCAGATCAGTTGTCCTTGGAGGACCAGGGATTCTTTGAGTCTCAAGTTTTTCTCCCCATGCCATTCAAAGTCCTGAGCTTGAGTTCCTCAGTCAGACCAAACTGGACTTTTCCTACCAGCCTCCCACTGATCTGTGGTTTGGGAAAGGCCTGGCAAAGGAAAGAAGGAAAGAGTGATCCTTCAGAAATACCAGATGCCCCTCAAGGACCTCTCCCAACATCATGTCAGCTCCTCTGCCAGACACCTTGCTTGTCTGGCTGTGGTCATTCATAGAATCGTAGAATGATTTCGGTTGGAAGGAACCTGTAGTAACAGAAGGCTGATCTAAGATCTCCCTGGAGCCTTCTCTTCTCCAGGGTGAACAACCCCAACTCTATCAGTCTATTGTTGTACGGGAGGTGCTCCAGCCCTCAGATCATCTCTGTCTTCCTCTGGACTCACTGCAACAGCTCCATGTCTTTCCTGTGCTGAGGACTCGAGAATTGGATGCAGGACTCCAGGTGGGTCTCACCAGAGCAGAGCAGAGGGGCAGAATCCACTCCCTGGTCCTGCTGGTCCCACTGCTTTTATGCAGCCCAGGACACGGTTGGTTTCTGGGCCGGGAGCACATGTTGGTGGCTCCTGTTGGCTTGTGATGCTTTCTGCTGTGACCTTTTTACTCCAGCCTGGCAAAACCAGACAGCTCTGTGGCTTTTTGCCTCTTGCTGTCCTTTCTGGTTTTTTCCAGTCCCCTTCAGCATGACCTGATCCATAACAAGCTCCCACCTTGCACCAATAACGTTCAGCTCAAGGTTTTTGGAGCCATGGAGACTGGTCCCAGCACACCTCCCCTTCACCTTCCCTACCTCAGTCTTCCCTCCAGAACTTGGCTGTCCAAGCATGCCTTGCCTGAGTTTGCATTGGGATTTACTGCTCTCTCTAGCTTTGCAGTGAGAGGGGACAAGTCACCGGCCTCCCGCGTGCAGAGACATAAAAGGTTTGCCCCCAGTCTACAAACACAATGAAAAAATTGCACGTAAGGCATAAGCGACTCAGCTGGTGGGAACAGTATATTTGCAGATGGTGACAGATTTTGAAAGACAAACATGTCCTAGTTGCTCCCATAAGGATGTCTTCAGCCAAGTCTTGCAGGAACCTCAGTATCCAATGAGCAGAGCCCCCAGCCTCTGCGTGTCTTGGCAAATTCACATCCTGGGTTTGCAAAACAAGCCCAGTGACTCATCTCCAGAGCTTGCAGAGGGCTCAGCCCTGTGTTCTATCTGCAAGAAGTCCCCAAGGTTTGTAAAGAAACATTATCCAAAGAAGGGTGCTTACCTAGAGTGCTTCCAACCTGAAGTGGACTCCACCAGGGTGTAATCTGGGGATCAAGGAGTGGATTGTGGGACTGCAGAATCTTGCAGATTGAGTAAAACAGTGGCAAGCTGAGAGAGTTGGGGTTGTTCAGCCTAGAGAAGAGAAGGCTGTGGGGAGACCTTAGAGCAGCTTCCAGTGCTGAAAGGGGCTCCAGGAAAGCTAGGGAGGGGCTCTTGATCAGGGAGTGCAGGGATAGGATGAGGAGAAGGGTTTTGAGCTGAAACAGGGGAGATTGAGATGAGATTTTAGGGAGAAATGTTTATCTGTGAGGGCGAGGAGGCCCTGGCCCAGGTTGCCCAGAGCAGGGGTGGCTGCCCCATCCCTGGAGGGGTTCAAGGCCAGGCTGGATGGGGCTTGGAGCCCCCTGATCCAGTGGGACGTGTCCCTCCCTGTGTCAGGGCGTTGGAAGTGAATGGGCTTTGAGGTCCCTTCCAACCCAAACCATTCTATGATTCTATGACTTTGAAGATCAAGATGGGCTGCGAGGTTTTGTAGAGGAGCAAGTTGCCAGCAGCTGTGAGAGACGGGAAAGAGCTGTACTTAGGCAGCTGACCCCCTAATGGGGCACCAGGACACGTCAAGATCTTGGTTTCGTCAAGATCTGGACCCAGAAGTCTCCGAGTTCCCCATGACAGAGCCAGGCAGAGGTCCTGGCAAGCAGCCCTCAGCAAGGTGGGCGTCTGGAAGGGTTCAGGCACGTCTTCTTTGGCTCTTCGCCTGCCTACCATCAGAAACGCAGAAAACCAAACGTTCTCCTCGAAAACTTTTCCCTTTTAATGAGTCAGCGAAGGTGTTGGCAGGTTTTGTGACTAGCTTGCAAGCGAATGCTGGTTGATTCTTGCCCTCCTCCAGGAGGTCCGGGCTGACCTCGGGCGCTGCTTCCCCCATAAACCATCAAATCACACAGGTACTGGCCCCGTGCCTTCAGCCTGGATGCGGGCTGGAACGCTGCAGCAGAAAGCCAAGGGTTAAAAGCTCTTTCATGGTAATATTGTCCATAAACTCATGTGAGAGATGAAAGCAAGTGCCTCCAGTGACAGGAAGCTGCCTTTATCGCCCCGTGCTGATAGCGTGGCAGGAGGCAGCCACTGCCCTTTGCCAGCCTGGGAAAAGAGGGAGTTGCAGAGCTTGTGGCCCGTGGGAGGAGGATGTCCTCAGGGACTGTGCCCTGTGCTGCAGGTCTGAGGAGAACCCAGCGTACAGAGGGTGCAAGAGGTGAGCTGGAGCCACCAGCTCGTGGGAACACAGCATTGATAGCATCCTCTGTGCAGGCAGTAAGGCCACCTCTCTCTTGCTATGGTCACTTTTGGGGAGCAGAGGATTTGTGTCAGTGATGCCAGTGGGAGAAGCTGTGCCCACAAACTCTCCTCAGTTTGTCCGTTCTCCTGTCTCACCTCCACAACAAAGCACTGATGCTTTATTAGGGGAGGAGACCAGCTCCAGCTTCACGCAAAGTGTGCTGACAAGCAGCTGTGTGGAACAGGGGTTGATCATGAAGTTCCACCCCTCCATGTCCATGCTGGTCCTCTGGACCTCAGCTTCTCCTGAGAGTGCCTGGTGGAGGAGAAGTACTGGTGGTTGGTGCTGCTTTCACGCAGGAGAGAGCCCTTTCATGCTCTCCATGAGGCAGAACATGGGAAGATGCAGAATATCCCATGTCCCCATGTGAATCCCCTCCCAGCACTCCAGCACAAGGTCCTCAGGCCAGTGAGTGGGCCAGGCCAGTTCCTTGCTTGGCCAGCCATAGAATCATACAATCGTAGAATCATAGAATCACCATGAAAATGTTTGGGAGCCTCCAAGGACATCTTAGAGTGCTGGAGTGCAGCCTTGGTGCCCCTCCCAGAACTCAAATGGTTGCAGAGGAACTTTGTTTTTCTTGGGATTCGGAAACCAGACTTCCCTGTGGCCACTGTGCCCAGTAAGCCCAGCATCTGCTCTCCTCCCCAGATGTTCCCACGGTGCATCTTGCCCTGGGCTATCTCCCTGCTTCCAGCACCATCACCTGCCACCACAACCCATCCCGCCCAGCTCCTTGGCACATCCTGAATGATTAAACCCAGCTTGTGTTGCCGTCTTCCTCCCACACCCATGCCTGGGTCTACGCCTTCTGGGGCCAGTGAGGGCAGCCCAGCTCCCAGGGCTCTTGGGAAGGGTCTGTCATGGGAGATAAGGCAGCCGCATGCCACTGTGGTGGCAGGGAGGAGCCCTGCCAGACTGAGCTTTATCCCAAACCAAACAGCCTGGCCAGCCCCAGGAGTTATAAACAGATGCTGAGGCAAGGCTCTGGCTCTGGGAGGGCCTGGGAAGGGGAGAGGAGCTGGTATCTGGCTTCCTGGAGAGCCACAGTCCTGGAGAATCTGCTGAGCCTCCCACGGTAACACCACAAATAGCACCGGGAGGAAGCAGCTGCCTGGGGGCAGCTGCAGGGATGGGCACAGGGAATCATAGAATCACCAGGTTGGAAAAGACCTATCGGATCATCAAGTCCAACCATTCCTATCAAACACTAAACCATGTCCCTCAGCACCTCATCCACCTGCCCCTTAAACCCCTCCAGGGAAGGGGACTCAATCCCCTCCCTGGGCAGCCTCTGCCAGTGCCCAAGGACCCTTTCCATGAAAAATTTTTTCCTAATGTCCAGCCTGACCCTCCCCTGGTGGAGCTTGAGGCCATTCCCTCTCGTCCTGTCCCCTGTCCCTTGGGAGAAGAGCCCAGCTCCCTCCTCTCCACAACCTCCTTTCAGGGAGTTGGAGAGAGCAATGAGGTCTCCCCTCAGCCTCCTCTTCTCCAGGATAAACAACCCCAGGTGAAAAGTGATGGAATTTGGCCTTCAAGGCACTCTTTAGTCACAATATTAATTAGGCCACTGTGCTTCTCAGAAACCTCAGATAAAGCAGTCTGGAAAAGTCCGGTTCCTTACCAAGACCTTAGATTTCATCCCCTCCACTCAACAGGGTCAATATTATACTTTCCTTGTCATCAACCAGCCTCCAAGCCTAAACAAGAACTGAAATGCGAATGCAAACAACCAGTGTAGGGGGGAAACAGAAGAAGAGAGGGGAGCACAACAGCAGCTCTCTGACCATCTGTTTGGGTGACAGCCAAGGCTGTTTTGTTTCCTTCACAGGTTGTCTCCAGCCCCCCCTTCATCCAGTTCTTCAGGCTGGACTCTCCCTTTGTCCTTCCCTTCTAGTCTTGCCCAGGCAATGTGGTATCCAGAAACCACCAGACTGGTCACTCCTTGTGCTTTTCAGGGCAGGGGACTGTGTGTTTTCCATCTGCAACTGTGAGTTTTCCATCTGCATCCATGCCCACACCATTGTCTTTTGTCATACTGCCAGAACAGATCTATTCTCTGTCTTCACTCTGCCACATTACAGCTTCTCCTGCTTCCTAGGTTCTTTCCTCCGCATTACTCCACTGGGCTCATGCCATGATACCAGTAACCCAGTTGCGCTACCAGTACTAGCTGCATTACATCCGTTATATAAAGGGGGATAGCATTCATTGGAGAGCAGGTGCCAGGAAATACAAGATAAAGGCACAGAGCCTTGAGAGCAGCCACAAGCCACCATGGGCTTGACTGACCATAAAGGCAGATCAACTGAGACCCTACCTGGAGCCCTGCATCCTGTTCTGGAGTCCTCAGCACAGGAAGGACATGGAGCTGTTGGAGTGAGTCCAGAGGGGGCCATGGAGATGATCTGAGGGCTGGAGGACCTCCCGTACAAGGACAGGCTGAAAGAGTTGGCATTGTTCAGCCTGGAGAAGAGAAGGCTGTGGCAAGAACTTGGAGCCTCTTCCAGTACTGAAAGGTGCTCCAGGAAAGGTGGGGTCCTTGCTGAAGCAACTCATGTTGCCTGACACAATCATTTCAGGCTCCCTATGGATTCACTGGTCATTTCCCACATTCATCTGGACAAAAGGCAGCCTTGGAGTCCCGGTTCAGTAGGATGCGCCTACCCATTTCTGTCACCCTCTGCCAAGCTGTGCCGGGGGAGGCTCAGACACCAGGGCTGGCACCATCCCAGGTTCTCAGTGGTGGGATGTAGCTGCTGAGCCGTTCCTCCAGAGCTCTCCTGCGAGCAGACTGCGCGCTTGGCTGCAGCGGCCGACGAGAAGTCAAGCCCTAAAGTTTTAACAAGAGCACTGGGTTCCATAAGGGGAGCTTTACACCCAGCGCCGGTCAGCCAGCTCTCGCAGCTTTCCACTGCCGTCACACGCTCGCTCGGTAACTGTGCCCTGCTCTCCACAGTTCACAAAAGCGATAAATTATCAGCCAGCTCACACGCACCCGCCACAGCCCCGCGCTACAGCCTCCCGGCATTAACCCTGATTAACTCCCCCCGCTGACGGACCACCCCACAGACCTGCTCCCGGAGGTAATGGGGTGATATTTGCCAGCCCCTCACCAACAAGCATCTTTTATTTTCACATGCAAGTGAGGACTGAGGGGGCTTTCCAGCTGCACCACAGCACAAGCACCACAGACCTCTCCTGGGCAAAGAGAGTTAAAAGAGACTCCTCAGGAGCCCAGTCCCAGCCGAGCCTGTCCCAGCTTCAGCACCAGCTTTGCTCCCCACTGCCCTTGGTTAATTCAGAGGGACCAGAACAGGCTTGAGAATTGGGTCCACGAGAACTTCATGAGGTTCTAACAAGGTCTTGCACCTGGGTCAGGGCAATCCTCTATTTCAACACAGGCTGGAGGACGACATGATTGAGCACAGCCTTGAGGAGGACTTGGGGTGATGGTGGGTGAAAAGCTCAACACCAGGCAATAAGGCACATCCACAGCCCAGTAAGTCATCAGTGCCCTGGGCTGCATCCAAAGCAGCGGGACCAGTAGGACCAGGGAGGGGATTCTGCCCCTCTCTTCTGCTCTGGTGAGACCCCACCTGGAGCCCTGTGTCCAGTTCTGGAGTCCTCAGCACAGGAAGGACATGGAGCTGTTTGAGCAAGTCCAGAGGAGCACATGGAGATGATCAAAGGAAGGAGCACCTTCCATATGACAGGCTGAGGGAGTTGGGGTTGTTCAGCCTGGAGAAGAGAAGGTTCTGAGGAGACCTCAGAGCACCTTCCAGTACTGAAAGGGGCTCCAGGAAAGATGAGGGCAGACTTTTTAGCAAGGACTTTTTTGACAAGACAAGGCGTAATGGTTTTATACTAAGGGAGGGCAGATTTAGACTGGATCTTAGAAAGAAATTTTTTACAATGAGGATCATGAGGCCTTGGCCCAGGTTGCCAAGGGAGGCAGTGGATGCCCAGTCCCTCAAAACATTCAAGGCCAGGTTGGATGGGGCTTTGAGCAAATAGAATCACAGAATCATAGAATCACCAGGTTGGAAGAGACCCACTGGATCATCGAGTCCAACCATTCCTAACATGATCTGGTTGAAGATGTCCCTACTCCTGCAGAGGGATTGGATGGGATGACCTGCTAAGGTCCCTTCCAACCTGAAGCATTCTTGGATTTTTACATGTGCCAGTGAGTGTCCTGCGTACTCCAGGATCCCCAAGCTCCCCCCAACACCCTCTGTCTTCTTGGAGAAGCATCCACATCCCAGGTTAACTTTGGAGGAACCCTGAGGACCCTGAGGTCATGGTTACGAGCTGCAAGGCAGCTCACACCGTGGATGGGAGCACTGGTGGAGGTCCCTTTTCTCCCACAGGGCCCTGAGGATCCAGAGGAACCCAAGCCTGAGCAGCGAGTGTCAGTTTGTGTCCTTGGGGCTCTGGCAGGGAAGGGATCAGCTGCAGTAATTGAGGAGGAGGAATGAGAGGTATGCTCCGAAACGGCAGGCGGGGGGTGCCGGGGGCCGAGCTGGGATCAGCCCACGGTGATTTCCCAAACTCACCCTCCTTCCGAGCCCACCTTGAGCCTCCCAGACCCCAGGAAGAGCCTCCCAAGAACAAGCAGCCCTTTGAGAAACCTAACCCACTTTCCCCGACACCTCTGAACCCTGTCAGGAACATCCTTCGTCAGAAAGCTGCGAGTGCCAAGCAGTTTCCCCTCGAGGGCAAATCTCCCTCGTGCTGTCAGGAGCAAAGCCACCCGAGTTCACTTTGCTGCTCGAGGTGAATGCACGTTGTGTTTTACCGACTCATTGTGAAATTGCAGGCTGCTCCAGAGGCAAAGGAGAAGCATTTTATTGTGAGCAGAAGAATTAATCATACCTGGGGCAGTACAGATGTCAGCAAAAAAACAATGCAGCAAGGATTTCTCAGGAAGATTGCTTGACATGAATAGGAAGGGGGTTTTTGGGTCCTTTTAGATATGAATGAAAGATTCTCGATGGCTGCTGTGACCCCTGGTTTTACCCTTGCTTTCTAGATCAGAGAGAGGGACATGCGTGCCCAAACTGCAAAATCATAAGGGGAAGAAATGTTTTTCTCAAGAAATGGAAACTCCCCAAGCTAAGGCATATGCTGGAGCTCTAATTCATGACGTGTCCTGTAGGGTGTATGGGAGAGATTAAACAACACAAAGGATAAAACATTTCAAAAATGGCATTTCTCTAGGAAAACAAGAACGGGCTAGACTCCAGCCCTTCACTTGTGCAATGCTGTTGAGCTCGCAGACCCAGCATTCAGGTCCTGCTCAAAGAAATACCTCTGGCTGCTGTTTGTATGTGTGCAACATGGCATTTCATCACACCTTTTTGTTTGTTGCGGAGCAAATCCCCTAGGTAACACAGCCACCCCCTTTTCCTCCCTTGCTTTGTGCATTTTTCTCTGCCTGGGACTCGTTACCATTGTCCCAAGGCTTTCCCGTGACTTTTTCATATTTGGAGGCTACAGCAAGGAGTGGAAGAGCAGAGGAGCTCAGGCTTCTGGTTCATTGCAACCATTCCTGGTATTTTAAAAAGATATTGGTTATGGTCAGCCAAGCTCTGCTGAGGATGGGTTTATATCCTGACACTTTGAGGTCTCCTCCATCAGCCAGGTCAGTTCTTGAAGGGAGAGGAGACAATGTCAGGGCTGATTTGTAGCACTGGGGATGCAGCATCTTCATGGCAGCTCTGGGACTATTTCTTCTGGGAAAGAAGAAATGGGGATAACGGCAAGAACCAAGGTTCAAAAAACAAAGAGGAAAGTCTGAAATGTCTTGTGTGAAACCAAGCTGGGATGGTGCCAGCCCTGGTGTCTGAGCCTCCCGTGGTACAACTTGGCAGAAAGTGATATAAATGGGTACCCTGTCCTGCAAGGTTACTGAACCGGGACCCCAAGGCTACATTTGGTCCAGATGAACTTGGGAAAAGAACAGTGAACCACATGTGGAAGGTGAAGACAAAAAGGAAGAAGATGCAGACCACAGAGTGAGGCTGTATAAGGAACCAGGAGAAGGATATTTCCTTTTGTGGGGGCTATTTGGAGATAGATTCTCAAAATTTGCTATCAAAACTCTCCTCGTAGCTCAATTGAGGCTCAGATGTTCTCCAGACAGGAGTCCTCTGTCTTCCTCATCGTTTCCTCATCCCTGTCCCCACATGCACCCAGCATCAAGGCCTGCCTATGGTCTTAACACAACGTTATCCTGCACGTAGACTCGATTCCCCTCAGGGGAGGGACTGTTCACAAAGGCTTGTAGTGATAGGACTAGGGGCAATGGGTATAAACTGGAGAGGGACAGATTTAGACTGGACATAAGGAGGAATTTCTTCACCATGAGAATGGTGAGGGTCTGGAACAGGTTGCCCATCTGTGGAGGTGTTCAAGGCCAGGTTGGATGGCCCTTGGGCAGCCTGATCTAGTGGGAGGTGTCCCTGGCCATGGCAGGGGGTTGGAACTAGATGGACTTTGAGGTCCCTTCCAACCCAAACCATCCCATGATTATGTGATACTATGGCCTGGCACTACGCTCCTCAGAGAGGTGCCCTGACCAGCAGGTGAAGAGAATGAACATTGCATAGGGATGATGTAGACTTTCCTCCTCCAAGTTTTCTTACTAAGCATCACTTCTACTTTTTAGGAGGTTCTGCCTGTGCTCTTCGGGGTTGAGATAGGGGCACCCAAATCAGTCCAAGTTACCAAGGAGATATGAATGTGCAATGTCTGCTCTTTCCCCCTTTTTTATACTTATTATCTTTATTATCCAGATGACGTGGGACGTGATATAAGTTCACAGTGATGTCGCTTACCTGCACGTGCTCCCATATCCACACCGATGACATCAGTCTTGAGGTTTGCACAAGGGACCCACAACCAGGAAATGACTTCGCTTTAAACATGAGGAAAGCTTGGTGCAGCCTTTGTAGCTTCCAGTCCAACAAGCCTGTAATATTCACAGGAATGAGACTCAAATTTCTAATTATTGGCTGAGTTATTTGTAGCTTCATATATTTTAAGGCCAGAAGGGACCATCATCTAGGCTGGCCTCCTTAAATGGAAAGCTTCATAACCAAAAACCAATTCCCCACACTTCGTTACAGTAATGAGCTCAGGAACCCTGCCGTCTCGTCTCTGACTCTAACCTCTAGACCCCGCCATGCCAAACACAGCTGCTCAGAGCTGCCTCCAGCTCCAAAGGGAAGTCTAAGAGTTCCTCCTGAATAGGTAATAAATCAAACAGCAGTGTCCACAGTGATGGGCAAGGGTAACCGGCTGCACACGCTGGCTCGGTTTGCCTGATGGAGATCTTGGGTTCTGGATGCTTTGCCCAGGACCAACCACCAGCAAGGATGCGCAACCAGCCAGCAGGATGGAATGGAGGGAGTTACTCTGCACTGATATAAGTGGGTTATTTTCGGGGAGGAGAGGGAACCATAGACACTTGCATGGTCTCACACCCTGGCCAGTGCGTCTCACCCCATTCTGCTTCTGCCAGCCCTGGGCAGAGTGGTGGGATCATTTCAAGTCATGCGACGCTGGTAACCAGAGACCCAGAGGCATTGTGTGGTGGCTCTGGCAGGCTTTGTCTCTGCCCAGGCTCTTTAGATTGAAAGACTTCAGGAACAATATGACGACTGCTCTCCTCTGTGTCAGAGGCAGGTGTTGAAAAACCACCCTGTACCTCCCAGCATGGGCTGCGCTAAACTCTACCTTCTGCAGGGTGAGGGAAAGTGGCCTCCAACTGCTGCCACCAAACCCCAGGAGGGGCAACCCAGCTCTCCATGGATTCACTGGAAAAAAAACTGGCTCCAGCACAGCATAAAGAGCTCCCTGAACTAAGACATGGCCAGGACAAGGGCTGGGACCTGTCAGTGATGAGCCATCCCTCTTGCCCTGCAGCATCTCACCTAGTTACAGACTGGGACTCCTCTGGGCCACAGGTGCTCAAAGACCAGGTTGGATGTGAGAACAAGAGGGGTTCTGAAATGGGAGAAGAGGTGGTACAGGTTCTAAGGAGCTAGGGAAGGGCAGAATTTATAGACGACCTGAATCATAGAATAGTTTGCATTGGAAGGGACCTTACAGATCATCCAGTTCCAACCCCCTGCGATGGGCAGGGCCACATCCAACTATATCAGGCTGCCCAAGGCCCCATTTAACCTGGCCTTGAACACCTCCATGGATGGAGCATCCACAACTTCCCTGGGCAACCTGTGCCAGTGCCTCACCACTCGCAACATGAAGTTCCTCGTTATGTCTAGTCCCTCCCCAGCTTTCTTGTAGGCCCCCTTCAGGTATTGGAAGGTTGCTATAAGGTCTCCTCAGAGTCTTCTCTTCTTCAGGCTGAACAACCCCAACTCTCTCAGCCTGCCCTCATACAGGAGGTGCCCCAGCCTTCTGATCATCTTTCTGGCCTCCTCTGGACTTGTTCCAACAGCTTCATCTCCTTCTTATGTTGAGGATTCCAGAACTGGACACCGTACTCCAGATGAGGTCTCATAAGAGAGGAATAGAGGGGCAGAATCCCCTCCCTCGCCCTGCTGGCCACGCTTCTTTTGATGCAGCCCAGGACACAGTTGGCTTTCTGGGCTGCGAGCACACGTTGCGAGCTCATGCCAAGCTTTTCATCAATCAGCACCCTGAAGTCCTTCTTGCAGGGCTGCTCACAATCACATCATCCCTCACCCTGTATTGAAACCACAGATTGCCCCAACGCAGGTGTAGGACGTTGCACTTGGCCTTGTTGAACCTCATGAGGTTTGCACAGACCCACTTCTCCAGCCTGTTCGGGTCACTCTGGATGACATCCCATCCTTCCAGTGTGGCAACTGCACTAAGCTTGGTGTCATCATGAGCAGGACACTAACATTCTCGTTAGACTGGTGCTCACACCTTCTTCCAGGTGTCCTCTTTGACCACTACAGCAATTTGCTTTTACGGAGGCATCAGTGGCTCAAGGGAGCACCTTGAGGTCTTCTCAGTTTCCCATTCAGGGCTCTGCTTCATAGGACAAAGTAAGTGTCACTGTAGTGCCTGATGGCCACCAGAAACAACCACAGCCATGGGGAGATGTTTTGAATGGGGCACACGCAGCTTCATGAAAACTGAAGGGCACCCACCTTGTGACCAGTTCATGGAGAAAGGAGAAGCTCCAACTCCTTGGTCAGGATACTAACCGCAGTCTGTGCCTGCAATATGACTGCTGGAAGGAGGCAGGGAAGTAACAAGCCAGCAAAACCAGAGCTTTGGACACGTTCCCTAGAGGCAGCCGTAAATATTATCAGCAGAAGAGCACTCATCCCGTCAATCAGCAAGGCTTTGCCAAGCACCATGGGTACTTCCCACACACCAGCTTGGACTGTGACACCCCTATGAGTCACAGCCCCAGGGTCTACCTGGTGGGATGAGTTGGCTGCTGGTCCCATCACGCAGCACAAGTTGCTTACTTGCGTTGTCAGGGCTACCACCCATCCTTCCCTGCTGCCATGGTTTTTGTGGTGATAACAGAGGCAACTCGAGACTTCTCCTTCCTGCAGGCAAGAGGCAATTTAGTGGTGGTGGAGAAGCAGGCTCTGGCGAGAAGAAGGGTTGGGTTAGAGCTGTGACAGAGGAAGCATGGAGTTTTGGGGAGCTCTGATAACCAATGTCTTGAGCTAGACTAGGCATCACCCTGTGTGCCCTCAGAGGTGCCCATCACCTCCTTGGGTGCCAGGCACAGAGTCGTGAAATGCTAGTTCTGGTGGTGTGAAGGTGCATAGAGACCTGGTTCTTGTCCCATACCTTTTGTTGCCAGGATGAGTCAGTTCTTACCAAGGGAGCCTGAACAGGCAAACTCCCCATGCGCAGAGCAAAACCTCACCCAGGTCCTTCAGGGCTGGTGGGAACCTGCTGCCTCCTGGCCTCAGTGCTTGCTAGACAAAGTCCATCTCCTCAAGCAGAAGCCCTGAACCTTCCCCTCACAGGCTCTGTTTTCAAATTAGCTTCACCCTAATATCAGGGTAAGGTGTGGGTCAAAGTGTTCTTTTTCTTTTCATCGGGGTCTAAATTGGAGACACTCCAGGTCTGCACCACCTTGTGCTTCATGATGCTGTTGCTCCTGCCCCAGTGAGCACCCTGCACTGGGGTGAAGAGCAGAACCTGGAGAAGAAGCACGAGTCTCAAGGGGATGGAGAAACCTCCTCTAGGGTCTTGTATGGTGGCACTATTAGGGCTGCCCCGTGGTCCTGGCCCATTACTAACAGGGATATCCCCCTCAGGACCTCCCACCCCAAAGAAAAGAGGCAGCAAAGGGAGGGAGTGGGAAAGGAAAGAGCAGGAGTGGAGAAGAGCCCTGAGAGGGAGGTCAGGCAGGTTTTGGGAAGCGCTGGATTTGCACAATTCAAATGGTCTGAAAGGAGGAGTGAAAGAAGGGGGCAGGGCTGGGCAGCAGCTGCCGGTGGAGTGAATGTCCCTGCTCCCTTTCCCTTAGTTTGTCTTTGTCACCTGCCCACAATTGGCCACAATTTATTGCCCTGGGAGCCTGCAATAAGTCACTCAGCTGCCTCGGACTGCCCAGTCCCTCCGTTTTGAGAAAACAAGGCTCCTCTTTCCCATGGGTAGGCAATTAGGCAACCGTCTACCTTTTGTGTGAGCTCAGGGTGAAGGAGGAGGCTCCTTCCCCACCATCCCAGGTTCCCAGGCCAGGCAAGCCCAGCTGTCCTTGCTGCCCTGCTCATCCCACTCATGCGAGGAAGCAAAGCCTAGTTGGGACTAAGGTCTCTGCATGGGTGAGAAGCAGGTACTTTGGGTGTGGTTCACTGTACCTTGCAGCAGAAGGTCCAGCCACGCTTCATGCCAAGCAAGGTGCAGAGCTCCCTGTGTGCCTCTCTCCGCTGGTTTACGCAGCCTGTCTCATGCTTTTGGGCTCAACACTGTGGACAAGGGTCATAGAATCATAGAATCATAGAATCACCAGGTTGGAAGAGACCCACCGGATCATCGAGTCCAACCATTCCCATCAATCACTAACCCATGTCCCTCAGCACCTCGTCCACCCGTCCCTTAAACCCCTCCAGGGAAGGTGACTCAACCCCCGCCCTGGGCAGCCTCTGCCAGTGCCCAAGGACCCTTTCTGTGAAAAATTTTTTCCTAATGTCCAGCCTGAACCTCCCCTGGTGGAGCTTGAGGCCATTCCCTCTTGTCCTGTCCCCTGTCCCTTGGGAGAAGAGCTCAGCTCCCTCCTCTCCACAACCTCCTTTCAGGGAGTTGGAGAGAGCAATGAGGTCTCCCCTCAGCCTCCTCACATCCTAATGATGGAGACTTACAGACCAGCACCCTTCAGAAGCAGCCAGAGATCCGACCAACACAGGAACATGATTAAACATGACCAGGAGAAGGCTTTACCCACATCACTTCCAGCCCCCTTTGTCCAGAGAAATGGGTTCATAAGGTGATAGCAGAGGCCCATCTGAAGCTGTATGGCAGTCCAGGCAAGATGGAATTAACTCATTGCCTGACATCACTTGTGTTTAGTTTCAGCCCAAGCAGGTGCCTCCACACTCCCTTTCCAGTAAAGCCACATCAGCTTTGCCACCACACAGCTGCAGTCCTCTCTTGGGCCAGCAAAGTCCTGCTCTGAAAGATCTCAGTGTCCCCATGGCACTGCCCTGTCCCTCGGGTGGGGTGGGAGGAGATGGATCTCCACTTCCAGCAGCTGCTGGCCAGCCCAAGGCGCTGCTGATCCCAGTACCACTCTCACACTGGGAGAATGAGGTATTTTTAGGACATGAGGTATTTTCACCCCCCTTAGCTGAACACGCTCCACACAGCTCCACACCGGGGTCACATCCAGCACCAGAGTTTCAGGAGCCTCCGTACCATGGCTCCCACGTGGGCTCGCCAGCACCCAGCACCACTCGGTGGGTGTTTGTCTGTCTGCCTCTCTCCTTTGAAAGGAGTTTCCATAGGAACAGGCAGGCCAGCAGCCCACTGCAGTGTGGTTCTGGTGCATTACCCAGCGTGAAAGCACACAGCTGCACGGCATTGTCCCGCAGCTGTTCCCACATCCCCCCGGCGCTCGCTCGGCAGCACCATCGGATCATTGCAGGGCCACTCAGCCACAGGGACAGCGAGACTTTGACTGTGTCACCCAGGCTCTAAGAACCAGCTAGGGCTGGACTGCGGCTCCTCACGGTCTGTTCCTTTCTTCCACCTGCATTTCTCAATGTTTCCCAGCGATGGAATAGGTGACATTGTAGAAGCCTGTCTGCCTATGTGCTGTGTTCCCCCTCTGCTGCCCCGTCCAGGTCCCAGCCAGGGTAGGCAGAAGCCCTCATCCCTGCCATGCACATCCCCGCAAAAGAATCATAGAATCACAGGTTGGAAAAGACCCACTGGATCATCAAGTCCAACCATTCCCATCAATCACTAAACCATGTCCCTCAGTGCCTCGTCCACCCGTCCCTTAAACCCCTCCAGGGAAGGGGAATCAACCCCCTCCCTGGGCAGCCTCTGACAGTGCCCAGTGACCCTTTCCATGAAAAATTTTTTCCTAATGCCCAGCCTGAACCTCCCCTGGCGGAGCTTGAGGCCATTCCCTCTCGTCCTGTCCCCTGTCCCTTGGGAGAAGAGCCCAGCTCCCTCCTCTCCACAACCTCCTTTCAGGGAGTTGGAGAGAGCAATGAGGTCTCCCCTCAGCCTCCTCTTCTCCAGGATAAACACCCCCAGCTCTCTCAGACGCTCCTCTTGTTCTCCAGCCCCCTCACCAGCTTCGTTGCTCTTCTCTGGACTCGCCCCAGAGCCTCAACATCCTTCTTGTGGTGAGGGGCCCAGAACTGACCCCAGGATTCAAGGAGCGGTCTCACCAGTGCTGAGTACAGAGGGAAGAACCTCCCTGAAAAAAAAAAAAAGCATCCCAAACTCTTCAGGTGAGGGTTTACAGGGTGCAACCATGGATATGCTCCCAGACCACCTGCAGAGACAGGGAAATGGGTGGCCAGGACCCATCTGTGTGTGGGGGATTGGCAGCACACAGTAGCACAAGTGGCTGCACGGGGGGCCTAGAGCAGGATCTGGCTGGAGGACAGAGGCACACTGCATCTCCCAGACCGATACTGCCAGCAGAGCTGCTCTTGAGCCAAAACCTAAAGCCGCCTTCTCCAGCTGGGAGCCACGTAGCTCCCCTTCTTCCCTCCCGCCCCGTCCCCCAACACCCGGGTGCAGCTGCCTCTCCCAACACTGAAGGGCGCTCTCTGGAACCCTGGCTGGTCCAGTGCCGCTGGGAGGATGATGAAAGGGCTCAGTCGGCTCTCACACAGCCTGTGTGTGTGCCCGCACGTACACTGGCTGATGTGGGGTTGCACCTGTGGGAATGGCACAGCTAAAGAGGTCTCCAAAGGCCAGGGTTAGGTTGGAGTCTCATCCTGCCAGGAGGAAACTGCCTCAGTAGTCATCGGATATTAGAAGCAATTTCTTTACTGACGCAGTGATGAAGCCCTGGCAGAGGCTGCCCAAGGCAGTAGTAGAGTCTCCATCCCTGGAGGGGTTCAAAAATGTGTGCACCTGTGGCACTTGGGGCATGGTGGGGTTGGGCTGACGGTTGGACTGGATGAACTTAGAGGTCTTTTCTGACCTTTATGATTCTATTTCCTTCCAAATCCTGCTTTTCACTGGAAGGAAAGGCTTTTTTTCCCCACCAGATCAACCTGGTTCTCCATTTCTTCCCTCATGTCACATTCCTGTGATAATGACAGGTGCAGGGAAAGGGAAGAGACTGTGAGGGTGAGGGACCTCATTGCTCTCTACAACTCCCTGAAAGGAGGTTGTAGAGAAGAGGGAGCTGGGCTCTTCTCCCAAGTAACAGGAGACAGGACGAGAGGGAATGGCCTCAAGCTGCATCAGGGGAGGGTCAAACTGGATATCAGGAAGAAATTTTCACAGAAAGGGTCATTGGGCACTGGCAGAGGCTGCCCAGGGAGGGGGTTGAGTCCCCATCCCTGGAGGGGTTTAAAAGACAGGTGGATGAGGTGCTCAGGGGCAAGGTTTAGGCGCAGATAGGAGGGGTTGGACTCGATGATCCGGTGGGTCTTTTCCAACCTGGTGATTCTATGATTCTATGATACTCTTCCCCCTGACACACCAGAGGGAAATGTCAAAGGGCATTGGATAACATTGTGACCACTGCTGTGACTTGAACCAGAGCTCGACTTCATCTCAGTCCAAGAGATGCTGGAGCAAAATCCTTCTGGACAGCAAGGAAGGGGAAAGGTAACCTTTGATTTTACTTTATTCTAAAAGGGTGGCTGCTTTGTCTCTGTGTGTGACCACCCCACGCTTTGGGGCCAGAGCAGAGCCTCCCACTGGTGCTGGTCACATCCAGCTCGCAAGGGCAGCCTTTGGTGAACATGTCTCCATGAGACCTTTCTCTTTGTTCTTGTTGTTTTGAAATCCAAACTCTTTGCTCCAGGAAGCAGCTGGGAACAGTCACGTGGGAAAGCTCCACAGCTTGTGTGAACAAGCAGAAAGGATCCTTGCGTGGCATCACCCTGGCATGGGTACCACACAGCTTCTCTCCTGCTCTCACACCCACAGAATCAGTATCCAACAGAGGAGGTCATGCTCCTTTGCAGGAAAAGAGCTGAAGAATGGACAAGGTAGATGCTTTGCACCTTGTTCCTCAAATAAAATCCATAGAAAAACTTGTCAGAAATCATCCGGAAGGGATGCTTTTAAGGGACAGTCAGCTTTTCAACCGAATGCATTCTTCTCATTAAAACATCTGTTTTCAGAGGAAATTTTAAGCATCTCAAAAAAAAGAAAGAAAAGGCACTTGGAGGAACAGAAGCAGTGAATTCATAAAGGCCTCTGCAATATCTCCCAGCAAAGGAAAACTGCACAGACCCTGCACACCCAAAAGACCTGAAGATGTTCATCCCCCTGTGGCCGAAGGGAGTCTGTGCTCCCCAGTGGCCAGATTATCTTTTTTTTTTTTTGACAAAGAGCTCAAACATCCCATAAAAACACAAAAAAACAGATGTCCTAAATGTGCTCACATACAACTGGCCTTTGAACTGTTGTGCACCTGGTAGCATTGATGAAGATGCAACTTGGAGAGCTCAGCTCATTATTCCTGTACATGAGGTCATTCTGAAAGAAGCTTTTAAGACAGAGTAGCTTGGAAATAGGTGGTGCCAGGGGCATCCAGGAAGAGCAGCTCACTCAGTATCTGGGCTCATAAGGCCTCTTCATTCTCTAGAGCACTGGGCTCTCACATCCATCCAGAGGGACAAGGACAGGCTGGAGAGGTGGGGCTGTGCGAACCTCATGGAGTTCAACAAGGCCAAGCGCAAGGTCCTGCACCTGAGTCAGGGCAATCCCAAGCAAAATTAGAGACTGGGTGGAGAATGGACTTGAGGTGCCTGAGGAATGAGAAGCTGCCCATGAGCCTGCAACATTCACTCACAGCCCAGAAACCAACCGTGTTCTGGGCTGCATCCAGAGCAGGGGGGCCAGCAAGGACAGGGAGGGGATTCTGCCCCTCTCCTCTGCTCTGGTGAGACCCCACCTGGAGCCCTGTGTCCAGTTCTGGAGTCCTCAGCACAGGGAGGACATGGAGGTGTTGGTGCAAGTCCAGAGGAGGCCACGGAGATGATCCAAGGGCTGGAGCATCTCCTATATGAAGACAGGCTGGGAGAGTTGGGGTTGTTCATCCTGGAGAAGAGAAGGCTTCATGGAGACCTTAGAGCAGGTTCCAGTACTGAAAGGGGCTCCAGGAAAGCTGGGGAGGGGCTCTTGATCAGAGACTGCAGGGATAGGACAAGGTGTAACGGTTTTGAGCTGCAAGAGGGGAGATTGAGATGAGATCTTAGGGAGAAATGTTTTGCTGTGAGGGTGGGGAGGCCCTGGCCCAGGTTGCCCAGAGCAGGGGTGGCTGCCCCATCCCTGGAGGGGTTCAAGGCCAGGTTGGATGTGTCTTGGAGCCCCTGATCCAGTGGGAGGTGTCCCTGCCCATGGGATAGGGGTGGAATTGGATGGGCTTTGAGGTCCCTTCTGATCCCTTCTGTGATTCTATGATTCTATCCTCTGCCCCCTAATCAGAAGATCCCTGGCACTTAACTCATTAACACCGCACAAAGCTCAGCCCCAGAGCCTGCCAAGGAGCCAGGATGGAAAAGCAGGACCAGAAGGACAATCCTGGCTGAGAGCACCTGGGGCTTGGCCAGGCCCCAGAGATGCTGCTCCAGCCGACGTCCCCAGCAGCCACCCGGGCAAGGCCAGGTTGGGCGCTGTGAGATGCAGTTTGCATGGAGCTATTGTTCCATGGGAAACTGGCTGTCTTCCTGCTCTTCATCTGTCAGCAGGATTTTCAGAGAATATGCTCCCAAATATGAACTGAATGCGGCAGGCTGGGCTGGAGCCCTTTGCTAGAAAACCTGGACGTCAGAGTGTGTCCGGTTTAATCCCAGAGTCTGTGAGAATCAGTGTAAAGTAGCATATCAAGTGAACTTTTCACTCTGTGGTAGGAGGGATTACCACATCCCCTTTGTTTGTTGTGCACTGCAGAACCAAAAACACTTTAACCCTTTCTTGCAGCCCTTCGCCACTAAGTACCCATGAAAATTCCTAGGAAAACTGCAGCTGTTTTGCTCTCCACTGGGTCAGAGCTGGGGGACGGGATGGGTACTCATTTTCCACAAGCCACCACTCCTAGGGTCCCTCTCAGAAGTGGGTCATGCCCTAAAATGCATCCCCCACTATCCCTGGCCTTGCAGAACCTCCACTGGTTTGACATAAAAGTGAGTTTTGCAGCTCCATGGCAGAAGTTTCAGCCCTTTCAGCACCCACACAGCTCACTACAGCATCATCTTTTGCAGCACAGCACAGTTCCAAGGAGAAAAAAAAACACATGAGAAATTCCTGCCAAACTATTAAAGTGAGATCATTTCTATTCGGAAACGTTCCCTGCAGGGAGGCAGATCTTGATGTGAAGCAAATCAGAAAAGATCTTTTGCTTCAAAATGGTTGGGCTTGATGATCTTAGAGGTCTTTTCCAACCTTAACGATTCTGTGATTCTATGATAATGAATGAAAATGTAAATTCTGGTCTCTGAAAAGTGTATTTCTGATACATCCCTGGTTTCAGTCCTCCTCCCTTCTTTCTTGGGTATTTTCCGTTTAAAATGTCTCAAAATTCCAGCAGTTCTGGGGAAGTCACCAGGTGAGAAGGTGCCATGGTTTTAATGTTCCTTTTCCTACTTGATAACATTCCTGCAGCTGGTGGAAGTGAAGGGGCAATAAAATGCAGAAAAGGTAGAGAAGAAAACCTCAAGGATGCGGGTCGTCTCATTGCCCTCAGTGGCAAATTGAGATAGAAGAGGGGAAGCTGAGTTTGAAACCTGACTGGACTTCCCACCTCACCCTGTAGGTTTCCACTGGCAACCGGAGGGAAAAAAAAAAATCTTGTATTTCCTGGGGACAAAAAAGCACTAAAAGAAAGTTTTCTTGGGAGTGGGGCAGGATGGACACAGACAGACACTTTCTTCTTTAGGAAGTTGGAGGCATCTCCTATGCAGCAGCTTCTCATAGAATCACAGGATCATTAAGATTCGAAAAGACTTCTAAGTTCATCCAGTCCAACCACCAGCCCACCCCCACTGTACCTGCTAAACTATGTCCCGGAGTGCCACAGCCACATGTTCTTTGAACCCCTCCAGAGATGGAGACTCCACCACTACCCTGGGCAGCCTCTGCCAGGGTTTCACCACTCTACTAGTGAAGAAATTCTAAACCTAATCCTAATCCTCCCCTGGCACAGCCTGAGGCCATTTTTTCTCATCCTATGACTTCTCAGCAATCTTGAGCTCATCGTATAGGACCCACAATGCACATTTGTTCTCCTGAGGATGCAATTTTGATTCTTTCCATCCTGCACTGTGACCACCACCTCCAATCAACCCTCACTCTATACCCAATGATGATTTGCCAGCTCACGTGGAAGTGCTAGAGGAGGATTCTGGGGGCACTTTTAGTTATTTCATATGTTTGCAGCACAAGGGCCACATCCTGAAGTTCAGGACCTTAAGAAGAGCCCTTAAAGCCCATCTAGATCCAACCCTCTGCCATAGGCAGCAACACCTCCTACTTGATGTGGTTGCTCCAAGCCCCATCCAGCCTGGCCTGGAACCTCTCCAGGGATGGGGCAGCCACCACTGCTCTGGGCAACCTGAGCCGGGGCCTCCCCACCCTCACAGCAAACAGTTCTCCCTAAGATCTCATCTCAGTCTCCCCGCTTTCAGTTTAAAACCATTCCCTCCCATCCTCTGAAGTCAACCTCCCTTGTTACCTCCCCATATCTCTGAAGTACAGTTCAAAACCCCTACAGGGCACCTGCTTCTCCACAAAGCTCATCCGGAGCTTAACAGCCTCTAATGTTGCCTTCAGACTCCCCGACTCTGCTAGGACTTTCCTAGGACCTGGAGGCCATCTGGAAGGTGCCTACATCCAGACAAGTGCCTGCAGCCAAACAGATACATGTCCTCACATCTCCTCCACCACAGCCTGGGTGCAGAGCATGTTGTCTTCAGCATATGAAGATATACGCATCGAACTGGTTCCTATAGTCACCTGCTTCTCAGCTTTTCTGAGCCCACATTAACCAGCAGGACCCGGGAGGGGATTCTACCCCTCTCCTCTGCTCTGCTGAGACCCCACTGTGTCCAGTTCTGGAGTTCTCAGCACAGGAAGGACATGGAGCTGTTGGAGTGAGTCCAGAGGAGGCCATGGGGATGATCCAAAGGCTGGAGAACCTCCCGTACGAGGCCAGGCTGAGAGAGTTGGGATTGTTCATCCTGGAGAAGAGAAGGCTGCGGGGAGACCATAAGAGCAGCTTCCAGGAATGACAGAGGCTTCCGAAAAGCTGAGGACAGACTTTTTAGCAAGGCCTGTTTTGGCAGGACAAGGAGTAATGTCTTCAAATTAAGGGAGGGCAGATTTAGATTGGATTATTAGGAAGAAATTTTTCACAATGAGGGTGGTGAGGCACTGGTCAAGGTTGCCCAAGGAGGCAGTGGAGGCTCCATCCCTGGCAACATTCAAGGCCAGGTCGGATGGAGCTGAGCAACCTGATCTGTTTAAAGATGTCCCTGCTCCTGCAGGGCGTGGACTGGATGACCTGTAAAGGTCCTTTCCAACCCAAAGCATTCTAGGATTCGATGATTCTATGATGACAGATGTGCAAGAAGCGCCTGGCCCCACAGTAACCTGGGTGGGCGCCGTGTGGGGCATCAACCCTGCCTTAGGGTGTGGGACGGGCACTGAGGAGCGAGTGTCCAAGGGGTCTGTGACGGTGTGAGCTTGTCAGGCAGGGCATGAACACGCTCGAGTAAGCTGAGCACGGGAGCACACGTGTGGGGGCAGGCAGGGAGAGGAAGAGGATGCCGCACACAGATAGCACTCGGAGACATTGTGGATTACTGCTGCTAATACCTCTGGTAAGAACAGAAGTCTGCTGGCTGGGAGCAGGAGCTGAAAGCTGAGCCCCTTGTTATGTTTCCCTGTTCCCGCCTGCACTAATCCCTTTGAGCCCCAGGAAAAAACTGCAGAGAAATCAAACGGGCTGTTCATGCCGCCCCAGCATCCCCGGGATTAATTAATTTGGGATTTGTGGGGAGTCACAAGGTCACACTCCCCCCACTGGCAGAGCGGGCTCTACAAGGCAATGGCAGGGCTGGGGCTGGTGGGGGAAATGCCCCATCATCCCACGGGCTGGAGCAGGTCCGTAAAACATTAGGAAAAAATATTTCATGGAAAGGGTCATTGGGCACTGGCAGAGGCTGCCCAGGGAGGGGACTGAGTCACCTTCCCTGGAGGGGTTTAAGGGACGGGTGGACGAGGTGCTGAGGGACATGGGTTAGTGATTGATGGGAATGGTTGGACTCGATGATCCGATGGGTCTTTTCCAACCTGGTGATTCTATGATTCTATGAAAAAGCCACTTTGGGAAGGTGCTGGGCACCGGGTACAGGGCTGATCCGGGGCGCCATGGCATGGAAAAGCACCAAGAAGGCAGAGATTGACAAGCAAGAGGCATCCCTCAGGGATCAGCCTACAGAGACAGCTACTTGGAGAGAGAATCCTGCTTGGGTTTGGCTGGGTGCTCCTTATCTCTTCGTGGCCTCCTGTTTGGGCCAGGATGAAGCAGAAGCTCACAAAAAAACAGAAACTCCAAAGAGATAGCTTCAGCGTGGGTACAATCCTCACTAACCCATGGGATGAGAGAGGTTGGAGACCAGGTCTGGGGTGAGGAAGGCTGTTTGCCCTGCTGATCCCTTCCAAGAAGAGAGTTCTGGTTGCCTTTTGAAGATAGTGTCCCGGATGCCAGTTCCCAGTTCCCACCATTAGTGGTTACTTAAATGATTCCAAAATTTGTTTTCAGGGAGCAATTTTTCTTACGATGTGGGTTTTCTTTGTGTTTGCCTAGGAAAGCTCATTCTCAAGAGAGCACGATGGTGCGGATGTATTTCAAACTCTAATAGAATATTTGTGGTCATCTGGGAATGATCTGCCCAGCATTTGCAAGCAGACTCCATTCATTCCCACCCAAAAGTATTTTGGGAACCAGGACCAGCATTAGTCCCATCTGTGTTGGGGATTATGCTTAGATCTGGATGCTTTGCAGCCTCTTAGTACCAGGAAGGCACAGAGGTATGAGCACTGAGCCCGTGGCCATGAAGAGAAAGGAAAAGAAGGTGATTTCTAGACCTGCAGGGAGAATTGAGAAACTTGGAGCCTTCATTTGGTGCCAGGATTGGAGGGATCATTAATTCAGCCCTTCAGGTGCTAACACCCAAGTGAAGAGCATAAGGGAGTATCATGAACAGGAACCAAAAGTTGTCCAGCATCTGTGCCTGGTCTTCATCCCATTGTGAAGAGCTGTTTGCTAAAGCAGCACCAACTTTGCTCCAATACTTTCCTCCTGAAGCTTTTGAGCCTTTGAAGCAAATGGGCTGCCCCAGTCAGTCACTGATGCTGCTGGGCTGAAGTGCTCTACCCAAACCTGAATTTTATCTCTCCAAATCAAAATGTCCAGCCTTGCACTCACCCATCCCCTTGGCTCCCATGTCGGTGCTTCCTTCAATCTCACCACTGCTCCAAGCCTCCATGGAGTAGCTCAAATCTCATTACTAGCCAAGCACAGACAGTCTGAGTCTGGCTGCACAAACAGGATGGGAGCTCTTTGCCTAGCTCTGAGAACTTTTGAGTCAAGGATGGCTCTGGTGACAGGGGAAAGATCTCATCAAGCAATGACACAGCAGCAGAGGAAGCCAGAAAATATCGGAATGGGTGATCTGGTGACCTGGTTGCTCGCTGCTTCTCTGGACTCAAGGCTCAGTTTCAAAGCCCTGTCAGAGCTCTGTTCTGAGTGGCCGTGGATCTGAGCTTGCTTCTTCACAAAGGTCCTGGCAGAAGGGGAGACCTGGCGATTTGACTAGTCCCTCTGCCTTGAACAGCTCAGGGGAACAGAAAGCTCAGGAGGGTGCGCAGGGCACACTCACGTTTTCGGACAGAGCTGTAGATAAAGAGCAGAGCCAGGATTAATGCAGCTGCTGCCCTCAGGCCAACTGCTCTACAAGCTCATCTGCCGGAACAGAGCAGGGGGAAACACTCGAACCTGCTCACCTTTGTCTGGCAACTGATCCAGAGGCTCATCCTTCCCCAAATACGTGATCCCCCCAGGCCTGACCTGTTTGCGTGTCTTCCCCAGAGCCTGCTTTTCAGCTGAGCGTGTCTCCGACGGCTGGTTTTGGGTGTCTGGAAGCCCTCCTGGTATGGCAGGGGCTGGGGTTGGTATTCTGACCCTGCAGTCATCTCCCTGATACTGTTATCAACCCAGCATTGCCTCGGGTTTCGCAGGGGCCAGTGCTGTCCATCAGGGTTTACTAGGGAAGCAAACATTGCTGGTGCTTGATGGTCACCCATCCTCCAGGGCATCTTCCTCACCTCCAGGGGACCTCCAGCCCTGCAGGGGCTGAGCCATTGTCACACCTGAGCTCTTCCATCACTACCCCATGTGCAAACCTTGCCCCAGCCCCATCAATGTGCAGGACCCACAAGCGGCACAGGGATGTCTCTGCATCCAGCCATGAGCAAACTGGGTCATTGAGAAAGAGATGCCACGAAAAGCCCAAAGAGCACCAGGATACAACAGCTACTGAAGAGGGAAGGGGGCACAAAAATAAAATCCAGCTCACTTATCCTGTCCCATCTCTTCACAGTGAATAAAACATGGTATGGGTCAGCACAAATCACAGAAACCGCGTCCTGGCTGCGCTTCATACAACTCCCAGATGACGGCCAATGAATGGTGGATGGATCTGTCCCCTCCATGGCTTCATCTGCTTGCTTTTGGAGCCTCCAATGCACTTCACAAACACCTCATGGAACCGAGTGCCACCATTTCACCGCACACTATAGAAAAACACTTCCTTTAGCCAGATTTAAACGTGCCAGCACCTCTCCATTGCAAAGTCAGCTTCTCCATCCATTCCTAACTCATGGAAAATCTTCCTTGCTCAGGATGTGACAAAATAGGAGCTCTTAGTGATGGAGCTTCTCAGGAGCTTTTGGATACTTACTCAAGAGCCTCTCCATGACTTACACACACTTTTCTTCCTTCAGCAAATTACACTGGAGAGACACCACCTCCACAGCAAGAAATCTTCTTAACCTTATTCCAGGCTAATACACACATGTCTGTTCATTTGGTGGTTTATTATAGTATTGATCATAGTGCAGAAGTCAGAGTCATTGACCTTTCCTTTCCTGGGTTGTTCTTTCAAACATTGAAGTCATATTTATTGGCTTCCAGGCATCTGAGGTACAAATTTATAGAGCAGGGCCCGCAAAGCATCAGATGGTGAGTGCAGAAAGCCCTGGCGACTGTTTCTGTCCAGTTTATCACTTTGGTTTTCATCTTTCCAGCTCAATTCCTTGACACCTGGCAGTTTCTCAGCTCTTTTTTTCCTGAGAAGGAATGCTGCAGACTCCAGAAATAATGCTGCAGATTCCAGAGGCAGGCAGGGGTTTCCCACACAGCTCTGCTCTCTTCCATCAGTGGCTATAGGACATCTCCCTTCCCAGTCTGTAGGAGTTGTGCATCACTTCTCAGATGCCTAATACCCACCTCCTTGGGGAGGAAGCCCCAGCTCCTCCTTGGACCTGCTCTGGGACCAGGTGGCAGGGACTGAGGATGACAGCCCAGGTCCCTGCCCAGTCTCAGGGAGCAGGAGAAACCCAAGCAAAGAAAAAAAGGTATCTTCAGGGTGCAGATCTCAGCATTTCCCCTGGAGTGGCTGCAGAGCCACTGTGTGCATTGTGTCCATACATCCTCCTTACCTCATCCATTTTCACATCTTTGCTGGCTGCAATATTTTGGGGTTGCAAGGCAAGAGCCCACCTGTGCCCATCCGACCCCGCAGATAGGTCTGCGTGTGCAAGGTGGATATGTGACCCCTTGTGTATAGATTTTGTACCTCTCACTGATCCAAGCAGGGAGTTACCCAGGTAAAGCCCCCACTCACATCTCCCCATGGCTCTCACCGGAGCAGAAGCAAGTTTCTCCCATGCCAGGACCAGCATTAGCCTGCAGAAAGCCCTTCCTCTTCTTCTCCACCGGCAGAGGTTTCGCATTGGCCCACCAGCTCCCTGTGAGTAGGGCAGGTGAAGCCAAATACTTTTGCTAATCCCAGCTCCGAAGAGCTGCTCTCAGGTTACAGACGATGTGAATAGGATCTATGTTCCAGGGTGATCAGACTTCCTGGAATTTCTGCAGGACCAGTTATCTGTTCCTGTAACCATCTGCAGCTGAATGTGTTGGGATGGCCCAAGTCCAAAATGCCCCCATCTCTTCGGAGCCCGATCTAATGTCTTTGGGAAAAGCACGGCTGGCAGCAGGAAAACCACCCTGCAGCTTCACACATGGGTCTCCCTTATTGAATGGCCCACAGCACCTCGGAAACATGATCTCTGCAGCCTTCAACAGCCCAGACAAGGAGAGACAAAGAGCCAAAGAGCCCCTCGGCCACCGGACGTGCCGAATGTGACTCCCTAACTTAGATCCAACCACAACCTGACACTGCCCTTGCAGATTCATTCAGGGTTGACTCAGCTCCCCAGCATCACCAACAGCTTGCAGCACTCTTGAAAGGTCCCCATGCTCTCCCTCTCACTGGAGGAGTTTCTTGGATGAGAAGGAATCCTCACGTTGCAGCCTGCTCCTCTCCGAGTAGGTCTGATGCCTCTTTTTAGATGTCATAAGGTCCCCAAGGCTGAGTGGATGTTGTCTCTTGCTCAGGGGCAAAGCGAACTACAGTGAGCAAACAGCTCCGGTCATGCAAATCCAGGCATTGAATCTCCCTCCATACCCACTGCAGAAGATGCTTCAGTGCAGAGCACGGAGCTTTCTCCCCATCACACGCCCATGTTCGCTTTCTGGGAAGAGTGGGAGCCTTGAGGCCTGCAGACATCACTTGCAGGACACAGGGACCACTCAGGCTGGCACGTGCACTAGTGCAGTGGGCAGCTGATTGCAATCTGGGAAGGTGCTGCCTCTCCTTTCTGCCACCACTCGCTTCCATGAGGGGCCCAGTGCTAATTAGAACCATGGAATGGTTTGAGTTGGAAGGGACATCAAAGCCCATCCAGTTCCAACCCCTGCCATGGGCCGGGACACCTCCCATTGGATCAGGGGCTCCAAGCCCCATCCAACCTGGCCTTGAACCCCTCCAGGGATGGGGCAGCCACCACTGCTCTGGGCAACCTGGGCCAGGGCCTCCCCACCCTCACAGCAAAACATTTCTCCCTAAGATCTCATATCAATCTCCCCTCTTGCAGCTGAAAACCATTCCCCCTCATCCTATCCCTGCAATCCTTGATCAAGAGCCCCTCCCCAGCTCTCCTGGAGCCTCTTTAAGTCTTGGAAGCTGCTCTAAGGTCTCCTCACATCTTTCTCTTCTCCAGGCTGAACAACCCCAACTCTCTCAGCCTGTCCTGGCACAGGAGGTGCTCCAGCCTTTGAATCATCTCTGTGGCCTCCTCTGGACTCACTCCAACAGCTCCATGTCCTTCATGTGCTGAGAACTCCAGAACTGGATGCAGGGCTCCAGGTGGGTCTCACCAGAGCAGAACAGAGGGGCAGGATCCCCTCCCTGGCCCTGCTGGTCCCACTGCTTTGGGTGCAGATACTTCATTAGTAAGTCCTATTATTTCATCCTCTGCCCTGCTCAAAGTTTTGTAGTAACCTGCCTGATAGGGTCTTTGCTTGCCTATCAAAATGCCGCTCCTCTTTCCAGCCTGAGATACCACAGGCAGGAAGAGCTTTCAGGGAATGATGGAGTAGATATATATCCTCTTCACAGCATTTCCCACCATCCTGCAGCTCTGAAGCTGTGCTTCTCCAGCCTTTGCAGTCAACATATGCATTGTGATATGCATCCCCAGGGACACCTCTAGGTTTCCACAGCTTTAGTAGCTGCCTGACAGCGCACCACCAGCCTGTCCTCTCATGGCTAATGCTGCCCAGGGCTTCACATGCTAATGGACAACAATGAACCAGGTAAAAAATAGCAGAGAGCATCGCTTTGATCTGCGCTTCCTGCTCCTCAGCAAAGCACGTTCCTTACCAGGCTTTGCAGAGAAGAAAATACTTCTGAGTGGGAAAAGCTGTGTCTGGCAAGAGCAGCCTCAGCAGCGTGTGCCTGATACATCACAGCATCTTCAACCAGATCACATCATCCATAGCGCTGTCTGCTGCTCCTGGGATAAAATTCCATGGAAGGACCTGGAAACAGCTCATCCAGAGCATCCCAAGCTGAGAAGGGGAATCCAGCCACACTCCCAGCAAGCCCAAATCCTGGTGCCACTCCAGATCCTTCACTGGGGGAAGATGGGTAGAGGAGTCAGGGCATCCGAGCGGGGTTTCTAGGAGAGCTCCATCCTCGCCGCTGCAATCTGGCTCCTGGAGAGCAGGCTGTGTCCTGAGGAATGTGGCTCTTGAACTGAACTCCAAAGGCTTTTGCAAGCCTTTCAATCCCAAACACAGAAGCTGAAAAGGGGCGAGTGCCCCCGCGGAGGAGAGCACGGTGGGGTGGGATTAGAGCTGGCCCAAACGCCCTGCTCTCAGCAGCGGTGTCTGAGCAGCACGGGGAGAGGTCAGGATTAGGGGAAATCCTTTCAGACCAAAGGGGAGTTAAGCAGCTCTCTCCTTGCACGCACAGAGGGGGCACCCCCAAAGCTGTCCCCTGCAAAAGACCATGCTAGGGGCAGGAGGCAAGGGGCAGCCTTTGTCCCTTTGATTGAAAGCAGAGGGCAATTAGGTGATGGACTTAGAGCCCAGGGAGCACCACTCCCTGCCTCCGCAGTCATCTCTCCCTCTTTCTCTGCTTTCTTTCATCCTCTACCCCAGCTCCTAAATCCACCAGCCCTAGGCCTTTAATTGAATTAGCCCAGCACCTTTCACTGGGAACAAGATAAGGCGATTTCAATACAGTGTGATTGCTTTTTGCAGCCCCAGATGGGTTTGACAGTGACCACAGGGCTGAGTCCATCACAGGATGATTTATCCTTGGTGCTTCTTATACCTGAAGAACTGCAGGTGTTCTTACCAACCCAGCCTGCAGTCACAACCTGTGTGGGAAGAGAAAACCCTATTTCTGGACTTTGTGAGAAGTCAGAGCTTGAAAATAGGAATCCAAAGGGACAACCCAGACCCTCCAGTCTCTGCAACTCTGATGTTTGCAACACTGAACTCTACAGGTCTTTTGGACACCGCTTTGGAGACAACAGTAACCCCTTAATCTCCAGAGGTACGACTTGGCCAGGCCAGCTCAGAAGCTAAGGAAGCCCTCAGAGGTTCACAGCCTCCTCCATCCTTTTCCACTCCTGCGCTGGTTTCCCCACCCCTATGGAGATGCAGGCACCAACCACTGCCAGGTCTTCCCCACTCACCCAACTCCCTTTATTCCCATTTTGATGCATTCACATAAGATGTTCTGAAAGTGCCTCTGTTTACACCCATCTCTTGCCCTCCTAGGAGGAACTGTCCTGAGCAAATAGAGATGGATTTCAAGCCAGCCAGACCCACACATCAACATCATGCAAGACTTCTCTCCTTCTACTGGCTGGTGATTTCAGGCTATGTTAGAGAGGCATTGAGCTAGGTGCGTTAGCAATCCCCATGGGGACAGCTGGTGAGGAGGAGGGCTGACAACTAGGCTGTCTGGATGGGTTTGCAGGAAGATCTGGGCTGCTCCAAGCCCATCCACTCAAAGACAAGCCTGAGGAGACAGCCTCTAAATCACAACCTCCCTACTCTGACTGAAGGGCTGCCCACAGGGGATTTATGCTGCAGCTTTCCCAGAGGAAGAATGGGATCATCAAACCAACCTTATGCTGCCTCCTCCTCCTTGTTCCTTGCCTGGATGCATTTCATAACAAAGACACCACAACTCAGGATGGATGCGAGGTTCTCAGACTACGCGAGTAGCCTTGCTCTCCTGAGGTCCTGATCTCTGCTCTGATCTGGTGAAAGACAGGAGACATCCCACTGTCTGGGATGTCTCTGTAACTTTTCCCAGTCCTCACTGCATAAAAGATATCCAGACCTCATTTTCCCATGTCCTACAAGTGCACTTACAGCCAATGCAGGGTAAGAACCTTGACCTTCCAACTCAGGATATTCCATGATTCTATGATTCTTTTGTAGAAGAGCACAAAACGGGACAGAGGATCCCAGCTTGTCCTCCTCAGCATCCTGTTGCCTGACGTTAATCCACCCCAGGTGCCAGGATCTGTATCTGCCTCAAACCTAATGGATTTCCCATCAGCCTCTCAAACATGTTGAGGTTCCTCTAAGCAACAGTTCTGACCTTCAACATGTTGACCATTTCCCTTAAACTTGCTGAGGTTGCATTCCCTCCTCTCACTTAGGTCACAGCAACCCAGGGTGCCTTCATTGTGCCCTCCTAGACTGAAAAACAAGAGTGTTTCCAAAGCAAAAAGGCCAGTGATGTTGAAGGGGCAGTGCTGGTCAGTGTGTTGCCTAGCCAAGCTTTTGGAGAGCAGGGACTAACCACAGTGAGACCAGCCTGCCCTCCACCAGCAGAAACCACAGGCTGGAACTTTCACCAAGAGGGAAGTCCGCAAGCCCCTAAAAGGCTGCTGCAAAGAAAATAAATCCTCCCGAGGTTACAAATTGCAGCGAGTGATATGGGAGGATGACAAACTGTAGGAAACCTTTAGCAGTAGGCTTGGAGCAGAAGGACAGGATCTTGCTGGGTGATCTGTCAGATCATGGTGACCTTCTCAGCAGGAGATCTGAATCACAGAATCATAGAATCTAAGAATCTTAGAATCATAGAATCTTAGAATCTTAGAATCATAGGACAATGCACTTCTTGACAGGTCTCAGCATGGCTTCATCTCTGAGTTGCCGAGGTTGTCCAAGGAGTCCAATATCGTAATGGAAAGAATCTCCTGGAGGAGAGAGGCTGAGCAGAAAAGGACAGAGACTGCTGAAGGAGGATGAGGTGTTGCAGGGAGGAAGAGCCTGCAAGGTGCAACGGGGGATGCCAGTGGGGAATCCAGGCTCTTCCCCACCAGCCTGGACAACCACAGGACACCTCTGCCTTCCCACAGATGCTTGGGACAGGGTGATATGAGGCACTGAAACTCTACCATGCCAGAATATCATGCAGGGAGTGACCCCAGGGCTGGCCAGGGCTACAACTCCGCAAATAACCTCTGAAACCAAGGAGGCAGCCAAAATGTGTCGCGTAATCACAGATAAACACATAATCTACTCAGGTTACACTGGAGGGAAACCACAAACCACGAGTAGGCAGGAGAGGAGGGAAACAATAAGCCACAGGGAGAAAGGAAAATCCACCAGGAGAGATGAAAGCAAGTCAGTAAATCACAAGGGCGACTGCTGCTCTTCTCCTGACCCTCCCCTTGTCTGCCCTGCCTGGGAAATCTCATCCTCACAAATCTTGCAAGGAGGAGCTTGGAAACTGGGAGTAGAAGGCTCAGGCAGGAGCCCCACCAAGAGTTCGCATCCCTGTCAGGCATCTCTCTCTGCAAAGGTGCATGGAGAAGTGCATGGAGATTTACTGCTGGTCTAAGCACCCCAGGCAACAGGGATGGTGGCCAATCTCTGCATCCCAGCAGCAAACTCTGCACATCCCTCCAGCTCCAAGAAACCAAAGGTCTTGGAAATGATGGAAATAGCCATACTGGTGGAGAGGATCAAGTCCTACTGCAAAGCCCAGTCCCCACAGAAGGGACCCAGGGAGGATGCCATGAGCTGGGCTGAATGGAGACAACGTTCATCTAGGGGAAACTTTTCAGAGAGTGTTTGTTGACCTGAAGATGTGCAGATGGTCGGGAGCAAGAAAACTGCAGGCATTTCCTCCTTTCCTGCCAGCACCTCCTGACCAGCCCCGCACTGAGCAGATTCTCAGATGAGTGCAGGCGCAGGAATGCAGTGGGAGTAGAGGCTCCTTTGAACATCCCGGCCACGGCACGGCCGGTGGGAACGCGTAGCCAAAGAGGCCAAGCTGGGAGATAGCCACTGCTGTGAGATCTGCCGTGAAATCTGTTCCCGGGAACGTTCTGCCAGCCAGACAGGGTTTTCTCAGCAGGAGTAAACATCCTCCAAAACAACAGAAGATTTTGCTTTGCTTTTGGAGGCATGGAAGTAAACACAATCCAAAGAAAATCCTCACCCTTTGCACTCCTGCTCCAGACCTCCAAGGCCTGGGTGAGTTTCTGCAGGTCCTTGTAGGGTTGGAATTGGGCATTGCTCATTGGAGAAGAGAGCTCTTTCCAAAAAAGACAAGCATGTGGCACAAAACACCCCACCAGCACTGTTGCCATCCCCTTGGTTTTGGATTCCCTCAGCTCTTTCCACGGTGCAGAGGTCTCCGTGCTGCTTACACATTGTATTACCCTGACAGTGAGACCCACCACAGCTCACCCTTCTCCAGTCCCTGGCAATGTTACCAAAACACAGATGAGTTGAAGGGTCAGGATTGGACTTTTAAGAACCCACCTGAGACTAAAACCATGGGAATTTCCTGGCTTTTCCGTGCCTGACCAGGTGTCCCCCATCCAGCTGCATCACAGGCACCAGAGCAGGGGCGATGGTGCTGATGACAAAGCATCCTCTCACCCTGGAAAGCTAAGCAGTGTCTGTCCCTCTCCATGCCAGTGTGGACAGCCTTTCCCTTTAAACACTACATCCCAGGTGCTCCAGATGAAGCCAGGACATTCCCTATGCCAGGGGAATGGGTGGTCTGTGTGGGAGCAAGTGATGCTCTTCTGGGATCCAGCACCAGACCCAGTTCCCCTTCCGTAGTAACAGGTACACAGCAAACCAGAGTATACAAAATATTCCCCAGCCATCAGCCAAACATCCTTCCCACTAAACGCGTGACCTCTCTGCATTACCAGCTTTCTGTAGAGACCACACATAATGCCCGTGGATAAATCTCCCCTCTCCGGTTTCCGTTTCCATGAGGCCAAACTGCTGGCTCACACCTTCCTCCGCTCTTCACGGGGCATCATGCCCCGAGCGAGAAAAGCCACCTGCTGCTTCGCTTCCCTCCCAAGACACCCAGAGAGACCCCAGCCCCCTGGGTCACCCTGCACCCTAGGCAAAGCCTAAGAACCTCCACCAGCCCAGGATGAAGGATACGGCGATCACGGCACAGGGAGGATGCTGGGGAGGGCAGAGGCACTTCTTGCCTGCCCGTAGAGGAGACAGAAAAAGCTCAGTTTTCCCCAGCATGGCCATAAGGGAGGACTCCTCACCCTTTTCCCAAAGGCTTATTTGAATTCTAGCCCACAAGTAGCCATCCGTGAGGCAGGAGATCAGACCACACAGCCAGGACCACCCCAGGTGGGTTTAAACCCTGTGAGACGTGGATGCCAATTGGTGAGAAAAGAGGGTGCAGAAGGATGTCAGATGGGGTGGGTGAAGCTGGGAAGATAACTGGGGGTAGGGGAAGAGTTGTGTGTATGGAATGGGACCCCTGAGCTGGAAGGAAGAGATAGTTGATGTGAGTATGGGCAAAGGACCAGAGATGGCTGACAGGTTCCCTGTGCAAACATGATGGGAACTGGTGGCAGAGGGGATGGGAGGGTGCCTGTGGCTGGAAGCAGGGCTTTCACATCTCCAGTTCACAGAAGAGCAGGCAGCCCCTGACCTCACAAGCAGCGGTGCAAGATGACACTGGAACATCTCCTGAATCATAGAATCACCAGGTTGGAAAAGACCCATCAGATCATCGAGTCCAACCATTCCCATCAATCACTAAACCATGTTCCTCAGCACCTCATCCACCCGTCCCTTAAACACCTCCAGGGAAGGTGACTCAACCAGCTCCCAATGAATGAATGAAGGTCACAAGGCCAGGGAGAGACCAGCTTCCTTTATTCATCACTGGTCTTAGCTGAACTGCTCAGAAATCTGTGCAACACACCTTCAAATAACCAGGCGGAGCATCTTTGCAGCCTAAATCCTGCCTAGAGGGGCTGCAGAGACCATGAGTCAGCTCTGTATTAATAGCTGGGCAGAAGCCAGGCAGGTGTCAGGGGCTAACAAGGGCACGACAGACATCGCGCTTCCCTGGCCTGAGAAGTGATTATTCCTCCGAGGAGCGAGTATTCCCCACCTCCCTCCTTCCTGAGGGGCTGCATGGGGCTTGCTGTCCCTACCCAGCTCCCATCTGCTGTGCTGGAAGGATACGACTTTCCACCAGGTAGGACCCAGTACCACTGGCAGCATCCTAGGCAGTGGAGCAGTTCAGAAAATCGTGGGATGGTTTGGGTTGGAAGGGACCTCAGAGCCCATCTCTTTCCAACACCTCCCACTAGATCAGGCTGCTGCTCAAGGCCCTAGTTTAGGGTTGGATGCAGAGCCTGGTCCCCAAACAAAGCCCAGGGCTGGGGATATCCCTGAATGCACATCCCTCAGCCTGCTTCATCCATCCCGTGGCTGGATGCATCCCTCAGATGCTCCCGGCACGCTGTCCTGGAGGACTGGGAAAGCCTCAGCTCACACATGCCGCCCAGAGCAGACTTCCAGCTCACTTCCACCTGTTTCCGATAAGCTCGCTAATCCATCCCCATAATGATTCTTTATTAATGGATGCTGCTATCTTCATTACATGCCTTAATTAGTGTTTTGTGAGCAAATTCAAGGGGATAAGAAGCGTGTCACATTTTCCAGTGGGGGGGGTTGCACGCAGCTACCAAAATAACTTTGTCTGTGAAGCTGGAGTTCCTGTTTCACCCTGAGCTGTCGTCATGAGAGCCGTTTCTGCCTAATCCGGCAGGCAGGCTGGGCGAGCTGAGCTGCTGCCCACTGCCCAGCTCCCCTCCCTCCCTCCCTGGCTGGGCTCGCTGAGCTCCCTCGAGCCAAGATGAATTTCAGTCATGCACAGGCTTGAAGAGAGATGTGTCTCTGGGAATCAAAAAATCAGGAGGCTGAGGGGAGATCTCACCGCTGTCTACAACTGCCTGGCAGGAGGTTGTGGTGAGGTGGGTGCTGGGCTTTTCTCCCAAGTGGCAGGCGATAGGATGCAAGGGCTTGGCCTCAAGTTGCACCTGGGGAGGTTTAGATTGGACATTAGGAAAAATATATTCACCAAAAGGGCTATCAGGCACAGTCAGAGGCTGCGCAGGGAGGTGGTGGAGCCACCATCCCTGGAAGGCTTTAAAAGACGGGTGTGTGAGATGCTTGGGGATCTGGTTGAGTAGTGGACAGGTACTCAATGATCTCAAAGGTCTTTTCCGACCTAAGGATTCTATGATTCTATGATCCTATGAGGATGTTCCTTAAGATACCCTCAACGTCCTTAAGGAAATGGTAAAATCCCATCCCAGCAGGGGCAGCACCAGTCGTTACCAGCCTTCTTGGGCAGAGGAAGACTGGCAGGAGCCGGTCCCATACAGGCAGCGACACTGGGATGGGAGGTGGCACAGCCAGCTCTCCGCTTCACCCAAGAAGGAACAACACCAAAGCAGTTTGCTAATGTGACCAGCACCTCTCCTGCCCTGGGAAGGAGGTGTCCTCACTGGCACAGGCTGTTCTGTACCTAGCACCCTCCTGAAACCAGCATAGTCCCTGGCACCCATGGGTGCTTTAGGATCAGACCCTGCACTTCGTGTAAGTGAGACCACAAACAGGGACACAGCAGAGGTGCCCCAGTCACCAGGATCCCTTCCCTGGGGCCGACCACCATCCCACCATCACTACACAGTAGGTCTGGAGACCTACGGCTTCACATGGCACTGATCCACATCTTCAGATCTTCTTGATCCTGATCCCACAAGTGCATCAACACCAGGTCTTGGTGTCAGAAATTTCCTAAAATCTAATTCTGTCTTTTAAAAAAAAAAATAAAATGTGTTGCTTACTATAGAATCACAGAATCATGGAATGGTTTGGGTTGGAATCATAGAATCATAGAACCACCAGGTTGGAAGAGACCCACCGGATCATCGAGTCCAACCATTCCTATCAAACACTAAACCATGTCCCTCAGCACCTCGTCCACCCGTCCCTTAAACCCCTCCAGGGAAGGTGACTCAACCCCCTCCCTGGGCAGCCTCTGCCAGGGACCAATGACCCTTTCTGTGAAATTTTTTTTCCTAATGTTCAGCCTAACATGTTTGTAGTAGCAGCACAAGGCTGCTCCTGCTCTGTGTCTGATCTCAGGGTCCTTATGCTAGAACAAGGGAGAGGATCTCAGCATTTGGGAAAGCTCTCCCACATGAAGCAAGCAGGTCTACCAGGTCCCAGCCTTACCAGGAGGCTCAGAACAGCTCATGCCTCATGTACCATGGTCCTTCACCTCTGCATTAACCCCTTGACATCCCTGCCAACACACTTCGGTTCCCATTAGGGCTTTGCCCACTTTCCCCCAGCGTGAAGTGAACCAAAACTTGCCCCTTCGTCATGGCTCTGCGGAGAATTTAATTCCAAGGTTCAAAGCTTCCCCATCCTTTCCCAGATAAAAGGGGATGAGCTGGTTAATAAAAGCCGGAGAAGAAAGCAGGACAGAAGGGCTGCGCCTATAGAGCACAACCCAGCAGGAGAGAAGCAGCTTTTCTCTGCGCAAGCCTTTCCCCAGTTAATAATTACAAGCCAGGCCCGCCAGTTCCAACCCACTGCTCCTCAAGAAAAGGCAATTAATTTAAGACTAATAGGATTTTAAATTCAAAACAATCCCAAGTGGGTTTGTATGGCGGGTTGTGAATGCGCCGGAGAACCAGCCAGCAGCAGGCGGGGTGGAGGCTGGATTTGGCAGAGCGGCTGGAGGAATTAAGGGAGAGGAGATGAAATCTCGTCTCCTGCAGGCGCTGAGCCGGTGGTGGCAGCTCCTCATTCACCAGGCAGCTCGGCGGGGGGCTCTCCTCAATGGGAAGACGGTGAGGAAGTGTTTCATTGAGCTCACGCCAGCAGCAGCAGCTGGACACAAAGAGGAGCCGCTGGCCCATGCCAAGCCCAGACCACCTCTGATGCTGGGGCCAAGGGACTCCAAGACCCATCCCCACCAGAGACAGCTCTGTGCTCCCCAGGGACCATTCCCATCCCCTGGCTCATCAATACAGGTCCTCTGTGAGGTGTAAGGATGCTCCAGCCACCCTATCTCCAACTTAGCATGGAGCCTTGGGATCCTAGGAAGGTCAAGATGGGTCCTGGGGTCTCCAGGGACCTGCAGCTCAGCCCAGGTGCTCTCTATCCCCACAGGGACCTCACATCTGGGTTTCCACCTCCCATCTCCAATGGGCTGGTACAAAATTACCTCCCAGTCCCTGGAGGACTCTCCAGCAGCACCCAGCCAGGCTGAGTTCAGAAAAAGGGAGTGATGCCAGCTCATGTCCTAGGAAAAGGCTGTGAGAGCAGGGGACTCAGCTGGAGATGTTGGCTTGGCCTCACAAGGGGGCTTAGATATTTCAAGACACCCAAATACCATCATGAAACTTCTGGAGCAATTCCTTGCTGTGTCTGCAGGAACCCCCGGGATGCAGGGATTATCCTGGGCACCTTCAGTGCCATCAGCCACCATGCAAGCATCTGCCTCTCACAGCACATGTGCAAGGGAAAGGGAAGTGACATTTAGGAGCACAAAGATCTTCCACAGTACATGAAGAACGTTCCATGAAGGTCCCCAGGAAAGTCAAAGGGATTGGTACTAAGCCCTTTCAAGATCCCAGGGAGCTCAGCCTGTTAAATAAGGACTGTTAGTGCCCTTCACCAGCCTCAGTCCCTCTGGGCTCTGGAGAACCCCTTGCATTGAACCACAGCCACCCTGTCCCATGCCAGGTCCTTGAGGAATTGCTGTCCAGAGAAAGGGCTAAGGTCACATCTAGCACAGAGTATCCATCTCAAGGCAAGACAGATAGAAGAGACGGCCCTTGGCCAGGGAAGAAGGTGATGAAGAAGACCTTCCCACCACCAAACTGATTCTCTGCCAGACTTTCCACACTCAGAGTCACCGAGTCTGTTCTGAACCAGGGTCACACAGTGCACTCCTCCCAGCCTTATTTTGAGAGATCATTTTTACCAGATTTCCCACTTTCTCTTGCAAAACAAACCCCAAACACCAGCCTGGGGGACAACTCCAGCCTCAGCTATGAGAGTTGGCAGAAGTGGGAAGCACTCAATGCTGAGTCTTTCATTGTGGGAATCATGGAGCAACCTACATGATTGGTAGAGTTTACACAGGCAAACTTATGGACCTGGCCACGGGCTGGGGGAAAGCTCCTGAGAAACATCGTTGTCACCAGCCACAGGAAAAACACAACCTATAGTGCTGCCCTCATAGACCAAGCAGGGGACTGATCCCATGGGAATGAGATGAAAAGCCAAGGAGGTTCATTCAGGCTCTTCCAGTTGTCACCATCAAATGAGTTCCAGCTGGACACACTCAGCAGGGAGATACAGGTAGGGAGAAATGTGAGACCCCAAATACGCAAGACTGACTGTGAAGGGGGGAAGATGAAAGTGAGCTGCTACGTTGCCCCACTGCAAAAAGTTCCTTGTCCTTGTGAAGCTGGAAATCCTTTTCCAGCTCTCAGGAAAGTAAGACAGCAGATGAGGAGGAACAGCGGAGAGGGAATGGAGGGAGATGCCAATGGCCTGAGAAAACAGTCATTGCAAAGTCTTCCCAAAATATTGCAGTGTCCTCTCATGTGAGAGTGGGAGGAGAAAAATCCAGTGGCTTGCAAGATGGTCAAGAAGTTCTAGAGAAATGGCCAAGTTGTTCTAGCACAGGAAGGAAAATCAAGTCTTTCTTTGCTGGAGGTCCTGGTAAGGAGGGAGTGGAGCATCATTCTATTAGCCCAACACCAACAGCCAGACAAAGGGCCTCAAGCTCTGCCAGGGGAGGTTTAGCCTGAACATTAGGAAAAAATTTTTCATGGAGAGGGTCATTGGGCACTGGAACAGGCTGCCCAGGGAGGGGGTTGAGTCCCCTTCCCTGGAGGGGTTTAAGGGACGGGTGGACGAGGCGCTGAGGGACATGTTTTAGTGATTGATGGGAATGGTTGGACTCGATCCGATGGGTCTTTTCCAACCTGGTGATTCTATGATTCTATGGTTTAACTGGATATCAACAGGACAACCACCAGAAGCTTTGTCCCACTTTGGACACCACAGTGAGCTAGACAGCACCAAGCTAGACCCTGCCAAGCAGGGTCTTGTGCAGCTCAAACCATGATGTGCAGAGGGTGAGGATCCTGTACAAGAATGGGACAGGACCCAGAGGAAACAGATGCAATGTTTATTGGGGCAGGAGGAGGACCACGCAGGCCAAGGCGTTGTTAGAAAGCGTGACCCAGCAGAGCACAGCCACTCCACAGAGCAGAAACTCTTCCTAGCTGGGGCTTATGCCACCATAGGGAAAACTAAAAGCTAGCAAGAAAGGCCAAAAGAAAACCCATGGTTATTCCAAGAGGAAAAGCAGCAAGAGACTCGTGGCTGGTAGAGGAGAAGCCCGTCGGGATGTGGTGCTGAGTATGGGATCAGCCCTGCTGAGGAGAAGCCCATTCTCCTGGGTCAATAACATTGATTGGCTCGGGATACTCAGAGGACCAGTGACAAATGCTGGCCACCAGCCATTCAAATAAACAGTAGGCAGCCAGTTGGCCAGTGGCCACTCAAATAACCAGCCCCAAGCTAAAAAAATACAGTAAGCTAGTAAATTTAGTAACCTAAAGAGAAACATTCCTCTACCAACCAGCATGCAAATAAGCCAGAAGGGGATATAGAGCTGACACGGTCCCCTGTTTGGCTTTTGATATTCCGTGGCCCCTGGCCAACTGGCTGCCAGTTGGTTATTTGCATTGGAACAGGAAACAAATTTTTCTCCTATTTATACTGCTTACCTCAGGAATAAACTAATTACTGTTATAAAATCCCATTCCCACAGTGTCCAGCACACATCTGTAACCCCTGGAAGGGACAAACGCACACAACTTGCCAGCTGGACTGTCCCATCTAAATGGCTAAATCCCAACTTGCCTTTTCACTGGTTCTCCCCACTGGATGATGAAGCAAAGCCTCCGCTGCAAATACCTCGCTGCGTCAGCTGTTTACCTTGCTCGTAAACACATTGCTGAGACAAAATGCTCTTCCAAATCTACATGGCAAGATAGCCTGAGGATGGGGAAGAGGAGCAGGGAGCAATCTGCTGGTGTTTGGTTCCTGTGGCCAAGGACAAGGCCAGATGGTTGCTTCAAGTGTCTGGTCTGTGGGGCAGCTGGGATGGAGATGGTCCAGCCAAGCCAAAGCCTGGACGTGCCACTAGATGGAGTTCAACAGTGAAACGTCCCTGCATTCCTGTCCATCTTCATGGATGGTCTCCAGTGGAGATGTTCTCTGGCTGCGCTGGGAGAAGAGGAATTCTGAGGTCCCATGGTGGCCAATGCCTTTCCTACCATGGAAATCCTACCCAGTTCCTTCCTACCACCTCAAACACAAGAGGATGCTCCAACAACAACCACTGCATGAAGGGACCCAACAGCTCTGGCCATGCCCAGAAGCCCCAGTTGGGGTGGGCGAAGCAATGTCCAGCAGTACAGCAAGAGAACAGGTTTCCAAGGACACTGCTGCCTGGCCAACTCTCAGCACACATTTTTCAGGATTTGCTGTTTCCTTCAAGACTCATCTGCTGGAGTCAGGGGATTAGTGAAGAAAGGCTTTATTCTTCCTCTTTACCCCTGTCTGTAAAGACTTTCTTAGACCACACTGCTTGCAGATGGCATCTCAGCAGCACGCAGAGTGGATCCTTCACTTTCATTTTTAAAGCCAGACTTGTCACTTGCCAGGTCCTGACCCACAAATGCTTTGCAAGCGCATGTTGGAACCTCTTCCCTCACTGCAAACTCCCTGCTGCCCTTGGCTTCATCCCTACGTGGCTTCTGCTGCCCCTGGCAGTGGGTAGATGTTTGAGGGACATGGTTTAGTGTTTGATGAGAATGGTTGGACTCGATGATCTGGTGGGTCTTTTCCAATCTGATGATTCTATCATTCTAAGAAACACAGATGGATACAGCATCCACAGCCACTGCTGGGATGTTGGTGAAGCAACAAAGACAATCCTGCTTCTGGGCTCACCTGGTAACCAAAACCTGGTGATTTCCTCAGAATTTGAGTACTTTGGCACTGTTTTCTTGCATGTCAGTTTGTCCCCCAGTGCGGCCAGGCAAAAGCATGTAGGTGTCTTCAAATATGGCAACACGGATGGGGGCAACCCGCATGATTTTACCTGAAATGTGCGTGGCGGCAAGTGACATGATGGCACTTTTTGTATATGTGTGTGTGAGGGTGGAGTAGTCCCTTCGGATCTTTATAAAAAGGTTTCTGTTCATACATCATGGAGATGCCAGGAGGCACCATGCCAGGAGACATCACACTGTCAGGCCAAGGAGCCTTTTCACATCAAATCAAACACTTTCTGAATGCATCCAACTTCTCTTTCTGCTTCCAGGTGTGGGGGTTCAGGCTGTTTTCCACCCTTCCTCCCTCCTGGAGTGTTTGTCTGGCTGCCTACTGTCTGCACATCCCAACCCCTAGTGTACCTGCCCTTCTGCTCCCAGTGCCCAGAGCATCAGCAGGGGGAGAACCAAAGAAACTCATCCAGCAAAAAGGGTATGAAAAAGAGTGTGATCGAGCCATAAAGTGTTCAGAGGGACAGCTCAGTCTTGGGGGCATCTGATGGCTCTGTGGAGTCACAGTGGTTGGAAGAAACAAGCACATTTCTCCTCTGCTTTGGCTAATGGCAACATGCCTGATGAACTGGGCTGGGGAGTCCACACAAGATCATCCATAGAATCATAGAAGATCATCCAGAGCCTCTCGTGATCTCAGACCCGTCATAGCAGTTTCAAAGACCACAGGCCACCTGCTCTCTGTGGATGACCTGTCTGTCCCTACTGTCCTGTCCCATAACCATTACCGTGTTCCTGGAGATGGTGGTGCTTGTGATCTGGTCCCTTGCTACTCACGATCCCAACCTCGTGTCGTACCTTCACCATACGTGTGCTGGTGCAAGGCTGCTGCCACCCAAGTGTGCGACCTCTGCCTCCAGCTCAGCCTCCCCAGCAGCAGCACCATCACCAGGCCCCATTTCCAACTCCCATTATCCACTTCATTGGCCAAGAATCCAATGCCTCCTCACACGTATCGGGAGGCAAGTCACCACCACGTGGAGCAGGCAGAGCCCAGGACAGAGAAGCACTCAGAGCGGATTAGATTTGAGATTGGGTTAATTGCGCCTTTCCATCATTTGTTTGGCTTGGGATAGGTCCAAAGCACATGAACAAAATCCCCCCAAGCACGCTACGCTGCTGACAAGCGGATATTGCATCTGGTTTGAATATGGCAAGTGGCTGCAGAGGCAGAGACAGCGTGGAGCTGCTTGAAATACACCACACGCCTCCTCATGCTCCTGCCCCAACCCTGGACCATGTGCCCTGCAGTTACGTTATGCTGCTAGACCCCACCCTGCAGCCCCAAATCTCTGCCAAACCACCTCCACACACCATCATCTCAGGCCACCACCACCCTGGCCATCGGCTGCTGCTGCCGAGTGGCTCCTAGAACTGGCCAAAAGGCAGGATTGGGAGATGGAGGAGGAGAAGCCCTTGGACAAGCACAGGGTGATGTCTGTGGAGTGGGCTTTGATGGCCAAGATGACACAGATGAAATGGTGACATTACCTGGCACTGGGAAAGGGTGGGAGAGGAGGTGCAGAGGGAAAAGAAAGCAGGACAGATGCCAAAGGCTTATTTCTCTACCCTCCCCAGAGCTCCTCATCAGCCCATGAGCTGTGGGGGATGCAGCACATAGGGCATGAAAGGATAGGGGCTGAGCTGTCCCACGGGTGCTGAGCTGACTCAGGGGGAGGTTGGAGCCAATGCCAGGACATTTTCTGCTGAGGAAAGTAACCTTTGGTCTAATCATAGAATCATAGAATCACCAGATTGGAAGAGACCCACCGGATCATCGAGTCCAACCGTTCCCATCAATCACTAAACCATGTCCCTCAGCACCTCGTCCACCCGTCCCTTAAACCCCTCCAGGGAAGGTGACTCAACCCCCTCCCTGAGCAGCCTGTTCCAGTGCCCAATGACCCTTTCTGTGAAAAATTTCTTCCTAATGTTGAGCCTGAACCTCCCCAGGTGGAGCTTGAGGCCATTCCCTCTCATCCTGTCCCCTGTCACTTGGGGCTGGCTGCAGGGCACAAGGTGCTGGGGGCAGAGGCACCAGCAGCACCAGAGAGCATGGGATGCCCCTAATTCCTCTGTGTTCACACCCTGATCTGCAGCACAGGTCAGGGACCTGCAATGTTGCAATGTTGCAGGAAGACATAGGAGCCTGAAGAGCTTATGTAGAGTCCCTCAGAGCATCTTGCCATGCTGGAGGTACAGGGAAGGATGCTCTGTGTAGGGCCTCTCTGGCCAAGGGAGACACATGACAGAGAAGGTAGGGTCTGGAACACCACTTTTCCCAGGGGGGAGCATACCCAGGAAATCAAAAAGGGGGTCTGTTGTTAAGTTGAGGCACATCAGGGGTTGGCAAAATAGCTTTTGCTCATGGATGACCCAAAAGCTCACAAATAAATGGAAAGCAAGCCCAAACCCCAGCCTCCTCCCTGCAATTTTAGGAGGATTGGAAAAGATTGGCCGACATTAAGTTCTCATTTTTGTCCATCGCACAGGGAAATGTGCCCCTGAGGTGCAGTGGTCGCTTTGTTGGTCCCCCAGCAACTCCGTGCCCTGAGGACCAGGGTGGAAGCAGAGTCCAGCCATGGAGATGGTGGATGTGCACTGGTTCCCCTCCTCAGCCTTGCTGCTGGTATGTGATCACTGAGCTCAGTTGCCTCCTGTCACCTCTCCTTACCATGAGGACCTGCAGAAATAGGAGATGGGGAAGCCAGGAGCTTTCCACCCCGGAGGCATACGATCCCCAGCCACCAGCACCCAGCAGGATGTTCACTCCAGCACCCATCACGGCACAGAGGATGGAGAACCACGTAGGACTGAATCTTCTCCTCGCAGGACAGCAGAGCCCTGCTTTGCACAGGTGTTGAGCACCCTCCATCCCCAGCAGCCCTCTGGGCTGTCACAATCACTCAGCACCTCACAGGATCTGGCCTTTTTTCCCCCTGTTCTCTTATGAAGACGTTATTTTACGGCTTGTTAATTTGTACTTTTTCGAGATTTTAACAGGGAGCAGGGGCCAGGTCCCCAAGCAGCCCATTGGCCGTGACAAATCCCATTTGGTATCATATAAATTATTGCAGATATTACGAATATTGCGTCTATTGTGTAAATACTGACTAAATGTTTGAAAAACACAAATAAATACGAGCTGAGCTGATGGCTGGAGCAGCTGCCTATGAGCCATTCTGGGCCCCTGGGGGAAAGAATCCACATTTTAAACTAATGTGTAAATATGTAACCTGCCTCCAGCCCCCGCCAGATCGGCGTGAGCAGTCCTTGGAAGCGGCCCAGTCCCTCAGCTGCATGGCTATGATTTAACAACAGCTATAAATACATCTCATCCACCGGGCAACTGCGCAAACAAGAGCTCACCTGGCAGTAATGGGGCAGTGAAGAGTCTCCCACCTGAGACGGCTGCGCATGAATGGGTGCGTGCTGGTGCGAGATGCTCAGGGCTTCCCCGTTCTTAAAGCCTCTCTTGGGTCCTGCACCTCCTCAGCCCAGACCCCAGGGTTGCATGTTGCAGCTGGGTATGAGCTGATGGACCACTAGGATCAACAAGGATGCTCTTCCAAGTGAACTTCTCTTATTGGGGCAGGTGCCCTCCCTCGCTTGCCAGCTCTTTCCCTGTCATTGCAAGAAACACAGAGAATCCTCCAAACTCTCAGTCCCTTGTCACCATCCAATGTGCAGCATGTGCCTTGCCAGAGGTGCAGAAGACATAGGACCATGCCTCTGCCTCCCAGGATCTGATGCTGGAAGGTTCCAAGTCCTCCTCAGGAGTCCAGAGTTCCCCTCATCATCTATTTCTGGCTCTGAATCGGATGAGGGACGCCTTTAACCCCTTCACCATGCAAGCCAAGGGTGCTTCAAATTGACTTCTTAGCACAGCAGATACAGTGGTCACCTACAGGGTGCAGAGAAGGGAGAGGAGACAGCCTGCACCCTTCGGTTTTGCCTTTGTTGGGTGTAGGATTATACTGATTTTTACCTAGCTTTTTTTTTTGTGATCTCATTTTTTTCCAATCAAATTTAACCCACAACCACCACTCTGTTTGGTCCAAACCCCTCTGGGTTTGCCCAGAGCCACGGAGCTCCTGCAGACGATGAGAGCTGATGGGTTCACGCAACGATGCAGGGTGGATTTACTCCTCGGCTGGTGGACGGCAGCGCGGCAAAGATGGTACCAGCTTGTGCCATGGGTCAGATCAGCTGGGATGGCAGAGGGAAGTGCCGGCAGCCACGGGTGGTGCAGGCAGGGAGTGAGAGGAGAAGTCGGGCCAGGAAGATGTGAGTCAGGGCAATAAGGTCATTGCAGAGGCTCTTCTGGGCGGATGCCTGTCCCCTGAGGCGAAATATGGGATTTAGTGCCATTTCTCTTGAGAAAGGTGGAGATCCCAGCATGGGTTCCCATTCCCAAAGCTGCAGGTATATTCAGGCATGGGGTGCTGGCTCTGAGCTTGGCTGCAGATCATAGAATCATAGAATCACCAGGTTGGAAAAGACCCATCGGATCATCAAGTCCAACCATTCCTATCAAACACTAAACCATGTCCCTCAGCACCTCGTCCACCCGTCCCTTAAACCCCTCCAGGAAAGGTGACTCAACCCCCTCCCTGGGCAGCCTGTTCCAGTGCCCAGTGGAGATGGTGGTTGTGCACAGTTTTCCCTACTGATTTTCTTAGTGGCTCTCAGGTCCTGGGGCTCAGCCTGATGAAGCATCTGCTTGTCCTTCCAGGGACCAGCATGGCCACAGACTCCTCCAAAAGCCACACCAGTGCCTCCAAGCCCCCTGCAGTTGCTGTAGGTGCCTAGATTTGCCCTAACAGGAGCAAAATCTCCTCTCAAAAACACCCTTTTGGCTTTTACACATTGCATCTCCGCGCCCTTACAGAGATCCAGGCATGGATCCTTGGCCAAATGCATCAAACAAAGCCAAGCAGGGTGAGGGAATAGGGGAAGGAGGACAACCCAGGACTGGGTCGTGCAGCAGGGCTCAGCTCTTCCGCTGTAACTACAGCTTAAAATAATAAAGTCGGTGAGATCCAGTGTTTGGCAGGGGCTGTGAAGAACGATGTTTGACTGGCCCTCAGCTCACAGGCACACCCAAATAAATAGCATTGTTTATAAGGACTGAAAATTAAAAATTAAGGGCTGTGATTTTCAAAGGTCCCTGAGGAGCCTTGACATTGAACTCCCATAAACATTAACGGTATGAAATCCCATCCTTACTTTTCTCCAGAGTGATAAAAAAAGCTATTCATTGTGCAATCAATTGCAGAAATTCATAATAAATTACACTTAAAAAAAAAAATCTTAATTTCACTGCTATGGAGGGTCTGAGCAATAAATCCAGTAAATAAAGGATGGACCACTGGAGTAGGGGAAATGACTGTGAGATCAGGCAAATGAGCAGGCACAATGGGAAGTAATTTCACTTATTATTTGTGGGGACCGCAAGCCACTGAATTCACTTCATCTGCTTTAGTTTCAATTTTAAGTCATTTCTGCCTTCAGATGAAAACAAAACTTCTGTGGCTGACATAAATATTTGAGAAAAATAAGGGGTTTTGCATGGTTTTTGATACAGTCACGAGCTGTTGACCAAATTGCATGGACCACCGCTGCTTGTAACCATCCTGTATAGAGGAAAAAGAATCCGTGAGAGATGTTGATGCAGAGACTTTGGCCTTCCACAGACATCTCTGCTGAGTTCCCGTGTATCCACATGCACTTGAAGGCAAACCTTTGCCCCTCACTTGCAGAGAATGGTTGAATTTGGTATCATAGAATCACAGAATGGTTGGGGTTGGAAGGGACCTCAAAGCCCATCCAGTTCCAACCCCCTGCCATGGACAGGGACACCTCCCACTGGATCAGGGTCCTTCAAGACCCATCCAACCTGGCCTTGAACACCTCATCTCCTTCAGGTTCCTCTGAAACCCTGCTCTACCTTCAGGTCTTCACATAGCTGTGAAGATCAAACCGAGACCAAACCAGCGGTGCTATCAGAAGTCACTGCAGCTAAGAGTCCCCAAGTAAAGGTCTCTAAGGAAAGCAAAACTGGAGGCTGCAGGTCACGACACCAGCTATGCACACACCCCAAATTAGCAATCTCTTTTTAAAGTGATGCCAGAGTAAAGGGAAAGAAAAAGCAGAAAACTCTTGAAATTTTTCCTCTTGTTTGAGTCATTTTGGGGTATTCCTCACCTCAAGCTCCACCAGGGGAGGTTTAGACTGGACATTAGGAAAAAATTTTTCATGGAAAGGGTCGTTGGTCCCTGTCAGAGGCTGCCCAGGGAGAGGGTTGAGTCCCCTTCCCTGGAGGGGTTTAAGGGACGGGTGGACGAGGTGCTGAGGGACATGGTTTAGTGATTGATGGGAATGGTTGGACTCGGTGATCCAGTGGGTCTCTTCCAACCTGGTGATTTTATGATTAAGACCATTCCACACACTGAGCAGACCCAGTGCAGAGTTTCCAGGATTTTTTAGACCTGGGAAATGCCAGCCGGCCTCTGGATTCACCTTAATGATGTGTGGGGAGAGTGAAGAGCAAGGTCCACCCCATCCCACCCCATCCCAGTTGGCTTCAACCAAAGGGTCAGCGAGTTACATGCGCTGTGGCTGGGTAGGAGTTGCCACCACAGGCAGTGAAGGTCCAGAAGGGTCAAGAGAGCAACGGTTCATGCTGGCCACTGGGCCACTGGGTCTGCCCCACAAGTCCACCCGCGTGGCCAGTGGCCACGTCCCGTTCCATGTGGCTGTGTCCCCCTCTAGTGGCGTGTCCCAGCCAGCACGCTCCTGGTCACCGCAGGGAGCCCAACACTCTCTCCCTTGATGTCCTCCCCATGGGTGGCCCTGTGCACGGACAGGCCTGTGATGCACAAAGAAGGCCTCCAAGTAAAAGTGCTCCTGTTGCCCCACATCAAGCACCAGCCTCCATCAGCCATAGAATCATAGAATCACCAGGTTGGAAATGACCCATTGGATCATCGAGTCCAACCATTCCCATCAATCACTAAACCATGTCCCTCAGCACCTCGCCCACCCGTCCCTTAAACCCCTCCAGGGAAGGGGACTCAACCCCCTCCCTGGGCAGCCTCTGACACTGCCCAATGACCTTTTCCACGAAAAATTTTTTCCTGATGTCCAGCCTGAACCTCCCCTGGTGGAGCTTGAGGCCATTCCCTCTCGTCCTGTCCCCTGTCCCTTGGGAGAAGAGCCCAGCTCCCTCCTCTCCACAATCTCCTTTCAGGGAGTTGGAGAGAGCAATGAGGTCTCCCCTCAGCCTCCTCTTCTCCAGGATAAACACCCCCAGCTCTCTCAGCCGCTCCTCTTCTTCTCCAGCCCCCTCACCAGCTTTGTTGCTCTTCTCTGGACTCGCTCCAGAGCCTCAACATCCTTCTTGTTGTGAGGGGCCCAGAACTGAACACAGGATTCAAGGAGCGGTCTCACAGAGGGCATGGCAGGCAAGGTTATCCTGTAGGGAAGAGCTGGTCCATCAAGGTGAGCAGGACGTTCCTGGTTCCCCAGAGCTCTCCAGCAGCCAGACGAGGAAAGCCTGGAGGGATAACTTGGCCAAACAGAACAATTATAGTCAGTCAAACGTACCGAGGTTTGTAACAGTTCCCCTGCCTCCTCTGTGGAGGTGGGCAGATTCGAGAGGGCTGGGAGGATTAATTGCAATTCACTTCTGGCAGCTGCTGCCTTCAGATGAAGAGATTAATTATGGCTCCCCAGGCTGCAAAGCTAGCAAGATGCCTCCTCACCACAAGTAGGATGTAGCACCCTGCATAAATGTCAGCTTGGACTTCCTCAACAGTTCTGGTTTCATGACATGGATCTGTTGGAGCGAGTCCAGAGGAGCCCACAAAATTGATACAAGGGCTGGAGCACCTCCCGTACAAGGAGAGGCTAAGGGTTGAGGTTGTTCTGCCTGGAGAACAGAAGGCTGTGGGGAGACCTTACAGCAGCTTCAAGTACTGAAAGGGGTTCTGGGATAGCTGGGGAGGGGCTTTTGATCAGGGAGTGCAGGGATGGGATGAGGGAGAATGATTATGAGCTGCAAGAGGGGAGACTGAGATGAGATCCCCATTTCTGGAAGTGTTCAAGGCCAGGTTGGATGGAGCTTTGAGCCCCCCTGACCCAGTGGGAGGTGTCCCTGCCTGTCAGGGTGTGGAACTGGATGACCTGTCAAGGTCCTTCCCAACCCAAACCATTCCATTGTTCTGTTCTATGGTTCATGTTGCCCTCAGCTATAGCATCACAACAGGACAGGATCAAAACTTGTTTCCTTTTGCTTTTATGGCTAAAGATTGTATTTAGTCCTGAAAAACACAGCAGGTGAGGCCCCCTGTCAGCTATGTGTGCACCATGGGACTTAGCTGGTCTTGCTTTCCTAAACATTTAGTGTTTGTTTTGCTGGCTGACTCTCTTAAGCAACAGTAATTGTTTCACAGCTTCGTGTTTCCATATATCCTGGCAGAGTAAGCAACACAAACTACCCTGGTTTGCTCATGAGAGCAGAACTGGGTTGAATCAGCACGGTGTTTCCTTTAGTGGAAGGGCAGACCCACCCCAAATTTTGAAACAGCTCTAAAGCAGGGGACCATAAGAGCTCTAAGAGATGATGGAACTGTCTTGGCTTCTGCTGAGTGCACAGGGATTGGGCCAGATCCTTAAAAAATGCATCTCACTACAGCATTCTTCAGTTTCGCCTGAAACTCATGACGTTCAACAAGGCCAAGTGCAAAGTCCTACCTGGGTTGAGGCAATTCTTGGTTTCAATACAGGCTGGGGATGACGTGATTTGGAGCAGCCCTGAAGATAAGAACTTGGGATGCTTATGGACAAAAAGCTGGACATGAGCCAGCAGTGTGTGCTCACAGCCCAGAAACCAAACTTTGCTGTGTCCAAAGCCCTGGCCCAAGCCCCATCCAACCTGGCCTTGAACCCCTCCAGGGATGGGGCAGCCACCACTGCTCTGGGCAACCTGGGCCAGGGCCTCCCCACCCTCACAGCAAAACATTTCTCCCTAAGATCTCATCTCAGTCTCTCCTCTTTCAGCTCAAAACTGTTCCCCCTCCTCCTGTTCCTGCACTCCCTGATCAACAGCCCCTTCCCAGCTTTCCTGGAGCCCATTTCGGTCCTGGAATCTTCTCTAAGGTCTCCCTGCAGCCTTCTCTTCTCCAGGCTGAGCAGCCCCAACTCTCTCAGCCTGTCCTTGAACAGGAGGTGCTCCAGCCCTCAGATCATCTCTGTGGCCTCCTCTGGACTCGCTCCAACAGCTCCATGTTCATCTTGTGCTGGGGACTCCGGACCTGGATGCAAGGCTCCAGGTGGGGTCTCACCAGAGCAGAGTAGGATGTACATTTATTTGTGCGAATCTTCAGAAACCACAGGCTCAGGGATTTAGTCCTAACAAACCGGCTGTGCCATCACCTGAAATCCAGTGCTAAGGCTGGGAAAAATCACTCTTCTGAGTTTATTGTCAAACATAGCTTTGAAAATACAAACTGAGTGTCTTGTGATTGAAGATCTTGGATTTTGGATGCTTCCTCTAAACACACCATGACAGCTTCTGTGGGAAAAGTGGATGTCTCTGGGGAATTAGTGGGTGCTGCCCATGTGGGAACTTAAGAGTATCCCTCAACACATTGAATGCTTGCAAACCACACCATTGCAAGAGAAGCCAAGTTTTCCACCAGCCAAATATCTCCTTTTTCACAGGGCTGTGAATGAATTGTCCCCTGGCTTGTGCTATCTGAGACTTTAGCAGGATTCCAGACTCTGGGGTTTAAAATACATCACAAATGACTTCACTGCTCACTCGTGTGCCATCTGAACCGAACAGGTTGCTGCGCTGCTGAAACAAATCTCGATCCAGGTGCCGGACAAGTGGTCATGAACGGTGGTGCACGTGCAGTGAGACGGCATCAGAGTGACAGGCAGCTCCTGCAACCTTTGCCCTACTCACCCTGCCCAGGGAGAAAACGAGATTGCAGGCTAGTTGGATACATAACACCGGGATTGACTCCTCTGCAGTGCTTATTATACCTCCAGGCATTCAGGAGCACCGAGACTTCATCCCCCATCGCGGGGGCTGGGGGAAGCCACGCTCAGCTGAGCAGGATGGGAGGGTCACAGAACTGTTTAGTTGGAAAAGACCTTTGAGTTCATCAGGTCTAACCATACCTGTCCACTACTAAACTGTCTCTGAGCACCTCATCCACCTATCTTTTAAGCTCCTCCAGGGATGGGGACTCCACCACCTTCCTGGGCAGCTTCTGCCAGTGCCTGAGAACTCTTTCAGCGAAGAAATTTTTCCCAATATCCACTCTAATCCTTCTCTGGCGCAACTTGAGGCCATTTCCTCTCTTCCTATCGCTTGTTACTTGGAAGAACAAGTGAACTTGGGATGACGGACACCAGGATTGCAAAGGGTCTTCCAGGCTGATGATGGCCAGGAAAGGACTGGGCAGGGACAAACTGACAATTCATGACTTGTGACTTTGTCTTCATGTTCAGCAGGTTGCAGATAAGCCCTACCCCCATACCATGAGGTATTACCAATGCCGAGATGCTCAGCTTAAGCAACATCCACATCTCTGTTCCTGCCTGTGACTGTTTTCAAAGGACCTTGTGGGGATGTGTCTTGCTCCAGCTCTCTTCTGGCACCTCCCAACCTGTTAGTGCCCTGGCTGATGTGGTTTTGGTCCAGCCAACTTACACCCCACCAAGCAGTGACTGTACAAAGTTGCAGGGAGGTCTTATCCCAAAGAACAGGATAGAAAAAAACAGCTTTGGTTTAGGTTTAGCTGTCTGGTTCCTTGCAGGTCCACACCACCTAACCCTCTGCACCACTGTTCCCTGGTCTCTTTTGCTTAGTACTGCAGACTTTCTGGAATGTAAACCCAGAGATGGGAAAGAACAGAAGAAGATCAAGGGAAAAAGAAATGTTGCTTGGGATAATGGGTCTAGTGATGGTGAATAGTGTCGCTGGATAAAACCCTCTGAATTTGAGGCAGCAAGTAAAGCTGCATCCTAGAGCCTGGAATGAGCCGCCAAGCTTCCTCCTGGGACAAGGGCAGACAGAGCCAAGTGGGCTTGTCTGTGCCAGTGGAGAAAAGCAGGATTAAAGTCCTCTGCCACATCTCACCCAAGGTATCTGCCTCCTCCATGCATAAATACCCCCTCTTTTCTTTGGCAAAGAGGCTGTGGAGCTCCTTGGCAAAGCCCTTTGAAGGTCGTATCAGTGAATCACAGAATCACCAGGTTGGAAAAGATCCATCAGATCATCAAGTCCAACTATTCCCATCAATCACTAAACCATGTCCCTCAGCACCTCATCCACCCGTCCCTTAAACCCCTCCAGGGAAGGGGACTCAACCCCCTCCCTGGGCAGCCTCTGCCAGGGACCAATGACCCTTTCTGTGAAAAATTTTTTCCTAATGTTCAGCCTGAACCTCCCCTGGTGGAGCTTGAGGCCATTCAAGTGAGGAAGGGTGTTTCTTCTGTCTTTGGCTCTCAGACAACTGACAGGACGCTGGCCTTGCAGCAAAGCGTGGTTATATTTGGAGGACATCAACCTGTCTTCCCTTTCCCTAAGTGGGAAATATTTTAAATGAAGACAGCATTTCCACTCCCCACCCATCTCCAGGAGGTCCCAAAGTTTGTGCTGAACCATCTCTTCTAACAGCTCTCTGTACAGTCTGCATCCACAAAGTGGAGGTGGTGGGAACTTGAGATCTGAGCAGCATCTTCTGGAGAGCTGGAGATGGGACCTTTCAGGTGCACATGGCTGTGACTTTACAGCTTCATGCTGGTGGGTGAGGATGGTGCATTGTCTCCTGGCTGGGAGGAGGATAAGTGATAGCACAAGAGGGAACGGCCTCAAGTTGGATGGTTGGACTCGATGATCCGATGGGTCTTTTCCAACCTGGTGATTCTATGAGGTTGCGCCAAGGGATGTTCGGATAAGACATCAGGAAAAATGTCTGAAAATAAACCTGAAAGGGTTCTCAGGCACTGTCAGAGGCTGCCCAGGGAAGTGGTGGAGTCACCACCCCTGGAGGCGTTTAAAAGACGGGTAGATAAGGTGCTTAGGGATCTGATTCAGTAGTGGACAGGTACGGTTGGGCTCGATGACCTCAAAGGTCTTTTCCAACCAAGCGATTCTATGATTTTAAGATGGAAGGCTGGGCTGTGAGAGACAACCAAGGGACACGGTCCTACACTCAGACCAGCTTTGAGTTCGTTGCTTTGCCAAAATGCACTCAAAAATTGAGACTGATTCCATGTTTCTCCTGACAGACGTCAGGAATGAAGCTCACACAGCGGTGTTGGGCTGTCTGCGGCTCCCCAGTTTAATTTTCTCTTATAGCAGGAAACTTCTTATTTTCAGTAATGTTCTTTTCAGAAATGACTAATTAAACAGCAGAGCAGGAAATGTCAGAGACAGTGAAATCCCCTCAGCTGCCCAGCACATTTCTACGTAAATATGGGGGTAAAATGATGAAAACAAAACCTTTTGGAGACAAAGACGAGCGAGCAATCGGGTGACGCAGCTGTGAAAAATCTATACTTTGTTATAATAAAGCAAAACCGCTGTGTTTATCCTGCGTCTTGGAGGATGTGGTGCAATTATTCCTAGGAAGGGAGGGAAGCAGTGTAGAAATCAGAATAGTCCAGATTTTTGCTAAAATATTTGTACAAATCAGGTTATTCAACTACAGCAAAGGGCTTCTGCGGGGCTGTCACTCCTGAAATTATCCTGCAGAACTGGAAGGACCGTAAACGCCTGGCGTTAATAGCTACGTACAATGCAAACCTAACCAGTGAAGCTTGAAGCGTCTGTGGCAGGGAAGGAAAGCAGTTTTATGGCTCCAAGGAGGTGTGCGGAAGACAGGACAAAAAAAGCTACCTAACACACCTGGATGAAGGCAACTGCTGGTCTTCCATCCTCTAAAAATCACTTTGTGGTCAGAGGCAAGGGGTGAATTTTCCATGGGCTGGGTTGGCGGTGAAGGCTGGAAGGAGCTGTAGCCCAGGATCAACCTTGCACCCAGCCTCCCTGGGGCATTCAAAACCTCCTTCCCTCGACTCCCACCCAGACTGTGGGCTGGGACCCAGCAGAAACCATCCCAGCAATCCAGAGAAGAATTCTGGTCGCACAGGCTAACTTTTGGGTTTGCCTCCAGCAAATGCTAAAAATGTTCCACATCACTTCAAGGTGTCGGGTTATTCAGCCGTAGGCTGGGAACAGCCCTTGGAACATCTCGGTTACACATTACCCTGAATATCTCAGCAAATTACTCGCAGCTAATTGAAATAAAGGAAATGTGGTGGCTCAGTTTACCCGACGGACTGTATATAGCAACGCAACCGCTGCGTTTTGCATTGATCATAAATCAGGATTTATTACCCCACCTGGCAAATATTGACTTCATTTTTTTTTTCTCGGTTGGTACTTCCTTCTCCTGTCAATACTGCAGTGTTCATCCCAACCAGAGTCAATAGTTTCTTATTAACATTTCAGCTCTAGAAGTGCAGGGCCTTGGAATCATCTTAGACCTTCCTCTGAATCCCAAACTTCTGGTCAGTGGTTTTCATAGAATCATGGAATGGTTTGGGTTGGAAGGCACCTCAGTTCTACATCCCTACCATGGGCAGGGACACCTCCCACTGGATCAGGGGCTCCAAGCCCCATCCAACCTGGCCTTGAACCCCTCCAGGGATGGGGCAGCCACTTTTCTGGGCACCCTAGGCCCTCACAGCAAAACATTTATCCCCAAGATCTCCCCTTTCTCAGCTCAGATCCCTTCCCCCTCATCCTATCCCTGCACTCCCTGATTAAGAGGCCCTCTTCAGATTTCCTGGAGCCTATTTCAGTCCTGGAACCTGCTCTAAGGTCTTGCCGCAGCCTTTTCTCCAGGCTGAACAACCCCAACTCTCTCAACCTGTCCTCATGGGAGGTGCTCCAGTCCTTGGATCATCTCCATGACCTCCACTGGACTCATTCCAACAGCTCCATGTCCTTCCTGTGTTGAGGACTCCAGAACTGGACACATGACTCCAGGTGGGTCTCACCGGAGCGAAGCTGAGGGGCAGAATCCCCTCCCTCATCCTGCTGGTCCCACTGCTCTGGATGCAGCCCAGGACACGGTTGGTTTCTGGGCTGCAAGCCCACTTTTCCAGCTCATGTTGGGCATCTCGCCCCCCAGCACCCCAAGTTCCTCTCCTCAGGGCTGCTCTCAATCCATTCTCCACCCAGCCTGTAATTGTGCTGGGATCTCCCCTACTTGCTTCGTTTTGCTGAATCTGAAATATTTTCCTGTGGCCACGCAGCCCCTCTGAAACCTGGTAACTGTACTGATAACAGACTCCAGGTTGATGAATTACTTTCTGTGGACCCTGCATAAGTAGGGATTTGCAGATCAGAGGTTCAATAGTTCAGATCCAAGAGATACATAGGAGACAGGCAATCAGTTAGATATGGATTCTTTTGCATATTGAATTTAGAGGAGTTCCTGGGTCTTGAGGCTGATGTGCTCCAGAAAGCCTCTTCACAAACATCACTGAGAACGGCTGAGGCAATTGCTGGCATCACCAGCTGCTGAGGTGAGCAATTTCTGTGAGTGCTTGCGTATCTTTCATAGAATCACGAAATCATGGAATGGTTTAGGTGGGAAGGGACATCAAAGCCTATCCAGTTCCATTCCCTTTGCCATGGGCTGGGACACCTCCCATTGGATCAGGTTGACCAAAGCCCCAAAGCTGGAGCCTCCCCACCCTCATAGAAAAACATTTCTCCCTAAGATCTCATCTCAATCTCCCCTCTTTCCACTGAAAACCATGTTTGGCCTGTTAAACTACATAGTTGTTTTGTTTTGGGGTTTTTTTTGATCCATGAATTCAGCTCAAAGCCAGAACATTGCATGGGTCAGGAGATGGAAAATCAGCCGCACTGGGATTTCTCCCGAGCAGAACAAAGAGATAGAGCACAAATACCACAGAGCTGGGGGAACAGGGGAAATGCAGAGGGGCTCAGACACAGGAAATTTGGGGAGGAGACGGGATCAGAGAGGCACATGTGCACCGTCTCAGGTTAGCGGGGAAGAATGAAACAGCTGGAGGAAAGAGATATTTGGGGGACAAGACATGGACTGATGGAAGAAGCCAGGATGCCTTGGAAAACGCGAAATAGCAAGTGGGAAGAAGATTAAGGTGATAAATTGTCTTGTTCGTGTATCTGGGCTTCTTGTACTCAGCAACCAGTATCAGGGAAGAGGGATGTTGAGAATACAGGAGCTCCCTAACAAAGAGGAAGATGCCCAGCCTCCAGGGAAATGTCCTGGGTCAGGACCCTCTAAGCCATAACCAAACTGGAGACTGAAGCCAAGAGGTCGACCCAGCCGAGGGTTTCTTCGGTGTCCTCTGACTTGGACCTCATTGGGTTCTTTCCCCTCATTGGCCCCTGTTCCTCCTATGGGGAGGGAGAAATAGCAGAACCCTAGGGGAGGAGGAAGGTCTTGGGGATGCTGAGGGTCTGGGTGGTGAGTTGCATGAGTCAGGAAATATTTCGGGGCACAACTGGAGGGAAAGTTGAAGGGAAGATGTTTCACCATCTCTCTGGCTTTCTACCAAACTGAGATGAGCAGCACAGAGTGGCCAGTGTGCGTGGACTCTGGGCCACTGAAAAGAGGAGAAAAACGCTCAAAAGTTTTCATTTTTACTTTTTTTTCCTTTCCCAAAGTGCATTTTTTGGTCATTTCTTCATTTTTCGTACTACTGATTTCTGTCACCTGGGGAAATTCCTAGTTTTCAAGAAAACTGGGAAGTATTTAGAGCACTGATTTCCAAAGAGTCCTTCTCCAGAAGTGCAGGAGATGAAGGCAAGAGCCTCACACTGAGTGTGAGCAGTGCCTGCAGCACACACAGCGTAACCACACTGAGTGCACAAAGGCACCTGGTTTGGGGACCTCAGTCTAGAAAGAGGCATAGAAAGATGTGGGTTGGTACGGACCTTTACAAGTCATCCAGCCCAGCCTCCCTGCAGGAGCAGGGACAGCTTTAACTAGATCAGGTATCTCCAAGCCCCATCCAACCTGGCCTTGAACACCTCCAGGGATGGGGCAGCCAGCTCCTTGGAGCCCCCTGATCCAGTGGGAGGTGTCCATGCCCATGGCGGGGGGTTGGAATTAGATGATCTTTAAGGTCCCTTCCAACTCAAACCATTCTCAAGCATGCATGAAGTGTTCTGAGACCCATTTGGAGCTAAAGCTTCCTGGTGCAGCTGGAATAGAACCGTCTCGATTTTCTAGTGTCCATCGCATTGTGTTTTGCAAACCAGGTGAGCACAGGTTACATCAGTCGCTCCCTGCACTGGACACAGTTCTTTTGTCAGAGCAGTTTTCATCTCTGCAAAGCTGCTTCTGTTTGTGAGCTGCACTCCCATACAGCACCTTCTCTGAGCCGTCACCAGTGCTGCGCCGAAATGTTTGGATAGTTTGAAATAAATTTCATCAGCAAAACCGCAGGTTTCTATAAAGGAACACAATTGTCCTGTGTTTGCTGGAGTGGAGGCTCTCGGAACAGCTTCTCCTTTCTCCAGGACAGGATTAATACATGTACTGTTGCTAAGTGTCCGGTATTTATATTCCATTAAGTTCAAAACAGACTTTATTTCTATGCAGCGTCAACCCCCGCAGCCTCAAATTCACCCGTGAGTTTTGCCTCCCTCTTTCTCACAGCTCTTCTCCCCATTGCGAGGCCGAGACCTCCAGCCAGGCTGCAGCTCAGTCCCATTTGGCAAGCGCCAGGGGCATCAGGAGGTCAAAAAGGACCTGTAGGATATCTCCCACCACCTCTATATCACTGGTCAGACCCAGAAACTGAGCAAGCATGCTACCTGCACTTATTCTTCAGCACAGTTGCTTTTGCATCACTTAAATCCCTAGATTGTGGCAACACCTTTGCAAGGTCCCTTGCAAGCTCAGTGCTTTCGCGTTGGATAGAGTTGGAAGCCCCCTCCTGCTGCCACCACTGGGACCTTTCCTGACCTGTTATACGGTGATGGTAATTTCCCTAGAGCCTTTGAATAGAGAAGCACCTGGGTGAGCCTATAAAACCCTCCTCAGATGCTTTTTCTTCCTCTTCCCATCCGCTGGAATATTTGCACATCAAAGGGAGCCTCCTCCAACAGAGTTTTGATGTTCATTAAAGCAATAATAGAAAGCGACACTCTGCAGCACTGGGGTCCTCGGTGGGATCTGAGCTCCAGGCCACACTAGGGGTGACAAGGGCTCCTCACCCCTGGCTGCTGTCCTGAGAAGGTGATAAAGGAGTGACCCCACTGTGCAGGATGCTCTGCACCAATGCGCAAAGCCAGGAGACTGGGTACCTCCTTAAATGCCCTCCTGGACCTGGACCTTCCTCTCCTGTGCTTTGAAGTCTTTACAAGAACCTGGCATCTTCTCAATACAATGCCAGCTTGCAGAAAGTACCCAGAGGTGACGCCCAAGCAGTGTTTCATGGGCATCCTTGGAAAGTCCAAGCCCCCCCTTTGCCTGGTGAGTGCCCATTTCCACGTTCTGTCTGTTCACACTCATCTCCTCCACCGCAGAGGCTGTAAAATAAACACCCCTCCTGCCCTCCGCGCTGTTATCGTCTCCGCAGACAGCTCACCCTGTGCTTCCCCGCAGGGTGACTCGCTCCAGGTGTGTCCACATCTGCCTTCCCTCCAGCACGGGGCTCCCACGCATCAGCCCATGGACACCCATGGACACACATCCCCTCAGCCTCCTCTTCTCCAGGATAAACACCCCCAGCTCTCTCAGCCGCTCCTCTTGTTCTCCAGCCCCTTCCCCAGCTTCGTTGCTCTTCTCTGGACTCGCTCCAGAGCCTCAACATCCTTCTTGTGGTGAGGGGTCCAGAACTGACCCCAGGATTCCAGGAGCGGTCTCACCAGTGCCGAGTCCAGAGGGAGAAGAACCTCCCTGGACCTGCTGATGACCTTTGATGTCCCTTCCAATCCAAATCCTTCTACGATTCCTGCTGGGTAACGGGATGTTCTCCTCTGCTCTGCTTGCTGTGCTGGGGACAGGAGCCAGAACCTGCTGCAGAAGCAGTGTCCATGCTCTACAACTCCTCATCCAAGCCAGGAGAGGTGTCAAAGCCAGCGTGTTCCAGGCAGAAGATGGGAAGCGAGGGGAGAGAGGGAGCAGAACCAGGGAGGAGCAGCTCCATGGGTGCTGGGGCTGGCTGGAAACCTCTGTGGCTGCTAGCAGGGTGACAGGAGTCAGGATGAGAGGGAATGGCCTCAAGCTCCACCAGGGGAAGTTCAGACTGGACATCAGGAACAAATTTTTCCTGGAAAGGGTCATTGGTCACTGGCAGAGGCTGCCCAGGGAGGGGGTTGAGTCCCCTTCCCTGGAGGGGTTTAAGGGACGGGTGGACGAGGTGCTGGGGGACATGGTTTAGTGATTGATGGGAATGGTTGGACTCGATGATCCGGTGGGTCTTTTCCAACCTGGTGATTCTGTGATTAGTCTGGAGCCATGTGCTGGGAGGGGACATCATAGGGCAGAGGAACATGTCGCATCACCCAGAGGACATGGGGCCTGATGAAGGGCCCTGGGCTGTCAATGTAAGGCATCTCACAGAGGTCTTCCAGCTCATGGCAAGCAACCACCTCACCATCCTACTCCAAGAAGAGCCACAACATGCCCTGAGCCCAGCAGCAGCACCACCACTGGGAACGTGGAATCATAGCATCATAGAATCATGGAACAGTTTGGGTTGAAGGGACCTCAAAAGCCCATCCAGTTCCACCCCTGCCATGGGCAGGGACACCACCCACTGGAGAAGCTGCTCAAAGCTCCATCCAACCTGGCCTTGAAGGGATCTTGGGCCACAGGTGTCCACACCAGCCGCGGAAATCCAGGTCCACCACCCCTCTGGCTTCTGTTGAACAATCTGCTGTGCTCCTTGGGAGGGAAAAACACATCTAATGCCCAAAAATCTGATATTCCCATGGCCCCACGTGGCTCTGGCCAGCTGGCCGTGGCCCTCTCACCTTGCATTCCCCTTTCAATTAGCGTTTGCCTTCCTGACGCCTTCACTCAACACCGGGAGCGATTAGAAGGCAGAGGAAGGCCCCGGCTTTGTCTCGAGCGATGAGCCAGATTAATCAGCTCCAGTTGCACTGAATTACCCAGCCGGGGCTCGCAGCAACAACCTCCGATTCACCAGCACGGCGGCCAGCATCCCGCTTTCAACCGGGATAATCGGCGCGGCCGTGAAATCCAGATGAATGAGGAGGTGAGGGTGGGCTGCCGCCTGTCAGGAGCTGCGCTAGAAGTCAAAGCCCTCGGAAATTAAATCCTCGCTTTGACAGGGAACTAATGCCAGGATTTTAAAGGCGGCGTAATACACTTAGACAGGCATGTGCGCAGCCCAGCGCGAGGTGCGTGCGTTGAATAAGGGCGTCCCGGCTACCCGGAGAGCAGGGAAATGGAGTTGTAAAGACAAAGGGAATTTTGAGTCGCTCCAAACCAGCTCGGCAAGATTTTAGCAGTGGTGGTGAGAGGTTTTAGTAATGGACCGAACGAACGACATTGGCAGGAGGAGCTTTGGTGGTGGTTGTTGGGTGCCTGGGATCTTTTGGGTCTCGCACCAAGCAGCCATCCAGCTCGTGGTGCTCCTGGCTTTGGATGGAGTCCCCGGTGCCCAGGTGGAGCGCAAGGCGGAGGAGAGGGATGCAGTGGGTGGGAGAGGAGATGAGGTCCCTGCTGCAGGGTGGGCAGCTCCTGGCATGCCCAAGAGCTGACCTTTCAGCATGAATTTGGAGGTGTAATGAAGCTTTGGTACTTGGCCAAGCATCACCTTCCACCCTCACAGCCCATCCCCGGGGCCCTGCAGCTCCTCCAGCCGAGTGGGCAACCTCATCCCTGCTGCCGGCTCCAGACGCTGCTCCCTCCCCGGAGAAACCCCCAGGTCCCTCTCCCCGTTTGCCCATTTTTCAATGTCAACATTTGCCATTTGTGGTGAATCCTCCAAAACCGGCCTGTGAGGGGTTGCTCTGGATCGAAATCGGGCGGCTGCGGGGAACCACTCTGGATCAGATGGGCAGTGGGGAATCACTCTGGATCGAAATCAGGCTGTGGGGAATCGCTCTGAATCAAAACTGGGCACTGGGAAACTGCTCCGGATCAAAATCGGGCTGTAGGGAATTGCTCCGGATCAAAATCGGGCTGTAGGGAATCGCTCTGGATCAATAGGAATGGTTGAACTCAATGATCTGGTGGGTCTTTTCCAACCTGGTGATTCTATGATTTTCCCAGCACTGTGGGAACCCCAGGCCTCATCCGGGGTGGGAAAAAGAGGGGTTGGGGGGATGCGGAGGGACCAGGGGGGCAAAGTTGGGGGTGCAGAGGAGCAGGGGGGCTGATGCAGAGGGGCCATGGGGGGCAGAGGGGTGATGCAGGGGGAGATGCAGAGGAACTGGGGTGGGGGGGTTGTAAAGGGGCTGGGGGACTGTGGAGTGTGGGGCGGGGGGCGATGCAGAGGCCAGGCCGGAGGGAAGAGGGGTGCAGAGGGGAGGGGGGGGAGTTGCAGGGAGGGTATGGGGGGTCCAGAGGGGCACGGGGTGGGCCTGGGGTTGCGGAGGGGGTGTGAAGGGTCTGGAGGGGCAGAGAGCCCGGCAGGATGCGGAGAGGATGCAGTGGGGCTGCAGGTGCAGGAGGCTCTGGGGGGGTGGTTCGGGGATGCAGGGGGTGTAGGAGGGTCGAGGGGTGCAGGGGTGTCCAGGCAGGTGGCTTGTGGATACAGGGAGTGCAAAAAAGGTGCAGGGGGCAGCTCAGGGGTGCAGGGGGTGCAGGAGGGTTCAGGCATGCAAGGGTGTCCGGGGGGCAGCTCGGGGATGCAGGGGGAGCAGGCGGGTCCGGGGATGCAGGAGGGTCCAGGGGGGTGGCTCGGGGATGCAGAAGGGTCTGAAGGTGCAGGAGTTGGGGGGGCGGCTTGGGGGTGCAGAGGGTGCAGGAGGGTCCGGGGATGCAGGGGGTGCAGGCAGGTCCAGGGATACAGGAGAGTCCAGGGGGGTGGCTCGGGGATGCAGGGGGTGCAGGACGGTCCCGGGGTTGCAGGGGTGTCCGGGGAGGCAGCTCAGGGGTGCAGGGGGTGCAGAGGTGTCGGGGGGGTGGCTCGGGGATGCAGAAGGGTCCGGGGATGAAAGAGATGCAGGGGGCGCAAGGAACGCAGGGGGCGCAGGGGGTGCAGGGGGGTCCAGGGATGCAGGGGGGTCCGGGGGTGCAGGGGATGCAGGGGATGCAAGGGGTGCAGGGGACGCAGGGAGTGGCGGGGATGCAGGGGATGCAAGGGGGCGCAGGGGATGCAGGGGGTGCAGGGGGTGTAGGGGGCGCAAGGGATGCAGGGGGCGCAGGGGATGCAGGGAATGCAGGGGGTGCAGGGGCTGCAGGGGGTGCAGGGGGGTCCAGGGATGCAGGGGGGTCCGGGGGTGCAGGGGATGCAGGGGGCGCAGGCGGGTCCAGGGATGCAGGGGGTGCAGGGGGTGCAGGGGGTGCAGGGGGGTCCAGGGATGCAGGGGGGTCCGGGGGTGCAGGGGATGCAGGGGGCGCAGGCGGGTCCAGGGATGCAGGGAGGTCCGGGGGTGCAGGGGGTGCAGGGGATGCAGGGGGCGCAGGCGGCGCAGGGGGTGCAGGGGGTGCAGGGGAGTCCGGGGGTGCAGGGGGCGCAGGGGGCGCAAGGGATGCAGGGGATGCAAGGGGGCGCAGGGGATGCAGGGGGTGCAGGCGGGTCCAGGGATGCAGGGGGGTCCGGGGGTGCAGGGGATGCAAGGGGGTGCAGGGGGTGCAGGGGATGCAGAGGGTGCAGGGGGCGCAGGGGATGCAGGGAATGCAGGGGGTGCAGGCGGGTCCAGGGATGCAGGGGGGTCCGGGGGTGCAGGGGATGCAAGGGGCGCAGGGGGCGCAGGGGATGCAGGGGGTGCAGGCGGGTCCAGGGATTCAGGAGAGTCCGGGGGTGCAGGGGATGCAGGGGGCGCAGGGGATGCAGGGGGTGCAGGGGGCGCAGGGGGCGCAGGGGATGCAGGGGGGTTCGGGGGTGCAGGGGATGCAAGCGGGTGCAGGGGGTGCAGGGGATGCAAGGGGCGCAGGGGGCGCAGGGAATGCAGGGGATGCAGGGGGTACAGGGGATGCAGGGGATGCAGGGGATGCAGGATGTTCCGCAGGTGCAGGATGCTCCGTGGGGGTGCGGGGTCGGCTCGGGGGGCGCCTCCTTTCGCATCTCCCCGTCTCCCCCGCCACCGTCCCGCCCCGGGGGTGTCCCCGTCGGGGGTCCCGCCCCCGTCCCCGCCCCTCCCCGCCCCTCCCCGCCGCCCGGTCCCGGGCTGAGCCGCCCCCGCTGACATTCGGCTGCTCGGCGGCTCGTCCAGCGGCAGCGCCCGGAGCTCCGGCCCGGAGCCGGCTGCCCCGGGCAGGGGGGGGCCGCTGCCCGGGCTGGGGGGGGGGCGCTGCCCGCCCCTCTCCCCACCGACCCTGCCCTCCAGGATGAGCCCGGAGTATTCCCTGCGCTCCCTGCTGCTCCTCATCCTCGCCACCTTCTCCGCCAACGCCAGCAACTGGCTGTGAGTAGCCGCGGGGCGAGGATAAGATGGGGGGGGACCGGGGAGGCACCCCAGCAAAGATGCTGGCGGTGCCCGGTGCGGGGCCAGGCGCCCATCCCCGTGGTTCCACGGGGATGGGCGCCTGGCCCCGCACTGGGCACCGCAGAACCCCAAATGCGCTGATCGGCTCCCCCGATCGGCCCCCAGACCCTTTTTCTCTTTTAACTGCACACACAGGGGCTGCTCATCGAGCCCCCCAACCTTTTTTCTCTTTAAAGAGCCCAGGTAGGGGCTGCTCTCCAAGCCCCTAGCCCTTTTTTCTCCTTTAACTGCCCACGCAGGGGTTGCTCACCAAGCCCCCAGCCCTTTTTCGCTTTTAGCTGCACAGGCAGGGGCTGCTCACCGACCCCTCAGCCCCTGCTTCTTTTTTAACTCCCTGGGTAGGGGCTGCTCACTGAGCCCCCAGCCCTTTTTTCTCCTTTAACTGCCCATGCAGTGGCTGCTCCCCAAGGTCCAGTCCCCTTTTTTGTCTATAAATCCTGAATCCAGGCTCGGACAGGGATCAGGACAGTGGATCAGAGCAGGGCCAAGGTGCCACACGAGGTCCGGATTCAGCAGGGCAGGCGTGCCAGCTGCAGGGATTTGGGGTGAGACACCCCCGTGCCCAGCAGGACGGGTGGTTGGGGGGCTGCTGCGCGTTGCAGAAGAACCTGGTGACATTGGGAACCTGCTGAACAAACACTGAAATCGTGTGTAAGGTAAACAGGGGTGGAAACGGTTCTGGAAAATTCGTGCGTGTTCCCCAAGGTGGTGGGGAGATGGTTGGGGTCTCTTCTAGGGAGACCCCAAACCCCAGGGTCGAGGGGACGGAGCAGGCAGCAACTTCTCAGCTAACTTTGAACGAAGGCGCCGGTTTCTCCTAATTAATCTTGTCTGGCTTGAGATGGCACTTCCCCTGCTCCCAGCGCCACTGGCTGCCGTGAGCTAATTAGTTCCCAGTGCACGCACCCAGCGGACCCGCTTTCAGGCTGGGAACGTGAGGCATCTCCATCTCACCTGCCCAGGTCTCCATCAGCCAGGGCAGGTATGTGGGGAGTCCCTGGAGCTGTCAGCGTGACAGATCCAAAGTGGCTTGTGCCTCTCCTGCCACCTGTGCCCAGGTGAGCACAATCCTAGCCACCACATGCGGAGACCTCTCTGTATCCACGCTCAGCTCCGGTCTCTCTTTGCCTTTAGTTTTGGTTTAGTGGGAGGCGGGTGGGTTCTGGAGGATGCTCCTTATGGAAAAAAAGTCAGGTCAGCGGCGTTCTCCGAGTGTCCTGCCCGTGGGAAAAGGCGCTCGGCCGCCGGTAGCTGCCGGGATGTGTTGGCACTCGGCCCTTCTCCCCTCCTCCTTCGCCAGATGGAGCGGCTTGCGTGCCACGCATCTCCGGAGAGGGGTGGGTGGATCAGAGCAGCTCTCAAGGTGGTCGCTTGAGCTGTCACGCTTCCAGTGGAAGGTATATTGGGAACTGTGGGAGTGTTGTTCCTGCAGGGAGCGTGTCCTGCTGAGAAAACCTGGTGGGATGACAGCACATCCTTGGAGAGGAGCAGCCTAGGGTGCTCTGGGATGGGCACCTCCTTGGCGAGGAGAAGCTTGGGGTGCTCTAGGATGGGCACAGCAAAGTGTCTGGCAAGGGGGGGATTTGATGAGCGAGGCCGATATGGATGCACAGAGATGAGATTCATGGTCCCTGGCACCGCGGGCAGCTGGGATGGTTATTTGGGAAGGCGACGCGGAGGGGTGGTTGGCGGCGATGGACGGGGAGGGCTGTGTGCAGCCGTCCGTGCTGGCGGAGCGAGGGGTGGGCGCGGGGGGCTTGGCCACGGGAGAGCAGAGGGCTCATTCCTGCCAACAGGGGAGGAAAAACAGACACATTTCAGTGCGCTTGAAAGGAAAGGGGGGGCCGCTATTTTTTTTTTTTTGATGTTGCAAATGTATCATGATAAAAAGGATCGTCCCACCGCACCCCGCTCGGTGGGTTTTATTCTTTGCCTTTAGGATTAAGACAATTCCCATTGTTTATCTTCTCACATCAGAAACAAAGGCTGCCGGAGGCAATAAACAGAGTTAGAAGGATCCCAGGAGTTATCAGATATTCGAGGAATGAGTGTGCCTCGTACGTCTTCCAAAGCCTCACGCGTGTGGGCTCCGGCACGCTCTGCTTTCCCCCAGCTCACGGGAGCTGAATTCTGCGCAGAGGTGTGTGCGCTGGGTGGCAGCGAAGTTTGCTTTTCCAGAAACCTGCTGGATTAGTGATTAAGCTCAGTTGTGACTTTTTTTTTTTTTTCCTTTCCCCTTAAAGCTTTTTTCGACCTGTCCGGACTCGCATTCCCCCAGCGCTGCGCAGAGACGCTGAGCTGAAGGGTTTTTTTAAGCCTGGCTTTGTGGGGAAGGGCTCGGGTTGGCCATGCAAACAGTGTCCTCTGAGCCATAGAAAAAGTCCCTCTGCCACAGCAGCCGTTGAGCTGAAAGGGACTTAGCCAAATTTTTTAATGCAATAGACCAAACTGCTTTCTCTCTGGGTAAGGTGCAAACTTCAGGTGTGTTTTCTCAGTGCCTAGGCTCTGGGAGTCACTTCTTGGCTTGCTACCTCTCCAAATCTGAAGAGATGCTCTATTCCCCCTTCTGGTGGAAGCCTCAAGGCTCTTCCTCCTGCTTTTTGAGGCTCAGAGAGCTTTAAAGCTTTTTCTCTTGCCTCTTTAAATTGTAAAATGAAATAAAGGGCTGAGGTTGGTGCCTTTTAGATCTCGCTGGGAAAGCTTCTGCTTTATCTCCGGGGTAGTCCAGGCGCATCCTTTACACAAGGGAAACTGCCAAGTCACTTTCTGAAGTGAATCCCATTTCACAGGCTCCGTTCAGCTCTTGAACCTGCACGTGCAGCGATGGGATTGAATTTGGAAGCATGTTCCAAAACCCTCCCGCTGCGGGGTTGTTTGTAGAGGGTTTCACCCAAACGAGCACCTCTCTGAAGCCGGCATGGGAGCGCCGAGCTCCGGTTTCAGTGGGATGCGGGGGGCGAGCAGTCAGTTGGTTAGTTATTCCTTTATTTATCTATTTGGGAGGGAGGGAATTCCTCCTTGAAGAGGTGAAAGTGTGCGAAGTAGGGAGTGGGTGTAAAAGCATCCTCCAACTGCTCGTGGCACTGCGGCTGCTGTGATCTGTAGCTGTTTGGGTGGTTTGAATGATAAGAATCAAATCCTTTGCCTGGAAAGTATGGGATACAGCAGGGCAGGGGTCCTCTGTGGGTGAGACCCCTGGTTATCGAGCTATCTGGGAATCGTTACAGCCTCTCTCTCTTTTCTTCAGCACAAACTGCCTCTGGAGGAGGCTCCCCGTGGATGCTGGAGAGCCTGAGATGCGGTTATGCCGCTGCAGAGCAGGGTGTGCCACCAGCAGCTTGCTCTACCCCCTATTTACAGGGGTTTAAAACTTCCATCTACACATCAGACTTGGTTTAAAGGGCCAGGAGCACAGATGGGCTTTTAAACCCTTAAAAAAATGAATTTGACCACTCTGGGAAAGCTTGAACACCTTGCAAATGTCCCAACAAGCCTGGCTAAGCAGCTAAGAAGGCTCCAGGGAGACCTTAGAGCAGCTTCCAGGACTCAAAAGGGCTCCAGAAAAGCTGTTTTCAAACCAGATTTGGTTCTTTTCAGGTGAGTCCCCCCAGCTTTGTTAGCGGGGGCAGCTCTCTTCACCCTGAGGCTGGCTTGATTGAATTTTGGATGCGATTCTATGCATTGTTGTTGCTACCTTCCTTCCCATTTTCCACCTGGCAAGGAGCTGGTCCCACGTTCTCCCAGGGATGCTGTGACTCTGCAGCAGAGCTGCTCCTGCCCAGCTCCTCTCCCTCTCTTCTATGGGTTTTGGTGTCAGGACAGCACCAAAAAGGTTCCCTGGTCACATCTGCTCTGGCGAATCGCACTGGATGTGTTTGATGGAGAATTTTCTTGCTTTGAGAGCCACTGGGTGAGTCCCTCTCCACTTTTGGGGTGCCCAGAGCATCTTCGTATTGCTGGGGGTTCCTGCCGGCTCCGTGAGGTTGGTGCACGCAGCCAGTGACACCCATTCCCTGAAGGTTTGAAGAGCTAACCCAGCAGCCGCCCTTGGAAATGTTTTTAATTGTTATTTATCCATTTATTTATAATTCCTGCCACTTTTGACAAAACCAGCTAATTTTAGCTCAGCAATGAAAACAAACTGGCTTAAAGAGCTGCATCCTGCAGAGGCAAGAGACCTCGACCGGTCTTGGCTCTGGACTTCCCACGAGCTTGGCACATCCATGAGCTCTGGTCCTGTCTGGCAAGGAGACATCAGGGCTGTGTTTGCCAGGGTGTAGGAGGGATCCGTGCTCTCTGCCCCCACAGCAGTGATGATCGTTTTTGACTTTTCCTAAAGAAGCCTCAGACGAAACTATTCCTCAATCTTTAGTAGCAAAGCCTTCTTCTAGCGGGGATGGACACGAGTGACAGAAACCCACCCCAGAGTGACAGAAACCCACCCCAGGTTCTGTAGAAGTGGATCAGGTCCAGATCTGAGCAACAGCAAGAAGCAAATGGTTTTTGCAGTGGTTTTCTGTGGCTCCGTGAGTCAGAACTGGATTTTTGCATCAAAGCAAAATGATGTTTATGTTACTCTGCTCAAAGCTGCTGTCCTTTCAGTGAATTCATCCTTGCCCGTGGAGAGAAATGCGTTAGAGAATCACAGAATGGTTTGATCACAAGGGACCTCAAAGCACATCTACTTCCAACCCCTCTGCCATGGGCTGGGACACCTCCCACTGGATCAGGGGCTCCAAGCCCCATCCAACCTGGCCTTGAACCCCTCCAGGGATGGGGCAGCCACCCCTGCTCTGGGCAACCTGGGCCAGGGCATCACAGCAAAACGTTTCTCCCTAATCTCCTCTCTTTTAGCTGAAAACCTTTCCCATCGTCCCATCCCTGATTATCTGGGCTTTCTTAAAACGATGGCACTGCTGAGCAATCCTGGGGTTTACATTTTCCAGGAAATTCTTCCCTGTTTCCTTAACAAGCCCAAGCGATGCCGGCTCTTACCGTCTTGGTGATTTGTTTCTTAAAGCTTGAAAGCCTTGTGAACCCACAAAAACCTCAATCATCCAGGGCTGCTCAAACGACAGGCTCTGGATGCCACGCGCAGGTGACCTTTGGTTGGCTCCAGCCCCAGGGTGTCTGTCTGTCTGTCCTCTGTGCCTGCGGGTGACCCCTGACAGCATCCTCCACGCTCTCCAGGAGCTGCTGCCGTGCAGCTGGGTTGGTGGTGGGCAGGATCGGGCTGGCTCAGCAGAACTGGAGCCAGTATTGTGCTTTCATGAAGTTACTTGGAAGGGACGGGGTGGGGGGAATTAATTGAGTATCTTGGCCGAGGGAGAGCAGCCTGGGGTCTTTTGCAAGTTGGGCGAGATCAAACTGATCCTGCAGGAGGCTTCTCTCACCAGGTATTTGCAAATTCTGATAGAAACTGAACACTCATCAGATTTTCTCCAACCAGCTCTAGCCTCGAGCACTGCACGAGGGAAATTCCCACAGAGCTCAGCCCCGTGGCCTGCACTTGCCTCCTCTTGCAACACAACATTGCTCTCGTGCTCAAGCCCAGGAGCAGCTTCTCTTGGGTTTGAAAGGAAGATGCAGTAGAGGATGTTTCCTATGCATCTAAAGCAGAGATCCAGAGTGGATGCTGCTCTCAGGGGCTTCCCAGCTTCCATCCTGATCTTCCCCATCATAGGGAACTGGAGCTGTTTACCCTGGAGAAGAGAAGGCTGAGGGGAGACCTCACCACTCTCCAGCTCCCAGAAAGGAGGTTGTGTTGAGGTGGGTGCTGGTCTCCTCTCCCAATTAACAAGGACGAGAGGAAAGTGCCTCAAGTTGTGCCAGGGGAGGTTGAGATTGGATATTAGGGAAAATATCCTTACTGAAAGAGTGGTGAAGCATTGAATCATAGAATCAGTCGGTTAGAAAAGACTTTGGAGATCGCTGAGTCTAACTGCACCTATCCACTACTAAACCACATCCCTGAGCGCCCCATCTACCCATCTTTTAAATGTCTTCAGGGGTGGAGGCTCAGCCACTTCCCTGGGCAGCCTCTGTCAGTGCCCGAGAACCCTTCCAGTGAAAAGGAAGCGAGCTGCCCAGGGCAGTGGGGGAGTCTCCATCCCTGGAGGGGTTAAAAAATCGTGTGGCTGTGGCACTTGTGCACGTGGTTTTGCAGGCACAGGGGAGGTGGGCTGGCAGTTGGAGTGGATGAGCTGAAAGATCTTTTCCAGCCTCACTGATTCTATAATCACAAAGTAGAGAGTTGCCTCTGGATGCTCAGGAAGCCAAGAGGCATCGCCGGCTCAGGACTGAAGAAACCAGACAGGCTCCCAGATGATGGCTTTGCCAGTCATGGTTTACACTTAGAAGGGAAGGGATGGCAGGGCATCTAATCCCAGGAGGGGAAATCTTGGTCTCTGGGAGGGACGTGTCCTGCTGCAGAGCCATCAGATGGATGAGGGCAGGGTCTCCAGCAGATCCTGGATGTGTGTGATACCTATGAGCTCGACCATCTCCTTGCCTGGACCATACCTCTCTCTGCACACATCTCTCTTTATCATAGAATCACCATGTTGGAAAAGACCCATCGGATCATCGAGTCCAACCATTCCCCTCAATCACTAAACCATGTCCCTCAGCGCCACATCCACCCGTCCCTTAAACCCCTCCACGGAAGGTGACTCAACCACATCCCTCATAGAATGGTTTGGGTTGGAAGGGACCTTAACGATCATGCGTTTCCAACCTATCCTCTATGCACTTTTGATTTTTCCATCCTAAACATGCCTTTTCTCCTTCCTCCAAGGAAACCTCTCTGCACAAGACAGTCTCAGCCTCTAGTACAACCCTGCTGATCCAGGCTGACTTTGTTTCTCCTTGAGCAGTGAGGATGTTTGCAGAGGCTGCCACTCCGAGAGGAGCAGAGCTGAAGCATCTCTGCATTTCAATCCCTGAACATCCTCTAGTGGCCTTGGCCAGGCCAGTATCGCGGGCAGGTTGGGTGTTTGCTGAGCAGGGTGAAGCTTCTGAGTCTATCCAACTTCTCAGCATCTCTGAGTGTTGGAGCAGTGACACCCCTGGCCTGGCTCCAATTTACCATCTACAAGAAAATATTCCCAAAATGAGACAATGTGACAAGTTCTCATACTTGAAACTCATTTGTTTAAATAAAAGAAACACCAGAGAGTTCTGCTTCCTCCAAGACATCTGGTACATCTTCCCAGACCTCTATTGAGAATTTGTCGATGAATCCAATTTCCACACCTTCCCCCGGCAGGGAATCCCATCCCTGCTCCTTCTGGCTCTCTCTCAGCTGCTGCAGCTCTTCCAATGTCTTCTTGTCATCCCGCTGGTTATATTCTTCCTCTTCCACCTCTATTTCTTCCTCCTGAAATAATTATCTTCATTTTTATTTTAGCAGAGCTTCCCCTCGCTCCAGTCCTTTTAAAGCTCCTTGGGTTTGAGGTTTCCTTCTTTGCCATCTTGCAGGGTGGATCAACTGCAGCTGCTTAAATTATGGGGCTTCACTCTTGATCTCTGTACTGTGGATGGAAAAAAAAAGGAAGGGCTTTCCATCAGTTTTGTGTTAAATCAGTGACTTTCATTAAAAGAGGGCTTGTTCTGTGAGCAACTTGTCTGGATTTAAAGAGAGGAACATAAATGCCATGATGAAGCAAGACAGAACTTGAACACATGGCTTGGGCAGCAGCTCACCCCTTGAAACAGTCTTTGTCCAGTCTTGGAAAAGGAAGAAAATATCATGTTTGGGTGATTTATTTTTTTTTCCCTCACAAGGAGGGCTGTTTTGAGGCTGGATGCGAGATGTAAGCCATAACCTACAGCTCTGTGCAGAAATTAGGAACTGGTACCAGGACAGAGATCCGCACCAGGAGCTTGCAGAGAGCAGGAATGGTTGGGTTTCTTCCTGTCGTGCCTGTCTTGCTGTGTGGCGGGGGAGACAAAGGCTTTGCCTGAGCTTTCTGCCACCCCAGTCCAGGAAAATGAAGTTTGGATCAAGGTCCTCGTTAAGGACCAGGCGCAGTGCTGGAGGGAGGTTTCCATGGTGACCGTGGGATGCTGCAGGTGGGTTTGGTACCTTGCTTGGGCTCTCCAGCCCCGAGAAACACTGTGCGTCACAGGGTAGAAGCATCTTTGAGTGCTGGTGGGAGCACAGCACATTTCTTGGCTCTTATGACACCCTTCAGCTATCCCAGAGAGGAGAAAAGAGGTGAGATGCTCCTGCCCAGTGCCTCTGAATGTGTTGTGGAGAGATGCCATGTGAAAGCCTCAAAGTTGAGGTCCTTCAGTAAGCATCCTCCTTACATCCTTGACTCAACCTCTGGATCCTTTATGGACCAGGAACCAGGATGGGAGCCTCCTCCCCAACAGAAAAAAATGGCTTTTTTGAAAGCAGGGATGGTACTTACGGGATGTAGAGACTGAAACAAGCCGAGAACCTGATGGGGCCACAGGACTTTAGGGACAGTTGCCTCTATCCCCAGGGATAGGCAGCCACACGTGGGCTGAGGAGGGATGATGGCACGCAGAGGACTTGTCATAGGGAAGAGAGGCCAGAGCACCGTTCTGGATAACTTCATCTTATTTGCCTGCCTTGCAAAACAAATTACCAGACCTGTTCTTGGAGAGCTGTACCTATTTTTGAAGCATCCTCAGCCTTCGTTTCATCATCCCAAACAGCATTAAATGCTTGTTGGGGAGGCATCTTATCAGGCGCATCTACTTGGAAAGGCTTGAAAGGCTCTTGTCACGCTTCTCTCCGTGTGCGCTTGGAATTTATAGCTCCCCATTGCCTGGAGAATCGCACCGAGCTGGGAAATGTGTTAGAAAAGGAGACGGTGCCCCCATCCTCAGCAGCTCTGGTATTCGCGGGGCGGCTACACCTGCAGCTCAGCTCTCTCCTGCCAAGGTGCTGCAGGCTGGCTGGGAAACCACTCACTAGAAAGACTGATTCTGCTTTGCAAGAGCTGGTTCCTCAGTATCCTAAAAGATGCCTAAGTAGCAGGAGGTCAGCTGGGAGATGCGGAGGAGTGACTGTCACACCAGGACACTTATTGCATGGTGTGGGGGCCAGCAGAAAGGTGACAGCTCTGGATTTAGCAGGAGTTCCAAGCAACTGGTCCTCTGCAAACAGGGCTGTGCCCTTGCAGGAGCAGAAAGCCCTGGGTGAAGATGCTTAGCTGTTAGAAAGGCTAGAAAAGAACTTGGCTTTGGAAGCACGGCAGCCTGCCACTTCCCGCTGTCCAAGAGGCATTGCATCAAGTGATCTCCCTGCACAAGGAAAGCTGAATGCTGTTGACAGTGAGCCATGCAGACTCCCCACGGACGCTGCAAGCCAAGACGCCTTTCTCACTGTCTCCCACAGCCCCCCCCCCGGTTGTCAGCGTGAAACCAAGCTGGTGAATAATTCTGCTGATGCACAGAAGAGAAAATCCCATTCTCTCCTCCTGGGGCAGCCTGGCAGGGCTAATGGGAGGACGAGGCTGTGACGACTTGATTTTGTGGCTGGAGTCAGCAGATCTGGCTCCCGGGACACATGGGAACAGGCAGGGAGCAGGAGCCACTTTTGCACAGTCACTTCTCGGAGTCGAGCAGGGCTTCAAAGGAAAAATCCTCAGCAGGATGTCGCAACTTGGGAGGAGGAGGAAAAAAAACAAGCAAACAAAAAAAAAAAACCCACAAGGTCTGTAGGGCTGGGAAATGCAGAGTCAAGGGATGAGGTTTTCAGAAAGCCTTTGCTCGGCGCTCACAGCTCTTGGTGAGGATGAGGTAGCAGCATGAGCTGACGCTGGCGATTCCCGAGGATGTTAAAGCAACCTGCGGTCAGTGGGTGCAAGCGTGAGTCTAGTGCAGGGGATCTTCCTGCTCTGCAGCAGGAGGGGGTTCCAGGAGTAGCAGTGGCACTGGAAGCAGAGCCAGCAGCCACGGGAAGGAGGGAGCGTGCAAGCAGAGGCACAGATTGAGGACCTGGGATTGTCTAACAGCTTCTCCGAGCGGTGCATGTCCATCTTAAAACCCTTCTGAGATCCAGAGGCTGAGATGGGAAGAGAGACCTGGCAAATGGGGAAGCACATCTGTGTACAGCGGGTTGGGTTACTGGGATGTGCAGGATGGACCATCCCATGTGCTTGGTCAGGAGATGTGAAGAGCTTGTGGGGTGCTTCCCCCAAAAGAGGCAGCTCCCCTTTCCCCCTCACGCTGCCGCTCAAGAGCAGCTCTGTAACTCTTCCTGCTGGGAATGGGGTGATGGAAAGCAGAGCACCTGGTCACCTCCACGCAGGGCCAGTCTGTTCCAGGCCAGCAAAGCCCTCGTTGCCACCACATTCATGAGTTTCACAAGCCGGGTTGGTGGAGGACATGCCCAGCGCGTGTGGCTTTGCCCACGACAACCTCCTGGCTCTGTCCTCCCCTGCCTAAATCCCAAGTGCCAGGAAGCCTGGCAGCTCCAAGCGGCCACCCCTGCCTGCTGGGGGCCAAGGGAGCTAAAAGCAGGCTCCAGGAGGGAAGTGGTTGGGAGGGTGATGTTTGCTGGTGACGAGCAGCCACGCCGTGGGAGCCGTGTGGCAGCTGGAGCTGGCAGCCGAGCACCCGTCCTGCTTGTTTTGGCTGACTTGAGAGACCTCTGGCTTTTCCTAGTAGCACTTGGATGTGCGGGTACTCAGGAGACCTGACCGGGTACATTCAGACAATGCTGAAAATATCTTCCTTGCAGGCAATAGAGGCAAAGGGGAGCCAGCAGCTGGGCTCCCTGTGAGACATGGGGCTGGGCTGCAGAAAGATGCTTGTTTTGTTTGGGCTTGCTCTCCGCCAGCTCAAAACGCATCGTGTGGAGCCACCACAGAAGCTGAAGGTGACCCCAGATGGGCACCAGGTCTCTGCTATGGAAGGGGTGAGAAGCTTGGTCTCCTTGGTGGGTGTCCCAGCTGAACATGGGTTTGTGCTCCTCCATCCCTTTCTCCTAACCCGCTGTGCTGGTTGTCGCGGCAGGTACCTGGCGAAGCTGTCTTCGGTAGGGAGCATCTCCGAGGAGGAGACCTGTGAGAAGCTGAAGGGCTTGATCCAGCGCCAGGTGCAGATGTGCAAGAGGAACCTAGAGGTGATGGACTCGGTGCGGCGCGGAGCCCAGCTGGCCATCGAGGAATGCCAGTACCAGTTCCGCAACCGCCGCTGGAACTGCTCCACTCTGGACACCCTGCCCGTCTTCGGCAAGGTGGTAACGCAAGGTGAGCCAGGAGGATGTGTGCCTGGGGTGCTGCTCGGGGTGGGGAGCGGCTACGACAGCAGGCAGGGGGGCTGCAGGCAGGTTTTGCTTGCTTGACCCCAAGGAAGCGGCTGGGAAAAGCTGGGACCAGCCCAGTACTGGCTCTTGGGGCTGTTGGGACTTCCCTGGGCATCTCTGTACTCGGCACTGGTGAGACCGCTCCTCGAATCCTGGGGTCAGTTCTGGGCCCCTCACCACAAGAAGGATGTTGAGGCTCTGGAGCGAGTCCAGAGAAGAGCAACGAAGCTGGTGAGGGGGCTGGAGAACAAGAGGAGCGGCTGAGAGAGCTGGGGGTGTTTAGCCTGGAGAAGAGGAGGCTGAGGGGAGACCTCATTGCTCTCTCCAACTGCCTGAAAGGAGCTTGTGGAGCGGAGGGAGCTGGGCTCTTCTCCCAAGGGACAGGGGACAGGACGAGAGGGAATGGCCTCAAGCTCCACCAGGGGAGGTTCAGGCTGGACATTAGGAAAAAATTTTTCGTGGAAAAGGTCATTGGTCCCTGTCAGAGGCTGCCCAGGGAGGGGGTTGAGTCCCCTTCCCTGGAGGGGTTTAAGGGACGGGTGGACGAGGCACTGAGGGACATGGTTTAGTGATTGATGGGAACGGTTGGACTCGATGATCATAGAATCATAGGATAACCAGGTTGGAAGAGACCCACCGGATCATCGAGTCCAACCATTCCAACCTGGTGATTCTATGATTCTATGATCTCGGCAGGGTCCTTCTGACTGGACTGGGTTCAGCACATCCAGCCCCTTGCAGTTCCTCGGCTTCTGGGTGCTTCCTCCCCCAAACCTTTTTCTCCGTCACACAGAAGCACCAGCCCAGGGCATCCAGAGGCTTGAACCTTTTATGTTAAGTTTGAGCAGGACCCTGCAGTCACCCTGTGGTCCAATATCTGCTGTGCCAAGGCCAGGAGCTTTGCTTTGCAAAGCCACAGGCGCAGCAGGGTGCTGGATTTATTCCGCCTCTTCTCTAGTAGCACCAAAGTGGTTTCCACTGCCAAAGTGGCGCACAGCTCTTGAGCAGAGCCATCTGCAGACGAGACCTTGGGAGGGCAGCCCTCTGCCGCCCGATGCGAGTAAAACACACGGCAGCGGGAGCCTCTAAGAAGAGCATCATCGCCCACCACCACCCAGCTGCCAGCGCAGGGGTTGGAGGGGCTTATGGCCAGGGCAGACGCCAACCCTTCTGATCCCAGTAGCACGTGGGCATCGTGGAGGCACAGGGTGATCAAACCAAGCAAGGAGGCAGAGCATCAGGGTGAGGAGAGAGAGGAGAAAGCCCTTGTGCGACCCCAGGAGACCACCGAAGCATCCCTTGCTTCCACTGCCATCTCCCATGCGCTGTCTTGCTACCCATCCCAGGACCAAGTCCTCCCCCCCTGGGCTCCTTGTTTGACTTTCCTCCTCTCAACACAGGGGTGAAGATCTCTTCTTGTGAAGGTTCAGGGACTGGAAATACCAGAAATACCAGAAACTAAAAGTCTTCTCTTTTTAGGCAGCCACAGTACAAACCGACCAACACGATCCTACTATTAACCTCGATTAACTTGGAGGCGGTTCAGTCCCCGCGCTGGCTGGGGCCACATTACAGCTGGGCCACCAAAGTAGCTGCCCTCTGTCCGACCGGCGAGCCGGGGCTGGATCTGCTCGCGAGCCATCACCCCTCTCTACCCCTAGCATGGGAACACCCCAAATGCCAACCCTCCTTGCTTGGAGACCGAGGGGATGTGTCCTCAGCCGGCCTCGGAGGACGGTGCCGATTTGGGTGTTGCAAGAGCTGATCCCTGGCCGCACCACCCTGTGTGTTTACACCCAGGGATGTCTCCTGCCTTCCCAAACAAGCTCTTCCCAAGCGTGTGGCACCTCAAATGCGAGAGCTGGGAAGGGGCTGCACCCTGGGGACCAACATAGTTTTGCGAGGCACTTTGGGAGCAGAAGGTTGCAGGGTAGTCTGGGAAGTGCTGGGACCTACAAGACTTTGTGTGTGAGGATCTACAGCTGTGGGGGATGTTCCTGGGTGTGGAAAGCAACCATATGTTTTGGATGCAGGAGGGATTTCATGGCAGAAGTGCCCTGAAAGCACCAGGCAAGTCTCTCCATATAAATCTGGAGAGCTCTTCCCACCCTGGCAATGCAGCCTTTGCAGCTCCCTCGCTGCCAGGTTATAATTTCCCATCAAATTCATATTTTTAACCTTGTGGGGCAGTTCCCAGCTCCTTCACCGCAAGACAGGGCTCTCGCTTCTGCAAACAACCTCTCAGTGCAGTCTCAGCTGAGGCGGATCCAGGTTAGGCACAAAGCAAACCGTGTGCCTGGGAGCAGGGAGCGTGTGTTCTGCACGGAGCACCCCGGCTTGGCAGGAAGCGAAGAGCTTGGTTTGATGGCTCGGTAGAGCATGTTCTACCAAAAGCTAAAATTCAGACCAGCTTTTCAAGGGGGTCTGTGTGCAACACCAGAGCTAGGAGGGAAGAGGAGCAGAGGCACCAACACCAGTACGTGGAGCCCTGCATCCAGTTCTGGCAGGACATGGAGCTGTTGGAGCGAGTCCAGAGGAGGCCACGGAGATGATCCAAGGGCTGAAGCACCTCGTGTAGGAGGACAGGCTGAGAGATTGGGGTTGTTCAGCCTGGAGAAGAGAAGGCTGCAGGGAGACCTTAGAGCAGCTTCCAGTGCTGAAAGGGGCTCCAGGAAAGCTGAGGAGGGGCTCTTGATTGGGAGTACAGGGATAGGATGAGGGGAATGGTTTTCAGCAGAAAGAGGGGAGATTGAGCTGAGATCTTGGGGAGAAACGTCTTGCTGTGAGGGAGGGGAGGCCCTGGCCCAGGTTGCCCAGCACAGTAGTGGCTGCCCCATCCCTGGAGGGGTTCAAGGCCAGGTTGGATGGGGCTTGGAGCCCCTGATCCAGTGGGAGTTTGTTTAGCCTGGAAAAGAGAAGGCTGAGGGGAGACCTCATTGCTCTCTACAGCTACCTGAAAGGAGATTGTGGAGAGGAGGGAGCTGGGCTCTTCTCCCAAGGGACAGGGGACAGGACGAGAGGGAATGGCCTCAAGCTCCACCAGGGGAGGGTCAGGCTGAACATTAGGAAAAAATTTTTCCCGGAAAGGGTCCTTGGGCACTGGCAGAGGCTGCCCAGGGAGGGGGTTGAGTCACCTTCCCTGGAGGGGTTTAAGGAACGGGTGGATGAGGTGCTGAGGGACATGGTTTAGTGATTGATGGGAATGGCTGGACTCGATGATCTGGTGGGTCTTTTCCAACCTGGTGATTCTGTGATTCTATGAGATGTCCTTGCCCGAGTCAGGGGGTTAGGACTGGATGGGCTTCAAGGTCCCTTCCAACCCAAACCATTCCATGATTCTACGAACCACTTCACAAGAGCATTTGGCCACCTGGCTGCACACCCTCCAGCAAGCCCTTTCTCCTGCCTCCGACTTGCTGCCACGTTTCCCACCACCGTTTGTGCTGTTGCAGGGACACGGGAGGCAGCGTTCGTCTATGCCATCTCTTCGGCAGGGGTGGCCTTCGCCGTGACCCGAGCCTGCAGCAGCGGCGAGCTGGACAAGTGTGGATGCGACCGCACGGTGCAGGGGGGCAGCCCGCAGGGTGAGCATCCTGAGGGGTGTGGGGCCTCCAGAGAGGAGGGAAAATTCTTTTCAAAACCCCTACAACTCCTTGAATCCTGGGTTCAGTTCTGGGCCCCTCACCACAAGAAGGATGTTGAGGCTCTGGAGCGAGTCCAGAGAAGAGCAACGAAGCTGGTGAGGGGGCTGGAGAACAAGAGGAGCGTCTGAGAGAGCTGGGGGTGTTTATCCTGGAGAAGAGGAGGCTGAGGGGAGACCTCATTGCTCTCTCCAACTCCCTGAAAGGAGGTTGTGGAGAGGAGGGAGCTGGGCTCTTCTCCCAAGTGACAGGGGACAGGACGAGAGGGAATGGCCTCAAGCTCCACCAGGGGACGTTCAGGCTGGACATCAGGAACAAATTATTCACAGAAAGGGTCATTGGTCCCTGTCAGAGGCTGCCCAGGGAGGGGGTTGAGTCCCCTTCCCTGGAGGGGTTTAAGGGACGGGTGGACGAGGCGCTGAGGGACATGGTTTAGTGATTGATGGGAATGGTTGGACTCGATGATCCGGTGGGTCTCTTCCAACCTGGTGATTCTATGATTCTATGATTCTATGATCTCTCCCAGGGCCACACACCCCGGCTCCCCCAGTGCCCTGGGCAGCCCAGCCTCGTGGGTAGCAAGACAGAAGGGGTCGCAGATCAGCAAGAGAAGGTCTGGAGAGGACAAGGAAGGTGGCCTGGCTCTCATCCATCTCATCCATGCTCTCTGTCTTAGGCTTTCAGTGGTCGGGCTGCTCCGATAACATCGCCTACGGCGTGGCCTTCTCACAATCCTTCGTCGACGTCCGCGAAAGGAGCAAAGGGGCTTCTTCCAACAGAGCATTGATGAACCTCCACAACAACGAGGCAGGGAGGAAGGTAATGGTGAGGGGGAAACTGAGGCAGCCAGTGTGGCTCTGCAGCATCCCAACTGGGCTCTGCCGCGATCGCTCGAGCCTTTTTGGCTTCATTTAATCCCTACATCAACACTGCTTTCTCCCCAACCATTCCAGACCCTCTCTGCTGCTCCCTTCATGCTTTATTCATCCCAAGCTCATATTCCTGTCTCGTTTCTTGCGTCTGTTCCTCCAGGCGATCCTGAACAACATGCGGGTGGAGTGCAAGTGCCACGGCGTGTCAGGCTCGTGCGAGTTCAAGACATGCTGGAAAGCCATGCCCCCCTTCCGCAAAGTGGGGAACGTCCTCAAGGAGAAATTCGACGGCGCCACGGAGGTGGAGCAGAGCGAGATCGGATCCACCAAAGTGCTGGTGCCCAAAAACTCCCAGTTCAAGCCACACACGGACGAGGACCTCGTGTACCTGGACTCCAGTCCTGACTTCTGTGACCACGACCTCAAGAATGGGGTGCTGGGCACCAGCGGCCGGCAGTGCAACAAGACCTCCAAGGCCATCGACGGCTGCGAGCTGATGTGCTGCGGCCGGGGCTTTCATACGGACGAGGTGGAGGTTGTGGAAAGGTGCAGTTGCAAATTCCACTGGTGCTGCTCCGTCAAGTGCAAACCCTGCCATCGGGTGGTGGAAATCCACACGTGCCGGTGATGCAGCAGCGGAGAGCATCCATCCGTCCCCCCTCTCTAACTGACCCTGCTTCTCCCTTTGCCCACGGCCAGGACTGAGGAAGTAACCCAGACGCTGCAGGGAGAGCACAGAGACAGAGCCCCAGAGGAAAGCAGATTTTAAAGAAAAGAAAATATTTAAAGTTTCAAAAAAAAAAAAAAATCGATCGTTGTTGGCTTTTTTTGCTTTGTTTACTTTATTTCACGCTGAGCCTCGGGGTCCTGTGCCAGCGGGGACGTGTCTGGCTGGGGACCTGCGCGATGCCTGCTCTCATCGGATGAGCTCCTGCTGGCTCCGGAGCGTTGCACACAGGAGGTGTTTAAGCCGAGGCGTGTGTTAGGCGCTCAGTAGCTTCTGCCACAGTTATTTTTGTTTAAGGCATGCGCTGAGCATCCCAGCACGCTGCTTGCCTTGGCTGAGCCTCAGGAGGGGATGGAGCGCAGCCAGAGCGCGCAGCCAGGTGCCCTGCGGAGTATGGCAGATGGTGACGGGATGGCCGTGACCCCAGGGTTCAGTTCAATGCAGGGAGACCCCAGCCAAGGGTGCTCAGGACATGAAGAGCTCACGGATCACTCTTGCATCCCCTTTTTGTGGGATGCCTAGCGGCCTCCTGGGCGCTGGATGGATTTTGGAGCAGCTCCAGTGGCCACTCTGATTTACAGAAGCTCCTCAGCAGCTGCCCTGGGCTGCTGGAGGACACAATGTTCCCACCACGCTCCCCTTCTCCTTGCAAGCCCCCTTTCCTCCTCAATTCTCCAGCATTTTTTTTCAGCTGGACACTATGAAGAGGGTCCAGCGAGGCCACAGTACCTGCAATCCAATGCCTCTAAAGCGAGCTGGCGGGAGGAAATCTCATGGAATTTATTTTCCTCTGTCCCATAACTACATCCCACCACCAAGTCTCTTCTTCTTCCACGTGCTGGTTCCTCATGTCCACTGTGGGCTCTGGGCTCAATCCCCATCCCATCAGCTGCTGAGAAAAACATAATGATAAAGTGGAGGAGTCGCTTAGGGTTGGGGAGAGATGGTGGTGGGGGAAAAAGCAATGCTCCTGCTCTGCTGTTTCCCTTGGGTAGCAGGAGAGGGGGGCTGAGCCTGAGGGATGCTGCCGTGCGCACCCCAAAACCCTGGAATTTAATGCAGCAGGGCCCCAGCTGCCCTGTCTCCCACCCCGCAGGGTGTCCTGGAGCGATGCCACGAGGATAACGCGCTGTCCTACCCGCTCCGGCTTCCCCTCTGCCGGCGCTGGGGTTAGAGCAGAGTCCTCGCTGCCGGGCTGCGGGACGAAATATTTGGAGAACTAATAAGCAGAGGGGCACTGCGAGGGGAGGTGGAAAGGGAACCGGTTCCTCTCTCCCTCACCCACTTGTCTGCGAGTCGAGAAGCGAAAGAGGGGCAGAGAAAAACCTCAAAGTGGCACCTTGAGCCAACAGGACCATCTGCCTGCAGCGAGGAGTCGGCGTGGGGTGGCTTTGTGAGCCCTCTGGGGCAAACTGGGAGCTCCCTGCGTGGTTTAGAGGCATCACCCCTGGGCTGGGGGGTGTCTTTGCAAACCTGCGCTCGTGTTTTTCTTCTTTGCTTCGTCTTGAGAGGGGAAAGGTTGGGGGGAGGCACAGACATACATTAAATCCTGTCTGCGCTGTGGCAGTGATGGGCTGGGGGAGAGCCTGTGGTGGCTGGAAGGTCTCCAGACACCGTCCGGCTGGAAAGCTGCTGAAAATCAACACGAAGCTGCACAGGGTGAGGGAGGTTTGCACCGAGGCAGCACCCCAAGTCTGCCCTGGATGTCCTTCTCCTCCTGCCTACCTGACCCCAGCTCCAAAAACCCCTCAGCAAAGGGTGTCGGGTGGTGGGGGGACTGACACCAGGGGAGACCCTGAGGTGCAGCCCATGGGAGTTGATCCATTTCAATGGAAACCAGAGATTTGAGGGCTGGAGCGCCTCCCATACGAGGACAAGCTGAGAGAGTTGAGGTTGTTCAGCCTGGAGAAGAGAAGGCTGCAGGGAGACCTTAGAGCAGCTTCCAGTATGGAAAGGGGCTCCAGGAGAGCTGGGGAGGGGCTCGTGATCAGGGGGTGCAGGGAAAGGATAAGACAGAATGGTTTTTCAGCTGGAAGGTAGGAGATTGAGATGAGATCTTGGGAAGAAATGTTTTGCTGTGAGGGTGGGGAGGCCCTGGCCCAGGTTGCCCAGAGCAGGGGTGGCTGCCCCATCCCTGGAGGTGTTCCAGGCCAGGTTGGATGGGGCTTGGAGCCCCTGATCCAGTGGGAGGTGTCTCTTCCCATGGGATGGGAGTGGAACTGGTTGAGCTTTGAGGTCCCTTCCAACCCAAACCATTCCATGATTCTATGATCTCCCCCCCGGAGCAGGCATCGCAGCTCTCAGTGGCTCGGTTGGCTGAGCATGTGGTTTTAAAGCCTCAGGAGAGGAACTGAGCTTTGCCCCTACCAGTTCCATCTCTTTCACCCCTCAAAGGCTGCAAGTTCCCAAATACCTTAAAGACTGACCCACCCCTCCCCAGCTCACGCAGAGGAGGTCACAGACCTCAGGCCACTGGCCAAGCTTTCTGCCTGTTGTCCATCTAGGACGAGGGCCAAAGCTGAACAAGACAATCCAGATCAGTGGGGAGATAATCTCTGTGCAAGGGAGTTTTTTGAAGCTGTGATGAAAGCTGAGCCCTATAAATGTCACCCAGAGATACCGTGGCTCTGCAGCGCTCCGGCTCTTCTCACCGCTGGAAATTTCAGCACCAGAGTGAGGAAAATGCCTTTTTTTCCTATGTATTTTGTTAAAAAAATGAAGTTTTGCTGAATGAGGCGTGGGATTTGCTTCTCCCAGTAATCAGACTCCACCAGGCACATGCTGCAAACACCCAACCATTGCTGGTCTCCTCCTGAGAGACCTGAGCTGGTGGGAGAGGTGCCCAGGTGGTGCCTTTTAACAGTATAAAGGACACACTGAGGTGTCCTTGTCCCTTCTCCTGTCTCTTCTCGGAAGATGCTGATGTTCGGACCACAGGCTTCATCCCTGCTTTCCCATCAGTGGAAGGAGAGCTTGCTCGCTAATCTTCTGCCTTAACCGCTTGACCCACTGCTGGCTTAAGAGGTCACTTTTCTTTGATTTTAGTAAGTCTGAGACTTCCTCCTGTCGAGAGGGCATCGATATTTATCTGCTTAGAACCGTTGTTGCAGAAATTGGATGGTGGGATGGGAGAAAAAGAGCCCTGAGCCTCAAAAAAAAAACCTTCCTTCAAAGCAGCTCCTCTCTTGCCCTGGTGGATCCCACCCCACAAGCCTCCCAGTGCCATCCCTTCCCCTCCCATCTCCAGCTTCAGCCCTGGTGAGGGATGGTCTCCATTCCCCCTAGTCCTCCCAGCGCTGTGCTGAAATGAAGACGTGAACCCTTGTGCTGAAACAAGGTGCAGGGAGACACCAGTTCCTCTGCAGTTCTACTCAGAGAAGACATTCACGTTCCCCTCCTCCTCCAGTGCATCCCACCGCTCAGCCTGTCCTCTACAATCCCTAAGTATCTGAGAACATCTTGCTAAGCCCATCCCCACCATCACAACCCTCCACATGCTCCCCTCCATGCCAGCCCCACAATCTTGGCTCTCAGTGCTCCTGCTTGGCCCCCTTGACATCCTCTTCCCGGTGAGGTCATCCCTCCTCTAAGACTCCCAAGCCAATGTCTCCACCCGGCCTCTCCCACTCATAAACCTTCCTGGATGTCCCACTGCCAACTCAAGATCATCGTGGTAAAACCAGGACATCCTCTCCAAGTCCTCCCCACTCTGCTGCAGCAGAGGGGCAACCACTCCCTGGGCTCCCAACTTCACCACCATCTTCCGCACCTTCTTTTTTTTCAACTTTTCTCCTGCACCTTCTTTTTTTCCACCTTTTCTCCTGGAAAACCCACTCTACGTATCGTGTACCTTCAGCCTCATCTCATGGAAAACTCACTCCGTGTGTCACACACCTTCAACCACATCTACTCCATGCTCTGGGCTCCATGTTTGCACCTCTCCACCCTCCGAGCTGAGCACAGCGCCTGGGCAGAGCTGATATTTCTCTCCAGCTGTTTTGGCCACATCACCCTCATGCCCTTTCTTGGCCACGAACACTTCCATCACTCCCAACTATCTCATCCTCCCTCGCGGGGCAGGCTCAGCCTCACCCGCTGCTTGCCTAGCAAAGCAATTAAGTCACCATGGTAAATGATCATTAACAGCGCTCACGCAGAGCATGAATTAGCACTCGCAGTCTTTCCCTTCCTTGCGCCATCAGCAAACGCAGTAGCAAATCCTACTCTCTCTTTATCCACATGGATTTGCCAGCTGGCTGTAGGGAAGCCAGGTGATGGAGACAGCAGGAACCGAGAGCCTGGGGCCGCTCTGAGATCAGAGATTCATAGAATCATTGAGGATTGAAAAGCCCTCTCAGCTCATCTAGTCCAACCACCAGCCCAACCCCACTGTACCTGCTAAACCACATCCCAAAGTGCAATGTCTACACAGTGTTTGAACCCCTCCAGAGATGGAGACTCCACCACTGCCCCAGGCGGCCTCCGCCAGGGCTTCACCTCTCTTTTAGTGATGGAATTCTTCCTAATATCCAATCTAAACCTCCCCTGTGCAACTTGAGGCCGTTTCCTGCTTTAAGGATGGGATGGTGTGTCTCTGATCATAGAATCACCAGATTGGAAAAGACCCACCAGATGGGACTTGATGGTCTTTTCCAACCTGGTGGCTTTATGATTCTATGATCATCAAGTCCAACCATTCCCATCAAATACTAAACCATGTCCCTCAGCACCTCATCCACCCGTCTTTGAAACCCCTCCAGGGAAGGGGACTCAACCCCCTCCCTGGGCAGCCTCTGACAGGGACCAATGGCCCTTGCCATGAAAAATTTTTTCCTAATGTCCAGCCTAAACCTCCCCTGGTGGAGCTTGAGGCCATTCCCTCTCGTCCTGTCCCCTGTCCCTTGGGAGAAGAGCCCAGCTCCCTCCTCTCCACAACCTCCTTTCAGGCAGTTGGAGAGAGCAATGAGGTCTCCCCTCAGCCTCCTCTTCTCCAGGATAAACACCCCCAGCTCTCTCAGCCGCTCCTCTTGTTCTCCAGCCCCCTCACCAGCTTCGTTGCTCTTCTCTGGACTCGCTCCAGAGCCTCAACATCCTTCTTGTGGTGAGGGGCCCAGAACTGACCCCAGGATTCGAGGAGCGGTCTCACCAGGGCTGAGTCCTCCTGATAGATCCCACACCGTGGGAACTGGAAATGATGGGTTTCAGCTCGGTCTGGCATAAGAGCACCCATGTAGGGGTGGCCGCTGCTCCCACCTCCACTTGTTGAAGATGTTGATGGTTTCTCGGCCACCCCGGCCCTGTCCCCATCAGCCCTGAAGCCGCAGTGAAGGCCACGCTGAAGGACACCCGGCAGACCGGAGCCTTTGACAGCAGCACGATCCCGTGACAGCGGGAGGGCGCCCAGCCAGTGCTCCTCAGAGAGGCCTCTCTCCCCTGACTGCCAAAATCCTGCTTTAAGTACAGGAAAATAAATTGTGCAACCTTCCCAGGCCTGGGTGGTTACACCCCGTCAGATGGAGGGGGAGGAAGGGGCAGGAGCTGGGCTGAGGATCAGGCCCCGCGTGTCAGCATTTAGACTGGACCACGCTCACATCTGGTGCTTGAGCGGCTTGCACGAGGCGTTCCGTCTCCTCCTCATCTCTTGCAGGTTTCCCAGGATGTTTCTGCAGCTGCAAAGCCCCTCCTCGGGGGCCACACACAAGCTTCATCCTTGTGCTCAGAGCTCTGGAGCCACAAGCTTCTGTAGACTGGCCACCCAACCTGGCAGGACATCCCAAATCTGACCATTCGTATTTCTTGGAGCAAGGCTCGTTGCCTGGATGGTTGTGAAGATGCTCAGCACCACAGAGAATCCCCAACCCACCCCACGCGGTGCTTCAACGCCAGATGCTTGGTCCAAAGCCACCAAATCACACATCAAGGGTCCTTGCAGACCTCCAAAAGCACAAACTCTAGAATCAACAGTGTAAAAAAAAAACACTCAAACCCCTGAGTTGCTGTTGAACCCACTTGTTCCTCTAGCTCTGGTCTAGGACAGTTATTGCATCATGGCAGCTTTGACCCTGCAACCATGGTCAGGTAAAGCTGAGGCTCAACAGCACAGAAACATCTCCTCCACACACATCACAACGGAGAGATGTTACAGCAAGGGGTTGGAAAATGCAACGTCCTGTTTCTCCAGGTGTCCCAGCCTCCCTGAGCTGGGTGGTAGCTGAATTAGGTACAGAATGTCTCAGCCCTGGAGGTGTTCCCCAGCCCTGGAGGTGTTCAAGGCCAGGTTGGATGGGGCTGGGAGCACCATCATCCAGTGGGAAGTGATCTTTGAGGTGGGCTTCGAGGTCCTTTCCAACCCCAACCATTCCATGATTCTAGGATGACTGCCTCCAGGCGGCTCCAAAAGAAGGTTGTCAAGCAACAAGCTGCAAAGATTACAACACAGGCAACCAACAGTTAGATAAACTCCCTTCAAAAGTGACTCCTGGTGTACAGACCAGGACTTAAAACCATGACGGTTGGTCACCTCTCTTCACCTGCCTTATCAGATGCCCAGAAGGTGGACTTACGGTCTCTTTGCCAGAGCAGGACCACTGGTCAGCAAGTAGGAGCTCAGCAGAACCATAACTTCTTCCCCACACCACAACCCAAGAAGCCGTTCACTTCTCCAGTCCCCATTGTTTTGCCTGCAAGATGATTTCAACCACATCGACATATCAGCATTGCCTTGCTGGTCCAGACACACGAGATGCACCACGTGTTCCCACCACACATCAAGGAATTGTTCAGAAAATTGCCGTGGCCAAGAAAGGACATAGGACACCAGAAGTGCTCCTGCATCTTTGCTTTTATCTACAGTTTCCACCAAAGAAACCCTCAAAACCTGACAATTTCCAGTCTCAAAACCTCAATTTCTCTGAAGGAGATGCTGGAGGTGACCACACAGCACCTGGAGGAGCAGAGGTCAGGACAGAGATGTGGATGTGGTGGCAAACGGAGGTTTTGGAGCTGGGGCACCTGTGCAGGCAGAAGGCTGAGGGCAAAGGCAGTGGTGGAGGTGCTACAACTTCTCCAAGCCCCCTCCGAGTTCACTGCCAGCATGAGCTGGAAACTTCCCAGATCCAGGCAAACAGCCCTGCAGAAGCTGAGCTCTGGACCAGCGAGATGGTGCCTGGAGAGCCGATAAAGCCGAGGTTGTAAAAGCCAATTTACCTGGGATCCTCCTGCATGGCTCTGTCGTCTTTTAAGCAGAGCTCTTTGGAGGAGCCCTAGCAGAGCAGATTCCCACCTGCATGTCCCACATCTTCCTCTGGTGCCAAGACCCCCCCAGCCTGTGTGCTTCCCATGAAGAAGGTGCCCCAGCGCTACGGAGCAGAAGTAGGAATTTGGTTGAGGACAGCTGGGGAGAACCCAGTTGTGCTACGGGGCTGAGACCCAGAGGAGGGAGGGAAGGGTCCCAGCGCTCGCTCAAGGCTGGCAGTGGGTGTTTTCCAGGTCATCTGAGCTCAGCCGCTGTTTCCAGGGATGTTCTCAAGCCCAGGAACAGGCTCTGCTTGTGTTTATCCAGCTCGGGAGGGTCCGTTCTGCACCAATACAGCAGAAGCCCTGAGCTTAATTCTGAAAGCACAATTAAAATCCCCTCTAATAAGCAACTTCACAATGGTCTTAACAATGCCAACCCCTTTGTTCTCCTCTGTAGGAACCAATGGAGAAGTCACCTCGAGCTGTTTTTTCCCCCATCCTATTTCTGTCTCCATCTCCCATTTCCCTCTATCCAATATTACCTTCCAAATTCCAGCTCTGATCCTTGGATAATTCGAACATATTGCATTGCTTTACAAACTGTGTTATTTTATCCCCTTCACCTGCCACTTTTCTTTTAGATAAACACTCAGAACTCCCAACACATCACTTTAACTCTTTGACTGTCGCTGGCAATCGAACCAGGCGAGAATTTCACAGGGGAAATTCTTCCCTCTCCTTTTCTTCTCTGTTCTGTGTGTTAAGCCAAGCAAACTCTCACCTGTCTCAGCGATGTCTTCAGATCATTTTACTTAATCATAGAATCATAGAATAACCTGCCTAAGAATCTCACCACTTTCTGGGGTAGCTGTTCAGGCTGGACTCACAGTCTTCATCGCAGCTCTTTGTTGAAGGCTTCTTATGTCCTGCCCCAAACATAGCATCATGAAATGGTTTGGATTGGAAGGAACCTCAAAGCCCATCCAGTCCCACCCCTGCCATGGGCAGGGACACCTCCCACTGGATCGGGGGCTCCAAGCCCCATCCAACCTGGCCTTGAACCCCTCCAGGGATGGGGCAGCCACCACTGCTCTGGGCAACCTGGGCCAGGGCCTCCCCACCCTCACAGCAAAACATTTATCCCTAAGATCCCATCTCAGTCTCTCCTCTTGCAGCTGAAAACCATTCCTCTCATCCTATCCCTGCTCATCAAGAGCCCCTCTTCAGCTCTCCTGGAGCCCCTTTCAGCACTGGAAGCTGCTTTAAGGTCTCCCTGCAGCCTTCTCGTCTCCAGGCTGAACAACCCCAACTCTCTCAGTATGGGAGGTGCTCCAGTCTTTGATCATCTCCATAGCCTCCTCTGGACTCGCTCCAACAGATCCACGTCCTTCTGTGCTGAGGACTCCTGAACTGGACTCAGGGCTCCAGGTAGGTCTCAGAGAGCAAAGCAGAGGGGTAGAATCCCCTCCCTGGTCCTGCTGGTCCCCCTGCTCTGGATGCAGCCCAGGACACGGCTGGTTTCTGGGCTGCGAGCACACGTTGCCGGCTCATATCGAGCTTTTCATCCCCCAGCACCCCAAGTCCTTCTCCTCAGGGCTGCTCCCAAGCCATTCTCTATCCAGACATGAGTCACCACTGGTCAGAAACACCTTACACTTCAGATGGGACTCCACAGCTCTACAAAATCTGCTGCTGGCGCTGGTGCCAGGAGCCCCAAAAGCCTGTCGGGAGGTGCCTGGGTTAACAGGGCTGCTCCATGGAGATCCACCCGCTCGGCCGGGGTCAAGGCCGATCTGTGTCGCAATGGTTCTCTGAGTCATCCGTTTCCTCCCCATCGCCGAAAATGGCCTCAAAGTTTGCACAGATGGTGTTTAATCCCCGTTTGGACAATGGGCGTCCAGGCTTTGAAAGGACAACTACTAAAGGAAAGCAGGGGAGGGAGGGGAGCAGCGAGGGGTGGGAGAGGACGCAAGCAGGATCAGAAGACGGAGACCGACAGCACAGCGAGCCAAGCAGCAGCATCCAGCAGGGATGTGAGCAGGGAGGTAGGGTAGGAGGCTCTGCAAAGGGATCTGGACAGGCTGGATCGATGGGGTGAGACCAACGGGATGAGGTTCAATGAGGTCAAGTGCCGAGTCCTTGGGGCACAATGACCCCGTGCAGCGTTCCAGGCTTGGGGAAGAGCTGCTAGAAAGCTGCCTGGCAGAGAAGGACCTGCGGGTGTTGGTTGTCAGTGGCTGAATATGAGTGAGCAGTGACCCAGCTGGCCAAGAAGACCAATGGCATCTTGGCTTGGATCAGAAACAGGGTGGCCAACCAGAGCAGGGAAGGGATTGTGTCCCTGGACTCGGCACTGGTGAGGCTGCAGCTCGAATCCTGGGGTCAGTTTTGGGCCCCTCACTACAAGAAGGACTTTAAGGGGCTGGAACAGATCTAGAGAGGGGAAAGGAGCTCAGGAAGGGCCTGGAGACCAAGGGTTAGGAGAGATGGCTGAGGGACCTGGGGTTGTTTAGCCTGGACACCACATCACTGTCTCCAACTGCCCGAAAGGAGGTTGTAGCGAGGTGGGTGATGGCTCTGCTCCCAAGTGATGGGCGATAGGATGATAGGGAATGGCCTCAAGCTGCACCAGGACAGGTTTAGATCGGACATCAGGAAAAATTTCTTCACCAAAAGGGTTCTCGGGCACTGGCAGAGGCTGCCCAGGGAGGTGGTGGAGTCACCATCCCTGGAGGCATTTAAAAGACAAGTTGATGATATGCTTAATGATCCAGTTTAGTAGTGGACAGGTACGGTTGGACTCAACGACCTCAAAGGTCTTTTCCAACCACATGATTCTATGATTCTGTGATTCTATGATTCTGGTTGCTCCTTCTCCACCAAAACCAGAGTATCTCAGTCCCAGGGCTCCTGAGCAACTAGGGCACAGCCAAAATCCCTCTGTTCCCTGCCGATCACATGGGGCTGATAGAGCCAGGAGAGGGACAATATCGAGGTCTTGAGAGCAAAGTAGCGCAGGGCCAGCTCTCCTCCCCATCCCCGTCCCGCGTTTGCCTCCGTTCGACGGAGCCCCGCACTTCAGGAGCAATTAACAGCCGAGTTGAACTAATTCCCTGCATGGTGGGTCCAACACAAACAGGGCACGCTGGCCCGCGCCCCACACCTCCGCGCGCATTCACCTCTGTTTCGGAGGGCCAGGGCATCCCTGCCAAGAGCAACACAAATAACCCGCTGCTTCTCCGGGTTAAGAGGCAGCCCTGGAGGGCTGGAGCTTGGTGGCCAGGGCTGTGTGCGCTGCCGCCGGCTCCGCAGCCAGCAGAAAAGCAGCCTCTGTTACAGCTCGGGTCAGGATGGAGGCAGGCAACAAGGATTCGTGTATGCAGAGCTTGTCCCAGGGGGCCAAGAGGGAGAGGTGCGAGGGCTGGGGCGAGCAACGAGGGAGTCCCGAAGCACGGAGCAAGGAGTTTGGGGGGAGAGGGTACTTGCAAACAGCACCTGCAGGGTGTTTGTCAGCCCGGTGGAGGCTCCCACAGCTGAAATAACAACTTGGGGAAAGGGGGGTGGGGGAATATGCTGCTGGTCCCTGCTGCTCAGCTCGGGCACTGCTGGGATGCAGGGTGATGGGTCACCATGGACACGCCTTCTGGAGCCAGGAATGTTCCTGGGCTGGGTGACAGCCCCTGGCAGGGCTTTGAGACTCACCCACAGGCTCCTTCTCCTGTTTGAACCTCAGGACGCTGCAGCGCAGGCAGGGCTGCCAGGTTTTTCTGAGGCAACCTGTGATTTTGGGTGCAATGGGTTTGCCGAGTTAAAATCATAGAATCATAGAATCACCAGGTTGGAAAAGACCCACCGGATCATCAAGTCCAACCGTTCCTATCAAACACTAAACCATGTCCCTCAGCACCTCGTCCACCCGTCCCTTAAACCCCTCCAGGGAAGGGGACTCAACCCCCTCCCTGGGCAGCCTCTGCCAGTGCCCAAGGACCCTTTCCATGAAAAATTTTTTCCTGATGTCCAGCCTGAACCTCCCCTGGTGGAGCTTGAGGCCATTCCCTCTCGTCCTTTCCCCTGTCACTTGGGAGAAGAGCCCAGCTCCCTCCTCTCCACAACCTTCCTCCAGGTAGTTATAGAGAACAATGAGGTCTTCCTCATTGTCATTGTCAGACCCGTCTCTACAAGGAGAGACTGCAGGACACATCTTGTGACAAGGAAGGGACCCAGGCTGCTCTCCAGGAGACAAACCCACTGATAGACGCAGACAGGAGTGGGGACGGCAGCAGATCCTCCCTCCCCTTCGGCACAGGGCATCGCGCTGCCACCCACGCAGCTCTGAGCAGGTCAGGGCTGCCCGCCGTGTGCAAGCCCAGGCAGCCCTCGGGCAGCCGCCAGGCACCCATCAGAGCTGGCATGCAAGGAGATGCGTCAGAATCATGGAATCATGGAATCATGGAATCACCAGGTTGGAAGAGACCCACTGGATCATCGAGTCCAACCATTCCTATCAAATACTAAACCATGTCCCTCAGCGCCTCGTCCACCCAAACGGTGCAGGAGAGCAGCAGGTGGGGTTACAGCAGCACTGAGCAGCGTCTGGCCCAGGAGCAATGTGTACTGAGTATTCCAGGTGGCATAAGAGAGACTCCAGTGGGCCAGGTCCTGCTCAGCATTCACTGCTCCTGAATCTTGGGATGTGATTCTTCTATCCATTATCCATGCCAGGACATGGATGGGATAGTGCTGGGAGCACCCACTAGAGGAGATGGGAGTTGTGTTATTGTGTCACTGAGCATCAGCTCCACAGAATCATAGAATCACTAGTTTGGAAAGGACCCACAGGATCATCGAGTCCAACCATTCCCATCAATCACTAACCCATGTCCCTCAGCACCTCATCCACCCGTCCCTTAAACCCCTCCAGGGAAGGGGACTCAACCCCCTCCCTGGGCAGCCTCTGCCAGGGACCAATGAACCTTTCCATGAAAAATCTTATCCTGATGTCCAGCCTGAACGTCCCCCGGCGGAGCTTGAGGCCATTCCCTCTCGTCCTGTCCCCTGTCCCTTGGGAGAAGAGCCCAGCTCCCTCCTCTCCACAACCTCCTTTCAGGGAGTTGGAGAGAGCAATGAGGTCTCAGCCTCCTCTCCTCCAGGACTCGATGATCTGGTTAGTCTTTTCCAACCTGGTGATTCTATGATTCTATGATTCTACCTACCCCAGCGGAGTGATGCCTGCCTCTAGACACGTTCCCACACGCTCTGAGTTCAGTGAGGAGGGCTCGGGGTCAAGCTATTAAGCCTCCTATCTGTTTAACCCCTTAAGCCGTCCTGTGATCTTGGCCAGGCGTCCCCGTGCCGGACCCCATCCAGCCTGTCCTTGGACACCTCTGGGGATGGGGCACTCTTCGTTTAATTCAAAGGAAATAAAAAGGAAGCCTGCTGCCTCCCGGGGCAGCAATGAGGGCACCTATCCCATCGGAGCAATGCCAGCGCTGCTGTACAGAGATCACTTAGAATCGTTAATTGTTAATGTCGGAAAAGATCTCTCAGCTCATCCAGTCCAACCATCAGCCCAACCCCACCGTGCTTGCTAAACCATGTCCCCAGGTGCCATAGCCACATGGTTTTTGAGCCCCTCCAGTCCTTCCGCACAAGGGTGCTGGACATCACCACTGGGATTTCAGAGGCTGCCATCACCTTGGAGCTCCTCAGGGCGGAGATGGATGCTGCTCCATCCCCTTTCCCACGTCGAGGTGGTGCCCTGAGGCTCTGCCCTTTGGGAAGAGCAGCCAAAACCCCCAGGAGCAGGGATGGCCCTCCCCGCATCCCCTGCTCCCTTTGGCTCCTCTCCCCTATGGGACACAAGCACTGGGTTTGCCGCGCACTCTGCTAAGTTTTAAACACTGTGATAATAAAGGGAATCTTTTGCAGAGCTGGAGCCTTGATATCAACCACATAAACTCCGTTATCTTTAGCAACCAAAGCTGCAATCTCCCCAGAGACTCAAATCAGGCTTGGGAGACCAGGACCATTGTTTTCCAACCCAAACTGCCGCCAGAGGAGGAGGCAGAGATCTCAGAGATGGCTCGTTGTCCAGGTGGGTTTGTCACAAACAGTTTTGACAGATTAACCCACGCTGGAGCCAGGCTGCAGCCTCGCCGGGAAGGAAATCCAAGGGCAGACACTGAAAATGAGGGAGGAATCAAAGCCCATAGCGCGCAGCAAGGCAGGGACCAAGGCAGGGGTCCCAGGAAGCACAAAATCGATGCTCAAGCATCACGTTAATGTTCTCCTGCACGTCCAGCCAGGGCCACGACTGGATGTTCCTGGGAACAGGAACGTGGCAGCAAAGCTTTTACGTGTTTGCCATCTAGTGGGCTTGGGAAAGCCTGCACAGGGGCATCAATCCTCACCATGGGGCCAAGGCAGCTCTGCGGGGCTCCCAGGCTTCCCAGGGATGCTCTGCTGTGGTGTTGGGGTTAGGGGGTGGACCACGACCTTGCAAAGAATCTTCCTGGGCTTCATCAGAAGTGGGACCAGCAGGGTGACACGATTGGGAGCAGCCCCGAGGAGAAGGACTTGAGGTGCTGGGGGATGAGAAACTCAACATGAGCCGGCAACGTGTGCTTGCAGCCCAGAAACCAACCGTGTCCTGGGCTGCATCCAGAGCAGGGGGACCAGCAGGGACAGGGAGGGGATTCTGCCCCTCTGCTCTGCTCTGGTGAGACCCACCTAGAGTTCTGTGTCCAGTTCTGGAGTCCTCAGCACAGGAAGGACATGGAGCTGTTGGAGCGAGTCCAGAGGAGGACACGGAGATGATCTGAGGGCTGGAGCACCTCATGTACCAGGACAGGCTGGGAGAGTTGGGGTTGTTCAACTTCCAGTGCTGCAAGGGGCTCCAGGAAAGCTGGGGAGGGGCTCTTGATCAGGGAGTGCGGGGATAGGGTGAGGGGAATGGTTTTAGTCTGAAAGAGGGGAGTTTGAGATGAGATCTTAGGGAGAAGAGGGTGGGGAGGCCCTGGCCCAGGTTGCCCAGAGCAGTGGTGGCTGCCCCATCCCTGGAGGGGTTCAAGGCCAGGTTGGATGGGGCTTTGGTCAACCTGATGCAGTGGGAGGTGTCCCTGCCCATGGGAAATAAGCAGTTTTAAGGGAAAGGGGCTTCACAGTTCCACCATGCTCCTCACCAGCCTGGCTACTGGCTCCATCAAACCTCCTTTGGGCTGTTTGGACCCATGGGGCTGCTGCCCCAGTGACCACCAGAGCGTCCTTGGGATCATAAAGAAAAGGGGACATCAAAAGAAAGAAAAACACAGGGCGCTACGTAACAGCACTAACAAGTAAACTGTTTTGATTTTCGCCGTATGAGAATTCCTAAGGAGGAAAAACAAAGTTTGTTCAGCTGTAGCTAAGGTTGAGCAAACACAACACTAATCACTTCTGCTTTGCCTCTTGGAGAAGGCTCTACGGGAGCATCACAGCTGGAAAAAGAACCTCACAGCACCAGTTCCCGGCCCCTGAAGCTCCAAAGGGCTGATGCCACTTCCCCCGGCATGAAAATTGGGGTCTGCTCTCCCCACACCGGCTCAGGAGGCAGCAGCACGGCCAGCCCAGCTCCAGCAGCACCTTTTAATCCTCCCCAAAGGCTTCAGCGCCCCATGAATCCATGGGAATCGGATGAAGATGTGCCAGCAGGTCCTACAACACACCACAATGTCTGCATCAAGCCTTGAGAACACAGGATCTGCTGCCTGGACCCAGCTCCTGACAGCATCTCTCCACATGGCTCCATAAATGTGGGAAGGGGGCACTGAGAAGGGAGGGCTCAAAAGGACAGAAGGCAAAAAGGGAGAAGGGGGAAGGAGGAGGAACCTGTAGGGGGAGAGAAAGATGGAAAGGGAGAGGTTGCAGAGGATACAAAAGAGCTGGAGGCATTTGAGGTACCACAAAGAAGGGAATCACGGAAACATGGAATGGTTTGGTTCATAAGGGACCTCCAAGACCATCCAGTTCCACCCCCTGCCATGGGCAGGGACACCTCCCACTGGATCAGGGGCTCCAAGCCCCATCCAGACTGGCCTTGAACCCCTCCAGGGATGGGGCAGCCACCCCTGCTCTGGGCAACCTGGGCCAGGGCCTCTCCACCCTCACAGCAAAACATTTATCCCCAAGATCTCACCTCAATGTCCCCTTTTTCAGCTGAAAACCCTTCCTTTCATCCTATCCCTGCTCTCCCTGATCAAGAGCCCTCCCCCAGCTTTCCTGGAGCCCCTTTCAGCACTGGAAGCTGCTCTAAGATCTCCATTCTCTTCTCCAGGCTGAACAACCTCAACTCTCTCAGCCTGTCCTCATACGGGAGGTGCTCCAGCCCTTGGATCATCTCCATGACCTCCTCTGGACTCGCTCCAACAACTCCATGTCCTTCCTGTGCTGAGGACTCCAGAACTGGATGCAGGGCTCCAGGTGCCAGGGGCAGGGACACCTGCCCATGGATCAGGGAGCCCAAAGTCCCACCCAACCTGGCCTTGAACCCCTCCAAGGATGGGAGGCTCTACACGAGCCACTCTTCCCAGTTCCTGCTACACATCGCTGGAGAGCTCAGCCCAGCAGGACACAGCCCAGACCCAGGACAAATTCCCAGCTGAATCAATTCTCGTTTGCTCACCCTCTGCTGGCCCAGGAGCCTCAGCTCCTCAGCAGGGCTGAAAGCTGCAGGGGGTGGCCGCACACACCTCTGGGACTGCCAAGGATCCTTCGCCACCAGCGGTGACTTCAGCAGCCACCAACACTGCCACTGCTTGGGATGAAGCCAGCGATGTTGTGCTGTGGGTTGAGCCTTTTAAAACCCAACTCTGAAGACAACCAGAGAGCTGTGACCACACGACCAGCAGTCCCTCTGCCTCTTCCCGCTTCTGCTGCTCAGAAAGCGCAGCGGCTTTTCCTCCGCAGCCACATGGCTTGGGCACAGCAGGATCTCCCTGGCAGCACAGGCGTGCGCTGGAGACCTGTTCCATGTGCTGGAGACCCGTCCCATGCAGGAAACAAGGAATGGGCTCTCGGCTGCCAGGACGATGTCTCAGCAGTTTCTAAAGGCAGTGCCCGGGTCAGACACTCCCAGGAAAAAGGAAGCAGCCAGAGTGTATTTACAGGGCAAGCCTTTCACGTGCTCTTGGCTCCTATATACATTCAAGCATCCCCTCCACACCCAGAACACACTCAGCCCGTGCAGGGCACAAGGAAGGAGAAGAAGGATCATAGAATCATAGAATCACCAGGTTGGAAAAGACCCACCGGATCATCAAGTCCAACCATTCCCATCAATCACTAAACCATGTCCCTCAGCACCTCATCCACCCGGCCCTTAAACCCCTCCAGGGAAGGGGACTCAACCCCCTCCCTGGGCAGCCTCTGACAGTGCCCAAGGACCCTTTCCGGGAAAAATTTTTTCCTAATGTCCAGTCTGAACCTCCCCTGGTGCAGCTTGAGGCCATTCCCTCTCGTCCTGTCCCCTGTCCCTTGGGAGAAGAGCCCAGCTCCCTCCTCTCCACAACCTCCTCTCAGGGAGTTGGAGAGAGCAATGAGGTCTCCCCTCAGCCTCCTCTTCTCCAGGATAAACACCCCCAGCTCTCTCAGACGCTCCTCTTGTTCTCCAGCCCCCTCACCAGCTTCGTTGCTCTTCTCTGGACTCGCTCCAGAGCCTCAACATCCTTCTTGTGGTGAGGGGCCCAGAACTGACCCCAGGATTCGAGGAGTGGTCTCACCAGTGCCAAGTACAGAGGGATGAAACACTCCTTGAGGGCCAGAGTAGTCACTTACCTCACTTGGAAGAAACCAGTTCCTATTTTACACAGGAAGGTGCTTGTTGCCTGCTTCCAGCCACTGTCCGATGCTCCTGGCTTTGCCTGCACTAGCTGCGCTCTCTGCCCGCAGTTGCATTTAAAAGGAATTGAGTCTCACTCTGCGCCAACCCTTGGATGTAAGGAAGGTGCCCAGCCCAGAACTGGGACAGCAAACAACTCAGAAGAGCCCACCTGAGGGACATGGTTTAGTGGTTGATAGGAATGGTTGGACTTGATGATCCAGTGGGTCCTTTCCAACCTAGTGATTCTGTGATGACAGGGGGGTTGGACTGTTTGGCCTTCACGGTCTCTTCCAACCCAAACCATTCTATGATTCTATGATTAAAGGTGATTGCGAACCTGCGCTCTACAGCTCAAGCCCTTCCTTTATCAGAAGCCCTGAAGGAGCTGCCATAAGGCTTTCAGCCTGATTCCGTATCCGGCACTTCATCTGGAACACCCAGTCAGCTCACCCATAACCCAGGCATCACTGCGCAGCGACCCGGAGGCCGTTGGAGCCGAATCCACCGTGTCCCACCCCACCATCTCCTGCTCGGAGCGCAGCTCAGCTCCGGAAGCTCCTGGGTGTGGTGTGAGAACACCCAGTCCAGTTCGCGGCACGGGCTCTTACGAGAGCGGCTGACGTCAACAACGCAGGCAGATCGTTCATCTCAGTCCTGTACGAAACCACCAGAGGGCAGATGGAAATGCAAACACGGACAATGTTTCTGAGCCCAGCAGCTGCCCCACGGCGAGGGGTGCCCCACCACACACTGCACCCCTGGCCGTGATGGGATGAGCACCCAGGGAAAATCTCTTGCCTGCGCAGAGCCCCAGCCAGCACCCACCACGGAGTCTGCATCGATTCGGTCCTTAGCACTGACGCCGACTTCGACAATTCAGGCTCAGGAGCTCCTTGACATAAGGAAAAGACTCTGCCTGCTTCCAAGGGATCACAGAATCGTGGAATGGTTTGGGCTGGAAGGGACCTTAAAGCCCATCTAGTTCCATCCCTTGCCATGTGCACAGACACCTCCCACTGGATCAGGGGCTCCAAACACCATCCAACCCAGCCTTGAACCCCTCCAGGGATGGGGCAGCCACCACTTCCCTGAGCAACCTGCTCCAGGGCCTCCCCACCCTAATTGCAAAGAATTTCTTCCTAAGGTCTAGTCTAAATCTTCCCCTCTCCAGTTTAAAGCCATTCCCCTTCATCTTATCCCTGCACTCCCTGATCAAGAGCTCCTCCCCACCTTTCCTTTCAGCACTGGAAGCTGCTCTAAGGTCCCCCCCAGCCTTCTCTTCTCCAGGCTGAACAACCCCAACTCTCTCAGCCTGGCCTCGTACAGGAGGTTCTCCAGCCCTCGGATCATCTCAGTGGCCTCCTCTGGACTCACTCCAACAGATCCATGTCCTTCTTATTCTGGGGATTCCAGAACTGGACCTGGGATTCCAGGTGAAGTCTCATGAGATCAGAAAGATCCAACAAACACTGCCCTTGTTACTCTCAGCCTCCACACAGCTGAGCAGCAGGCAGAGGGCAGCAGCAAGAGGCTGGGTCTGAAATAATACTACACCGCCACCCCAGAGTCCTCAGAATCAGGCAGGACATCAGGAATCTCATTCCCCTGCCCCTCATCCAGGCTTTTCTGCCCAAACTAAAGCAAATGTCTTTTTTATCCAGGTTTTTTATCCCGGTCTAACCCCACTAGGGGCTGTCACCACCCCAATGTGACCCTATTTACAGTGAAATGTAGAGCCCAGCCTCTCAGCCAAGTGCTCACCCATCGCATCGTGTGTTTGTCCAGCTGGGTGCTGTACGCTTAGTTCAGGAGGATGCTGTGAGAGACAGGATGGAGAGCTCTGCTGAAATCCAAAAAGGTTCCACCACCCAGCTGCCCTTGCTCAGCTGGCTGGGTGATGTTCTCAGAGAGAGGAATGAGTTTGTCAGGCAGGACCCTCCCCTTGTGACCCTGTGCTGGCAGGGACTAAGGACTGTGTTGTCTTTTAGGTGGTTTTCAGTGGCTCCCAGAAGAATCAATTATGGTTGGAGTTGATGATCCGATGGGTCTTTTCCAACCTGGTAATTCTATGATTCTATGAATCTTCTCCATGATCTTCCCAGGCATTGGAATGACACCGACAGGCCTGGAGCTACCAGGCTCATCCCTGCTGCCCTTCTTGAAGACAGAGACCGCATTTGCCAGCTTCCAGTCAACTGGTACCTCTCCAGATTCCCAAGAGCACTGGAAAATCATTGAGAGATGCTTCGTTCTGAGCTCAGCTAGCTCTTTAAGTACCCTCAGATGAACCCCATCAGGCCTTACAGGGATGCAGCTAGAGCAGCAAATCCCACCCAAGTTCAGGGTGGTTGGGAGTTTACTGCTTGCAGTCGATGTCCTCCACCCCCAAGACCATCATCAGTGTTGAAGAGTGAGGCGAAGAAAGCATTAAACATCTCTGCTTCGTCTCCCTCCCTGTTTGAGAGAAGCCCAGTACCCACAGACCCCATCCTCTCACTGAAGACAGTGATCAAAAACTGAACTGCACTGTGGAACAGTAGCGCTGAGTACTACAAAAAATGAAGAGCACACATTTTAACTGAGCTTTTGGATCACAGCACCCACAAGTCAGCTTCTTAAGTGACCTTTAATAAGGCTCTTGGGAATGTGGTTTAGTAATTAAGTACGCATCACCCATGTAAGACTTCTCTGTTTCTTCAGAGAATTAACAGCAAGGGGTAATAAATCCAGTGCATTTTGGGGAGGGAGACAGGTAGGACATTGTTTGTCCCTTTGCAGTTTCTGCTTTCTGCCCGTGAACAGGGAACTTCCACAGAACCTCAGCAGGGGAGATGCCGGAGCCCAAAAGTGCCACAAGCCAATATCTAATATTGGGGAACAGGCACATGGATCATTCCCTTCGTTAGGAACCACTGTGCCCTCTCTGCTGTCATACGCAACCCTGAAAAGGCTCTGCAGCAAAGATCAGCAGCACCCAACCAGGAGAGATGAGGGAAGATGGGAACCAACAGGACTAAGCATCGAGGAAAGACTCAAACTTGCAAGGAGCAAAGCGGGTCCTTCACCCTCAGAAGGAGGACAAGGGAAATAACTACCCACAGGCAGGCTTGTGAAGATACTTTATGTTTAATACATCTGAAAAGAATGCATATACAAAGAACTTAGACACGGAAAAGCATTGGTTTGACACTAATGAGTCTACAAGGAATTGGAATTTTGGAAGGTGGAGAAGATTAAGTCTTAAAAAACTTTGAATTTGCAAGCCAAACTCTGGTTTTGGTACAACCCCTCCGACGCTGCCGTCAGCTCCAGGAAGGCCCCATCCCCAGCTCTCCACAGGCACAAGCCCATCCCACGCTGCAGGGTGACTTACAAGAAGGGGATTCCCTTCCCTGGGCCCTGTGTGGTGCCTCAATCACCACCAGAACCCCTCCCCGCGGCTCCCACGGACACAGGTTGGTCTTTCCACCCCTACCGGCCATCCAGCAAGGGATGCACCACCAGCACCAGCTCCAGAACTCATCCTAACGTGCACCGGGTCCTTTCAGAGCATCCAAACAGCAGCATAGGTGCTCCTCACTGTGAACGTATCTCTAATGATTAAGGACTGGCAGAAGATGGATTTGTTCACAGCCCACCGACTCAAGTCGGGTGTGCTTCACTTGCCTCCACTGCGTGACAACAGCTTCTGCTGCCAAGATGAAGGAAGAGACTGGCAAGCTCATTTCAAGTCAGATGGTGCACCCAGAGAAAAGGATTCTCCTGTTTCTAAGGCTTCATAATTTAGAGGATGGGGCAGGAATTTCTGACCTGCACGGTGGAAAGCCAGGGGAAGAGATACAAGGCAACTTCAGAGGAGACGCTGATCGCTTTTGCATGCTCCTTCTTAGAGGAGCACCAGGTGAGGATGTTTTCTTTGCCTCTGTTTGTCTCTGTGCTGGTTTTGCCCACACCCAGGCTGCCGGCTGGCTCAGAGCAGCCCCAGCAGCTCTGGAAACCAGAACCCAGTCTGGCCAGACTGGTGCGAGGGCCAAGGCTGCAGTAAACCAGCTTGGAATTAGTCTGTTACAGAAAAGTCAGCACAAGCATGCCTGGATTTTAAACCAAAACATTAGAAACAGTAAACAAAATAAAAACCTAGTACTGATCAGTGTTTCCTGGTAAGACATAATTACTCAAAATTAACTAGTTTAACTGAACTGGGGGCATCGGGGAAGACACTAACATTCTCATCTCACACAGGGGCCGTGTGGGCAGACGGGAGTGCAGGGTGTTCGTCATTATTGCAAAAACAAATCTTAAAATTGGTATCTTTAGTTTGATTTAAACATTGCTTTTAGTACGACATCAAACACCAGCTCTGCGGAAGGGGCTCTGGAGGGACGCTCATAGCAGCACACACCTGCGAGTCTTCTTCGGCTCCGGAGGCTCCAGGGCAGCCAATATCGCTTCGTCAAATACATTCTTTAGGCCTTTCTGGAAAGGGGCAAAGAGAGAGAGGGGCAGGCTGATTTCTGAGTGTTCACACAAACCCCACCGAGAGCCACAAACCCCTCCACCGGCGAGGCGAGGTTTGCCAGCCGCAGCGCCCAGAGCCCCAGCCGCGCTGCCGTGTTAGCGGTTCTTTTGGATTGTCCGAATGGGAGCGGGGATCCTTCAGGAGCAGTGGATTCCACGAGAAGCAGGACACGCGTCTCAGAGTCGCTTCCTGAAGGCAACCTGTACGGTTAGTTGGCCACCAACACACCCCACATGCGAACGGCAAAGCAGAAGGCGCTGCATTCCGAGGGAAATGCTTGGCCTGGGTGCTGGGGGGGACAAGGCAGGCATGCAGGGATGAACCAGGGCAGCACACGCTCCGGTTTGGCTCCCGGCCCCACCACCCAGCGGTAGAAGCAGGCAGGTAAGGCCCAGCGGCCGCACGCGGTGTCAGAGGAGGACGAAGCAGGTGCCGTAGGCGGCGTGAGGTGAGAGACTGCGGCCAGGAGGTGCACACCGGAATAAAGCTCCATCAGTCACTGATACAAACAACGGCGACTTTTAATTTCAAAATTGAAAGACAAGCTACAATTGATGTTTTCTCCTTAAAACAATAAAAATCAGAAGCATGATCGTAAGCAGCAGCTTTACATCTTACAGAAACAGGCTCTAAGGATCTAGTGTTGAAATGAAGAGCTCTACCATGTTAGTGAAAGCGGGTTAACAGTTCAGAAAGCAGTAGCAAGTACATCGATATTTTCTTCCCCCCAGGACCGACAAATACTCCACCACAGCACAGACAGCCAAAGCGACAGCAACAGCACAACTTCTCACTGCACAAAGGAGAACCAGGAACCCTCACATTACAGCGGCACCGTCTCGCGTACTTGGTCATGCAGATACAGTTAACAGAGTCACAAAGAGGAATCGAACACACACCCAACGGTTCTTCCGGTGTTGGGAAGATCAAACATCACGTCTTATTCTTTTGATCTTTCTTTTAAACGCTGATGTACCCAGACCCTTTCCCACAATAGCCTGAATTATAACGCTACCCACATCTGGCAACCCAAGCAGCAGAGAGTTAAGCGAGTCCAGTTCATGTTCCACGGTCACAAGGTTTGGCTAAAGGGATTGTTTTCAGTCCAGGAGCCAATACAGAGGTTGCTCTGGGATGGGAAGCAGACACAACAGCTTTCAGTCAAGGTGGGTTTATTCAGTTTTAACCAGGTTTCTACAGCAGTGGGACAGAGGAAGCAGCAGCAAGAGGGGAAGGAGAAAGTTTAGAATATACAGCACTTCCTTTTGGGCTGAGTTTCCGGAGGCTCGAGGGCAGCTAGGATAGCCTCATCAAACACATTCTTCAGACCTCTCTACAAGACAGAGGGGAGGAGAGAAAACAGCAGCCAGGTTAGAGGGTTAGAGAAAAACAAGCAGATACAAAGAGCAGTCAGGATAGAGCAGGCTGAACTCACAGACTCAGTGACCATATCTACTTTGCAAAACAAAGTAGATCCCAGGAGGAAACCTCATTCGGATGGCCCAGAAGTCAGTGTCGGAGACAGAGCACGAGCACGGGAGGGACCACATTAGACAAACCAAACACGCAGGAGGGCAACGGCAAACACACAGGGAACAGGGGGTGGGAAGGGCTGCACACGGGGCGGTGGTTTCCTCTGAAGTGCGGATGCACACATGGGAGTTTCTGGGGGATAAACAGAGTGGAGAGCAGCTCACCCCACACCACAGGGGTCCAAAAGGTCAGGGAAACCTTTTGTCATCACCGGCTGGGGAGGAGCAAGCACCTCAGAGGCACAGACTCACAGCTCCCAGCTGGTGGCAGCGAGTCCAGAGCAAAGGCTCCAACAACCCCCTCTGCTTCGTGAATTCAGCCCCTGAATAACTGAAGGACTCCAGATGGCCGCGAAAGCGGGGTGTGGGATGGAAACAGTGCCACTGGCATCCTCAGATGCTGGCTATCTGTCTCCAAGCAGCGATGCCACACCATACCAGGGCTGCTGTTTGACACCCAGAGCCAGCATGGAGACAGCACGTTTCAGTTATTCAGTTCAGTCCCCAAAGCAAGTACAACCACAGGGAGACAGGAATGGTGTTAGGACAGGGATAACCCAGATCCAACACCAGACAGGCAGTCACAGAGCGGCAGGGGTTACACCAGAGCACAAGGCATACGCTGCATTTGCTGTAAGCAGAACGGGAATGCTGCAGCTCCCATTCCTGCATGGCTCTGCCAAGTCACCGTGCACACCAGCAGGGAAACCTGGCTCTGGTTGAGCTAACTGGACTCGCCTAAATCTACTGTCATGAGCTTCAGAAACCTCCAAGAACTGTTTCATCCCCAGCACAGAGAAACAGCAAAGCTTGTTCAGTCCCTGTAAACAACTGCAGTCTTTGCAGAATGAAGCCCTGTTTTATTTTACATTGTTCAGATGTAGCTGGTTTCTCCCTCACAGGTCAGATTGGATACACCCCTTTCAGAAGGGCTTTAATCTTGTTTTCCTGAAGCACAGACATGGGAGATCTCTAAGGCAATTCCATCTGGAAGTGTTCAAGTCCATCACGTTACACGCGAGATCATACTTGAAAGAGCAGAAGTGAAGGGAATCCCCATGTGCGATCGCTCTGCACAGCCTCCCCAGTGACTTTTGTTTTAAATGAGTTGCAGCCGAGGCTGCCAGAAAATACAGACCTCAAATAACGAATGCTTGTATGAAGCCTGAGTGCTAATGAGATTTTCCTTCTCTGGGAGAACAAGGCTGTGGTATAAACTCAATTACATGCTGTCAGATAAAGAACCAGGCAGGGCAAGAGCTAGGAATACACGCTTCCTTAATTCTCCTGCACGGGGACTTCTCTTCTCTTCTCCTATTGCGCAGAAGAAATTCATTCGTTCAAGAGAACGGGATTTGCTTTGAAGGACCTAGCAAAAAACTGGGATGACAGAAGAGGAGGGAATAACAGGACAGGGACAAAACGGTTGTGGAAAAGGGCCAGAGTGACACGAGAGGAAGCCCACAAAGGGAGTGGGGTTCGGTACCACTGGCACACGGCCTCCGCAGTGCAGATAAAGCAATCTGGCTCCTGTGCTGCCCTGGGGAACAGGCTGAGCTCAGGCTGCCTTTACCCTCTCTGTTCACATCCAGTTTAAGACACTTTACAACTGCGAGCAGAACTGTCAGCCCAGCATTGAATTCTGTGCTTTTTCCCTTGTAAAGTTCCCTGTTGTGTCAGGCACAAGCACTGAGCTTCAGAGTCCACTCAGACATTTAACTCCCAAAAGCAACAGAAGCAATAGAGATTTTAGTTGTAATCCGTATCAGTTGCCCTTTCCTGTGAGCGCCCTCCACTTTTACAGCAGTTTTGGGAGTTGCAGACACACACTGGAAGCGCCTTCATTACACAAAAGGGATTCCCCAGCCTGAGGAAAAGGGACAGAACAGATTCCTTGGCACTGCGGAGCCATCCAGACTCAGGGAGGAGCAGATATTCCATCCTTACAGGAAAGGCTCAGACTCAGCCCCTTACGGCTCACCCAGTACTTTCAGAACATGGACACTTCCACAGAAAAAAAAAATTCTTCTTTCCAGGAAAAGAAAAGCATGCTCTGGCTCCAGGATTTCATGATACTGTGCTGTCAAAGTCATTTCCAACTAATTGTTGGAAAGTAAAAAAAAAAAAAACACATTGTACACTCCAGAGCCAGAGTGCAGAGACAGAAGCTGAAGCAAAAAGAGTCTGAACTTCCCAGAAGAGCCTCAGTTCAGTGGAAATCGGCTACTACAGCACAGCCTTGCAGGCAGGAAAACAGCCTTCCCAGCCAGGACAACCAGCCACCCCCATGTTTAGCAAGTGCCAGCTGGATCGCTGCCGGGAAGTTCAAACCACCCCTGCAGATGATCCACCTTTCTGTGGGCAGCTGTTACTGACAGAGGAAAAAGGTGTTTGGGGCACGGGGGTAGTCAACAACAAAGAAAAGAAGAACAGAGCAGATGCAAACCGACTGGTCTTCAGGTCACAGGGCTTCCGAGCCCTCTTTCCAGGTTATTCCTGACTCTTAAAACCATCCATGGGTACAAAGCACTAGAGCTCTGGAAGGAATTCAGGCTGAGCTTCCAAGGGCACAAAGCTGTTCTCTGCAACAGATACAGCTTAGTCTATCTGGAAACAGAAAAAGTGGATAAACACTGACATGTTTAATCGTAACAACTCTCACTCAGGGAATTCTAAGTGCTTTCATGCAATCTGAGCACACTAAACAGGGCGAGTATAAACCTACAGAGGAAAGGCTCTTGGTGAGAGATCCGGGACAAAACCCTGGTAGGTATTTAACCTGCTAAAAGGTTCTACAGCCGAGTCAGCAGCAGCATTTGCCATGCACCACACATCATCTAAAATGGATCTAAGAACTACAGACTAAGCACAAAGAACCCTCAGCTTGTGTGTGGGCAGCAAGGAAGGGCAGCCGAGACCACCTCTTGATCAGGGATTCCCAGGATTCAGGGAATGTGCCTCAGTGTCCGGCACAATTCCAGGGCCTCTTCTCAGCAGACACTCAGGCAAAGCTTTGTTACAAAGAATCCTCAGCATATCAAATGGAAGAGTTAACATGGAATCTGGGCAAAAGGTGCAAGATGAGCAGAACTTCAGGCTTCACAGAGTTCAGCGACAAAGCTTTGTATGCAAGGTACTTGAGAAGAAGCACAGCAGAACTGATAGGAGTGAGGACTCGACACTGTGCACCCCTCGGTCCATGTCTATCAGGAGGGACACAGTGGCACTAAGGAAATTGTTAAAAGAGTTGTAGTCAATTCCATAAAGTAGGAACACAAGATTAAGTTCCCAGGGCCTCCAAGGTCAAGGCAAGGCACCAGCAAGCCAGTGGGTCCCAGCCCAATGAGTATTCCTGACTTAAAGGGAAAGGATAATTGGGTTCCCTGACCTCAAATCAGATGGATTAGTTGGCTTTAGACTCATGCTCATCAGTCAGTTCACCCCACATCACCATGTTTACGTCTGAGGAACTATTTCATTGTTATTTTCTGTTTCAACATTGCTTCCATCTCAAGGCAGGCACAGGAAACAGCTCACCACAGCAACACAGGAAGAGGAAGCAACTCTCGACTCCAAAGGCTTCCAGCCCCACAGGCCCCAGAACTGCCTTTTCCGAGAGGTTTTTCTCTGCCTGCTCTCCTCAGCAATGAGCTGCATTCTGTGTCCTAACCCTCTTCACAATACACCTTTGAGGTTTGCAGTAGCTTTCTCCTCCAACCCAAAAGCAAACGCATCCTCCTCCATCACCCCTCTGCGCTACAGCTCATCTTCACAGCCCCATTCTTTGTGCCACTGCCAACTCCTTGCACTTCAGAACAGCAGGACAAAGAAAGCCACAGTGTCGACAGAAGAAGCAGAGCTTATACCCTTCTACATCCATATTGAGCCGGTTTTCCCCATAACTGAAAGAAGTATGGAATGTAAACAATCAAAACTGGTCAAAGACCATCTCTTACCTGCGTAAGCGCAGAGCACTCCACGTATTTGACGGCCTTCAGGTCCCGGGCCAGTTTTTCAGCCGTCTCTGGAGTTATGGGCTTCTGCTTGTTCTTGGCAAGTTTCTCAATTGTTGAAGGATCATCTCTTAGATCAATCTGGGTCCCAACAAGCAGGAAAGGAGTCTTTGGACAGTGGTGAGTGATTTCAGGTACCCACTAAAGAGAAAAGACACAAGATTTGTCAACTAAGCAACCAAAATAACTCCCAACACGTCCAAAATCACTGCAGCAGCTCCCGTCTGAGCAAAGTTCAACCAACCTTTTCTTTCACATTTTCAAATGAAGAAGGAGACACCACTGAAAAACAGACCAGAAAGACATCTGTCTGCGGGTAGCTGAGGGGTCGTAATCTATCATAGTCTTCCTGACCTGGAGGAGGAGAAAATTAACACAGGATTAGACCCAGATGATGGAACACAGCTCTTTATGGGTGGTTAGGACACATATTCCAGCACAATAGCATTACTGTGACTAATCCCAGCTCTTAAGCAAATACACATGCCCTGAACCCAAACACTGGGATCTGAGTTTACAAATCCAGAATTCATTCAGTTGCTACGTAACAAAGAGCTGCTTAAAGTCACAGGCGAGCTGGGCACTCAATGGGAGCTCACTGGAATACATTCTTATATCAAACACCTTCAGACTGCGTAAGACTTTCCTCAATTGTAACAAGAAGCAGAAGGAGAGGACTGCTGTGTCACAAATTAAAACGGCTCTAATAGAAGTGGAAGGGCTTCTTGGTTTGGTTGATTGGGATTTTGTTTAAATAAATTCAATCTAGCAATTCCCCAGAGCTCAGGAATGAAAAAATAAGGAAGAGTTTTCGCTTTCACAAGAACAGTTTAGAAAAGGAATCAGCTGTGTGTCTCCACATTCAACATCAACCAAACCCTGAGCAGTTACAGGGGCACAAGCAGTCGATCTCTCACCTGCGGTGTCAAAGAGGCCTAGGGTGTAAGGCTCTCCTCCAATCATCACTGTTACAGCATAGTTGTCGAAAACCTGTGAAGAGAAACACATTTAAAGGAGGTGAATACACCAAGGTTCAAACCATCAACCTGTTCCAATCTGTACAAGATGCGTCTGCATAGGAGAGCAGAAGCCATGGGGCTTACAGGGGCTGACAGAGATCACAGAATCCTTTAGTTGGAAAAGACCTTTGAGATAGAGTCCACTACTAAAGCATCCCTGAGCACCTCATCTGCCTGGCTTTTAAACTCCTCCAGGGATGGTGACTCCACCACCTCCCTGGGCAGCCCCTGCCAGTGCCCAAGAACCCTTTTGGTGAAGAAATTTTTCCTGATGTCCAATCTAAACCTGACCTGGCACAACTTGAGGCCATTCCCTCTCATCCTATCGCCTGACATCTGGGAGAAGAGACCAACACCCACCTCACCACAACCTCCTTTCCAGGAGCTGCAGAGAGCAATGAGGTCTCCCCTCAGCCTCCTCTTCTCTGGGCTAAACAACCCCAAGTCCCTCAGCCAGCTCTCATAACCCTTGTTCTCCAGACCCTTCCCCAGCTCCATTCCCCTTCTCTGGACACAGTCCTATTTGTAGTGAGGGGCTCAACTCAGTTTGGAACAGAGATGCAGGTGCTGTTTTCACGAGGTACCCAGAGCACAGAGATACCAGTGCAGGCAACAGGGTAAAAAGCCACTGAGCATAACACCTGCAACAGCTCTTGCCTGTGACTGCAAAGAGATTTCCCACAGTGCCACACAAATTCTTGATGATCCGGCGGGTCTCTTCCAACCTGGTTATTCTATGATTCTCTAGTAGTCCAGGACCACACAGAGTTGGTAAATGTTTAGAAGTACAACTTGAATGAGACTGTATTGTCTAGAGCCAAACCTGACCTCGGCCAAGCATGAGAGAAACACCAAGCCACTCTCTATAGGTCACTGCACAACAAAACTGAGCATCAGCAAACGTCACCTGTACTCAGACCGTTCCAGCAATACACAGCACTAACACCACTAAAGACGAAGCTGTGGCAAGAGCTCAGCGGGCATTCTGCTACCAACTTCTCGCTCAGTCCTGACAACAGCAAAGAACCTTGTTCCCAGAATCCAGCTGGTGGTATCAACAGAGAATCCCAGATCTTGGAGAGCTCTCAGGCAGCAGGAACCGGACATGGGAAAGGCATCCCAGCACCGCCAGATAATGCAGAGACAGCAGCAGTGCAGCAAACACCGGCCACTGCTCTCCCATGGCATGTCCTTCAGCCTCCAACAGGGAAGCAGGGCGTAAGAACAAGAATCAAGGCACGCAGGCCACAAAGGTTAGGAAGGAAACTCTTGCTGCCCTCCCACCTTGTGCCCAAAGAATAACTGGAGCCGTTCTGCCACTTACCGTTGGTACGTATTCCGATGGGAATTTATTTGTTGTGTAAGAAATTAAGAGACAGGTTTTACCAACAGCGCCATCGCCCACAACTACACACTTGATCGTCTGCATGGCTGAAGGCTACGAGAACAGCGACTCCAAAGAGAACCTGAAAGAAAAGACACACACATTTAGAGGTTTCTCATTGTTACTCGATAGCAGAACATGTCACTGATGGATCCCAAAGCACTGACGGCACTTGCAGGAGCCGAGAGCAAGATGTCCCCAGATGAGCAGGTAGATTCAGAGGAGATGTCCCCAGATGAGCAGACAGATTCGCTCTCCCAAGAGAGGAAACTGCTCATTTTCATACATGCAAACACCTCCTCCCTGCAGCCAGGCCCCTCCCACCACATATCATCAACAAACAGCACCCACGACAATGCTTGGCAGGGTCACTTTCCTACCCTGGCATGAAGGACTAAATAAATCCAGTGTGATTTTTACCTACAAGTAAGGAAAAAGGGTCTTAAGGCCTTTACAGACTGTTTTTAATGCATGGAAGTACCCAGCCTTCGATGCACCAAATGCCAAGTGGGCCTTGGCAGCTGCTGGGCAACACAAGCCTTGCAAGAGACCTTCAGCACAGAGCTCAGCAGGAAACACAGCAGTGTGAGCTCTGAAGCCAGTTTATGGGAAAAATATAAGCAAGTACAGACAAATAAACATGATTAATTCCTCCTCCCTTTATCCTTTTTAAAGCCCAAGCACAGTCCCCACTCTTTTGGTTAAAGGCACTGCTGAGAACATACTTTGAAGCGGGTAACAGCACTGAACAGCCCAGTGGGGCACCAGAGTCCCAGAGAGCCACCCCACTGCTCTCCAGGCACAACACAACCATGAGGGACCCTGCTACTTCAGCTCTGTCCCAGCACAGACTTTAGCACGTGACTCAAATCAATATTTGCCATCAATACCTCCTGCAAACACCAGACAGGTTCCTCCAGTGCCAGGCAGAGCTGCCCTTCGTTAATATATCACTTAAATTAGAAAGACACCAGATCCTTCACCATTCATCCACACATGGAGCTAGCAACTCATAATAAACCTTGCATTGGTAGCTCAAAGCTGTAGGCAAGGCCAGCTGCCCTCAGAATGAACACCCTCAAAAGTTCCCCAAATCAGCCCTGGTAGGGGAATATTAATCCCTGCTGTTCCCACAAGCCACAGACAGATCCATATGCAGTTAATATGAAGAATCACAGAATGATTAAGGTTGAAAACAACCTCTCAGCTCATCCAGTCCAACCATCAGCCCAGCCCCACCGTGCTTGCTAATCCATACCCCCAAGTGCCACAGCCGCGTGGTTTTTGAACCTCTTCAGGGACGCAGACTCAACCACTGCCCTGGGCAGCCTCTGCCAGGGCTTCACTACCTTTCAGTGAAGATATTTTCCCTAATCTCCAATCCAAGACTCCCCTGCTGCAATTTGAGGCCATGTCCTTGAATCTTATCACTTGTTACATGGGAGAAGAGACCAGCACCCACCTCACCACAACCTCCTTTCCAGGAGCTGCAGAGAGTGATGAGGTCTCCCCTCAGCCTCCTCTTCTCCAGGTTAAACAGCCACAGGGCACTCAGCCATTCCCAGAACCCCTGATTTCCAGACCCTTCCCCAGCTCCATTCCCTCCTGCAGATGCATTAACACCACAGAAAGCTCTGAATTGCAGCCCTAACACAAACATGTTTACCCCGAAGGACAAAGCAATTGTTTCCATTTCAAATGACGGTTTCTGTGTCCAGGTCAGCCTAATCGTTTAAATCCCACTGATACCAGCCACTATTGCCCCAGCTGCTGAGGCGCTGCTGTAGTTCCATCTCAACGTGCTGGTGACACCAGTCAGAAAGGAAACATCACATTTAGGATTAAAAAAATCCACCAGAAAGCAAGCAGGCAATGGTACTGAGCAGCCCAGCCCCACGTTAACAGAGGCTTCAATCTCAAAGCAAAGGTGGGAAGGGATGAGTCACTCGTTAAGTAGATTTTAAGAGGAAAACACATCAAAAGAGGCCTTGCTATCCAACTCAAGCACACTCCAACCAGAACGAGCACCTCAGTTACTGGCAAGCCTCACTGCTTTGGCCAGCCCCCTCTGTGCAGTCAGGCAGCGTCATCTGCCTTTTGTCACTGCAAAGCACAGGCAGCAGCCTTCGTGAACTCCCTTCAGAGCCAATAAACGCAGTACAGAACAACTCTCCACACTGGGTTTCCCAGCCACCCGCTGGATGCTTTTCCAGTTCCAGCTGGAATTCATTGCGCTGCCCACCCAAGACTCCAAAACCCCGGCTCTGGCTGTGCTTGCTTGCCCCCCAGTGCCAAGCCCACCCAGCTCCAAGCTCACAGCCTCACGCAAATCTCATCTCACTTCCCACCACGTCCCTGTGGACACCACCTCCTCTCCATGTTCCTCCCCTCCCTGCCTGCTCCACCTCCTGCAAGCAGATTCCTATTTCCTTGTTTACCCATAACGTGCAGGTTACACCACTGCTTCCAGACAGCCTTTCCAGAACCTGTGGAGCAGACTACAGGCAAGTCCATGCTCTGAAGCCCTTCCCATGCATTGCAACATCCCAAACTGAGTAACTCCAAATCTGAGCGTTCTGCACATGCACTCGGACAAGGAAAGCTCACCTGTGCCTTTGTGAAAAACAGAATGGCTGTGTTTAGCATTCCTTTTTAAAACTCGGTGCTCCAGAGGGCATCAAGCAAGCAATGAGACGAACCAGAACGTGCATCAAGTCACAGGACTGTGCTTCCACCTCCAAGGCTTCCACGCTGTTCTGGCCCACCACTAGGTCCCCATGCCAGTGCTGGGAAAGAATCTGCTGTGCTCCGCAGGGGCTCAGGTCAAAGCTTCCAGTGAAGGTGGAGCACACGCTGTACACACTCCTCCCACACAGACTGCGTTACTCCCGTACAGTCCAACTCTCCCAGCAAACGATCAGCTTTACCTACACTACAGCTCTCAGAGAGCCCCTGCAGCTTAAATTCAGAGCACTTCCCACAGAAGCCCTGCCTACTCCCACCCTGCACCTCCAACTCACTCCTCAAGCAGAGCTGGGTGTCATAGAATCATAGAACAACCAGGTTGGAAGAGACCCACCGGATCATCGAGTCCAACCATTCCTATTAAACACTAAACCATGTCCCTTAGCACCTCATCCACCTGTGCCTTAAACACCTCCAGGGAAGGGGACTCAATCACCTCCCTGGGCAGCCTGTTCCAGTGCCCAATGACCCTTAAAGTCCCTGAGCCCCAGACCACCCTGCACTAGGGGTGAGCGCGAGGCAAAGGCTCCGAACTCAAAACTGCCTTTTCCTAGTGGCTGATCCCATCCTTGAGGTTTTCTAGCAGCAGGAACAGAACAGAGCGCAAACACCCCAAAGCCCTGCCCTGGAGCACAAGGCAGAGCCCGAACTGCACAACAGGGGCCTGGAAAAGTCTGAGCAGGGCAGGGTGGTTCTTTTATCCTTTCTAAAGGGACACATCAACAAAATTCACCATGAAAACACTGAAACAGCCACTGGAAGGCATTTGTGGACCAAGGGACACCCATGTCTCTCTCACTGTTGTTTAAACCCAATCCTCCCAAACAAGCCTTTAAAGGAGCAAACCATGTTCAAGCTCATCTTCAGGTACAGAAATAGAACTTTACCTTTAAATACTGAAATCAGACGGCCTGAGTTTTAAACAGATTTAGAGTCTCAAGCACAGGCCTACCCAGTCTCACCGGCAGGAAAGTGGAACTGTTAAAGAAGTTGTTTTACTTGGATTAGGCAGCCTTCTTGATCAGCTGGATAAGCTCCTTTGTTCTCCACTTTGAAGAGACCCACAGACACAGCTGAGAGTTTGGTTTGAGGGAGCTGGGATGCACCATCCTGGGATCCACTCTTCCATAGGGAAAACTTTAGACACAGACATCACTGACTGTGGTTGAGAAGTGATTCAGTCCAATCTGAGATACAACTGGAAAACAATCCCTCCCAGAGGGCAATGCTGAGGCAGGAAGAAGCAAAGCCCAGACAAGGGAATGGGTTTGTTCCCCTCGGAAGCAGCTGAAGGACAGGAAGACGACGTACACAGTACAGAGAGAGCGGCCAGAAAACACAGCTTTAAATATCTGAGGGAACTGAAAGTGTAGAAGTCATCCCAGTCGGAGAGCAGGGAGTGGATTTTGAGCCATGCAATCATGAGCCACCTAGCCAAGCCCAGAGAGGGCAGCCAATAGATGGGAATGTGATGCCAGGCAATGCGACTCTGTTCTGTTCAACAGGATCAAAAGCCCTCTTAAGCCCCCCTGGCCCCAGCTCTGAACTGATATAAACTTCTCACAGCTCTCTGCACTGTAAAAACCATAAATGTCTCAGTACAGTCCACATTATCTGATCATACTTGTAATTTTGGGGGATTTACACTCGATCACACCATCAGGACTGCACAGAACTCTAAAAGTATCCTGGAAAACTAGGATACAGAATCCTGGGAACTGTGGATTACAAAGCCTTGGAAGCTTTGCCAAGGCCATCAGATGTCCCTGTTCCAGGCTGAACAGCCCATGTCAGAGTTTTGCTTTACAGCTCAGTTAGGCCTCTAAGACAGACACTGATCTGCATTTCGGATTTACCCAAAGAGCACAGAAGGAAGCATTGAAAGACTAACTACAGCCTCCATGGGATGCTGTGCAGACAAAAAATCCTCTCCAGTGCGAAGAACAGCTGGAATGCTGTGCTGCCTCCTCACAGGCCTGTTCGCAGACCTGGAGACTCTGACAGATCACAAAGGCTGAAGAAATCCACGGTGCCTATAGCACATTCCCACTTTAAAGCACAAGTTGCAAGGAATGCTGTCCCAAAGGCACTCGACACCAAGGGCCACAACCCCTCCTGTGCCAGCCTGACATTCCCATCTTAGTCACATTAAATGCAGTGTCACTATGGAGCCGTTTAAAAACTGCCCGTAAATCAGAGTAGCTGTGGTTTATTCCAGGCTGGGAAGAATTAAGAGAGATTTTGTGGATCTTTGCACCAAGAGGTCAGAATCTGCAGTCTTGCCTTCACTCTTGCTGTACCTGCAATTTGAAGTAGAAGCCACAAGCCTTCAAGCTCATTAAGATTCTTCTTATTTTTAAGCTGCTGAAGTCTGTTTTCAGGTTAAAACGCGTACATTCTCCCAGCCAGAGGAAACGGAGCTGTCAAATCTGTCTACACATCCGGCACCAGCTTCCTGCGGAGCCTCGGCAGCCCCGCAGCTTCCTCTTTCAGGCGGGACTGAAACTGCTGCCATTTCATCACAGGTACCGGCTCCTGGCAGCTTCCTGCAAGCGGCTGCAGCCCATGGCCAAGAACCATTTCAGGACGCTCTGCAGCACACGCCATTAACTCATGGATCGAGGCTTAACGAGCCCACCACAGCTTCCTGACCCTGCTGGAAAGCCCGTTCCATGCTGCAAGATGACAAGCACAGCCCCAAACACTAAGACCACAGAGGTTTTTTTGCCCTAAACCATGTCATTTTACAGTAGACAGGTTATCTGTGGGGTCAGAGCACTCAGGAGTCCACAGTGAAAGAAACAACATTCACAGCATTTCACTTGTGCTCATCTCTGTTAACCACTTCTATGCTTCCACATGAATGTCATTTCCAATCTTACAAAACCCACACATTTCTACAAAGTATTTGTATTTGATAATTTGTTCCCAGATTAATCACATCCATTGCATGGGCCTCACTGTCTGCCACCTCCTCCACCCCTACTACAAACCAAGACTTTTCACAGAATGACAGAATGGTTTCTGTTGGAGAAGACCTTTAAGATCCTCGAGTCCAACCATTGATCCAGACCTGTTTAAGACCGCCACCAGACCATGTCCTAAGTATGAGATCTACTCATCTTTTAAACCTCTCCCAGGATGGGGACTCCCTGGGCAGCCTCTGCCAGTGCCCAAGAACCCTTTCAGTAAAGAAATTCCTCCTGATAGCCAATCTAAATCTCCCCTAGTGCATCTTGAGGCCATTGCCTTGTCACTGGCTACCAGGGAGAAGAGACCAAACCCCACCTCACTACAACCTTCTTTCAGGCAGTTGTAGAGAGCAATGAGGTCTCCCCTTCAGACTCCCTTTCTCCAGGCTGAACAAACCCAGCCCCCTCAGCCACTCCTCATGAGGTTTGAGCTTCAAACCCTTCCCCAGCTCCACTCCCCTTCTCTGGACAGGCTTCAGCATCCCAATGTCCTTCTTGGAGTGAGGGATCCAACACTGAATCCAGGATTTGAGGTGCAGCCTCACCAGTGCCAAGTGCAGGGGGACAAAACCTTCCCTACTGCTGGCCACACCATAGCTGATCCAAGCCAAGATGCCGTTGATCTTCTTGGCCACCTGGACCACTGCTGGCTCAAGTTCAGCCAGTCAACCAACACCCCCAGGTCCTGCTCCCCATACAGCTTTCCAGCCACTCCTCTGCAAGCCTGGAGTGCTGCACCCTTGTCCAACCTCATGCAATCAGCCTCAGCCATGGATCCAGCCTGTTGAGTCCCTCTGGACCTCTCCCCTTGCTTTCCAAAGCCATCAGTCTCCCAAATCAGGGCCACCAAAGCAATATCCAGCTCCTATGATCTAAGCAATCAGGCCTCCCTGACCAGAGATGCCCATCAGAACTCAATGGAGGAGGTACCAGTCGCATTCTGGTGTTACAAACCCAGCACAACGAACGCTCCCATCACAGGAATCGCCACACACAACACCAGTTCTCCGTAAAGATTGCAAACCACTAATGAAAAGACCACACAAGTTCAGTTGTCAGTTTAGAGACCTTGGACCTCTTGGCACACTGATAGTGCCACAAACCTACGATGCAAAACACCCACAGAAGCCGCACTCCAAGAAGACAGGCAGACACAGAAGGCAAAACTGGTTTCCCAAGCAGGATTCCCATGGCCAGTGCTCTCCTCTGCAGGTGCACAGCAGCCATTTACAGGCATTACCCACATCCTCCAGCCCAAAGCCCACCCTGAAGATTACTAAGAATCTCCTGCATCATGATCTTGCCCCACAACTAAACACAGTCACCACTTCCACGCTACCCATGGGGTAAATGAAGTTTAAAAGCACGTATTATGCTTTAACTCAACTGTCCTGCCCACGGCTCAGACTGCAGGTACATCAGCTCCATCCACAAGCGCATCTGCTCCCAAGGGGGCCAAGCTGAGCATAAGGCCAGGGTGTTCAGTTTCTTAAATAGACCTTAAAGGCTGTTGAACTGCCTGCTTACACAGCAGCTATGCTCCCTAAGAACCCAAACCCAGCAATCACCAAGTCCAAAGCAAAGCCTGCAGAGCAGAAGGGACCGACTTGAGAAAATACTGTACCACATCAGTTCAGGATCCTGACAAAGACATCTTTCTTCGTAAGCACTGCTTGGGGTTTTTTAACTGCCACTAACAGTGCAGACATTCCTTTAAATGCTGCCTCAGAACTTGCTCTCCACAAGGCAGAACCATCCCAGAAGAGTGCTGCTATTTGGTTTGTGTGGAAGGTGTCTCGTTATCACAGAGTCACAGGATGCTTTGGCTCAGAAGGGAGATCAAAGCCCATCCTGTTCCATCCCCCTGTCAGGGGCAGGGACACCTCCCACTGGATCAGGGGCTCCAAGCCCCATCCAACCTGGCCTTGAACTAGGGATGGGGCAGCCACCACTATGCTGTGCAACCTGGGCCAGGGCCTCCCCACCTTCATCACGAAGAATTTCTTCCTTACATCTAGTCTAAATCTTCCCCCTTCCAATTTAAAGCCATTCCCCCTCACCCTATCATTCTTTGCCCTTATGAACAGCCCATTCCCAGCTTCCCTGAAGCCCCTTTCCATATCAGAAGCTGCTCTAAGGTCTCCTCACAGCCTTCCGTTCTCCAGGGTGAACAACCCCAACTCTCAGTCTGTCCTTGTACAGGAGATGCTCCAGCCCTCGAATTATCTCCGTGGCCTCCTCTGGCCTTGCTTCAACAGCTCCATGTCCTTCCTGTGCTGAGGACTCCAGAACTGGACACAAGACTCCAGGTGGGGTCTTACGAGAAAAGAGTAGAATCCCCTCCCTCGTCCTGCTGGCCACACACAAGACACACAGCCAAGAAAAGCCTTGTTGTGCTAAGCTGGTGCCAGGGCAAACACAAGAACTGGAGTAAAGCTCCACATCTGTAGCCAGCAGGCCTCCACGCTGCAGACCCACAGAAACAAGCTGAGTGAAGAGAGACAGGATCACCATCACCAGCGTGATGGACCCGCTGTAGCGCTCAGGTCAATGATGTGCTTGAAATGCTCAACTGCTCTGATTATGGGAATCCTTGTCTGAAACAAAGCTGGTGACTGGGATCCTGGAGCATCCCTAAGGCTTCCACTCGGGAGCGCGTGCACGCACACGCCACTGTGGTGTTGAAGCGCCCCTTTCTAAACAAGTTACTGTGAATTACAGACGAAAAAGTAAGAGATTTCTTCTCAAAATGCATCTGTCTGAGACCAGCTTGAATTGTCTACACTTCATGACGCTTTCTTTTGCTAGTTCTGCAAGAACTGGCAGCTTCTCACATCTCCGCAAAGGCTCCTCGCAACAAACTGGTGAAGCAGAGACACGCTCAAATGGGAAGTGAAGCAGCAGAGTGGGGGAATTTTAAAGGCCACAATCTAAGCTACCAGCAGTCCTGTAACATATGTCAAGCTCTACGACTTCAAAAAAAGGAGGGGAAACCCGTGTTGGCCCATTTTAGTCATAAATTCAAACCAAGAGCTGCCCCTGCAGCCCAGTCAAACAGAGGGGGGCTCAGCAGGCCCTGCAGACACCCCGGCTGGTGCGGTGCAGCCATGCCCACCTCTGCTCGCCTCAGCGCCAGAGCTGCTGACCCATCCCACTGCACAGCTCAAACTCTCTCACCATTATTACAAACTCAACAGAAAAAAGCAAAATTGTCAAGTTCTGTCATCATTTGGGTTAAGGTTCCACTGACAAACCCAGCCATCCACATCCCAGTGAAGCAGTGGGACACGTGTGGGCTTACTCCGAGTCCTTCTCTGTCAAACACATTTTAACCTGACATTATTCCTCTTCACTTCCACACTCCACAGGATCTGTTGTACTGCACCATGTAACCTTTTCAAGTATTTTAACATCACATTAAAATCCTACCTTTATCAGCTTGCTTTCATACAGTCGGCGCTCAAAACCACGAGCCGTACCCAAGCTCCTGTTCAAACAGACTCATGGCGCACAGCAGCCTCAAGATTTCTCTCCCCATACCCACGGCCACCACATTTCACAGAGGAAAACCAGACCCTGGTGGTAGTTCCTCTGTTTGGAAGCACATTTTTGGCTAGTAGGAAGCTTTCCTAGCCACTGAACTACCTTGGTGTTCCTATGAAAGCTAACAAAGTAGCTGGAAGGCTCACTAACAGCAGGACTTAAGCGAGAGAGGTTTTCCAGCAGGCACGCACCAGTGGAAGGCACCAGAGCAGCTGGAACCCCAGCAGAAGCCAAGCCCCGTGCGGCGCCACGGCTGAGGCAGCAGGACCAGAGATGCGGAAGATACTCAAGGAGTACCAGCCCCCACTCCAAGATATGGAAGAGGAGGATCCTTCAGAGCGGAACTAAGGCTTTAACTCAGCAACATTTCATGAGCACTAGAATAAACATCGCTGAAGTCGAGCTAACTGCTTCAATGCACCAAGGTGAACCACAACCAGAGTACGCCTGCAGCCAGCCCAGCACGCCACCCTCCCACGGCCACCCCTCCTGCCTTCAGCTGGTTAGTGACCTCAGCCAGCTACACACACAGCCACATCGCCTTATCAAGGGCCCGATGCCACCTTTTTCCTTTACAGCCAAAGCTGCAGGAGCATTTGGGTCATTTTTGTTCCAAAACAGAACATTCATCATTGGCCAAACACACAGCACAGCATCTTTCAACTTGAGAGCTGAGTAATTCAAACCAGCTTGCTCGAACCCGAGACAATTCCAGCAGCCGTGGCTCTTGCTGGGAGCCTGGCACCACAAGTGACAGCCGTTCTCTCGCTGTGTGTCTGCCGCTGGCCTCAACCATGCAGCTCAAGATTCCTCTGACACTCTATTAGCTCAGTGAAAGCCTCCATCCTCCCAAAGTTTGCTTTCAGCATGCACCAATCTGATCACCGGCACACAAGTCTCTGTCCAGATGATCCGCTATCCACACACCCCCTCCAGATGAAAAGGCTCAGAGGAAGCCCCCACACTACTTCGGTTCGGGTTGGTTTTTCAGAGGGCAGGGAACAGCACACAGAACAGCTCCCATGCCAGGAATTAGACCTTAACATTCAAAAGGAATGGGGTGAATTCACAGCACAGGCGCTTAAACAGAACAAGGGGGTTTTAAAAGCTTTGCAGAACTAACTCTTCGTTTTCTCTTTACAAAGTGTCACTTGTTTAAAAGGAAAGCCAGCACATCTCAAGGAAAGGTCAGCAGGTTTACTGAGGAGAAAACCAGCCAAACAGTGCTCTGAAGCTTCATAAAATTCATTAAAACAGAAGTTGCCATCTGAAATTCAAATGGAAGATCGTAAAGTATAACAACATGGCACCAACACTGGAACCCTGCTGCTTGTGCTCGCTATTTTAAGTTCGCTGCACACTCAGGGCTGGATAAACAAACCCAGTTCTCCCATCCAACAACAATCACAAGGATCCATCCCAAGGATCCCCCACCAGAAGCTGGGACTCCCTTGCCTTGATGTCATTTTTGTCACCTACCTGCACACCATCACAGGGACACGTCCGGGGTTGTGCGAAGCAGCAGCCCCTGTGCACAGACGGCCACGAAGCCAGGAGAGTTTGCTCAGCCAGGCCCCAGTGGAAGGGTTTCATGTGCCACTTCCAGGAGCAATCCCTTGTGATGGGCCCCTTAGCTAGAGGAAGCAACTTTCAATAATGCTTGGAGGAAGCTCCCCGAGTTAAATGCTGACAGGCTGGAGAAGTGTAAACATACTTCAAATTTCTTTAAAATTTCAGTATAAAAGCTCATCTAGTCGAAATGTTGTTTCATTTGTCATATATGAAATACTAAAAAAAAAGGGGGTTCACCTGCACTGAGCATAAATGGGTGTCAGAAGCCAAAGCAAAGGTCTATGATGTGCTAAGTAGTTAGAGCTTCTTGCTACTGGAGCACCAAGAATTAATTTTCCATTTAATTTGGCAGCACCTCCATCTGCTACACAAAAATGTGGTGTTCTTCCCTGAAGCACAGAGCCTCAAGAGTGAGGATAACAGCACCCCCTACAATTCCTCCTTACAGGCTTTTACTCCAAAGGCTCAGAGTGCTGAAATTCATATGATTAAGCCTTACAACAGGGTGAGAGCTCGACAGACTACAAAGGGCAGGTAGAGGAAGGAGAGGGCTGAGATACACAGGCCCTCAGATGATTTAAAAGCAGAGAGCACTCACTATAGCGTAAAAAGAATCACACGCCTCGACTGTTACGTGCATTCCTTTATTGTACAGGTTCTGAGGGGCAGGGCTGGAACCCAGCAACAACAAGAAACTTTGAGGCTCAAAAGGTAACAGAGAGCTGTTGAGATTTAATTAAGATGCTTGGCCGTCCACACACACGAGGCTTGGAAATTTTAGTGCTGCAGCTGCAGTTTAACCAGAAGGAACTCTTACATCAGGTCCAGCGCTCAGCTTCACGCTGCCCTTCACATCAGCCTGCGGTGTGATTTACAAGAAAGTAAGAAAAGCACGGCTGCACACTCAGCAGGGAAATCCCTGCGAGCTTCAGAGGGGCTCCACCGCTCTTTACTATTGCTCTGCCAGCAGAGCTACAGCTTCCATTTTCGATACTCCCAATGCTCCAGGACTTGCAGATCTTTTCTATTAAACAGTCAAAACACCATAAACTTCCCAGAAGTTACCATTGGTTCCAGGCAAACAAACAACCCCAAAGCAGGGCACATAGTGAATGAGGAGCATCAGTTGCAGGTCAGGAATAACCGAGTTCAAAGTATGCAAATTGAATGATTAAAATTTCTGCCTACAACACGTTACCAAACTGCAAACATGTTTTATCTTGCACGCCAGTCATTTTTATTCCTTGCCAAGGCTTAGAAGTCCCTCTCTTCATTGTTACCAACGCACAGGAGTGAACACTTCTCACACAGAATCGTTCCTACCCTTCCCATGTTTGGATTCCAGTACGACGCGCGACTGTCACGCCTGTTTCAAACATGCATCTGCCCCTGCTGCTTCCCCATAATCCCACTCCAACAAGGAGGAGCAGTTTACAGAGCAGAACAACGGATTCCCCACATATCATTTGCTGAACACAAAGGCTTTCTATCTGAAGTTGGTTTCGCATAAACCCCTTTTGCTGGCTGAGAGAGAGAAGTGCTTTCCTGAGTTGTCCCAATCAGCAATTTGAGGAGCCTGAACCAGGTTTTAAACACCCTTCTGAAGAAACAGGCATGTGAGGCACCACGATCCAACACTTCGGATGAAGAGAGCTCACACCTCTTTTCCAAGAGGAGCAGCACAGATGAACACGAGACAAAGCCCATCACAGATGGCCAGACGGAACCACTCCTGAGCACAGTTCTCATCTAACATGGCCTCCTCGCCCAGGCCCCGTCTTCCCTGGGTTTTTGTCACAAAGCAAAGCTGCCCCAGCTCCATCAGCTGCAGGACCCACACGGACGGGGCAAGAGGCATAGGGCTCATTTCACAATTCCTTCATTCAGCACAAATTTCACAACGTGGGCTGCTCTGCTCGCAGCTTCCCAACTACATGAGCATCGCCACCCGCTTATAAAGCAAAAACACTGCTGAAGAGCCCCGCTGGCTGGGCCAGACCTTTAAATACAGCTGAGCAGGCGCTGCTGCAGCACAGACACACGGCGGTTTGTGAGGAGAAAAAGAAATGGGTATCAACGCCGGCCCTCGAAGCTCTTACCCAGCATCATCACCACTTCGAGCAAGCGTCCCCACACAAGTCAGGGTTCCCAGACCCGGGGAACCCAGAGGCCCCCGGGGTGCCCCGGCGGGGAGGAGCCCCGGAGCCGCCCCGGGAAGCCGGGGAGGAAGAGGGGGGGAGGAAGAAGGCGCTGTGGAACCGGCACCGCCGCCCCGCAGCGACTGGGACCCCCGGGGCACAGGGGCCTGGATCCCCATCCTCCACCCCCACCCCGGGACACTGAGCCGCCCCGCCCCAACGGGCACCGGGGCGAGGGCCGAGACCCCTCGTCCTCAAGCCCCGGGACCCGGCGCCCCTCCTCATCCACGGGCGCCGGGACCAGAACCTCCCGGACCTCCGGGCCCCAACCCCGCTGCCCCATCCGAGCCCCCGCCTTCACGGGGACCTCAGCACCGGGACCGAGTCCCCTCTACAGGGGCACCAGGGCCTGAACCCCCGCCCCAACCAACCCCCCCCCCCCCCGAATCCTCAGGCACCAGGGCCCCAACCGAGCCCCCGCCTCCCACGGGAACCGGGACCGAGCTTCATAGCCCCCCCACCTCCTCGGGCACCGGGGCCCGGAGTCCCCAAGCCTAACTAAGCCCCCGCCTCCACAGACACCGGGGCGGGGGCCGAACCCACCCCGCCCTCAGGCACCGGCATCCGAGCCCCCGCGCCCCAACGGACCCCTAGCCCCAACCGAGTCCCCCTCATCGCCAGGCCCTGCTCCCCCCCACCCTGCCCCAGCCTCCACAGGCACCGGGGCCGGGTCTCCCCGCCGAGGCCGGTGCCTGCGGTCAGCCCCGTTCCGCCCCCCCCAACCCGCCGCTCACCTCAGCCTCCGCCGGGCGTTGGCAGCGCTGCGGGGTCTCCTCGGCTGCGGCGCAGGGGCACGCAGCCTGACGTCATCGCGCACGGAGCACGCCGCCTGACGTCATCGCGCACGGAGCACGCCGCCTGACGTCATCGCGCACGGGGCGGGGGAGGAGCGAGGCAGGCACGGAGGGCTCGAAGCCCCGCCCAGCGGGGAGAGGGGAGGGGGGGAGCGGGAAAGGGAGTGGGAGCAAGAGATGGGATCACAGAGTCACCAGGTTGAAGGACCCACCGGATCATCGAGTCCAACCATTCCCATCAATCACTAACCCATGTCCCTCAGCACCTCGTCCACCCGTCCCTTAAACCCTCCAGGGAAGGTGACTCAACCCCCTCCCTGGGCAGCCTCTTCCAGGGACCAATCACCCTTTCCAGGAAAAACGTTTTCCTAGTGTCCAGCCTGACCCTCCCCTGGCGGAGCTTGAGCTCTCCACAACCTCCTTTCAGGGAGTTGGAGAGAGCAATGAGGTCTCCCCTCAGCCTCCTCTTCTCCAGGATAAACACCCCCAGCTCTCTCGGACGCTCCTCTTGTTCTCCAGCCCCCTCACCAGCTTCGTTGCTCTTCTCTGGACTCGCTCCAGAGCCTCAACATCCTTCTTGTGGTGAGGGGCCCAGAACTGACCCCAGGATTCGAGGAGCGGTCTCACCAGTGCCGAGTCCAGAGGGAGAAGAACCTCCCTGGACCTGCTGGCCACGCCGTTTCTGATCCAAGCCAAGATGCCCTTGGCCTTCTTGGCCACCTGGGCCTCTGCTGGCTCATGGTCAGTCGCTGTCAACCAACACTTCATGGCCTGTACCTCCTCCACCTTCCAGCACCGTGTCCTGCTGACCCTTCCCATTTGACCATTCCTTTGATAGGAATGGTTGGACTCAATGATCCGGTGGGTCTCTTCCAACCTGGTTATTCTATGATTCTATGATTCCCAGCTGGTTTTTGGATGCAATCCTTGCTCCACCAAACCAAAAACCCATAACGGCAACAGCTCAGTAGAGGCTGAGATGAGCAGATGGAATCGTGAGCCTCAAGGGACTTAAGGATCCTCCACTGAGCACCACTTCCCCAGAAACAGCCTTGCTGCATGCACTGCAGGAGGCTCCAGCTCATCCTCCTGCCTCCACACCATCCTTACCCATTTCCATGGCTGCTCAGCTCTGCAGGAGGCTCCAATTCACCTTGGCCCAGGTGCCAAGAGGACCGAGGAACACGAGCCCACCACCTCCATCTCTTCCCTCTTGATACCTTCTGTGTGTCCCCATACAAAGCTGCCTCCAAAGTGGTTTTGCTCTTTTATTTTTGGAGCAAATCCAAGAAAAAGCCTTGCCAGCGCCCAGAGGAACTGCAGGATACGGGGAGTTATGGGGTATGGAGCATCAGGTGGGGTTGCTGGAGATGCGGGAAAGCTCATGAGAAACCCCACATGGAATCACAAACCTGGAGGTCTGTGAAGACCCCGATCCCCTCGCACATAACATCGTACAGATTGTAACAATGGGAAACTGGGATAAAACTGGGTCAGGAATCCCCTCTTCCCAGAAGAGCATAAATCAACACGTGAAGATCTCTGATGCTGCTGTAATTAGCACCACAGCAAAGCCCATGCAGTAATTAACTTTCCCCCCTTCCAAGTTAAGATTTAATAACGTGCAGCAAAATCCAACCTGGGGCGAAGAAACAAGCAGGAAAAACCCCCATCAAATTAGACACTTGTGACTCGATAAGGAATTAATTACACCTTGGTCTAATAATAACAACACATCACTTTTAGCCTGCCCTTGTGCTCCGAGGGAGGGAGGGCAAGTTGGGAAAAGGTGTTTGAAGTGTCTCACATTGACTTCAAGGACCAGGAAGGACATGGAGCTGCTGGAGAGAATCCAGAGGAGGCCATGGAGATGATCCAAGGGCTGGTGCACCTCGCATATGAGGACAGGCTGAGAGTTTGGGTTGTTCAGCCTGGAGGAGGCTTCAGGGTGACCTTAGAGCAGCTTCCAGTGCCAAAAGGGGCTCCAGAAAAGCTGGGGAAGGGTTCTTGATCAGGGAGAGCAAGGAGAGGATGAGGGAGAACAGTTTCAATCAGAAACAGGGGAGATTGAGATGAGATCTTAGGGAGAAACGTTTTGCTGTGAGGGTGGGGAGGCCCTGGAACAGGTTGCCCAGAGCAGTGGTGGCTGCCCCATCCCTGTAGATGTTCAAGGCCACGTTGGATGGGGCTTGGAGCCCCTGATCCAGTGGGAGGTGTCTCTTCCCATGGGACAGGAGTGGAACTGGATGGGCTTTGAGGTCCCTTCCAACCCAAACCACTCCATGGTTCTGTGATTCCATGACCAGGTTTCTGCCAGCCAGAGGCTCAGCCATGCCAGGATGGGGCTAAGCTACTGAGCAGCATGAAGAAAATCTAGGACAATAACATCCCGGAGCTGTCTCAAACCTCCCAACCCTCTGCCACGGCTCTTCCAGGGGGGAGTCGGATCTGATCAGATCTGACATTACATCCAACCTGGACATCTTCTTCATTCCCACCTTGGCTCCTCACAGAGGAGCAGGTGAACTCCTGGAGGAGCTCTGCACACTGGGCAGTGGGAGGACATCTCACCAGCTCTGACCTTTGCCTCTCCCAGTTCTTGGTGGAAAAAGAAGGGCTGGAGATGTCCTACTAGTCCCACACCCCAGCGAGTCTCCCTGGAAAAGCCAGCGGGATGCTTGCCACGCAGACAGGACACAGGGGTCTCAGAGGTGCATTTGACAGAGACCAGCAGACTCCAGCCTCTACAGCCCCTTCTGTGTGGGCTTCCAACCGCTCTTCCCAGGCCACGGAGCTTCCTAAACACGAGCATTTTAAGCAGGGGAAGAATCCAGCCCTGAACTCATTGCCAAGCACAATGAGGCATCGGAGCCGGACAGGCTGGACGTATTTTATAGTGTTATCACATCTGCCCCGAGCATTTCTGCTTCTTGCCCCAAGCCCTCTTGGCATCGACTCCACTTGATTTTATCGGCTACAGCTCAGCATGAGTCAAAGAAATAAATTACTTGATTACGAGAAAATCCAGTAGGACTGAATGCAGAATTAAAGTCTCATTAAAGCACAGAGTAAAACTGGCAGCATCAGCGTTTCTGTTTCTTGGTCTCTTTCTTGTCCCTGACGCAGGGACTCTGCGCAGGGCTCCCAGATGGTCATTCCTGTCACTAGGTGAGGCCTTGGAAATTGGGCTCCGTACAGGGTGGCAGCGCTGCCTGCCGGCTCAGCAGCTTATCCAGGACGTTTATTTCAGCATCTCGTCTCTCGATGTCCTCAAAAGGAGTCCAGGAAAGGTCATGCTGGAGCTTGTAGGCACCGAGAAATTCGTGGGGACTGGTCCCCCATTCCTGGAGGAGAAAGGAGACACTGGAATTGCTGCAAATTTTCATAGAATTGTGGAATCGTTGAGGTTGGAAAGGACCTCTAGGCTCATCCAGTCCAACCATCAAGTTGGGCCTTTTGACTGAGGTCCAGAAGCACCCAAGCCCCACAAACACATTTCTTTCCCTCTCTGCTTCCTTGGGGGCTGTTCCCACCCACCTGGGGAGACAGGATGGAGAAGTATCGCTGGCCGCTCTCTCGCCTGTACATGTAATAAACGTTCCCTGGCTTCTTCACGAGGTTGCAGGCCACACGGTGCAGATCAGCATCTCTGTTCGCTTCGTCCAAGACCTGAAAATCAAATTTAACCTTTCAACAGCTGAAAAAAGGTGGCAGCGAATGGTTCTGCCTCTCAGCCAAAGCCCAGGTGACATCGCTTGACACAGAGCTTGCAAAGCCTCATCCTCCTCAGCACATCTGGCTTCACGTGGCACATCTTTACTTCACCCAGGAGGCAGATATTTACCAAAGAGAGAAAGTTTTCTCCAAGTTTCCCACCAGTTGGGCCTTGGAACTCCTACACCCATCGGGGTAAAGATCACAGAATCACAGAATCATGGAATGGTTTGGGTTGGAAGGGACCTCAAAGCCCATCCAGTTCCACACACCTGTCACGAGCAGAGAAACCTCTCACTGGATCAGAGGGCTCCAAGCCCCATCCAACCTGGCCTTGAACACCTCCAGGGAGGAAGCAGCCAGCGCTAACCCATGTCCCTCAGCACCTCATCCACCCGTCCCTTAAACCCCTCCAGGGAAGGGGACTCAACCCCCTCCCTGGGCAGCCTCTGACAGGGACCAAGGACCCTTTCTGTGAAGAATTTTTTCCTAATGTCCAGCCTGAACCTCCCCTGGTGGAGCTTGAGGCCATTCCCTCTCGTCCTGTCTCCTGTCCCTTGGGAGAAGAGCCCAGCTCCCTCCTCTCCACAACCTCCTTTCAGGTAGTTGTAGAGAGCAATGAGGTCTCCCCTCAGCCTCCTCTTCTCCAGGCTAAACACCCCCAGCTCTCTCAGCCACTCCTCCTACTCTGTTCTCCATCTCCCTCACCAGCTTCGTTGCTCTTCTCTTACCTCCGTACTCAGCTGCCAGACCCCGGGGGCTTCCTGGCTTCCCTGCTCCTGTTCCCCAGACAAGGGACAGCAGACAAAGGGGAATTCATCTCCACAGCTCCGGCTCCACCAGCTAACAATGATGTGACGTGGTGGCCGTGGTGGCAGCGAGCCAGTCGCAGGGACTGGCAGATCCTTCCCCACTCAGGCCCTGGGACTGCACCCCCAGGGATGAAACCAGCATTGAAGAGGACAGCTAAGCCCCACCAGGCTCACTGCAGGGACACTGGGACAAGGAAAGGAGGTGGTAGTGAGGTGGGCGTTGGTCTCTTCTCCCAAGTGACAGGCAATAGGATGAGAGGGAATGGCCTCAAGCTGCACCAGGGCAGGTTTAGATTGGATAACAGGAAAAATTTCTTCACCAAAAGGGTTCTCGGGCACTGTCAGAGGCTGCCCAGGGAGGTGGGGGAGTCTCCATCCCTGGAGGGGCTTAAAAGACAGGTGGATGAGGTGCTCAGGGATGATTCAGTAGTGGACAGGCACAGTTGGACTCCATGATCTCAGAAGTCTTTTCCAACCTAGACTCCACGGTTCTCTGAAGCTGGAAAGCAGAGCCCGGGGACAGGTAACAACTCATCTGCTTCCAGGGGCTCCGATCCAGCTGGAGCTACATTGTCCCCCCACTGCACTGAGTCCTCCTGGGAGCAGTGTCCACGTCCCGGTGACAGGAGTTGTCATCGCAAAGCCAGCGTCCCCTCCCCGTCCTTCTCAACACCTGAGCTGTTCTTGACCAGCTGCCCTCGCAGCAGACTCCGGGAAGCGCCAACATCACCAGCCTCGTCCCCAGCTGCCACCAGACAACAAACCTTCCCTATTTTCCCAGGGAACCTCCTCCTCTTGGCTCCTGGCCACTATTCTCATCCAAGCCACAGCTCTTCCCAATCCTCTGGCGGTTGAAGACGGACTCTGATGTCCCCTCGCAAGCACGAGGCAAGGAGCCTTCCACCCAGCTCGTGGATTCATCCTCACCTTCCGAGCCTGCTCCTGCAGGTACCGGATCTGCTCGGCGATGACAGTGAGTTTGTTACAAGCGTTGGCTCGGATGAAGTCGTCCGCCTGCGAGGTAAAAGAGGGTTTGAGAAGGACGAGGAAGACCCACGGCTTTTCCGACTTCACAGGGATGTGGGTGGCATGGAAGCCGCTCCGTGTGCGGTTGAAGCGGCCACTGTACCCCCAGGGGGACAGGCTGGGAGCGGGCACAAGAGTTGCCAGCCTGGACCTACTGGGAGGTACAGAACTGGGGCACTGGAACCTACTGGGAGGAGGCACTCGGGTGGACTGAGAAGCTCTAGGGAGTCACAGTGGGCTTGGACGTGGTACTGGGATGTGCTCGGAGGCTCTGAGGGGGTAACAAAATAAACTGGGAGGCACTGGGAACAGCAGCAGGACCTATCAAGAGGGCCTGGGGTGGACTGAGAGGCACTGGGTGGGGCTGAAAGGCACTGGGATGGACTGGGAGACACTGGGAAAGGCACTATGACCTATCAGGAGAGACTGGCGTGGGCTGAAAGGCACTGGGATGGGCTGGGAGGCACTGGGAATGGCAGTGGGATGTATCAGAAGGAAGTGGGATGGGCTGGAAGGCATTGAAGATCAAACAGGGCACGTCAGGGGGTGCTGGAATGGACAGAGAGAGGGTGCCAGGACAAATCTGGAAACACTCAGGTGGCTTTAAAGTAGTGGGATGTACTGGGAAGCAGCAGGGCGTACTGGGAAAGAGCAGGAGCCTAGTGGGATGTACTGGGCGACACTGGAGAGCCGCCAGACACAACGGGGGGTGCTGGAGGCAGCGCACTGGTGGACAAGGGAAGGTGCTGGGGGTCACCGGGGCGGCCCAGGCGCGGTGCTGCGGGAGGCACGGGGGCCGCACCGGGACCCCGCCTGGGGGGACCCCGCCGGGAGCACCCCGGGGCGGCGGCCCCCGCGCCTCACCTGCTGCACCTGCTGGGCCAGGGCCACCAAGTCGGCGGGCTGGGCGGCGCCGCGGCCCCTGCGCTCCACCAGGGCAAACCCACAGCCGCCACCAGGCGCCTCGCATCCTCCTTCCTCCGCCATAACCGCCCGCCGCGCCCCGACCCTTCCGGCGCGGGGGCGGGACTTCCGCCGATGGGCGGGGCCGCGAGCGATGATTGGCAGGTGGACGGGGCTACCGGCGGTGCGTGGCGAGGCTGCGGGAGCTGATTGGCCGAGGTGGGGAAGGGGCGGGGCCTTGGGCGGGGCGGTGCATTCTGATTGGCCGGCGGGCCTTAGGGGACGGGGCCTCGGAAGGGGCAGAGGGCGCTGATTGGCAGGTGGTCCGGAAGGGGCGGGGCCTAGCGCAGCGTGCATTAATTAACCTGTTGTCGGAAAGGGGCGGGGCCTGGGGCGGGTAGGGGCACGCTGATTGGCCATCGGTCCTTAAGGGGCGTGGCCTCGGGCAGGGCGGTGCATTCTGATTGGCTGGCGGTCCTTAGGGCGTGGCCTAGTGCAGCACGCAGATTAACCTGTTGTCGGAAAGGGGCGGGGCCTCGGGCAGGGAGCAGAGGGGCACGCTGATTGGCCATCGCTCCTTAAGGGGCGTGGCCTCGAGCGCGGCAGGGCGTTCTGATTGGCCATCGGTCCTTAAGGGGCGTGGCCTCGAGCGCGGCAGGGCGTTCTGATTGGCCATCGGTCCTTAGGGGGCGTGGCCTCGAGAGTGGTGGGGCGTGCTGGTTAGCCAGTATTCTCTAAGGGGCGGGGCCTAGGGCAGGGCGCGCTGATTGGCCATCAGTCCTTAAGGGGCGGGGCCTCTAGCAAGGGCGGGGTGCTCTGATTGGCCATCGCTCCTTAAGGGGCGGGGCATCGGGAGCGGAGGGTCACGCTGATTAGCCAGCGGCCCTTAAGGAGCATGGCCTACGTCGGATGGAACGCGCCGATTGGCCGAAAGCCCTTAAGGGGCGGGGCCGAGAGCGGACAGGGGCACGCTGATTGGCCATCGCTCCTTAGGGGGCGTGTTCTCTGTCGGGACCAGGCGTGCTGATTGGCCATCGCTCCTTAGGGGGCGTGGCCTCGAGCGTGGCAGGGCGTTCTGATTGGCCATCCCTCCTTAGGGGGCGGGGCCTCTAGCAGGGCGTGGCGCTCTGATTGGCCATCGCTCCTTAAGGGGGCGGGGCATCAGGACCGGTGGCTTACGTGGGATGGAACGCGCTGATTGGCCGCAGGCCCTTAAGGGGCGTGTCCTCGGGCGGAGCGGCGGCCCCTGATTGGCCGGCGGCGCTTAGGGGGCGTGTCTTCCCCCGGGGCGGGCCCGGGGCCCGCTGCCCCCGCCAGGCTGGGCCATGGCGCTGCTGGCGCTGCTGGCGCTGCTGTCCCTGCTGTCCCGAGCGGCCCCGGAGCCGGTGGATCCCCCGCTGCCGTCGCAGCCCCCGGACGCGCTGTTCGCGGCGGGGACGGACGCGTACTCGCGGGGGGACTGGGCGGCCGTGGTGCTGCACATGGAGCGGGCGCTGCGGGCCCGCGCCGCCCTGCGCTCCCGCTCCGTCCGCTGCCGCCTGCGCTGCGCGAACGCCACGGCGGGTGCCGAGCCCTTCGCCGAGCCCCAAATGGAGCCCGTGCTCCGGGATTTGCTTTTCTTCCGCGGGCTGCTCCGCCGCGCCGCCTGCCTGCGAGCCTGCGGGGCGCCCTCCCGGTACCGGCTGGGAGAGGAGCTGCAGCGGGAGTTCGACAAGCGCAGCCCCTACAACTACCTGCAGGTCGCCTACTTCAAGGTAGCGGCACCGGGAGAGCGGCGTGGGGAGGGGGAACCGGGACCGGGAGAGGGGCAGGGGGACACCGGGGGGCACCGGCACCTGGAGGGTAGCAGGGAGCTACCGGGACCGGGAGAGATGCAGGGGGGGCACCGGGACCGGGGGGGGGAGGGCAGGCACCGGGACCGGGCGAGGTGCAGGAGTGTCCCGGGGCAATGGACCGGGGGCCCGGGAACGGCACCGGCATCGGGAGAGCTTCAGGGGATCACCGGGACCGGGAGAGGGGCAGGGGAGGGGTCACCGGGACAAGGAGAGATGCAGAGGGGGGTCACTGGGACCGGGAGAGGTGCAAGGGGGGGTCACCGGGACCGGGAGAGATGCAGGGAGGGCACCGGGACCGGGGAAGATGCAGGGGGGTCACCGGGACGGGGAGAGATGCAGGAGGGGTCACCGGGACCGGGAGAGATGCAGGAGGAGTCACCGGGACCGGGAGAGATGCAGGAGGAGTCACCGGGACCGGGAGAGATGCAGGGGGGGCACCGGGACCGGGAAAGATGCAGGGGATGGGGGGTCTGGGGATCTGTGAGGCCGGTACCGGGAGAGCGGTAGAGGGGTGTCTGGATCCACCGGGACCGGGAATGCAGCGGGGACAACGGGGAGGGCTCCCGGGACGGGACGGGGCTTGTCCCGGTGCAGCGGGAGCCGGGGGGGGGGGGGGTGGGGGGGGTGATGCCCGGTGGGGTCCCGGGGGCGCTTTGGTGATTGGTGGCACCGGGCGGTCGGGGGAGCCCGGGACCCGCTTCTCTCTGTCCCGGGGACGAGGTTGGGACGGCGGCCTCGGCCCCTCCCTGCTCCCCCCCCTCATCCCGCTCCAGTGCCACGTCGGTCCTCGCCGGGGCCGCCCCCAGCCCCGCCCCCGGCCCGGTACCGGAGCCCCCCCCTGCCCCGCCTGGGGACCCCTCTGCTCTCGGGGTCCCCAACGCCCCGCTCTAGGGTCCTCTCTTTGTCCCTAAGGTCCCCCTTCTGCTCCCAAGGGTCACCCTGCACTCCCCAGCATCCCCCTCTGCTCCTGGGGATCCCTGCTGTCTCTCTTTAGGGTCCCCTCTGTCCCCAGGCATCCCCCTCTGCTCCCCAGGGTCCCCAATGCTCCAGAGGGTCCCTCCTGCCTTTCTTTAGGGTCCCCCCTCTGTCCCCACGGTCTTCCTCTGCTCCCAAGGGTCCCCAGTGCCCCACTTTAGGGTCCCCCTTCTGCTCCCAAGCGTCACCCTCCACTCCCCAGGGTCCCCCTCTGCTCCTGGGGATCCCTGCTGTCCTTCTTTAGGGTCCCCTCTGTCCCCAGGCATCCCCCTCCGCACCTCAGGGTCCCCAATGCCCCACTTTAGGGTCCCCCTCCCCAAGGTCCCTCTCTGCTCCTGGGGATCCCTCCTGTCCTTCTTTAGGGTCCCCTCTGTCCCCAGGGTTCCCCTCCACTCTCCAGGGGCCCCAGTGCCCCTCTTTAAGGTCCCTCTCCACTCTCCAGGGTTCCCCTCTGCTTCTGAGGGTCCCCAATGTCCCACTTCTGGGGTTCCCTGCTGCTGCTCTTTAGGGTCCCCTCTGTCCCCAGGGTCCCCTCTGCACCCAAGGTTCTCCCTCTGCTCCTGGGGGTCCCTCCTGTGCCCCCCTTTAGGGACCCCTCCGTTCCCAGGGTCTCCCTCTGCTCCTGAGGTCCCCTCTGTTCCTGGGGTCCCAACGCTGTGGGGTGGCCGCAGCCTCACCCCCTGGTCTCATCCCCCCCAGATGAACCGTCCAGCGCAGGCGGCCGCGGCCGCACACACCTTCTTCATGGCCAACCCCGGGCACCAGGAGATGCGGCAGAACCTCGAGTACTACCAAGCCATGGCGGGCGTCCGCGAGGGGGACTTCACCGACCTGGAGGCCAAACCCCACCTGGTGAGAGCCCCGACTCGCCCAAAACATCCCTCCACTGCCAGACCTGGGCAGGTCCCACCACAGCAGTTGGCTTCGCAAGCTCAGGAGGTGCCACCTTGGTGCTCAGGTCTATCCCCGTCACAGAATCACAGAACGGTTTGGTCTTTCCTTCCATGCTTTGGTTTGGGCTGTTCTCACTCACCTGGGGAGACAGGATGGAGAAGTATCGCTGGCTGCCCTACTGCCTTTGCATGCAAGAAACATTCCCTGGCTTCTTCACGAGGTTGCAGACCACGTGGTGCAGATGAACATCTCTGTTTGCGTCATCCAAGACCTGAAAATCAAATCTAACGTTTCCACACTTGCAAAAAAGATGGAAGCGAACAGTTCTGCCTCTCAGCCAGAGCCCAGGTGACATCGCTTGACACAGAGCTTGCAAAGCCTTATGGAGGTGGAGATCATAGAATCACCAGGTTGGAAAGGACCCACAGGATCATCGAGTCCAACCATTCCCATCAATCACTTAAACCATGTCCCTCAGCACCTTGTCCACCCGTCCCTTAAACCCCTCCAGGGAAGGGGACTCAACCCCCTCCCTCAGCAGCCTCTGCCGGTGCCCAATGACCCTTTCTGTGAAAAATTTTTTCATGATGTCAAGCCTGAATCTCCCCTGGCAAGAGGCCATTCCCTCAAGATCATAAAATCACAGAACCATGGAATGGTTTAGGTTGGAAAGGAGCTCAAAGCCCATCCAGTTCCACCTCCCTGCCACGGGGAGAGACACCTCCCACTGGATGAGGTTGACCAACACCTCATCCAACCTGGCCTTGAACACCTCCAGGGATGGGGCAGCCCGTGAGGACAAGGCACACTGAGTGCTCTGTCACAGGGAGCAGAGTCTTGATCCCACCCTATTGTTTCTCCTTCCTTCATAGACGGAATTCCGGCTCGGCGTCCGGTTTTACTCGGAGGAGCAGCCGGCTGCAGCCATCCTGCACCTGGAGAAGGCGTTGGAGGAGTATTTTGTGGCAGATGTCGAGTGCCGCGCTCTCTGCGAGGGACCCTACGACTACGAGGGCTACAACTACTTGGAGTACAATGCGGACCTTTTCCAGGCCATCACAGGTGGGAGCCACACGAGCTGCATCCCACCTCAAGGGCTGTGGAGGGTGGTAGTCCCCAGAATGTCCCCAAAGACCCAGGGGGTGGTGAGTCTCTGAAGATCTGGGGGATAGTGGGTCACCAAAGAGTTTAAAGCCCATCCTAGGTTTCTCTTTGGCCAGTAAGTGGCAGAAGATGTTTCCCCATGGTTGGTACGGGGCATGATGTCCAGGAATCTCCCAGATTCCAAAGGGATATGGAGAAATAGGAGAGGAGCTGGCAGAGGGTCACCAGGACACAAAGATAAGAGGCTGGGCATGGCCATTCTGCCTCCAGAGAGCGGCACAGCCCCACTACCAATCGCACAGAAGTGGGAAAACCATCATAATTGAGGGTTTCCAGCTGGCAGCAGCTCTACCGGGAGCAGGAGGTTGGAGAAGAGGCACCTCAAGGTCCTGTCTGCCGGCTTTTGGGTGGCCATGAGCAGTGACAGGGGTGTTTTCTCCTCCAGATCACTACATGCAGGTGCTAAGCTGCAAGCAGGGCTGCGTGACGGAGCTGGCCTCTGAGCCCAGCAGGGAGAAGCCCTTGGAAGATTTCCTGCCCTCGCACTTCAACTACCTCCAGTTTGCCTACTACAACAGTAAGTGCCTCTTTGCCTTCTCTTCCATTGGACATCATGCTCTGCATAAAGCTTTGTTCATGGGCAGAAAGCATCGACTCATGATTTGGGTTGGAAAGGGACCTTCAAAGGTCATCTAGTCCAACCCAAGAGGCAGGGACGCCTCCCACTGGATCAGTTTGCTCAAAGCCTCATCCAACCTGGTCTGAGACACGTCCCTTCCAACCTCAACCATCCCATGATTCTGTCTACTCCGTGCGTGCTCCGTCACAGCCCCGTTTCTCTTTGCAGATGGGAATTACGAAAAAGCCATTGAATGCGCCAAGACCTACCTGCTCTTCTTCCCAAAGGATGAAGTGATGAACCAGAATTTGGCCTATTACACCGCCGTCCTGGGGGAAAACCTGGCAGGACCCATTCAACCCCGAGAGGTGAGCGAGTGGCTGGGATGAGCCATTGCAGGGACGTCTTCTCCACTCCTGGGGCTTCTTGCAGAGCTTTTGAGGTCTGCTCTGCTCCAGCCATTCGTCAGCGACGGGGTAGGGAGGAACAGATGGATGCAGGACACAACAGGTGGAAAAGAGCTGAGAGACTGAGCAATGAAGTTGGTGAAGGGGCTGGAGAACAGGCTTTATGAGGAGCGGCTGAGAGAGCTGGGGGTGTTTAGCCTGGAGAAGAGGAGGCTGAGGGGAGACCTCATTGCTCTCTCCAACTCCCTGAGAGGAGGTTGTGGAGAGGAGGGAGCTGGGCTCTTCTCCCAAGGGACAGGGGACAGGACGAGAGGGAATGGCCTCAAGCTGCGCCAGGGAAGGTTCAGGCTGGACATCAGGAAAAAATATTTCACAGAAAGGGTCATTGGGCACTGGAACAGGCTGCCCAGGGAGGAGGTTGAGTCCCCTTCCCTGGAGGGGTTTAAGGGATGGGTGGACAAGGTGCTGAGGGACATGGTTTAGTGATTGATGGGAATGGTTGGACTCGATGATCCTGTGGGTCTCTTCCAACCTGTTGATTCTAAGATTCTGTGATCACTGGTGAAGGGTCTTTTGCCAAGTGAAGGCTTGATGGCTTGCATAGTTGGAGCGGCTCCTGTGGAAGAGGTCTGGGAGAGGCAGGCAGGCTCTTTAGGAGTATCTGAGCCTCCTCTGACTTCTCCAGGTGAAGTGAAACCTTAAAAAGGAGAGGAACTGACCTCAAAATATCTGGGTTAAGTGCTGTCTGGGCAGTGGTGGGAAGGGATGGAGTCATCTGCCCCACATCAGTGGGAGCAGGGAAGGGTTCTGCTTCCAAAGAGCTTCTTGCAGAGCCTGTGCCTCTGTGTCCTCCATCCTCTCCCCAGGACTCATCCACATGCAACTGGGAAATTCATGCAGGATGGGGAAAGCTCTTGCTTCCTTGGCTGCCAGAGGGACTGGGAAACCAGGGTTGTGGGTCTGGAGCAAGGACTACGGGGATGGTGTTAGACCCTGTACCTCCCTGGCCTCACTCGGGGCAGATCCAGAGCCCTCGTGCCATGCCCAGACCCCATTCTTCTGCCCCTCCCCACAGGAGATCCGGGCGTACCACCAGCGAAGCCTCATGGAGAAGGAGCTGCTCTTCTTCAGCTACGATGTCTTTGGCATCCCCTTTGTGGACCCAGTGAGTGGTGCTGGGCTGGGCTGGACACAGCGCGCAGATGGGAAGGGATGAGGCATCAGCATCCCAGTCAGATCCTTGTCCAGCTCCTGAGGATGTTCTTTTGGCCACAGGACACGTGGACACCCGAGGAGGTGATACCAAAAAGGCTACGAGAGAAACAGAAGTGAGTGCTCTCCCAAGCTGGGAGCCAAACCAAAGGTGGGGCTGGTGGGTCGTTCCTCTCCTCCACCCCGGGGTTTGGGCCAGAGGCCCCGGAGCTGCTTCCAGAGAGGATGTTTGGGGTTGTGAGAGGCTGCTGGAGAGCAGAGCTTTGCTCCCCATGCATCCTTTGGGATGATAACAGGTAGGACGTGCCAAGAAGCTTGGGGAGTGGGATGCACTGAGATGACTCTCAAAGCCTTGGGCTTTGTCGCTGGCCCCTGGAGGCACCTTGTCCTTGTCCTGTTGTCCCTCGTTCCTGACATGGGAACTCGTGGGGCGGTGGAGCTGATGGCTGCCACGTGTCCAGGGTGGAGCGGGAGACAGCAGCACGCATCTCGGAGGAGATCGGGAACCTCATGAAGGAGATCGAGACGCTGGTGGAGGAAAAGGCCAAGGAGTCTGCTGATATGAGCAAGTTCATCCGAGAAGGTGGGAAGGGCTGGAAGGGGAGGTGGGATGGGAACCTCCATGTCCCCGCTGCAAGCTCACAGTCCCTCCACACGGGTGGTGGCAGGAGCTCAGCTTCCCTCAGGGTTGGTGGCACCCATCCCTGTGTCCTCCTGATCCTCTCTCATAGAATCATAGAATCACAAGGTTGGAAAAGACCCAGCGGATCATCGAGTCCAACCATTCCTATCCTTTGTCCTGCAGGTGGCCCCTTGGTGTACAAAGGAGCCAGCGTCACCATGAACTCCAAAGCCCTGAACGGCTCCCAGCGCGTCGTGGTGGACGGGGTCCTCTCTGACGAGGAGTGCCGGGAGCTGCAGAGACTCACCAATGTGAGCGTGGGGATTGGGGGGGACCAGGGACGGGCTCGGGGGGGAGGCAGAAGGGTCCCATCCTGCAGCTCAGAAGAACCAGTGACACCAGTTGCGTTTTGCAGGCGGCTGCCTCAGCCGGGGATGGTTATCGCGGGAAGACGTCTCCTCATACCCCCAGCGAGACCTTCTATGGCGTGACTGTCCTCAAGGCCCTCAAGGTTGGCATGGCTGTGGGGAGGGGACAGGAACGCTGTGGAGAACAGGGATGGGGCTTGGGATGCAGGTGACTGTGTAGGGCTGAGCTGATGTCCCATCCGTCCCCACAGCTGGGCCAGGAGGGCAAGGTGCCCCTGCGGAGTGCCTACCTCTACTACAACGTGACGGAGAAGGTGCGGCACATGATGGAGTCCTACTTCCGTCTGGAGGTCCCGCTCCACTTCTCCTACTCCCACCTGGTGTGCCGCACGGCCATCGATGGTGAGCACGGTCTTGGAGGAGCACAACCCGAGGAGAAATGAGTCTCCTCCAGCCTCTCATCCTGTTTGGGTCCCCTCCAGCAGCTGGGGTGGGCTGGCCTTGGACCTTTCCTTGGAGATCTCCTCACTGCTCGCTAACCGTCTCCTGTTCCCAAAAGGAAGGTGTGGGGAGCTTGTCCCTAAGCCTGGTTTGGGAATCATAGAATCACCAGGTTGGAAAAGACCCATCGGCTCATCGAGTCCAACCATTCCCATCAATCACTAAACCATGTCCCTCGGCATCTCGTCCACCCGTCCCTTAAACCCCTCCAGGGAAGGGAAGGTGACTCAACGCCCTCCCTGGGCAGCTTCTGCCAGGGACCTGTGACCAGTTCTGTGAAGAATTTTTTCCTAATGTTCAGCCTAAACCTCCGCTGGTGGAGCTTGAGGCCATTCCCTTTCATGCTGTCCCCCGTCACTTGGGAGAAGAGCCCAGCTCCCTCCTCTCCACAACCTCCTTTCAGGCAGTTGGAGAGAGCAATGAGGTCTCCCCTCAGCCTCCTCTTCTCCAGGATAAACACCGCCAGCTCTTTCAGCTGCTCCTCTTGTTCTCCAGCCCCCTCACCAGCTTCGTTGCTCTTCTCTGGACTCACTCCAGAGCCTCAACATCCTTCTTGTGGTGAGGGGCCCAGAACTGACCCCAGGATTCGAGGAGCGGTCTCATCAGGGCCGAGTCCAGAGGGAGAAGATGAGCAGCTTTTGTGGCTGCCTCCAGTGGGACAGGTGGCTTCATGCCATACTGGGTTTCAGCACCTGGAAGCTTTTGGGATTGGGTGCTGGGATAGACTGTGTCTGGAGGGTCATGGAAATGCTGTGGGACGAGTCAGTGGAGGCTTGTGCCGCCCTCTTATGGTCCACGCTGCAGCCAGCGGAAGGGGTTTATGCTACAGGTGACTATCTTGTCACCTCCAAGAATGTGGCATTTGGGGACAGACCCCAGCCCTGGAGGGACAAAGGGATCCTGATGCGGGAGGTCTCATTCCCTAGAGAAGCAAGAAGGCCGGAGTGACAACAGCCACGAGGTGCACGTGGACAACTGCATCCTCAACGCGGAGGCTCTGGTGTGTGTGAAAGAACCTCCAGCCTACACTTTCCGGGATTACAGGTACTGGTGGTGGCTGTCAGCCTGAGGGCACCGTGGCTTGGGATGGGAGGAGCAGGGTGAGAGGAGAACCCAGCGTGGGTTCCTACCTCTGGCTCTTGTTGTGGTGTTGAGAGAGCTCCAGACTTACCTGATTGCTGGACTAGTGGTGATGATTGTCATGCGTGCTTGTCCCCTTCTTTTAGTGCCATCCTCTACCTCAACGGGGACTTCGAAGGAGGAGCTTTCTACTTCACCGAGCTGGATGCCAAGACAGAGACTGTAAGTAGCTCAGCTCCTTGAGGATCCACGTGCAGCCCCAAACCCAGCTCCTACCCTTGTGAATGTGGTTGGGTTGGTGGGTTGAGGGGCCCAACTCATACCCACTGCCACTGGCTGCATCCTGACCGGGGTCTCCCATCCACCTCAGGCCAAGGTGCAACCCCAGTGTGGCCGTGCTGTGGGCTTCTCCTCTGGCTCGGAGAACCCCCACGGGGTGAAAGCTGTGACCAAAGGCCAGCGCTGTGCCATCGCCCTCTGGTTCACCCTGGACCCTCGCCACGGTGAGCGGGTAAGCTCCCTCCCCGGCAGCGGATGGGTGGCTTTGAGGGGGGATGGTGGCCGCACTTAACCCCCTGGGGCTGCCCCACAGGAGCGCGTGCAGGCGGACGAGCTGGTGAAGATGCTTTTTGGCATGGAAGAGGGGGATTTGCTGCAGGAGCTGGAGCACAAACCACCGGTTGCTGTTGTGGTGGAGAAGGACGAGCTGTGATGTCCCACAGGGACCAGGACATCCCTACTGGGACCAGCAACACCAGCATCGTGGCTTCAGGAGGCTGTCGAGCTGCTCGATGCCACCTCCTCAGGGATGGGGAACTGGGGGTGCCCTGCACCACCCCTACATCCAGCATCGTCTTCTGGAGCTGCCACTTGACATGGGGTGTCACAGAGACTCTAGGGTGGGGACACGGGAATGAGGGAGGGATGTTCTCTGAGGGTGAGGGCTCGGTGCTGTGCCTTCCCCTCGGCTCAGGCTGCCGCTATTTAAGTGCCTTCTGCAGAAAATGGGTGAATAAAGGTGAGATTTTTCTAAGCTGTTCCTTGCTGAGCAGCGGTTGGAGGCTGCTGTCCTCTATGTGGCTGCTCTCCAGTCGTGGGACACATAATTCCCTCCTTGTGAACATGCCTCGATGGCAAATGGAACACGAGCCTGCAGGGCCCTGGTACGGGCAGGGACACCTCCCATTGGATCAGGTTGCTGAAAGCCCCATCCAACCTGGCCTTGAACGCCTCCAGGGATGGAGCAGCCACAGCTTCCCTGGACACAGAATCACTAGGTTGGGAAGGACCCACCGGATAATCAAGTCCACCCATTCCCATCAATCACTAAACCATGTCCCTCAGCACCTCATCCACCCGTCCCTTAAACACCTTCAGGGAAGGGGACTCAACCCCCTCCCTGGGCAGCCTCTGCCAGTGCCCAATGACTCTTTCTATGAAATATTTTTTCCTGAAGCTCCCCTGGTGGAGCTTGAGGCCGTTCCCTCTCATCCTTTCCCTGTCACTTGGGAGAAGAGCCCAGCTCCCTCCTCTCCACAACCTCCTTTCAGGTAGCTGGAGAGAGCAATGAGGTCTCCCCTCAGCCTGACCAAGCCTGACAATATTCCAGAAGCATTTGGCCAACACCCTCAGCCCCACAATGTGAGTGTTGGAGTGTCCTGTGCAGGGACAGGAGTTGGACTCAATGATCCCTGTGCGACCCTTCCAACTTGGGATGTTCTATTATTCCATGAGTGGTGCAGATAATTTGCTGGAGGGAAGTGATGGACCCAGAGGGACCTGGACACCCTTGAGAAGAGGAGAGCTGGGGTTGTTCAGCCTGGAGAAGAGAAGGCGAGGGGGAGACCTTAGAGCAGCTTCCAGTGCTGAAAGGAGGTTCATACGAAAGAGAGAGTGAGAGACTTTAAACCCAGGCCTGCAGAGACAGGGCCAGGGCAGAGATTTGAAACCAAAAGGCAGATCTTTTAGATTGGAGATAAGGAAGAAGTATTTTACAATGGAGTTGAGGAGACACTGGATGAATTTCCCAGAGGAACCAGGGATGCCCCATCATCCAAAGTGGTCTGTGATTCCATGATTCTACATTTAGCCTAGGGTTTTGCAGCCATGCAACCCCAGGAAGGTGTTTTTGAATCATAGAATAGTTTGGGTTGGAAGGGACCTTAAAGATCATTTAGTTCCAAGCCGCCCCCACCATGGGCAGGGACATCCCGCTAGACCAGGCTGCCCTTTTGGGGGGCAAAGGGGTCTTTTTGAGGAGAAAAGGAGTCTTTTTGAGGGGTGAAGGGGTTTTTTTGAGAGGAAAAGGGGTCTTTTTGAGGGGAAAAGGGTCTTTTTGAAGGGAAAAGGGGTCTTTTTGAGGCAAAGGGGTCTTTTTGAGGGGAAAAGGGTCTTTTTGAAGGGAAAAGGGGTCTCTTTGAGGGGAAAGGGGATCTTTTTGAGGGGAAAGGGGATCTTTTTTGAAGGAAAAGGGGTCTTTTTGAGGGAAAGGGGTCTTTTTGAGGCAAAGGGGTCTTTTTGAGGGGAAAAGGGATCTTTTTAAGGGGAAAAGGGTTATTTTTGAGGGGAAAAGGGGTCTTCTTGAGGGGAAAGGGGATCTTTTTGAGGGGAAAAGGGGTCTTCTTGAGGGGAAAGGGGATCTTTTTGAGGGGGAAAGGGGTCTTTTTGAGGGGAAAGGGGATCTTTTTGAAGGAAAAGGGGTCTTTTTGAGGGAAAGAGGGGTCTTTTTGAGGCAAAGGGGTCTTTTTGAGGGGAAAAGGGATCTTTTTAAGGGGAAAAGGGTTATTTTTGAGGGGCAAAGGGGTCTTCTTGAGCGGAAAAGGGATCTTTTTGAGGGGAAAAGGGTTATTTTTGAGGGGCAAAGGGGTCTTCTTGAGCGGAAAAGGGATCTTTTTGAGGGTAAAGGGGTCTTTTTGAGGGGTGAAGGGGTTTTTTTGAGGGGTGAAGGGGTCTTTCTGAGAGGAAAAGGGTATTTTTGAAGGGAAAAAGGGTCTTTTTGAGGGGAAGGGGGTCTTTTTGAGAGAAAGGTGGGTCTTTTTGAGGCAAAGGGGTCTTTTTGAGGGGAAAAGGGATCTTTTTAAGGGGAAAAGGGTTATTTTTGAGGGGAAAAGGGGTCTTCTTGAGGGGAAAGGGGATCTTTCTGAGGGGGAAAGGGGTCTTTTTGAGGGGTGAGCAGGTCCCGTGTGTGCTTCACCTCCTCCATCAGCCCCCCAGCATCCCTGACCCCCATGTGGGAAGGGCCCCACGCTTGCGGGAAAGAGGGAACTGTCCTTGAACAAGAAGGACATTGAGTGCCAGGGCACCCCCGGACAGGGCACGGAATTGTTCCTGTGGGAGCCATTTCCATAACCACGCAGGGAATGCGAGTAAATGAATCCTGCCCGAGCCCAGCACCCCCAACATGGAGAGAGAGGGCGCAGGGCAGCGCTCGTTCCTCACCGACGTGGAATGGGGGTCTTGGGGGGACACTTTCTCCAGGAGGAATGGATGGTCCCACCAGGGATCGCCCACCATCCCTGTGTCCGACCCCGGGTGGCCGCGTTCGTGAGCAGATTGCTGATGAGGTTGGGTTCGTTAACGATTGCCAGGTCCTAGGGCTGCCACTCGCTCAGTGTCACCAAGGCGGTGGCACGTGTGTGTGTCCCCCTACGCCCCGTGGCCCCGTCCTACGGGGGCGACGCTGCCATCAATGGCGCCTCTTGTTGATGCTGGGGTGTTGTCCTTAGCCAGGAGGTGGTGATGGGAGGGCCATGACCCCCTCCCCACTCCTGTGGCCTCTGAAGCCAGAGGGGAGGTCCCAGCCCACAGCAAGGGGCACATGAACCATGGATGGAGTGTGGCCACCCCTCCCCTGGGGACCCCCATCTTCTTCAACTGTCACCTCGTCTGCCCCAAGACCCAAATCTCCCCTCCCTGGTCCCAAAAACAACCCCCCCCCCCAGACACAGCTCCCCACACCCACCCTTGAGCTCCAAACCTCCCCCTCTGGACCTAAATCTCCTTCCAAGCCCCAAATCTTCACCTCCAGACCCAAATCACACCCCCTTCCAGGCCTCCCCACAACCCACCCCAAACCCATATCCCCCCCCAGGACCCGAATGACAAACTCCACTCCAAATCTTCCCCCCTCCCCAGCCCAATTCCCACTCCAAGTCCTCCTCTAGATCCCTAATTTCCCTCCTCAGACCCAAATACTCCCCCAATAACCACATAATCCCAGATCCAGCCTCCTCTCCATCCCAAATCTCCCTGCTCAGCCCAAAATCATAGAATCATAGAATCATAGAATCACCAGGTTGGAAGAGACCCCCCGGGTCATCGAGTCCAACCATTCCTATCAATCACCCCCCTCCTTGGACCCCAGAATTCTTCCCAGTACCCAATTCCCCCCCAAACCCCAAATCACCCCCTCAAACCAAATCTGTGCTCCCCCCAACCTCCTCCAGGACCCCAGCCTCACCCTAAGGCCCCAAATCTCCTGCCTCCTTGACTCAAATCATCCAGTCACACCCACCCAGGCCCCAAATCTCTACCCCCAGACTCAAATCCTCACTCTAGGTCCCCAAATTACACCTCCCCCTGGGCCTCACATCACCCCCAAGATCTCGGTCTCCCCTTTAGGTCCCAAATCTCCCTCCTCAGACCCCACATCTCCCCCAGCTTGGACCCCAGGCTCCCCCCAGGATAACAATCCCCCCTCCCCAAGTTCTCTCCCAAATGTCCACCCCCACCTAAATCTGCCCCAGGACCCCAGGCTCCCCCCACTCCCACCCAAGTCTCCCCTCCATTCCTCATCTCCTCCCCACAAGCCCTCCATCTCCCCCAAGGCCCCAAATCCTCCCCCTTCCAGGATCCTCCTGCATGCCCCCTATGCCCTCCACTTGGGACCCTGACTCCATGTCCTGGGGGCGTGGCCAGGTGAAAGGGGGCGTGGTCAGACGGGATGGGGCGGGGCCAGGCTGGAAGGGGGCGTGGCCAGGCTGGATTGGGGCATGGCTAACCTGGATTGGGGCGGAGCTATATTGAATGATCCATTGTCATTTGGGGATGGGGCATGGCCAGGTTGGCTTGGGGGCGTGGTCACGCTAGATGGGGCGGATCCCAGGCTGGAAGGGGCGTGGCCAGACTGGAAGGGACGTGGCTCTGTTGAATGAGGCGCTGTCACGTGGGGATGGGGGCACGGCCTGGCTGGGTGGGGGCATAGACATGTTGGATAGGGCAAAGCCATGTCGGATGGGGGCGTGGTCAGGCTGGCTGGGGGGCGTGGCCACGCTGGGTTGGGGCGTGGCCTGAAGGATGGGGGCGTGGTTATGTTGAACGGGACAGGGTCAGGCTGGGGGGGGGGTGGCCTGGCTGTGTGGGATTGTGGTGTGGCTGGGGGGGGGCATGGCCTGGCTCGGGGGGGCGTGGTCTGACTGTGTGGGCGTGGTCTGGCTCTGTGGGGGCGTGGCCTGGTTGTGTAGAGGACGTGGCCTGCTCTGTGGGGGCGTGGCCTGATCTGTGGAGGCGTGGCCTGCTCTGTGGGGGCGTGGCCTGGCTAGTGGGGGCGCGGCCTGCTCTTTGGGGGCGTGGCCTGCTCTTTGGGGGCGTAGCCTGCTCTGAGGGGGCGTGGCCTGCCCTGTGGGGGCGTGGCCTGGCTGTGTAGAGGGCGCGGCCTGATCTCTGGGGGCGTGGCCTGTTCTTTGGGGGCGTGGCCTGGCTCTGTGTGGACATGACCTGGCTGTATGGGGGCGTGGCCTGGCCGTATGGGGGCGTGGCCAGCCTATGGGGGCTACGATGAATGGGGGCGTGGCCTGTCTGGTTTGTGGGCGTGGCCTGGACGGGGCGTGGTCATGTTGGCTTGTGGGCGTGGCCAGGCTGGATAAGGGGCGGGGCTTGTCCCTGTCCGGGGCAGCGCGTTCCTTGCGGGGTCGGGGCTGTCGGGTGCGGGGTCCGTGCGGGGTCTGCTCGGTCGGTGCGGGGTCTGCGGGTGATGGGCGCGGTGCGGGAGCTGGCCGGGTACCTGGCGGCGCTGGGCGGGTGGGTGTCGGCGCTGGCGGCCGCCGTGCTGCCCCACTGGAGGCAGAGCTCGTACGCCGGGGACGCCATCATCACGGCCGTGGGGCTGCACCAGGGGCTGTGGATGAGCTGCGCCGCGCAGAGCACCGGGCAGGTCCAGTGCCGTCTCCACGAGTCGCTCCTCAACCTCGACGGTGGGTACGGGGGCAGCTCCGCCCGGGCAGGGGCAGGGGACAGCTGGGTCCGAACCCCCCTGCGGGTCTGAGCCCCTCTGTGGGTCGGACACCCTCCCCTCCTATGGGTCTGAGCCCCTCTGTGGGTCTGACACCCTCCCCTCCTATGGGTCTGAGCCCCTCTGTGGGTCTGACACCTCCCCTTCTATAGGTCTGAGCCCTTCTATAGGTCTGAGCCCTTCTGTGGGTCCGACACCCCCCTCATCCTATGGGTCTGATCCCTTCTGTGGATCTGACACCCTCCCCTCCTATGGGTCTGAGCCCCTCTATGGGTTTGAACCCACCCTATCCTATGAGTCTGAGCCCCTCAGTGGGTCTGACACCTCCCCCTCCTATGGGTCTGAGCCCCTCTGTGGGTCTGAGCCCCTCTGTGGGTCTGACACCCTCCCCTCCTATGGGTCTGAGCCCCTCTGTGGATCTGATACCCTCCCCTCCTATGGGTCTGAGCCCCTCTGTGGGTCTGACACCCCCCCTCCTACGGGTCTGAGCCCCTCTATGGGTTTGAACCCACCCTATCCTATGAGTCTGAGCCCCTCAGTGGGTCTGACACCTCCCCCTCCTATGGGTCTGAGCCCCTCTGTGGGTCTGACACCACCCCCATCCTATGATTCTGAGCCCTTCTGTGGGTCTGAGCCCCTCTGTGGGTCTGACACCCCCCCATCCTATGAGTCTGAGCCCTTCTGTGGGTCTGACACCACCCATCCCATGGCCCTGAGCCCCTTCGCATGTCCCCGTGGGTCTGAGCTCCAGGCTGGGCATCACATTTTGGGGACAGACAGAGCCTCATGGGGGACATGCGGCAGCCCCGGGACTTTGCGTCACCCCTGTGGCATCTATGAACCGTGGCAACCGCCGCGGGCAAGGGGTTTCCCAGCTTGGGAAATCACAGCAAAGAGGAGTGTGACGGGGAAGAAGGGCGAGGAGGGCACTGGGAGCAGCGTCCTGGCTTGTGCTGAGGGTTCCCCACCAGCTGCGTGGGTGACACCGGAGCCCAGCAGCGAGGATGGGGTTAGGGACAGGTTCATCCCCAGCGTGGGTTGAGGTGACCTTGCTTTGAGAGAGACCGGCCGTGGCCAACCGCCCGCACGCCGGTGAGCGGCTTTTCTCCCTCACCTTTGTAGTTCACATCCAGATCACCCGGGCTCTCATGGTTATTTCTCTCCTCCTGGGTTTCTTCGGCATCGTGGTGAGCGTGGTGGGCATGAAATGCACCAAAGTCGGCGAAGACGATCCCGTGACCAAGAGCCGCATCGCTGTTGCTGGTGGTATCTTCTTCATCCTCTCCGGTAAGGCAGCTCCAACCCTTGCACCTCTCACGCAAAAGACCTCAAACACCTTTTGAGTTGTTTGATGGAAGGAGGTGGTGGGCTGGGTGTTGCTGATGCCTGGTGGAACTGCTCGTTTAATCATAGAAGTGGAGGGTGTGTGGTCTAAATGACCTTTAAGGTCCCTTCCAACCCAAACCGTTCCATGATTCTATGTCCAGGTTTGTGCACGTTGACAGCCGTGTCCATGTATGCAGCGAGAGTGACTCACGAGTTCTTCGTAAACAGCAGTGTCCCCAAGAATGCCAGGTAAGAGCCCTGCTTGGGGGATGCTCTTTATCTGAATCCCATAGGACCTTCCCTCTCTGGGACCTGTGTCACCAACAGCTGCTGTTTTAGATCTCCCTGATGCTTCAGTTGGTACCACCCATCAGTTTACGCTGGGACAAAGTGAGAGGGTTCACGAGGAGTCCAGAAACCAACCGTGTCCTGGGCTGCATCCGGGGCCGTGGGACCAGCAGGGCCAGGGAGAGGATTCTGCTCCTCTGCTCTGGTGACACCCCACCTGGATCCCTGTGTCCAGTTCTGGAGTCCTCGGCACAGGGAGGACATGGAGCTGTTGGAGCAAGCCCAGAGGAGGCCATGGAGAAGATCCGAGAGCTGGAGCATCTCCCATACAAGGACAGGCTGAGAGCTGGGGTTGTTCTGGAGAAGAGAAGGCTGCGGGAAGACCTTAGAGCATCTTCCAGTGCTGAAAGGGGCTCCAGGAAAGCTGGGAAAGGGCTCTGGATCAGGGAGTGCAGGGATAGGATGAGGGGGAATGGTTTTGAGCTGAAAGAGGGGAGATTGAGGTGAGATCTTAGGAGAAAGGTTTTGCTGTGAGGGTGGGGAGGCCCTGGACAAGGTTGCTGAGAACAGTGGGGGCTGCTCCATCCGTGGAGGGGTTCAAGGCCAGGTTGGATGGGGCTTGGAGCCCCTGATGCAGTGGGAGGTGTCCCCTGCTCATGGCATGGGGGTTGGAACTGGATGGGCTTTGATGTCCCTTCCAACCCAAACCGTTCCATGATTCTGTGATTCCATGAGTTTCAGAGCAAGGAAGGATTAAACCTAATTGCTGGATCAGCGTGAAGGATGAGGACTGACAGAGCGAAGTAGACTCAACCTCTGCCCCAACATCCCCTTGTTAAGGCTTCAGGCATTCCCTGTCCCTGTCTCGGTTTGCTCTCCCTGACGCTCCCCTCTCTCCCCGCAGGTACGAGTTCGGCTCCGCTCTCTTCATCGGCTGGGGTGCCGCCAGCCTCAGCGTTCTTGGCGGGGCCCTGCTCTGCTGCTCCTGCCCCGCCAAGGAGCGGCGAGCGCAGCCGTACTACCGCCAGTCGCAGCCTTCCACGGCTCGCGAGTACGTCTGACCCCTTCCCCTCCCGCTGCCCAGCGCTCCCTTCCCTCCCAAAACCCATCAAGACCCCAGCGCATCCCATCTCTGGATGCCCCAGACCTTTCTGCTCCTCCTCAGCTTCCAGGTTGCCGTGCTGCCTGCAGCACCAGCCTCTAAAATAAGGGATTTGGGGGGTTGTAGCTCCCGTATCCATCCCTGCCAGGCTGCCCCAAGCCCCGTGGGTCCCCCTCACCGAGGGTGGCCGGGGATGTGGGTGGTTGGACCGTGTCCATCCATCACATGGATGCTGTGGAGCGCCCGGGCGCTGCGCTCCCGCGGGGGCACGATGCCGATGCCGCGGGGGTGGGCGGCACAGAGGCGCTTTGTGCTGTCTTCCTCTGCGTCCCCGCAGCCCTGGCTTGGGGAGCATGCAGGGAACGAAGCTGACGCTTGGTTTTCCCGGGATGAAGCAGCGCCCAGCTCCATCAGAGCCAGCTCAGCCTTGGCTGAGACCATCATTGTGCGAGGCCCTCCCCTCCCTGCTACCCAAACGCAGCGATTTTTAATTTGTGATTTCTTCTCAATTGGAGCCCGATTGCTGGGATCCAGCTGAGCTAAAACCTGCCCGGAGCTCATTTCTCCCCAGGCACAAATATGTGACCTTGTTAGGAAGAAGAAGAAGTGCTGTGGGGCAAATTAAAGCAGGGAAAGAAGGGGCTTGGAGCACTAAGCCATGGTTTGTTTTCACTTTTGATGCCCAGCGTGGCTGTTCCAGGTAGCAGATGGACTGAGCCAAAGGTTTTGATGCCTCCCCGCTGGGTCCACATCCCTCTTCCCATGACAGGATCCCCTGGGGTGGGTGGTGAAGTCTCCAAACGCTGATGTTCTAATTGCCTCCACCTCCTTGTACCTCGCCTGGACCATTACTAACGGTTCTTTGAGCACCAGAGCCCTGATTTACTCTGTAAATCCCCCCAGCCCTGCTGAACCTCTCTCTGTCTGTCCATATTCCATGTCCTGGGACAGGTGTCCTGCAGGGAAAAAGAGCAGGAATGACCCAAACAGCCTGAATATTGATATTTTAGTATTTTCTAATCCCAGTGAGCTGAAGTAGCTGATGTTTAAGCTGAAAGAGGGGAGATTGAGATGAAATCTTAGGGAGAAATGTTTTGCTGTGAGGGTGGCAAGACCCTGGAACAGGTTGCGCAGAGCAGTGGTGGCTTTTGCACCGCTGGAGGGGTTCAAGGCCAGGTTGGATGGGGCTTGGAGCCCCTGATCCAGTGGGAAGTGTCCCTGCCCATGGCAGGGGATGGAACTGGATGGGTTTTAAGGTCCCTTCCACGCTAAATCTATGATTCTATGTTTTTACCTCAGCTTCCCCCTCTTTTAGGAGCGGGTTATCTTGAGTGCTATCATGAAGCACATGCAAGAGAACTGGGTGATCAGGCCCAGTCAACATGGGTTCACAAAAGGCAGGTCTTGCCAAACTAACCTGGTCACCTTCTATGACAAAGTGACTCGGATGCTGGATGAGGGAAAGGCTGTGGATGTATCTTCCTGGACTTCAGTAAAGCCTTTGACACAGTTTCTCCCAGCATTCTGCTTGAGAAACTGTCACCTCTGGCCTGGCCAGGCGCACACTCTCCTGGGTGGAAAACTGGTTGGCTGGAGGGCCCAGAGAGTGGTGGGAAATGGAGTTAACTCCAGCTGGAGGCCAGTGACAAGTGGTGTCCCCAGGGCTCAGGGCTGGGTCCAGCCCTGTTCAATGTCTTCATCAATGACCTGGATGAAGGCACCAAGTGCACCCTGAGTAAGTTTGGAGATGACACTGAGCTGGGTGGAAGTGTCGATCTGCGGGAGGGTCGGGAGGCTCCAAAGGGATCTGAACAGGCCGGATCCATGGGCTGAGACCAACGGGATGAGGTTTAACAAGGCCAAATGCCGGGTCCTGCACTTGGGGCACAACAACCCTGAGCAGCTCCAGACTAGGAGAAGTCTGGCTGGAAAGTGCCTGGAGGAGAAGGACCTGGGGGTGTTGGTGACAGCGACTGACCATGAGCCAGCAGGGGCCCAGGTGGCCAAGAAGGCCAATGGCATCTTGGCTTGTATCAGAAACGGCGTGGCCAGCAGGGCCAGGGAGGTTCTTCTCCCTCTGGACTCGGCCCTGGTGAGACCGCTCCTCGAATCCTGGGGTCAGTTCTGGCCCCTCACCACAAGAAGGATGTTGAGGCTCTGGAGCGAGTCCAGAGAAGAGCAACGAAGCTGGTGAGGGGGCTGGAGAACAAGAGGAGCGTCTGAGAGAGCTGGGGGTGTTTATCCTGGAGAAGAGGAGGCTGAGGGGAGACCTCATTGCTCTCTCCAACTGCCTGAAAGGAGGTTGTGGAGAGGAGGGAGCTGGGCTCTTCTCCCAAGTGACAGGAGACAGGACGAGAGGGAATGGCCTCAAGTTCCACCAGGGAAGGTTCAGGCTGGACATTAGGAAAAAATTTTTCATGGAAAGGGTCCTTGGTCCCTGTCAGAGGCTGCCCAGGGAGGGGGTTGAGTCCCCTTCCCTGGAGGGGTTTAAGGGATGGGTGGGCGAGGTGCTGAGGGACATGGGTTAGTGATTGATGGGAATGGTTGGGCTCGATGATCTGGTGGGTCTCTTCCATCCTGGTTATTCTATGATTCTATTCTATGATTCTATAATTCCCCCACTTTTGCCTCACTTTCCCCCACTTTTGTCTCCGTTTTCCCCTCTTTTACCTCCTTTCCCCCTGTTTTATTCTCTGCTCATGCGCTGCTTTGGGTCGGATCCTGCTGGACGGGCAGCGATGCTGTTTCTCCCTCGGGGCCGGGGGGTGATTTCTCTCTCTCCCGCAGGCTGACAGCCCCTCTTTTCTCTTTTTAAATCGCAGACCCTCTGTCAAAAAGCCTCCTTCACCCCTCAGGGCAGAGCAGCACCTGTAGCCTGGCTTCTCCCATGGGTGCTGGGGCGGCTGCATCCAAGTGATGGGGGTCCCAAAACCCCCTCCTAAATCTCCCGTGTGAGGATTGGAAAGGAACCTCGTGCTTTTTTTAAAAACCCACCCCAAAGGTGTTTTTATATCAAGCCCTGCGTGCTGCAGGGGAAAAAAACCCCATTTTTATTCTTTTCCTATAAAATTGCATTAACTCCCCTCCGGGTGCGCGGTGGGAACGGGGCCGGGTGGGGGTTTTAAATGCTTTTTTTTTGTTTGTTTGTACTAAAAATTGTGACTCAGTGGTATTAAAATATTTCTGATCGTGGTCATCTTGCTGGAATCGCCTCTTTGTTCTCTCTTCTCCCAAGTCCTCACAAGCTGAAGCATCTCCTGCAGCATCGTCAGGGCAGGGGATTCTCTCCATCCTCAACGTTTTCTGCCTCCCTGGCTAAAAAACTCAAGTTTTTTGCTAGGTGTATCTCTCAAGGGAGGGAATTTAGCTTTAAAAAGTGCTGGATTTAAGGCTGAGCTCAAAGAAGAGCCCAGATATCCCCCACAGCATCGCTGCACCCAACATCGCGGGCCTGGTCCCCTCGCAGGGACCCTCAAAGCTGGCGTCTCCCTTATTTTCTATCAACTCAGAGCTAGCTTGTGCCTAATTGAGCACTTTGCTAATTAGAGCTGATTTTTTCTGGTGGCAAGGGGGCAGGACCACTCCTCGTGGGGCCGTGTCTGGTTTTCCTTGGGGGGATGATGCTTCACACCTCAGTTTTCACATGGGTGATGTCTTATCTCAGCATCCTTGTCTGGTCCACGGATACACCGCATCCCACCTCCAGCAACGAGGATTTGGGGCCCTCGGTGGCTCCCGTGACAGCTCCGTGGGTCACCCAAGGGCTCCCAGCCTGGAATCACGTCGAGGGTGGGGAGCAGGGTGGGGAAAAATAATAGCTGAGCTGCGTTAACGTGTTTGGGGAGTACAAAAGCCCCCACTGTCCTCCAGACAATCCCTCGTGTGTTCCGCACAGGGCAAAGCGTGATAAAATATGGGAACGTGGACATGGGACGGTTGGAACGGGGCCGGAGGAGGCCACGGAGATGATCGAAGAGCTGGAGCGTCTCCCAAATGAGGATGGACTGAGAGTTGGGGTTGTTCAGCCTGGAGAAGAAAAGGCTGTGGGGAGATCTTAGAGCAGCTTCCAGGGCTGAAAGGGGCTCCAGGAAAGCTGGGAAGGGGCTCTGGATCAGGGAGTGCAGGGAGAGGATGAGAAGGAAGGGTTTTGAGCTGCAAGAGGGGAGATTGAGATGAGATCTTAGGAGAAATGTTTTGCTGTGAGGGTTTATAGCACCAAGAAGTTCCCTTGGCTGGGTGCCTGCAGCCGCTCCACATGCAAAGCAGCGTTTCTCACGCCCCTGAGCTATGACTGGTTTTGTTCTATGGTGTTTTTTATCCATTTTTATCCATTTTAGTTCATTTTTACTTTCTGCCCTGCCCCAAGGGCATCCGCAGAGCCCTCCCGGCCTCCGCGAGATCTTCCAGGCAATGAAAACAACTTAATTTCTTTATTTTCCCTTCCAGCCACCGCAGATTTATCCTGCACAGTATGTGCTAAACCACGAAGGTTTGGGTCTCCTTGCAGCATCATTTATTAAAAGAAATGAGTTTTAACTTCCTTGAGGGTCACAAGGTTTGATTTTCACTGGCTGGTAGATCTAACCCCCTGCCCACACCTTCTCACCCCTCCAAAGGTTTTCAGGTGGGAATGGACAAAGCAGGTTAATTATTTTATATATATTTGTATACATATGTATATAAAAAAGAAACTGATTGTTTCAATGAGCAGAAAATCAAAAGAAACCTCTCGTAGAGGTGCTGCCAGGGCACGTAGCTGCAGTTTTGCATCACCTGGGGTCATACCAGGATTTTACCAGTATCATGGATGTCCAAGTACCATGATTTTTCATTGGGAACTGAAGGAATCCAACCCCTCCTGGATGGTTTCACCCAAGCGTTGGCCCTGCCGAAGGGTTTTATATTTCTTCTTGCATTTCAGCTTTTTTGCTTCGGCCACCTGCACTCCTCCGGCTCTCCTGCACCAGTTGTGGGGTCCCAGCATCTCTCAGGCCACTTGCAATAGGCAGTAATTAAAAGGTCTAATTGAAAATTGTGGGATATTTGCCCGGGACACAGCGTCCCCCACCCAGGGAGCATTCCCAGCGGGTTCCCGCAGGTTTCCCCACATGATGTGTTTTGAGGAGGTTCCATTCCAACCTCTGACCACTTTCACGGCAGGGATGCCCATCATGCCAGGGAATGCAAACCCCATCTGACGTGCCCTGGAAAAACCTTAAATAGCCCAGCGCAAGCTCCGTCTGGCGCTGCATTGCCTCAACTCCCGCAGGTGGGTCAGGATTAAACCCCATCGGCACCTGAAAGCCTTCAAGACCCACAACCCCAGCCCCAGCCATCGTTGACGAAGAGCTTGGCCATCGTTCTGCTCCAGTGATGAGCTGAAGTGAAGGTACCGCTGCCCCTGAGCCCCTTGTCTTTCCCTTCCCTTCCCTTCCCCTTCTCCTTCCCTTCCCTTCCCTTCCCTTCCCTTTCCCTTCCCTTCCCTTCCCTTCCCTTCCCTTCCTTCCCTTCCCTTCCCTTCCCTTCCCTTCCCTTCCCTTCCCTTCCCTTCCCTTCCCTTCCCTTCCCTTCCCTTCCCTTCCCTTCCCTTCCCTTCCTTCCCTTCCCTTCCCTTCCCTTCCCTTCCCTTCCCTTCCCTTCCTTCCCTTCCCTTCCCTTCCCTTCCCTTCCCTTCCCTTCCCTTCCTTCCCTTCCCTTCCCCTTCCCTTCCCTTCCCTTCCCTTCCCTTCCTTCCCTTCCCTTCCCTTCCCTTCCCTTCCCTTCCCTTCCTTCCCTTCCCTTCCCTTCCCTTCCCCTTCCCTTCCCTTCCCTTCCTTCCCTTCCCTCAATTTTCTTCAAAAACCCCAAAACCAAACCATAAAAAGCAGGTGACCTTCCCAGGGAATCACGTGGACGTGGGGATGGAGGCATCAAGAGAAACTTGAGGATATCAGGAGGCACATGCAGAGATCACAGGGTTTGGCATCAGGAGTCATTTGACCACGATTTCCAGCAGCTCTTGATTCCCAAAGGGCCAGTTGGAAACTTCCGAAGAGAAACCACCTGGGGAGCAGCCCGGTGTGGGCGTCTCCACTGCAAAATTTGTCTCTCCTGATGTCCCAGTCATGCAAACCTGGTGTCCCGAGCTTGGATAAGGGTATCAGAGCATTTTGGAGGCACTGAGGACCCTGAGATGGGTCCAGAGGACACCTTGTCCTTGGTGGATCAGGTACCTTGGAGGTGGCCAGAGCAGAAGCAGATATTTCTCTGCGCTTGCAGGTGACCTCATGAGTGCAGCCTTGCAAACGACAGCGTTTGGTCTTGCTCTTCTCTCGACCCTCTTCCTGGTCCTCGCCACGTGCACCGACTGCTGGATGGTGAACGCTGACGACAGCTTGGAGGTGAGCGGAGCAACCACCTTCAAGTTTATCTGGGAACCTTGATATCTATGGGCTCCCACCATGTCTCCACGGGCTTGGAAAGGGGTCGTGGAAGGACAAATCCACCCCTTTCTGCATGAGTTGGAGGAGAAGAGAAGCAGGGACATGCTGGAGGAGGAGAAAGAGAGCAAGGCATGGGAAGGGGGTCACCGGGATGTGTCTAGCCGGAGTGGTGGGAGCCTGGAACGTCTCTGGGGAGCTTCTTGATGCTTTTTTGCTCCAGGTGAGTCACAAATGCCGAGGCCTTTGGAGGGAGTGTGTCACCAACATGCAGGACGGGGTCAGGACCTGTGACCAGTACGACTCTATCTTGGCCGACCATCCAGGTGAGGTGGCGTGGCCCGGAGACACCTGTTAAGCTCACAGCTAAGAGTTTCCTGTCCTCCCTTTTCAAGAAGATGATCCTTGCTGCAACGGGCTGGGAGGAAAGGTCCAGGGTTCTCCTGATCTCCTGCCCCACCTGCACAGTTTGGGTCAGGAGGTCTTAGCCAAGGGGGTCACCAAGCAGGAGAGAGGCTGTGAAGTTCTGTCACCCCTCAACAAAGGTGCCCTGCACCCAGAGCCCAGGTGCAGCTCCTGTAAGGTCGCTAGAAGGTGTCCTGCAGCCTTCTCTTCTCCAGCCTGAACAACCCCAACTCTCCAGTCTTTGATCATCTCCGTGGCCTCCTCGGGACTTGCTCCAATAGCTCCATGTCCTACCTGGGCTGAGTACTCCAAAACGGGACACAGGGCTCCAGGTTTGGTCTCACCAGAGCGGAGCAGAGGGGCAGAATCCCCTCCCTGTCCCTGCTGGTCCCGCTGCTCTGGATGCAGCCCAGACACGGTTGGTTTCTGGGCTGTGAGCACACGTTGCCGGCTCATGTTGAGCTTCTCCTCCCCCAGCACGCCAAGTCCTTCTCCTCAGGGCTGTTCCCAACCATCCGACTGCTCCTCAGTCTCCTTTCTGCTGTTTTTCCTCCCCTGCCCAGTGAAGATCGTGGTGACACGGACCCTGCTGATCGCAGCCGACCTCCTGGCCGGCCTGGCTCTGACCACACTGCTCCTCGGGCTTGACTGCATCAAGTTCCTCAAGGAAGATCCTTGTGTCAAGCTGAAGATGTGTTACGGGGCAGGCATCATCCTCGGCATCAGCAGTGAGTGGTCTGGAGAGGTTGGGAAAGACGGATCTGGTGTCCCACAGGGAGCAGGGGGGATGCTGAGAGCTTAGACACCCCAATATGGGTCTTGGGGTGTGTGTGGGAGGGGTTTCTACGGTTCATTCCTTAACCATCCCTGTTTTCCTTAGGCATCCTGGGCCTCGTGGGCTCCGTGTGGTACGCGGTGGACGTCTACGTGGAGAGGGCCATGTTGGTGTCACACAACATATTCCTGGGGGTCCACTACGACTTCGGGTGGTCGTGCTGGCTGGGGATGGCCGGCTCCACGGGCTGCCTGGCAGCATCCATCCTGCTCACCTGCTGCCTCCACACCCGCACAGGTCGGTCTGCCCCGTCCCCTCCTCGTGGGGCGAAGGAGAAACACGGAGGGTGGGGGCACAGGGTCCAAGGGGAAGATCTTTGCAGCTTTGATGGGGAGGATGGGGCGCGCCGGGCAGGACTGAGCTGGCTGAGGGCGCCGTGAGCCCCTTACAGGCATGGAAGGGTGAAGAAATGCTCCTCGGGGATCTCGAGGTCCTGGTGAAGGTGAATTGACCTCTACCCAAAGCTGGAGCTGTGTCCGACCAGGCAAATCATAGAATCATAGAATAACCAGGTTGGAAGAGACCCACCGGAACATCGAGTCCAACCATCCCAATCAAACACTAAACAAAGAGTTGGGGTTGTTCAGCCTGGAGAAGAGAAGGCTCCGAGATCTTATAGTGACCTTCCAGTAGCTGAAGGGGCTACAAGAAAGCTGAGAGGGACTGTTCACAAACGCTTGTGGTGATAGGATGAGGGGCAATGGGGATAAACTGGAGAGGGGCAGATTTAGACTTGATATAATTTCTTCACAATGAGGCCCTGGAACAGTTTGCCCAGGGAAGTTGTGGCTTCTCCACCCCTGGAGGGGTTCAAGGCCAGGTTGGATGGGGCTTGGGTCACCCTGATCCAGTGGGAGGTGTCCCTGCCCGTAGCAGGGGGGTTGGAATTAGACTTCAACCCATTCCATGATTTCTCCATCCCCCAGCAGCCCCCAGCAGCCGCCGGCACCCCCCGAGCTGTCCCCAGCCCCACAAGATGTATGCGATGAAATCCCTCGTGTGACGAGCAGCAGCACCTCTGCCCAAAACCCCTCCACCAGCAAAGCTCCAGCACCCGGACTGGGAGGACTGGGACATCTCCACAAGGGCGCGACTGCAGGGACGGCGCGAGGCTGCTGCCAAAGCCAACAGCAGGGGAGGGATTTCATTCCCCACTTCCAGCCAGGTTTCATGAAAATAAACACCAGAAAAGCGTTTTTTGAGAAAAAAAGCTTCCCCTGGGGAAGCTGTTGAGACAGCGAGGGCAGAGGAGCTGCTCTGCTATCACTCGGCTGCTCTGGAGGGGTTGGGTGGAAGCGTCTCCTGCACAGAACAACACTGACTCCACGCGGCCCCCAACCTGCAGGGAATCAAACCCGCCCCCAGAAATCCAGCAGCACCAGCTTCGCGTTGAACAACCGGAGCACGAACGTCACTGAGGGTGATGTTGGAGGGAGGGTGTAGCCATCCACGTCAGGCATAAGGTCAGTTGGTGGCTGGAGCCCATACGAAAAGGGAATTCTGTTTTCCAAGTGGATTCTCACCCATCAGCACTTACAGATCATTGCAAACCACACAAAGCAGCCACTGACTGTTTGGTTGTTGTCCTTATTCCCCTGTTCCCCATCCGAGTGCAGGGGAGCTGGGCAGAAAGCACCTGCAGGGGCTTCAGAACATGAGCCAGCAGCATCCTGGCTCGGATCAGCCATGGGGTGGCCAGCAGGAGCAGGGAAGGGATATTGGATACTGGGAAAAGTCTTTCCTGACTGAGCAGTGAAGCCCTGGCAGAGGCTGCCCAGGGCAGTGGTGGAGTTTCCATCCCTGGAAGGGTTCAAAAACCATGTGGCCGTGGCACCTGGGGACATGGTTCAGCAGGCACAGTGGGGTGGGGCTGATGGTTGGACTGGATGGGCTGAGAGGGCTTTTCCAACAGCAATTATTCCAGGATTCTCTGACCTGGAAAGGCAGCAGACCGAGCCCCGGGCCCGAGCAGACGCTACTGCAGGGCCACAAAGTCCCAGCAAAGGAAGGGAGAGGGAGAGAGCGGCAGCAGCACCAGCAGAGCCTCCCCAGAGCCCAACACCCGATCTCAGGCAGTTAACAGGGCACCTGCATTTTCTCCAGGTCTTTCCTTGATTCCCTGTCCCCCACATCAAGAATGACACAGCCACAGCTCCCACAGGGACTCTCAGGAGGTCAGACCAGTGGTCTCTGAAGTCCCCGTGCGGCGTAAAACAACTGGGCACATCAAGTAATTCTTTAAGACCTTTATTAACAGATGCTTGCAGTTTGACTTGAAAAAATCAGGTGTATATTTCATACAAATTAAAAATGAGGTTCTTAAAAATCTCAACTTGACCAGATATGAAACAATTTAAAAACTTTTAAAGGTATATTGAGAAAAAACAGGCTTTTAAAAAACGTGTTTATCATTTCCAAAAGGAGACTCTTTAGGTAAAAATAATAAAAACCCCATGCTGCATAGATAATGCAGATAGTTCGAGTAATCTGGTCAACAGCAAAAAGCAAGCACTTAAGGTCTTCAGTTCCAATTCTTCTGTTCATTTCTTATTGCTGGAATTTCGTTTTCTTTTCTTCTTCATTTCTTATGTCTTTTCTTTGATGACTAAACTGTAAAAGAGAACAGAAAGGACGGTCAAGCAGCATCAGGGCCGCACAGCAGGGCCGGCCACGGGGCTCTCGACTCGCACCCTGCTGAGCTCCCACACACAAACCTCATCGGCTGCAGCGATTCAGCCGTCTACATCAGCGACAGCACAAAAATCCATCACAAAACCAGCACAAGGAGGTTTTGAACTCAGGAGACACAGAATCCGACCCCGTGGCAATCCTGCCTACACCTCTCCCCTCGCCACCTCCCGGCTCTGCGGACACAGCCCTGCGCTGCCCCGGGGAGGCACGAGGATCCCTGAAGGGTTCGGAAGCGAGCAGGAAGGCAGATTTGTACAGCTGGGAGCCACACAAACCACAGCTCCTATTCCCCAGCGCTCCCAACAGATGGGAAGAGCAGCCAGGGTCACCTTGGCTCTGCTCTGAACCCCAGGGCATTAAGGATTCCTCCACCTTGTGGTCACCGCTAGGATGAACCCCAGGATAACACAAAGGTTCACATCAAGCTCACCACAGCGAGGCTTGAGGAGGTATCAGTAACCCCTCCATACAACAAATACAGTTCTTTGAGAACGTGTCCCTAAGCACTTGTAGCCAGGAGAGGGCAGCTGCTGACACCAAACTCCTCTCCACACTCTAACACTGTGTTCCCTGCTCATCCCATCCGTGCGAGACCATTCCTTTCCACCCCACCAGAGCCCAAATGCACCTCTCCGCGTGCCTGCCCTCTAGGCAAGGAGCAGTGAGGGACACAATAGGGATGGGGCAGGAATGCTGGTGAGAGGGAAGCCAGAGAAAGCGAGGGAGAACAGACAAGGTGCCAGAAAAATAAGCAGAACAAGTAGGACAGTCCTAGCAATGAGCAAATTCCCAAATTAGAAAAACTGTCTATCAGAAGACAGCACTGACCAAGCACCAAACCACAGCCAGCCCACCCTACAACAACCTGATGCTCCAACACTGACCCCTTTTGCAATTCTCCAGCAGCAAAGCTGCCCCAGACACCCCAAATGCTCCATGGAAAGGATCGTCTCTACCTGTCCTCCAGCGCGTCGTTTGCTTAGATAAGAAGCTGCCACTGAGATGCTCCTGCAAATTCTGCACCAACTGTTTGAAACTAACGCCCAGAGACCTTAATGGTATCTGGATCGACAGAAGTTGATGCCTACACAGAGGGAGTAAATCCCAGAAATCACTTCTCCTGGCTACTTTCAAGTCACCCACACTGTGGGAACTACTGTTCCTGGGTGAGCAAAGCCTGCTGGGAGTCTGAGCTACTGAGCACAACTGAGGCTAAGACTAATGGGGTTCTAGGCAGATCCCCCCCATCAATGAAAACTAAAAGCCTGTAACCACGTCTTCCCAACCCACCAGCACCCTCACACAGCTTGGTTCACACTTCAGCGAGCACGCTAACTGCAGCAGTCACACACGAGCAATACAACCCCAAACTTTCAAGGCAAAAATCAAAGGAAAGCGTCAAAAGCCAGAAAGCCAGTCACGGGATCACGTCCCCGAGCGCCTGCAGACACGCACCCGGATGATGGTAGAGATGGTAAGCCGGTATTTACTCAGCCCCGCCCTGCTCGGCCTCGGGAGCGGACGTGTTCTCAGCTGGTGGTTCGGCTGCCTTCGTCTCTTTGCCATCTTGTGGTTTAGGGTTCTCTGGGCGTCTGCGTCGGTAGTTGAAGTTACGGCGGTACCGACGTTGAGGAGGCTGCTGACTTTGAGTCTCATCCCCTTGGTTCTCTTTATCTTCTTCGTTCCCATCCTCTCTAGGCTGTCTCTGACGAGGAGGACCCCTGAAAGTCAAGCTGGGCTTTAACGATGCAGCATCTGACCACGGCCATGTTCTGCCTCTGTTGCCAGAGGGCAAGGTGAGAACAGGGAAGCGGGCGTGCAGCGTACCTGCGGAACCGTGGTCGATAGCCTCGATACATGTTCTGCCTGACGGGTCTTCCCTGTTCTCCTGCACCCTGGTTGTCAGCACCCTGCAAGAGATGACAAAACAGCCCCCTCAGCCACACGCAAAGCCCAAAGGTGACAGTGGCCAGCGGTCCCAGAGCACCCTTAGCGCTTATTCCCGTTAATTGTATTGAAAGTTATATAGATTTTAACATGCTTTGTGTTTTACTAGCTGCAGCATTAAGACTTCCAGCTTATCAACATCTGCTCCAACGTTTCATCTCGTGGCCAAACCACACAAACCCCACCTTGACTACCTCCCCTGCGCCAACCCCAGCCTGCTCAGCACCGCGCTCCAAGCGTTACCTCCACGATCTCTCCCTGCACGGGAGGGTTGGAATATTGTGGTCGACGCCCGTAGGGCCTACGCATATAGTAAGGTGGGTACCGCCGCCTGCGATAAGGACGGCGTTGCTGGGCTTGGCCTTCTGGTATGTTCTCTGCTCCCTCGTTCTTTTCCCCACTCTCACTGTTCTGGTAGTTTTGCTGGTAGTTGCGTGGAGGACCCCTGCGACGTGGGTATCGTCTGTAATGGTTACGGTCTGCTGCATATTTACTGCCTTGCACTGGAACTCCACCAGGTCCTGTCACGTTGGCTGCCTCCGCACCCTGAGGAACACAGACAGCATTAGGCAGGAGAACGGTTGTCAACAAACCAGTTACAGCACAAAGCAATTTGGCGCTGAGCAAGGATTTACATCCACATTGTAAAGCAACGAGAAACCATTCATCTCCCAGGTGTCATCAGGCACCAACTCAAACCGCAGGCACCAACCACACCAGAGCCTGCAGACCCAGTTCTCCACTCGTACTCCAGCACCAAGGCGTGTTTACCTTCTCTCCTTCAACCACATCAAACTCCACGGTCTCTCCATCTCCTACGCTGCGGAGGTACTTCCTGGGGTTATTCTTCTTTATGGCAGTCTGACAACAGAACACAGCGCAGTTACATTTACAGCGCAGAACACTGCTTAACATACCTCAGGACCGTTTTTTTTTTCCCCCAAAGATTAAGGGATTTGAGTATTTAGCATCTTAGAGGGAAGACTTGTCTGCCTGACAAGTGGTTAAACCTTCATGAAAATCCAGGAAGACATAAAATTTACCTGTATTGCCACAGTTCTAGCCTATCTGAAATGTTCAACAGCATTACCATTGACTGGAAGCCTCTGTCAGTGCGCTGCCTGCTGGCTGGAAAAGCAGTTTGAAAACAAAGAACCCCCGAATAGACTGGCCAGAGCATTCTGAACTGGAGTTTGGCACTGAACACCCCACAGTTCTTAGTGGTTCCCTGCAGTTCCTACACCCCCACACACGCCTGCCTTGAAGCACCTCGATACACACTCACATTTCCAGCCCCAACCCCTCCTGCACCATGTGCTAGCGAGGCTGTCCCAAGCTATAGAAACACAGCGACAGCCAGAAACCTAGAGACTCCTTTCTTAGAGGCTTCCCACAGCAGCACTTCAGCCCAAGCAGTCACTTCACCACAACTCCACTCTGGGTGCACCTGGCACACCCGGGACCAGGCCGTCCAAAGCATCAGCCCCAGACAACCCTTTGCGTCGCTGCCTGAACAGTAAATGGTTTTACTGGAAAGCACTGGCTTTTCTGTCCTGTTCATTAAACTTTTGACAGATGACTTATTCAATATGCATCATGCTGAGCCACGTTTCACTAACAATAAGTGCAAAGCAATACAAGTGTAACAACTTTATGAAAAGTACAGAACGTGGCTAATTTCTTTTCCCCTAAGTGGAACAAAATCTATGGAAGAATGTGGCCATGACCCTCAGCCCATAAAGCAGAAATCTTATGACAACAGCAGCCAAGCGCAACAACTCTTCACAAAACCTAAGCCTGACAAAGGGGATCAGAAAGAGCGCACACAGCCAGGACTCCTAAACCAAGCCTGTTCCTTTCAGACTGCGCCCCTGAAACTGTTTCATTGTGAAAATTATTATGTTAAACCAGATCACTGCCAAACTGTGCTTCCAGAAACAGACTGAGGTTACGGCAAGGCCTGAAAACCAGCATCAGCCAAGGTCACTCACAGGTCACCCTACTCGCAAACCAAGCAATCAAGTCCCAGCACTTCCCTTCAGGGTACGTATTCCTGTATTCCTGCCTCGGCAAACACAGCGGAGCCACCTGGCCTTTCTCCACTGCCCACTGCAGAACAACTGGCTATAAACAAATGCCTCTACATTTTAATAGTGGGTAACTGAGACACAGCGTGAACAGGAGAGATGGCAAATAAATTCCAGTCAAAACACTTTCAAGGGGTTCCTTTTCCCTCCCATTGTTTATGACACCATCCTTAACTCAAAATAAAGGAAGAATCCAGGGACTCCTAAGTGCCAGAAACAAGCCAAGCTCAACTAAGAGCTCTCTGTGAGCTGCTTCCCACAGGAGATCCGCAAACAGAAAGGGTAAAAACGTCACCTCTGATCACACAGGTGTAAGTGTCAGGCACAAGGGACCAAACCGAGGCCAACCTGCTCCCTGGTATGAGCCACAGGTGCGTTACGCAGCCTCACTGGCCCAGTTCCCAGTGGTTTACACACTCCCAAGAGATTATATTTAAGTGTCCGTCTCTGCTTAATTGAAAAAGTATCTATTAAAATGTTTGCAGGCTTTCACTGAAAGCCTGGAGCCATGAATTCCATAAAAGTTTTGCCTAAAATAAAAACCTTCCCTGGCACTTCAGCCCCATTGCAGCCCAATTAATTGCTTCTCATTTAACCTCATTTCCGTATCCTTACTAACAACTACATGAATCCAGCAGGGCAATTTAACTGGAATTCAAACAGTTATTCCTGAGCCAACAGTGCGCACCTAGAGCAGGTGCCGTTCTCCTCACTGCCCATGAATCCCATATCCCAACAACAGACGTGTGTGGATACGCACAGCCCTGAGCATGAGCAGGCTCTGCTTGCAACCCAAGAGCGAGGAGCAGCTGTTTGTGTTCCAGTGACAGCTCTCGGAAGGTGGGAGGCTCTTTCCCAACCTCAGTCCTACTCACACAGGCCACGCACAGCACGATTCAGAGACGCAGCCCGTTACAGCGTCAAGGAGCTCTTACCTGATGGACAAACACATCTTCCTTGGTGTCATTCCTGCAAGACAATGGGAAATTGAAAATTATGCACGAAATGCACAGGAAAATACAAATGCAGTTGTTTAAGGTGGGGACAAAACAGTGAACTATGAAGACAGGAGCCAATTCCCACAACACAGGAGATCGCTGACAGCACCACTTGAGCCTGGTGTGGCTTCTCCAGAGCTGTATCCTCTCTGCCTTGGCATTTCCTTCATTTAAGGAGCAACCTCACAAGCTGAGCAGGTAGCAAGTTCCTGTGCTGCAATTCAGAGGCACAGGCTACGTGCTGGTCTGAGCGCTGTATGTTTGATAGGAATGGTTGGACTTGATGATCTGGTGGGTCTCTTCCAACCTGGTTATTCTATGATTCTATGATTCTATGATTCTATGTGCCACTTCTCACAAACCCACAGGCTCGCACGCTGCCACCCATACCTCGGCAGCACTGAAAGTGCCGTGGTCTCTGGAATGGTGGCTTTTGCTTCCTAGAATGGCTGGTTAAGGACACAGCAAAGCAGGCTTGTGGGAAAGAAAGCGCGCTGAGCACTGGGGAGTTTATGGGTACGGCTGACAGCATCAGGAATTCTCCTGGGCATTAGAGATAAAGCCGGGTTCCTCACCACTGGCTTTAGAATGCGATGATGAGAACCAAGACTCTTCCAAAACCTCATCCCAACTTATCCTATTTTCAGTACCACTGAAAATAAAGTCACTTCGTTTCCAGATGGAATTGGTGCCTGCAAGCCCCAAGTCACTGGGAAAAGGCAGTCAGAAGGCAAGCAAGGCCAAGCCTCTGACCCTCACGAGGCAGCCCACCTCAAGGGCCCCATGCCACAGCAGCTAGAAGCCGCTGCAAAGCCTGAGCTTTCACCACACGAGATCTCTCACGAATGCTCCAAAACCTGAAAAACTCTCCCAAGAGCCTCCATAAAAAATTAAAAGGCACTGCCCATCCCCTCACTCTCAACTGGTAACTGGTGGTAGGAACTGCTCATCATCATCTCTGCTTGGCAAGGGAGGACGCTCTGCACTTTCCCAAGTTTGATTCTGGGCAACCACACCAGCTGCCTGTCCTCTAAGTCCTTCTGAGGACGCAGTTTCCATTTCAGGGGACGTGGGTCGTTCAGACCAACAGCTGACTCGGTGACACAGACACAGCTCGAAGGGGCACGCACGGGCAAGAAAAAAAACAGGTCAGTAGGGAAGCCCAGTGCCGGCCACGTGGTTCCTGACAGTGTCTTCTAGCAAGTGCCAAGCCTGCTGCCTCCTGGACGGTGGGACAGTAGGAGGGATTGCTTTTTCAAAGGAACCTTGATGGGTTCAAGAGAAATCACCGTCCGAGGGCCTGACCAGCCTCACCCGAGCAGCACAAGATTCTCCCCTCGACAACTTTAACCTCCCAAATCAGAAAAGTCATCAGAGAAGCAGATGAAGCTGCCGGGGCCAGTGGAGCTGGTGACACAGAGACAGGTTTCCACCTGCAGCTCCAGTTACGCCACGTCTGAGGCTGCGCATCCATTTGTCATTCTGACAGTTCTGAAGAACCACTGACAGGCCCAAAACTGATATTTCAGACCAGAAATGCACTTTGCACATTAAATGAGCACAGAGGATACCTGACGTTGATATGCACCTACTCAAAGCTAAATCTTAGTTCCAGAGCTAATTTTAGTCACAAGCAGACCCTGCTGAAGCAAAGACAAGAAGGGCAGCAGCTCTTGCAAAGTTCCCCTTGTAGCACGCCATGGAGATTCTACAGTTGAGGAAATGTCCTCCCGTTCTCAGCCTGCAGCTCTAATCTCTTGATAACATGAGATCATGCTGGGTTTCTCATTAAAAATGGCAACCGCAGGGATTAAACAGCTGCCAAATTAATGACTGGGGAAGCCATTCGGATGTCTCAACTAGCTGCTCCCGCTTCCCTGCTTGACTCACATCACCGAGCATTTCCACTGCTAAGGGAAACAGGAAAAAAGCCTTCCCTAGAGGGAGAGTTTGCGGCCTATGACTTTATACACGTTTACAACAGCCAAAGACGCTAACGCTTACAACTACTTGGCACTGAACGTTAAGTCGTACATGGAGGAGACAAACTGGGCAGACATGGAGTCAAGTTATTGAAGTTGCAGACAATAAAACAGTTAAGGGACTCAGTAGACAATTAAAACTGGGCCATAAAGTAACAGACAGCTAAAAACCATGCAGCATTTAAGGCAAGCCTAAGAAAAGGCCCTAAAAAAGCACAAATATCTCCACTTGGAGCAGCATGCACAGCCATTCCAGAACACCTCTGCTGCCGCAGAGCCCCCCTCTGTGCCAGTTTCAGGTATTTACACAGTGCCGAGTGTTCACATTTATCTTTCAAATCAACGGCTGTCACACAGCGAATTTTCCAGGCCCTTGTTTCCCCAGACCCTTCCACGTGCTCTGCTCTTGTGACAGAAATTAATTTTGCTGTGTGGAAATCATAGAATAGAACCATTGGTTTGGAACGGTTTGGGTTGGAAAGGACCTGAAAGCCCATCCAGTCCCATTTCGTGGCATGGGCAGGGACACCTCCCACTGGATCAGGGGCTCCAAGCCCCATCCAAGCTGGCCTTGAACACCTCCAGGGATGGGGCAGCCACCCCTGCTCTGGGCAACCCGGGCCAGGGCCTCCCCACCCTCCCAGCAAAACATTTCTCCTTAAGATCTCATCTCAACCTCCCCTCTTTCAGCTCAAACCATCCCCCCGCGACGCCCTCTCACCTGTTGATGAAGCCGTACCCGTTCCTCACGTTGAACCATTTCACTGTGCCCAAAACCTTCGTTGCTGCCGGAGGGGAGGGAAAGGGAGGGCGGGGAGGGGGGGGGGGGGAAGCGGCGCGGTCAGCGCGCACGTGGCGGGCGGCGCGCGCACAAAGGCCCCGCGCGGCGGACATCTTGCCCCGCCCCGCCCCCACCACCGCCCGCGGGGCCCGGGGCGAACCGGGGGGGAACGGCGGAGGGGATTCGGTGTGTGGGGGGGGGTGGTGGGGGTGGGTGGGTGAGCGGGGGGCACCGAGGAGGAGGAGCGCTCAACGGGAGGCGGCGGGGGGAGGCGGGCGCGGAACGGATTGAACGGGGAGCGTAACGGGCGCGCGCGCGCGCCGGAAGGGATTGGGGGGGGGACCAGCCCGACAGGCGCGCGCTTGGGGGGGGGGGGGGAGCGAGGAGCGCGCGCTGGGGGGGGGGCGGGGTGGAGCGCGCACTGTGAAGGGGGGGGGGGGCGCTGTGGGGGGGGGGGGGCGCTGTGAGGTGGGGGGGATAAGGGGGCGCGCGCCGGGATGGGCGGGGGGTGGAAATGAGGGAGGAGCGCGCGCCAGGAAATGGAAGGAAGGGGGTGGTGGCGGGGGGGGACCTCGCGCGCCGCCTCAGCCATGGCGGGGCCCAACCGCACCCCCCCCGCCTCAAACCCAACCTCACCGATGACCTTCTTGTCCCCGCCGGCGGGAGGCGCCGCCGAGGCCAGGCCGCCGCTTCCGTTCCCGGCGCCACCGTTAGGCTTGGAGTCGGCGGCGGCGGGGGCGGCGGCGGGGGCCGCGGCGGGGACGGGGGCGGCGGTCGGCTGGGTCTCGGCCTCGCTGCTCATGGTGCGGACGGTGGTGGTGACTGGCTGCGCGCCGCCTCCCGCGTGGTGATGGTGACTGAGGCCGGGGGGGGGGGGGGGCTGCTCCCTGCTCCGGGCTCGCTGAGCTCCGCTCTCCGCTCCCGATACCGATCGAACTGGCCACAATGGCGGCGCGCACCGGCTGCCCACCTCGCGCGCCCCGCCCTCGCGCCTCGCGATTGGCCGCGCGCCGCGCCCGTTAAGTACCGCGCGTTCCCATTGGCCGAGCGCGGCTCAGGCCCCGCCCCCCCGCCGCGCGCCCATTGGCCGCGCCCCGCGCCCGTTAAACCCCTCCCCGTCCTATTGGCGGAACGCCGCGCTGGCCCCGCCCCCCGCCGCGCGCCCATTGGCCGCGCCCCGCGCCCGTTAGGCGGCGCGCGATCCTATTAGCTCAGCGCAGCGCTGGCCCCGCCCCCTGCCGCGCGCCCATTGGCTGCCCCCCCGCCCGCCCATTGGCCCGTTGGCCCCGCCCCCGCGCTCTCATTGGGCGGCGCCGGCCCCGGCGGGGAAGCGCGCGAGGCCCGTGTGGCGGCTCCGGGGCTCCAGGGGATCACCGGGCCGGCAGCCCCGGGGCTGCTGAGAATCACAGAATCACTAAGTTGGAAAGGACCCACCGGATCATCGAGTCCAACCATTCCCATCAGTCACTAAACCGTGTCCCTCAGCACCTCGTCCACCCGTCCCTTAAACCCCTCCAGGGAAGGGGACTCAACCCCCTCCCTGGGCAGCCTCTGACAGGGACCAAGGACCCTTTCTGCGAAAAATTTCTTCCTAATGTTCAGCCTGAACCTCCCCTGGTGGAGCTTGAGGCCATTCCCTCTCGTCCTGTCCCCTGTCCCTTGGGAGAAGAGCCCAGCTCCCTCCTCTCCACAACCTCCTTTCAGGCAGTTGGAGAGAGCAATGAGGTCTCCCCTCAGCCTCCTCTTCTCCAGGATAAACACCCCCAGCTCTCTCAGACGCTCCTCTTGTTCTCCAGCCCCCTCACCAGCTTCGTTGCTCTTCTCTGGACTCGCTCCAGAGCCTCAACATCCTTCTTGTGGTGAGGGGCCCAGAACTGACCCCAGGATTCGAGGAGCGGTCTCACCAGTGCCGAGTCCAGAGGGAGAAGAACCTCCCTGGCCCTGCTGGCCACGCCGTGTCTGATCCAAGCCAAGATGCCATTGGCCTTCTTGGCCATCTGGGCCACTGCTGGCTCATGGTCAGTCGCTGTCACCAACACCCCCAGGTCCTTCTCCTCCAGGCAGCTTTCCAGCCAGACTGTAGCCCTTCTTCCCTCAAGAATCCATTCTCAAGCACGTGAACTGATCTGCACCGCACACGTATTAACAAAATTCTTTATTTACATTTCAAATCATAAAAAACCACTATGCCGACTATTAAATAGCTTCAGGAGAATGTCTAAAGCGTGGGTCTGCCTGCAGAGAGGACTGGGGCAGCATGTGAACTGGCTGGAGCTGGAACTGTGTGGAGCCAGCGCAGGCCTGACCACCGGAGAGGGAACACTGCAACGAAGAAGAAACAGGTCCAAAACACTGGACAGTCATTCCCAACTCATCCCACAGCAGAACCATAGAATCACTAGGTTGGAAAGGACCCACTGGATCATCAAGTCCAACCATTCCTATGCGGGGACACCAGCCTGGAGCAAAGAACCAGGAGTTCCTGCAGCTCCGTGCCAGACAGTTGCATCTATTCCACATGTCTCTTTATTTAAAGGAAGGTCAAAAATTGTGGGGATTTGCTTTTCTATTTTATACAATTTATTTTACGTCTGCCTGCTGCAATTTGAAACTGCAGCCAAGAGGCTCCTACAGCCACTTTGAGACTGGCTGCAGCCCGAGACACAAAAATCCAGACAGCTTCGTGTAAACGCTTGGTTTTTATAGTGAAGCAGGCGGAGAAATGGAAACAGAACACTGTGCATTGGCCTGAGCTCTGTCTTGAGCCTCCTGGTTTAACAAAGAAGCCTAGATAACAGTGAATGCTGGAAACGCCTCCCTTGGGATGAGGACAAGGTGTGTTTCTTAGTTCAGGTAGGACTACACAGCATGGTAATTCCTTGGCCCTCCAGTGGTGGAAGCCCAGTGGCACAGAGGCTCCAGTTCTCTCCACCTCCTTTTCTTTCCTTGATCCCTGCCTGCTCCCTAGATGGATCCTCTGCTTTCCGTGGCCAGCAGAGAGTTCCTGGACCTGCTGGTCTCAGTCCCCTTTCACCCACTACTTTCTCTAGCAGGCTAACACCCTCCAAAGCCCACAATCTCATCTTCCCTCTGACTGCATCTGCAAAATCTCATCCCTCTGGCGCTGCCTTGGATGCTCCTGTAGCCTGGGGGGAAGCCAGTTCAGGGAGTTGAGCTGGCAAAACACTCATGCTGTCAGAGAAACAATTTCTGGTGTTGTCCTGAGCTGAGTCAGCTCTGCAGCCTCAAATGAATGAGAAAATAACTCAGGAGAAAATTAAGGACCAGAGCAGCCCAGAGTTAATTGTGCTGGGTGCCTGTGGAGACGGAGACTTACCGCATTCGTTTCCCTGCTTTACATTTCCCCACACTGAGAGATCACAACCGGCAGCTTAGGTTTGTTATTTGGACCCGTAGGCACGTTCTGGGGACAAATAAATAAAACACATTAAACTTCATGAAGGCACAGCAGAGCCAGCGAGCAACACGGATGTGAAGACTGGGTGAGAGATGCCTGCACCATCAGGAACAGGGAGATCTGAACAGGCTCTGAGGAACATGGCAGCACTGGAACACATTCCAGCAACAGACTTGACCGCTGAACTATCTCTGCACAGAAGTTTGGGGTCCAGCCCAGGCCCTGCTCCTTTAAATGGGAGGGGAGGAACAGAGCAAACCCTGTAGAGCCCCTCAGGACATCAGGCACCACATCACTCGAGCCTGCTCTGGCTGGAATCTTTAGTGTTATGAGTTACAGCTGCAACACGCAAAGTAATCTTGTATTTGTAGAGATGGAGAACCCAGGTACGAGGTGGTCGCAAAGCGACCTTCATTCTGAACCCCTCGTTCTGCTGGACTCGCCTGCTCTCTCATGAGTCTCTTATTTCCTTTAACTCGCCCCTTGCTGCAGCGACACACAAAGCACCGTGACCCTTCCACCAGTGCTTCTGGTGAGGAGGGAGAGCAACATACGGGTTCTATCATGCTGTGCAGCTCCTTGCACACAACTTTTTCTCAGTGCCCAAGACTTCTCGGCTCTGTTTGTGCCCCGTTTTTGAATTCGCTGATGGCAGAGGCCCTCGTGGCCACGATCCCACGAGTGTGCCACAAAGTCCTTGTCGGCTGCCTGGTAGAACTCCAGGCTGTTGGTTAAACCTCCTCATTGTTCGGCCCTAACACCGAGCTGGGAGAAACCACCACCCCGAGCGTGTTTATCCTCAGCTTCTGAAAGCCCGTCAGGAGAGCAGTTTGATTTTTCCTCATTAAACGCGCAGATCAGGGATCAGCAGAGCTGATGATTCAGCAGCCACTGACTAATCCCAGGCAGCGGCAGAGCTGTGATCCGCTTCACACTCCCAGCTGAGCTGCTGATGTGGAACAGCTTTTCAACTCAGCTCCCTGAACGCTGCAAATAAAGCCACGAGGACACAATCCCCGCTCACAGACCACAGCACAAGAGTGCAGCATTCCAAAGTCAATCTACCCAGCAGCCTTTGCTTCAACAGATTTCCTGCTATTTTATAACAATGACAACTGCTAATTCCAGTTACCAGGACTGGTGCTCCCTGGCATCCTGTAAACAGGCAGCAGGAGAGCACAGAACGACCCGTATTACTGCCCTACGTGACTTCACAATGTGGACATTCACAGAGAAACAGGCAGATTCAACTTACTTCAATTTTTCTCATCACCAGCAGCCCATCAACAATTTTACCTGGAATGAGAAAATTCACTTACTTAGAATCACAGAATCATGGAATGGTTTGGCTCTCAAGGGACACCAAAGCCCAACCAGTTTCATCCTCTGCCATGGGCAGGGACACCTCTAACTAAATCAGGTTGCTCCAAGCCCCATCCAACCTGGCCTTGAACCCCTCCAGGGATGGGGCAGCCACAGTTTCCCTGGGCAACCTGGGCCTCCCCACCCTCATTGTGAAGAATTTCTTCCCAAGATCTACTCTAAATATTCCCCTGTTCAATTTAAAGCTATTCTTTAATATGGTCATGTTTGAGTCCATATGTGTCTTCAACATGGACATTTTTTCCCCTTTGCTCCCCCGACTCATCACACGTTCAGGCATTTTTGTTCCTCCCAAACAGTTTCGTGAAGCGCGGAGCTACCAGGCACCTCAGGGTTCATTATTACTCTCTAAACTGATAAAAGAAAAAATCCCTCTTAGAACATTTCCACGTTCAGAACAGATTAAGCGTGTTTCCCGTCGCAGGGGCAGCACGTGTAGAAAGCCAGGTTTTGAAGTTCCAGCTACAATTCAGCAAGAACCACCTAGCTGGCAGCACAGCTTTTGTAAGGAGGTGAAAAACCAGCAATGAATGATGTCAGTGCTACTTAAGAATCAGAGGGACCAGCAAGCAGGACAGCAGCTCAAAGGCTGGGTCGATCCTACATCTAGAGTAGCAGCACAGGGAGTCAGCAGATGGGTTCTCATAGAGTTACATCTAGAAACACTCCTGCGAGCTCGGTGCTGCTCTCTGAAAGCAGAGAAGCACGGTGTCTCATCACACCTCTCTGCTCAGTCTGTACCAGCGTAAGGATGTATGTAGTGATGCACCAGTTAGAGAATCATAGAATAATAGAAAAACCAGGTTGGAAGAGACCCACCAGATCATCAAGTCCAACCATTCCCATCAATCACTAAACCATGTCCCTCAGCATCTTGTCCACCCGTCCCTTAAATCCCTCCAGGGAAGGGAAGGTGACTCAACGCCCTCCCTGGGCAGCTTCTGCCAGTGCCCAGTGACCATTTCTGTGAAGAATTTTTTCCTAATGTTCAGCCTGAACCTCCCCTGGTGGAGCTTGAGGCCATTCCCTCTCATCCTGTCCCCTGTCCCCTGGGAGAAGAGCCCAGCTCCCTCCTCTCCACAACCTCCTTTCAGATAGTTGTAGAGAGCAATGAGGTCTCCCCTCAGCCTCCTCTTCTCCAGGCTAAACACCCCCAGCTCTCTCAGCCATTCTTCATAAGGTCCGTTCTCCAGCCCCTTCACCATCTTCGTTGCTCTTCTCTGGACTTGCTCCAGAGCCTCAACATCCTTCTTGTGGTGAGGGGCCCAGCAATGAACACAGGATTCAAGGAGCGGTCTCAGCATCTGGATTAAAGCTAGCCTGGGAAAAGCATTTTGTGTCAACACTGCTCCATCTCAGTCTCTGGCACAAGTGAGAGGGAAGAACAAGCAGCCCAAGGCTGTGGAGAGTCCATGGGCTGGGACGCCAGGGCCACCACTGCGACTACTCACCGAACACCACGTGTTTGCCATCCAACCAGTCACATTTGGAGCACGTAATGAAGAACTGGCAGCCATTGGTGCTGGGACCGCTGTTTGCCTGGCGATTGAAATGAAAACATGAAAAGCGTATGGATTAGGACTTCCCAAAACCGAAGGCAGATGCATCTCGCATAGGAAAGCGCTGCTGCTCAAGCCCCAGCCTGGCTTATTTCTAGCTTAGGGCCATAGAAACCAAAGAAGCATGAGGCACATCTTCAGGAGAGTGCTCAGTGCCGGACGTGGCACACCACCAGCCTGGTCGTGCCAGCGTGCGCAAAAGCCACACCACCAACTTCTCATTATGCTTCTAGGAAGCATAAAACTTTGCTGAAATCCAGTTCTGAGAAAGGGCTGAAATCCTGGGTGAGGAACATTCACTGCTGTAGGATTGTCCTGGAGAAAATGGAAAGCCAGGAACCAGGGCAGAAAAAAAAGCAGCCAATTTCTGCTCTTTGGAAGGTTTCTTCAGAATAAAACCCCAGGTGTCTGTGCTGATGATCAGGATGAGACAGGTAAGGATCACCCTGGCAGCAATAATTTATACACTGAGGGAAAGGGCACAGAGAAAGCACCAAAAGCTTTTCGGTCTCACAATGTCGTTATTTCACACTCACCATAGAGAGCAGCCCGGGCGCAGAGTGTTTCAGCTTGAAGTTTTCATCTGCGAAAGGGCCTCTGTAAATACTGGCTACCCCAGTGCCGTCCCCCTGTGCGAGAGAGGTGCCTGGTCAGCCAACGCGCCTGTTCCGCAGCGACTGCTACCAAATAATTCCATTTAAAGATCAAATGTAAAACCCAGCTCAGCCCCAACAGATGCTGTGCTACCATTTCTACATCAGCAGCAAACACCCCCAACGTCTGTGATTCTCCCCATCAGTTCCTCTCTCGTGAGACCCCACCTGGAGTCCTATGTCCAGCTCTGGAGACCTCAGCCCAGGAAGGACATGGAGTTGTTGGAGTCAGTCCCGAGGAGGCCACGGAGGTGATCTGAGGGCTGGAGAACCTCCCGTATGAGGACAGGCTGGAAGAGTTGGCGTTGTCCGGCCTGGAGAAGAGAAGGCACCACAGAGACCTTAGAGCAACTACCAGTATGGAAAGGGGCTCCAGGGATGCTGGGGAGGGACATTTTACATGGGCATGGAGCGATGGGGGAAGATGTAGACAAGACCTTACGAAGAAATTCTTCACGCCCAGGGTGGGGAGGCCCTGGCCCAGGTTGCCCAGAGCAGTGGTGGCTGCCCCATCCCTGGAGGAGTTCAAGGCCAGGTTGGATGGGGCTTGGAGCAACCTAATCTAGTTAGAGGTGTCCCTGCCCATGGCGGGGGGTGGAACCAGATGGGCTTTGAGGTCCCTTCAACCTCAAACCATTCTGTGACTCACATTTGAGGAGGAACGGGGACTGGTTTCCAACAACACAGCACATCGTCTGCCATCCGTGTGTCAGCAGAAACCCGCAAGGATTGTAAAGATTGAGTCTAAGCCTCCCAGAGTGAGATGGAGGCTATGTAGTGTTATCGGCCCATGCAGTTCCATCCCCTCCCATGGGCAGGGACACCTCCCACTGGATCAGGGGCTCCAAGCCCCATCCAACCTGGCCTTGAACACCTCCAGGGATGGGGCAGCCACCACTCCCCTGTGCAACCTGGGCTAGGGCCTCTCCACCCTCATCGTGAAGAATTTCTTCCTAAGATCTCATCTCCATCTTCACCTTTCCAATTTAAAACCATTCCTCCTCATGCTATCACTCCACGCCCTTGTAAAAAGCTCCTCTCCAGCTTCCCTGGAGCCCCTTTCACTACTGGAAAGTGCTCTAAGGTCTCCCTGCAGCCTTCTCCAAGCTGGACAACCAAAACTCTCCCAGCCTGTTCTTGTATGGGAGGTGCTCCAGCCCTCTGATCATCTCCGTGTCCTCCTCTGGACTCGCTCCAACAGCTCCATGTCCTTCCTGTGCTCAGGACTCCAGAACTGGACACAGAACTCTACGTGGGTCTCACCAGAGCAGAGCAGAGGGGCAGAATCCCCTCCCTGGTCCTGCTGGTCCCCGTGCTCTGGATGCAGCCCAGGACACGGTTGGTTTCTGGGCTGTGAGCACACGTTGCTGGCTCATGTTGAGCTTCTCATCCCCCAACACCTCAAGCCCTTCTCCTCGGGGCCTGGGAACAGTCGCACATTGCACCATGTAGGAAAAGTACAAAAGGAATACAGAAGTACGTACGTTTACAAAGTCACCTCCTTGGATCATGAAATCCTTTATCACCCTAAAGAAGTAAAACAACGCTTAGTTCTCAGGAAATAAATGCCTCTGGGAGCTCCATGTGTGATAACACAGAGCACAGCAGCAGTTACCAAGGGCTAGGACCGATGCAGTCCAAAACCTGCAATAAACATGAAGTGCTGGGTGCTCTCAGGTAATTTGGGACCCGCTGCTGTTCAAGCAGGGACAGGCATTAGGTGACAGATGCCAGGAAATTATTTCCCACCCAGCACACAAGGAACTGGAATCCCTCACAGGGACCCTTGTGTACGCAATGAAAACTCCCCAGATCCACAGAGGAGGAGATCAGTCATGACCTATGAATGCCTCCAGAGTGTTAATGCTTCTGAGGCCGGTCTCAAAACCACACCTGGCTCCAACTGCTACTTAAGAGCCTCAACAAAAGCAGAGTTACCTGTGGAAAGTGCTTCCTTTGTAACCGATGGGAACACCATCTTTCCTGCAAGGGAGTGGAAAGGAAAATCATAGAATCATGGAAAGGGTTGGGTTGGGAGGGACCTCAAAACCCATTCAGTCCCACCTCCCTGCCATGAGCAGGGACACCTCCCACTGGATCAGGGTTTGTGACAGGACAGGGACCCTGGGGGTCCCCAGGGTGGGGTTTGCAGCAGGACTGGGGGGTTAGGGGTGCCCAGGATGGGGTTTGCAGCAGGACTGGGAGGTTAGGGGTCCCCAGGGTGGGGTTTGCGGCAGGACTGGGGGGTTAGGGGTCCCCAGGGTGGGGTTTGCGGCAGGACTGGGGGGTTAGGGGTCCCCAGGGTGGGGTTTGCGGCAGGACTGGGGGGTTAGGGGTCCCCAGGGTTGGGTTTGTGGCAGGACTGGGGGGTTAGGGGTCCCCAGGGTTGGGTTTGTGGCAGGACTGGGGGATTAGGGGTCCCCAGGGTGGGGTTTGTGGTAGGACTCGGGGGTCTGCTGGCTCTGTGCCCAGACAAACCCAGGGCTGTTTCTCCAGAGCAGAGCTCTGTAACTCTTGTTTTGTAACGTGACCGTGAGAATCCCACCACCCAGAGCCCAACTCCTCTGCGCAGGCTACATCAAAGGTCCCTGTAACCCACTCACCTGAATTCACCCGTGCAAAACTGCCTGGGAAACAAAAAAAGAGCAGAGTGTGAGCCACATGTGACATCTGAGGAGCCAGAGGGCTGCATTCAGCCAACACACATGGACTCGGTGCAGGAATTCTTTTCCTTCCCCACCGGCAAGCAGGAACTGGCAGTCCCTGCTCCCACTCCCTTTGCCGAGCAGATCTCTGCCCCTCCTGCAGCTGAGCAGGGCAGGCAGGGAACACCGAGCTCGGGAGAGATGGTGAATGTGGAGCAGACACCACATGTCACAGGGAACGTCCACGTCTCCTGTGGGAATGGGATGTCCAAGCAGAGCATCCTTCAGGGGGCAGCAGAGAACGAGGAGGCCTCTACCGTGGTGATAAAGCTCTGCCTTTATAACCACACTGGGCAGGGGAGCAGAGAGGGATGGGAGCCACAGAATGGTTTGGCTTGGAAGGGAGCCCAAAGCCCAGCAAGTTCTACCCCCTGCCATGGGCAGGGACACCTCCCACTAGATCAGGGGCTCCAAGCCCCATCCAACCTGGCCTTGAACCCCTCCAGGGATGGGGCAGCCACAGCTTCCCTAGGCTACCTAGGCCTCCCCACCCTCACAGTGAGGAGTTTCTTCCTAAGGCCTAATCTAAATCTTCCCCCTTCCACTTTAATACCGTTCCCCCTCGCCCTGTACCTGCCCTCCCTGATCAGGAGCCCCTCCCCAGCTTTTCTGCAATGCCAGCTGCTCCGTACCTGAAATTCTCAGCTGTTTTGGGAACGACGTCGGCAAAAAGCTCGATCTTCATGCGGCCAACCTCCTGCGGGGAGTGTGGTGCCTCAGCTGCTGGGCCCCCACCCTGGGGCCTCCAAACCCCCTCCTTTCCCCCAGGACCCCAAACCCCTTCTCCCTCCCAGAACCCCAAACCCCCTCCTCCTCCCCGTGGGACCCTAAACCCCCTCCTTTCCCCTCAGGACCCCAAACCCCCTCCTCTTCCTCCCTGTAGGACCCTAAACCCCCTCCTCCTCCTCCTCCCCTCAGGACCCCAAACTCCCTCCTCTTCCTCCCTGTAGGACCCTAAACCCCCTCCTCCTTCTCCTCCCCTCAGGACCCTAAACCCCCTCCTCCTTCTCCTCCCCTCAGGACCCCAAACCCCCTCCTCTTCCTCCCTGTAGAACCCCAAACCCCCTCCTCCTCCTCCCCGTGGGACCCCAAACCCCTTCTCTCCCCCAGAACCCCAACCCCCTCCTTTCCCCCGGGACCCCAAGCCCCCTCCTCCAGGACCCCAAACCCCCGGGCACCTGCCCGCCGATGGTGACATCGAAGAAGACCACGGGGTTGTTGGGGTTCGCCGCCAGCACCGCCATCCCGGCCGCCTCCAACCGGAACAGGAAGCGGCAGCGGAAGCGGAAGTGGCGGGTCCGGAAGCGAGGCGGCCGGTGTTTATCGCTGCCCTCTCTGTCGTCCCTGTCCTTCCATCCCTTTCCTTTCCACCCCTCTCGCCTTCCTCCCTCTCAGAGAATCATAGAATCACCAGGTTGGAAGAGACCCACCGGATCATCGAGTCCAACCATTCCCATCAATCACTAACCCATGTCCCTCAGCACCTCGTCCACCCGTCCCTTAAACCCCTCCAGGGAAGGGGACTCAACCCCCTCCCTGGGCAGCCTCTGCCAGGGACCAATGACCCTTTCCGGGAAAAATTAATTCCTAATGTCCAGCCGGACCCGCCCCTGGTGGAGCTTGAGGCCATTCCCTCTTGCCCTATCACCTGTCACTTGGGAGAAGAGCCCAGCTCCCCCCTCTCCACAACCTCCTTTCAGGGAGTTGGAGAGAGCAATGAGGTCTCCCCTCAGCCTCCTCTTCTCCAGGCTAAACACCCCCAGCTCTCTCAGCCGCTCCTCTTGTTCTCCAGCCCCTTCCCTAGCTTCGTTGCTCTTCTCTGGACTCGCTCCAGAGCCTCAACATCCTTCTTGTGGTGAGGGGCCCAGAACTGACCCCAGGATTCGAGGAGTGGTCTCACCAGGGCCGAGTCCAGAGGGAGAAGAACCTCCCTGGCCCTGCTGGTCACACCGTGTCTGATCCAAGCCAAGATGCCATTGGCCTTCTTGGCCACCTGGGCCACTGCTGGCTCATGGTCAGTCGCTGTCACCAACCCCTCCAGGTCCTTCTCCTCCAGGCACTTTCCAGCCAGACTTCTCCTAGCCTGGAGCTGCTCAGGGTTGTTGTGCCCCAAGCGCAGGACCCGGCATTTGGTCTTGTTAAACCTCATCCCGTTGGTCTCAGCCCATGGATCCAGCCTGTTCAGATCCCTTTGGAGCCTCCTGACCCTCCAGCAGATCCAGCTTCCACCCAGCTCAGTGTCATCTGCAAACTTGCTCAGGGTGCACTCGGTGCCTTCATCCAGGTCATTGATAAAGACACTGAACAGGGCTGGACCCAGCCCTGAGCCCTGGGGACACCACTTGTCACTGGCCTCCAGCTGGAGTTAACTCCATTTCCCACCACTCTCTGGGCCCTCCAGCCAACCAGTTTTCCACCCAGGAGAGTGTGCGCCTGGCCAGGCCAGAGGCTGAAGGTTTCTGAAGCAGAACGCTGTGAGAAACTGTGTCAAAGGCTTTACTGAAGTCCAAGAAGATACACCCACAGCCTTTTCCCTGGCCATTTCTTCTGATCTTATCCCTTGTCATTTGGGAGCAGAGCCCAGCACCCACCTCACCACAACGTCCTTTCTGGGAGCTGCAAAGAGCGACGAGGTCTCCCCTCAGCCTCCTCTTCTCCAGGCTAAACAGCCCCAGGCCCTCAGACACTCCCAGAACCCCTGTTCTCCAGACCCTTCCCCAGCTCCGTTCCCTTCTCCAGACGCACTCCAACCCCTCAAGGTCCTTCTTGGAGTGAGGAACCCAAAACTGAACCCAGGATTTGAGGCGCAGCTTCACCAGTGCTGAGACCAGCGGGACTTCCCTGCTCCTGCTGGCCACCCCATGGCTGATCCAAGCCAGGATGCTGGTGGCCTTCTTGCCCCCCTGGGCCACTGCTGGCTCGTCTTTACCCGCTGTCACCCAGCACCCCCAGGGCCTTTTCCACCTGCAGCTTTCCAGCCGCTCTTCCCCAAGCCTGGAGCTGCCTGGGGTTGTTGTGACCCAAGAGCAGGACCCGGCACTGAGCCTTGTTGAACCCCATCCCGTTGGGCTCAGCTCATGGATCCAGGCTGTCCAGGTCCCTCTGCAGAGCCTCCTGCCCTCTGGCAGATCCACACTCCCACCCAGCTTGGTGTTGTCTGCAAATGGACTGAGGGAGCACTTGATCCGGATCACGGATAAAGGATTAAACAGAACTGGCACCAGCACTGAGCCCTGGGGTCACCGCTTGTGACCAGCTACCAACTGGATTTAACTGTTCACCACACTCCCTGGGGTGCACGGTCACACTTAGGGCAACAGGCACAAACTGGAACATGGGAAGTTCCATATGAACATGAGGAAAAACTTGTTTCCTGTACAACTGCTCAGGGTGACCCTGCTTTAGCAGAAAGTTTGCACTGGAGGAGCTCCAGACTGGGTCTTTCCGGCCCTGACCCTGCTGTGATTGTGTGAACAACTTTGTGCCCAGACCTTAGAGCACCTTCCAGTACTGAAAGGGGCTCCAGGAAAGCTGGGGAGGGGCTCTTGATCAGGGAGGGCAGGGAGAGGATGAGGGGGAAGGGTTTGAAGCTGAAAGAGGGGAGATTGAGATGAGATCTAAGGAAGAAATGTTTTCCCAGTGAGGGTGGGGAGGCCCTGGCCCAGGTTGCCCAGGGAAGTGGTGGCTGCCCCATCCCTGGAGGGGTTCAAGGCCAGGTTGGATGGGGCTTGGAGCCCCTGATCCAGTGGGAGGTGTCCCTGCCCATGGCAGAGGGGTTGGAACTTGCTGGGCTTTGAGGTCCCTTCCAACCCAACCCATTCTGTGATTCTGTAATCTCCTGGGCCTGTTGACTTCAGCTTTGGGGCAAGCCAGGGTGGGAATTCCGGCTCCATCAGCCCCTGGAGAAACTGCGTTTTGTTGCTGTTTCTGTAAGCGTATTTTCATTGCCGAGCCCCACAGGGGTTTGCAGAACTGAGATCTCCCAGGGGTCAACCCTGTTGAATTGGACTGCAGGGCAGAAAACCTGAACTGTGGGGATGCTACAGAGCTAGGGTGGGGGGAACTGCCAGTGCCTGAACTGCCTTTTCCTTGGGGATGTGCAAGGGTTTGTTGCAGAACAACAGAAACATTCTTTTCTGGTGAGAAATCTGTTTTGTTCTGTGTTGGGCGTGAGGTAAGGTGGAGCTCCTGGTTACCCCATTGCAACAAACGTCATCAGTGCTCAGCCCTCCCACAGCATCGCGCCTCCCCATAGCCCTTTTCACCAGCTTTGTTTTCTCTATCTTGGAGCAACTGCAAAATTCCAGAGCCTGAAGACTCAGGGCTTCGTGAGGGGGAAAGTTCAGGGGTGCAAATGCACTTTGGTAGGAGATGCATCACCTCTCAGGTGTTACTTTGCAATGGGAAACCTAGCTGAGAGGTTGGCTTCTCCCCTCTGGCTGCACGGGGTGGTGGCTGAGCTCAACTGAATCGCATCACACCGAGGACTGATGATTTACACTCTCTGCTTTTATTTTAGAGCAACAGAAGAGAATCTACAGTGAAGCAAAAGGCAGAGGGAGCTGACAGGCTGCCAAGGGGAAATGAGCATCAGTTGGAGAGGCTCAAGCTGGTTTCCATCTCGCCTTTCGCAGGGACAACGCGCAGGTGTCCACCCTGCCCTTGTTTATTTGGGCTGAAACATCGCGTCTGTGCTGTTCTCCTTCCTCAAACCCAGTGTGTGATGATGCAGCTTCACGAGAGGGATGGTGTCCTCCGCGTCAAAGCCAAAAAAATAAGCCCCAAGGGAGGAGACCCGCCTCCATCCCTTTTCTTATGAGCTTGGAGATGGTTTGGCAAGAAAAGCCCTTTGGCTTCAACACCGTCCGGCTCGTCCCCGGCACTTGCTGCGACGCCGGGACAGCCCCCAGCCCCGCATTCGGCAGAGCCAGGCTGCCCGCTCACATCTGCAGGCTCCTCTCTGGCACCAGGTCCCGGACCCTGCAGCAACCAGAGAGAAAAACACATCTGAGACCTTTTTTTTTTGGGATGCTGACTTGAAAAGGGGCACCGGAAAGGAGGGAGATGGGCTGGGAAGAGGCGTAGTGATTGATAGGAATGGTTGGACTTCATGATCCAGTGGGTCTTTTCCAACCTGGTGATTGATTCTAAGGTTCTATGATCTCAAATGGCAACTGAGAGGACTCACTGCAAGTGGGGATTCCTGCCTGGGGAGCCAAGAGGGGTTGGATCGGTCCCACGCGGCACCGTCGTGCAGCCAGCTTGGCGTAACAGCAGGAGCGCAGCAGGCAGCACCTGCAGGGAGAAGGAGAGCCTGGCTTCATCTGAAAAGTGTCACCAGCTGCCTGCAACCTACCTGAAACAGGCTCTGCAAGCTGGCTGGGAAGTGTCTGCATCCTCCTCCTGCTCTAAATGTACCGGTCCAGAAGCTCATTTAGAAGCTGCTCTTTCCAGCCTGTCCGCACCCTGAGCGTCTTCTCTGTCTCCCTTTGCAACCCTTGTCCAGCTCTACAAGCCCGTGTGCACCCCGGTTTCAGGACCATCCCTCTCCTCTGGTGCCATCTCCTTCTCTTCAGGTCACTGGCATGACCCTATGGGCTACAGGGCAGGAATTGGGGGTGAACGCTGCTCTGCTTTCCCCCTTCCCTAAAACCTGTTCCCTTTTCCCGTTGCCACCCGCTGCCTGTGCTGCATTTTGCAAAGCTTCAGAGGGTGCTGCTGGGCTTGACCATAAGCCCTGGGATTACCCTGGGGCCACTGTTAGCCATCCCAGGGCCAGCATTAGCCATCCTGGCCAGCTTTAGCCCTCCCAGGGCCAGTGTTAGCCATCCCAGGGCCAGCATTAGCCCTCCCAGGGCCAGTGTTAGCCCTCCCAGGCAGCATTCCCTGTACCGGTCCATCAAAGCCCTTGATGCGCCGCTGCCGCGCCATCCCGAGTAGCATCCATGGGCAGTCAGATTTCCTACGGTGCTTCCCTCGAGTCCTGGTTTGAATGTGTGCGGGAGCTTCCCACGAGTTGTGAACACACCTAAATTGACCAGAAAATGTGATTTTTAAAAAAAATTTTTATTATTTTTATTTTCCCCCCAAGTCCTATGCAGAAATGAGGTCTGAGGAACCCGGGAAAGGGGAGAGGAAGGCTTTGCTGGAGTCTTCCTCTGGAGTGAGGGTTGGGAGGGTTGGATTTGCTCCCCACATCCCCATCCGTGGGGTGGGGAACGGCTGCACTTACTGCAGGCGAACAGCATCACCAGCGCCGGCAAGACCTTCATCTTCCTCGCACCCGTGCCTGGGAGAAGCAGCACAGCACACTCAGCCACTCAGCAGCGCTTCTTCGCAAACTTTATCTCTCCAAAAGCAGCTCAAATTGACCCAAAACCAGGAAATGAGGCAGCTGGGGTCCCTCCCGTCCACGTTGGTGCCACTTGGCTGAAAGCAAGAAGCTGTCCCACCACGCAAGCATCTCCTACCTCCTGCCCCAAAGGTTTGGTGCCCAGGGTGTGAATTGCAGCAGTGGTGCAGCTCTCTCCCTGGAGCTACAACTTCCCGACTCACTGAGTTCTTATCTGAAAGCCGCGATGCTTTATCTACTGGCACGGAAACCAGCCGAAAGCAGCTCGCCTCCTCCCAACATCCCCCTATATTTTCCTTCCACACAACCACCCCATCGCGGCAGCAGGGCGAGGGTGGGAGCTGCTCACCTGGGATTCGCTCCGACTCCGATTCCTCACTGCCAGCCCGCGCGTGGGCTCTGAACTGGAAATGCTGAAATAACTCGTCTGTCCCAAAAATGCTTTCTGCTACGCCCCTTCAATCGCCGGCCAACCTCCCCTCTCCCTTCCCCATGGGCTGCAGCCAGGAGTGACGCAGGGGCCGGGACTGAGTGTTGGAAAGTTTGGGGAGGATGATGTCGAATATCAAAGGGGATTTCTCTCTCTGCCCTGCCGGAGCTCAGAAAAGACCAGAGTGGTTTAAGCCCATTGTTTATTTGCACATTGATTTAATTTACAGCAGCGCTAACTTTTTGTTGTGGAGAGGAGGGAGCTGGCCTCTTCTCTCAAGTGACAGGGGACAGGACGAGAGGGAATGGCCTCAAGCTCCACCAGGGGAGGTTCAGGCTGAACATTAGGAACAAATTTTTCACAGAAAGGGTCATTGGTCCCTGTCAGAGGCTGCCCAGGGAGGGGGTTGAGTCCCCTTCCCTGGAGGGGTTTAAGGGACGGGTGGACGAGGCATTGAGGGACACGGTTTAATATTTGATAGGAATGGTTGGACTCGATGATCCGGTGGGTCTTTTCCAACCTGGTGATTCTATGATTCTATGATTCTAATGTGGTTTGTGCGTGGGGCGTATGGGGATGCAGAATCCGTGTGTTCGCTCCAGCGACGCATCTCGTGTCCCATCACCGACACCGGTGCTTGGGGTAGAAGAGGTACCGTTTGCTGTAGCTCCGAACGCTTCGCTTCAGGCAAAGCGCCAGGCTGCGGTCGCACTCACAGGAGTTCTGGGCGCACCAAAAGTCGTTCCCTGCAGGCAGAGGGGAGCCCAGCGTCAGCCCTGGCTTTGAGGGACTCAGGGACACCCCTTTTTTTTGCAGAGTCCTACTTACTACAGGAGAGGCTGTTGCCGCTCCAGCTGTAGTGGAATCGCTGCTTCTTGGCATCGCAGTGGTACCCCAAGAGGCTGCCGTAGCAGGCATCGTGCACCTGGCAGCATCTGTAGGGGAGCTCAACTTTGAGGGATGGGGTTATTTTCCCCCCTCCCCTCAAGCTTTGACACTGTGCAATGATACGTTCGAGCAGGGAGACTTTTAAGTGGGTGCTTACCTGTCCGTGGCATCCTTGGGATTCCCTTTGCCTCCCAAGCCACAGTAGCAGCCGTAGAAGGAGTAATGCAGCCAGGATTTCTTCCCCGTCGCCTCCGTGATCATCTTCTGCAGCTCCCAAAGGCTCCCACCAGCCGGGGACAACCCTGGGGGGGAAAATCAGTGATGAGAAACACACTGATGCCCCGCTCCCCAGCTGCATCCCCATCCCTCCAGCCCCCCAAACTGGTACCAGGCTGGTGGTATCTAAGAAATGAGGAGCTGCAATAGAAAAGAAACATCCCCAGCTCAATGCAGAAGAGTTTCTGTGTGTTTGGGAGAGGAGGCAATGGGGAAAGGTTAAGAAACCACCAGCCTGGTCCTAATTTCCATGGATATTTCTGCGCGGAGGGGCGTGGGACCAGTGTGAGCGCGGATACTTACCCCAAGCAAGCAGCACAACGCAAGCGAGGAGAGAGTTCATCTTCCTGGTGTCCTGGGAGAGGGAACCAAATCATTTCCCCATTATACCAACCAATACCTTCTTTACTTCCCCCCTTGTCCGAGGACAGCGATGCTCCCCGGCTCTGGGGATCAGCAGAGAAGAGGGGGGCGAGGATGCACCCATCACTTCAGGGATGGGAATCTGATGGCGGAGAGGTGGGAAAATGCAAAATGAAGGAAAAGGAAGAAAAGCTGGAGGAATTGCCACCTCTCAAAGGATGCTCCCAGCCTCTGGGATGGCACTTCAGGCAGCCTCTCCTTTGTTCCTGCTTTCCCAGCACCAACCTCACTCCCTCCTTGTACTGTGGTGCAGGAAAGAGAAGGAAAGCATTCCTCCATCCCCACTTACCTCGGGAAAGCTGCCTCTTGCTTGTGGGACCCTGCAGCCAGCAGGGCTTCCTTTATATAGTGTTTGCTCCTTGCTCTCAGATGCTTATTTCCCCCAGAACCTGCTGACGAGGCTTTTCTGTACAGGAGAAGATGCTGTCCTTCCCTTTTACAGGAACACAAGAAACTGCCCCCAACACCCCCTCTCCATAACCCCCACGTGGGCTGGGGTGAGCTGGTGAATCATAGAACCATAGAATCATAGAATCATAGAACAGATTGGGTTGGAAGGGACCTTAAAGATCATCCATGGACAGGGGCATTCCACTGGATCAGGCTGCCCAAGCCCCATCCAACCTGGTCTTGAACACGTCCAGGGATGGGGCAGCCACAACATCCCTGGGCAACCTGTTCCAGTGCCTCCCCACTCTCATAGAGAAGAAATTCCTCTTTATGTCCAGTCTAAATCTGCCCCTCTCCAGTTTATACCCATTCCCCTTCGTCCCATCACCACAAGCGTTTGTGAACAGTCCCTCCCCAGCTTTCTTGTAGCCCCTTCATCTACTGGAAGGTCACTAGAAGGTCTCCTTGGAGTCTTCTCATCTCCAGGCTGAACAACCCCAACTCTCTCAGCCTGTCTTCATACGGAAGGTGCTCCAGCCCTCAGATCATCCTTCTAGCCTCTTTTTGACCCGTTCCAACGGCTTCATCTCCTTCTTACGTTGAGGATTCCAGAACTGGGCACAACACTCCAGATGAGGCCTCACAAGAGAGGAAGAGAGGGATAGAATCCCCTCCCTCACCCTGCTGCCCACGCTGCTTTGGATGCAGCCCAGGACACGGTTGGTTTCTGGGCTGCGAGCACACGTTGCTGGCTCATGTCAAGCTTCTCATCCCCCAGCACCCCAAGGCCTTCTCTGCGGGGCTGTTCTCAATCACATCAACCCCTGTCCTGTATTGAAACCGAGGATTGCCCCGACCCAGCTCTAGGACCTTGCACTTCGCCTTATTGAACCTCATGAGGTTTGCACATGAAGCAGCAGCATTTCCAGCTTGAGGAGGAAGCCAGCACTCCCTGCCCGTAGCCAGAGATGTCAAATGGCTCATTTTCTCTTCCCTTCCTAGCATCGTGGTGCCTTTTTGGGGAAAAAAGATGACCCTGATTCAGCTTTTGCATCAAAGCAGCCGAGAATAAAACAGGTTTGGGGTTTTCAAGGGGTCAAGCAGTCTGGGAACCATCCCTCTATGATGCTGTGAAGGCATTTGAGGGTGAATTATTGTTTCTGTGGGAAAAGCATCTGGGCAACAATAAAAACATCTCTAAACACGCAGCTCCCAGGAACAGGGGGGTGTGCAGAGATTGGGTGACTCAACACCCACCCACCGTGAGAGGAGAATGAAGCAAACCGGGTGCTTTGGGATGAGCGAACGCAACTTCCCTTTACTTCTCCGTGTGGTTTGTTCCACCTCCTGATTGCAGTCACTGCGCAGAACTATGCAAAGAAACTATTTCGTCACCAACTTAACTGCCCAGGATGATGGACAAGGCTTTGAAATCATTGAATCGTGGAATGGTTTGGGCTGGAAAGGACCTCAAAGCCCATCCAGTTCCATCCCAAGCCATGGTCAGGGATACCTCCCACTGGATCAGGGGCCCTGCGTATCCCTATAGTGGTCCTGAGGGACTCTAGTGGGGTCCAGGGTGTCCCTCAAGAGGTTCTGGGGGTCCCTAGAGTGATTCTGCGGGTCCCTAGATGGATCATTGGAGTCCTAGAGGGGCCTTGGGGGTCCCTAGAGACATCCTGCAGTGCTCTCGAGGAGTCCTGGGGGTCCCTAGAGGGCTCATGTGGGTCCCTAAATGGGTCCTGGGGGTCCCTAAAGGGGTCCTAGGGATCCTATAAGAGTCCAGGGGGCCTCTAGATGGGTCCTGGGGGTCCTAGAGGCATTCTGAGGGGTCCTAGGAGGGTTTTGGGTGTCCCTAGAGGGGTCCTTGGGCTCCCTAAAGGGGTCCTGTTGTTCCTAGAGGCATCCTGAGGGTCCCTAAAGAGGTTCTGGGGATCTCTTGAGGGCTCCTGGGCATCCCTAAAGTTGTCCTAGGGGTCCTAGACAGGTCTTTGGGGGCTGTATAAGGATCCTTGGGGGCTCTAGAGGGTTCCTGGTGGTCCCCAAAGGGCCTCGGGGGGCTCTAGATGGGTCCTGGGAGTCCCTAAAGGGGTCCTGGGGGATCCTAGAGGGGTACTGTGTGTCCATTGAGAGGTCCTGGGGGGGTCTTCTAGGGGTTTTGGGGGTCCTAGAGGGATTCTGGATGTCCTAGAGGGGTCCTAGGTGGCTCTAGAGAAGTCCTGAGGGTCCCCAGATGTGTCCGGGAGGGATCCTAGAGGGCTCTTGAGGGTTCTAGATGAGTCTGGGGGACTCTAGAGGGATCCTGGGGGCCCCAGAGGGGGGCCTAGAGGGTTCCTGGTGATCCTAGAAGGGTCCCGAGGGGCTCTAGAGGGGTCATGGTGGTCCTAGACGGGTCCTGGGGTCTCTAAAAGGGTCCAGCTGCTGTTAGACCTTTGGATTTTTTGAGCTGCTGCGGGGACCATGGAATTATTGGGCTGTCAAGAAGCTAGAGTGAGATGCAAAAGTGCTCCCCAGGCTTGGCAGCCCAGACGCCACCATTACAGCACCTCAACCTCAGTGGCTCTTACACAAAACAACCACCAAAAATCATTTTGAATACCTTTTCTTTAATGATCTTCAATGGGAAATGAAATCAAAGGTGAAAAGAGAGGAGGAAGGGATGAAAAATGGGAGCTGAGGTGGCTGCATGGGAGCTGGGGGATCTCCATCCACAACGTGTGCGGGCCCTTCCTCACCCTGAGCATCACCTTGCAGCTCTGTTCAGCCCCCTTATCACCTCATGGCTCTTTTTTAGCACCCCCCATCAGGCTTTTCTTGCCGCAGCGATGGGGAAAGCCAGTCAATATCCACAAACTCGGGTGCAGCTTCCTTCTCCTCAGCACTGGAGCTTACTGCCTCGGCATTTCAGCTTGAAATAGAAGCGGTAGGATTCATTGTAGGACGGCAAAGCACGGGCGAAGCACGAAGCCACCGCCCTATCGCAGAGGCAGGTCTCTCTCCTGCACCAGCTCTGCTCATTACCTGTGGGGAAAAACACTGAGTTCTGCAGAGTCTCGGAGCCCCACCAGTGCTCGGAGCTGCCTGGGGAAGCACAGGAAGAATCATAGAATCATGGAAGGGGTTGGGTTGGGTTGGGTTGGAAGGGAACTTAAAGCTCATCCAATCCCCTGTGACGGGCAGGGACACCTTCCACTGGGTCAGGATGCTAAGAGGACGTGGTGCTCATCTTCTCCACCTCGGCAGCATCCCTTGAAACACCTGTTTAGTTATTGGATGCTGCATCCTCCCATACCGCTCCTCGAATCCTGGGGTCAGTTCTGGGCCCCTCACTACAAGAAGGATGTTGAGGCTCTGGAGCGAGTCCAGAGAAGAGCAACGAAGCTGGGGAAGGGGCTGGAGAACAAGAGGAGCAGCTGAGAGAGCTGGGGGTGTTTATCCTGGAGAAGAGGAGGCTGAGGGGAGACCTCATTGCTCTCTCCAACTGCCTGAAAGGAGGTTGTGGAGAGGAGGGAGCTGGGCTCTTCTCCCAAGGGACAGGGGACAGGACGAGAGGGAATGGCCTCAAGCTCCACCAGGGGAGGTTTAGGCTGAACATTAGGAAAAAATTTTTCACAGAAAGGGTCATTGGTCCCTGGCAGAGGCTGCCCAGGGAGGGGATTGAGTCACCTTCCCTGGAGGGGTTTAAGGGACGGGTGGACGAGGTGCTGAGGGACATGGTTTAGTGATTGATGGGAATGGTTGGACTTGATGATCCTGGGGGTCTTTTCCAACCTGGTGATTCTATGATTCTATGACCCACTGGTTTCATCCTAGGGGATTCCTGTAGGACTGGGGTGTCGTGGAAAGTGGTGCTGGTTCCCCATTTCTGTGGGGTGTCCCACTCAGTGGTTACTCACTGCAGATGATGTCTCCATCGCTGACGGCAAAGTCGTAGGGGGTTATCAGGGGGTGGCAGCTGTTCTCTCTCAGCTTCCTGTAGCAGCAGTCATGGGCACGGCAGCACCTGCAGGGACACCACCTCAATCTGCTGCTCCCCAGCCCTCCCCTTCCACGCTTGGAAGGGAAAGGAAGGTTCAGCCTCAAATTTAAGGTGAGGGGATGATGAGGCGGCAGCAAGACGCGGCTGGTGAACAGTTCAAAAGCCCCTCTCGGAGCACGTCAGTCCCAGCAAGGAGGATTTTTAGGGATTGCCACACATCCTGTGCCAGGGCAGTGAGTGACGATGCTTTACCAGGTACTCACTGGTCTGTGGAGTCCACCGGGGTCCCTCTGCCGCCGATGCCGCAGAAACACCCGTACCAGCTGTAGGAGAGCAGGGCGCTTTTCCCCGTGGCCGATTTGATCATCCGCTCCAGCTCCAAAACGCTGCTGTGAGCCGGGAGCAGCCCTGCAGAGGGGCAGAGGGATGGGCTCATGGAGCAAGGAGGCAGGCAGCGTTCCTCGCACTGGTCAGAGAATCATAGAATCATAGAATCATAGAATCATAGAATCATAGAATCACCAGGTTGGAAGAGACCCACTGGATCATCGAGTCCAACCATTCCTATCAAAATATGGATCGGAGCATCCCAAAGCCTCACCATCACAAAGACCTCCTGGACTACAGCAGAGCTACACAGAGCATGGGAGGGAAACTGCAAAATTCAAACAAAAACCTGAACTAGGCACAAAGGTTCTGGAGTTTTATGTCTTTTTTTTGTCAGGCAGAGAAGATCCCAGCCCGTCTCAGGGAAACAAGCACTTACCACAAGCCAGGAGCACGGCAAAGAGGAGATTCTTCATCTTCAGGCTGGTCCTGGGGGAGGAAACGGCAATGGTGCGTGATGAGCAGCACCTCTAGCAGGAGGGATGCTGCTCCCACACCAAAGGCATGTGATGTTTGTTGCTGTAATGAAGATATTCCCATGCCCAAGCACACATCACTGATGCCCAACGGGGTCTGTAGGCTCTGGTTTCGAGACACAGCGCTTGGCAGGGATGTGTACAGGGACACAGTGATTGTCTTGCCCAGGTCTCGTGCCTGCAAGCCTCCCCCCATCGCCCTCCACGCTGGCTGATGAAACAAGAGGGCAATAAATCCCTGCTTTCCTCACCCTGCCTGGTTTCACAGGTCCGAGACTGCTGGCTTAGTGGGTTTGGTTTATATAGACGTGAGGTCCAACCCCTCCTCTATCTCCACTACTCATCGCAGGCCAGGTCTTGCTGATGGCCCCTCGGCAAAGGAGAACGATCCCATCCTTCATCCAACATGAGTTTCATCACAGCCATGTGCTGGTTGTGCGTCCACCGTGATGCTCCCACTGCCATCTCGCTTCTTCTCATCAGCTGGGCACAAAGCTATCTCCATCTCAAGGTGATGCAGCTGCTGGATGAGGCCAATCAAGAGCTTGGCTGTGGTTTTAAAAGCCATGAGATTCGGTGGCTGGAGAGACGGGACCAAAGGGATTTACACCCGGGAGGTGCAGAGCTGGTGTCCTTGTTCCAGCTGCAGAGGAGACACGTTGGCCTCTGTGTCATTGGTTTTGCCATCTCATAGCCCGCAGCCTCAGAGGTGGCTTCTTTTGGGGTTTTCCCTTTAAGCTGTCCTCCCAAATCCATGTCGACATCCAAATGCAGCCACAACAAGCAGCAAGGGGTGGTGAAGGGAGGGATGCTGAACACTGTGCTCTCATTTTGTGGGTCTGAAGTTCTTCTGTCCTGCCCTCAGGGCATGGGGAGATCCCAGGAGTGCTGGGGAAGGGGTCAGTGAAACTAAATCATCAGCAGAGAAGGCTGGAAATGCCATGGAATCCCCATTTGGAATGCATTTTGATTACAGTTTATTTAAGGACCATAACTGAGATGGGATACAAAGGCACAAGGCAGGCAGAAAGCCGCAGGAGATAAGAAACAAAAGCTGCTATCTCTCCTGTGAAACTAAAGAGGCAGAAAGCAAACAGGGACAGAAATGCAGGGACTCAGGTAGGGGGGCTCCACCCTCAGCAATTAACCACACTGCTAGGGAAGGGAATTCCCATGGCAGGGGGGTTGGAACTGGATGGGCTTTAGGGCCCCCTCCAACCCAAACCATTCCATGATTCTATGATTTCATCACCTCCCTGGTTTGTTTTTTTTTTTTTTGTTGGAGTTTGTCTAAAACTGTGTGAAAAGCACCGTCTGAGAGCCTAAAGGGAGAGCAGAGGGCTGGGATCATGCTGACTTGGAACCCGTGGGTGGCTTTAACCAAATCCCTTCATTCTAAGCCCTCCCTCCCTGCAGAGAATCTCAAGGGAAGCTAAACCTTCTCTTTGATCAAGCCACAAACCCGAGGGCTGAAAAACCGCCTGTGGAAGTTATGATCCCATTGGAAATAGGGAATTTTGTGGCCTTCTGATGGAGCAAACCAAGAGGGATATCAACCCGTGCATCTGTACATAGAACATAAAGATAATTAGGTATATAGTACTTCTGGACATAGTACACAAATGTTGTCTACCAAGAGGGTGGAGATTCCTTTTTCACAAGGAATCACATGGAAAAGATAAGAGGTAATGGGGATAAGTTGCTCCTGGGCAGATTCCAATTGGATTCCAGAGGAAAATGTTTCACCATGAGAACAGTTAAACATCAGAACCATCTCCCCAGGGAAGCGGTAGATTCCTCTACCCGAACAATTTTAAGGCTGAGCCATCTCGTTTGAACTATCCATCACCTAAAAAGGTTGGACCAGGTGATCCTTGAGGTCCCTTCCAACTTGGCATTCTTGGTCAGGGATGTACTGAAACGTCACCCAGCCCAGTGCTTTGATCTGCTGGGTCCGTGTCTCCAGTGGACACGATGAGCTGATATGCCATGGTTTTCCGACATTCCCACTGTGCCGGTGCCCCTTGATCTCCACCCCAGCCCCGATTCGGTGGGAGATAGGTTATCGATGGTTATTCATTGCTCCTTTCTGGCTGTTAGAGGCACCTGGTTAACTCAAGGAAGGATAAAGAAGGGATTGAGGGGGGAGGTGGGAAGGCCAGAGGCATGCGTTGCATTCCCATATGGAAAAGGGACTCGGGGTCTGTGTCTTCGCAAGGAAAAGGGGTTCAGGGTCTGTGATCCCACAAGGAAAAGAGTCTTGGGGTCTGTGATTCTAGAAGGAAAAGGAGCTCAGGGCCTGTGTTCCCACAAGGAAAAGGGGCTCAGGGTCTGTGATCCCACAAGGAAAAGAGACTCAGGATCCATGTTCTAATGAGGAAAATGGGCTCAGGGTCTGTGATCCCACAAGGAAAAGCTGCTCAGGGCCTGTGTTCCTACAAGGAAAAGGGGCTCAGGGTCTGTGATCCCACAAGGAAAAGGGACTCAGGGTCCATGTTCTCATGAGGAAAATGGGCTCAGGGTCTGTGATCCCACCAGGAAAAGAGACTCAGGGTCTGTGTCTTCGCAAGGAAAAGGGGTTCAGGGTCTGTGAACCCACAAGGAGCTCAGGGTCTGTGTTCCTACAAGGAAAAGAGTCTTGGGGTCTGTGACTCTAGAAGGAAAAGGAGCTCCAGGGCCTGTGATCCCACAAGGAAAAGGGGCTCAGGGTCCATGTTCTCATGAGGAAAATGGGCTCAGGGTCTGTGATCCCACAAGGAAAAAGAGACTCAGGGCCTGTGTTCCCAGAAGGAAAAGGGACTCGGGGTCTGTGTTCCCACATGGAAAATGGGCTCAGGGCCTGTGTTCCCTCAAGGAGGAGTGATTCAGGGTCTGTCTTCGCACACAGCTCGGGTGTGCGGCTCTCCCGGCACGCAGGGAGCTCAGAGACCCCGGAAAAGCTGCATGAGGCTCCGCGAGGCTGTAAAACCCAGCCTGGTACCAGCCGGGGCCACCCCGCTGCCCAGGCGCGGAGCCAGGGGGACCTCGATGAGGGGGAGGCTGGAGGACCCCGGGGCGGGGGAAGGAGGGGGGCGCTCCGGCCGGGCGTCTCGGTGGTTGCGGGGCGAGCCGCGTCGCGCGACCGGAAGCGGGGCGGTCGCCATGGCAACGCGGCGCCGTTTGCCGGCGGCAGCGGCGGAGGTGAGGGGAGAGACGGGGATGGGGCCGGGGCTGAGGGGCCGGCTGGGCTGTGGGGCTTAGTGAAGGGGCTGAGGGTGGGGGACTGGCTGTGGGGATGGGTTAAGGGGCTGGGGTTGAGCCTGAGGCTGTGCGGCCAGGTTAGGGGTCATAGAATCACCAAGTTGGAAGAGACCCACTGGATCATCGAGTCCAACGATTCCCATCAAACACTAACCCGTGTCCCTCAGCGCCTCATCCACCCGTGCCTTAAACCCCTCCAGGGAAGGGGACTCAACCCCCTCCCTGGGCAGCCTCTGCCAGGGACCAATGACCCTTTCCATGAAAAATTCATTCCTAATGCCCAGCCTGAACCTCCCCTGGTGGAGCTTGAGGCCATTCCCTCTCGTCCTGTCTCCTGTCACTTGGGAGAAGAGCCCAGCTCCCTCCTCTCCACAACCTCCTCTCAGGGAGTTAGAGAGAGCAATGAGGTCTCCCCTCAGCCTCCTCTTCTCCAGGATAAACACCCCCAGCTCTCTCAGCTGCTCCTCTTGTTCTCCAGCCCCCTCACCAGCTTCGTTGCTCTTCTCTGGACTTGCTCCAGAGCCTCAACATCCTTGTGGTGAGGGGCCAGGGAGCCAGGCTCACCTGTGGGGCTGGGTTAGGGGTCAGGACCAGCGCTCAGCTGTGGGGCTGAGTTAGGGAGCTGGGGCTCCAAAAACACATTGGACCCCTGAACTTCTAGGGCCCCTAAAGTTGAGACTACAACAACAATAAGATGAAGAATCCACCAGGATTGATTCTAAAAAAAAAAAAAAAAAAAAATTCTTCACAGAAAGGGTCATTGGTCCCTGGCAGAGGCTGCCAGGGAGGGGGTTGAGTCCCCTTCCCTGGAGGGGTTTAAGGGACGGGTGGACGAGGTGCTGAGGGACATGGTTTAGTGTTTGATAGGAATGGTTGGACTCAACGATGCGGTGGGTCTCTTCCAACCTGGTTATTCTATGATTCTGTGATTCTAATAGCTGATATTGTTATAATTGCCTGAGATCAAGATATGTATCTGTGGTTGGTACAAGAATTGGGTGACAGTGTTACCTTGTCAAATTGCTGGGTGTGTACAGCTCTTCCCAGAGGAGATATGCAGTTCCCTTGATTTGGGAATCCCGCTATGCCAAGCACGGGAAAGGATGAAGAGGTGCATGACCCTGTCACCCTTCTCTAAAATGTTCTCAGGAGGTTGTGGCCTGGTTTTGCAGGATTTTGGACAGCTTTGTCCTGGTGGAGCATGAGTGGTCTGAGTGCAGCTTAACTTGGGGAACACCCAGCAGGACATGGGTTCGTCTTTAAGGGAGGTTAACGTTGATCTCTTAAGCAGCTGTTGATCGCAGAAGTCAGAATGGGTTTCTCTGTAGGGAATCAGATGTTTGGTTTCGTGGTCTTCAGAGATCTTTGAAAGGTGAACTGCAGTCAGTGTTACCCAAAAATCCACGACAGGAACATTCCTTTCACTGTAGGAACAGCGAAAAGACCAGATCTGTGCTTTGAGGTTCACTCACCTCCCATTTCCACTGAGTTTTAACTTCAGAAAAAAAACGTTCCTGCTTTTCCCATCTTTAAGTTGGGAAGGGCACAACTTCCTGATGTCCTGGGACAGTTTTAAACAGTCCCTGACAAAGCCAGATCCCGTAAATGCTCACATCTCACTATCTCTGACTCCACCGTCGCTGAACTGCGGGATTGCTGCCTCCCTACCCGGGATACACCAGATTTATTGCTACTATTGATTGACACGCAGCACAGAAGGGGGAGCTGCAGGGAGATCAGCCTCTAACTTTTCCCTCTGTCTGCAGGTAAGGAAGCAATGACCACAGAGGCTCCTCTGAGCTCAGCACCACCTCCCTGTGCCTTCCCTTCCAGCGCAGCTGCTTTCTCGTAGGAAACCGCCCTCGCCATGCACGCCACGCGGCCAAAATCCGCTAAGGGACGCAGGAGGCCACGCTGCGATTACTCTCCAGGCGTGGAAGCCTGTCCTTGCAGAGTGCCACCTACCCTGCCACCAGCCACTTCCCACGGGTTAGTGAACAGCCAGAGAGCGTCGTCCACGAAACCGGTGTTCCCAACCAGCCAGATGTCTCCTGAGGAAATCCTGGAACTCCTGCAGCGAGTTCCTTTGAGGACCGTGTCTTCCCTGAACAAGTACAGGGTGCTCCCGTCCATCAGCCAGAGCGGTGCTGCGGAGGGGGTGGCTGAGCAGATCGACCAGCTGAGAGTGAGCGAGGGCCAGGAGGATGCTCGGAAAATCACGACTTTTCCTGGAGAACAAGGATCTGCCGGTGTGTTGTCACAAACCCACGTCCTCGACAAAGGCAGCTCAGATGTGCCGTGTCCTCCAGAGACGCAAGGAAGGAAAATGAGACAAGAAAGCCCTTCAATGCTGACGTTAAGCTTGGAAGAGGCTCCGAAAGAAGAGTCGGAATTGCTGCTTGCTGTCCGATCTCCTTCTGGGCGAAGGTTTCAGCACCACTTCAAGCCCACAGACACTCTCCAGGTGGTCCTGGCCATAGCAGAACAGAAATTGTCTGCTGAGTACAGATGCTGCAGCGTTGAGATGATGGAGGTGCCCCGGAGGAATTTCTCTGACCTTACAAAGTCCCTCCACGAGTGTGGGATTCTCCACAAGTCTGTGCTGTGTATCCGACAGGAGCAGCGCGATGTGAATCTTTAAGCGCACAGAGACGCTGAGTTGTTTCTGCTGAGTGGGATGCATCGCTGCTTCTGAAAAACTGAAATTCTGAGGTCTCCTTGGCCAACTTCTTCATTTTGCCATCTTCCAGGAATTCCCTGGGAAGCAGACTTGTGTCCATGTGTTGATCAGTATTCCATGTGTGACAGAAATAGCATCTGTGTTTGCCTGTGCCATCCCAAACGGTTTCCTGTGTGCCACCCGCCTTCAGCCTTTTTTTGTGTTTTGAAATTGCTGATCTCCTTCATTCAAGACTGAGCTTTCCAAGTGGGAACTGTTGCCTCTTGAAATTGCACAGACTCATTCTGGGATGCGGAGCGAGACAACTTTCTTCTCAGCCCGACTCCTGTTATATTCTTCTCGCTACAAATCATATAACTCTAAAACCAGTCACAATTGTTAGTGTGTACGTGTAAAACAATCAACTAACAGATCATGCGCTTATTTACTGCTTACTTAAAACGTTTCAGTACTTTCCCACTACTGTCAGCAGGTAAGGCAAGAGATAACTTTCTCATTCTAAAAGCTAACAGTTACATATTTAAAACATTTACCTAAGCAATGTTAAAATGTACTTTGTTTTTGTACTGACTTCTTGCTTTCTCATCCCACGGTTTTGTTCCATCAAGCAGAACAGTGTCCTTCTAAGGCTGTTCTCGCTCCATCGATGTATTTGAACTTGCTTTAGAAACCCCCCTAGTGAACCTCTCCCCGTGTTCTTTTCCCTGTTTCGGGAAGCTAGCACTTCCCAGAGTGGGTTTGGATTCACAGTAACGTATTTGGGAAGGGAGAAACAGAACTAATTTGCAGGTTATCACCATACAACAGCATCTTCAGTGACCAAAATGGGGATCAAACCTGATAACCATCTGGAAATGGATCATTGTGGAGTATTAAACTGTGAGACTGATGGTGATACCACCTGTGGGGACTGGGCTTGCCCCAGGTAACCTGTTATCCAACTTTTGAGAGCGACTACACTGTCTTTTTAACAACAAATAATCGTTATTTTGGCTGTATGGATGAGCAGCAGGGTTTTCCAGCCAGCGTTCCCACTCACTTAGCTCACCTTATCCACAGGGAAGCACAGATGAAGAGTTAACAGGATGCCACAAGGCACTTCCATTTAACTCCTTTATACCAAGTTAATCCAAGCAAGTGCTGCTGCTTTGGGAATTGTTAAATAAAGATACATTAATTGGATTTGGCTGGGGGCCATAGTCACTAAACCATCACAAAAAAGGCCGGTAGGGTAACCGGGTGGGTTTTAGATAAACAACGTGCTTGTGCTAAAAAAACCACCTATCTTCTAGGTTTCTAATTGAAATTCTTTAAAGGCAATATTTCAATCTACCTTCCACTGCAGGCGAGGGTAACTGCATCCCAGTGTCTTCAGGGAGACCATGATACCAAAACATCTGGGTGCTTTTAATCAAACCTCCCTGGGAGCGTGCGTTTCACTTTGTTCCACGAACCAGAACCGTTTGGGGTTTCATTCAGTGTTAAGTGGTTGATTCCTCTCTGGTTTTCTGTATGCCGTGTGCCTTCCAAGTTGCCGAGCGCTTTCATCCTGTGTGGTACAATCAATAAAACCTTTTAGGCTGAAACACGACCGTAAAGTGGTTTCTGTGAGCTGAGTGTTCCACATGGAACACACTTGATTGGGTGGCGAACACCTCAAGGACCATCCAGATCAGATTTAGGTGGCCAACTATCCTCCCCCCCATCCTGTATCCATCTTCCCAGAGCTTGTGTCTCCATCCTGTGTTAAAAACAAGCTTGCAGCGGAGCACAAAGCGCTTCAGAGCAGGGTGACTGCAGAAATTCAGCCTTCAATCCTTACCTGAGGCTTTTAAACACCACAAAAAAAGCGCTTTTTCAGTAGGTGTTCTTTATTCCAATTAAAAGTACATTAGAAAGAGCACACAGGAGCAGCAGCAGCGTCCACGACGACTCACCCCGACTCTGCCGTCACTCAGCTGTTCTGTTAAAGTAGGTGATTGAACAACTCTTCCACTCGCCACGCAAGCACTCACTCACCTGCCACTTTTAAATAGGTTTCCAACAGAATAAAAATAGATACACCCCAGAATACAAAAAAGTTTAAATTTAACAGTTTGTTTGTGTTTTTCTCACTAAAGCCTTTATACAAATTGATAAAAGGGTGCACAATTTCCTAAAATTTTAGGTACGTTTTACATGAGCCTTTTTTTTACTTGGTAAAAGGATCCATGTTCCTGTCTTTGAACAGAATATGATGGCCAAAATTGCAAAGAGAATTCCTAGGTAAATTTACAATTTGTACATTAGTTTTGAAGTGATTCGTCCACCAATGGCTGCTCACGCATGTCCCCTTTCCCCCAAAAAAGAGCTGTGCACCCTCTGTTCTAGCTCCGGAGCCGCCTCCTTCTGGAAACCGGGCTGGGGGAGCAACCCCCAGGCTTTGCGCACCAGAATGGTCCCGATTGAACAAAAAGCTCGAGGGCAGAAGTTGCGAATCCCTCCTTCCGGGCTGAAGGACTCGTGACTGTTCTGCACCACGAGCACCGTGACAGTGGAGCACTTTCCGTCTGCGGTTTGGCTGAGCAATTTAACTCAAAACTCTGGGACTGAAACACACTGGAACGGGTAAATCTGGTGTCTAAAGGGATAATTTTTTTTTTTTTTGTCAATACAAGCCAGCATGATCTTTATGTTTCTCTTCTTTTCTTCCTTTTTCTAGAACTGATCACTGAAGCCCAGTGGTTCTCTATGTTACTCGTGCAGAGCTTCCCAGCAGCGTTTAGAACTGGCACGGCCTGCCTAAAGGTGACCGAACAACTCTTCCACTTGTCACTGAACCACCTCGGCTTTCTACGGAGGGGAATTGATTTGGAAAAGTAATTAGCACAGCTCCCTTCATCCCACCCCGTCCTTCCCCACCCACCGTACCCCTTGGCTTTGAAGTTTATCTGAAGGTTTGGAAGTTAATCAAAAGCGTCCAAGTGTGTAGTTAAGCACCATCCCCACCACCCTGATTTACAGAGAGTGGCCGTTCTAACAAGTCAAGGACAAAAAAGAAAACACTGCCCAGCAAAAGCCACACGGCACCTCCTTTTGCAAGAAGAAGCTATCATCCTTGGGGCAATTTAGGTAAGAAAAAGCAGGGCAACTCCATCAGGAAGCCAGAAATAAGTTTTAAAGAGCTCAGGGGAGCATCAAAGGGAATAACATCCTATTCTGTCCAAGTTGAGTTTTTAGCCAAAACCCAGCTGCCTCCTTTGGGTGGTTTTGTGTTTGTTATTTCGTTACTCACATCCATTATCCGTTTGTTGAATTTGAACTGATCAGCTTAATGCTGAATTGGATTCCAAATAAAGGTCATAAAGTTTTATATTTTAAAAGATTTGTTTTAGCTAATCACATACTGCCCTTTTTTCTGGCAAGCGTATTTCTTATAATTGAAAAGATCTTCCCCATTTTAAGGCTAAACTAAGAAATGTTAAAAGCTTCTGTAAACATTTCCTCTTCCTCCCCATAGTTGCACAATTTGAAGTCCAACTGCGATTGTTAAAATGAGGTAATTTTTGTGTTCGTGTACTCATGCTTTAAGAGTCCTTTTCGGGACGAGCTGAGAGGCGTGCCAATCCGAGCGCTGATCCAATTGGAGTGGGAGAGCTTCCACAGCAGGGTCCGCACCAGTTCCAGCAGCTGGGCTTCAGTTTGCGATCTTCTCAATTTCATCCAAGTCGTCTGTATCCAATTTGTTTATCTTCTTGTCTGGGAAAGAGAAGAAACGAGTCGTAAAACAGAGCAGAGAAGGGAAAGCTACTTTTTGTGGAGTTCAGGTTTATCCGTGAAACATTCAGTCAGGTTTTAAAACTGTAACACAGCTCATCCAGGTACTGGAATCATAGAATCATCAGGTTGGAAGAGACCCACCGAATCATCAAGTCCAACCATTCCCATCAACCACTAACCCATGTCCCTCAGCACCTCGTCCACCCGCCCCTTAAACCCCTCCAGGGAAGGGGACTCAACCCCCTCCCTGGGCAGCCTCTGCCAGGGACCAAGGACCCTTGCCATGAAAAATTTTTTCCTAATGTTCAGCCTGAACGTCCCCTGGTGGAGCTTGAGGCCATTCCCTCTCGTCCTGTCCCCTGTCCCTTGGGAGAAGAGCCCAGCTCCCTCCTCTCCACGACCTCCTTTCAGGGAGTTGGAGAGAGCAATGAGGTCTCCCCTCAGCCTCCTCTTCTCCAGCCTAAACACCCCCAGCTCTCTCAGCTGCTCCTCTTGTTCTCCAGCCCCCTCACCAGCTTCGTTGCTCTTCTCTGGACTCGCTCCAGAGCCTCAACATCCTTCTCGTGGTGAGGGGCCCAGAACTGACCCCAGGATTCGAGGAGCGGTGTCACCAGTGCCGAGTCCAGAGGGAGAAGAACCTCCCTGGACCTGCTGGCCACGCCGTTTCTGATCCAAGCCAAGATGCCACTGGCCTTCTTGGCCACCTGGGCCACTGCTGGCTCATGTTCAACCAACACCCCCAGGTCCTTCTCCTCCAGGCAGCTTTCCAGCCCGACTTCTCCTAGTCTGAATGTTGCCCATCTCTGGAATATCCATTTTAAGGACTATCCAGGTGGCCAGCAGACACCACGACTGATTCTCGCTCCCCTCATATGCAGCAGTTCTGAATCCTACGTGACTTTATACAAGCTGCACCTGATGTGTTCTCTGCTGCCAGTTTAGGTCTCTACACGGATCTCCTCAGTATCCAGCCAGTCAAAATCCTGCAGGAACAACACCTAATTTTAGAGGAAGAAGAAAGCCTGCGGGTACATACTGAAATGCTCCTGGATTCTGTTGAGAATATTCATGCTGTGCTTGCTGTCCACCATGTTGATAGCCAGTCCGCGCTTGCCGAAGCGACCTGTGCGCCCGATCCGGTGCAAGTAGGTCTCGTTATCTGGATTTCCATCTTTATCCACAGGGAGATCGAAATTGATAACAACAGAGACCTGCTCGACATCGATCCCTGAGGAAAAGAAAGGATCCGATTACACAAGGACATTTTAAACCCCCGTGCAGTAGGAACAGTCCCCTCCAGCCTGGCCCACAGGCAGTTTGGTCCCCATATCCAGGTTTTCCAACAGCAGGATTTTCAACAGCTTTCAGGGAGCTGTGGCCACACTGAGAGAGGAGTTAATAGCCAGTCCAAAATGCTGAAAGGGGTCTTTTCCACAGTATCCTTACAACATACTTTGAAATAGAAACTATCTAGCTGTTACCCCAGAGAATCCCACTGCAACAGCGAAGAGAAAAACAGTCGGAGCTGCTCAGCTGTAGCCAGCAGTGATGTTATTTCAGAAACTCCCTCCTCTCTGTAAAGGCCTCTTGTTTTTCCCCAAGAACTACACGGTCTTAACTGTCCTAGGATATCAAATTGCAACACAAATTCCTACTGGAGTTCAGGACTTTTCAGATTTCCGTATTTCACAATGTGTTTATTTTAAACCCCGAGGGTCAGCCAGACAAGCCACGCTTGGCACCAGGAAGATAACATTCCCACAGGATGCACTTTTCCATCTCAAGCTGCAGGAAGCTTACAAGGAGCCCTGTGTTTGTCCACAGGCATCTTTATATGCACAGACATGGTCATGGAATCACTTAAGACCTTTACGATCAAGTCCAGCCATAAAGCAAGTCTAGGAATTACTTTAAAAGACCCTAATTTGTCCTGACAGGAACACCTGGGGATGCGGATTCTTTCTGGAAGCTGGCTGGCTGCACATTATCACAGGAATCACAGAATCCCCACGTTGGAAAAGACCCCCAGGATCATCGAGTCCAACCATTCCCATCAAGCACTAAACCACGTCCCTCAGCACCTCGTCCACCTGTCCCTTAAACCCCTCCAGGGAAGGGGACTCAACCCCTTCCCTGGGCAGCCTCTGCCAGGGACCAAGGACCCTTGCTGTGAAACATTTTTTCCTAATGTCCAGCCTGAACCTCCCCTGGTGGAGCTTGAGGCCATTCCCTCTCGTCCTGTCCCCTGTCCCTTGGGAGAAGAGCCCAGCTCCTTCCTCTCCACAACCTCCTTTCAGGGAGTTGGAGAGAGCAATGAGGTCTCCCCTCAGCCTCCTCTTCTCCAGCCTAAACACCCCCAGCTCTCTCAGCCACTCCTCTTGTTCTCCAGCCCCCTCACCAGCTTCGTTGCTCTTCTCTGGACTCGCTCCAGAGCCTCAACATCTTTCTTGTGGTGAGGGGCCCAGAACTGAACACAGGATTCAAGGAGAAATCATCGTTTCTGGCCCAGCTCCACCATCCCTACCTCTGGCACAGACGTTGGTGGTCACCAGCACCTTCTCCTTGCCCTCTCGGAAGCGATCGATCACAGCAGCTCTCTGTTCCACCATCATTTCCCCGCTCAGCAATGCCACCTGATGGCCTTCCTTGGAAAGCTCTGCTGCCAGCCAGCCGGCTGTCTTCCGAGTCTGAAATACAAAGCCAGGCCCATCTTTAGGAGGATGTTTTAAGGCAGGAACAAACCTCTCTGGGGTCGACTGGGAGTTCTGTGGCTGCTCTGTTTTTCTAGGAAACAGCTTCAGCGCTGTGTCCACCCCTGTTCCATCACAAACTGTGCTCCTAGCTCTCCCATCCAGAATAGGAAAGTGCGGATCTGCCATCACAAGAACCCTGCCTTAAGGAAAGTAGGTGTTTTCCTTGCTCTCCTCCTCAGTTTTCACTATGTGAGGGATTACACATAGACGCTAAATCAAGAAACCAAAACTTCCCAGCTTGGAAAATGTCAGGGTTTGAGCTGAATGTAGCTGTGAAATCCAACAGAGGCTTTAAGCATCTAGAATGAGTTTCCAATTATGATGGTTTTCTGAGCAGCAATTACATTTGATATTAACACCTCCTGTGACAGCCCAAAAGCAGACCCTAAAACAGAGGTTTTGCCTTGCCTGATCTCACTTTATCTGGCTGTTCTGGTGCTGTCAGCACTGGGGTTTGGCTTCCAGAAATAAAAAGAAGCCTCCATACAATTCCCAGGGAGACCCCAGAGGTGCATCACCAACTACCCAAGGGAACCGGGAGTCCCAGGGAAAGCTAAAGAAACTAAAAGCTGTCCCCATCCTTCATTCTGCCCTATTTTTATCCATTTTCCAGTCTCAGCTGGAATGTCTCGGTTTTTTTTTTTCAGTAATTCTGAATTATAATTTGTTTTGGAAAATTGTGCATTGCTCTGATCACTGCTTCAAAGGAATCCAAGAGCAAAAATGACTGTTGTGCTCTCTTGGACAGGAAAACCTCAGAGATGCAAACTAGCAAGTGCTATCATGGCACTCATGATTTGGCTCAAAGCAGGAGCCAGAAAAGCCAAAGAAAAGGGCAATTTGTGTCCTTGGTTTTGAATCATAGAATGGTTTGGGTTGGAAGGGACCTCAAAGCCCAGCCAGTTCCACCCCTGCCAGGAGAAGGACACCTCCCACTGGATCAGGGGCACCAAGCCCCATCCAACCTGGCCTTCAATACCTCCACGGATGGGGCCTGTCTTCATAGGGGAGGTGCTCCAGCCCTCAGATTATCTCCGTGTCCTCCTCTGGACTCATTCCACAGATCCCTGTCCTTCCTATGTTTCTGAAAAGCCTTCCTGGCCAGGATATTCGCACTAGCAAACGCTAACGGGATTGTTAGGACTAACGTTTTCTGGAAGGACTCACATGGCAGAAGATCATGGCCTGGGCAATGGTGATGGCGCCATAGATATTGCAGAGCGCCTGGAACTTCTCGTCTCTGTTATTGCACAGAACATAATACTGCTTAATAGTGTCCAGTGTCTCCTCCTCTCGCTTTAGTTTGATAACATTTGGGTCAGGAACAACTTTTTGAGCAAACTTCCACACAGAATCCTCGAAAGTGGCAGAAAACAGAAGCATCTGGCAGTCCCTGGGGAGCATTCTGCAAGAGAAAGGAAAATGAGGAGCATTCATAGAATAACCAGGTTGGAAGAGACTCACCGGATCATCGAGTCCATTCCCACGCAACGCTGCCACCCTCGATATCCTCATGGGATTAACGCCACAGTCAATGCAGATCAACAGCCTCAGAACCAGTTATTTCAGTGGCTGAAGAGATGAATGCTAATCGTATCAACACCTGATCCTTCCCTCAGGAACCAGTGGCATCCAGACTGGCATTCTTAAGAATGAATAAACCCTGCTCCAGGGACAGGCTTTTAATTTTGTAACAAAATGAACCTGCTCATCACCCCCTGGCACAGAGTCTTTATTAACCCTCGGGATTAGAGCTAAATAGATCATCATCACCTTGTTGCTTTATCGACCAAGATGCCAGTCAAGAATCCAGCCTTGCTCTCCCTACATTACAAAATGGCTATAATGGAAAGAAAAAAGAAAATGGAAAGAAAAACTGTCCACCAACTCCTCACCTCTGAATGCGGATGCTCTGGTCCTGATGGCCCTGGGTCGCTATCATCACATCAGCCTCATCTAAGACGAACACTTTGATTTTCTTGGGATCTATAAACTTCAGTTTGGAGCACCAGTCCAGCACAGTGCCGGGTGTGCCGATTACAATCTGCTCGGAGATCTTCTGCCCTCTCTCCACTGCCAATACAGAAGGGAAAGCTTTCATAAGGTGGCTGGGCAGGCAAAGAAACACTCTGCCCCTCTCTGAATGAGCCTATTTCACCATCTGACTGCTCTATTGTTCCTGAAGAACACCACTGGCTCATTTATCTCATGTTTGTAACATTTCTCATTACTCACATTTGTTGCCTCGGACAGCGTATGCAAGTTTCAGCTCTGGATAAAACTTTCCCATCTGTTCAATCACTTTTCCTGTTTGAAGTGCCAGCTCGTACGTTGGGGAAAGGCACAGACACTGGAGAGACAGAAGAATAACATATTTGAGGAAACCAGTGTCCCTGGCAATGCTATCGCACTTGCTTTTAAAAATCCTTGTTACTGAAGCTTTCCTGGAGAGGAAGAACCACGGAGCTCTGCATTCCGAAACCAGGGCAGTGACAGGACACAGGCTGTGTTCAATCCTGCACCTCAGCCCTGAGAGCACAGATACTCTGCTGGGGGACACCTCTGGACAGCAGCGACACAGAACCTAATGCCTACACTAAATGTTACGAACAGTGTATTTTAAGGACAGAACTCTAGCCTTGGTAAAAGTGTTCAATTATCTGATAAGGAAATTGGGTTAAAAAAGCCCCTTTCCAGGTGCTGTCTGCTCTATTGTCACAGATAACTTCTCCTCCAGCTCAAATCCCACTTAACCCCCTTCAGTCCACAATATTTCTCCGATTTAATCTCTCTCAGAATGACATCCCCCCCAGTTTAACTCCTCACAGAGCAACAGCATCCTGAGTGACAGAATGCAGGGACTGACAGGAACGAGTTGTGGGAAAACCCCACATCTTTGGCATTAAAGGCATTTGATAGATCCCTCAATCACCTACGAAGCCCTTCATCATCACAGAGATGGCTTTATCAAGCTATGAATTTACTACCAAAGGTGTCAGAGAAGCCCAGCCTCTTCACTTGGTGGCCCTGCACCCCGAGTAACTCTCCCCCAAGCAGTTATATCCAAGAAACGTTACCTGTGGATACTTGTTCCCAGGTTCAACGCGACTGAGCATGGCCAGGACAAAGGCAGCTGTCTTGCCAGTACCAGACTGAGATTGTGCGATCAAGTTCTGGGGGCTGCAGAACATACAGCAAACATGAGCACAACCAGAGGAACTACCTAAACAACACATTCGCGGGGATGAATGAGAGAGAAAACGCAGCAAGTAGCATTTTGCTACCTTTTAGATTTACCACTGCTCTGGACTGGTGCCTAACTCGACCAGCTACGCTCCACGGGGCAGAAGTTAAGTTTCTGTCCTCTATCAACTCTTTCAGCACCTCTTGATTACGGAGATTGGGAAGGAAAAGTGCAATTATCTGTCAGTACTTTTCCATTTTGCACATTTCTTCCAAGTGTTTTAATACTCCACAAATTTCAGCTCAGGCAAAAACCAGCCATACAGCACCTCGACTATGCCCACCCTCACAGGTATCCTGGAGCTGGGTTCCACAGCAGCCTTATTATTTCTCCTCTATGTCGATTAGGAAAATTGGATTGACCTCAGCTGAACGCTGCAGCACTACACGTTCAGCACCAGACCTGGGAAAAGGAGAAATCCAGGGCTGGTGTCACATAGGTTGTGACTATAGAAGCACTGTGGCATGAGAAACCTTCACCCCACCACGATCCTCCCTCTACAGATCAGTTCTAGCACGCTAAATTCTTCACATCATAGAATCGTGGAATGGTTTTGGTTGGAAGGACCTCAAAGCCCAGCCAGTTGCACCCCCTGCCATGGGCAGGGATACCTCCCGCTCGATGAGGTTGCTCCAAGCCCCATCCAACCTCCAACACCTCCAGGGATGGGGCAGCCACCACTTCTCTGGCCAACGTGGGCCAGGGCCTCCCCACCCTCACAGGAAAACATTTCTCCATAAGATTTCATCTCAATCTGCCCTCTTTCAGCATAAAATCACTCCCCCTCATCCTCTCCCTGCACTCTTGATCAAGAGCCCCTCCCCAGCTTTCCTGTAGGCTCCCTTTAAGCTCTGAAAGGGCATCTTTCCTATCCTGGAAGGGATTAGAAAGCGTGTGTACATACGGTTCAGCAAGCATCATGGGCAGGGCATTCTCTTGTATCTTAGATGGTCTGTTGAAGCCCATGGCGTAGACTCCTTGCAGGAGCTGTGGCTTCCTGAAAACAGAGGAGTTTTTATACCGCGGCCTATTAAAGTACATTTGGTTTTCATTTGCGTACAAAAAGGTGAGCAAAAAACCCACAACCAGACCGGGAGCTGCCCCTTTCTGTGCACCCACTGTAGACGCGCTGGTGAGGTGACTGCGATTAGAGTCTGGAAGCTACAAGCGACAGCAGAAAGTCTGGAAAGGGAGCTTTGCCAGCCCCTTTGGTTCAGAACGGCTGCCTGCATCCTTGCTTTTCACAGCTACGTGGAAAACCCTGTGTTGCAGCTCCAGGACAGCACAGGGCTGCTGGTTCCAAAGCAGCTTTGCAGACAATCCCAGGAATCCCAGAGCAAAGAGCATTAATCCTGCCCTTTAGGCCAATCCCTTTTCCTCAGCCGTACCTTATCCTGGTGCCAAAATTATCACTCCTTGAAGACTCAAATACAGGACCTAGTGAGCCTAGTATGCGGGGAACAGAATGAAGTGTCCCAGCTTGAAATCATTAAGAGGACTTCAGTGCGTTGTGACAAATTCTGTGACACACACAGACTTTAAAACTTCAGTGCGAACCCAGCTGAGCGCACGGAACTGGAAATAACTGATAATTCAGATCACCAAGTGATCCACGGTCACAACCCCATGTGTCCTCAAATGCTCGCTGATTGCTTCTCCTCAAGGAAGCTTCCCCAGCCCAGCAGACACTTGTGTATATCCAAGGAGAGCCTAAAATCCAGGCTGCAGTGCCAGTGACCTCCCAAGAGCTGCTGGAGTGTTGTTAGCAGTAAGGGATTTCCTCTCAGCACAGGTTACAGGTTCCCTACCCACCACTTCCCACTGTTAAGAACTTCCCATTCAGCACAGTTCACTTTTTAAAGATCAACTATTACTTTCAGATGGCGGCTGGAACAAAAGCTCTTTGCAAACGCAACCTTGTGCTGCTCAGAAGCAAGGACACACAAAGCCCAGCTCGGCACCAGTTGCCAAGGATACACAGAGTCATAACAATATGAAGATGCAATTAGTCTGGCTGCCCCATCATTAACTCACTGGGATTGTTTGGCTTTTGAAAGACAGCAATTAGTCAAACAGGCACTACAGGACCTCAGGGTTTTTTTCAGATGTGCAACCACTAACATCAACAAAGTGAAATGACATCCTGACATTTCAGGGTGAGAAGTCTCATGGGTTCCAATCTCCCTGGCTTACAGAAGAGTCACAAACTCAGGATCATGATTACAACCAACAATCCACACAGAACAGCCTCTTCAGCACATCAAAACTGTGTATAAATCTATCATGCCTTAAATACAGCTATTGTTGCTTCAAAGCCCCCCAGTTAAAGGTGTTCAATAGGAAGGGTCAGAAAACACCAGCGTCTGTAGTGTCTCCAGTACATAAATCCACTCTGGCTGGCAGGGAAAAGATAAGCTTTTCCTTTTGTGCTGTTCACTGCTGGTGCTGAACCATCACAGGATTTAAAATCAGCTCCTTTCAGACAGAATTTTTCACAAGGCACTGAGATAAAATAATTCTCCTTGCATTTAAATAATAAACTAATTAATGACAAACTTGCAGTGACTTGAAGCAGAAGCCCCTGCACTTTTAAGCGCTACCTCCTACACAGCCAGGGAATCGAAGAGGACTTACAGCCGCAGCTCCTCGAAAGACTTCACGGAGTAGAGCGGCGACGTGGGATCCCTCTGCAGCACCTCCACTTGATTCGTTGTGTCAACCAAGTTGCTGCGGATTAGCTTGTTCAGCAGGGACTGCGCGGCTCTGTCCTCTGGGGGAAAAGGAGGTTAAAACTGATAAATCTCAGCCTGTTGCGGTACCAAGCTGGTTACAAAGGATGAGGTGAATCCAAATGAGAAGCTCAACACGAGCCGGCAATGTGCGCTCGCAGCCCAGAAGGCCAACTGGGTCCTGGGCTGCATCAAAAGAAGTGTGGCCAGCATATGGAGGGAAGTGTTTCTGCCCCTCTGTTCCTCCCCTGTGAGGCCTCATCTGGAGTACTGTGTCCAGTTCTGGAATCTCAACCTAAGAAGGATACGGAGCTGTTGGAAACAGGTCCAGAGGAGGCTACAAAGATGATCAGAGGGCTGGAGCACCTCCCGTATGAGGACAGGCTGAGAGAGTCGTGCTTGTTCACCTTATAGAGACCTGTTGATCTTATAGCGACCTTCCAGTACCTGAAAAGGGCTACAAGAAAGCTGGAGAGGGACTTTTAATAAAGGCTTGTGGTGATAGGACAAAGGGGAATGGGTATAAACTGGAGAGGGGCAGGTTTACACTAGACATTAGGAAGAATTCCTTCACTATAAGAGTGGGGAGGCCCTGGCCCAGGTTGCCCAGGGAAGTCGTGGCTGCCCCATCCCTGGAGGGGTTCAAGGCCAGGCTGGATGGGATTTGGAGCCCCTGATCCAGTGGGAGGTGTCCCTGCCCATGGCAGGGGGGTTGGAACTAGATGATCTTTAAGGTCCCTTCCAAACCTAACTGTTCTATGAAATTCCAAATTCTCTATTACAGAGCAATGTCATAAAAGAGCTCAAAACTTCCTGAAGGAAACACTTAGCAGGATATCCCAGACATTCACATCTAACCGAAGGCAGCAATGTTTTAAGGGGGACCTAAACTTCTCTTATTTAAGGGATTATAGCTTTGCATCTACCTGGAAGGCAATACAGGGTTGAAAGCCTTTTCAACCCTTAAATCTGACATATGCAGACACCATTTAGGGTTCTCCTTTTTAAAGCAAGTTTGAGGGCAATCGGTACTTTTAAAGATTCCAGAGCTGAAAAGCAGCAGGAGCTGAGGATAATTGAGATCGAATCCAAAAGCTAAACCACTGCACTCTGGGGTTCTGCTAATAAATCTGTTTTCCAATGCCACTTTCTGAAGGATTAAGAGCCCCCTCTTCACAGCCATTTCATACAGGCAACACATTGGGTGCTACAGCAATCCCAGCTCCAGGTTATCCAACTGTTTCCGTATTCAGTTCTGCATTTGAGGATACTGCTATCTCCTTATTTCTCTCCACCCTAAATCAGGAGCCTCCCATGTTATTACAGGACCCACTGGAGGAAGGACACGTTTTACAATTAAGTCCTTTGGGTGAGATACAGGGTCATCCATCCAGGGACATAAGGCAGGCTCATTTTAAGTGAATTTTCTTCTCAACATTCATCATCCAACCATTTTTCCAGAAGGCACTTACCCTTCTCCTCATCCTCTGTCTTTTCGACGTTGTCATCTACCTTGATAACAGCACCTGCAACAAAACAAACAGGTTTGGGGGTGGGATGGAAGGTCAGCTCACACCCACCCAGTTTTAGGTGTTGAATATTGTGTGAAAAGCTACAGAACAGCCCATTTTCCTGATGGGAACAGCCCTGCTCTTTTGTTACACAGAGGATCCCAAGTTATGGCTTGCTCTGGGAAGTTAAACTAAAGTTTTATCAACCCAACGATCGATTTTGCTCCTTGAACGCAGCAAAATGGGATTTCAAAGACTCAGGCTAGCAGAACAAGTGAACAAGCCAGATATTTAGTCCACGCTGCTGCTTAATCTCAGCTTTATGTTTCCCTTCTCTCGATTTTTTTTAACTAAATGGGAATTTCCTTTGGCAGCAACACTCCCAACCCAGTGGAAATGCCTGATGCCCTTTCTAACCCCATTTCAGCGCTAGAACTCACCATTGGCATCTGGTTTGGGTTTTTCATCCTTCAGGTGTAAACTGCTCAGCTGTAAGTGAGGAAAAACACAACATCAGGGCCACCTGAAGGTGACTGTACCTGTGTTTTACTGACAGTCGGGAAAACCCGAGCTTTCCTCAAGGCTGATGAAATTACTGGGCAGCGAAACCAGTCCTTGAAGGCAAATGAGATGAAGACAGCAAAATTAATTTGTTTTCATAGAATCATGGCACGGTCTGGGTTGGAAGGGACCTTGAAGCCCATCCAGTTCCACTCCCGCTAGATCAGGCTGCTCAAAAGTTTTTCAGAGGAGCGGGGGGAGAGGGGTGAGAAGAAGAAAAAGAGGAGGAGAGAGAGGTGAGAAGGAGCAGGAGGGGAGAGGGGGGAGAAGAAGAAGAAGAAGGAGGAGAAGGAGGGTTGAGGGGAGAGGGGTGAGAAGAAGAAAAAGAGGAGGGGAGAGGGGGGAGAAGAAGAAGAAGGAGGAGGAGAAGGAGGGTTGAGGGTTGAGAAGAAGGAGGAGGAAGACGAGGAGAGAAGGGTCAGAAGAAGAAGGAGGAGGAGAGGGGGAAGAAGAAGGAGGAAGAAGGAGGAGAGAGGGATCAGAAGAAGGAAGAGGAGGAGGAGAGAAAGGTCAGGAGGAGGAGGAGGAGAGAAGGGTCAGGAGGAGGAGGAGGAGAGAGGGGTCAGGAGGAGGAGGAGAGAGGGGTCAGGAGGAGGAGGAGAGAGGGGTCAGGAGGAGGAGGAGAGAGGGAGTGGAGGAGGAGAAGAGAGGGGTCAGGAGGAGGAGAAGAGAGGGGTCAGGAGGAGGAGAAGAGAGGGGTCAGGAGAAGAAAGAGGAGGAGGAGGAGAGAGGGAGTGGAGGAGGAGGAGAGAAGGAGTGGAGGAGGAGGAAGGCAGAGGGGGGAGATTGGGGGGAGAGGGGAGATGGGATGGAGGGGGAGAGGGGAGATGGGATGGAGGGGGAGAGGGGAGATGGGATGGAGGGGGAGAGGGGAGATGGGATGGAGGGGGAGAGGGGAGATGGGATGGAGGGGGAGAGGGGAGATGGGATGGAGGGGGAGAGGGAAAGAGGGGGTAGGAGGAGGAAGGCAGGGGAGTAGGAGGAGAGGGGGGCGGAAGAAGGAGAAGGTGAGGAGGGAGGCGATGAGGAGGACGTGGCAGCGCGGCCGCGGCCCCCGGTTTCCCCCCGGTCCCCGCTCACCGACTCCGCCGCCGCCTCCTGCTCGTCCACGGCCAGGGCCCAGGAGTCGGTGGCCATGGCCGGGCCGGGGCTCGCCCTCCTCCGCCTCCTCGTCCCCCGCCGCAATGGCGCCGCGCGCGGGAAGGGCGCGTGCGCCGCGGGCTCCGCCCCCCCCGCCCTCCGCGAACACCAACCACCCCCCTCCGGAAACCGCGCCCTGAGCCGAGCGTTCCGGGGCACGAGGGTTCCGGGAAGGCGTGGGGGGATAAAGGGGGCACCGCGAGCTTGGGGGCTGGGGTCCAGGCCCCCTATGTGGTGTGGGGCTGGGGATTCCCTGTATGATTTGGGGCTGGGGTCCAGGAACCTATGTGGCGTGGAGCTGGGGATTCCCTGCATGGTGTGGGGCTGGGGTCCAGGCACCCTGTGTGGTGTGGGGCTGGGGACTCTCTGTATGGTGTGGGGCTAGGGATTCCCTGTATGGTGTGGGGCTGGGGTCCAGGCCCCCTATGTGGTGTGGAGCTGGGGTCCAGGGCCTTATGTGGTGTGGGGCTAGGGGTTCCCTGTATGGTGTGAGGCTGGGGTCCAGGAACCTATGTGGTGTGGGGCTGGGGATTCCCTGCATGGTGTGGGGCTGGGGTCCAGGCCCCCTATGTGGTGTGGGGCTGGGGACTCCCTGTATGATGTGGGGCTGGGGTCTGGGACCCTATGTGGCGTGGGGCTGGGGTTTCCCATGTAATGGAGCCCCTCTCCGTGGAGCAGAGGTGGTGACGTTTGTGGGGGAACCGTGGCTCCTACTGTCTCTGCGACAGAGCTGTAGGTGAAGAACGAGGTTGCAGAATGAGTCACGGAGGTGTTGGAGTGGCAGGAACATGGAAAAAGTCATTTGTGTCCCATCTCACTGTAGGGCAGGAGCTGGCTCAGACCCGAGAGCAAATCTGTTCTTCAAAGCACCTTGAATAAAAGCGAGAAAAAAGGGGAAGCAGAGAGGAGAGTGGGAAGAGCCTGTGGGATTTCCCTTCCTTGAACCTTGTGTGGAAGAAGCAGCCCTTGATGAGGGGTTAAAATGACCAAGCCCATAGCCATCAGCCAGGATCCCCATCTGGATGATTCCATCCTCATCTCAGCGTTCACCTCCCTTTTAACGACGACACAGATCCCTCTGCCTGTCGGGATCCCACGCAGGATCTTTGGGGTCTGGCAGGTTTATTTGTAGAGGTGACATCATGGCTTTTTTTCCATGGCAACTCCTCGCGGCGCCCGGTGCCGAACACCAGGAGCCGAACGCGAGGAGATTTTCAATGGGAGCAGAGCAGGCAGCTGTAAGCAAGTCTGAGACATTAATTAATTAATTAGGGTGCAAACTACAAGCGACATGGGAAGGCTCAGAGGCTGATGGGTGCTTTACTGCAGAAACACCTCCAAGTAAAGGGAGGTAATTGGGATTAGCCTCATTTCAGAGGTGGGAAGACTGAGGTGGAGGAAAGGAGGACTGGGCAGCGTTAGCTGGAAGCAGATCTTGCCAAGCCTTCCTCCCCAACCCTCTGCCTGAGCTGCGATGATTTCTTGGGGTTTCTTAGGCTCTGGGGGCTGTTGGGAGGTGTGATCTTGCTGTGGGTCATGGATGTTTCTGCATTGTGTCTTCTGTACGTGAGGAAAGACTTTTCTTAGCTGGCCTCTGCGGCAGGGATGGGTTCCTAGCGCAAGTGCTCACCCTCAGCACAGGGTCCTTGATCTTGTTCAGGACTCTGTTTTCAAATAATTAAGTATTTGTTATTTTAAACCTGAATTAGAGAATCACAGAATGGTTTGGGTTGGAAGGGACCTCAGAGCCCGTCCAGTTCCAACCCCTGCCATGGGCAGGGACACCTCCCACTGGATCAGGGGGCTCAAAGCTCCATCCAGTCTGGCCTTGAACCCCTCCAGGGATGGAGCAGCCACCACTGCTCTAGGCAACGTGGGCCAGGGCCTCTCCACCCTCACAGCAAAACATTTCTTCCTAAATTCCTATTTCTTCATCTCAGTCTCCCCTCTATCAGCTGAAAACCGTTCCCCCTTGTCCTCCCCCTGCACTCCCTGATCAAGAGCCCCTCTCTAGCTTTCCTGGAGCCCTTTTCAGTACTCGCAGATGCTCTAAGGTCTCCCTGGAGCCTTCTCTTCTCCAGGCTGAACAACCTCACCTCTCTCAGCCTGTCCTCGTACAGGAGGTGCTCCAGCCCTTGCATCATCTCTGTGGCCTCCTCTGGCCTCGCTCTAACAGAGTTTAACATTAGGTAATTGCTTAATTCCCCTTACTAGCAGACTTTGGTGAATGATCTCGGGAGGGCAGATGTTGCACAGTGGAATTTCATTGGAATTAACTGTGTTCCTTACCCACCAAACAGGTTGGAGGCTCCTTGTCTGTGCTTATACCTGCTTGGAGGAGGAGAAGGAGGAGGAGGAGGAGGGCAGTCCCTGTAAGCCCCGAGTTCCCCCTTTTTATTCTCACTATCTACCAGCAGAGTGATTGATTTCTTTTTTCCCCCCGAGCATTCTAGAATGAGGAAAACTGCGTTTACATGCAGAGCAGCGCATGGAGATAATCAGAAGTCCTCTTTGCTTTCCCTCTAGCAGGACATTTGGGTGAGGGTTGGCTTTTTCTCCTGTTCTTATTTTATCACACCCAAACCTCCCAGCCCGTTGACACAGGCTGTGTTTGGAGCAAGTAGATGCGAGTGCTGCGTTTGCATATTCCTGTAATGCTGGAGCATGGGAGAGGTGAATGACAAGCATGCCAGAAGCTGGGGAAGCCTGCCCTGAGCGTGGCCACTGCCTGAACTGGTCCTGAAACTCCCCTGGGCTGGTCCCAGGCATGAAGCAGGACTGGAAACGCCTTGATGTTTAGAGATGCTGCCAGCCACCAGCTGTTATCTGAGCCACAAGCTACGAGATGGGGCTTTGGTGAGCTCACATTCTGGTTTTAGCTTGTTCTCCCTCCAAAATTCTTCTCTTTTATGCCTGTCTGATTTTCCACCGAGGAGGTGGCCCTCACTGATGCTGAGGTTTCCTGGGCATTGCCACCCTGGAGAGGATGAGGAGGAACAAACGTTGATCAAACACCCCTATGAGATGCTTTGGGACCCGGCAGCACTTTCAAACATCCTTGGTGATGCAGCCTGAGCTTCCATATGAAGTATTAGTTCCCCCTAACACAACTCTGTCTCTGTTCTCCCAAGGTCTCACATCTTCCCCAGCTTCCATGTCAGATCCTTCTCTGTTTTATCAAGAAATATACTGAGCTACCAGATTTGTTGGGATGGATCCCAGGATTTCTCCTGGCATATGGTATTTTCTTCAGAGGAGCCAAAAGCCGTAGTAAGCAAACATTTTAACAGGCGCTGGAAAATGGGATGTAGGCTTCTCATTTGTCTAGCAAGGACCATAAATTACTGAACTTCAGGGCTTAAATCCACCTCTGGGAGCTGGAAAAGGCTCAACCAGGTGTCTGCTTCCAGTGTTTCTTGCTGTTTGTCCTAAAGCACGTCCTCCTCAGTGAAGGTGAGATGGTTGATTAGGGACACACTGTATGTCTGGTCACCTCCTACAAGGTGGACGTGTGCTTAGGGACGAGGGAAGAGGGGAAAATGCTCTGGGTTTCTCTGAACGCAGATGGGCAGAGAGATGGGGGCGGTTATAGGGAAGGGGTGTTTTAGCACAGAGCCCAGTGGGCGAGTTTAGGAGCTCGGTCTGCTGGCAGTGGGGGATTTACAGGAATGAGGTGGGATCCTCAAACCAGATGGGTTTGCAGGTGGATCCATGTCTCTGAGGCAGGGGGAAAAAACCCTCTGTCTTCCTCCAGAACAATTTTACGAAGGAATTGGTGATATTTTCAATGCTGCCTGTTATCGGCAGCGGTGTTATCACTGAATTTAGGTGGCAGTGAGGAGGAGCTTTACCCATCTGCGTGCTCTGACCCACACTGGGTGCCCAGTTTGGCTCTGGGACAGAGCTCATCCCTCTGCCTCAGTTTCCCCTTTCACCTCCAGGCTGTTTTTCCTGGCAGGGGCTGTCTCCAGCTTGAGCATATCCCGTTGTCCCAGCACTGATCCTCTTTGCCCACAGGGAGGATCCCTTTGGACCCTTTTGGGCTGCTTACCAAGGAGCTTCAGGATATGCTTGGAGAGGAAAGGGTGGGTGGGTGAGCAGAGAAGACAGGAAAGCAGGGAGATCTGGCCTAGGGCTGCAGAAGACCCAATTTTTGAGGGATTTAGGATGCTTTAAAAGACCCAGGGAGGGGATGGAAGTGAAAGGCAATGGGAGAAAGGGGGATTCCTCCCCTCCCAACCACCGCTGTGGAAACTCTCACCCCATGGTGACTGGGAAGATGAGTTTGTAGCCCCTTTTCTCTTCCAACTTGCCCATCTCAAGGGCTTCTCCTCTGCCCAGAAGGGCTTTGCCCCTTGCCCCTTCCCTTGCAGCCCCCGGGAGCAGCAGGGGAGCAAGAGGAGGAGGCGTGGAGAAGGCAGCGGTGTGTGTACAGGGGGATTGTCATGGTTACCTCCCTGACAAAACAAATGGCTCCACTTAATGATGGTCACCCAAACAGCTCTGAAAAGTGTGCGCTCATCCGCTGGCTGCCAGCGGGAAGCTGGATGCTCGCTCCCAGAAGCGAGAAACCCTCCCTGGCTGCCAGGCAGAGCATCAGCACAGGGGCACATGTTGCTGCGGGCGTTGAGGTAAGACCCCCTTCCCCATCCCACACCCCCAGGAGCCCCTCAGCATCCCTGACCGATAAAGAGGGACCCCTCAGCATCCCTGCCAGATCGAGAGGGCCCAGGGGAGACTTTGGGGGAGCAAATGCCACAGGTTGGTGAGGTGGCTGTTGTGCATCACTCCCCCCACCCCAAGCCCTGGCGCTTGCTCTCTCTCCCTCTCTCCCTCTCTCCCTCCCTTTTTTTTTCTCTCTCTCTCTCTCCTTATCTCCGTCTCTCTCTGTTTCTTTCAGACACAAAAGCAGTCTGAAGCCGTGCCTGCCGCCTTCAGGATTTCTCCTGCCCTTCCTGCCCCCTGAGCCCAGGTGTAGGGGCTGGCAGGAGTGGGTGAAGTTGCTCCAACCCTCCCCATCCCCTTCCTCCTCCTTCTCCTCTCTCTTCTTCCAAGAAAGGTAAGAAAAGCAGTGGCGGCTCTCCCGTTGCTCCTGCACCTTTGTAGCAGGCTGGGCTGTGTGTGCTCTGCAGGGGTGTGTGTGTGTGTGTGTGTGTGCGTGCAGGCTGATACTTCCCAAGGCTGTGCACAATCTCAGCACAAAAGCCGCTCTGTGAAGAGATCCCTGTCATAATATTTCTGCAGGCACAAGCCCACACTTCACAAGCTGCTGCTTCCCTGCCTTGCCTTCTCCCAGCTGGATAGTGAGCCCTTGAGCATCCACCTCCCTCCCCAAAATCTTACAGATATTCCTCATCTCCCCAGAGGAGGCTGGATGCTGGGGATGATGCTGTGGGGGGGACAGGATTTTTCTCTCCTGGGCAGCCAGGTGGGATAGTCTAGTTTTGGGGAAGGGAGGACTGACCTTGGCAAGGTGAGGGAGGGATTTTGATCCCTCCAGAAAGAGTCAAAGCACCAAGAATCCAGCTTGCGTTCGCCACGCTTGGCTGGGGCAGGGGTGGCTGGAGAAGGGCTGTGCTGCTCCTGGGCACCCTGTGTGTCTTCCTGGCTCCGAGGCTGGCTGAAGGGTGTCTGGGCGAACACCTCACTCTCTGGCTCAGCCCAGAAATCTACAGACAGGAATTAACTAAAGCCCGTATCGGAGATGCTGTCTGCACAGGGACATGATTGATGGCACTAGAAACGGAGCTTGGGACATAAATCATGGTCCTTGAGACCCAGCTCTGGAGTGAGACTGACACCCTAGAGACCAGCCAGGATTGACAGTCCTGAAATCTGGCTCTGCTGGGCTGTCAATCACCTCTCAGCCTGGTGCTGCATCACCCCATGAAGGGGGAGCTGGGTGCCCCTATTGGCAGGGTGCTCCCTGCAACCCCCATATCCAAGATCTTGGGGTGCTGCTCAGGGGGGACTCTCTGGCTCCCAAAGGGCTGCATGCCTCTAACCAGAGATCTTTGTCACCACTTTCACAGCAGGCTCCCTCGTTGTCACCCCACAGCGGATGTTTGGTGGCTCCGGGGTGAAGCACAGCAGCCGTTTCGCTGGTTTTCCCAGCAGGTGGGACAGCCCGTGCTTGCAGTTTGAAGCTGGAGATGGGAGAGCAGCTCCCAGAGCTTTTAAGGAGAGGTTCCCACAGATCTGCCGTGGTGGATCCATGTCTCTTCCAGGAGGTGCTACCATCAACCAGCAAAGCTTCCCCTCCTTGCCCTCTGCAGGGGTTCAGAGAGGAGAGTGTTGTGTGTGCTGTTATGGACACTGTTTCCTCTTGTTTCTTCCTAGAAATGTTTTAGGGGGTTGGTCCCAATCCTCTGGCAAGGTTTGTGCCTCGTGCTTTGGGGGAGAGCAGCTGGAGGGTTCCTGCGTGTCTTAGGCGTGACCTGCAGCTGATGTGGGTCAGGTAGGTGATGTCAGGGGTCCCCCAGAATGAGCCCATGGCTGCTCCCCAAGCCACATTTTCCCTGGGAGATATCAAAGTGTAGCTCTGCTTGAGAGCCCCAAAAGTTTGGGAAGCACAGGGCTTCTTCTGTCTTTGTTTTGCAAACAGATGGGAATTTGCTTCTCTGTGATCCTCCCTGGCAGCTTCCAGAGGTGCTAACACAGGGGCAGCAGGCACCCTGCCAGCAGTCTGTCTGTCCAGGCTGTACATCTGTCTGTCTCCACGGTGCACGCTGGCTGTAATCATCCTAGCGAGCCACTGGATGTCAGTGTTGATTGAGACAGATGAAGCGGAAGGAATATTGTACCCAGCTGCAGAAAAGCAATCTTGGAGTGTGGATATGACCCAGGTCTGGCTTGGACCTGGAGGTGAGGTTGCCAAGGGAACCAGTGTGGGGCTGGTAAGAGGTGACAGCAGGGGGATACAGCAATTCAGCAGCCTAAAAATGCTATCGGTGTGATGTGAGATACCGCGGCTGAGCATCGTGCGGCTGCATCCGTGTCTTGGTGTCAAAAGCAGCTGGGGTTCCTGCCTTTCCCATACCAGGGCGAGGTGGGGATGTGCTGCAAGAGGCACATGGTTTTATTCCAGCTACCAAGTGCTGATTTGGTTCTTACTGACCTTGCACGTGGTTTTATTCCAGCTGCCAAGTGTTCATTTGGTTCTTACTGACGTTATCAGCTGTGGGTGACAGGGACCCTGTGGTGGCAGCACTGCTGGGACCCCAGCCTGGTTTTGGGAGCTGCACAGAAGCCAGCCTGCATGCTCATGTCTACAGCAGTCATGGTTTGCTCTGTTTTTCTACTGAATGCATGAAAACACACCTTGGCAGGACATTATTCTGTCTTTGCCTTTACTGCACGTGCTCAGATAGCAGCTTCCAGTACTGAAAGGGGCTCCAGGAAAGCTGGGGAGGGACTGTTGATCAGGGAATGCAGGGAGAGGATGAAGAGGGACAGTTTTCAGCTGAAAGAGGGGAGATTGAGATGAGATTTTAGGGAAGAAATGTTTTTCTGTGAGGGTTGGGAGGCCCTAGCCCAGGTTGCCCAGAGCAGGGGTGGCTGCCCCATCCCTGGAGGGGTTCAAGGCCAGGTTGGATGGGGCTTGGAGCCCCTGATCCAGTGGGAGGTGTCCCTGCCCATGGCAGGAGGTGGGACTGAATGGACTCTGAGGTCCCTTCCAACCCAAACCATTCTATGATTCTATGAAAAACCAAATTTTTTGAAGGCACATCAGTGCTTAGAGATGCAAATGGGCACCCAGGCACCTCTCAGCACCTCTCCAGGCATCACATCCCCTTTTCAGGCATGTAAACACCCTTTCCAACCCAATCCTTTATAGTCCAGCCCCAAGTCTCAACTGCGTGTTGGGGCAGGATCCTGCAGCCAGGTGGAGTGGCTGGTGCAAGTTCTGGGTGATCCTGCGCAGTATCGGTGCCATCTGTGCTCCAAGTGCCTCTTCTCCCAAGGGACAGGGGACAGGACGAGAGGGAATGGCCTCAAGCTCCACCAGGGGAGGTTTAGGCTGAACATTAGAAAAAATTTTCATGGAAGGGGTCACTGAGCACTGGCAGAGGCTGCCCAGGGAGAGGGTTGAGTCCTCTTCCCTGGAGGGGTTTAAGGGACGGGTGGACGAGGTGCTGAGGAACATGGTTTAGTGTTTGATGGGAATGGTTGGACTCCATGATCCGGTGGGTCTCTTCCAACCTGGTGATTCTATGATTCTATGAAAGCAAAGCCTTGCACACTCTGCACGTCACAGGGAGCGTCTGCAGACATCAGTGCAGCATCAACGCCTTCCCCATAAACTGTGCACAGAAATTGGATGGGTTTATAACCTGGAATGGGGTGTTACCAGCATCACTCCCTCCTCTGTGGAGAGAATTATCAAGGAAAGAATGTTTGCAAAGCAAGTAAAGAAAAACATGGTAGCATCCCAGTGTGCCAGGTCCTGAGCATTGCTGGCCAAGGGACCATTTCTGTTCCCAGCTGAAAGGGTGCGCTGGGTGGATGCAGGGATGCCTTGGTTGGACGCAGGGATGCGCTGGGTGGACGCAGGGATGCGCTGGGTGGACGCAGGGATGCGCTGGGGAGATGCAAGGATGCGCTGGGGGGACGCAGGGATGCGCTGGGGAGATGCAAGGATGCGCTGGGGGGATGCAGCGAGGCACTAGGTGGATGCAGGGAGGCACTAGGTGGATGCAGGGATGCCCTGGGTGGGAGATGCTGGTGGTAATACTTGGGATGTGGGGTCCTGCCAGATCTCCTCCAGCCCAGGATGGGGAGCAGCTTGTGGTGGGCTCCTGGTGGGGTACAGGAGAGAGATGCCAGCTGTCCTGCTGCTCTCCCTGACGCCAGCTTCCCCTTTCCATGCTGCAGTCACTTGATGGCGTTGGTGATACAATGTGTGTGGAGCAGCCTCGCTGCCTCCCATCCTTGGGGGAGAAGCAGCCAGAAAAAGCTCTCTGAGTCCTTCTCCTTGTGGGGCGGCTTTTGCAGCTGGCATAGCAGGCAGGGCTGGTTCAGGGCTCCTGCAAGCCATGCTGGAACTGCAGGAGAGGTGCAACTCTCCTGGTTTGCTTTATAGAGGACATGGCACACGGCTCTGCATCATCCCAAGTGTCCCTGAATGCTTGTCCTGGCCTGGCTGACACAGAAATTCCTGCTGGCAGAGCAGCTCCCATGGGAAACAAGTCCCCAGTTTCCTGTGGGTGCAGAAAGGTGAGGGGCTTGGACCTCAATAACAGCTCTGCTGTGTGTCTCTGCAGCCAAGAGAGCTGCCACGCTGAAGTCCTGCTCCTGGAGCCTGAATTCACCTCTCTGGACACCCTGTAATGAATTCCTGATGTGTCTTAGTGTGGAAAGCATCTTCCCCTTGTTATCTCTTGCTTGCTTGCTTCCCTAAGGCAAAATATACCACACGCACACACACCCCTGCCTGGCATTTAATCACTTCCCAATATCTCAATGGCCTTTGCCACATCTCAGCATGGAGACAATCTTCATTATCTCTCCCTGGAGCAGGTAAACTCTTGCCAGCTCCTGATTTTACAAGCCCTGGTAGCGTGGCTTGGAGCATCCCAGGGTGTGACAGCTCCTGTGCTGGAGCAGCAGAGCTGGACATGCTCCTGCATCTCCTGCTGGAATGTTCATGGAGCTTGTGGCCTTGGTGTCTGTCGTTCATGTCTTCCATGGCATCCATTTGCATATAAAGGTGGTTTTAATAACGCAGGACTGCTAGGAAATGAGAAACTGATGTATTTCAGTGCTGCTTGGCTCCTCCTGGGCCTTGTAAATCATCTCATAAAGCATTGCAGAGCCAGCCAGGGAGAACTGCTGCCTAGCAACTTCTTCCCATGTTCAGGGGGAGCTGGATGTGGCCCTAGAGCTACCCAAAAGGTCTCCTTTGAAACCCTGGCTCTTGTGGGAGATGAGCTGGAACAGAAGAAAACCGGCTGGAGGAAAAGAGTTGAAGTGTAATTGGCAGAAGTGGGCACTTTGCATCTGAATGTCTCTGCTGAGCAGAGAGGAGGGATGAGTCAGGCTTTGCAGGAAGGATCTGGAGATGCTGGGCAGCAAAGCCGTGCCACCACCGAAATGCAGAAGATGGGCTGCAGCCGGGTGTGGGAGGGCAGGGAGGATGCCTGGCTCTCCCTACCTGTTCTTCCTTCCTCCTGGTTAAAGGAAGACCTTCAGGGCCATAGTCTTATCCTGGAGAAACTTGTCAGGTTGGAGGGTAATGAGATCCAAAAGCAGAGGTTAACCATTCTGCGCAGCAGGAGGTGAGTGCGGGAGCTGCTGAGATATGATCCACCACCGAGATGTCAGCCTCTGGGGCTGCCTGTTCCCAGCCAGGCATGTCTAAACGTCCTGAACCTCCTTCCCAGAGCTGGTGGGATCTTGGTGACAAGCATTTTCCTTGTGTCTTCCCACCAGAGCCTTGTCACCGTCTCCATCTCCCCGAGTGGTGCCATCACGCCCAGGTCTCATCCTGTTCTGGATCAGTCCTGCTGTCCTCGGGGCTGCACAAAGTGGTGGGGGCACAGAAGTGTTTTGGGTACTCAGGGCTCCTCATTCATCCTGTGCCTTCCACCCCTCTCCAGCTCGCGGGTGACCCCACCATCGCCAACGGGCCACTGGGAAGATGCCAGGGCTGATTAACCGGATGACTCGCTCCCCGCTCCCCCTCTCCGCGTCAGAGGTGACATCGTGCGTCAGCGGCTATGCCTTTGGGATGACAGCCTTGCTCACCTACCGCAACCCAGAAGCTCAGGCTTTTGAAGGCAAGTTTTGGTGAACGTAGGGAAGAAAAGTTTGTGGCCAAGAAGGCCAATGGCATCTTGGCTTGGATCAGAAACGGCGTGGCCAGCAGGTCCAGGGAGGTTCTTCTCCCTCTGGACTCGGCCCTGGTGAGACCGCTCCTCGAATCCTGGGGTCAGTTCTGGCCCCTCACCACAAGAAGGATGTTGAGGCTCTGGAGCGAGTCCAGAGAAGAGCAACGAGGCTGGTGAGGGGACTGGAGAAGAAGAGGAGCGTCTGAGAGAGCTGGGGGTGTTTATCCTGGAGAAGAGGAGGCTGAGGGGAGACCTCATTGCTCTCTCCAACTGCCTGAAAGGAGGTTGTGGAGAGGAGGGAGCTGGGCTCTTCTCCCAAGGGACAGGGGACAGGACGAGAGGGAATGGCCTCAAGCTCCACCAGGGGAGGTTCAGGCTGGACATTAGGAAAAAATTTTTCACAGAAAGGGTCCTTGGTCCCTGGCAGAGGCTGCCCAGGGAGGGGGTTGAGTCCCCTTCCCTGGAGGGGTTTAAGGGATGGGTGGACGAGGTGCTGAGGGACATGGGTTAGTGATTGATGGGAATGGTTGGACTCGATCCGGTGGGCCTTTTCCAACCTGGTGATTATATGATTCAAGTTGCTGGGGGGGAAGTAAGATCTTCCAGTAGCTTTCCAGTCCAAGAGCTGCTACAGAGGCTTTAAAGCCATGGTGCTGGATTTCTGTGCATGCCTTAAACCTTTAGATCCTTGCAGGAAGACTAACCAAGGACATCTGTGTCCTTGATTGTGCCCTCAATGGTCCAGAGCTACAGTTTTTGAAGCATGAGGAATCCCAGGAGCATGCATGGCAGTGCCAAGAGGGAGTTGGCCCATGCAGTCCTGGTTGGTGGGTCCACCAGGCAGGTGCTTGATGTTGCTAAAACCCCTTCTGGCTGGCAGGTCTCTTTGTCTACCCCTTGGATGAGGGCACCACCGTTGTCGGGTTCGAGGCGGCCGTGTCCCGGCGTGCCGTGACGGTGCAGATCAAAGACAAAGCCAAGATAGACGACACGTATTTTGATGGCTGCAGCCTCCCCAGTGGAAGAGTTTGTGATGGAAACGGTGAGGGGGTCAGGGCGTTTTGGTGAACGTAGGGAAGAAAACAAGGGGAAGAGGAATGGGAAGGGCATAGTTGGCTGTCATAAGCCACGGGCTCCTTTTGAAAGGCTGAAACATGGGTTGTGGTGCTCCTGTCCCTGCAGTGGTCTCATCCATTTGAGAAAGCACCTTCTGGACAGGTGAAGGAGGGGTGCAGAGGCTGGGGCTTCTCAGAGAAATGCTGATGTGTGCAGTGAGGGATGGTTTGGGCACTTGATCCAGGGCTGGGGTGGTCACGGGAGGCCTGGGGAGGAGCGTTTTCCATGCTTATGACACTGCATCTCCCTAGCGTGGTCATCTCTCTGTGCAGGAAGGATCATGATGGATGAGGACTTGGAGAGGATTGTTTTTGTGGCTAACCTGGGCATGATTCCTCCCCTGGAAAGTGTTTCTATCTTCATCAGCACCTCCTCTGAGCTTCAGACACTGCCCAGCGGGGCCGTGCGGGTCCTTCTGCCAGCTGTGTGTGTCCCTAAGGTCCCACAGCCCAGCCCGGAGAACGCCAGCAGCTTTTCCAGCCACCAGCTCCGAATGTATGAAAAACCGCGGGTGGGATCTGGCTTGGTCTGGTCTGGGGGAGAGGCAGGACTGGCAGAGCAGAACCTGCTGTTGCTGTGGGAGGTTAGAGAGATACTGCAAGCTTTGCTTCCAGCAGATCTGCAGTTCCTGGGCCAGGTTGGCGGGGGCTTTGAGCATCCTGGTGCAGTGGGAGGTGTCCCTGCCCATGGTGGGGGCGGAACTGGATGGGCTTTGAGGTCCCTTCCAAGCCAACCATTCCATGATTGTATATAACAAACACAGTGTTGACTGGAGTTCGTCTCACTGGCAGGGACAAGCACTATGGAGGATCAGGGAGCCCTGAGCAAGGGAGCAGGTTCTGTCTGGCTCAGCTGCTGGAGAGCGAGGCCACCAACCCCTCTGAGTACGAGTTCAGCTTCCACCTGGAGATCCGGGGCCCGTGCTTGCTGGCAGGTAGGGGTGCAAGGCTGGTTTGTCACCACTTCAAGACAACATCCACACTTCTCTGCCCCCTCCGTGTGGAGTCATTGTGTCTTGGCAAGTTTTGTAAATTGTCTGGAGTCCTCAGCAGAGGAAGGACATGGATCTGTTGGAGTGACTCCAGAGGAGGCCACAGAGATGATCCAAGGGCTGAAGGACCTCCTGTACAAGAACAGGCTGAGGGAGTCTGGGTTGTTCAGCCTGGAGAAGAGAAGGCTGCAGGGAGATCTTAGAGCAGCTTCCAGGGCTGAAAGGGGCTCCAGGAAAGCTGGGGAGGGGCTCTTGATCAGGGAGTGCAGGGATAGGATGAGGGGAATGATTTTCAGCTGCAGGAGGGGAGATTGAGATGAGATCTTAGGGAGAAATGTTTTGCTGTGAGTGTAGGGAGGCCCTGGACAAGGTTTCCTAGAGAAGTTGTGGCTGACCCCATCCCTGGAGGGGTTCAGGGCCAGGTTGGATGGGGCTTGGAGCCCCTGATCCAGTGGGAGGTGTCCCTGCCCATGGCAGGGATGGGACTGGATGGGCTTTGAGGTTCCTTTCAACCCAAACCATTCTGTGATTCCATGAAGTTAACCGTGCTGGGGTGGATTTACGTGCACAGTGACGTTAATGTGTGATGTTGATACAGCAGAAGCATTGCATAGTGCAGTTGGTTCCTTTTCCATCTTGTTATCTCTTCTCCCTTGTATTCCCCGCCCTCAGTACTAACCGCACCTTGGTTTCCCCGGGCAGGCGTTGAGAGCCCTACGCATGAGATCCGAGCAGATGCCGACCCCTCTGCTCACTCTGCCAAGAGCATCATGATCACGCTGGCCAACAAACACACCTTCGACAGACCCGTGGAGATCTTGATCCACCCAAGTGGTAGGTGGGCTCTGCTTCCTCTCCACGGGTCTTGTCTTTTCCTGGGATCCTCCTCTGTAGTGCAGGCGCCAGCTGGATTAGCTCTGATTGTGCAAATACTGTCAGGCATTGGGCTTCCTAGAAGATAATCGTTCTGCTATAATCAGTCAAGCACTGGAAGAGGCTGCTCAGGGCAGTGGTGGAGTCTTTATCCCTGGAGGGGTCCAAACCCCATGTGAATGTGGCACTTCAGGACATGGTTTAGCAGCCACGTTGGGGCTGGGCTGAGGGTTGGACTGGATGAGCTTAGAGGGCTTTTCCAACCTCCATGATTCTATGGTAATTCTGGAACCTCTCAAAGTCGCTCATGCTGCTCGAGCTAGGATTTATCACTCTGTTTTCACAAAGAAAGGTGCCTGCAGCTCTTGCAGACTTCAAGTTTACCTAACACTGTTCTTCACCCAATTCTCTGCATTTCTAGAGCCCCACATGCCTCACGTCTTAATGGAAGAAGGTGATATGACGCCTGCAGAGTACGAACGACACCTGAAGGGGAAGAATGATTTCATTAAAGGCACTAAGAAGGACCCCAGCACTGAGAAAAAGGTGAGAAGCAGAAGCTGCAGGTGTTAGCTGAGGCTTCCCTTGGGGCTGGAGCTATGTGAGGGAAGAATAGCTCGCTTGCTTGCTGTACCAGGTGTTACTCACACCTTGATTCTGGTTTGGGCCCCCCTCATTACAAGAAAGACATTGAGGTTCTGGGCCGTGTCCAGAGAAGAGCAATGAAGCTGGTGAAGGGGCTGGAGGGCAAGTCTTACGAGGAGCGGCTGAGGGACATGGAGCTGTTGAGCCTGGAGAAGAGGAGGCTGAGGGGAGACCTTATCACTGTCTACAACTGCTTTAAAGGAGGTTGTAGCGAGGTGGGTGGTGGTCTCTTCACCCAAGTGATAGGACGAGAGGGAATGGCCTCAAGCTGCACCAGGACAGGTTCAAATTGGACATGAGGAAAAATTCCTTCACCAAAAGGGTTCTCAGGCACTGGAACAGCTGCCCAGAGAGATGGTTGAGTTACCATCCCTGGAGGTATTTAAAAAACGGGTAGATTAAGTGCTTGGGGTTATGATTTAGTAGCTTGTATAGTTGGGCTTGATGATCTCAAAGGTTTTTTCTGACCTAGGGATTCTACAATTCTATGGTTACGCTGGTCCAATAAGCTCTGCTTCATCCACCCTCGGAGAGGGGCTGATGTGGAGGATGAGGAGAAAACTCTGCAGTGCTTCTGATCAGCTGTGTGTGGAAGAATCTCCGAGATGGTTCTTGTGTGTATAATTAGTACTAGTCTAGCATAGCATGATTAGATGGGTACATTGTTAGAGCATTAAGGGTATTATAATTATTGCAGTGACATAGAGTAAAATATTCTTTTAATTGCTTGGTAAATGTTTACCGTTTCTGGATAGCTGTCGGAGAGAAGTGATTTCGCTTGGAATAACAAGCTAAACTGAAGACAAGGTAGGAGAAAGTTCTCTTTGTTCTGCTGAGCAGCAAAGAGAAAAATATCTGCTCTGGGATTTGTGTCTCGTCTATCAGCAGCTCAGAAGCAGTGAGTGACAGCCCAGCGCTCCGGAGCTGCCACAGCAGCCTGGCTGGGAGCTGGGTGGAGGAGCAGGCTGGTCAGAGCCCTCCAAATCTCCAGTGTGGGCATCTTCCCTTAAGGAAAACATTGTGCTTGTGTAACCACAACCAGGCTCACTCTCAGCTCCTTGTTTTACATGCACCGGCGTTCTCGCTTGCGACCTGGGATGCTCATTTCCCCTTCAACTCATTCTCTGAGCATGGGCCCCGCTTGGCAAACATCCTGAACCTGCCACAGAGGTGCCTCCCTGTGCTGCTGGGGTTTATCCTTTCACTGGAGACACGTCAACCCTCTTCTCTTTCTTTCCCCCCTTCGTTTTCTCATGCTGGGATCGGGATTGCGCTTGCTCGCATGGCAGTTGTCTCCTCTAATTGTGTTCAGCGTGCGGCAGGTGGAACGAAATGAAACTCCCACGCTGCAGCTCAGATGGCTCGCTAATTATTTTGGTATCTTTAGCACGTCACATTATGTGGGAAGGAGGGATCGTTCCAGAGCCATTTCCCTGCAGGAAACCACCTCTTTGCCCCAGGAGGACTGGGAAGCAACTGCATGGAGAAGGGCAAGAAGCAGAGATAATGCCCCGGGATAGATTATGGGCTTAAAATCGCTGCTGTTCAAAGCGTGACACTGGGCACCACTCAGCTTAAATGAATTAGCCCAGAAATTTCAATGGTAAATGATAATTAATTCTCATCCCTCAGTTTGTTATGTAAAAGCCTTGGATGCTCGTCAGCTAGCAGGGTGGTGAGGACAAACGCACGCTGGAATCGCCTCTCGGTCGACAAGATCTGATTAGTTGACTGTAATTGGATAACGGGTGAAGGGGAACGGAGGGGAGGAGGAGAGATGGCACAGATGAGATGCTCGCTTTCCTGGCTGACCTGTAACAACAGCTCCCAGGCTGCTTGCTGAAGGCTTGTCTGTAAAGGGAGAGGATTCTCCTGCTCTGGTGAGACCTCATCTGGAGCCCTGCATCCACCGCTGGAGTCCTCGGCACAGGAAGGACATGGAGCTGTTGGAGCAAGGCCAGAAAAGGCCACTGAGATGATTTGAGGGCTGGAGCATCTCCCAGGATGAGAGCTGGGGTTGTTCAGCCTGGAGAAGAGAAGGCTGCAGGGAGACCTTAGAGCAGCTTCCAGTGCCGAAAGGGGCTCCAGGAAAGCTGGAGAGGGGAACTTGGTCAGGGAGTGCAGGGAGAGGATGAAGAGGGACAGTTTTCAGCTGAAAGAGGGGAGATTGAGATGAGATTTTAGGAAGAAATGTTTTGCTGTGAGGGTGGGGAGGCCCTGGCCCAGGTTGCCCAGAGCAGGGGTGGCTGCCCCATCCCTGGAGGGGTTCAAGACCAGGTTGGATGGGGCTTGGAGCCCCTGATCCAGCGGGAGGTGTCCCTGCCCATAGGATTGGGGTGGAACTGGCTGGGCTTTGAGGTCCCTTCCAACCCAAACCATTCTATGATTCTAAAATTCACTCTGAAGTCAGTAGGAAATCCAGGGTGTGGATTCATCCCAGTCACACGGAGCTCTCATGTCTTGGGTTCCCAAGAGTATCTCATGGAATGCTACCGATGGCATCGGGACAGAAGGACAGCAAGGATCCCTTTGGTCTGAAACGTGATAAACATCCATACTGGGGGAGATATTAAAGAAAATCATTTTCCTGGGGATGCCAAAAGCCCGTCCAGTTCCTCGTGATTAATTTCTCCTCCAAAGCACAAGAACGAAAAGCAGGAGGATGAGCGAGAGCTGGGGTGACAGCGAGGTCCTTGTTCCTGTGAATGGGAACCGTCTTTTCGCAGGGGTCAGAGGAGCAGCACTCAGGCAGCGCAGCTGAGAGTGAAGCTCGTCTGCGTGTGTTGATCCACAGGGATTCTTGAGTTCCGTGAGTTATGTAAAAATCAAGGTTGGTCGTTAGCTCGTAGATCTAGGAATATGAGTCATGGCTAGGGAAAACAAACCCGGTTATTTGGGGTCTGGTTTGCTCCTGGTAAAACCAGCGTGAAAGAGCAGCCTTGAAAGACGGAAAGAAAAGGCAAACAAAGCTCTTGAGGATGGAGGTGATTATTGCAGTGGATGCTCAGCACGGGAGATGAAGGGCTGTGCTGGTGTGGGATCCGAAGCTCCCTCGAAAGCAGCTCTGGGCTGCTTCCCTGCAGCCGTGACCACGAACCCAGCACTGCTTTATATCCACGAGAGGTTTTTTTTCCGGTTCAATTTTATAAACCCATTACGGGAGGCTTTTTTAAGTTTAATTTTATCTCGTTCCTAATGATACTTGAAATACAATAAGGCAAAATGCAGAGAGGCATTAGCATGATGTGCAGTACAGAGCTATATGTTCTATGGGTTCCTATCGAACGACGTCCTGAGTAACCGGTTCCACTTTCTAAACATTTCAATCCATACAGAGAAACATGATGAAAGAAATGAGCAGAAAGAAGAGCAAGCCAGAGGTGGCAGGAATGACTCAGAGCAGTGAATGCAGCACACTGAGGGCTGGATCTGACACTTCGTTATTGAGTGACCACAGATAAAACCTCTGGTGTGTCCCAGTGTGCTACAAAACTGTGCTAATGAACCACACTGTGCAGAGGGATCTAATTAAATGTTTGGAAAATCAGTTTTGCAAGATGCTGTGTAGGGGCTCTTTATCAGGATAGGATGAAGGGGAAGAGTTTTAAGCTGCAAGAGGGGAGATTGAGATGAGATCTTGGGAAGAAATGTTTTCCTTTGAGGGTGGGGAGGCCCTGGCCCAGGTTGCCCAGAGCAGTGGTGGCTGCCCCATCCCTGGAGATGTTCCAGGCCAGGTTGGATGGGGCTTGGAGCCCCTGATCCAGTGGGAGGTGTCCCTGCCCATGGCAGGGGTGGAACTGGATGGGCTTTGAGGTCCCTTCTGCTCACCCACAGAACATCTCATCTAAATATCTCCTCTTTCAGCTTAAAGCTGTTCCAGCTTCACAGGGAATACACTTGGAACAACCTGCAGTGCAGTCTGAGCTCAGCTGCTGCCACGACTGAGGCCAGAACAAGCCTACAAAAGGCCACACACTTATATCTTGAAGCACGCAGCCTCGCTCTGGTTACCCTCCAAGTGAAAAGGGGCTGAAAAATCACCCTCTTGAGCTCTTTCCTTCTTTCTTGCAGATGGAAATCATCAGGAAGCGGCTGAACAAGGACATCCCCCACCACCCTGTTGTCATGCTCAACTTCTGCCCTGACTTAAGGACCATCCAGCCGGATCTCCGGAAAGCCCAAGGAGAGTTCATTTTCCTTGTCGACCGCAGCAGAAGCATGATGGGAGTGAACATCAACCGCGTCAAGGTACCACGCAGGAGGGGATGTGCCTGTGTGCTGACGAGGGAAGAATATTAGAGAGCAGTGGGGGTTGCTGAGTGCTGATGAGTGTTCATTAAGAGGGGATGTGGGGTAATTATAAGCTGTAGCTTTAGTCATCCCACCCGTGTGGCCTGTTAGATACCTGCTGGCTCTTCCCCGTTCCGTTCTTTTTCTTCCTGTCAGCGCATCAAATGCAAAGATGTTTTCTCTCTCCTTCTTGCTGTTGTGCGAGTCTTGTGCATCCCTTCTCCATCTCTCCAGGGTTTAAGGTCTTAATGGATGCTTCAGGGAGCTTCAAGGGGTGCTTCAGGGCGACATGCTGATACGTTTTGCTGATGTGCACCCAGAGAAGTTGTTTGTACATGATACATCCCTTTTCCAAACACAAATGAACACCCGTGGTCCAGTGGAGGGCTATAAGAGGTCTGCTGAGACCTCCGGATAAAAAAAGGGGCTGTAGAAAACCTTTCTTATTGTATTTTAAGGGTCTGAGGTCCCCTGGTTGTCTCTTGCAGAGCTGCAGGCTGCCCTGTGAGAGCCAGGCTTGGCTTTGTGCCACCGCCTGGAGGAGAGATTCCTACCCTGAGCCCGCTGGGGACCACTCTGTCCACCAAAGGAGAGTATTTAATTATCATTATCCTTGCCTAACGGGCTTTGGAGACCAGCTTTGTTCGAGACCTGCCAGCTGGCTGGTCTTGGTGAGACTCTGCAGTCTCTGGCAAAACCTCTCAAGTTTCTGTCTTGATTTTCAGGGCCAATAGTTTGATGAATATCACATCCTCCTGATCAAGGCATGGATCTGCACTGCCCTGTGTGTCTTAGTTGGGGGCAGTGAGGGAATTGCAGAGGCAGGAACCCTCTGAGGGGTTTGGATGTCTGAGAGACTCATGGAGTTGGTGTGCCCCTGGCTGTCCTGCTCACACCCTTTCCTAACACAAGCGCCACCCAGATTTGAAGCCAAACGCTCCCCTGGATTCGGCTGCACCCCCTTCCGCAGGATTTGCTGCCCAGGGCGAGCAGCAGAGAGCATCTTCTAGCCTGTCTATCTCTGGTTTCCGCGTGAAGGGCCAGAGGAGCTACCTCCAGCAACAAGGATCGAGATACCAGGGAGCACAAGGACGGCTGCAACAGGTCCCCTGGGATAGGGAAGCTGTCCCTACTCCCACCCACAAAGGGTCTGGGGTATCTCGAGGTGGTACCCACTTCCCTCAGCATGTTTTGGAGCCTGGGAACCAGGAGTCACCTCCATCCCAGGCCAGATTTTGCTTTGTATCTTGCAGCACTGCAATCTCTGCTGCCTCCATGGAGGCTGGTTTGTCCCATGGGGACCCTGTAGGGACAGGACCTTTCTCTGAGAGGTCCTGAACTGGATCTCCCATCCACAGAAAGGCTGTGAAACCAGGGAAAAGGCTGTTCCCCCTCGGGAAAAATATTTAAGGGAGATATTGAAGATTTGAGGGGGATGCCTCAAGGGAGAAACCCCTCTTTTGAGTGTCTCATCTTTATTTATGACTTGTGGATGCCAGGGACTGCATGGAAAGGGCTGTTCTTAGTGGGAGTGGTGTTTGATGGAGACGTTTGCATCGTTCTCAGCTTGCTCCGTGAATGGCATGACAGGGCTAGAGTGGAAAAGTGGACGATTTCATTCCCTACAGCAGGGATAGTGGAGCCGCTCAGCGGTGGTGCTGGTGGAGATGCAAACAGGGCCTCAAGCTCCACCAGGGGAGGTTCAGGAAAAAAATTTTCACGGAAAGGGTGATTGGGCACTGGCAGAGGCTGCCCAGGGAGGGGGTTGAGTCACCTTCCCTGGAGGGGTTTAAGGGACGGGTGGACGAGGTGCTGATGGACATGGTTTAGAGATTGATGGGAATGGTTGGACTCGATGATCCGATGGGTCCTTTCCAACCTGGTGATTCTATGAAAGTGACTGGGGTGGAAAGGTCAGGGGTTTAAATTTCCTGCAGACGGTTCCATTCCCATCCTGATGCAGCTGAGGAGAAGAGCCAGGTCTGTGACGGTGCCTCCATCGGCTGGGCTCGCTGGCAAAACCAGATTAATAACTCGGAATTGACTTCTCTGGAGGCAAACATCTCTCCTTATTGAGCTGCTGTATAGATAGTGCGTGCAACAAGATCAAGATCAATATTTACCCCAACAAGCAATAAATCTTTCCGCTTGCTGCAACAGAAAGCAGGCATCGGTTGCCCATTTGGGGAAAAATATTTGGAAATCTGTTTTTTTTCTTGTAATTAGTTCCAAGATGGGATGTCAGCATTGCGACTTGGAAGAGGCAGCATCCCAGGAGCCATCTGGGAAGCCGTGGTATAAATATATTCTCGTAGGTTTGAGTGAACAGCTTGGTTTAAAGCCCCCTGGAGCCTTTTAAAGGGCAGCCCTGTTCTCATACGTTATTTTGCTGATTAGGAGCACTCCAGCTCTGCCTTGCTGCCGATTCCCACCGGGGTCGGTGGCCGTTCCTCTGCGTGCAGCTCCAGCACCCACCCTCAGTCTTTGCCCCTGTACTTGGAGTTAGCGAGGCTGCACCTCGAATCCTGGGTTCAGTTTTGGGCCCCTCTTACAAGAAAGATATTGAGGGGCTGGAGCGTGTCCAGAGAAGGGAATGGAGCTGGGGAAGGGGCTTGAGAACAAGGAGAGGAGCGGCTGAGGGACCTGGGGTTGTTTAGCCTGGAGAAGAGGAGGCTGAGGGGAGAACTCATCGCTCTCTGCAGCTCCTGGAAGGGAGGTTTTGGTGAGGTGGGTATTGGTCTCTTGTCCTGAGTAACAAAGGATGAGAGGAAATGGCCTCAAGTTGCTCTGTGGGAGGTTTAGATTAGATATTAGGAAGAATTTCTTTACTGAAGGAGAGGTGAAGCACTGGCAGAGGCTCCCCAGGGCAGTAGTGGTGTCTCCATCCCTGATGGGATTTTAAAAACAGGTGGATGTGGTGCTCAGGGATGTGGTTTAGTGGTGGAGATGGCAGTTTGAGTTTAAGGGTTGGACTCAACGATCTAATGGGCCCTTTCCCACCTTCTGGGAGTGGCTGAGGGCTCCTGGTTAGCCAGGAGAAGAGGAGGCTGAGGGGAGACCTCATTGCTCTCTCCAACTGCCTGAATGGAGGTTGGAGCAAGTTGGGTGTTGGTCTCTTCTCCCAAGTAACAGGCGATAGGATGAGATGAAATGGCCTCAAGTTGCACCAGGGCAGGTTCAGACTGGACATTAGGAAAAATTTCTTCACTGAAAGGGTTCTGAGGCACTGGAACAGCTGCCCAGGGAGGCGGTTGAGTCACCATCCCTGGAGGAGTTTACAAGATGGGTAGATTAAATGCCGAGGGATATGATTTACTAGTGCACAGGTATGGTTGGGCTGATGACCTCAAAGATCTTTTCCAACCTAGTGATTCTGTGATTCTGTTCTTTGCCGCTGCGTATGACAAAGCAAAGATGCTGTGCTTGCTTGACCTTGGCAGCTCCTCTCTTGGGGCTGGCTCTAGGGTTTCTGCTGCCCTAGGCAGACTGGCAGGAGTCTGCCTTTATCAGCAGATAACCAGAAAGCACAAAGCTCCTGAACACTGCCAGCACTTTGCTTTAAACTGCCCTCTCTCTCCTGCCACACTAATTGCTCTCCCTGCAAGCTCAGGAGCTCCTTGGGAAGCTCTTGCCCGCTTGCTGCTAACACAACCTTCATCCTGGAGTTGTCCACGGCCGTCACATATGCCTGAGACAATTTAAATTTCCCTTCGCTTATGTAAAGACCAGGAATAGGCCGGTTAGATAACCACCTCTGGTAATGAAAATAGCTTAAAACTGTCTCTCCCAGTTATTTTAATTGATGGCAGCTATGAATACAAGAGAACTGGGGATGGGGGAGGCTTTTCCTTTTGTGTAACTTGGAGCTGTTTGTTTATTTTCTGCGAGTTTGGACATTGAAATGCATTGCGTGTCGCACTTCTCAATTTCACACTCTGCTTCTCACCCACCAGCTCCGTGCTGGAGCGCCCGGATTGCGAGCACAAATTTAATCAGTTAAAAACAAATAGAAAGGTTTTGCTCAGCTTGGGGTTTTCATTGGTGTTGCTGTTGGAGGCTCCCCGTTTTCTTTACTGCTTTGGGACCCATAATGAGATCTTAGAAAGAAATTTCTTACTGTGAGCTTGGGGAGGTCCTGGCCAAGGTTGACCAGAGCAGTGGTGGTTGTCCCATCCCTGGAGGTGTTGAAGGCCAGGTTGGATGGGGCTTGGAGCAACCTGATCCCATGGGAGGTGTCCCACTGGGTGGAACTGGATGTGTTTTGAGGTTCCTTCCAGCCCACGCCATTCCATGATTCTGTAATTCTGTGAAACCCAACATGCTCTCTCATGGGTCTGCTCCCACCTGGTTATTCTATGATTCTATGATTCTATGCTCAATGCCTCCTTGCTTTCCACCCCCTAGGATGCTCTATTGGTCATTCTCAAGAGCCTGATGCCAGCGTGTCTCTTCAACATCATTGGGTTTGGATCCACCTTCGAAACCCTCTTTCCTGCCAGTCAGACTTACGGTGAGGTGAGTGAAAGGGGAGCTACATTTCCTTGGTTCTCAGAGGGTGCTGGTGGGGAGGCTGACAATCCTGCTGCTCGTTTGGACAGGAGACCCTGGCCATCGCCTGTGAGAGCATCAAGAGGATCCAAGCTGATATGGGTGGCACCAACATCTTATCCCCTTTGAAGTGGGTCATTCGGCAGCCCATCCACCGGGGCCACCCCCGGCTGCTCTTTGTGCTGACGGATGGGGCCATCAGCAACACGGGGAAGGTTCTGGAGCTGCTGCGAAACCACTCCTGCTCCACCAGGTACAGAAACGGTGAGGGATGCACTTCTCCATCTCACACACATCCCAGCTTCAGAGGCAGAGGCAGGAGAGATTACTGATGTGAGCCATGGGAGAATCTCAAAGGGTTTGGAACAGATCCCAGAAGTTCAGATGCTTTTTAAACAATCAAAAGCAGGATAATTGAGCTGACAACTTCACAGGCTCTCATCTGAGCTTCCTGCTAGGAGAGATTGACATGCGAACAATCTTCCTTGCCGGGTTCTTTTTATTTTTTTAAAGCACATCTGGGTTTGGCCCCAGCTGCTTCCAGGATGGGGCTGTGCAGAATTGAATGTACTGAAAGACAGCAATGCAAAAAGCAGCTAATTTGTGCATCGAGCTCCCAGCCTGGTTCCCCAGCCCTGATGACAGGCTGCTCTGCTTTCTCCTCTGCCTCTTTAAGGGGTTTGAAACACAAGAAAAATGTAAGAAAACCATGTTCCTCTTCCATCCCTCAGACTTCAGAGCTCATCAGGGAAGCTGCTCTGTCCTTCTATTGTTATTTAGAGGTCTAACTGCTTCCCAGCTGTACTGGGCAGCCCTTCCCTGAGACTTGGGGTTCTTCAGCCTGGAGAAGAGAAGGTTCTGAGGAGACCTTAGAGCAGCTTCCAGTATTGAAAGGGGCTCCAGGAAAGCTGGGGAGGGGCTGTTGATCAGGGAGTGCAGGGACAGGACGAGGAAGAACAATTCTCAGCTGAAAGAGGGGAGATTGAGATGAGATCTTAGGGGGAAATGTTTTGCCCCAGGTTGCCCAGAGCTGTGGTGGCTGCCCCATCCCTGAAGGTGTTGAAGCCTAGGTCGGACGGGGCTTGGAGCCCCTGATGCAGTGGGAAGTGTCCCTGCACGTGACAGGGGTGGAACTGGCTGGGCTTTGAGGTCCCTTCCAACCCAACCCATCCCATGATTCGATGATTCCCTCACTCTTAGAGGCGTGGTTGTGGGTTAAATGCAGTCGGAGTCCGAGTGTGGTCCCTGGTGACCCTGGAAGACAGTGCCCAGCGCATCGTTGAGTCGTGTGTGCAGCCCCTGTCTCAAAAGAAGATCAGAGCCTCCTTTAAGAGGCTGTGAGACTGACCTAAGATTTGCGGCCAGCTGGGGATTAAAATCCTCTAAGAGAAAAGCCCTTTGTGCAGATGCAGTTTGCTGATGAAGGCGGTTTCTGCCTCAGCGTTCCCCTGCCCTTGCCAAATGCTGTATCCCACCCATCCCTCCTGCCTTCCCACCGCATCCATTCCATATCCATATTCCATATCCATTCGCAGCAGGCGCTGCTCACTCCTGCCCTCCCTGCCCAGGCTCCAGCTTGGCTCTGGCCTTGCAGCCTCCAGCCAAACCCGAATCCTGACTCATTGAGCTGGGAGTCAGGGGAGCAGCCTTGCTTGGCTGGATCCTCTTTCCTTGAGAAAACGTTTATTTTAATTGTGAGCAGAGATAATTACTGGGTCTTTAGTGCTATTGACCACAGCCGCTCAGCAGGGAAAAGAGCTGAACTGGCAGCAAAGCAGCCTGTTTGTCTTTGCAGAAGCTTGAGGTCCTGCTGGGAAGCTCCTGAGTGTCCTAGCTGAAGGCTGCTCTTTGGGGAAGGGATTTGAGGTCTGCTGAGCAGAAGGGGTGGCTGTTCCCCACCCTCCTGCCAGCTCCCTAAGAGAGGAGCAGGTTTATTTTCCTGCAGACATGCTGGACAACTGCCTAGCAGTGGGATAAAGCTCAGGGGGGGGAATGTTCTGCCTGCAGGGAGTGGGTGAAGCGCATGGGGTTGGGATGGCTTCGTCCTCTGGATCCTGACCCTTGCTGCCACGTTGCAGGTGCTACAGCTTCGGCATCGGGCCCAACGTCTGCAGGAGGCTGGTTCGGGGACTGGCTGCCGTGTCCAGGGGTATCGCTGAGTTCCTGGTGGAGGGTGAGAGGCTGCAGCCCAAGGTACGGCTGCCCCTTCGCTGGGTACCAGCTTGGGAGGTTCTAATGATGCTGCGGTTCAGCGAGGGGGAGGCCACCGCTCGCTAACGGGTGTCATTCCCCATCCTGCTGCTGCCTTTCCAACTCCCACTCAGCAGCAGGTGGGCGAGCGGGACGGAATTGAAAGAGCATCTTCATCTCCGGCTGTCAGAGGGAGTGGGAAGGTGTGTTTACCCTCTGCGCAGGGATGGGGAGAAGCGATAGCCGCGATACAGCAGCTTCAGCTTCAAAGGTAGCTGCTGCCTCAGACGCCGTCGAGGGCAGAGGAACTGGCATCAAAGCAGCCAATTAGTTTTGAAGTCAGGCTCAGCCCTGGCATTACTCAGGCGAGAAGTACCAAGGGTCTGAGGGAGAGGAATACGCTGCGATAGCTTTGCCTATTAAGCCAGCTTGAAAGCAAAGAAGGGAGCCTCTTCATTTCCACTCTCCCCATGCAGGCTGAGTAAACTGATGTGCCTCAAATCCAGCATCAGAATGGCTCTGGTCCCCTGGTGAAAGCACGGGGCTCAGCCCGTCATCTCCTGGATGACTAAACCCGGAGAGAATATGGTCTTTAGCTTCTAAATATCTCTAAAAAAAAGCTGATTTCTATGTTCTTGATCTTAAAAAGGGAGGAGTTCAACAGTCCTCCCCTCTGCAGGAACCTGGAGCACACAAAAACCTCGCTAAGACAGAACGGCATCAGTGTTTCTGATGTAAATTAAAAGCAAAGACAGTGAAGGGAGGTGGTTTTTTACATAGAGCTATTAATAAAGAGCTGTGCGGGCTGTGCAGCTCGGCACCTTCAGCAGTCTGAGATGTCAATTAATGGCCTTATAGAACACTGCCTGGTGTGTCTTCCCGAGCCTGTGAAAAAGCAGCGAACAATAGAGAACATCGGAGCCGTTCTGCCTCTAAATCTGGTGTTCTCTTCCCCTGGTGTGCAGGAAAACTCTTGTAGATGGCTCCCTGGGAGGTTTGTCCGTGAGATATTCACAGATACTGCTCTTCTCCACATGTGTAATTGGCAGAGCGTTGCTGAACTCCAGCAGTGGCTTGTGACAGCGAGGGCTTGTACCGAAAATAGCGATGCTGTCAGTTGGTGCCTGAGTGTTGGGGCTCAGACAAGTGAAAGTCAATAGCCTAGAGAAGAGAAGACTGAGGGGAGACCTCATCGTGGTCTCATCTTCCTCACAAGGGAAGGAGGAAGAGCAGGTGCTGAGCTCTTCTCTCTGGACCCGATGGAATGGAAGGAAGATGCACCAGAGAGGGTTCGGTTGGACATTAGGAGGAGATCAGCCCTGTGCTATATAATGAGGGACATGGTTTAGTGATTGATACAAATGGTTGGACTCGATGATCCGGTGGGTCTTGTCCAACCTGGTGATTCTATGATTCTATGATTCTGTGAATCTGTGCTATGTGGTATCTGCTCTGCAGCCCTTGGTGCAACCCTGCCAAGGGGCTGAGGGTGCTTGAGGGGGGAGTCAGAGCAGGCTAAAAGGGAGCAGGCTCTGATTTAAGGTCAGGAGAGGCTGAAAAGCAGCTGTTTGGGGAAATATCCCCTTCCCCTGAAACACAGCACACGCACACCATGGTGCACGCTGTGCCTACTTGCTGTGTAACCCCTCTGCTTTCTGCTTCAGATGATCAAGTCGCTGAAGAAGGCGATGGCACCGGTCCTGAGCGATGTATCCGTGGAGTGGCTCTTCCCTGAGAGCACCGAAGTCTTGGTTTCTCCCGTCAGCACCAGTTGCCTCTTCCCTGGTGACCACCTGGTCGGCTACGGCATCATCTGCGACACCTCCCCATACATCTCTAACCCCAGATCTGTGAGTCGTTGTCTGGTGGGGCTGTCCCAGGAGCTCGGGGTGCGTGTGCACAAATGGGTATCTCAGCTCTTTGTGGTCAGGAGGTGCCTCTTGCTTTCTCAAGAAGAGCAGGAAAGCCCTGGCAGAGGCTGCCCAGGGAAATAGTTGTGGAGTCTCCATCCCTGGAAGGGTTCAAATAACGCGTGACCGTGGCACTTTGGGGCATGGTTTAGTAGGCACGGTGAGGTTGGACTGGATGAGCTTAGAGGGCTTTTCTGACCTTAATGTTTCTATGATTCTCAGAAACACCACAGAGAAGCAAGAGCTCAATTGATAAGGGTGCTGGTGCACAAGCTTCTCTCAGCTGGGAGCTGGCTGATGGGTACTTTGGTAGGACCTGTTCCCTCTCTCTGCTTTCCCTCAGGACAAGAGGCGGCGGTACAGCATGATGCGCTCCCAGGAGTCAGGCAGCTCGGTTTTCTTTCACTCCCAAGAGGAGGGAGCAGGCGTGGAGAGCTGGAACCACTCCAGGGACTCCGAGGGCAGCTGCGCTGCCGAGCGTAGCCCCGATCACCTGGTGGTGGGCAGAGACGCCGGGGGAGAATCGGACACGGACACTGGTCAGATTTTCCTCTGTACAAGCATGGATGTGATGCTCCTACCTTTCTAATCAAGCTTCTGTGCTGATTTGCTTGCCTGGCTAATAAGTCTCTTCGATTGCATCTCTGCAAAGAGCCGGAGCAGTTAACAGGAGGGATGACAGATCTTCTGAGGCTTGAGCGAGTCTATTTGGTTTGGATATTTTATCCATACCTGTCAGGAAATCAAGAGAAGCCCTGGAGATCTGCCTTCCCCCCAGGCACTTCTGGCTTTGGCCACATAATTATTTACAAGCTTCCCAAGCTGCCGTCTGGCGTGCGGAGAAGGAGAAGAGAGAGAAAATGGGTAGCCAAGCAGGATTGTCCCTGCTCCTGCAAAGCAGTTGCTCCCCTGCAAGTCCTGATGTTGCAGTTTGAGATAAGGAGCAGGGGGGGGATGGATCTGAAGCTCTGTCCCTGGGGTGTCACCTCTTGCTATCACTGTTTGGCTGGGTGTTTGTGTCAGCAACATGCGGTATAAAGTGACTGGTTGCCCCCCAGACCTGGCTGCATTTCCATGCTGCAAGGGAACCTCAATTACTCATGGGATGCTCCTCTTCTCTTATGATCGGAGAGGAACTGTGCATCCCCTCAACCTTGTCAAAAGCGATGGGAAATCATGCCTTTCCAAATGAAATTTTACTCTTGCTCTGACAGAACGTCTGTGCTAATGAAATTTCATTAGTAAACCTTTTGTCTCCTCCGGGGAGGTTTGGGGAAATGCAGTCAGGCTTTTTCTGTCTGAAAACTGCTCAGACAAAACCTCCCCAATCTGCTCTTCCAGCTTCCCCAGGAGTTTTGAGCGTAGGCTTATGTTCCTTATGTCATTTAGTTGCTTTGATTAAAATGGTGCAGGGTTGAGCGTGGTCTCCTCAAGGAGGACACAGGGGTGGGCTCCGTGCTGTCCGCTGGGAGCCACTGGTGGTGCTGGCTGGTCTTGCTCTGTATCCGAGCTGAACCTTTCTCCTACAACGCAGGAATGGATGTGAAGGCTTCGTCCAGGAGACGGGCGTACAGCACCCCCCAAATCGCTGACCACGAACCTTACAAGAAGGTACCGACAGCCAGCGATCCTGACAGTGCCCTGGTGAGAAACTCACTTTGGAAAACCCACCTGCAGGACCTGCAGCAGGTCAGCCCTGAGCCTTGGCAGGTGGATTTCCAGGTACGTGATCCCCGGAGAGGCTTTGCCTGCAGGCAGAGGCCAGCGTGCAGCAGCAGGAGAATCTCAGAGGCACGAGGGAAAGAGCTTGGCTCACTCTAATCCTGTTGTATGAATCTAGATATACCTGTGTTCTGCGCTGCAGCACATCACAAACACGTAGGGACATCTTTAACTCAACCAGGTTGCTAAGAGCCCCATCCAACCTGACCTTGAATGTTTTCAGGGATTGGGCTTCCACTACCTCCCTGGAAAACCCGTGCTAGTGCTTCACCACCCGTAGTGCTGCTTCCTTCTTATTTCTTTACAGTTTGGCCATGAAATACAAACCCTCTGGATGGCTGTGGCACTTCTGTGCCCTGCTGGGGAAAGAAAGTCAGTCCCAGAGCAGCTACCCCAGTGCTTTTGGTGGAACCCACAGCCCATATGCAGCGTGAGGCTGAGCTATGGACCTGGGTGATGAGGCGTCTGCTGAGCCGTGTTATGTCCCCTGCCTGCAATGTTGAGCAGATGAAGCTTGAGAAGGTTTTTCGATTGATCTATGGAAGAGTAGGGATGTTTTTTCTTTTCCCATCCTCGGCATCACCAGGATGCTCTGCTCTGAAATCAGCATCTGCAGGGCCGGGAGGACCAGCAGCACTTTTGTTCCCATGGAAACTTAGAGCAAGGATGGCTGGGGCTTTCGTGTCTCTTCTGCTGCGGGTTAGAGATCGGCTGGGTGAAGGGAGGCTGGAGGTGGGATGAGGGGGCGATGGGGAAGAAGGACCAGTTCTCCACTGGGAAGAATGACACCTCCACCCTCCAACTGCAGCAGCGAGGGTGGTTGACAGCATCGCTTGATGAAGTGTAGGTTTTAGGCATACCTGTGACCTTGACTGCATTACAAATCTCCACAGAGCATCCTCCTGCCTCCAGGATGCTCAGCGTGAAGGCAGAGATGGAAACAACTCCCTTCTGGAAGGCAGTAGATGGTTAACAGCGTGCATCCTGCTCATAATTAATTACAGCCTGGTTTTGCTCTCCCTCCACTGTGCGGGCTCCCAGCGGCTCTCCCAGCTCCCAGTCAGGCTGGCAGGGCTTGACATTTTCAGGGGTGTGAACGTGAGCCCTCAGCTTGTCTCCACACACGCCGTGATGGGAAGGAAAGGTCAGCGTCTGCGAAGGGGCAGCTTAAACCCTCGGCTCTTTTCCCCACTGGGAGGAGAAGGCGCAAGTTTTGAATGCAAAGGGTCTGGCAGGGGCTTCTGTGGCCTGCTTGCTCTTAAATATCTCAGTCCTAGCTTGGTAAGTAGGTTCTGGAGCTGGCTGCCTCCTGTTTAGATGATCTGAGGGCTGGGGCACCTCCTGTACTAGAACAGGCTGAGAGAGTTGGGGTTGATCATTCTGGAGAGGAGAAAACTCCAGGGAGACCTTAGAGCAGCTTCCAGGACTGAAAAGGGGCTCCTGGAAAGCTGGAGAGGGGCTCTTGATCAGGAGTGCAGGGACAGGATGAGGGGGAATGGTTTGAAGCTGAAAGAGGGGAGATTGAGATGAGATCTTAGGAGGAAATATTTCCCTGTGAGGGTGGGGAGACCCTGGCCCAGGTTGTCCCATCCCTGGAGGGGTTCAAGGCCTGGTTAGATGGAGCTTGGAGCAACCTGATGCAGTGGGAGGTGTCCCTGTAGGGTAGGTGGACCTGGCTGGGCTTTGAGTTCCCTTCCAACCCAAACTGGTCTATGATTCTACGATAATTCTATTTGTACTGATAGTTTCATAGACCATCAAAAATTCAGTGGTGATGGAGGTCACACTCTTGCCTGCCACCCAGAGAAGGCTTCTTTCCATCCATGACTGTGATCCACTGTTTTTTACCACCTCCGTCCTTTGCTGGTGTTGCACTAGGAAGATAAGAGCCTGGTGGTTTCACGGGGACCTTCCCACAGCCCTGGGGACAGGGACAGAAACAGCCAGAGCTCAGTGTCTTTGGGGGATGTGGCACAGAAGATGCCAGAGGGGGAAATTGTGTCTCCTGAAAGTAGAAAAACAGTCTTGTTAAAAAAAAAAAAAAAAGGAAGATAAAAATTCCCTTCTCCTCATACCCTGCTCTTCTCTCCTTTCGTTACTAAGCAACTGTTACTTGATCTTTCTGTCTCTCTTCTTTCCTTTGGTTCCCAAGTGCAGTCATTAAAATGTCTGGAGGGATGAAACTCATATTTCACCTCCTGCCTGTCTGGGGAAGGAGCCCACGGGGCCACAGTCCCTTGGGGCCACCCTGTAGATCTGGTGGAAGGCTCTGTCTGGGCACTGGTCCCAACCAGGGCTGAGCACCTGATGATCGCATCTCCCTCTGGGAGAAGATGGGATGAGAAGGGATGGAACAGGTCATGCCGTTGCCTCCAGCTCTAACGTTTGCTCTGCTCTCAGCCCTTCACAGCCAGCTCGCTTGTCTCCTCCACAAGGATTCGTGGCGCAGGTGCCCGCCGGCCGTCCCTGCTCCACCGGGGCTGCATGTCCTTCTGCCACAACGCTGACTCCCCACCAGTGCTGGATGGGCTGCAGCAAGGAGCTTCAGGAAAGGGCTTGGGAACGCTCGATGCCAGCACCAGCCTGAGGTCTTCATCGGATGGCCGGAGCCCCGGGGATCTTGGTAAATCAGGAGAGAGGGCAGCATGGCCAGCCTCACCTGTCCATGCCATGTTGTTTCATAGAATCATATTATCATAGAATCACCAGGTTGGAAGAGACCCACCAAATCATCAAGTCCAACCATTCCCATCACTAACCCATGTCCCTCAGCACCTCGTCCACCCGTCCCTTAAACCCCTCCAGGGAAGGTGACTCAACCCCCTCCCTGGGCAGCCTCTGACAGTGCCCAAGGACACTTTCTGTGAAAAATATTTTCCTAATATCCAGCCTGAACCTCCCCTGGTGGAGCTTGAGGCCATTCCCTCTCGTCCTGTCCCCTGTCCCTTGGGAGAAGAGCCCAGCTCCCTCCTCTCCACAACCTCCTTTCAGGGAGTTGGAGAGAGCAATGAGGTCTCCCCTCATCACATTCTGTACCACCCTGTGAAAATGAGGAAGTATTAATTATGATTTCTTGGTGGCAGTGGGGAATTCAGCTTCCGCGGATGTGATTAATTATCTGCCTTTCCCCTCTCGGCAGAGTCTGCCCAGCATCCTTCCTTCACGTTCGAAACGGAGACCTCCTCCGACTGGGAGCCCCACGACTTCGACTTTGGCACCGCTCGCGGCTCCCCGCTCTCCCCCAGGACCCTCTGCAAGGCGGTGGTGAAGGGGCTCAGGAGCAACAAGCCCGTGCAGTGGGAAGTCACCTTTGATATCCGTCCTCTCTTCCGAGAGCGGGAGAGTCAGGCAGACGGCGACGCAGACCTGTGGAGCGAGACCTTCCACCACCTGGCAGCCAAGTCGGTCATCCGGGACTTCGAGCAGCTGGCCGAGAAGGAGTGTGAAATCGAGCACGGTAACACGCGGCTCCTGGCCAGCTGGGGAGAACCTACCCTGCCTCGGGATGGGATTCCCAGAGCTTCAGCCACCTCCGGAGTTAACCTGGGGGCAGGCAGTGGTGAAACGTTAGGGAATATCTCGCTTAGTTCCCCAATGACAGCCCCTCCAGCTGCCTTGCGCTTTTCTCCTGCTTCTGCAGCCTCATTGCACACTTACACACTCGAGGTTGTGCTTCTCTGTGCTGCTCTGCTTCGCAGCTCGGGTGACAATGATTCATTTTAAGGAGTCGGTCACCTGGAGCTGGGAGGTGGCATCGAACTCAGAGGGGCCAAGAGCAGCCACATATCACTTCCTGCATGAAATGTGTATAAAAGGAATCATAGAACAACCAGGTTGGAAGAGACCCAATGGATCATCGAGTCCAACCATTCCCATCAACCACTAAACCATGTCCCTCAGCACCTCGTCCACCCATCCCTTAAACCCCTCCAGGGAAGGGGACTCAACCCCCTCCCTGGGCAGCCTCTGACAGGGACCAAGGACCCTTTCCATGAAAAATTTTTTCCTAATGTTCAGCCTGACCCTCCCCTGGTTGAGCTTGAGGCCATTCCCTCTCGTCCTGTCCCCTGTCCCTTGGGAGAAGAGCCCAGCTCCCTCCTCTCCACAACCTCCTCTCAGGGAGTTGGAGAGAGCAATGAGGTCTCCCCTCAGCCTCCTCTTCTCCAGGATAAACACCCCCAGCTCTCTCAGACGCTCCTCTTGTTCTCCAGCCCCCTCACCAGCTTCGTTGCTCTTCTCTGGACTCGCTCCAGAGCCTCAACATCCTTCTTGTGGTGAGGGGCCCAGAACTGACCCCAGGATTCAAGGAGCGGTCAGAATAAGAAAGAAAAGGAGAGTCAGAAGAAGCAGTAGGCAGAGTTTACAGGGATAACAGTCCCTGCTGGGCATGGAAACCAAGCAGGAAGGTGGCTCTGGAGGGCTGGATGGAGCCCATATGGCACATAGACTCTAACCCAGGTGTCTCTCGCGTGGCAGGGTCTGGACGGCGGTACCAGGTCAACGCTGTCCACACCAGCAAGGCCTGCAACGTCATCAGCAAGTACACAGCGTTCATGCCAGTGGACCTGAGCACCAATGCTTACCTGCCCGCTGTCGTCGAGTACCCCCACACGGGTAACACGAGGCTGGCAGAGGGGTCAAACCTTGTCCTGGGAGGGAGCGTGTCACCTGAAAAACCTCAACGAGAGCAAACCCTGTGAAGCCACAGCTCAATTCAGCACCAGGGAGACCTCAGAGCAGCTTCCAGTACTGAAAGGGGCTCCAAGAAAGCTGAAAAGGGGCTCTTCATCAGGGAGTGCAGGGACATGATGAGGAAGAACAATTTTCATCTGAAAGAGGGGAGATTGAGATGAGATCTTAGGGAGAAAAGTTTTGCTGTGAGGGTGGGGAGGCCCTGGCCCAGGTTGCCCAGAGCAGGGGTGGCTGCCCCATCCCTGGAGGGGTTCAAGGCCAGGTTGGATGGGGCTTGGAGCAACCTGATGCAGTGGGAGGTGTCCCTGTAGGGTAGGTGGAACTGGCTGGGCTTTGAGATCCCTTCCAACCCAAACCACTCCATGATTTGTTGCCATCGTGTGTGTGCCAGTCCCTCTCCAACACCAGTAATTCCCTTCTCTCGTGCCAAGGGGCAGCATCCAGGCACGGTAGCCAGAGGAGCCTGAGCTCGGGAAACAGAAGGCATCGTGGCTTTTCCCCTGGACGTCCGCAGTCAGCTTGTGGCCAGAATGGAGATGTTGACTTTTACAGCATAAGTAAGATTCCCTGGGGCTTTATCTCCTTCCTAGTGTTACAGATCTCGGTGGGTTTGTCTATGAAAGGACATCTTCTCTGGTCCTCTGCCTTCCTCTTTGAACGTGGAGCTCACCAGGCACGTGTCTGGCTGGAGTCCATCTCCTTAAGTGGGAAAGAAGCTGCAATTTCCCCTGACACTCCCAACTTGGAGGCAGTGGCTGCTGACAGTGCTCGGAAGTTAATTGGCAGCCGTAACGCCGCTAACATGATGGATGAAACCAGTGTAATTAGAGGCAAGGGGATGCAAGACGCTTGCTTGTCACCAAATCCTCTGCTAATGAAGATGAGTTGGATTGGGCTTTGTCTAACATTGTCAGATCTGCGGCTGAATTAAAATCACCCTTGATCAGGCTCGTTAAACTGATAATGAGAGGGAGAACAGCCCAGTGTGGTGGCACGTTGGCAGTTGGGGCTGGGTGGCATTGTTGATGTGGTTCCTCTTTTGCAGATGCAGAAGATAGCAGCATGTTGCCTCCCAGCACATCTTCCTCCTCGGTCTGGGAGCGCTGCGGTCTTCCTGAAGGTAGGAAAAGAGCTGGTGGTGCTTACCAGGGTGTGGATGCATCAGGGTTTTTGATTTGGGGTCTCCAAAAACCTTGCGACCCAAAATTAAGCCTGTGAGCACAAGACCTGACTCATTCCAGGGGCACAAAGCATGGGGCCTTTGGTATAGATTTCCTCCCAGGTTCATTTCTGAGATGTGTGGGAATTTCATTATCCACGTAGGAAAAACGAAGCAAGGGGAGACGCAGGATTTTGCCTCCATCAGGAGAACAAGATGCCCCACATCCCAGCACGTAGATTCTGCTCTCTTTTGCTCTCCTGTAGCAACTTATTTAACCTCCATCCTTGTGTTTCTTCCCAGGGCCGTTACAGAGCCTGTCTGCTTCCTCTGCTCAAGCCCAAAAGTCCATCGAGAGCCTCTTTGCTGCCAGGTATGGGCCAGCTCGACCTTCCTCTGTCTTTAGCAGAAGTTTTGCACCTCTGTAGGTGCAAAAGCAATTGAGAGGAAGAGGAGGGACACCCAAGGGTTAGTGGTTGGAGCTAGAACCAGGCATGATGCCAGTTTCTTGAGACCAGGGATGGTTTTTTGGAATGGAGAGTGGGCATCGTGGAGATTGTGGCCACCTTTTTGTCCTCCTGCAGGCTGACCTTCAATAAAACCAGGCTGCTGACTCGAGCTGCCAAAGGGTTCATGAGTAAATCTCCAAGCAAAGTGAGCGAAGCCAGCTCTGAGGGCGACAATGAGAACATAGACTACCTTCCCCTGGTGAGCAGCTCCTGCCTGGGTCTTGCTGGCCTTGCGAGGTCACTGCGGGGGAGTAGAGGGCAGGAGGATTCCCCCCAGATCCTGCCTATTCCTGTCTCTAATGCCCATATCCAGAACCGCTCCATCTATGCATGACTCGTTCCTGAACTTCCCAGAAGTGGTTGGTAGAGTGGTGAAGCCCTGGTGGAGGCTGCCCAGGGAGGTGGGGGTGTCTCCGTCCCTGGAGTGGTTCGAAGGACACGTGGATGTGGCACTTTGGGACACGGTTTAGTAGCCACGGTGGGGTTGGGCTGGATGATCTTAGAGGTCTTTTCCAACCTCTCTGATTCTGTGATCTCAGAGCTTCTCCCTGCATCCATTACTCCTTGCAGGCATCGCTGCAACTCGCCTGTGGTGCTTTTCTCATGAACTCAGCCTTCTGCAATGCCATCAACATCCCCATGGAGAAGCTGAAGTGGACATCTCCTTTTGCCTGCCACCGCCTGGCCCTCAGCCCCTCCAGCTCCTACAGCACCAAGAAGACCAGTCCCTCCGGGGAGCACAAAAGCCTTGGCTCCAGCCAGCAGCTCCTGGTTCCCAATGGTCCTGGGAAGAATCCCACCACCAGAGATGTTGCTCTGGGTGCGGGGTCAGAGGGACCTGGCAGCCACGTGGAGGATCCCGGCCGCCTTCGCCACCTCTCAGGCAGCGTGGTGGAAAGCGTCTCGAAAGCCCTGAAAGCTGAGAAGGAACTTTCCCCACCGGCCATCACCATCCGCCGCTTCTCCTCCCCAGAAAGCACGTCAGCCGCAGCCGAGGGGCAAGCTGGCAGCAGCCAGGGCTCTGAGACGGACAGCTCTGAGGTCCAAGCGTTGCTCTTCGACATCGAGCTGCAGCAGCAGACGGAGCCAGAAGGGATGTTGTGGGCCACAGCGGTGGCCCTGGCCTGGCTGGAGCACAGCTCGGCTTCCTACTTCATCGAGTGGGAACTGGTGGCCGCCAAAGCCAGCTTGTGGCTGAGCGAACAGGACTTCCCAGAGGGATACAGCTTGGCCACGGTGAAAGCTGCAGCCCAGCAGCTCTTTGTCCTGCTCCGACACTGGGATGAAAACCTGGAGTTCAACCTACTGTGCTACAACCCAAGCAGCGTGTAAAGAGGAGGAGGAGGAGAGAGGCTCAGGCGGCTTATTGAGGGTGCGGGAGCAGGGACCTGTCCTCAAGGAATCTCCTCTGAGGAGCTCAGCTCCTCTGCTGCAGGGCTGGTGTGTGTTTAGTAGAGCAAGCCCTGCATGCAGAAGCAGCGCAGGCAAAATCCTGTTCTTGGTGACTGGTATTTGGCCCCGGGAGGGTACTTGCCAGCTGCCCGCAGTAGGATGTTATTTATTTTTAACTGGAGCAGCACCTCCAGCTACGGCAGTTCCCTCTGATCCTGGTTTCTTCTCATTCCCAGCCCTGTTCCCAGAGCAGATCTCCCTGCCTAACCTCTCAGCTTGCCCCATACTCACTTGGCTGCCTCTTCCCAGCCCCAAATCGCTGCTGAGCACCCACTGTGGTGCCCCAGCCCTGAGCTGCTGCTCTCCTGAGGCTCCTGCCTGGTTTCTCAGATGTCCTCTGGTGAAGGTGAGCATCTAACACCAAGCTCATCTCATGGACCAAAGGAAATCCGGTCTGGGAGTGATTATCTGAAGAGCAACCCCACTGTCACAACCAGGAGGATGCTGCCTTGCCTCGAGCCCAGTGACACACAGACAAGCCAGACCAGTTAGCAGCTGGGAACAAACCCATCACACCTAGACAGTGCTGGGCTCCCTCAGCCCTTCTGCCACCTCAGAAGGCGTCTGTGAGACCCCTGCCAGCTAACTGTGTGCCTTCAGAGCTTCCCAGGCAGGGCGAGGGCACCTGGGACTGAAGGAAGGGCCAGGGTAAGGCAACCAGCCCCCTGCACTTGGTGCCAAACAGAGATCCCCTGCATTAAAATAACGGAGGGGTTTTATTCCCTGCCAGAACACTGCATCCTTCCTTCTCCACGGGTGCTGATCTGTTGGCTCTGAGCCACAGGAGCTGCCTTCGAATCCAGTGGCTTGGTTTCTTAAGGATGCCTGGCCCTCTAAACCACCCTGAGCTTGCACCGGGACCTCTACAGCATCCACCCCAAGAGCCGTGGCCAGACCTGCCCTTGCCTTGAAGAGCAGAGAGGGTAAGAGCACTCCCAAAGCCTAGGGTGATGCAGACCCCTTGCTTTCCCCATCTCTGCTTCTCACATTCATGCTGCTTAAAACCAAAAACCTACTGGACACACATTTCATCCCTTGACATGCTGGTGGAACCACGGCTCTGCAGGAGCCCAGAGGAGTTGTGGGTGGCTTTCACCCTCATGCAGCAAAGCCCCTTCAAGGCCTGGTTGGATGGGGCTTGGAGCCCCTGATCCAGTGGGAGGTGTCCCTGCCCATGGCAGGGGTGGAACTGGGTGGCTTTGAGGTCCCTTCCAACTCAAACCTTTCTGTGATCTTTTCTTTGAAACCTTCCCATGGGGCAAAGCATCTCCTGTCTTCCCTGGCAAAGCGCCGTGAGCAGGAATCTGCTTTGCACCGAACCTTTTGCTTTTTTTCTGAGCAGAGCTGGTAGACATCAGGAGCATTTCAGCTCCTGAACAAAACCTACCTCTTGTTGTCTACCTTCCTTCAGCTCCCTGCCCTCCACGAACTGCTCTTGTCCCCGTGGCTTTACCAGGGCAGGATTTATTTCCAGGGTACATGGATCTCAGCCTTCCTCAGTGAGCTGCTTTCTGATCCATTGGTTCTCCCCAAAGACCCAGGCTGGATCCCAGGAACTGCCCAGTGCTCTGTTAAAACAAGTGTCCACCCCACTTTGGGTGCTCCTGGCATCAATAGATCCCTTGCTCTGGATTTAAGAGCAAGCTTGTGGCATTGGTGCAACCCTTCCTACATCCCCTTGACTTCCAGGGAAGGAAGAATCATAGAATCATTGAATCACCAGGTTGGAAAAGACCCACAAATGGGTGAGCCTGATGCTGCTTTTGCTTTTCCAGCTGCTATGGCTGGTTTGGCATCAGTGGATGCTCCAGATTAGTCCGTGCTGGGACACAAAGGGGATGAGTCTCCCTAACCTGGCTGCCTGGGACCATGACAAGCTTGGGGGATGCTCACCACCCCCCCACACCCTGCACGATGAGCTGGATGCCCTCAACCCCAGGCTTCCACCTTCACTCCTTTTCAACTGGGGAAGCAGAGAGCTCCCTGCCCAGCCCCAGTAGCCCTGGACCCTGCCTGGTGGCCCCCAGGAGGGGCTTTTCTGGCAGCAGCTCCGCGGATCAAGTGCCTGCGGAGGGAATCAAACGCTATCGCCTCCAGCGTAGCTGCAAAGCCCGTGGAGCCTGTCCAAAACCTGTTGCCTTTCACTCCTTCCCTCGGCATGTAGCAGCCTTGCTGTGTTTCAGCAGGTTTCGGGTTGGTGTCTGTGTGTCTTACAGGGGAAAGGGGAGGGAAATGGGTGCTGGGGACAAGCTTCCCTCCGCTCTGTGCTCTCGGTGTCCCCTCTCCGCGGTGCCCAGCGTGGCGATGCTCAGTGCCACTGCGGGTTTGCTGTCCGGGTGCCTCGGCGCTGTTGTGTTCTCTGTTGCAGAAGTGTTGTTCTCCCAGTAAATCCCAGCCTGCTTGACTGCCCAGCGCGAGTCCTTTCTTTTGGGGTGGACTGGGGCACCTCAGAGGTCTGGAGCATTGTGGATCTCCAACCTCACCCCCTTCCCATCCTGATTCAGCGCATGAGATAAACTCGGCATTTCGGAGGGGAAGGATTTTCCTTCAGGTTCTGGGGAGCTGTGCTTTGCAAACCCAAATTGCGCAGCACTTTGCGAGCTGATGGATTCAGGCTTTGAAAAAACGGGGCTTTCAGCATTTACCCCATCACCCAGGTCATCAGAAGGATGCTGAAGTCCTTCTGCTTTCATTCTACACCGACCTTAACTAGTGTTGTTATTATAGGCATTAATAAAGCACCCATCATATTTTCCAGCCCAAAGCAGAAGGTGGGAGCTATGCTGCTGCTTATTTTCCTCTTGGCAAGCGAGGATGTGCTGCCATGGTCACCTCTGTATGTTGCCAACATAAGAACGAAATGGAACTGTAGAAACAGGTCCAGAGGAGGCCACGGAGATGATCCGAGGGCTGGAACACCTCCTGTACGAGGACAAGCTGAGAGAGTTGGGGTTGTCCATCCGGGAGAAGAGAAATCTCAGGGAGACCTTAGAGCAGCTTCCAGTGCTGAAAGGGGCTCCAGGAAAGCTGGGGAGGGGCTCTTCACCAGGAGTGCAGGGAGAGCATAAGGGGAATGATTTGCTTTCTAATCCTCTTTCCAAATTCTCCACCCTGCCCCAGTGCTGCTTTCCCCATCATCTCACTCCAGACTGAGCCAAGGGACCCAACGTGTGCTAAAAAATACCCATCCGTGCCTGCCTGCCGTGCTGCAGGAGCTCTTGATTTATTAGCTGTAATTGGGCCACTAATGAGAGCAGAGCTGGCTTCGAGGAGAGGCTGGGAACTGGCATCTTTTCCGGGGACGGAGTGGGGCTCCCCAGGAGTGGGGACGGGTGTCTCCAGCTGCAGCATCTCCAGAGGGTCCCCCTCAGCATCCCAACCTGCTTGCAAGGGGATTTTCACCCCATTAAATCATCAGGGTGCTCCGATGCTGTTGCCAGGGTGACCACAAGTGCCTTATTAAGAGAAATTAGTTTGGATACAGTTGTCAGCCAGAGCTTAATAAATAAACCCCTTTTATGCTGTGTAAATAAATATTTGCACGCAGCATCCAGGCAGAGGGAGAGAGAGAGATTTCCCAGCCCTGAGCAACCAGCACCAAGCAGTATTTTGGGGAAAGAAGGGGCCAAATTGGGGGAGCAAAATGGAATGGTTGGACTCGATGATCCTGTGGGTCTTTTCCAACCTGGTGATTCTATGGTTCTATGAAAACTGCATCCCTGGGGTTACCAGTGTGGGTCACGACGGATGGTTGAACCCCAGAGAGACCCCTGGCATGTGCACAGCAGGGAAATTTTGCTGCTGGGGCCACGGCTTCTCTTCCGCGGGAGCTCGTTAGCTGGCAACCGGAGGAGCCTTTCCTTGCTTTGAAGGGTTATGAAACCTGGAGGAGAGGGGGAGGACGGGAGAGCTTAAAAAAGAGCTTGTGTGTGTGCGTGTGTGTGTGTGTCCCCACCTCGCAACCCAACCATCGCCTGCCGAAAAGGGCTGGAAAGGAGCCCACAGGCATCCAAGCACAGATTGCGCCTCTGCCCCCGTCCGCCTGCCAACCTACTGCTGTGGGGTGGAGAACTTGGGGGGGAAACGAGCTTTTTAGGAGCTTTCGGTGTGCTTTGCGTGCATCTCCCCACATCGGTGCTGAGAGGAGCGAGGGGCAGAGGTCGTGGGGTAGCCACAGCCACCTCACGAGCATCCGTGAAGCAATCCGGATGCTTTTCGCTCCTGATCTTTCAGGAGCAGAACCCACCTGCGATGCTGGATGTGGAAGAGCAGCCACCCAAACAACCCCTCATCCCCAAACTGAGGAAGCAACATGGAGTTCATTTATATTAACTACAATATAGATTTCCTTCAGGGATGGTTTTCCCCCTTGATTTTCCCCATCCTGGGACCCGAGCGTGTCGGCAGGGGCTGCGGCTGGTTGGTGCCGTGGGTTTTATTGCTCCCGAAATAGAGCTGAGGGGCAGCTTTTGGGTGTCGGAGGCATCTGAGCGAAGTCATGTGGATGTTATGCAAGACTTGATGATAGGTTGTAAACAGCTATTAAAGTGATTGACAAGCCCAGGATGAAGAATTGGAAGGGGGGGGGGGGGAAGGAAGAAGAGGAAAGATGAGTAATAATGATTAAAATAATTAGCAAATCGAGACGTTCCATAAATTAGGGGAAAGCTTTGTGAGGATGGAGGAAGGTGCAGGGAAGAAATCATCTTGAAGCACTCTCCTGAGCGGGGAACCAGGTGGATGGGGAGGATGCTTGAGCACATAAAGTTTGGAAACTGGGCTTTTTCCAAGCTGCTGGGGCTTTTTTGGGGGCTTTTGAGGGGCTTTGCTCCCTCAAAACCAACCAAAAAGCAATTCCAGCTGCTGGAATTCAGCAGGTTTGGGTTCACCAAGCATCGCTGGGTCCCGGCGCCCCCAAAACCCAGGGGCTGAGCAGCCCAAGGCGAGCAACCCTGAGGTAATTAGGAGAAAGAAGCAGATTATGGGGAAGACAGCTTCTATTTATATATAAATACTCTAGTAATCAGCAGCGAAGAGGAAGGGAAATCCAATAGAAATATGTTTAAGAAGCTTTTTGAGCAAAACGTTACACAATCGGTTGTGTTTGCCTGGCTCCATCTCCAAGCCCTAGAAATTAAGGAGAATAGGGAGTGACCCCACACGCAGGGAAGGAGAAGGGATTTGCAAAGGCATCAGATAAAGGGAAATGAGAAGTCCTAGGAGTCCCTAAATGCAGACCCCACGGTAGCAGCTGCCTTGGAAACCCAAACTCCCAAGCTTTGCACCCAAAATGAGCGAACACCGCGGGGATAATGTAGAAATGATGGGAATGGTTGGACTCGATGATCCGGTGGGTCTCTTCCAACCTGGTTATTCTATGATTCTATGAAATGCATGGATTTCCTATATCAAAATACGCTGAGAGGTTTGTGGTGCTCTCAGGGGCTGAGGCGTCGCAGCGGGGAGCTGCGGCTGCTGTCAGTGGGTGCTGACACGGCACAGAAATAGCTGCCTGGCCGCCCCGGGTTTTCACACGCCGCCCTCGCCACCTCCCGCTGCTCCGCTTCACCCCAGCTCTGCTCCTCTTTGCAGGCAAATAGTGGGTTGGGAGGGGGTTTGGGGGGCTCCACGCATGCACTTTGCTGGGCATCACCTTCATAATGTGTGTTAGTAGCAATCAGCCTGTCCAATTCCCATCTGGGAGCATTTTAAGTGAGGTCTGGAGCTTTTTTAGGTTGGTTTTTCCCCTCCTGTGCTCGCATCCAGCACAGGTGTGCTGAGTTTTGTGATTTATTTATCCTGAAAGCAATATAAAGGCTGAAGCCCCTTCTGGAGGGGGTGTGGGTGTGTTATTTTGTCCCAGGGCTCTGGTTTTGGGGTGCTTGCTACCCCTGTAGTGAAATTCCTCAACCTGTGCAAGGAAAGAGGATGGAAACGTGTTCCCTTGTGCCCTAAGGAGCAGCCCAAGGAGCACTGGTGAGTGTTTGTTTTGGCTCAGGGGATGCCTGTGGCTTTGCAGCCTTGATTTGGAGGGTTGCATTTAAATCAGGAGAGCTGGCCCCTCTGTGTCATCATCCTTTCTGGTTTTCTCTTCCTCGTGCCCCCTACAAAACCACCTATCCCAGGGGGAGTGTGTGCCTGGGCTGGGATGCACACACATACACGAGTCCTGCAAGTGCTTGTCTCCCCTCTAAGAAGCCTCCCAGGAGCTCCCTTTGATTGTTAAAATCATTAAGTATCACAAACACACAGATATTGTATTGCAGGTGTTGAAAAAGCAGAGCTAAAGGTCTGTGAGCTTGTGAAATCAGGGGCTTCCTCAGCTTTTTTTGTTGCTGTTAACCTTTTCTGTGCACGAGGCAGGAAAGAAGAGCAGAGGAAGGTTATGTGGATTTATGGGACGGGGTAAAAACATGCGCCAGCCCCAAGGCAATGAGGTGCAGCCCCCCAAAAGTGTGATCTGCTGTGCTGTTGGGTGGAAATCCCTTGAGAGAAGTGGTCTGGCTGGGGCTGAGACCCTCTCGTGCCATCGTGTTTGTGCAAAGCGATGGGCTGAGCCAATGCCAAAGCTCCAGGATGGGCAGGAGCAACATCTTCTGGTGTTTTTGGAGACCCTCCCTGTGCAAAAGTCATCGAATTGTTTGGGTTGGAAGGGATCTTAAAGCCCATCCAGTTCCAAGCCCCTGCTGTGAGCAGGAACACCTCAGTGGCTCAGCCTGGGGGTGTTGGCTGGTTGCATCCCTGGGTTGGTGATGTGGCTCTGATTTAAGGGCCGTGTGTGTGTGTTCCTATTGGGATGAGGGCTCAGAGCCAAAGGCTGATGCTTGCCCATGCACATGTCCCTTCTCAGAGGTGCCCTGGGAGCAGGTGATGCTGCTCCCAGCCCTGCAAAATGTGTCCCTGTCTCACACCCCTTCCTGCTTGGTTAAAATCATTAAAAACTGATCTTCCCTTGGGAATGCGCCTAGTCCCAGGGCTGGAAGTGGAGGCAAGAGTGTTGGATGCTCTGGGGCTGGTATGGGGTGGCTTTTTAGCAGCATTTCTCTTCATCTGAGCGTTAGCAGGGTAAATTCTGCTTTTCTGGGGGGTCTCCCCAGCAAGTGTGGTGAAGGGATGGAGTTGGGGTGTCCCTGCTGCAGGACCCATGGGACTCCCTCCGGGCGATGACCTCAGACCACGGGTCCCTTCCCACAGCTCAGCTTTGGGACCATGCTCCTTGCTTCCTTCTCCTCTTTCCTTGGGGCTGTGGCTTATGCAAGTGCCTGGAGCCTTGTGTAACCGTGCTGCAGCAGCGGCTGCGGGGGCCGCAGGCATCATCCGTGCGCCCAGGAGCATCCGTGGACCGGCACTGGCTCTCCCTGCCACCTTCACCCTCCATGGGTGTTTTTTTTCCTGGCGTTCAAGGCTGTAGGACAAATGCTTTGGGGTGCTGGGGCTGTTTGCTTCCAGCTAGAGCCAGGAAAGGCTATAGCAGGGCTTCAGGATTCTCAGCCAGGCTGGGAATTAAACTGGGAAGGTGGAAACACCTGAAATAGGCTGGTTAAGATCCATTCTGAGCAGCGTTTGCATTCAGGGGTGATGGGCTGGAGGGCACCTCCCTAACCCTGCTAATAGGCTGGGGTTGCAGCCTCCCCTCGCACCCCCTCCTGCTGCAGCAAGAGACAAAGTTGTTGGGTTTTATTGTATTAAACCCTGTTGTGTTGCTGTACTGGGTGCCCTCCTGAGCCCCCTCCTCACCTCTGCTTCCCCAGCACCCGCAGCCAGATCAGGGCTGGATCTGTTGCCGTGGAAACCAGTTGAGGATGCTGCTGGGTCTCATCCTGCTCGCAGCACAGGGCACATCGCGTTCCTTCTTTCCTTTAACCTACGGCACAGGGGCAGAGCATTAACCTGGGTGAAAGTCTGGAATTCACTTGGCCTTGATGAATCCTTGAAGTTAAACCCCGAGCATCTCAGCTTTGCACCATCTTGCCTGCTGCTCAGCCTCACACGCAGCTTTTGGAAGGTTTTTTTCCCCCATGTATTTGTCCAGATTGAGTGCAAATAACCCCAGGGCAGCTTTCTGCAAGCACCTGCTCTGAAATAAACTCTGTCTCCTGATGTTTTCTGTCTTGCTGGGGGATGTTATGGGATGCTGGGGCTTGGGGAGGGCTAGGACAGGGTTGTAGCCAGCTGGAAGCTGGGGCTTCACTCCATCATCTCAGCCAGCCCTGCGCAGAGTCTCTGCTCCATATCTGCTTCCTCTGGCTAGGACAGAGGGGAATTAGCTGGTGCTTCAGGTTTAAAACGATGCTAAGCTGTGGAAATGCTAATTAATTAGAGCTAGTTGGAAAATCCTAAGTGCTTTCTTGCAGTGGCATCAGTGAGAACCTCCTGTGTGCGTGTCCCCCTCCAAAAACACACGTTTAAGTCCCTTAAATGCTTCCTAAACCTGAGTTTTGCAAGATGCAGGTGTGCCTGACCCCCTGCTTGGGGATCTGGGGATGCCGGGGGGTTTGGAGGGGGAGCCACGGGCTGAGCCCCAACTGTGCGACTCTGAGTCATGTTGTATTTGTTTGTATTTGTGCAGCTTTGGAGCAGAAAAATGGGAAACAGGGAGCTGAGGAGAGAGGGAGGGGGGCAAACACAGCGTGTGCCGGCTGCTGGGCTGACTCAGAGCTGGCTCAGCCCCATTGCTGCACTGTGACTCACTGCCAAGTATTTCGGGGTATTAAATCACGTGGGCTCCTTTTTTGGGGGGGTATTTTTGTTGGTTTGGTTAATTTGCTTTATTTTCTCTTTGTGCCTTACTCTGGGAAGGGGCTGATGCTCCAAGCGGTGCACACGAGGCTTCGGGAGCCCTGAGAGATGCTCCCAGCAGCTGCTTTGCTCCCCTTTTTGTGCTTGTTCATCCATGAGAAAGGATGAGTCAGGTGGGGAGATGCTTAAAAGCCACCTGGAGGAGTGAGGTCTTCCAAGCAGAAGGCTTGTAGAGGTGCCACCCATGCAAAACTAATATATATTAATAATTGCAATGCCACGGTGTGGAGGAGAGCCCTAATTCCTCTGATTTCCTTCCACAGCCTCGCTGGCAGGAGGTTGGGCAATTGCTAGTGCAGATACATCCCAACAAAACCCAGGGGAGAAAGCACCACGGAAAATCTCTAGCAGGAAAGCTTCTGAGGAGCCTGGGAACTGGGACAGCTCTGAGAAAGCAGTGGTGATGCTTTACCTGCTGCGGGTGTGCAGGCATCCCTTCCCCCTAAAAAGAGTAATTCCCCCAAAAATGAGTAATTCCCCCCTAAAACCTTGAATATTGAGCTGGGAAAACCTTGGCAGGGTTGCAGGGCTTGGAGCTTTGGTTTTTTTATTTGAGCATCTGCTTCTGTGTGTAGCTCCGAGTGAAACTTCTCTTGTATTTGGTGAGGTGTCTCCCACTTGTTATTGTAACGCAACAGTTTGACATCTTGAGAAATGTAGGAATTAAGGTGTCTGATGTTTTGCTTAGTCCTCATTAGTGGGAACAGCTGCTTATAGGAGCCTAAAAACTTTAACTCCAGGCTAAAAGAAAATAAGGAGTGTGAGAAGCAGGCAGCCTTGCTCCTGGGCTCCTCCAGGCAGGCAGCAGGAGGGATTTGGGATGAATATTTTTTCAGGATGCTCCCAAGGTGGGAGATGCCGCATCCTGGGAGCTGCTGCTGGATTCCCTCAAAAAATCCCGGTGATCCTGGCTCTTTTGAGGAAAAAACCTGCAGATGGGGCAGTGGGAGATGGCAGCGTTTCCCCAGCATCCAAAGACGTTTAGCTTGCCCCAAAAATCCTGCTGATGCTCAGCGAGGACCTGGGAAAAGGGGTCACTTGGATAGCTCTGGGATGGGAAAAGTTCTTTTTCTATTGCCCATGGCACCTGGGGTGGGGGTAGTGATGGAGCTTGGGGAGAATCTCTTCTCTGCCCTGTTTACCTGCAATTTCACTCCTTCCATGCATTATATACTTTTTTTCCCTCCAATTTTTGGTTTTTTGGGTGCTAATGTTGGTCCCATGGGAATAAATCGGGTGGGATCACAGAGCCCCAGTGGCCTCTAGTGGTTGTGGGACTAAGAGCCCAGGGATGGGGGCTCTGCAGCCTCCCCAAAATCATAGAATCACCAGATTGGAAAAGACCTCTTGGATCGTCGAGTCCAACCAGTCCTATCACCCCTAAACCACGTCCCTGAGCACCTCATCTACCCATCTTTTAAATCCCTCCAGGGATGGGGACTCCACCACCTCCTTGGGCAGCTTGTTCCAGAGCCTGATCCCCCAAGCAAGTGACGCTTTGCATTCCCTCCATGAGAAAACCTCCTCCCAGAGTGAAACCCAAAAGAAATTAAGCAAAAAAAAAAAAAAGGCTGTGTTAGGTAAGGGAGAACCCAGCAAGAGCAGGAGGAACCCCACATCCCCCTTGGGCAGCCTCATTGCTTGGTGGGAGATCTCAGGTGCAGGAATAGGCACACACTATTTTGATTTTTTTAAATTTTTTTCTCATTCCCATGTCAAAAAGAAGAGGGGAAAATGGAAGCTTTGTGCAGGGAAACATTTACTTCAAGGTTTTGTCCACTCTCCCTTTTGTTAAAGCTTATTTGATGTTCGTAACGCCGCAATAGAAAACATTAATGATGCACAATTGAGAAGAGTAGCAGCCTTGAGTGAATGGATCAAAAGAGGTTTGATATCATAAAAATGACCAGTTTCATATCATTCCCGCTGAAGGTCACTAAAACTTCCCCCTTTTGAGCAACTGATTTTTTTTTTTCAGCGAGAAAAGGCTGAAAATGACCCAATTTTCTTCCTGCAAACTGTGGAATTTGGGGGCAGGATGGAGCATCCCTGCCCTGGCCACGCAGCTCCCTATCCCAGGCTGTCCCTCCTTGCTCCCCCCCATGATAAATAAATCACTTTGCAGGCGCTGCCCTAGTTTAACGTGCCCTAGTTTTGGTGGGAAGAGGAAAAAAAAAAAAGGAGGAATACTTATTTTGGGTGGTTGCTGCACGGGTGTCTGTTTGAGGGAAGCATTTTAGGGGGTTCAACCACCCCACAGACCCCCCCGTGCTCTGCTTTGCCCTGGCTGCAACCCACTGCTCTTGATTTTTGGGGTGTTATTTCATTTTAAACTGCTCTGGGGAGGTGGGGAATGAGTGGGATGCAGCCCCCGAATGGGGCAGCTGTTGCGCTGAGCACCCCAGGGCTTGGAGCATCCCAGGTGGAGGGGCTGATGTTGGAGATTTGAAGCTAAAAATCAGCGGTTTCAGAATCGTTAGAGTGGTTTGGGTTGGAAGGGACCTCAAAGCCCATCCAGACCCAACCTCCTGCCATGGGCAGGGGCACCTCCCACTGGATCAGGGGCTCCAAGCCCCATCCAACCTGGCCTTGAAGCCCTCCAGAAGAGATGATTTCTTCCACCACAGATGGATAGAAGCACTCCCTGTGGTGTAAAAGGCTCAGGATGGCTTTGCTGGGGAAGCAAGTGTTTTAACATCTTCCACAATGCCCATATCTCCAGGGAAATGGGTCTAAAGCACCTTTGGGAGTGGATTTTGCGAGGTCTCTGGGTACCATTGGGACCTCGGCACCTCGCTTGTCCCTCCTGCTGCTTCCGAAAGTGCCTGATTCACCGATTCCTTCAGTGAATAGAATCACAGAACAGTTTGGGTTGGAAAGGACCGTGAAGGTCACCCAGTCCGACCTCCCTGCAGCGAGCAGGGATCTTCACCCAGATCAGGTTGCTCAGAGCCCCATCCAACCTGACTGATAAATAACCCTGCGAAAGGCTCTTCTGGCTTGCCGGATTTTTCTTTTTGAACCTCCTCCTTTTCCCACCGCTGCCAAAACCAAACAAGCAGCCCAGCTGGGCCAGGCTTGGGTGGGTTTTGATGCAGTTTCCATGGGGATTTGGCGCCGGAGCTGTTGGGTGCTGGCTCACCAGGGAAGGTTTTTAACTCTGGTCCCTGTAACTGGAGCTCAGCGGTGGCACCAGGCTCCCTGCCCAGCCCCGGCATCTCCCGGCCAAGGTCACCGGGGAGACCGTAGGCAGCCGGCTGCCTGCGCTGGGCCATCTGTTAAATAATGTATGTAATAAACTCCTGCCCTGTGGCCAGCTTAATCCTTAAATCCTCCTTCAGAATATCATCTCTTGCTGATACGTGGCTGGGGGATCCCTAGCTTGGCCTCTTGGGCTCGTCTTTTCCCCACCATCCATCCTCTTCTCGCCCCTCCATCCCGCGTCCTCCCCCAGGAGCTCGCTCGCTGGGCTCTCCTGCTCCATTATTGATGCGCCGTGCATGAAAGATGCATATAAAAGAGCGCTTTATAATTTAGAATCTCCTCCTCTTTCAGCTTCCCTTCCCCCTCCAGGCTTTCTCCGGCTCATCCCCAGCTTCTTCCAGGTCTCGAGGGGTTTAGGGAGGGTCCCCATCTCTGGAGATGCCACCCCCAAAGCTCCCAGTCTGGGTTTCAGGTGGGAATGTCAGTGCTCGGATGTTTTTTGGATGCATGGGAGAAAGCGGATGAGTGGGTCTGGCAGACCCACAGATCAGGTTTTCATGTAAAACAGAAGCTTTTTGGTCAAATTCATTAACCAGGTGCCCCTGGCTGCATCCAGCAGATGGGGGATGCTCTGCTTGTCCATGGGCTACAGCTGCTCTCCTCTTGCAGCTGGATGTGGATGGGGGTGAGGACACACTAGATTGGAGCAAAAAAAAACCCCTCCAAGCCCACCTCGTGCATCAGGACACCCAGACCAAAAAATCCCTGGACCAAATGATCGGTAGCACCCACTGAGTCAGACCCATGTGGCTGTGACCTGGGATAAAAATGAGAATAATTAGATTTTTTTTTTTTTTTTCAAGGGATCTCTTGAGCAAATCTTCCCCTCATTCCTTCTTGCACCCATGGGTTAAAAGAACCAGAGAAATAAAGAGCAAGGGGGTTGTGGTTGGGGAGTGCAGCCTTAGTGCCCTGAAAATTGGGGGGGTTAGGCAACAACCGTGCCCTGTCCCTCTCCAGTTTATCACTCAGCCTCCCCCCCAAGACCATTTATTGTTTTATTTGTGATGAATCTCCCTCCCGGGAACCCGATTCCCCCAGCACAAGGGTTTGTCGGTGCTCTCATCGGGAGGAAGAGCGGCTTTTATTAACGCTGCCCCCCTCCCAGGCAACGATTAATGACAGAGGTTGCAGGGAATCAGCTGGGATTTGGGTTTTGTAGGGAGGGAGATGACGCTAGCATGAAAAATCCCCCCTTTTCCACAGGCTTTCCCAGCAATGAAGGGGACGGATGCCTTTTTACGTCCCTAGCAGTTGTTTTCAGGGCCTCACATTGAATTTTTCCATGGAATTTGAGAGCAGCGGTGGCTGCTCCATCCTTAGAGGTGTTGAAAGCCAGGTTGGACGGGGCTTGGAGCAACCAGATCCAGCGGGAGGTGGAACTGGATGGACTTTGAGGTCCCTTCCAACCCAAACCATTCCCATGGTTTGGGAGATGTTTTCCCATCAAATAAAAAAAAATCCCATTAATAAATATGAATTATAATTAATAATCCAGGGCAGAGTGTGACCCTGGTGGCTGGGGGGGGTCCCTTAGTTATTATTTAGGATGGGGAGGGATGCTGGGGCTGTGGGAAAGCACGGAAAATCTGCATATATTGACTTTATCTTTTCTGTTTGGTTTCGTTTCATCCTTTTTTTTTTATTCGGACATTGCAGAAATAGCCCTGTGTAGTGGATAAAAGTGCAACATACACAATATTTAATAAAAAGGAAGAAAGCAAACCTGCCTCAAGGTCTGTCAGAGCCGCAAACAGAAACCAAGCCCTGGCGCAAGAGGTGCTTTTATTCCCCCCACTTTTTTTTTTTTTTTTTTTTTTGTATGCACATCATGCAAAATAGTTAAAAAGAAAGATTAGAAAAAGAGAAGTCAAAGTAAAACCCCACGCGAGACCGACTGAGCCTGAGAAAGAGCAGAAAGCCCTGAGCGCTGCTCGACTCAGGGAGGGAATCGCTGCCCTCCGGCATCTCCAAGTGTTTGGCACTCTTGTGATTACATTAAATTCTTCTTTTTTTTTTTTTGATATATTATTTTAATACAGTCTATTAAAGAGAAGAAAAATGCCACAAGATAAGAAAATGAAACCAATATCACCCACACTACAGACTGCATGGTAGTTAGAAAAGCCGAGCATCCCTCCCCACCCCCCCGTACATATAAAATCTCTCCCCTCGCTCACAGCAACCGAGCAGAACAAGCATCAAAAAATAAACCAGCGATTCATCCTCTAAGCCTTTCCTTTATAAAAGTGGTTTTTTCCCCCCTCGAGAACCTTAAAACGTGACTGAAGTGAAATATATATATATATAATTTTTTTTTTTATATCGTTTTCCAACATCCAAAGACATCAACATAAAAAATCATAAGGAAAGGGGAGAGCGTGGTACATCCAAGTGCACGGATTCATTTTTGCAAGGTTAAATAATGTAAACAAGGTGCCCGCTGGGAACAGCCCTGGCCAGGGACGGCGGAGAGACCCCAGGGCTGCCCCCTCCCCTCTTTCGCTGCCCCTTTTTCTCCTCTTCCCCCCGATTTTACGCGACGCAAGGTTCATCAGACTGAGAAAAGACAGTGGGAGTAATTCCGAGCCGCGGCGCTGGGGCTTGGGGGGGGGTTGTTATTCCAATGAATATTTATTATCATGATTAATTTAGCGGTGGCTGGGCTCTGGATCGCTCGCCGCGTCTCCTGGCTGCGCTGTGGTGAGGACGGTTCTCCAAGCGGTCACTGCGGTGGTTTTTTGGGGAGGGTTGTTTTTTTTTTTTTTGCTGATAACCTGTGCCATTGTAAACCAACCCCCCCTAACTCCCCCTGCCACCTCAGCTGCAGCCGAGCATCTCCAGGGAGGCTTTAAACACCAGGAGGGGCCTTTTCCGAGAGGTTTTGCAGCACGTCGTCAATTCTATCGTCTTCAATAACCACTGGAAAGGAGAAAAAAAAAGGCGTAACGGGGATGAAGACTCTGCTGCCGCCGTGTTCCCCTCCCCAAGGTCACCGCAGGGTGGGTTTAGGGGGGTTTTAGCTCTGGTGCTGCTGGTGGCAAAGCCAACACGATGCCCTGAGCCCTTCCAGAAGGGAATTGGTACCCAAGGCCCCATGGGGTACCCGGTGCCCTCTCCTTGGGGATGGTATCAGTCTCCTGTCCCCACGGAAGGCACAGAGTCTGGTCCCTGAGGAAGGTCCCATCGCCTCTACGCCCCGGGGATGAGTCTCCAGGGCACAATGGGTTGTCCCAAGGAAGGTTCTCTCAGAGATCCCGCTGCACCATGCCCTGTCCTCAGAGGTGCTCCCTGCATCGTTGATGGGAATGGTTGGACTTGATGATCCAGTGGGTCTTTTCCAACCTAGTGATTCTATGATCCCCAAGCCACAATGCCCAGCGTCCCCCAAGGAGCCTGTCCCAGAGGATATTCCCTGTGTCCTAGCAAAGTACGTGGTGCCCCATCCAGGAGGAAGATGCCCAGGGACAATGCTTGATGAGCTCCATCCCTGGGGATGGTCCCTAGTGTCCTGTATCCACGTCAAGGACCTCGGGATGCGACACCTGACATCCCTCAAGGAGTCTGGTGTGCCGTGCCCTGTCCTCGGGGATGCTCCCCATTTCCCATGACCCTGCACCCTTGGAGAAGGTCCGTGGGACACAAAGCCTGGTATCTCACAGGCAGCCTGGTGCACAGTGCCCTGTCCCCAGGGACATCCCTGGTGCCCTCTATCCTTGGGGAAGATCCCTGGGACGTGATGCTTGACCACCTGCACGAAGCCCAGAGCATCATGCCAGGTCCCTGGGAATGCTTCCTGGTGCCCTTCATCCCCTGGGAAGGTCCCCATGATGTGATTCCTGGCACCCTGCAGGGTACCAAGTGCACTGTGCCCTGTCCCTGGGGATGGTCCCTAATTCCTGGTGCCCTGCATCCCCCAGGAAGGTCCCTGTAGATGGATGCCTGGCACCCCATGTGGTACCCGATGCACTGTACCCCCATCTCTGGGTATGGTCCCTAATTCCTGGTCCCCTGCATCTCTGGAAAAGACCCCTGGAACACCTGACATCCCACAGGGAGCCCTGTGCACTGTTTTCTGTCCCTGGGGATGCTCCCTGGTACCCTCAATCCCTGGGAAAGATCGCTGGGATGCGACACCCGACATCCTACAGGAAACGCAGTGCACCACGCCGTGTCCCGAGGGATGCTCCCTGCTTCCCGGACCACCGCACCTTGTCCCCAGGGATGCTCCTCAGTGCCCTGCATCCCTAGGGAAGGTCCCCAGGATGCGGTACCCTGCATCCCAGTGCCCTGCAACCTTGGCAAAGGTCCCTAGAATGTGATATCCTGTGTCCCATTCCAAGGATGCTCCCCTGCACCCCTGGAGAAGGTCCCTGGGATGCAATACCATGCATCCCAATGCTGCATCCCAGGGATTCTCCCTGCTTCCCCGTGCCCTGTCGCCAGGGACTCTCCCTAGTGCCCTGCATCCCTAGGGAAGGTTCCCAGGATGCAATACCCTCCCTCCCGGGGATGCTCCCTGCATCCCAGTGCCTCACATCCTGAGAGGGCACGTGGAGCCCTGTCCTCAGGAGGGGGGGATCTCCCGGTGCCCTGCATCCCTGAGGGAAGCCCCCAGGATGTGATACCCTGCACCCCAACCCCCTGCATCCCTAGGGAAGGTCTCTGTGATGGGATGCCCTGCATCCTAGCGCCCTGCATCCCCGGGGAAGGTCCCCAGGACGTGATATCCTGCATCCCATCCCACGATGCTCCCCACATCCCAATGCCCTACATCCTGGGAAGTCTCACAGATCCCCATCCCCTGGAGGGGGTTCCCGTTGCCCCCCGTTCTCCCCATCACCCAGCTTAGGCAGGTGAAGCCCGAGGAAAGGGAACTGCCCCTCGCCGTAGGGCAGCCCCTCCAACACGGGGAGAGGTAAAGGTCCCCAGGACGCAATGCCTGGCATCCTGTGGGGATCCCGAAGCACCGTGCCCTGTCCCCCGGGATGATTTCTGTGTCCCAGTGCTCTGCATCCCTAAGAAAGGTCCCCGGGATGTGATACCCTGCACCCCATCCCCGAGGATGCTCTCCAGTGCCCTGTATCCCTGGGAGAAGTCCTTGGGATGAGGTACCCTGCACCCCATCTGCAGGGACGCTCCCCTCTTCCCAGTGCCCTGCATCCCAGTGCCCATGCCTTATACTGGGGGATGCTCCCAGTGGCCTGCATCCCCGGGGAAGGTTCTTGAGATGCAATACCCTGTATCCCATCCCCGAGGATGCTCCTTGCATCCCAGTACCCTGCATCCCTAGGGAAGGTCCCCAGGACGTGATATCCTTCACCTCTACCCCCTGCATCCCCAGGGAAGGTCCTTGAGACGTGATACCCTGCTTCCCATCCCTGAGGATGCTCCCTGCATCCCAGTGCCCTGCATCCTGAGGATGCTTCCTACATCCTGGCAGCCTGCATCCCTAGGGAAGGTCCCCAGAATGCGATACACTGCATCCCATCTCCGGGGATGCTCCCCGCATCCTGGTACACTGTATCTCTGGGGAAGGTCCTTGGGATATGGTACCCTACATTCCCACCACGAGGATGGTCCCTGCATCCCGGTGCCCTGCATCTCTAGGCAAAGTCCCCAGGATGCAGTACCCTGCATCCCACCCCAAGGATGCTCCACACATACTATTACGCTGCATCCCAGTGCCCCACACCCCGGGGACAGTCCCCAGTGCTCTACATCCCTGGGGAAGGTCTTTGGGATGTGATCCCCTGCATCCCATCCCCGAGGATGCTTCCTGCATCCCAATGCTCCACATCCCAGGGATGTTCCCCGCATCCAGGTTCCCTGCATCCTCAGGCAAGGTCCGCAGGATGCAATACCCTGCATCTCACCCCACTATGCTCCCCACATCCCAATGTCCCACATCCCGTAGATGCTCCCTGCATCCCGGCACCCTGCATCCCCAGAGAACATCCCCAGGAAACGATACCCTACATCCCATCCCTGAGGAAATTCCACGCATATTAAGTGCCCTACATCCCAAAGATGCTCCCTTCATCCTGGTGCCCTGCATCCCCAGGGAAGGTCCTCGGGACTGCACACCCTGCATCCCACCCCGAGGATGCTTCCCGCATCCCAGTGCTCTGCATCCCTGGGGATGCTCCCTGCATCCCAGCACCCTGTATCCCTGGGAAAGGTCCCCAGGACATGATACCCTGCATCCCATCCTGAAGATGCTCCCCACATCCCTGTGTCCTGCATCCCTAGGGTAGGTCTTCAGGACACAATATCCAACATCCCATCCCTGAGGATGTTCTGTGTATCTTAGTGCCCTGCATACTGAAGATGCTCCCTGCGTTCTGGTGTCCTGCATCCCTGGGGAAGGTCCTTGGGACGTGATGCCCTGCATCCCAAAGATGCTCCCTGCATCCCGGCACCCTGCACCCCCGGGGAAGGTCCTCAGGATGCGATACCCTGTATCTCATCCCAAAGATGCTCCCTGCATCCTGGCACCCTGCATCCCTGGGAAAGGTACCCGGGATGCGATACCCTTCATCCCATCCTGGAGAATGCTCCCCACATCCCAGTACTCTGCATCCCTGGGGATGCTCCTTGCATTCTGGCACCCTGCATCCCTGGGAAAGGTCCCTGGCATGTGATACCCTGCAACCCACACCAAAGATGCTCCCTTTATCCCTGGGGAACATCCCTGGGATGCAATACCCTGCATCCCACCCCAAAGATGCTCCCTTTATCCCTGGGAAAGGTCCTCAGGACGCGATACCCTGCATCTCACCCCGAAGATGCTCCCTTTCTTCCTGGGGAAGATCCCTGGGATGCGATACCCTGCATCCCATCCCAAAGATGCTCCCCGCATCCCTGGGGAACGTCCCCAGGACGCAATACCCTGCATCCCACCCCAAAGATGCTCTCTGCATCCCTGGGAAAGGTCCCCAAGACGCAATACCCTGCATCCCAGCACCCTACATCTCTGGGGAAGGTCCTCAGGACGTGATACCCTGCATCCCATCCCGAAGATGCTCTCTGCATCCCTGGGAAAGGTCCCCAGGATGCGATACCCTGCATCTCATCCCAAAGATGCTCCCTTTATGCGTGGGGAATGTCCTCAGGACGTGATACCCTGCATCCCACCCCAAAGATGCTCCCTGCATCCCTGGGGAAGGTCCCCAGGATGGGATACCCTGCATCCCATATCAAAGATGCTCCTGCATCCCTGGGGAAGGTCCCTGGGACGCATCCCACCCGGGAGGATGCTCCCCACATCCCAGTGCTCTGCATCCCTGGGGATGCTCCTTGCATTCTGGCACCCTGCATCCCTGGGAAAGGTCCCTGGCATGTGATACCCTGCATCCCACACCAAAGACGCTCCCTTTATCCCTGGGAAAGGTCCTCAGGACACAATACCCTGCATCTCACCCCAAAGATGCTCCCTTTATCCGTGGGGAATGTCCCCAGGACACGATACCCTGCACCCCAGCACCCTACATCACTGGGAAAGGTCCCCAGGATGCGATACCCTGCATCCCACCCTGAAGATGCTCCCTTTATCCCTGGGAAAGGTCCTCAGGACGCAATACTCTGCATCTCACCCCGAAGATGCTCTCTTTATCTGTGGGGAATGTCCTCAGGATGTGATACGCTGCATCCCATCTCAAAGATGCTCCCTGCATCCCTGGGGAAGGTCCCCAGGACGCGATACCCTGCATCCCACCCCAAAGATGCTCCCGCATCCCTGGGAAAGATCCCCAGGACGCGATATCCTGCATCTCACCCCAAAGATGCTCCCTTTATCCGTGGGGAATGTCCTCAGGACGTGATACCCTGCATCCCATCTCAAAGATGCTCCCGCATCCCTGGGGAAGGTCCCCAGGACGCGATACCCTGCATCCCAGCACCCTACATCTCTGGGGAAGGTCCTCAGGACATGATACCCTGCATCCCATCTCAAAGATGCTCCCTTTATCTGTGGGGAATATCCTCAGGATGCGATACCCTGCATCCCATCTCAAAGATGCTCCCGCATCCCTGGGAAAGGTCCCCAGGACGCGATACCCTGCATCTCATCCCGAAGATGCTCCCTGCATCCCTGGGGAAGGTCCCCAGGTCGCGATACCCTGCATCCTATCTCAAAGATGCTCCCGCATCCCTGGGAAAGGTCCTCAGGACGCGATATCCTGCATCCCATCTCAAAGATGCTCCCGCATCCCTGGGGAAGGTCCCCAGGACGCGATACCCTGCATCCCACCCCAAAGATGCTCCCCGCATCCCTGGGGAAGGTCCCTGGGACGCATCCCACCCCGGGAGGATGCTCCCCGCACCCCATCTCCTCGCTCCCCGGGGGCCGCCCGCATCTCCCCGTCCCGGCGTTGGGGGGGGTGTCTCCCTTTGCCCTCCCCCCCCTTTTTTTCCCCTCCTCACCCACCTCTCTTGCTGCGTCCGATCTGGCCCAGCTTAGGCGGGCGCTTGCCCTGCCCCGCGGCGAGGAGCCCCGGGAAGGGGAGCTGCCCCGCGGCCGCGTCCCCCGCCAGCTGCCCCTCGCCGTAGGGCGGCCCCTCCGACATGGGGGCGGCGGGGGGGACGGGGCCGCCGCCGCCGCCGCCCCCCGACAGCCTCCCGGGGGGCAGCGGGGCCCTCGGGGCCCGGGGCAGCGGCGAGCGGGGCGCGGGGCGGCCGCCCGGTCACATCGCCTCGCCCCCCACCCCCCGCTCCTCTCCCCACACCCCCCGCCCGGTGCGGACGCGGCGGCTCCGGCGGCTGCGGCGGCGGCGGCGGCTCCGGCGATAGAGGAGCGGGGGGCGGGACCGGGAGGGAGGGAGCGGGGGGCGGCACCCGAGCGGCCCCCGGAGGGGGAAAAAAAAAAGAAAAAAAAAAAAAGAAGAGGACGAGGCACCGCCCCGGGGTGTCCCGGAGGGGGATGGGGGGGGGATGACAGCGGGACCGGCAGCCCCCGGGGGTCGCAGCATCCCTGGGGACCCCCGGGAAGCGGAGCATCCACCGAGATCCTGGGACCCCGCAGCAGCCCCGGGTGCCCCATAGGTGGTTCTAGGCGTCCCTCGGCTGCCCCGGAGCATCCCTGGGAGGCCCTGGTACCTCAGAGCATCCCTGGTACCTCAGAGCATCCCTGGGAGCCCTTGGTACCTCAGAGCATCCTCCGAGATCCTAGTACCTCAGAGCATCCCTGGGAGCCCCTGGTACCTCAGAGCATCCCTGGTATCTCAGAGCATCCCTGGAAGCCCTTGGTACCTCAAGAGCATCCCTAGGGACCTTGCTACCTCAGAGCACCCCTGGTATCTCAGAGCATCCCTGATATCTCAGAGCATCCCTAGGGACCCTGCTACCTCAGAGCATCCCTGGGAGCCCCTGGTACCTCAAAGAATCCCTGGTATCTCAGAGCATTTCTGGGAGCCCTTGGTACCTCAAAGAATCCCTGGTATCTCAGAGCATTTCTGGGAGCCCTTGGTACCTCAAGAGCATTCCTGGGAGCCCTTGGTACCCCACAGCATCCCTAGGGACCCCCGGGACTCGGAGCATCCCCCGAGATCCAAGTACCTCAGAGCATCCCTGGAAGCCCTTGGCGCCTCAAGAGCATCCCTAGGGACCTTGCTACCTCAGAGCATCCCTGGGAGCCCCAGGTACCTCACAGCATCCCTAGGGACCCCCGGGACTCAGAGCATCCCCCAAGATCCTAGTACCTCAGAGCATCCCTGGGAGCCCCTAGTACCTCAGAGCATCTCCAGATGCCCCATAGCTGGTTCTGGGGATCCCTCAGCTGCTCCAGAGCATCCCCGGGGATCCCTGCTACCTCAGAGCATCCCTGGGAGTTCCTGGTGCCTCAGAGCATCCCTGGGAGCCCCTGGTATCTCAGAGCATCCCTGGGGACCCCCGGGACTCAGAATATCCCCCGAGCTCCTGGTACCCTGGAGCATCCCCAGGTGCCCCATAGCTGGTTCTGGGGATACCTCAGCTGCTCCAGAGCATCCCTGGGAGCCCCATGTACCTCAGAGCATCCCTGGTATCTCAGAGCATCCCTGTGGACCCCCAGGACTCGGAATATCCCCCGAGCTCCTGGTACCCCGGAGCATCCCCGGGTGCCCCATAGCTGGTTCTGAGCATCCCTCAGCTGCCTCGGAGCATCCCTGGGCCATCAGTCCCCAGGACGCATCCCTGCACAAGCCTTTCCTAGGGAACTGCAGGATATTTTTTTTGGGGGGGTGGCTGCAACCCCTGCAAAGCAGATTGAGAGGATGACAGGAAAAAAAAACCGACTCATTTGTGTGAGGTTGGACAATATTCCATCAGCAGATTGCTCCATAAGTGGGAGACCAGCTCATTTTGAGGCTGAGCAGGATGGGAACAAGAGAAGGATGGGGTGGCCTGTGACACCAGGGTGCCTCGCATCTCAAAACTCCTCATATCCCGAAATCCTCAGCACTGGGAACCACACGAGCCCCTCTCCCTGCACCCCCGCACACCCTCGAGCTGTCAGCTCCTTACATAAGGTTGCGTCTACACCCAAGATATCATTGTGGGGGGAGATAAGCTGGAAAACAGGAGGCGAGAGGTACTGGGGGAAACACAGCCACCTCAAAAGTGTATTTTTAGGCTTAGCATGATGCTCTGTTCCCTACAAAAAAACTCTAGTTGCATCCTGCACCACTCTGCCTTGGATCAAGGGGTGACCCCCCCCGCCACCCCCATCAAGCGGACAAAGCTTCTTGGGGTGGCTGATCTTCAAGAAAGCAAAACCTTGATGAAGTACAGGGAGTAATGGAGCAGAAAAGCCTCCTTTAATTAACCATGGCCTGGCGTAATCAATAGACCCTCAAAAAAGGGGGATACTGGGTGCTCTGCAAGCCGGTGCCCAGTAATGGGATCACGTGGAGGTGAGCAGGGACAGGAGAGGCTGGAAAAGGTGGAGGCACCGCAGGGATGGATGAAAGAAAAGCCTCTAAATAGGATTTTTAAAGCAGAAAACTCCTTTTAAGAAAAGGAGTCGCGGTCTGTGAGGCTCTGGACCTTAAATCCACGCTGTCAGGGGGATGTTTGGTGCGGGATTTGGCGGAGCTGATCCCTTGGGGAAAGTCGCCGAGGTTTCTTGCTGCGCTTTGAGCTGCTAATAAAAGGTTTTATTCTCTGGCAGCAGCAGAAAGGGGTGGTGGGTGACAATGGTGGGAAGAGGAGGGACACCTCCGCCTGTGGGCTGGATTCTGGCTTTTCCTGCTGGGATTCTGGCTTTTCACGCAGGCAGCAGCCTCGCTGCAGCGAGCAGCCACCGCCACCTACAGCCAGCGCCGCTGCAGCTGACCAAGATCAAGCTCCTCCGATTGATCAGGAAATGAATCCAGATTTGTGCCTTGGGATGCTGCCTGGACAGTCTAATTAAGAAGAAACAACCCATTTCCTTCTTAAATTCACCAATTTTCCTAGAACTCAATGGAAAACTTTATTTTCCAACATGAGGGGTCTTCCCAGAATCCCAGCAGATGATTCAGTTTTCCGATTGTTCCAGGCTCCCACTCCCCCACCGTGTTCCTCTAATTGACAGCTCACAGCAGCTGTTAATTGAAGTTAATTGAAGTGCAGCTTTGGGTTCCTTAACCCTCTCTGATGCGGTTACTGGATGTGATTTATGGCAAAATGGGAGTGTTGGGGAAGGGAATTTTTCTTTTTAGTGTGAAAGTCTGGGGTTTTGGAATTGCCTGCATTATGGATGAGGGGATGATGGTGCCTGTTGTGATGGGAGCTGGATCCAGACAGCAATTTATGTTCCTCTGGTATTGATCAGCACACCACGGACAACCCCGGAGCGTAGAGGGGCAGCAGATCCCACCAACCCCCCTCAGGGACGCAGAACAATCCAAGACAAACACACTTTGCATCCTATTTTATTACTTTACATTCCATTTCCTATGCCAGGTCCAGCCAAGTGCAGAAATTGGCCACAACTCTTGAAAAACGAAGAGGTAGAAGCTGCCTCTTCCAGCTGAGCATCGCGACCTTCGTGAAGACTCCTCATCTCCTGCCCCTAAATCCTCCGGAGCGCGATGCGAGCCCCGACCTGCTGGATCATCACCTCCTAAGACCCGTCTCTGTGCCCCGGCTGAAGCAGCCCACTCATTCAAGCTCCCTCCCCTTCCCCAAAACCAACCACTCAGGTGTGAGGCGAGAAAAGCCCTTTGGAAGAGGAAGCTTTAACGCCAAAAGCTGCTCCCGGACACAGGAATTTAGCTGTTGTATAAGGGAACCACCCTGGAGATGGGCTGCCGGCAGATCGGACACCTTTTGGGATCGGGGAGAGCCTGGTAGCACTCGCTGCAAGAGCAAACATGCCCACACTCCAGGAAAACACAGGATTTGGTGTTGCTCAAGCAGACAACGCAGGCATTTTTGAGTGTCTCTCCTCCATCCACGTTCATCTCGCGCATCAGGCGCTCCTGGGCCTGCCGGAATTCATCCTGCATTTGCTTGAGGTGCCGCCTCTCTTGGTGATGCCGGTATTGCTTTCGAAGGATGAAGAAGAGGACAGTGCAGGTGGCAAACCCAAAAACGACGGTGAGGATTTTCCAAAACCGGACATTGGATCCTTGTTTCTGCAGCAGGGAGTCGAAATCCATGGTGCTCAGGTAGTAGGGCATTCCCTGCTTCGGGGGCTGCAGCTTGATCGTGGCATTATCCAGGACCAGCTCGCCCACTCCGGTCAGCGTCGTGCCCACCTTCAGCATCTGCTCCGTCTCCTGGATGCCCTTGGAGCGCTCTCCGCTGATGTAGTCACCGATGACGTCGGTGAAGGACTGAACGGAGGGATGAAATTTCTCATACACCGTCTCCAGGCTGAGCTCGATGGCGTCCAGCGGCTTCATCACGCGGACGGTGATGCCGGCGCCGTCCTCTGGAGGTACCAGGTCGAAAGGGGTGGTGTTGGTTCTCTGGTGGATGATCTTCTTGTAGTCATTCCTGGGGAAGGAGAAGTGGAGGAAGGAAATCTGAGTGTTAAAGCCTGCCCCGAGGCCGGCAGGGAAACACCACCTGGGCTGAGCTGCCAGTTTTGGGGTCTGCCCTAAGGAAATTTCATTGGGATGGGGCTCCGTTCCCCTCCCCGAGCCATCTGGGTGCGTGGGAGCCCTCCGCCCTCACCTCAGCGCTCACGTAGTCCCTGCGAATGTAACATGGGCTTCGCTGTCACTGGGAGAGCACGTCCGCCCACCTCATTCTCCCTCAGCCCCCACAGCGTTGCTGGTGGCCAGAAACCACCCTGCAAGGAGAAGCGCTGCCTGTGACACACAGAGATTTGCTAAGTGTTATCTAACTAGCTGAGGCTCCAAGCGTCGCCGTGGTCCTGTAGGCCAGGTTGCTCTTGGGACCGTCCTCAGGTCTCCTGGGTGAAGGTACCACCCAAATTCAGCTGAATTTCTGTGCTGAAAGTGTCATGGATGAGTTGTGGATGTTGTCTGCCTCGACTTGAGTAAAGCCTTTGACACCATCTCCCACAGCATTCTCCTAGAGAAGCCGGTGGCTCAAGAAGGACCTTGAGGGGCTGGAGCGTGTCCGGAGAAGGGAACAAAGCTGGGGAAGGGTCTGGAGAACACGGGTTCTGGGAGCAGCTGAAGGATCTGGGATTGTTTACCCTGGAGAAGAGGAGGCTGAAGGGAGACCTCATCGCTCTCTTTGGCTCCCGGAAAGGACGTTGTGGTGAGGTGGGTGCTGGGCTCTTCCCTCACGTAATAAGTCACAGGATGAGAGGAAATGGCCTCAATTTATGTCAGGGCAGGTTTAGATATCAGGATATACTCCTTCATAGGAAGGATTCTCAGGCACTGGCAGAGGCTGCCCAGGGAAGTGGTGGAGTCTCCATCCCTAGAAGTGTTGGAAAGACATGTAGATGTGTCACCTAGGGACATGGATTAGTGGTGGAGCTTAGGAGTTAGTGCTGGGTTAGGAGCTGGACTCGATGATCTTAAAGGTCTTTTCCAGCCTAAATGATTCCATGATTGCCTCAGGAATTGCCATCCTGTCTCTGCCTCCACAACAGCAACATAAGGCTGCTAAGTGTGCTGTCCACACTGCATTACTCTATGTGCTCGTAACCTATAGCCTCTACACGAGCTCTGAAATGACACAGCCCTAAAAACAGCCCGATGTGTCCCATTTTGGCCAGCTCTGAGGCACCCTGGTCGCTCTGAAGTCATTTCAGCACGCCAGGCCCTCTGAGAGCACCTCGGCTGGTCTGAAAGCCCTTGGCCCCTACCAGAAGTGGGTTGTTCGGTTCCACACCATCTTGTGCTCCTGCAGCGTCAATCGCTGAACAACACCCTTGCAGTTCTCCACAAACTGGCTGTTCAACGTCTCCTTAACAGAGCGCACCACGCCTGGAAAACAAATCCAACACACACGCTTATTAAATCTCCTGCATCACTTCTTATTGTGCGCAGCGCCTAGAGAAAAGGAGGTGGCGGGGAGACCCCGTGGCTCTCTGCAACTGCCAGAAAGGAGAGGCTGTGGTGAGGTGGGTGCTGGGCTCTTCTCCCAAGTAACAAGTGATAGGACGAGATGGAATGGCCTCAAGTTGCACCAGCGGAGGTTTAGACTGGATATTAGGAAACCTGTTTCTTCTGTGAAAGAGTGTTGAAGCAGTAGAAGAGGCTGCCCAGGGCAGTGGGGGAGTCTCCATCTCTGGAGGGATTTAAAAAATGGGCAGACAAGGTGCTCAGGGATCTGGTTTAGTAGTGGACGGGTATGGTTGGACTCAATGACCTCAAAGGTCTTTTCCAACCAAACGAATCTATGATTCTGTGAGGATCTGAATGAGATGGGGGGAGAAATAGGGAAAGAAATGCTGATAGCCCAGGCTTGGAGCCCTCGGGAGAGCCAGTGGCTGCTGGACAGGGGGGAGTTGAGACGATGGGAGCAGAACCACAGGACTGGGAATGAAAACCCCTCGATGAGAGGGTGGTTGGGGGGCGGGGGGGGGGCAAGGACGGGCCCCCCCGACCCCTGATTGGGGCCTCACCCCTACCTTCGATGACTGCATAAGGCACGCAGCGCCCCGGCGCCTCCAGCAGCACGGCCCGCAGGTCTCCGTCCAACTGGACCCTCCTGGCGCCCTGCGGGGAAGAGAACGTAGCCCGCGGCTCAGCCGAGGAGCGCAGCCCCGGGCCCCAGCACGGCCCCGGGCCGTGAGGCGGGAGGGGAGAGAGGGTGGGAGCTGTCGCACCCACCTCGAGGCCGCGGGCGACGCGGGCCTTTTGCCGGTACACGGAGTAGAGCAGCGCGGTGAGAGCGGTGCTGGCGGCCAAGAGCGCGGCCTGCGCGGCCGAGGGCCGCCCGCCGCCCTCCATCACCGCCGTTACCGCGGCAACCGCGCGCCCCGCGGCGCCGCGCGATGACGTCACGCGCGGCGCTCTGGCCGCCGGCGGCGCGAACCATAGAGACTCGGTCCTCCGAGGCGGGGGGGAGAGGGGGAGAAGCAGAGTAAAAGCCCAGTTGATTGATTCACAGGATGGTTTGGGTTGGGAGGGACCTCAAAGCCCAGCCAGTCCCACCCCTGCCATGGGCAGGGACACCTCCCACTGGATCAGGGGCTCCAAGCCCCATCCAACCTGGCCTTGAACCCCTCCAGGGATGGGGCAGCCACCCCTGCTCTGGGCAACCTGGGCCAGGGCCTCCCCACCCTCACAGCAAAACATTTCTCCTAAGATCTCATCTCAATCTCCCCTCTTCAAGCTGAAAACCCTTCCCTCTCATCCTATCTCTGCACTCCTGATCAAGAGTCCCCCTCCCAGCTTTCCTGGAGCCCCTTTCAGTACTGGAAGCTGCTCTAAGGTCTCCTCAGAATCTTCTCTTCTCCAGGCTGAACAACCCCAACTCTCAGTCTGTCCTGGTACAGGAGGTGCTCCAGCCCTCGGATCATCTCCGTGGCCTCCTCTGGACTCGCTCCAACAGCTCCATGTCCTTCCTGTGCTGAGGACTCCAGAACTGGACGCAGGGTTCCATGTGGGTCCCACCAGAGCGAAGCAGAGGGGCAGAATCCCCTCCCTGCCCCTGCTGGTCCCACTGCTCTGGATTCAGCCCAGGATATGGTTGGTTTCTGGGCTAGGAGCACACATTACCAGCTCATGTTGAGTTTCTCATCCACCAGCACCCTCAGGTCCTTCTCCATGTCTTAATCCCCCAGCCTGAAATACTGAAAGTTGCCCCAACCCAGGCACAGGACCTCGCACTTCGCCTCGTTTAACCTCATAACCTTTTCACAAGCCCACTTGTGAATGGCAAAGGGAGAGAGATCCCAACCCCACAAGACCTTGGAAGGGGGGTAAATCCTGGTCCCGGGGCCCTGAGGGGGCCGAACAGATCCCAGCCCCTCTTTCCAGGGTCTGGGGGAGCTGCTGAGCCCCAGCCCCACGAGGAATCTGGGAGGGTCATCCCAAATCCCAGCCACCCCTCAGGATCTGGGGAGCAGGTCACGAATCCTGACACCCCCAAGAGCCCTGGAGGGAGCATCCCCAGTGCCCTCCTACCCCCATGGGGCTTGGCTGGGGGGCACAACCCAAATCCCACCCCCTACAAGGCTTTGGGGGTGTCAGGATAAACCCTGTCCCCGCTTGGCTGGGGAGTGGGATCTTCCCAAACCGCAGCCCTGTAGCACTTGGGAGGTGGGTGAGTGTTTACACCTCTTCTGTGGGGTGTGGGGCAGCAGCACCCCCCGGTCTCAAAGGGTCCCCCCACTGCTCAACACGTGGACACAACCCCCAGCCCCATTTCATGGAGTCCTTCTCCTGCACCTGAGCCTGAAGGGGGCGGGGGGAAGACCCTGTTCCCCTCACCTGTCCCCTTGCTTGTTTTGAGAAAGCAGCAAAAAGGGATGAAAAAATTGCATTTTTTTGTAAATTCTTGATTTTCAGGCCTTGTGTTGCCCCCCCCCCCACCTCCAGTACTATATTTAAAAAAAGCAAGTTGCCATGGCTACGTGAAGGAGCTCTCCAGCCCTGGGTTCCGCAGAGAGGGTGCAGAAAGGACCCTGAACCCCCCCCCCCAACCCTTGTCTCCCCTTTCCAGGGGTAAATTCCATATAAACCCCCCAAACCACCTTGTACCGAGCTTAACTCTTCCAGGGCTGGGTCCAGGCGAGACACAGGCACCGTTACACCGCAGAAAACACACATCGACTTTATTATGGCTGCCGCAGAGGAGGCACGAGAGCAGGTTCATGTGTGAGGGGGGTCTTGGGGTACAACACCCACCCCCACCAAGGGACTTCCTTGCAAACGAAGCCGCCGTCTCATCCAGATTTGTCCCCAAGCAGTGTCCAAGTTTGGCTTGGGGCATGAGGAAGGGACCCCCTCCCCAAACAGGGGTGATGTGCTCAGAGCACGGGGGGTCGGGGTCCACGCAAGCTGCACCCCCTCATCTCCATGGCCAGCCGCAAGACGGCCGCAGGACCGCCGTCCCCGTGAGGTGTCCCAGTGCCGAAGGCCTCCTCCTCCTCCTCTTCCATGATGGAGCTGAGCCGCGGGGCGCAGCGGGTCCTCTCGGCGGGCGGGCGGTAGGGACACTTGGCGTTGAGCAGGCGGCGGAGAGGGACCAAGGGGACGATGGCGTCGCCGAGGAGCTGCTGCTGGACGTGGCGGAAATCGTTCTGCCTCTTGAAGCGCTTGAACTCGTTGAAGGCGGAGGCCGAGGTCTGGTAGAGGAGCAGGGCCATGGCGCGTGCCTTGTCGGCTTTGGAGACCAGGACAGCGTGGCAGCGCAGCACCACCGCCTTGTTCTTCACCTGGTGCCGGTAAACCCAAGCGAAGACTTTGGGATGCCGGCGGTCGGCGGCGCAGTAGGTGATGCGGTGGAGGAGGTACGCGTGGCCCGGCCGGCGGGCTCCCTTCTCGCAGGGCGTCATACGGATGCCTTGGGGTCCCAACGTCAGCTTCATCTTGGCTCCACCAGCCCCAGCGTCGCTCTTCGCCCAGATCTTACCCACCGCCTCCTCCGTGCAGCCCTCGCCCTTGGCGTGCAGGGTGACCGCGTTCCCCAGGTACCGCACCGTGTACGTCGGATCCTCCTTGTTCAGCTCCACTTTCTGGCGTCTACCACGAAAGACGCTGCCCAGCCGTTCGAGCGGGCAATCGGGCAGGAGGTCCGGGCAGGAGCGTAGGAAACCCGCCAGCAACGCCGCGTAGCTCAACCCCGGCCCCAGGCTCTTCCCTTTGCACTTACGTTCGTTTTCCACCAGCACAAACTTGCTCCGGCGCCAGGGCAGCATCTCTGCTCCTCCGACGGGCCCTCCCTGCCCACCTCCGCTAATCCCAGCCCTGAGCAGAAGGAACCCACCTCTCTGAATGCCAAAGCTGCCCCTTGCGCCCCCCAAGCCAAGTTAGGGGGGGATACCCCTACCCCAAGGCGATGGGATGCAGCTGCCGTATCCAATGCGGATGGAGGATGCTCAAGCTCCTTTGGCAGTGGAACCGCCACGCTCTGGCTGCTGCTTGCGCCTGCTGCGGGAGCGACGGCTGCTGCTGCTGCGGGGACGCAGCTCTCCGTGGGCTGCTCCACCTCCCCGCGACGACGCCACGTCGCCCCGGCTCTGGGAACGCGGGGAGCTGACAGTGGACCCCCCCCCCCATTCCCTGCTTCATGCTTGGAAAGGGAAGTAAAGATGCTGGTAAAATAAAGACACATATACACACACCCCCCATGCAGCAACCAGACTCCCAGCACCAAAGCCCCCTGCATGGGGGAAAATTAAGGCAGGATTGGGGAGGGGGGGATGATTTTTAAGAGGATTGGACCCAGCACAAGAAAAGGAGGTGGGTTTTTTCCCCCAAAACCTGAGCATTGCGCTGGGTTTTGTGCAGGTTTGATGGCATTTATTTTGCTTTAGAACCCCCCCTTTCCCCATTATTTCCAAGCCAGCCAGCTCCCTCTTGGGCTGAGCTTTTTTGGGCTTTTAACCTGTTGCTTTTCACTCTGGCCAAGACCCCAGGATGGCTTCTCCATGGGAAAATGAAACGTTTCCCCGCAGCGCAGGCTGGGGGGGATTTTTGGGGAGCACTGCAAGGTGCCTGCAAGGTTCCAGCTCTGCTTTGGAGTTCAGACCGTTCAACTCTTCTGTCTCAAGCCTTAAATTCCACCTTTTTTTTAACCCTTGGAGCCCCTTGCGGGTGCAGTGGGGTGACCCTCAGGTTTTGGGGACCCACAAAGATGCTCCAGCTGCCTTGGGATTGAAAAATGGGGAGGAGAAAGGGATAAAATAACAGCTTGTGCCTATGGTTTGAATCCACTTGGGAAAGAAAACCCAGGCAGGGTGTTGCAGGGAGCAGGAAGCCATTTCCTAGCAGCTTCCCAGCTTCTCTATGGTTTAAGCAAAGCAACTGCAACCTTAAAATAGCTGCTTCGCAGGCAGGTCCCGCTCCTCTCACTGCAGCGGCCTTGGCATAAAATGCAGGAGGTTGTGTGGTTTTTTACTTCTCTGACACTGCTGGGGCTGCACCGTTCACTCCCAGTGTGAGGATGGTTTTGGGGAGGTGGCAATTAGTGAATTAGCACAAATGAGGAAGGTTTCTACCCATGCCAGCCTCTAGCTTTGGTTATTTCCATTCTCACCCTCACTGACAAAGGTAAAAGCTCTTTATTTAACTGCACAGCATTCAGGGCAGGTTTAAACCCTCCCTGAAAGCTCATTTATTTACAGACCCCATACTGGCTAGGAGTGGGGCCCCCCTCCTCTGCTCTGCACCCCCAGTGCCTCCCTGGGGCTGGTTTTCCTATTCTCTCCTATATGTGGGGGGGAATCACACCACGTAATGGGGTTGGTGGTAGGCACAGGAGCATTTGCAGCTCATTTTACATGGGTAAACAACCAGGATTTGCACTTTGGAAGCTGAAAAGAAGGCTCTGAGCTGATTTAGGGCTCTGAATCCCTCCTCTAGCTGCCTATTGCCTTGACTGCTGTCATCATTAGGTTCCAGAGTGAACAAGCACCACATAGGGTGAGGAAGAGGTGATGCCCGATTGTCCCTTGGGTCTATTCTGATCTCAGCATCCTGGCTTTGGTTTCTTGGGTTGCCTGGTCCTCTTGCTGCCTCACATTCTGTTCTCAGCTCCCAGCATTTACACCATATCGGAGGCTGCTACTGATTCCGGGGGCTGTGTCCCAGCCTGTTGTGGCTCAGCAGCAGTGCCCTAGCACCAGGATTTGCTGGCAAAACAACCAGGGAAGGTCGAAATCCTCCCCACATCCAGCAAACTGGACAAAAATCCCAGTGCTAAATCACCGGGGGCTCTGACACCCATCCTTGCAGTCAGAAAATTAAGCATTAAGCTCCTCCAGCAAGGGGAAATAAAGAGATATCTTTAATTAGAGAGCAATTTGCTAATCAGCTCGGCATCCCAGGAGCCTTGTGCCTCCTGATTCCCATGGAAGCACCAGCCAAACTGAATTTGGGTTCAAGCACCACGAGGGCATCCCAAAACAGGTTTTTATCACTTCTGTCTTCAACCAGATTTCCCAGCTGTCTGGCAGGTAAAAGACCTGGGAAAATACTATATATATAAATTATTTTATCTGTTTTCAACCTAATTCATTTATTTCTTTTGATGTCACTGCTCAGGAGCTGACATTCCCCCTTCACCAGGAGTGACTTAATGATGCTTTCCCATGGAGCCGCACAACTAGTTTTCAGCTGGGGTGGAAAAAACACTCAGTCAGCAGTGGAAAGATGCTCTGCTGGAATAGAGAAATGAGGAGGTAAAGGAGAAACTGGAAAAAATGAGACAACAGGCAGGGTGAGGACGCAGGACACCCTGAGCTTGATGCTTTGGGAATCAGGGATGCTTCCCAGGGTTCGGCCGTGCGCCAGAGCGTTATCCCGGCAGGGCTGGCCAGGCGAGGAAATATTTAACCGCAGCGTCAGCGTACGGGGAAGGCGGGTGCAGGCATGGAGGGTGGCGGGCAGCGCCGGGACCCCGCGGCTCCCCCAGGGAGGCCACAGGGTGAATGCCTGCAGCTCCTGCTACGCCGCAGCCAGGAAGCCAAAAACTGGGCCTATTGCCCCTACAGCCGCTTCCCGGTGGGCGCTGCCCTGCTCACTGCCAGCGGGGAGATCTTTTCGGGTAAGATGGGGCTGTGCGACCCCCTCTTTGGGTTTTGGGGTCCCCCCCTGCAGCCCTTTAACCATGCAGAGGGGTGCAGAAGGGTTGGCACAGGGTGCCTGTCCCCTCCCATTCCCAAGCCACCGACTTGGCAGCCGCCACCCCCGAGCGAGCCAAAGATCGCAGTGGATGGGAAAATACGGGAAATAAATAGGGGAAGCGGGGAATACGTTGGTGAGAGTCTGGGATCAGGCAGTGCCCGTGGAAAATGGCTTTTCTTTGCAAATTCCACTCGCCTGGAGGGACGTTGAGGTGGCTGAGTGGGTGCCGGGGGCTTTCCCGCAGGGTGCAACGTGGAGAACGCCTGCTACAGCCTGGGGGTGTGTGCCGAGCGCACCGCCATCCAGAAAGCCATCTCGGAGGGGCACACCAGCTTCAGGGCCATGGCCATCGCCAGGTAAGGGACATGCGGAGGGGGCAGTGGGACCCCTGGACCCGCCCTGTGCACCCAAGGGGCAGCTTCTGCTGCAGCAGCCACAGCATTTTGGCTGGGAGGCAGGTATTCGCATGTTTTTTCTTGTTCAGGGGGGAAATCTGCTGTGGCTGTGTATGTATTGGTGCATAAAGGTCTTCTGCAGGTGTTCCTCCCCACTCTGATGCAGGACTGAGCTCTGTGCCCTTCTCCTTTGGCAGTGACATGGGGGAGAACTTCATCGCGCCCTGCGGTGCCTGCAGACAAGTGATGAGAGAGGTGATGGCTCACACAGGGATCTCACATGTCCTGACCCCCCCCCCGGCGTCTTCCCCCAAAACACCTGGAGGTGCAAAGAGGGAGTTGCAACCCCCCAGTGCCAAGCTTCAGGCACCTCCAACTGTACTATTCACTGGGAAAGGTGTAATTGTTCTGTGTCCCACGGGAGTGAGTGCCTGGTAATCCATTAACTCACCCTCCCCTGGGGGTTTTACTCCTCCTGGGAGCTGCTGGGTGCAGGGATTGGACCCCAGAGCCATTGCCCTGGCTCTGGCAAGCCTGAAAATGGGGGTTTTCCTGCAAAGCCAAGCTCCTTGCAGAGCCTGTCCTGCTCTCACCTCCCTCCTCCCCATAAACATCCCGGCACCCACAGCCTGGTTTTGAGTGGTTAATATTTAATGGATTGCAGGGCTCGGCTTGAAGGCTGGATTTGGCAGGTTTGGAGGCACCAGGGCTCACCCTGGCAGGGCAGAACCACAGAATCTGAATCCAAAATATCCGCTGGGTGTGGTGATGCTGAAAAGCCACCCCAAAATATATGGAATAGAGGGGGATGCTCCCTGTGAACCTGGCCGAGAAAAAGAAGTATTATTTGAGTAATTTGAGGAAGAAGCGCGGGTTTTGCAGTGGGCACTTCTTCCTAATCTTCTCCTCCAGTTTGGCACAGACTGGGACATCTACCTGACCAAAGCGGACGGCGCCTACATCGTGAAGAGGCTGGAGGAGTTGCTACCGTTTTCCTTCGGCCCTGAACACCTAAAGGAAGTATGAGCAGTGCAGCCACCACCAGCCTTTGCCCTTCAGCAGCAGGGGAGGATGGTTTTCCCCGATTTCCCTGGCATGTAAGCAGCTTTTTGGGGACGATGCAATGGGAAATGGGTTTATAGTGTTAAGTTACCAATTCCTCTCACTCATCTGATTCAGCACTGATTCACAGATGCCGGCTCCACCTCATCCCAGGGCAAAGAGCAAAATCAAATCATAGGAACTCTCTGTTATTAGAAAGAAAGGGTCTAGATATCACTGTATTCGAGTGGAATTTCACAGGTGGAAAGGTTTGATGCTTGGCTCAGGCTTGGGCTTGTTGGTGCGCAAACCACTCCCGAATAATGCAATCATTGCTTGGGAAAATGCTGGATTCTTCAGCTCTAAAGAAGAAGCAGAAGGAAAGGCTCCAGACGCCCCAGCAATTACTAGTAAGCCAGTTCAGATCAGGTGTTTTGCTGGAACTGGATGGTTACCACACTGAGCGTGTCCTTTGGTTGTTTCTCTCTGGCTAGTTTCTCTTGCTCTTATTCCGTGTGTTGTGATGAATAGGGAGAGGAGTTTTAGAGGGTTTCTGAAGAGTTTTCTGTCCCAAGAGCAATACCGTTCGCTGATTGTACTATTAATTTAATTATGCATAATGAAAAAAAGAATGCATTACGTTTCCCACTCAGCGCGGGGCTGGGCATTACTGCCCGTGCCCAAGCAAAATAAAAGCAATCTTGGTTTATCTCCTGCAGTTGCAGTAAATGATCATAGAATCACCAGGTTGGAAGAGACCCACCAGATCGAGTCCAACCATTCCTATCAAATACTAAACCATGTCCCTCAGCACCTCGTCCACCCATCCCTTAAACGCCTCCAGGGAAGGGGACTCAACCCCCTCCCTGGGCAGCCTCTGCCAGTGCCCAATGACCCTTTCTGTGAAAAATTTTTTCCTAATGTCCAGCCTAAACCTCCCCTGGTGGAGCTTGAGGCCATTCCCTCTCATCCTGTCCCCCGTCACTTGGGAGAAGAGCCCAGCTCCCTCCTCTCCACAACCTCCTTTCAGGGAGTTGGAGAGAGCAATGAAGTGGGAATGGGATGCAGGGCCCTGGGGCTGCCAGGCTGGGCAGGAGGGTGCTGGCTGCACGGGCAGGATGCGACCAGGACATTGCATGGCCCTGAACACGATCAGGGCAGTGCTGCCCACACAGCCAGTGCTCGTCTGTCCTCCTTGCTCCACGCCCTGCTTTGCTTTGGGCCACACACAAGCCATGCCCAAGCGCAGAGCTCTGCTGGCACCTTGCTTCATGCACTGGGCTGTGCCTGCACATGGAGCTCTGCTCCATGCCATACCCTGGCTGTGCCCCAGCGTGCACTGGATTGTTCCCAAGCCATGCCCAGAGCCGTGCCCAGCTGGCATTTTGCTCCGTGCACCGAGCTGTGCCCAAGCCATGCCCAGGGCTGTGCTCCGCTGGTGCCTGCTCCGTGCCCCGTCATGCACAAGGCACACCCAGCTGTGCCCTGGGCTGTGCCCTGCATTGCACAGGGATATCCTTGGCTGCACCCTGCGCCGTGCCCTGCTGTGCACCGTGTCCCAGATGTGCCCTGCCTGTACCCTGGCATTGCACAAGGCAAGCTCGGCCGTGCACTGGACCGCACTCAATCGTGTCCCTGACTGCGCTCTGCTCCATGCCCCTTGCCCCACTCCATGCACCCAGCTCCATGCCCTGCTCCCTACCCCTCCCCTCTCCCCTTTCCCCACCCGATACCCCACGCCCCTCTCTTCTTCCACCCCTTTCCCCGCCCCGCACCCCACCCCATGCCCTGTGCCCCTCTTCTTTCTCCCCTTTCTCCTCCCTCTCCTCTCCCCTTTCCCATTCCCCGCCCTTTCCCCCTCCCTTTTCCCCCTTTCTCCCTCTCCTTTTCCCTCCTCCTTTCCCCTTTCCCCTTTCCCCTTTCCCCTTTCCCCTTTCCCCTTTCCCCTTTCCCCTTTCCCCTCCCTATTACAGAATCACAGAATCACCAGGCTGGAAAAGACTTCCAAGATCATTGAGTCCAACCATTCCTACCAACCACTAAACCATGTCCCTTCAGCCTGAACCTCCCCTGGTGGAACTTGAGGCCATTCCCTCTCGTCCTGTCCCCTGTCCCTTGGGAGAAGAGCCCAGCTCCCTCCTCTCCACAACCTCCTCTCAGACAGTTGCAGAGAGCAATGAGGTCTCCCCTCAGCCTCCTCTTCTCCAGGCTAAACACCCCCAGCTCTCTCAGCCGCTCCTCTTGTTCTCCAGCCCCCTCACCAGCTTCGTTGCTCTTCTCTGGACTCGCTCCAGAGCCTCAACATCCTTCTTGTGGTGAGGGGCCCAGAACTGACCCCAGGATTCGAGGAGCAGTCTCACCAGTGCCGAGTACAGAGGGAGAAGAACCTCCCTGGACCTGCTGGTCACGCCGTTTCTGATCCAAGCCAAGATGCCATTGGCCTTCTTGGCCACCTGGGCCCCTGCTGGCTCATGTTCGGTCGCTGTCACCAACCCCCCCAGGTCCTTCTCCTCCAGGCACTTTCCAGCCAGACTTCTAGTCTGGAGCTGCCCAGGGTTGTTGTGCCCCAAGTGCAGGACCCGGCAGTTGGCCTTGTTAAACCTCATCCCATTGGTCTCAGCCCAGCGGTCCAGCCTGTTCAGATCCACTTGGAGCCTCCCTACCCTCCAGCAGATTCCGTTTCCCTTCCCTTTCCCCTCTTATTTCCCCTTCCTTTTCCTTTCCCCTTTCCCTATTAACCTCCCCTTCCCCGTTCCCTTCCCTTTTCCCACTCCTCATTCCACTCCTTTTTCCCCTTCCCCCTCACTCTTCACCCCCTTTCCCCTCCCTATTCCCTTCCTCTTTTCTTTCCCTTCTGTTTCCCCTCTCCTTTTCCTTCCCCCTTCCCCTCCCCTCCCCTTTCCCCTATTTCCTTCTCCTTTCCCCTCCCTATTTCCTTCTCCTTTCCCCTCCCCTTTCCCCTTTTCTTTCCCCTCCCCCTTTCACCCTTCCCTTCCCCTCCCTTTCCCCTTTCCCCTTCCCCCTTCCCCCTTCCCTTCCCCCTTCCCTTCCCTTCCCTTCCCTTCCCTTCCCTTCCCTTCCCTTCCCTTCCCTTCCCTTCCCTTCCCTTCCCTTCCCTTCCCTTCCCTTCCCTTCCCTTCCCCTTCCCTTCCCTTCCCCCTTCCCTTTCCCCTTCCCTTTCCCCTTCCCCTTCCCTTTCCCCTTCCCCCTTCCCCCTTCCCTTCCCTTTCCCCTTCACCCTTCCCTTCCCCTCCATTTCCCTTCCCTATTCCCTTCTCCTTTCCTTTCCCTTTCCTCCTCCTCCCCTCCCCTCCCCTCCCCTCCCCTCCCCTCCCCTCCCCTCCCCTCCCCTCCCCTCCCCTCCCCTCCCCTCCCCTCCCCTCCCCTCCCCTCCCCTCCCCTCCCCTCCCCTTTCCCCTCCCTATTCCCTTCCCCTTCCCCTCCTCCTCCCCTCCCCTTTCCCCTCCCCTTTCCCCTCCCCTTTCCCTTTCCCCTCCCCTTCCCCTCCCCTTTCTCTTTCCCCTCCCCTTTCCCCTCCCCGTTCCCCTCACTCCCCTCTCCGCCATGGCCGCCCGCCTGCTCCTGTCCCGCTCTCTGCGGTTGCTCCTGGGCCGCCGCCCCGCTGTCCCCCCGGCCCGTGTCCCCGCTGTCCCCCCGGCCCCGCGGCTGCCCTGGCGGCCGTGGCTGCGGTGGCTGCTGCGGGGCGGCCCCGCGGCGGGGCTGGCGGCGGCGGCGGCGCGGAGGGGCGGCGGCTGCTTGGCCCTCGCCGCCGCCCTGGGGCTGCAGCAGCCGCGCCTGGACGAGCAGCGGCGAGCGGAGGCGGCCTGCGGGCACATCCAGGTGCGGGGGGCACCCCTAAAGGGGAGAAGGGGGGCCTCGGGGTGGCCCCACAAAGGGGAGGGTGTTACTTAGGCTGGGGAGCCCCTCAGGCACCCCCACAAAGGGGAGTAGGGGGCCCTCAGATAACTCCGATAAAGGGGAGCAGGGGGCCCTCAGATAACCCCAGTAAAGGGAAGCAGGGGGACCCTCACACACCCCAATAAAGGGGAGCAGGGGGTCCGCAGATACACCAGTAAAGGGGGAGTAGGGGGTTCCTCAGACACCCCCACAAAGGGGAGCAGGGGGCCCTCAGACACCCCAATAAAGGGGAGCAGGGGGTTCCTCAGACACCCCCACAAAGGGGAGCAAGGTTCCCTCAGACACTCCTAATAAAGGGGAGTAGGGGGTTCCTCAGACACCCCAATGAAGGGGAGAAGGGGGTTCCTCAGACACCCCAATGAAGGGGAGCAGGGGTTCCTCAGACACTCCAATAAAGGGGAGTAGGGGGTTCCTCAGACACCCCCACAAAGGGGAGCAGGGGCGCTCAGACACCCCGATAAAGGGGAGCAGGGGGTCCCTCAGATAACCCCAGTAAAGGGGAGTAGGGGAGCCCTCAGACACCCCAATAAAAGGGAGCAGGGGGACTCTCAGATACCCCAATAAAGGGGTGTAGGGGGGCCCTCAGATGCCACCAATAAAAGGGAGTAGGGGGTTCTTCAGACACCCCAATAGAGGGTAGTAGGGGGTTCTTCAGACACCCCAATAGAGGGTAGTAGGGGGGTCCTCAGATACCCCAATAAAGGGGAGCAGGGGGTCCCTCAGGCACCCCCACAAAGGGGAGTAGGGGGGCCCTCAGATACACCAGTAAAGGGGGAGTAGGGGGTCCCTCAGACTCCCCATAAAGGGGATCTGGGAGCCCTTATAAAGGGGAGGGGGTTACTTGGGCTGGGGAGCCCCTCAGGCACCCTGACAGAGGGAGAGGGTCCCTCCTGTGGGGAGCTTTCAGATACCCCAAAAAAGGGGAGTAGGGGGTTCCTCAGACACCCCATAAAGGGGATTGGGGAGCCCTTTGAGTGCCCCCATAAAGGGGAGGGGGTCCTTGGGCTGGGGAACCCCTCAGGCACCCTGATAGAGGAGGGGTCCCTAAGTCACTGCATAAAGGGGAGGGGGTCCTGGGGCTGGAGAACCCCTCAGACACCCCATAAAGGGGATTGGGGAGCCCCTTGGACACCCCTGTAAAGGAGAGGGGGTCCTTGGACTGGGGAACCCTCAGACACCCCCAGAAGGGAGACCTCTGCTTTCCCAGTAACAGGGTATTGGGGAAGCCTCTCTCTCAGCGGCCCTTCATCACCCCAGAGCAGGGACGGGGCTTCCACGCTGTGGCGAGCCCCTCAGTCCCTGTCTCCCCACCATGGAGGGTGCCAGGGCCTTGGTTCTGGGTGTCCTGTGTCTCAGGAGGCTGATGTTGAGCCTCCAAGTCTGTCCCTTCTCCCCGAGACCAACAGAGCCCCGTGAGACTGGCCCAGGCCGTGCTGGCCGAGCACCAGGGACGGATGGTGCTGGGTACATGGGTAAAAATAGCCCTTTGGCGCTCAGAGCCAGCTGCCACCTGCCCCACTGACCAGCAGATTTCTGTGGAGGTTCTTTCTTGGGATGCTTTCTCTCCCTGGCCTTCTCTCAGTGGTTAAATTTGCTGTCTTCCCCTTCTGCCATCCCCAAGTCTGCGTCCCTGTGTCTGAGACAACTGAGGGAACCGGGGCAGCTTATCCTGGAGAAAAAAGGGGCTGATGGGAGACCTTGTCACTGTCTACAATTCCCTGAAAGGGGGTTGAAGCGCCGTGGGTGTTGTTTCTTCTCCCGCTGGCGTGCGATAGGGTGAGAGAAGGCTGCAAGTTGCACCAGGGGAGGTTTGGATTGGACATCAGGAAAAATTTCTTCATCAAAAGGGTTTTCGGGCACTGGAACAGCAGCCCAGGGAAGCGGTTGAGTCTCCATCCCTGGAGGTGTTAACAGATGAGTAGATGAGGTGCTCAGGGATGGTTTAGTAGTGGACAGGTACAGTTGGACTTGATGGTCTCAAAGGTCTAAGCAGAGAATTCTATGATTCTCTGGTCTCAGTTTCCTCCCCCAGCTTCTCCCATCACTGATTCACCAACCCTCATACTCGACTGCCACAAAAGCTCACAGCATTGTTTTCCCATCTGTTGTTGCTGTTAATTGGATTTTCTCTTAAGTGCTATTTGCCTGGTTTAATTATGGAGGGGAAGAAAAGTGTAATAGCGTGTCTCTTTTTAGAAGTATCTAGTTAGTCTTGTCTTTACAAAACATGTTTATGTTCTAGATTAGCAAATGACTCCCCATCCCTTCTCTTCTTGTGCATGCTCAGCACCCTCAGGAAGGGCACCTTTGGCAAAGACCATTTTCAGGATAATCCATTTCAGACAAAAATATATGATTTAACAATTTTCCCTGTGGTTACAGTGATTTCTGCTGTAATGAGTAGAGCCTGTTCGTGGCTTTTGAGATGGAGCAACCTATCTGGATGCTTAATATCCCTTAAACAGTGAGAGAGTTCTCCATTGTTTGGAAGTCTTGAACAAATGAGTGGGTTTTTTAATTGTTGCCTTTTCTTCTTCCTTTCAGACGGTGTTTGTGAGAAAGAACAAGCTGCAGAAAGATCCACTGAGCTCCTTCCGCTGGCAGGGCTTCAAGCTGGAAGAGTATCTCATTGGCCAACCCATCGGGAAGGGCTGCAGTGCCGCGGTGTACGAAGCAGCTATTCCTTTTTCTGGAGGTCCTCGGAGGAGTGCGAAGAGCAGCCGTCTCGCAGCGCAGGAACCAGCCGTGTGGCCGGATGGCAGCTTGGCCTCACAGGCGGCTGAAGACGAGCCTATGGAGAAACACCAACCCAGAGAGGCTTTTCCATTAGCCATCAAAATGATGTGGAACATTTCGGTAAGGAGTCGGTTCTTAATCTCCTTGTCTGTCACTTGGAAAGTCTGGCTGAAATGCTTAATGCCTGAAGCAGTAATTATGTAGCACATGAGGAGTGTGTCAAAACAAAGCTGTTGATGTTTGGAATGTCGATTGTTAGCAAGCAGTCCCAGAGCAAGGTAATTAGCGTGCATCGTTGCTCCACAATCACCACTCCTTGCTCCACAATCACCACTCGGAGCTGCTGGTGGTGGAGTTCTTGGTTATGGAGGTGATGTTTCTGGAAGAAAAGCTTTTCTAAAGCCAGCTGCAGTGACAACGTGTAAGAACGGGAAAGCCACTGGTGCCAGCGCTTTAGGGATCGCCGTCCTTGTCGGTGTCAGGATAAGAAATGGAATCCTGTGTGCGGTGTGGCTGAGGTGTGAGTTGGTGGTCACGGGGTGGCAGGAACCTGAGTACTGTGGCCTCTTGCCGTGAACAGGCAAGATCTGTGCTGTGTTTCCCAGCCAAGGGGACTCTGATGTTCCAGCTCCTCACTGTGGCTATTTCACATTTAAAAAAATCCACATGACTTTTCCCATTGAAGAGTTTTGTGACACTTGATGTGACAAGTGGATATGCAAAGGGACTCTTCTGAAATGCCAACATCTGAAACCCCTTGAGCTCCAGAGTATGGTTGGACTCGATGATCCGGTGGGTCTCTTCCAACCTGGTTATTCTATGATTCTATGAATATGCTGGCACTTAGCTGTGGGCTCTTCCAGTCAGAATTTAAGGTTGAAAATGAGTGTTAATGTATAGCTCAGAGTACTGACAGTTGATACATTTGAAGAGACGATATCTTTCTGCAAGTAGAGGCCTTGCCACATCCCTTGGTGAGTAGCTTAAAGTAAATAGATGATGCTGGAGCTCAAACCAATGTAGTGTTTGATTGCTTTTGCAGGCCGGTTCATCCAGTGAAGCCATCCTCGATGCCATGGGCCGAGAGCTCGTTCCAGCCACAAGGGTTGCCTTAGCTGGAGAATACGGAGCTGTCTCTGGCTGCAGGTACAGTCGTGATTGCAATGGCAGCACTTCTCAAACAGTGATCTGCTAATTTTATCCATCAATTAATATTGCAGCACATCTGTACTGTTAAGACGATGGCCAGAAGTTTCTGTAATAGCTCCTGAAAGGAGCCCTGGGGTTATTAATGGCTCAGGAAATTTGTGCCTGCATTTTGTCTGAGCCTTCAAAAGTGCCTTGCACCTCAAATATCACACAGAGATGTGTTTCAGGCTGCTGTGGGGTCTTTCCTCCCACGTGCTTTTCTCCAGTGCTGTATAGCAATCCTGTTATTCAAATAGTGATTTAACACAGTCTTGTTTACACTGAGGAGCTGTTGGTGTGCGGGGAATACCTGCCGCTCAGCTGTACCACCCTGGACGGTGTGGTGCTGAAGGGTCAGAAGGTAATTAGGTGGTAATTAGGGATCCATCCATCTTTATAGCACTGTGGCTTGGCTAGGTTTTCCATGCCCCGTGTCTTAGCTTTCCCATGTGTAAAATGCTTTGATAGCTGCAGATATTGTTAAAGGCTAGGGGGAGCTAATTAAAAATCACTTAAAATGTGTGTCATGGTGCTTTTTAATTACAGAAATATACAACCGGTAACCATTTGACTGCATTAAGCATTAAACAATTTGTATTATTTGAGAGCTGGTTTGGTTGTAAAATGGGTGTGGGGTTGGCAGGGAGGTGAAAGCTGTTGCAGTGCAGGGAGGTTGGTGAGAAAAAACATGGAAAAAGACTCGGTTCCCGCTCTTTCACCTGAGTGAGAAGCAAGCACGCAGCACAAGGTGGAAAATTGCACGGATACGTTTAATTTATCTTGAGTTTAGCTATCTTGGTGTTCAAAAGCGCGTCTTTTTGTTTGATTTGAAACAATGGAGTGCACAGTCCAGATTGTCTGATTTAAATTTCAAATGCATCTCGGCTGCCTATGCAAATGAATAATGAATGCTGAGTGATACGTTCTTGGATGAGAATGTAACAGAGCAGCTAAAGGGATATTTGACGTTCAGGGAATGGGAGGGAAGAGGGGTCTGGGTTGCATATATAGACAGGTAACCCGCCTTTCATTGCAGAGAGAGCTTCCTGGCTGTGCTGTAAAATAGAGGGTTTGAATTCATATGCCTAGTGTGACGCTGACCTTTGTTTTATGTCTAACCAAGTAATTGTGTTTGGTTTCTTTTCTCTAAAGCTGTTGTAGTTTTCTGAACCCAGAAGCAGCCAGGGACTAGCTCTGCCTTTCTTAGTAGTGTGGAAGGGCTGGTAGGTTTTGAATAAAATTAATGGCTGCGTATTGAGCATAAGGGTTTCCAGCAAAGCTGCTTTTGTCGTGCTGGTAAAGCACCGATATTTCCTGTTCAACCTTCTGTAGAGGGAAATCCAGCTACTTCTGGCAGCCACAGGTAAAGTCTTGCTCTCTGCACCTTCCACCAATGTTTCATCGGGTTCTCAGTGCAGAGTAAACATATTTTGCACGCTGCTTGGAACCCTTTGGTGGGGAGGATGGGCTGTATTTTTGAAGAGTAATTCCAGAAATAAGAGATGCGTCTGTGATAAATACCAGGAGATCAATGTAACCTCTGGTATCTATACTTTTTTTGCAGAAAACCTGCCCTTGGGAGGAAGAAGTTGCAGCCTCACCCAAATATAATCCAAGTGATCCGAGCGTTCACATCCTCCGTCCCTTTGCTGCCTGGAGCCTTCACTGACTATCCTGATGTTCTTCCATTGAGCCTGAATCCCAGAGGGATCGGTCACAGCCGCACACTCTTCTTGGTGATGAAGAAGTAGGTAGAGAGAAGCTTGTTATGCAGCTCAGGCTTTTCCTGAGGCTGCCCAGCGGGGCTGTGTATTCTACTGCGAAGATTTGGCCTGGGCTGCTGCCAAAAAGCAAAGTACGCTCTTGGAAACGCTTCCCAAGACCTGTTCCAAGTTCTTGAAATTTAAACTCTAGTTTAGCAATGAAGACAAGCCTTTCTTTTTAATAATTATCCCAAATTAACGTAAGAAATATGGAGCTTGTCCCCATTTGTCTGCCTTTCTAAGTCTGAGCTTCACCTCTCATCTGATCATGCCGCTAAAGACAGAGTAGGATCAGTAATGAGATTTATTAGGGCTCAGCATTTTGGGCTTTCTTGGTTTGGTTTTGGGTTTGAGTGGATATTGCAGTGGCATTGGCATAAAAACACCTTCTGTTTCACACTCTTTTGTTCTGCCTGCGTCTGGAGAAATGTTCTGTCTTCTCTGTGTCTCAAGAACATGTTCTTTCTGTGATTAGCACATCTCATTTTGCTCATACAATCTGCATTATTAAACCACCTCCTCTTTTGTGCAAAATACAACACCAGGACATCAAAAGCTGTAAGAATGATCGCTATAAACCTTTTTAAGAGGTTTTTTTAGTTGCCGGTAGTTGAACTTGGGCAAGAGCACTGAAAATTCAGTGGGAGGTGGGAAGGTGTCGCAGAGGTCAGGAAGAATTTGGCACGTGTGGGTGTGCCACATCCCCAGGCAGGTAGCACCGAGGTTGAACTGCAAGTGATAACCTTTCAGGGTGCTAACTCAGAGCTTTCCCTTGTCCTGACTAGTTATCCATGCACGCTGCGCCAGTATCTGAGGGAGAACAGTCCAGATGTCGGTCTCTCCACGATGATGATTTTACAGCTCTTGGAAGGCGTGGACCATCTTGTTCGACATGGAATAGCACACAGGGACCTCAAGTCTGACAACATCCTGGTTGAATTTGATTCTGGTACGTCGCTCGCTGAGTATCAACACCAATTAAGTCCCACACAGTCATGTAGGTATTCAGGGAAGTGCTACCCAGGCGTGCGTTTGGGGAAAAAATGAGCATCAAACCCTTTCAAGGATCTTGAGTTTAGTTTTTAGCTTCTTGCTTGCTGTCACTGCACCACTGGGAAGTCATTTATCCTGTCTATGCCTCAGTTTTAGGATTATTAAAAAGAACTTGAAAGGAGCATTGGGCTGTAATCAGTTGGAGAGAGGCAGAGTACTGCTGAGGGGATGAGTTGGTTTTTAATTACCTGAGCTCTTTTTCAGCATGGTTGAGATTTGAAAGGGCAGGAAACAATAGCAGGCAGCCAGATCTGTGTAATTAAAGGTCTCAGTACAGCAGCCATGGCAGGTTCTCAGCAATACTAATGCCATCCTTCTTTTCCTGAAGGAAGAGCTTCTCTGGAGCTGAGTTGAATGCAGTTAGGAGTGATCTAAAGCATTGATTTTTCCATTTTGGAGTCTGGAGAAGTGATGATTTTGCTTTGCAAGGTTTGATTTGTCATTAGGACTTATGCAGAGTTTCTCCAGCCTTTTGCTATAGTCGGGTATATATCTGTATGTCAATAGATTTTGCTATAGGTAAAAACAAAGGGAAGAAAATAAATGTATTGCCCTGTGGATGAGTCTCTAACCTTCAATTTTATGGTACCTGTGACATTTTGAGACACACATTCCTTGAGGAGCAGCGATATCCTCTAAAGAGAAAATGGAATAACAAGTTAGGTTTAATAAAACTGATATTTTGACCTGGTAATACAGAGGAGAAGCAGGAAAGCAGCGTGTGGTTGATTCCTTGGGGTTTGGGATTGATCCAGAAGGCTGTTTGTAGTGTCTGAGGTGGTGTTTACTCAGCCAGGTCCTCCCAAACTGAACGTTCATTCTGCTCATCCCGTGTTGTTCGCAGCTGGCTGCCCTTGGCTGGTGATCACGGACTTCGGTTGCTGTTTGGCAGATGAAAACATCGGCTTGCGACTGCCTTTCACCAGCTCCTACGTGGACCGGGGTGGCAACGGCTGCCTGATGGCACCCGAGGTAAATCCCCATGTAGTAATTAATGGTTTGTGTTGCTGGTTCGCTACTGTCAACGCTGAAAAAGCTTCAGACCCAGCTGTCGTCCCCACTGTGACAGGAACTTGGAAAAGGGTGGGATTAGGTCTAGAAGCAGTGGAGAGGATGACTGCCCATCCCTTTGCTGTGATTTCATGGAGAATGGATTGAGAATGGATTTTTAGGCAGAGAACAGATTGAGAGTAGCCCTCAAGAGAAGGACTTGGGGGTTTTGGATGAGAAACTCCACATAAGTTGTCAATGTGCGCTGGCAGCCCAGAGAGCAAAGTGCATCCTGTTCAGTCTTTCCTCAGTCCTCTTCAGTCTTTCCTTGTGCCCCTTCTCTGTAGAAGTTTATGCAGCAGTCCTTGTTGTTGTGATATGATTTTTTGCATGAAGTTCAAGGTGGTTGTGAGATTATTTACAGTTCCTTTTTATTTCACTGATAATAACCATAATAAAAGCAAAGACATCTTTAACTGTACACTGGCCGTGGAGCACCAGGCCTTGTGTTCTGACGTGCTGGTGCGGTGTTGGTTGGTCATCTGCACGTCTCCCTTCTTCCTAAAACCCCCGAGTGAAATAGCCCTCAGGATTCTGTGAGTGCTGGCCAGGGGCAACAACCAAAGCCTGGGCACAAGGACCAGTTTCCTCCCAGTGTCCTGGAAGACAGAGCAGTGTCCAGAAAGACTGAGCAGTGTCCAGAGGATGCCAACAGGGAATATCTACACTGGAGATGTAGGTGAAACCTAGCTTTGGTTTCAGTCTCTCAGTTTATTACGGTGACTAGACCCTTGGAAATTAGTTTTGGCGCAGAGCCCATGCTAGAACGGTGTGTTTGGACATCCCCATCTCTGTGCAGGTGATCACAGCGTCACCTGGTCCGGGCACGGTGATCGACTACAGCAAAGCTGATGCTTGGGCCGTTGGAGCAATTGCCTATGAAATCCTTGGCCTGGCCAATCCTTTCTATGGCCACGGCAACTCGACTCTGGAAAGCAGAAGTTACCGGGAAGAGCAGCTGCCGAGTCTGCCTGACCACGTGCCCCTTGAGGTGAAGGAAGTGATAAAGATGCTGCTGCAGAGGGATCCCAACAAGGTGAAGAACTTCTCTTCCAGTCACCTGCCCACGCTTTGGGAATATTATTTGTAGATGATTTTGCTGGGGAGGGCTCAGGACTGTAATCCTGATACAATTGCAGCCTCGATAACATCAAAGATGAACAAAAGGTCTTTGCTGAAGTAGAGCACGGTCTCCCACATGTGACACCAAATAGTTCCAGGAATTCCAGTGGGTGTTTGTGTCAGGGACTGGAGGTTTTTTATTCACAGAGGCTTTGTGGTGCTGTGAAAGAGGCCTGGGGGCCTTTGACAGGATTGCACTGGATCGGCTCATCTTCCATCTCCTTTCCCTTGCAGAGATTGTCCGCTAGAGTTGCTGCTAACGTGCTTCACCTCAGCCTCTGGGGTGAAAGCATCCTGGCGTCCAAGACCCTGAAACCTGATCAGATGGTCACCTGGCTGCTCTGCCAGTCCGCAGCTGCTTTGCTTATGGACGGACTGGTGGATAAAAGCCGAGTGGAAACCAAAATGAAGATGTGCTTTTTGGCAAACCTTGAGTTTGAAGACCTGTGGGCAGCAGTATTCCTGTTGCTGGCCTGGAGAAGCCGGTCGGGGTGAAGAGCAGCATCGTCTGGGACGCGACCGTGTGGTAGATGAACAGCACGTTCTAAAGGCAGATGGGAATCTTGTCTTTTCTGTCTGCCTGGAATCCCATAGTGCTTTAGGGAACAAAACCGCAGGCCCGTGTTTGAGAGCTTGAGTTTAGTACCCACAGCTTTTCTCTCCCTGCTAGAGGAAACGCCCTTGCTTCGTTACTCCCTTGATGAGGGTTTGCTGACCGTGCAGGTGTCCTGAGGTACATGGTGGGGTTTGCTCCTGTTTGGAAGTTCAGAGTTGACTTTGAAGTTGTGTATTGAATGAAGTGAGTCCCCTTTCGGAGGGGGCGTGTGTGGGAGGAGGTGCTGATCGCTGCTCCGCACGTGGATTTCAACAACACACTGAGAAAGCCAAGCTGGCAAAGGGATGTGAAATTTTCCTTTCTGGTTTACTGACCTGTTTTTTCCTGTGTAGCGACGATGTCTTTTGGCTGGGGAGAATGGGAGACATCGATGTTTGAACAACAACAGTTGTGTTATGACAGCATTGTTTGTTTTCATGTCTGTAATCCCCTTTAGAGGAACTTGGCGGGGGGGGGGAAAGTTATTTATGCTTGTTGCACAATAAATTGAAGATTCAGCTATGCTGCTGAGTGGGTTCTCTAAATCCGAGTTCACCTCCCCTCGTGGGATCCAGGCTGTGGAGGCCTAGGGAGGAATGTAGCCCTAGTCAGAGGTCTCTTAAAAGATTGTTTGAGACTTTCCAGTGCCACCATTGGAACAGTTATTTTATTCCAAGTGGAGTTCCCCTCAGAGGAACAGACCTTACTGCTGCCGCTGTAAAGAGTCTTTGCAGAGAGCACAGAGCCTGGGAAATCACAGACAATGAGCAATTTGGACCAAAAGTTGCAGAAAAAGAACTTTTAAATCTTGGTCTGACCCTAACCAAGGCTGCTGCTGCTTCTTTTTATCAGATCCTGAGTTCTTGTGGTGCATCTTTAGCTGGGATGGCTGCTTTGGCAGCTCCATGCACTTGTGTGTAGCAGTGAGACGTATTCCCCAGACACTGTTTCAGGAGCTTTTTGAAGAGCAAATACCTTTGCCTTTCCAGTAGATCTCTGATCTGACCTTTCCGTTGTTCGTCTGCTTCTCTGAGTGGGCAAGAACTGGTTAGCTGTTTTTACTCTGTTTTTCTTCTCCTTGATTTCCACCACCCCAGGTCCAATCGCTACAGGAGTAGGGAGCAGAATTAGGAGCTTGAGCCATCTCATTTCAAGCATTTTGATCTTTGCTGGTTAACTCCAGGCATGGGAAACTTGCTTCCCCTGGGAATCGTCTCATTTCATCTTTCTGGCCTCAAAAATGGCCTAAAATGCTTGTCCTGCAGCCCTGCCTCCAGTTCTTTAATCCCTATTATTGCTTCCCCTGTGCTTGCATTTTGTCTGGCTGTGATTCTGCTGAGGCTAGTTTTTTTGAGTCTTTTTGTTTGCTTTCATTGCCTGCCTTTCGTTAATGAGACTTTTTAATGATTCTTCAGCATTCCGGGTGCTTTTGTGAAGTGCAGTTTAAAAGTATGTACTGTTAATGCAACAAATCCTGCAAAACTGGAGCAGAACTGGGATGTTTCCCAGCACATCCCTCGTGCTCTGCCATGCTAATATTAGCCAAGCTCTTATCGGAGGTGCTTGAGCTGTTGTTCCCGGGGTTTGCACTCTGCTGTTGGGAAAGGGGGTGTCCTCCTGGCCTGGTTTTATCCCCTTTTTGTCTTTCCTTAGGGAACACGGCCCTCCTGGGGGCAAACCTGCTGTTCGAGGGAGTGAAGACAACGTGAGAGCAGCTCCTGCCTGCCTGGGGTGATCACAGCTTCCCATGTTGTCGACTGGTTGCAGCAAACGCAGGCTTTGCAGTAAGGAGTAAATGCCATTTTCCACTAGAAAAAACAATTTTAAGCTGATAAACTGTAGGTTTTTGGGTTTGAACAGCCCATTTCCACTCAGGAAGGGAGAAGATGATGCTAAGGGTGCTCCACCTCTGCTTTCACAGAGGCAATTACTCACCTGGCCTGAATTTCAGTTCCTGCTGGGAATAACCAGGCATCTCCTATGGCAGAAGGGACTTAATTGCCCCAGAAATTCCTGTGCTGATGCAAAGGGGTGATCAGTTTGTACACGGAAACACAGAGCCAGCTTGTCACACATTAAAATAGTTTATTTTGGTTGCGAATCTGTATTTGTTCTAAACCAAAATGACATCAGTGCCTGATCACAAATACAAAAAAAAAACCAAAAACAACTAAAATTAAAAAAACCAAAAAGACAATTTGCCAAATAAGTTAATTCCCCCCCACACCCAGTATCAAAAGTGCAAAATATGAACCTAGTTTTCAGTCCTACTTCCCTGCTGGCTCCTGGCGGCTGTTGGAGAACAGGCAGCCACAGCCACCACGCTCGGGACAGGGAGGAAGTTTGGGACAACCTTGATATTTGAGGCCTGTATCCCTTGCTTTTTGGCTTCTGAGCGCTGTGCGATTGCTCCAATTTCACTTTGAACGGTGCCCTAGGACTGAAATTCCTCAATCTTTGGATTACGAATCACCACGTGCATCACAAATGCCTTTTGCTGATGATACGTTAGGATACGGGTGGAGGAGGGTGATGGCTCATGGCTGCTGGGAGAGGGCAGACGGATCTCAGCCTCCAACAAGAAAGCAAGATCTCAGTGCTCCGTGACGGACACCAATTAATTAAACATGGGGGCAAGAAGGTTTTGGCGGTTGCTTCAGCCCAGGAAAAGAGTTTAACCCTATAAAACAGCGACACAGTCCTGTCCAGCCACAGCCAGCAGGGTGGGCTGCCGCAAGCACCCCTTCAACAAAACACAGACTAAAAGAGGAGGTCACCGGTGCTAAAAAGGAAACAAAAAAGGTGTGCAGCACATGAACTGTATTTTGAAGGCCATAAAGCCTTCCCTTCTCGCTCGGGGCAGGGCTGAGTTCCCTTGCTGCAGCACAACTAGGCACTTTAACGTCTCAAGGCTTGGCTCCTGGTTTCTGAGCAGCTGAAGAGACAGCACAACCACAGAGTTTTTGTTTCTTTTGCTTCTGCAAACGGTTAAAAAGTTATGTGGAGCCTTCCGCTGGGCTACAACCTTATCCTAGCCACATCCTGCCCGGCAAGCTGCAGGAAAAGCATGACAGTGCTATAGCAATTGCTCCAGCCAACTGAGAATGAAGTCTAGCAGCACTAGGTGTCTTGTCCCCCTTCCTGCTCCACTTTAGCAGCAGGTACGTGCCTCGGAGCTCAGTAACAGGGAGAAGACTTCGCCTTCCTTTCTTCCCTCTCCTCTAGTGCTTCGCTCATGCAGCAGCTCAAGCTGGGAGGTTGCTGAGCTATAATTAAGTAGCCTCACATAAGGTCAGTTGGTAGCATCGTAGCCTTTATTTGGAAGTACATCATACAAGGTGTTTGGGATCCCTGTGGTGGCCGAACACGCCAGCCTGCTCCCAGGGCAGGGAGGGATGCAGCAAGCCAAGGGTTTAGGAGCAACTAGGTCAGGTAGGCAGTTAGTTAAATGACTTGAGCATTCCTGGATTCTGTTTGGGAGCAGCAGCTAGCTCAGAGATTGGCATAGTTATTCCTACTAACTCCGCTAAGGTGGTGACTAAGGTGGCAAGGGCTGAATGAGATTTTAATTAACAGGTTCAGAACCTCAGCAGTGACTCAGTACTGTGCGGGCTCAGGTCTGGCGCAGCGAGTACCATCTGGGCTGGAGCGAGTGCCAGCCCGAGTGACAGTGAAAAGGGAGAACAAGTCCCACAGGATTTCAGTCCTGGCTGCGAAGAGAAACCCTGCTGCTTTGCTTTATCACTTGAGGAGTGGAAAGCAGCTGCAACTGTGCTGCTCACCTTCCCTCTGCCGCATAAAGGGCTGCCCTTTCCCTCACCATGGCTGTTGGAGCAAAGCATACACCAAACCTTGCGCTTTAAGACCCTTCTAGCTTCACACAGGCCTATGAATTCAAAAAAAAACCCAAACCCAAGGCAGCAGCTTGCATGTTGAGAAGCAAAGGTTTGCAGCAAGAAGGAAAGAGGTGAGAGGCTGAAACCAAGCCTAAACCAAAAGGAGTTTCACACATAAGCGACAGTCTCGGGATACAGCACTTCTGGGGTAACATTTCAAGAATACAATCCTCGCAGAATTAGGTTCCTTGATACAAAGAAAGGTTGGTTTGTACTACAGATGTAAGTGTGTTTGAGAGGAGCCCCGACTGGCTCCCTAGCAGCTAGGTAGAGTTTCTGTTACACATCTACTGGCTCATAGCAGCTCACGCCTACAATCTGAGGACATGGTTAAAGTTATGGCTCTAGGATACATCGTCTAGAATCGACAGAAGCAGAAAGGCATCTGAAAAATCAATGGGACATTTAAATAAGCTCAACACCTTTACAGTATGTAGGGCCGTGCAGAACCCCTTCTCTCCCTGGTTCTGGTTTAGCCAGTGAAGCTGCACGTGGAACTATGGCAGGAGGAGCATGGAACATGCAGATCACCTACGAGCCCGCACCACAGGCGAGTCCCAGCTACAGGTTTGCTACGAGGGAGACGCTCCTGACCATACTCTAGCTCACTTACCACGGGGAAAGCCGAGAACGTACAACTGCCTGGTGGGAGAAGGCCTTTCAGAAGGGTCTTGCCAGTGTTACTCCATGCACCATGGGCTAAAGCTCGTGGGGAAGAGGAGAGAGAACCACGACCCAACCTGCATCATCGGCCACGTGCAGTCCAGACTGAATCACCACGGCAGAGAAGTCCTGGGTTTTTCTTCAACTGAGGTAAAATGAGAAATGGAACGAGGGCGACTTGGGAAGCAGACGCGGCAGGACAAGAAGGGGAAAACGGACTTCTTGGCTCTTCGGTAGCACAACATCCAAACGCACGAAGGAGTCGGTGGAGGGAATTGCAATGCGCTTGGCTGCGCCCTGGGGCTCGAGTCGCCGGCCCTAGGAGAGTTCGTCTAAAACCTAAGGTCCATTTGTCACGCTTGTTTGCTTATTCCTGAAAGAGCTGTCCCTTGTCATCTTCATAAAAAGTTTGTCCATTAGAATCTCTTTAAAATCCCTCAGTCTAGCGCAGGCCATGAGGGGATATAGAACCTCTGTAAGGAACCCTCCAGGAGGTGTTCCATCCAAAAGGACAATTTGTGTAATTTGCTTTTAATGGATCTGGATCCCGGGCTGCAGGAGGTTTTCCCTCTGGCTTCTGTGTGTAGTGAGGAATCGTAATCCTCGCACGATCCCAGCGTTCCCCCCTCGTCACCCGATCTGTGAGGCTTGAAGAGGCAGAAATATTTCTTGTGGCCATTCAGAGCCAGGACGTAGCCTGTGTAGTCACGCTCAAGGAAATGCTTGTCGTACTGGTTTGGAATGGGGGCCGCATCCTGCGCGAACTCTAACAGGTACTCCAGCCATTCTCGGTGCTTGTCCAAGCTGAGGAAGGAGAAATGAAGACAGCTGGTTCTGGGGGAAGAGCAGAGGAGAGGAAGGATTAGCACGTGTCCCGAGCAAGGCTGAATTCCCACTGGACAGGTCACTGTTTGTAAGCAAGGGTTGTGTCACCACAGCTCCCCGTTTAACCCAGTTCAGCACAGGTGACAATTACCTGGCGTGCGGCACTGTGGTGCTCTCTGGTCGCTGGAATGCAGGAGCAGCCAAAGCAGCAGCAGTGCCAGCCCACTCTGCTCACCTTTACTGAGTACACATGGTTTTCAGGGGCTCGTTGCCACTCAGGAGTGCAGAGCTGTTCCCTCCTGGCGATCGAGCCAACACAACTCCTCCTAACTTGGCATCGGAGCAGCGATACCTAACAGAAACCCGGGAGCGGGCCCCAGCCTACCCTGTGAACGTGTAGACCTCCAGGGCAAACTTCTGGAGCAGGGCGGATTTGGTTGAGTTGGAAAGGATCAAGACCACGTTGATGTGACCCGGCCTCAGCCGTACCAAGTTGCTGTTGTAGTTGATGTCCGTCAGCTCAGTCACCTCGACAAAGCCCTTCTTGGGAATCCTGCTGTGACAAAACAGTGACTTGAGTGACAGCAGAAGGAAGGACCAGGAGCAACTGAGGATGAAGAAACTGAATTGTAGAATCGTGGAATTGTTTGGATTGGAAAGGATCTTAAAGATCATCCAGTTCCAACCCCATGGGCAGGGATACCTCCCACTGGATCAGGCTGCCCAAGGCCCCATCCAACCTGGCCTTCAATACTTCCAAGGAGGGGAAGGTGAATTCATTCCCTGCCCCCTTACGCCAAGATGTCCCTGTGCCCTGTAGCTAAAGCTGCTTTATTTGGAACAACAGCCAGTTTTGGATCTTGCTCAATGAGTCAGTCAGACCCTCCCCTTCCCCCTGAGGATCAAACACTGAGTTTGTGCGCCTGTGTCCTGTCTGGCCTGTGTCCTGGCTGCTCACCACTCCTACCCACCTAGCTGTGCCCACAATGACTGTGCTACGTCTGCGCAGCTCCAGCATTTCTCTGCTGCCCACCTAACACTCTGTGCAGAAAACACTTCTGGAGAAATTAGAGAGGGAACCTGTTACTCTCTTTGCTGAAGCTCGCGTCGTTCTTCTCTGTCTTGGCGGCGGTTTCTTCTTTCTCTGAGGGAGGAGACTCCCTTGTGTCGCTCGAATCACTGCAAAGGGAGATTATCCTGTTTGTGTTTAAGGTGCCAGATTGGATTGAGGTGCTACCAGCTGGACCATTAGATTCCCTAGGGTGTTTTGGAGTGCACTCACCTGAAAGCCTGAACGATAACGGTGCCAAAGAGAATGAAGAGAGCAGAGAAGAGCAAGGACAGCAGCGGCATCATTTCTCGCCTGTGGGGAGGATTTGCGAACAGCAATCAGGTCTGCTCGAATTGTGCAGTTTCTGCTCGAATTGCAGAGTTTCTGCTTGAATTGCACAGTTTCTGCTCAAATTGCAGTTTCTGCTCGAATTTCAGTTCCCATCTACCTCAACTAATACCATATAGTTTCCCCCAAAACTCTGCTTGTTTCCTCGGGTCTTAAAGACAATCAAGATTTTTGAGCACTGTCCTGCTCTCACCCAAGAGGAGGAGGACAAAAATGGATCGATTTTAAACTAAGGTGAGAGGGAAGTGGTGAAAATCAACAATGGGCGTGTGCTTTCAGGAGCATAATAAAATCATAGAATCATTAAGGTTGGAAAAGGCCTCTAAGATCATCCAGTCCATGCTCAGGCTCAAGGACAGAGCACCCAGGACTTGAGACAGAAGCTAACGTCACTGTGGTGTCACCACTCTTCACTTAAACCTCAAAAGGAGCCAGACACCTCTGTGTGTTGCTGTGTTCTCAGTTCCTATTAATATAACCTGGTTTTGCTATGCATCTGAACAAGACAACAGCAATTCTTCTCCCTGCTGAGACCTGGTAACACCCAATCCGTACCAGTTACTGTGAAACAAACTGTCCCAGCAGTCCGAGATGTAGTCCAGCGTGGAGTAGAGCCATCGGATAAGGAACATCTGTTTAAAAGGAAAAAAAGCAAACAATAAACCTGCTATCCAGAGCTCTGACAGGACTCCCACTCCTTAAACAGAGTCCTGGGCCAAATCAGCTTCGGAGCACGCCACAAGCTTCCTTCCGTGAGCAAGAATACATTAGAGAGTCTTGCCTTGGTATTTTAAAACAAACCCAACGCCCATGAGTGACCCCAAAAAGGTACAGCAGAGGCTGGGCAGCTGGAAAGGCACTTACCGGAGCAAGTTCATCATTGAGGTCCACCAGGACAGTCTCTGAAGAGAGAAGGCCGGGGTCTGTCCTCAGCTGGTCCAGAAGGTCCAGGAGGATGAAGTTGTCCTCTTTGCTGCCTTGCCAGGCATCCTCCAAGGTTTTATAGACAATCTTCCCTGCGTTATTGCGTCTCTCCAAAATGACCACCTGGAGAAGCCAGTAACATTGCGGATGTCAGAGAGGAAGGCACACTTTGCTAGATACATGTTCTGCTTCAAATCACTGCCCAGAATTAGATGTCACATCAGCTACAGAATCACAGAATCATTTAGGTTGGGAAGGGCCCATAAGATCATGGAGTCCAACCCTTAAACTCTAACTGCCATCTCCACGGCTAAACCACATTCCTAAGCACTACATCCACCTGCTTTAAATTCCACCAGGGATGGAGACACCACTACTGCCCTGGGGAGCCTCTGCCAGTGTTTCACTGCTCCTTCAGTAAAGAAATTCTTCCTAATAGCCAATCTAAACCTCCCGCGGAGCAACTTGAGGCCACTTCCTCTCATCCTTCGTTACCTGGGACAAAAGACCAATACTCACCTCACCACAACCTCCCTTCCAGGAGCTGCAGAGTGATGAGGTCTCCCCTCAGCCTCCTCTTCTTCAGGCTACACAAGCCCAGGTCCCTCAGACACTCCCAGAACCCCTTGTTCTCCAGACCCTTCCCCAGCTCCATTCCCTTCTCTAGATGCGCTCCAGCCCCTCAAGGTCTTTCCTGCACTGAGGGACGCAAACTGAACCCAGGATTCGAGGTGCAGCTTCACCAGCATCAAGTCCAGGGGGACAATCCCTTCCCTGCTCCTGCTGGCCACCCCAAGGCTGATCCAAGCCAGGATGCTGGTGGCCTTCTTGCCCCCCTGGGCTACTGCTGGCTCGTCTTCAGCCGCTGTCACCCAGCACCCCTGGGGCCTTTTCCACCTGCAGCTTTCCAGCTGCTCTTCCCCAAGCCTGGAGCTGCCTGGGGTTGTTGTGACCCAAGAGCAGGACCCGGCACTGAGCCTTGTTGAACCCCATCCCGTTGGGCTCAGCTCATGGATCCAGGCTGTCCAGGTCCCTCTGCAGAGCCTCCTGCCCTCTGGCAGATCCACACTCCCACCCAGCTTGGTGTTGTCTGCAAATGGACTGAGGGAGCACTCGATCCCCTTGTCTGGATCATGGCTAAAAGGATTAAACAGATCTGGCCTCAGTATGGTGCCCTGGGGAACACCACACCAAGGTACCACATTATGTGAATTAGAATAACAGATGAAGAGGGGAAAAAATAGTAAACCCTCACAGCTGATTTTCCCCGATACTTCTCCTCATCCATCAGCAAGGCGTCTGCAAACTCTGGCTGCCGATCATTGTAGATGTGCACAAACTTCAGGGTGTCTTTTGTATTAGCCACAGCGAACATCAAAAATGCCTCGTAAGCCTCAGCAAATTTATCGCCTTCTCCGGTGAGTAAGACCACACAGTGCCTAGGCAACACAATGAGATGGAGGATTAGGAGCTGTTCTGGATGTGAGAGGAAACTATCATCCCCTTTCCCCCAGCCAGAATGATCCTGATGAGCCAGAAACCTATCAAACAATGCCGATACCCAGCATATTTCAATCCAGTCATTTCCCTTCTCCCTCAGAATCAAACAAAAAGGCCCTCTAGGAGCAGCCCCAGAGCCTTGGGGAACACAGCAAGAGGATGTATAACTTGCAGAGTCTTACTTTCGCTGACGGTGAGACTTCTTCACAGGACACAGCTCCTGGAATAGCCTCTGGTTGGTGAGCCTGGCCACCATGAGGAACTTATTCTGGGAAAGGAAGTCGTCAATGAGCTGCTTCTTCATTTCTCGTGCCTGGCGAGGACAAAGAAAGTCGTCGGGACTGAGCAGGATGAAGAGAGTAGAGCTGTTGCAACATCCTCGCCTGAAGCTTGGGGAAGGCTACCAGCCGTCACAGTCCTGGCTGAAATAACCTGAGATGTTTTGAGACTGAGAAGCTGCCTGCAGCCACCCCCCTCAAAGATCAGACACCATAGTGGAAGCCCACCGAGCTTCCTCCCTCCTAAGGATCACTCCCTGTCTCTGCTGAAACACGATTTTCTGCTAGGAATGAACACTCTACTCTGAAACACGCCAGCGACCAACAGGCTTGGTCAGAAAACCTCAGCATCCATCTCACACGGAGAGGACTGAGCGATACCTGCACGACATCAGCGGGCTTGTCGATGTTCTCCTTGAAGATCATCATGGTGGGAGTGTAGACGTTGATGTTGTACTGACTGGACAGCTTTTCCGTCCCTCGGAGCCCAACGTACACGTAACCGAAGGACAAGTAATCGCGGTAGGCAAAGGCAGTCAGCTGTGCAGGAAGAGAGCACCAGCGTGCATTTATATTAAGAGAGCAAATAACATTTCTTCCCTGAGCGCCTGTGGCAACTTGGCTTCGAGAACACCTCCTGCTGTTTAAATGTCACTGGGCACGCGCTGTAAGAGGTAAAAGCCCTTCCTCTCCCTTGCTGATCTGCAGTTTGCATTTTCTTACTCAATGGATCCACAGCTTTGTTTTACAACCCAGCATTTCACACGGCAACGGGGGTTTCTTAGGGAATGGGCTCTCTAGTATCCCAAACTGGATGTGCCGCAAGACCCTCCTGTTACCAGTATAGGTTGGTACCTGCCTCTGCTGCCTCTGGAACCCCCCCACACCTTCATATCACTGAGGGTACGGCTGTGGTGGGACAGAGAGACAAATTCCTAATGAAACAGCCATTTTCAACTCACACTTGCTCTCCTAGAGCACTTAGAGGCATCAGTCCACTCTTGCTCACAGCAAGATCTCATTTTCTTTCAGAATAGCTGGATTTATTAGCAATACAGTGACAGAAAGCACATTACCTTGTATAACAATGGCACAACTGGCATATGATCAAATAGAAGAACGTGGGGCTTGTTTTCTTTCTTCCAGTTGGAGAGAAAGTGGATGTAGTTTTTATCTGTAATCTTTAAACAGAATCAGAGCATTAGTTTAAAACTCTGAGCCGTTAGACACATGCAGTGTTGTGCGATTAGGTGTCTGAGTGAGAAAACACTCTAGAAAAACTGTCCAGGCATGAGAGAGACTGTGGGTTTGGCTTTACAGCTCGGCCTGAGCTGTGTGGCAGCCAGGAGAGCGGCAGGCAGTGTGATTAGCCCTTTCGCAAGGAGAAGCGTTACAGAGCCGCATCGCACAATTGCTTCTGACAGCTCCAGGGTTTGTAGCTGTAATTACAGCTCTCAAAATGCCTCGCTTCCCCAACCTCAGTCAGATCTTCTTGTGTTCGTGACACAGATCAGCTCGGGGGCTGAATTAAGCGGATTAGCCACTGAAACCGCTGAGAGGAATATCCAGACAGACACGAGCAGCAGCACGCGACGCTCTTAGTGGCGCGTACCTTTTCCACGAGATTCCCTGGCAGAAGGTTCTCCACGAACTGCCGCAGGTTCTCCCGAATGACGGCGTTGTGGAAGAAGGTGATTTTCCCGTTAATGAGCCCGAGCAGGGAGGGGGTGCTGTGGGCACCCAGGTGATGGGCGAGGCGCCGTTCATACCCAGCGTGAACAACTCCGATTCCCACTCCTAAAAAAGGAGAGTGGGTTCACATGAAACATCATTGTTCACCCAAAATACGTAGTAGAAAACCAAGATTAAAGAGCTATTTCCTAGCCCAGCATCCTGCCTGGCAGTTATTCATGCGACAGTCCCTCCTAACTCTGTACTCTCATGCTCTTCCAGTCTCCTGAAAATTGTATTTCAAACTCAGATTTATCTAGGGAGAGAGAGAACGCACTCTCTTCTTTTGTTCTACCTGCTAGTATTTCATGTGCTACATTAAAACCTTAAGGAGACATAGCTCTCATCTCTAACACACACCCTCATCGACTATGTTGTTAGCAACTTGTGGGAAAGCATTACGATAAATCCCTGAGGCTCCAGAGAAACCTTAGAGCAACTTCCAGTACTGAAAGGGGCTCCAGGAAAGCTGGGGAGGGGCTCTTGATCAGAGACTGCAGGGATACGATGAGTGGGAATGGTTTTCAGCTGAAAGAGGGGAGATTGATATGAGATCTTAGGGAGAAATGTTTTGCTGTGAAGGTGGGGAGGCCCTGGCCCAGAGCAGTGGTGGCTGCCCCCTCCCTGGAGGGGTTCAAGGCCAGGTTGGATGGGGCTTGGAGCCCCTGATCCAGTGGGAGGTGTCCCTGCCCATGGCAGGAGGTGGAACTGGCTGGGCTTTGAGGTCCCTTCCAATCCAAACCATTCCAAGATTCTATGAACTCTACAGATTAAACGTACTTACCCAGCACCTCCAATTCCTGAGCGACCTCCTTCCACACAGGCTCGATGTGGATGCAGCTGAAACACCAGTCCGAGGTTATTTTAATGAGGTAAGGTTTCCTGAAACTATCTGGCACGATTTCGTTGACGTAGTGGGAAAAATGGAGCAAATACTTCTCGTCGGAGGTGTCACGCCTCTCCGAATTAAAGGGGAAATGGAAGAAGGACTCATCAAAATAGAAGCCTTCATGGAAGTGGTGGAACTGGCGATGCTGGTGCTGAGAGTAGCCTTGGCTTTCCCCGGCATCTCCGTAGCGATCGAAGTTTGCTCGCTTTTCCTCATTGGAGAGAATCTGGGAAGCAGAGGACAGAGGAAGAGTTGCCTGAAAGCAACTGCCCTGACAATAATCCCTTAAATAAGTAGTTGTGTCATGGTTGAGCTATGAGGGCTGTGAGGGAATGCGTCTAGGGGATAAATGTTCTGGAAAAGGGAACCATCACTCCGTCCTGGGCTTGCTGTGGTAGAAAAGGATAGAAAAAGCTGAATCCCAAAGGCAAAGAGCCTGTAAAAGAGGATTGCTGCACCCATTTCTGACACTGATTGTTCCTCCCACCTTAACGCGACGCTGTTGGAGTGCTAACGCTCTCTTCCAGAGTGGCTTTTGAACACTGAAGGTTTTCTCTGTGCAAGAGAAAGTGCAAGAGGTTTGAGCTAGCAGCCAGAAGCCCTGCAGAGAATCTGCATTCTTCAGCTGGGAGATGCTGATTTATTCCTGCCAGCGCAGATCGCTTGCTATGGAAGTATCGGGGTCAGCTGCCGCAAACTGGGGCAGCTGACTTGGAAAGCCACGCAGGAGCGACGTGCAAATAACTACTTATGTATGGAATAATTCAAAGCAAAAAGCCCTGTGGTGATTAATGTTGCTTACATCATCCCCAAAACACTTCTATGCATGCGTGACACAGACTAGACAGCCACCCGGCTCCTGCTCCTCCCTCGTCTGAGGCTTTTTAGCGAGAACAGAGCGGAATCGCAGCAAAATATTTGCTGGTAACATCGAGAAAGAAGACAAAACTCTTTTTCCTTGTCTGCTTCCACAGGGTTAAGAACCTTCCCCATGTAGACGCAGGCAGATAAAGCACAAAGCCCCGTATGGTAAAATAAGGTCACTTTTCTTTCACTGGCAGCACGAATTTAGCAAGAAAAGTGTGTTACCTCATAGGCCTTGCTAATCTGGATGAATTTGTCTTCTGCTCCCGGGTCCTTGTTTTTGTCAGGGTGCCTGTGAGGTAGAACCAGAGGGAAAGGGGTCAGTGGTTCCTGGGGGCACAGCTAGCCAGCTGCCTCCCCTTGGAGTGAGTGGGACATGGAGTTAGTGCGGTGCATCCCCTGAGATCAGATTTTCCACCCCGTGTGTGCTCTCCCTACTCAAACCTCATCTGAAAACGCAGCACCAGGATGCACACGGCGCACCTGCAGATCTGTCACCCTTCCAATCTGTCCCCAACAGCCTGAGCCTGGGATGAGGGAGAGCGGATCTTCCCTACGGCTCCAGCGACGTGTCCCTCAGCTGCCACCCTCTGTATCCACCAGGATCTCCCTGTAAAACACCTCCTGCTGCAGCCTGTGGGGATGGCTTGGACAGAAATCCACAGGCTCTAAAAGCTCTGCATGAGGCTGTTTTTCCGAGGAGTTTCCCAGAGGAGTGGTGGCTGCCCCATCCCTGGAGGGGTTCAAGGCCAGGTTGGATGGGGCTTGGAGCCCCTGATCCAGTGGGAGGTGTCCCTGCCCGTGGCAGGAGGTGGAACTGGATGGGCTTTGAGGTCCCTTCCAACCCAAACCATTCTATGATTCAATGAAGCGCCTTGAGCCTGCTCCTCAGCGTGCACCACCGAGGCAAGGAGCACGGCACTTGTGGATCCAACACATTTCCCTTCAGCACAAGGGCTTGAGCTGCCCTCAGACATGGATGTGTCAAACTGAGACTTAGACCCCAGCGTGTTACAGGTTCCCAACTGAGTCTGGGAGAATGTTTTTCCCCACAGCCAGACTCTGGGAGCGTTTTCCCCCATAGACTGCTAGTGGAAAGGCACCTGCTGGGTTCCAGGATGGCTCCTGGGCCAGGAGGAGGATGCGGTGCTCACCTAACAGCCAGCAGGGTGGGTAATCCTAGAATCGTTTAGTTAGAAAAGACCTTTAAGATCACCAAGTCCAACTGTACCTGTCTGGCAGTAAATCTGAGCACCTCATTTACTCAGCTTTTAAATACCTTCAAAGATGTCGACTTCACCACTGCCCTGGGCAGCCCCTGCGAGTGCTTCACCACTCTTTCTATGAAGGAATATTTGATAATATCCAATCTAATCCTCCCCTGGTGCAACTTAAGGCCACTTCCTCTCGTCCTATCACTTGTCACTTGGGAGAAGAGCCCAGCATCCACCTCACCACAACTTCCCTTCTAGGAGCTGCAGAGAGTGATGAGGTCTCCCCTCAGCTTCCTTTTCTCCAGGGTAAATAACCCCTCACACTCCCAGAACCCCTGTTCTCCAGACCCTTCCCCAGCTCCGTTCCCTTCTCCAGGCACACTCCAGCCCCTCAAGGTCCTTCTTGGAGTGAGGGGCCCAAAACTGAACCCAGCATTCGAGGTGCAGCTTCACCAGTGCTGAGTCCAGGGGGACAATCCCTTCCCTGCTCCTGCTGGCCACCCCATGGCTGATCCAAGCCAGGATGCTGGTGGCCTTCTTGCCCCCCTGGGCCACTGCTGGCTCGTCTTCACCCGCTGTCACCCAGCACCCCCGGGGCCTTTTCCACCTGCAGCTTTCCAGCCGCTCTTCCCCAAGCCTGGAGCTGCCTGGGGTTGTTGTGACCCAAGAGCAGGACCCGGCACTGAGCCTTGTTGAACCCCATCCCGCTGGGCTCAGCTCATGGATCCAGGCTGTCCAGGTCCCTCTGCAGAGCCTCCTGCCCTCTGGCAGATCCACGCTCCCACCCAGCTTGGTGTTGTCTGCAAACCGACTGAGGGAGCACTCGATCCCTTCGTCCAGATCACAGGTAGAGGATTGAATAGAATCGTCCCTAAAACTGAGCCCTGGGGACACCGCTTGTGCCCGGCTCCGAATGGATCTGGCTCCGGCCCCGCCGCTCTCGGGCCACCTCTTTTAGCCAGCAGAGGCTGCACCCCCCCACGCCAACGGCAGCCGCTTCTCCAGCCGGACAGCGCCGGCCCCGCGGCCTCCCCCGCCGCTCGGGGCCCGGCCCGGCCCCGCCAACCGCGACCCCGCGGGGCCCCGGCTCCCGCCCGGCCGCGCTGCACCCACCACTCCCGGGCCAGCCGCTTGTACGCCTTCTTGATGTCGGCCTGGCTGGAGCTGCGCCCGACCCCCAGGACGCGGTACGGGTCGAAATCCCCCGCCGCCTGCGCTGCCAGCAGCAGGACGAGGAGAGCGGCCCGGGCCAGGCCCTCCCGCCGCGGCGCCATGACAGACCGACACGGGCGAGCTGCCGCTACCGGCGCGCCGTCACCAGGGAGACAGCGCGCTTCCGGCCGTCTATGAGGTGGGCAGAGCGACAGTGAGGACATAGAGAGGACGGGCGCGGCTTCAGAGGCGGCGATGTCACAGAAGAAGTGAGACCATAGAGACGGGCGGGCAGAGCGACAGTGAGGACATAGAGAGGACGGGCGCGGCTTCAGAGGCGGCGATGTCACAGAAGAAGTGAGACCATAGAGACGGGCGGGCAGAGCGACAGTGAGGACATAGAGAGGACGGGCGCGGCTTCAGAGGCGGCGATGTCACAGAAGAAGTGAGACCATAGAGACGGGCGGGCAGAGCGGCGGCGGGGCCGCCATGGAGGAGGTGCAGCGGCGGGCGCTGAGGCGCGGGCGGGCCCGGCTGGTGTCGGCGCTGCGCCTGGCGCCGCTCTGGGACGCGATGGAGGAGCGCGGGCTCTTCACCCGCCCCATGCTGGAGGAGCTGCAGGTGCGTCCGGCACGGGGAAGCCCCGTGTCTCCGCTCCCCGGTGACGGGCGGGGGTGGCGGCCCCCGGGAGGGAGCTGAGTGGCCCCCAGGCCTGGATTCGGGCCCCTCGCCCCGGTGACAGGCCTGGGGGTGGCCGCTATGTTCCCTCAACCTGGTGATGGGCATGGGAGGGTGGTCCCCGTGTCCTCTCAGGCCCAATGGAGGCCCCCCAATGTCCCCTCATGCCAGTGACAGGCCTGGAGGGGGTGGCCGCAGTGTCCCTCAGGCCCAAGGGAGGGCCCTGTGTCCTCTTCAGGACTGATGACGGACCCGTCATCATGGCCCTCATGTCCCCTCCCCCCCAGTGACAGCCTCAAGGGGTGGCCCTTGTCCCTCCCCACCCCAGGCCATGCAGGTAAGACCTGTAAGACTCCTGCCCCATCTTGTCCCCTCTTGTCCCCAGCCAGTGCCAGGTATAGAGGTTTCTTCTTGGGTTCCCATCCCAACCTGGTGACCTGTCTAAGGGGTCCCCGTTTCCTTTTTCTGTCCCTGGTGACAGGCTTGGGGTGCCTTTGCTTGTCCCCCACACTGGTGATGGGCTGGAGGTGCCTTTTCCTCCTCTGGGGATGCTTCTCCCTGTCCTCTGAGTCCTGTGCAGGCTGCAGCTGCCTGGCTCGAGACAACAGGACTTCATGGTTGGGTGGAGGGAGGCAGGGGCTAGGGTTTGAGGGGCTCCTGGGGGGCTGTGTGGCTGTGTCTGCTGGGTCATAGCCTCACTCATAGAATCATAGAATCCCCTGTAGATGTGCTGGGTGTGGATCCCCACGTTTCCCAGCTGTAAGGCTTGGCCAGTTGGCTGGCCTTGACCTCTGGTTAACGTGCGTTGTCCTGGGCTTTTCTCGTCTGCAGAGCGCTGGCAGCCGAGGCGAACAAGCCCGACAGCTGATCATCGACCTGGAGACTCGAGGAAAACAGGCTTTCCCTGTATTCCTCTCCATCCTGCGGGAGACAGGGCAGGGGGACCTTGCAGACATGCTGACCCAGGAGTGCGAGTGTCCGCTGGTGCCACCACAGCTGATGGACCTGCAACCTGTCGAGCTGGACTTACGTGGAGAAAAGCAAAAGAAAAGTAAATATTGAGGGTGCTGTTGTTTTCTGGGCGAACAGCAGTGTGGGGGTGCCAGCTGGGATCCTTCTCCCTGTGGGTAACAGCCCGTGGAGTCCTGGTTTTTATTCTCGTGGAGTATGGCTTGTAGAGATGACTGCACAGAGCTGCTGGGAGAACATCGTGCTTCCCAGTAGCAGAAGCTTTGAAGCTCAAGCAATGTGATCATGGTGTTAGGAGCTTCCTTCTCCGTATTTTTGCATGCAACCTCAGTGCTACCTTGGTAAAAAAGATTCAGCAGAGCACTAGAGGTGGAAAAAAATCCTGAGTGCAGATCCAGGAGAAACTTCATCTGCTGAGCCCTGAAAAAGGGAGAAAGGATGCGATGTTGTGTTGCAGCCTGGTAGTACGATTGCTGCAGTGAGCGGCTGGAGGATCAGGGCCTTCTGGGGACCTCAGAGTGGCTACTTGTGACATGGAATTGGAAGGAGGAGAATTTGAGACCCAACTGTCCTGTGTCGTTACAGATGTGAACGTTCCTGAACGTTTATCCATCCCAGTCCAAGCTGAGAGTGAAAGACCTCGAATGCCTCCTGCGCCAGCGCAGGGTAAGCCACGTCCCAGCTTCCTCCAGAGAGATGGGATGCCAAACACTCATTTCCAGTGTGTGGCGGGGTGGGAAGGGGGAATTTGTACATGTCACCGTGCATCATGGGCAACAGGGCAGGACTGATGTTAATTCCAGGTCTTGTCATGGAGTGCAGAGCGCTAAATACTGTCTGTTGTATGTTGTAGGTTCAGCTGCTGACAAGAGGAACCGCGACCTGGTTAGTATTTGGCTAGGCCAGAAATGCTCCCTTTTAAGCCGAAGCTCTGTGCCTTGTGCGTGGCTACAAGAAAATCACCCTGGGATGGCTGGTTCTCACTCTGTGTTAGCTGAGCAATTGTTCCGAGGCTGATGGGGCTGTAATGGGGCTGATCAGAGCACGTCGATCATTAGGTAGCTCCTCCTTAAGATTTCAGCAGCTGTAACACAATGAGATAAAAGAGCTAAAGCTTAAACATTTCCCAACAAGGCAATTGGTAATTTCCAAAGGCACCAAGTTGTGTATTGTCTCCAAAGTGGTGTTTAGACTTTGTAATCATAGTGTTGAGAAACAAGAAAACAATAAAGGATACGAGCAGCATGCTTGGGCGCATTAGAGAGGTGCAGGGAAGTGAGTTTTTGGCTGTGCGTGTGCAAGGCTTGTGGCTGTATCAGTGCAGGTGCCTGGGTAGCTCTTGTAAAATTCCTGCGGTGCCGTCATCTGTGGTAAAGCTGAATTTCTGGGAATTTTATCCCCCCATTCTCTTGGCTCGTTACCTGGGCTCTCATGGTGAGGTTTGATGCTTAAAGAACTCCTGGAAACTTCAGCTTGCCATCGGAGACCCTGCAGGTAAAGAGGCAGCTGGTTTTCCATGAAGGAAGCTCTAGCAGCTTGTTTTGTGTTCTTTGGCTGCTGATAATGTGTCGTCACAGAAAAGCTGTGAACGAAGTTACTTTAAGGACTCCCATTCCATGTTGGTGTTTGAGCTGACTAATCCAGTGGGATCCAAATCAGAAGGTGTTTAATTGCGATGTGTGCCTGCCAGGTTTACGAGCTGAAAGCGAACCCGTGTGGCCACTGCCTGATCCTCAACAACGTCAACTTCAGTGGAGACTCCGATCTGTCGACTCGAGACGGCTCTGACGTGGACTGCGAGAAGCTGGAGAAGCGCTTCAAGGCCTTGTGTTTCAACGTCCTGACTCGGCGGAATCTGAAAGCTCAGGTGAGGCCAGCTGTGTCCAGCTAACATGAGGGACAACAGGTGAGCCCCTAGTAGTGCTGGGAGCGTGTTTTGGGATGTTCTCCTGTGTTGGCAGCACGCTGACCGCCCCAGCCTGCGCTGCACAAAGAAATAATCAGCCACTACCATCCCTTTATTTTGTTGTCATGCTGCAAAGGCAGAAGGAGCAAGGTCCTTGCGTGTTTTCACCCTTCCTGGCTGTGATTTGTAGGGAGGTGGGTGAGGCAGTATTTCTGTGATAGTTCTGCCTCGGTGCGGTGTGCAGTGGGGTGTGATTCCCCTGTCTGTACAGCTCTCAGCTGTTACTCGAAGCAGCGCAGCGTGCTGGGATCACCGGGGTGACTGCTGAAAGTAAAACAAGATTCTCTGCTCACCCACTGGCCCCTAATTGAAACAGTGCCTTTCAGGGGATAAATGTGGGTTTGGTTTGTGTTGCTGGGTTGTAAATAACACGGCAAGGAGAGATGTCTGTGTAATTAAAGCAAACAATGTTAAATAAGGACAGAAACGCCGAAATGCTCACTCTCTGCTGATGGCTTTTGCTGCTTCTGTGTTTCTGCTGGAGAGAATGAAGCAGAGAGATAGACTGGATTCTCCTTAGGAGCACAGCTGTTGTAAAATAATAAAAGCAGGGCCTGGCAATAATCTGGGGCTGAGGTATGCTTGAAAAAGCTCTTACCATGATCTTTCCTATATAGGAAATGGTTTCAGAGCTGCAGAAGCTGGCACGGCAGGACCACAGCGCCTTGGACTGCTGTGTTGTGGTCATCCTATCCCACGGCTGTCAGGTGGGTTCGTCACATCTCTCCTTGCTCGTTAGGCAAGGTGTCCCTGTGGGAAGGGGATAATTCCCTGCGCTGTGGTTGTGGGCAGGATGGGAGGGAAGTGGAGACCGGACTGGAGGCCGTTCTGCCATCACAGTACGTTGCAGAGAAACACTCTTGTGTGGGGGTTGAAGGAAACGGGAGCTACTCCAGCGTAGTTGGAATTCCTCCTCACCCTGTCCCTGCAATCCCTGATCAAGACCCCCTCCCCAGCTTTCCTGGAGCCTCTTTCAGTCCTGGAAGCTGCTCTAATTTCTCCCCGGAGCCTTCTCTTCTCCAAGCTGAACAGCCTCAACTCTGCACAACTTGGATTGCTGGGCTCTAGTGTGTTTCAGGTGACGGCAGGGTATCCTCTCACCCTGACATGCCACATGCATTTGCACAAATGTCAGGAAGAGAGATTTGTTCTGGTAACTATCAGCCATAAAGAGCCAGAAGAGAGAGTGCCTGATCAGAAACAGGCTCCTTCGGAACCGGCCTCGCCTTCCACATTACTAGCTCCTGGATTTTCCTCTTGCAGACGAGCCATATTCAGTTTCCTGGAGGCATTTATGGAACGGATGGAAAACCCATTCCAATAGAAAAGATTGTGAACTATTTCAATGGGTCCCATTGCCCGAGTTTGAGAGGAAAACCCAAACTCTTCTTCATCCAGGCCTGTGGTGGAGGTGAATCTTTGTTTTAGCTCCCAAAGTGAATCAGCAGGCTTCGGAGATGTGGTTAGGCTTTGGTTTCCTGTTCCTTTTTTGTTTGTCGCCTGTTTCTCCTGCCGCTTTCTCTTACTCTTGGCCACACATTCCTACTGGTAGCACGGGTTGAGTCTAAGGGCTCAGGTTTGAGCCTCTTGTAGGAGGACAGTCCTGGTTTTTGTGTGCTAGAATGATTTTATCGCACTGTAAAGATGTGGGATGAAAGGAGGGAATTAATTGCAGGACATGGCAGCACGTACCCACCGGCTGCCTCAAGTCCTTGGCCTTGAGGTTGGTGAAGTGCGAGCCAGGGGTGTCTGTGTCGATCACCGATGACTCTGACCCAACCAGCGCAGCTGAAGGGATAAAAAGCTTTGGTTTTGTCCAAGATTCTGTTTTTTGTTGGAGGGCCTTTATTTTAATTTCTTTCTTCATCTCCTCTTAATGGAGGAAGTATGATTGCTTAATGCATGAACGAGATGCATTTCAGGGGTTGTCTTCTTCCTTCTTTTTGCAGAACAAAGAGATCGAGGCTTTGTAATGGATTACGATTCACCCAGCGACGAAGCTCCTGGAGGTTCTTTGGAGTCGGATGCGACTCCTTTTCAGACTCTGGCGGGTAACGCGGACGAGCCAGATGCCGTAGCCTGTTTGCCTACACCCAGCGACATCTTAGTCTCCTACTCAACTTTTCCAGGTGAGGTAGCCCACTCCAATCCTTTACCAGGCACAGGGGAAGCAGGAAGAAGGTTAGAGCTTCATGACCAAAGTTAGGGACAGCTGGGAACATTGGAGATGGTATCCAGGGAGCGGCAGTGAGACGAGAACAGTAAGATTGACGTTAGCAGTAATTTTCTCATTCTTTTTCTGAAGGTTTCGTCTCCTGGAGGGAGGCATCGACTGGCTCATGGTATGTAGAAACACTGGACAGTGTGCTGGAGCAGTATGCCCACTCTGAAAACCTGCTGAACATGTTACTGCGGGTAAACGGCCTTTTTTTCTTGCTTTGTGTAGTCATGAAAGCAATGAGGGCGATAATTAGAGCTGCCATCAGTCAGCATCCCTTAAAAATGGAGTGAGGATGTTGAACGTTGATGGGCTAATTGGAGGGACCATGGAGAGGTCTAATTATTAAGAAAGTGTTAACCTGCTAAAAACCTCTTTGAGGTTTCTGTAATGAGAGATAGTTCTAGAAGTACAGGCTTTAATCTTTACCAAGGAAGCTGCAAAAAAAATAGCCCTAGACCAAAGCAAAGCTCGTCCCATACTCAAAAGTTCAAGCTGGGGGAACACGAGGCACCGTTATAAGTGCCACACATCCAGGTAGGTTGCACCCTGGGTCTCTTGTGCCTGGACATCTTCGCAGGTTCTAAATTTTGCATCTGGTAAGTCTTGAGGAGCATCTTGCCCTCAGGGAGATGATGCTTAATATTTGTGTTCACATATCCTGGTGAGCGAGGAGTGCAGGGAGTGTGGAATCAGCATGGCTAATAAAGGGTTTCCTTTGCATGCCCTGTTGACTAGAGAGGATTGTCAAAGTGGGACAAGCGTTCTAGACACTTGTACAGTTCTCTGTGAGTAGGAGAAGCTTTATGTGGAGGAGTAGGGGACCTACTTTTTCCTTGTTTTCCTCATGTAATGGCACTTCACGATTCCAAGTCATGACTGCCCCATCCCTGGAGGGGTTCAAGGCCAGGTTGGATGGGGCTTGGAGCCCCTGATCCAGAGGGAGGTGTCCCTGCCTGTGGCAGGGCTTGGAACTGGGTGGTCTTCAAGGCCCCTTCCACCACAAACCATTCTATGATTCTTTGGCGTGTGGTGGCTCAGTAGCTAGTGATTTCAGGGAGTAGTGGAAGCCCCTCTCTCTGCCAGCCGGCATTCAGTGCTGGGGAAGAAGCCAACTTGGGGAAAATGACAGGCCTGTCTGGAAGAGAATGGGTGGGAAAGAGAATTTGCCTTCAAGTAAAACACCTGAAGGGAAAGAGAGTTGTGGCTGAAGTGGAGAAGCAGCCACCAGAGGCAGCAGTGGCTGGTTGTGGCCAGGGTTTCTTGAAAGGCGGTTTTCCCTCAAGTTCCCTTTTGGTTTTGCTGGTGAAAATGCCCCATTTTAGAAGTGCCTGCTCTCCCTTGTGCCCATGAGAGTTTGCACCCCAATAGTGGAGTAGGAAAAGCTCCCTAACTCCTCTCCTTTTCACAGGTGGCGAATGCCGTCTCCGCCAAGGGGAAGTACAAGCAGATTCCAGGCTGTTTCAACTTTCTCCGTAAAGAATTCTTTTTTAAGTGCAAATAACGTGTGGGTTCCGAGGTCCCCACCAAGTGGGAGAGTTGCTTCCCTATGACCAGATAAAATCTGTGCTGGCTGTGACTCAGTGTCGCTGCTCCTGGTGACCTTCGTCTGTCTGTCAAGGTGTTTGTCTTGAGAAATGTGATCTGTGAAATGGAAACGGGATGTGCTGTGCTTCTGGGAAACATTAGCGACAGAGCAGGGCTGGGGTAAGGAAGCCCCTTATTCCGTGATCCATGCTGTTTGTTTCCTTTCCTGCCTGGAGAACTGACTGATGGAATTGAGGTCTGATGTTTAAGTGGAACGGAATGATTTTTACAAGCAAAATTTCTCGTTTTCAATAAAAAAGAATGAAAAAGGAAAAAAAAAATCTTTTGCACTGTGTTCATCCGTTCCTCTCTCGAATGCCATTTCAGCATCTCCCAAAGGCTCCTCTGAAAGGGGAAAAGCAAAACAAACCTTGACTGAGGAATTTTTTAGCCTTCTGGTGTTACTTGTAGCATTTCCAATATGGAGAAGTCAGCTCTTGTCCTTTTGAGTTCTTAATTGAATGCTGGACAGGAGTTACAGCAGGAAACCAATGAGGATTCCTTTGAATATCAGAGCTGAGTTAAAGCATTTGCCCAGGGGAGTTGGTTTCTGGAAAGAAAGTGGGATGTTGTGGAGGGAAGGCATCTTTGGAGGCCGAGGAGCTGCCCTTGGCTGTTTTTCCTGGAGAAGAGGAGGCTGAGGGGAGACCTCATCGCTCTCTGCAGCTCCCGAAGAGGAGGTTGTGGTGAGGTGGGTGCTGGGCTCTTCTCCCAAGTGACAGGACCAGAGGAAATGGCCTCAAGTTGCACCAGGGGAGGGTTAGACTTGGAGGTTAGGAAAAATTTCTTTTCCTGAAAGAGTGGTGAAACCCTGGCAGAGGCTCTTTCCCCTGCAAACCCCTCCTGTCCCCAGTGGCAGCCCTGGCCCTTCCCTGGGACCCCCCAGTCTGCAGTAGATGCGCCAGCTGCCCCCCACCTCCCCCTTACCTTGTTTCTCCAGGCAGGGTGGAAGGAGACTCATGGTAAGGTCTCCTGCCACACGGGAGAGCTCGGAGCTGGAGCTCTCAACACGGTGCAACTCCTGGGCACCTCAGCTCCAGCCTGACTCCCTTGAGCCCCCAAGACCAAGCAGCCCCCTCCAAGCCCCCCAGTTGACAAATATCCTCAAGTTACTCAGTACCAGCAAGGTCCCCTGAGACAACCCAGGGCCAACCCAGTCCCCTAAAGCCTCCTGAGACCTTCTGGGACCCCTGTATCTATCTCCCCAGGACTACCAGCTCCCATACAGCCCCCAGCCCCTCAAAACACCAGCAGAGCTTTGAGCCCCTTAGCACCAAGGTCAGTTTGTGGGATGGTTGTGCACTTCACCTTCCCTGGGACCCAAACCACACCCACAGCACGACTCGGGGGTCCTTCCCAAGCACACCAGGTGAACCCCAGCATCTCCAGAGACAGCTCTGGGTGTCCATCACCAGCTCCACCCTGTGGTTCCCCCCCACCCTCCGAATAACTAGCAGGAGACGAGGCCAGCTCAGCACTTTTATTTCTAGCCCACTCAAGACTCGATGCCCCACAGGCTGCGTCCTCAGTTCGTGCTCATTTTCTGCCAACGACAAGACGTGGAGGGGCTCGTGGTGAGACCCACGGCTGGATGGGGACGGGCACAGCGTGGTTGGCTCCTCCAAGGGGGCAGAGGAAGGGGCACCCACCTCGTCGATCCAGTCGGAGAAGGCGGACACCCGTGTGAAGACAGTTGGCTTCCTGATCATGTTGCAGCTCAGCCCGGAGCCGAAGCTGACGATGCCGTCCACCTCCCAGACCCCTTCGCGCTGGCAGTTCAGGGGGCCGCCCGAGTCCCCCTGCGCGGACAGACAGACACTCAATACCTGGGCACCGCATCAACACTCCTCCCTCTTGGCCACCATGGCCGTAGCTCCATCCCTTCTCCTCCCACGCTTCCCACAGGATCTGCAGCTCCTCACCACTCAGGCCCCCCTGCTCTCCCCAGCCCTGCGGTGCCAACACTCACGTTGCAGCCAGAGACAACCCCGTCGCCGCCGGCGCACACCATGGTGGTGCGCACGTTGTTACCCCACCAGTTGCTCTGCGAGCAGGTCTCGTAGTCCACCACGGGCAGCAGTGCCTGCTGCAGGACATCAGCCAGCGGCCCGTTGGCTGCAACGACAGCCCCGGAGAAGGGTGGAATCGTTAGGGTTGGAAAAGACCTCTGAGAGCGTAGAGGCCAACCCCACCGTGCTTACAAAACCATATCGCAAAGTGCCACAGCTACACACTTAGAATCATAGAATCATAGACTCGCCAGGTTGGAAGAGACCCACTGGATCATCGAGTCCAACCATTCCCATCTAACCCATGTCCCTCAGCACCTTGTCCACTCGTCCCTTAAACCCCTCCAGGGAAGGTGACTCAACCCCCTCCCTGGGCAGCCTCTGCCAGTGCCCAAGGACCCTTTCTGTGAAATTTTTTTTCCTGATGTCCAGCCTGACCCTCCCCTCGTGGAGCTTGAGGCCATTCCCTCTCGTTCTGTCCCCTGTCACCTGGGAGAAGAACCCAAGCTCCCTCCTCTCCACAACCTCTTTTCAGGGAGTTGGAGAGAGCAATGAGGTCTCCCCTCAGCCTCCTCTTCTCCAGGCTAAACAGTCCCGGTTCCCCTACCCCAACTCCTCCTCAGGGACCCCCTTGCTTACTCCTGATGCGTCCCCAGCCGGTGACATAGCAGGGATAGTCATTCTCCAGTATCGAGTCGGGGGGCGGCAGGCAGGCAGGCTGGATAGTCTCGCTCATCTGCACCTCCTCCTCCAGCTTGATGAGAGCAATGTCATTGCTGTGGGAAGAACCAAGCCGTGGGGATGAGGGACCATGAGCTATGGAGATGGGAAACCCTGAAGAACCAAGAAGAACCCCAAAGAACCGAGAAGAACCCCAAAGAACCAAGAAGAACCAAGCTATGGGGATGGAGGACCCTGAGCTGCAGAGATAGGAAACCCCAAAGAACCAAGAAGAACCCCGAAGAACCAAGAAGAACCCTGAAGAGCCCCGAAGAACCAAGCCATGGGGATGAGGGACCACGAGCTATGGAGATGGGAAACCCCAAAGAACCAAGAAGAACCCCAAAGAACCAAGAACCCCAAAGAACCAAGAAGAACCCCAAAGAACCAAGAACCCCAAAGAACCAAGAAGAACCCCAAAGAACCAAGAACCCCAAAGAACCAAGAAGAACAAAGCTATGGGGATGGAGGACCCCAAGCTGCGGAGATGGGAAACCCCAAAGAACCAAGAAGAACCCCGAAGAACCAAGCAGAACCCTGAAGAGCCCCAAAGAACCAAGCCATGGGGATGGGGGACCCCGCGCTATGGAGATGGGAAACTCAGAATCTCGATGTCACCCCACCATGTCCCGTTCCCTACATGATGAGGAAGGAATTCCATTTCTCGTGCACGATGATCTTCTCAACACCCACGGCCAGCGAGCCGGGCTCATCCACCTCCGACAGGTCCTGCTTGCCCAGCACCACGCGGTACGTCGTGCCAGAGCTGCCGAGGGGAAGAGAAGGGGGGTGTCAGCTTCCACAAAGGTCTCATCCCTCCAGCGTGGACACCCTGAGTGCCCTGGCACCCACCTAATGCAGTGGGCGGCTGTCAGCACCCAGTTGGAGGAAATGAGGGTCCCACCACACGTGTGGCGCCATTCCCCGTTGCGGTCGTACTGCAGTGAGATCTGCGGCGGTGGAGGGGGCAGCATCAGAGCGGGGGATGTCCCTGTCCCCTTCCCCATCCCTGTCCCCATCCCTGACCCCCCCCTCTTACCTGCCACGGCCAGCTGTGGGGCCGGGCGTCTTCGCCACCAACCACCCGGGTGGTGCCCAGCAGCGGCGGCACGTGCGGCTGGCCGCATCCGTAGGCTGCACGACACCAAAAGGACCTCAGCGACCCAACGCTGGGGCCACGGCGGGTGCTGGGATCCCCTTTTCCCCCATCCCCATCACCCCCCACTCACCGTAGCCCAGCAGCACGGCGAGACACAGAGCTCCCAGCATGGTGGTGCCGGCCTGAGGTGCAGCAAGAGGGCTGCCAGCCCCTCTTATAGTGCCCCGAGGACCTTGGCGTTGTCCCTCCTGCCACCGCGTGGAGAGTGTCCCACGGTGGGGGCTGCCCCCACTGCCCCTTCTTATCGCTGGGCCCTGTCCCACCTGGGAATGGTCACATCTGATCATCGTGCTGGCACCGCGATGTGGCATGTTTGGGGTGTGTGGATGCAAACTGGGGACAGGCAGAGTCCCTCTTGAGGGACAGTGGGTAGAAAACCCACCCCGACTGTTCCCATGCTCTGGGCAGCCCCATTGCACCCCAAATTTGAGCACCAGCTCCCCAGCCTGCTGCTCCTACAGAGCCGAGTTCCTGTTATCTCACAGCCAAGGTGACGTTCGCCAGGTGGCCGAAGCCCCACGGGTGTCCTAGGAACAGCGATGCCAGCAGAGGTGCTGAAGGCCACCACGGCTACACACCTGGATCAGGCCCTCGTTGTTCCCACGTCCCACTGCCCATCGCGGTGCCCGGAGGCTCCATCAGACTCCTCTGCCCGGTGGGGTCATAGAATCACCAGGTTGGAAAAGACCCACAGGATCCCTCCTCTCCACAACCTCCTTTCAGGGAGTTGGAGAGAGCAATGAGGTCTCCCCTCAGCCTCCTCTTCTCCAGGATAAACACCCCCAGCTCTCTCAGCCGCTCCTCTTGTTCTCCAGCCCCCTCACCAGCTTCGTTGTTCTTCTCTGGACTCACTCCAGAGCCTCAACATCCTTCTTGTGGTGAGGGGCCCACAACTGACCCCAGGATTCGAGGAGCAGTCTCACCAGTGCCGAGTGCAGAGGGAGAAGAACCTCCCAGGCCCTGCTGGCCACGCCGTTTCTGATCCAAGCCAAGATGCCATTGGCCTTCTTGGCCACCTGGGCCACTGCTGGCTCATGGTCAGTCGCTGTCACCAACACCCCCAGGTCCTTCTCCTCCAGGCACTTTCCAGCCAGACTTCTCCTAGTCTGGAGCTGCTCAGGGTTGTTGTGCCACAAGTGCAGGACCCGGCATTTGGCCTTGTTAAACCTCATCCCGTTGGTCTCAGCCCATGGATCCAGCCTGTCCAGATCCCTTTGGAGCCTCCCGACCCTCCAGCAGATCCAGCTTCCACCCAGCTTAGTGTCATCTGCAAACTTACTTAGGGTTTGGGTTGGAAGGAACCTCAAAGCCCATGCAGTTCCACCCCTGCTATGAGCAGGGACACCTCCCTGGATCAGGAGCTCAAAGCCTCATCCAACCTGGCCTTGAGCCCCTCCAGGGATGGGGCAGCCACCACTGCTCTGGGCAACCTGGGCCAGGAAACTGTCACAGGAAAACATTTCTTCCTAAGATCTCCTCTCGATCTTCCATCCCTCAGCTTCAAACTCTTCCCCCTCCTCCTACCTCTGCGTCCCACGACAGAGGGTCCTTCCCCCTCACCGCAGCCATGGCTGCACCTCAACCCCTTGCACAGGCACCCAGAGCGTTTACGAAATATAATATTTATTTGGGATTAAAATAAAATAGAAACCAAACCACCCCCCTCCCCTCCATCAGTACCGTGGGACACACACGCCTCTTTCCAGCCACCCACAAACACGGGAGCCTCAATCGACCGACAGAAACCACACTCATGGCTACAACACGACAACAAACAACACAGTTTGGCGAGCCAGCAGCCGCTTTTCTGGACCATCAAGAGAGACCCAGGCGGGTGGGTGCCCCGTGCACCACACAGCTGGGCGCTGGGCACCCCCCCAGAGCCCCTCGCCGTGCTGCCAGGGTTTTTTTTGGGGACACCGAGGGGCACAGAGGTGCCACAGTCACCGCGATGTCCTGCGAAGCGCAGCAGCGCATGCACGAGACAACAGCTCGGGGACAAGGCGCCCCTGGGATGCAGCAGCAACGTCGCCGGGGACGGCTGTGGCCGCGGGGTGCTGCTGCGCTCGGGGTAGAAACGGCTTGGCTAGCGGGGCACGAACAACACAGAGACACAGCAGCAAAGGGAAGGGGGTCAGGGCCACCAGGGCTCTGCTCCAGGACCAGGAGCCCGAGTGATGCTGCAGCCTTTGGGGAGTCACGGGTGATGCGCGGCTCGGGCATCGCTGCCGGCACACGCGGCGTTCCCGGTGTGGGAAGAGCAATCCTGCCCAGCCCCGCGCCCTGTCACTGCTTGAAGGTGGATTGCAGCTCCTTGAACGCCGCCTTCCTCTGCTTCAGCTCCTCTGCTTGCTTCTTCTTCTCCTCCTGCTCGGCCTTGATCTCCTCCTCGAAGCGGCTGGCATCGTGGATGGCTTGGACCTGGGGACAGGGGCACGTCCATCTGGGTCCCAACAAACCTCTCATGCCCCAGCACTTACAGGATGGTTTGGGTTGGAAAGGACCTCAAAGCCCATCCAGTTCCAACCCTCTGCCACAGGCAGGAACACCTCCTACTGGATCAGGGGCTCCAAGCCCCATCCAACCTGGCCTTGAACCCCTCCAGGGATGGGGCAGCCACCCCTGCTCTGGGCAACCTGGGCCAGGAAACCATCACAGGAAAACATTTCTCCCCAAGATCTCATCTTGATCTCCCCTCTTTCAGCTGAAAACCATTCCCCTCATCCTATCCCTGCACTCCCTGACCAAGAGCCTTGCCCCAGCTTTCCCAGAGCCCCTTTCAGCACTGGAAGCTGCTCAAAGTTCTCCCAAGAGCCTTCTTTTCTCCAGGCTGAACAACCCCAACTCTCTCAGCCTGGCCTCGTACAGGAGGTTCTCCAGCCCTCGGATCATCTCCATGGCCTCCTCTGGACTCGCTCCAACAGATCCAAGCCCTTCCTGTGCTGAGGACTCCAGAACTGAATGCAGGACTCCAGGTATTTGCCTCACCTTGGCCTCAAAGAAGTTCTTGGCGCCCTTCACCCCCTCCGTGGAGACATCGATCTCGGAGAGCCGGGCCAGGGCGTGCAGCCCACTATCCTCCTGCAGCTCGCCCGCTGCTGCCTTGCGAAAAATCAGCAGGAACTGGAGGAGAGACATTAGCATCAGCTTCTACAAGACCTCAAAGCCACCCCAACTCTTTACGACCACCTCAGCCTGGTACAGAGCCGAGGAGCAGCCAGGGCACCTCTCTGCTAGGTATGGAAGTTCCCCAACTTCTGTAGGGACCAATCCTCCTGCTTCTCTCTCTCAGACTGGATCACGGGCTGCAGTGTGGACACAAACCATCGGGATCTCACTAAAGGGGTGAAAGCAAGATGCTGAAAGGTGTCACTTTGCCCTACTTGTTTTGGGGAACTGCTTTTGGATCACAGCTGTTAGAAAGTGCGCGTAGGGAAAGCAACCTTATAAAAGCTGATGTTAGGACAGAACCAGTTGAAGATCTCATCAGCGTAGTGACACCCTCCTGGCTAGTGATGCTGGACTCTATAGAACTGCCAGTTGCCTTAATTGCAGCCCTGAGTGTTCATAGAATCACCACCAGGTTGGAAAACACCCATCGGATCATTGAGTCCAACCATTCCCATCAATCACTAACCCATGTCCCTCAGCACCTTGTCCACCCGTCCCTTAAACCCCTCCAGGGAAGGGGACTCAACCCCCTCCCTGGGCAGCCTCTGCCAGGGACCAATGACCCTTTCCAGGAAAAGTTTTTTCCTAATGTTGAGCCTAAACCTCCCCAGGTGGAGCTTGAGGCCATTCCCTCTCGTCCTGTCCCCTGTCCCTTGGGAGAAGAGCCCAGCTCCCTCCTCTCCACAACCTCTTTTCAGGTACTTGTAGAGAGCAGCGAGGTCTCCCCAGTGTTATCTATATTCTCATTGCTTTGGTTACTATTGCACTTATGAGTACTTTTATCCACGGATATTTCATATAAAGTGAGATCTTTCAGGTCTCGCTAAGCAAGCTTGAGTGAATATCTAGATAAAACACAACCATATTGCTAATTCCACTGTTTGATCAGCTTAATTCTTTACCTATGGGACCTTGAACATTGCTTTGGGGACGAGGGACATGGTTTCGTGATTGATGGGAATGGTTGGACTCGATGATCCGGTGGGTCTCTTCCAACCTGGTGATTCTATGATAGGTCTGGTATTACACACGTAGCTACTCCAATCAGTAGGGCAGCCAGGGAGGAATCCACAGACTGAACCCTTACCAATGTGTAACCCCTCAGGCTATGACAGCTTCTCACCTCTCGGAAGCTCAGCTTGCTGTCCAGGTCTTCATCCACCTCCTTGATCATGTTCTTCAGCCCCAGGTGCGTCTGCGGCGCGCCCAGCTTCTCCATCATCAGCTTCAGCTCCATCAGGTCGATGAAGCCGTCTTTCCCCTCGTCATACCTGTGGGACGGAGCCGTGGTCCTGTCACATCGCTGTGGGGCACGGAGCACATGCAGCACCCCCTAAGCAGCCCTTCCGTGTGTCCTCACTGGCTGGAGAGTGAGGAGGGAGCAGCAAGGACCTGGGCACCAACGATCCCAGGCGGCTTGCCAGACCACAGGAAGCTGCTGGTGAACCGCTAATAACCCCCTGGAGCATCATCTGGGATCGTTTCTGCTTCCATCCGGCACTTGGCAGCACAAATCCCGGGATGCTGCCAAACCTGCAGCTGGCTCCCAGGACCAGGAGCCCAAGCACGCTCTGCCCTCGGCTGCTCCAGGTGCTAACGACCCGCATGTCACTGCTCCCTCCAGCTCCTACTTTCCTCTCGGTGGAGCTGGAAGCTTATCCAGCCCTTGGAGATCTGGCACAGTGCAAGAACGCCCACCTCTTTGACCGGGACACGGAGCTCGGGAAGGGTCTGAAGCCCAGAGGTTCTGGAAGCAGCTGAGGAACATGGGATGATTTAGCCTGGAGAAGAGGAGGCTGAGGGGAGACCTCACCGCTCTCATTGGCTCCCAGAAAGGAGATTGTGGTGAGCTGGGTGCTGGGCTCTTCTCTACAGTAACAAGTGTTGAGATGAGAGGAAATGGCCTCAAGTTGCACCAGGGGAGGTTTAGTTTGGGTATTAGGAAAAACTCTTCACTTGACAGAGTGGTGAAGCCCTGGCAGAGGCTGCCCAGGGCAGTGGTGGAGCCTCCATCCCTAAAGAAGTTAAAAAACCATGTAGATGTGGCACTTCAGGACATGGTTTAGCAGGCACAGTGGGGTTGGGGTGATGGTTGGACTGGATGAGCTTAGAGGTCATTCCCAACCTTAATGATTCTATGATTTGACAACTCTGGGGATCACGAGCTCATCCAGTGCAGCCACCACCACTGCCTTTTCCTCCCTGCAATCCTGAGCCTCCAAGCTCAACGTTCCCCTCTGCCCAGAGCCCCTCGCTGTCCGTGCTCCAGCCCTGGGGCTTTGCCTTGAGATCCGCGTGCAAATCTATTTACCGAGCCTGCTTACAGACCACGCGGGGAAACCCATCCTCATACCCCAGCCTGCACGGAGCTGGGGTCTCACCCTGCCTACCCTACAGGGCAACACAGAGCAGCTGCTCGGCTGCACCCGTGGCACCCAGGCTTTTTTTTTTTTTTAACTCTGTGGCTTGTCTTTTCTGTGCTTGCAGGCACTGCAGCAGCCACGCACCACGCTTGCCGTGCTGCAGGGCCGTGACTCATTTGTACCTTCTCTGCTGTGGTCTGCTCTGTCCGTGTTGCAAGCGGTGCCTTCCTGCTCTCCCACGCTGTCGGAAGCCCTGCACCAGCCCAGCTCATTCCTAACTGCTGACGCCACCGCCACCCCCAGGACCTGGGCTGGGGAAGCAGAGCCCTCATGTTTTCTGCTCCAAGAAGCCTCTCAGAGCATCTCACCGAGAGCTTCTCTGCAAGGGGCACATTTCCCATGCAAGCCATCCCCTAACTGCCTCCCTCTCTGATTTCTGGGCACGTAGGCAGCCCTCTTCTGCTCCCAAAGAGAAATAAAACCCCTCCACGCATCATTTGACCCTGCACCGCCGCATCATCGCCAGCTAAATCCAGCAGCGGTGGCAAGGGGAGCGCGACAGGGCTTGCTCTGCCAACCTCCTTTCCTTGGCAGCCCCCTCCGTGCTCCCCAACGCTGCTCCTTTCGCTGCAGCGAGACGCTTGCAGGTGTCAGAGCAAACACGTCTGCTTCGCGCTGCCGGCTCCCTCGTCTGCGCAGCGCCGGCCAGATTGGCACCACGCGCCGGTTCCCCCACTCCCCGCACCATCTGCGCCGCGGCCGCAGCACCCGCGCTGCTCCCCCAGCCCCGGGGCCACGAGCAGCCGCTCCAGCTGCGCTTCTTCCCCTCCTTGGACCTCAACCGTGGGGCTGTGGGTTCCCTTCTGCTGCACCCCAAAAGCTGCTGGCTGCAAGCTGCGTGCTTTCCTCGCTGCCGTGTCCCCGCGATGGGGTGACAGTGGGAAGGAGGCAGGAATAGGGGGGCTCCCTGCACTGCCAAGGGTGCAAGGAGGGTGTGTCTGCACCCCCAAAAACCCCAGTCTTGTGCTTTGGAGCTCGCTATCATAGAATCATAGAATAACCAGGTTGGAAGAGACCCACTGGATCATCGAGTCCAACCATTCCTATCAAACACTAAACCATGCCCCTTAGCACCTCGTCCACCCGTGCCTTAAACACCTCCAGGGAAGGTGAATCAACCACCTCCCTGGGCATCCCCCTGCTTTCTCCAGCCCAGGGCACCCTCACAGAGAATTCCCGCTGCGCTGTACAGGATGAGGAGCAGCGACACGCTGCAGCCATGCCTTTGCCTGCGCCGTTTTCCACGCTCGCTGCCTCCTCCTCAACGCGCTGCGAGCTCTGCGGGGACGCTCAGGGCCATCCCACTCGCCCCCAGCTACTCACGCGCATCCTGGCGTGACCACGGTTGGTGCCATCCCGATTTCTGCCACCCCCTGGAAATTTCCAGGGCTCATTTTGCCTGCTGCCCAGCTTTTTCCCCCCGCTGCACGGCTGAGGATGCTGAGGCTTTGCCACCACAGCCTTGGGGACCGCGCTGCTGGCAGAGACGGGGTCCCTCGGTGCTGCGGTGGGGTGACCGTCACGTCCCTTGCATCCCCAGCCTCAGCACAGGATCCCTCCTCCCAGGAGATGGGGGGCAGAGGGTCCCTTCTACAAGGATTTTGGGGTGAGCAGGGGTCTCTCCTGCAAGGTGCTGGGGGGAAGGTGGCCCCAATATCTCTCCTTAAAGGGACTTGGGGGGGTGAAAGTCCCTGGGATCCCTCCTGCCAGGAGCAAAGGGTGTCCCAGCCATCCCTCTTGCAAAGCCACGGGGGTCCCTTCTGCAAGGAATCACAAGTTGGGGGGGTCCTGGGGGTTCCTCCTGCAAGCAACTGGGAGGCTTATGAGGGTCCCCCTTGCAATGAGACAAGGGGGAGCTCCCTCCTGCAAAAAGCCAGGGAGGTCTTGAGGATCCATCCTGCAAGGAACGGGATGTTCCCTCCTGCAGGGAATGGGGAGGTCTCCCTCGCAAGGAGCTGGGGGTCTAGAAGGTCCTCCTGCAAGGAATGGGGGTGCTAGGGGTCCTCCTGCAAGGAATGGGGGTCCTAGGGGTCATCCTGCAAGGAATAGGGGGATCCCTCCTGCAAGGAGACAAGGGGGTCTCTTCTGCAAGAAGGCAGGGAGAGTCTTGGAGGTCCCTCCTGCGAGGAATGGGGTGTTCCTTGCTGCAAGGAGCTGGGGCATCCTGGAGGTCCCTTCTGCAAGAAGCCAGGGGAGAATTCAGGGGGTCCTCCTGTAAGAGATGGAGGGTCTCTCCTGCAAGGAATGAGGGGTTCCTCCTGCAAGGAATAGGGGCGTCTGGGAGGTTCCTCCTGCAAGGAACTGGGAGGAGGAGGGGAGTCTTGAAGATCCTCCTGAAAAGAATTGGGGAATCCCTTCTTCAAGGAATGGGGCTCCTGCAGGTCTCTCCTGCAATGAATGGGGGTCCTCCCTGCAATGAATGGGAGTTCCTTGAGGTTCCTCCTGCAACGAATGGGAGCTCCTGGAGGTCCCTCTTACATGTAAAGGGAGCTCCTGCAAGTCCCACCTGCAATGAATGGGAGCTCCTGGAGGTCCCTCCTGCATGGAATGGGGGTCACTCCTGTGTGGAATGAGGGGTCCCGGGGGTCCCTCCTGCACGGAATGGGAGCTCCTGCAAGTCTCATCTGCAATGAATGGGGATCCCTCCTGCAGGTCCCACCTGCAATGAATGGGGGACCTTCCTGCATGGAATGGGAGCTCCTAGAGGTCCCTCCTGCAATGAATGGGGATCCCTCCTGCAATGAATGGGAGCTCCTGGAGGTCCCTCCTGCATGGAATGGGAGCTCCTGGAGGTTCCTCCTGCACAGAACTGGGATGCCTCCTGCAGGTCCTACCTGCAATGAATGGGGGTCCTTCCTGCAATGAATGGGACCTCCTGGAGGTCCCTCCTGCATGGAATGGGGGCTCCCGGAGGTCCCTCCTGCAGGTCCCACCTGCAACGAATGGGGGTCCCACCTGCATGGAATGGGAGCTCCTGGAGATCCCTCCTGCAATGAATGGGGATACCTCCTGCAATGAATGGGAGCTCCTGGAGGTCCCTCCTGTGTGGAATGAGGGGTCCCTCCTGCAGGTTCCACCTGCAACGAACGGGGGTCCCACCTGCATGGAATGGGAGCTCCTGGAGGTCCCTCCTGCAATGAATGGGAGCTCCTGCAGGTGCCTTCTGCATGGAATGGGGGTCCCTCCTGCAGGTCCCAGCTGCAATGAATAGGGGACCTTCCTGCATGGAATGGGAGCTCCTGAAGGTCCCTCCTGCATGGAATGGGGATCCCTCCTGCAATGAATGGGACCTCCTGGAAGTCCCCCCTGCACAGAATTGGGGTGCCTCCTGCAGGTCCCTCCTGCAATGAATGGGGGTCCCTCCTGCAATGAATGGGAGCTCCTGGAGGTCCCTCCTGCACGGAATTGGGGTGCCTTCTGCAGGTCCCACCTGCAATGAATGGGGGTCCCTCCTGCATGGAAAGGGAGCTCCTGGAGGTCCCTCCTGCGCGGAGCGGGGGCTCCTGGAGGTCCCACCCGCAGTGCCCGGGGGTCCCTCCCGCGATGCCCTCCCCGCCGGCCCCGCACTCACTGTCGGAAGAGCCGCTCCATGTCGCGCAGCTGCCTCCGGGAGAATTCTCGGAACTCGCCGGCAGGGCTGAAGACGCGTCGCCCCCCGGGGGAGCCGCCGCCGCCGCCGCCGCCTCCCCCCCCGTCCCCCGCGGGGCTCCCCGGCCCCGAGCCCGGCTCCGCCGCCCGGCCCCGCCGCCCCGCAGCCGCCATCGCAGCCTCGGCCCCGCCCCGCCCCGGGGCCGGCACAGCGCCGAGGGGGGGGGTGGGACCCCGGGGAGGGGGAGATGGGGGGGGCTGGGAGCCCCGGGAGGGGGGGAGATGGGGCTGGGAGTCCGAGGAGGGGGGACTGGGACCCCAGGGATGGGGTAGAGGCGGGGCTGGGAGCCCCAGGGAAGGGGAGAGGGGGGGCTAGGAGCCCTCGAGATGGGGGGCTGGAAGCCCCAGGGAGGGGAGAAGGTGGGGCTGGGACCCCGGGGTGGGGGGGGAGGGGGGCCTGGGAGCCCCAGGGAGTGTGGGGGGACGCTGGGACCCCCGGGAGGGGAGAAGGAGGGGGCTGGGAACCCGGGGAGGGGGAGAGGGGGTGCTGGGATCCTGGGGAGGGGGGGCTGGGAGCCCCGGGGGTTGGGACCCAGGGAGGGGGGGAGGGTGGCTGAGAGTCCGGGGAGGGGGGACTGGGACCCCAGGGAGGGGGAGAGGGGGGGGGCTGGGAACCCAGGGAGGGGGAAAGGTGGGGCTGGGAGCCCAGGGAGGGGGAGAAGGGGGCTGGGACCCAGGGAGGGGGGGAGGGGGGGCTGGGAGTCCGGGGAGGGGGGACTGGGACCCCAGGGAGGGGGAGAGGGGGGGCTGGGAGCCCCAGGGAGGGGGAGGGGGGGGGGCTAGGAGCCCTGGGGATGGGGGGCTGGGACCCCGGGGAGGGGGAGCTGGGACCCCAGGGATGGGGGAGAGGGGTGGCTGGGACCCCGGGGAGGGGGAAAGGTGGGGCTGGGAGCCCCAGGGAGGGGGAGAGGGGGCTGGGACCCCTGGGGGTGGGGAAGATGGGGGGGGCTGGGAGCCTCTGAGAGGGGGAGAGGGGAGGGAGAAGGGGGGGAGAGGGGGGAGAATGGGGGCTGGGACCCCCGGGAGTAGAGGAGAGGGGGGGACAGGAGCCGCGGCACCGGGAGAATGGGGGGTCTGGGGCTCCCGGGACTGGGGAGAATTGAGGTGGGGGGTCTGAGATCCTTGGACTGAGGAGAATGGGGGGTGGCTGTGACCCCCGAGACCAGAGAGAATGGGGGGTCTGAGACCCCCAGGACCGGGGAGAATGGGAGAGGGGGCATGAGACCCTCGGGACTGGGGAGAATGGAGGGGGTGAGACCCCCAGGACTGGGGACAATGGGGGGGGCTGAGAGCCCCTGGACCAGTGAAAATGGGGGGGGGCTGAGAACCACAGGACTCAGGAGAACAGGGGTAGCTGAGATCCCCAGGAGGGAGCTGAGACCCCAGCAGGGAGAGCAGGGCCTGAGACCCTTGAGACCAGGGAGAGTGGGGGGCTAGAGCCCCAGGACCAGGAGAATGAGAAGGGGGGGACACACACCACACACTCGGCTGAGACCCCCAATACCAGATAGACCCAGTGTGGGGTTCAGCTCTGCCCCCCAGTACTGGACAGACCCGGTTTGTGGGGGTCCGGCAGAGCCCTGGTGGGATCTCCGCAGGGTTCAGGTGTGGTTTTTTTAAGGGTTGCAAAGCGGCTCCTGCAGCCCCAGGTGTATCTATCTACACCTTCACTCCTTCCAGCTCCATCCCTGAGCTATGAGGGTTTGGCAAGGGTGGGATCGAGAGGATAAATGTCCCAGAGGAGCCCACAGGAGCGTTGGGCTGAGGGTTGGACTTGATGATTGTAGAATCATGGAATGGTTTGGATTGGAAGGGACCTCAAAGCCCCTCCAGTCCCACCCCTGCCATGGGCAGGGACACCTCCCACTGGATCAGGGGCTCCAAGCCCCATCCAACCTGGCCTTGAACCCCTCCAGGGAGGGGGCATCCACCACTTCTCTGTGCCAGGGCTTCCCCAGCCTCACAAAACCCCATTTCTCCCTAAGATCTCATCTCAATCTCCCTTCTTTCAGCTAAAATCCATTCCCTCACATCCCATCCCTGCCCTCCCTGATCAAGAGGCCCTCCCCAGCTTTCCTGGAGCCCCTTTCAGTACTGGAAGGCTGCTCTAACCTTTTCCAACCTTAATGATTCCCTGAAGATGCCCACAGCTCAGATGACCACCTCGCAGCACAACATCTTTCCCCAAAAGAAGCCCAGGCCAGCACTCAGGTGGCCAGGTCCGTAGCTCAGGGATGATTTGGTGGACAGGTACGGTTGGGCTTGCTGATCTCAAAGGTCTTTTCCAACCAAATGATTCTATGATTCTCTAACCGGAGCCCTGCGGCACAGCCAGGGATTGGAAAGAGGCCGTTGGGTGCCTGCAGATGATGTGATTCCTGCGTCAGCCCCTCTGTGCTGCTTTCAGACTTTTTTTATCCTATTAAAAATAAAAACCCGACTCCGCCTCAGGGTTTTGCTCACATCCGAATTATCCTCGGCTGAAAAGAGCTGCAGAGGGCTTGGCACGGCTTGCCCAGAGTGATGCCAAGGCGGGTGCAGGGACACGTGCGCTGGAGCTGCTTGTTCCCCATAGACCCCCCCCATCCCCAAAACGCTCCCCAGGACCCAGAATCTGCTCTCACCCTTGATCACAGAACCATAGAGTGGTTTGAGGTGGAAGGGACCTTCAAGATCATCCAGTTCCAACCCCCTTGCTGTGAGCAGGGACACCTCCCAGTGGATCAGGGGGCTCAAAGCCCTGTTGAACCTGGTCTTGGTAACAGCAGAACGGCATTCGACAAGCCTGTGCCCCATCCCAACAGACAAGGACTGTGCTCTTGCCTCCCCAGGCTTGTTTTCATGCTGCTGCTTCACCAAACCTGTGTGGCCAACAACTCCTCTTCTTCCCTTCCAGCTACTCACCATGGTGGCACCACACTCCAGCGTTCCTGGGGTGCTGCGTTTCCACACCTCATCGTGCCTTATACTCTGACACCTCCCGTGGCACCACGGGGACTGGAGGACGCAGGGATTACGAGCGCAAGGGACAATTCAAGCCACGCAGGCTTCAACATGCATGAGGCCACCTCAGATGCTGAGGGACATGGTTTAGTGTTTGATAGGAATAGTTGGACTCGATGATCTGGTGGGTCTCTTCCAACCTGGTGATTCTATGATTCTAGGATGGACCCCACACGACTGACTTCACACAGATCCTCTGGGATGTATTCACACATGGATGTACAAACGTACACACAACCTTCCTATGACCATAAACTCCCCCCACCATGCAGTACAGGACACGTGGTGTGGGAAAATAAGGTCCTACAGACCATGCAGTCCCACCAGCATGCCCAGGAGCTATGGGGTATCAAGAGGGGCTCCCCAAAATGCACCCCCACCTCATGCCACGTCCAACATTAGAGTGTGATGACCCATTCCTCCTGCAGACCTTCACCTACCAAAGGCCTGTGTGGTCCCTCTCCTATGTCCTTCCCATCTTGACAGCTTCTGCTGTGCTCTCTTTGGCCTTCAGCTTTCCTGCACAGAATGGCTTCTTGGCTCCAGGCTGCAGAACGAGAAAGACAAACACCACGTTCAACCATAAGAGCCTGGCACGGCCTTCACGCTGTCTGCAGGAGCACTCACCGTGGCCCAAAGCCATCGATACAGCTGCTAACTCACACATCACCTTCCACCTCTGGCAGGGGAGATGCTGCCGTGCAGCCAAGCCCGAGACACCCAGCCTCTTGGTATGAGGTCCCTGACAGATGGAAATGGCTGTGGTGGAAAGTGCAGGAGTTGGGTATCTCATGGAGCTCCTGGCTCTTCTTCTGGGTAAAGCTATTACACAGTGCTCGCAGCTTCTGCTGAGAAGCCACTCTGGGCTCCTTCCCCTTTCTGGCTGCAGTGAGCACATCGTGGAGATGCTCCATGCAAGAGATGCATCCCCAGAGCCAACACCACTCTTGCAACTTTCAGCCTGCTTGTCCCTGGGCATCTTAACTGTTGGTTGACAGCGACTGACCAAGAGCCAGCAGTGGCCCAGGTGGCCAAGAAGGCCAGTGGCATCTTGGCTTGTATCAGACACGGCGTGGCCAGCAGGTCCAGGGAGGTTCTTCTCCCTCTGGACTCGGCACTGGTGAGACCGCTCCTCGAATCCTGGGGTCACTTCTGGCCCCTCACCACAAGAAGGATGTTGAGGCTCTGGAGCGAGTCCAGAGAAGAGCAACGAAGCTGGTGAGGGGGCTGGAGAACAAGAGGAGCGTCTGAGAGAGCTGGGGGTGTTTATCCTGGAGAAGAGGAGGCTGAGGGGAGACCTCATTGCTCTCTCCAACTCCCTGAGAGGAGGTTGTGGAGAGGAGGGAGCTGGGCTCTTCTCCCAAGGGACAGGACGAGAGGGAATGGCCTCAAGCTCCAGCAGGGGAGGTTCAGGCTGGACATTAGGAAAAAATGTTTCACGGAAAGGTTCATTGGGCACTGTCAGAGGCTGCGCAGGGAGGGGGTTGAGTCCCCTTCCCTGGAGGGGTTTAAGGGACAGGTGGATGAGGCACTGAAGGACATGGTTTAGTATTTGGTAGGAACGGTTAGACTTGATGATCCGGTGGGTCTCTTCCAACCTGGTGATTCTATGATTCTGTGAACTCCTGCTCTTTCTTTACCAAACCCTACCTGATCAGCCGTCTCAGGGAGAGAAAAACCACACGTCTGCGCCAGTGGGGTCACCTTCCTTCTACTTGCAGGACTTGCCTTGGGCATCTTACCAAGAGCTGAGTGTTCACAGGCTGTGCCGTGTATCCCTTATGTCTTCCTACACAATTGTGGACAGAAACAGCTTGAAGCACCTCAGTGAACTCAGAGGAGCCTGCTGGCCACCATCATCTGCCTCTGAACACTTGAACATTTGGCTTCTGGGGTTCCGGGTGACTCACAGGCCCTGCTCACCTCCTCCTGTATTCTCACCTTGTGCAGTTTGGCCGCTCGCAGCAGCCTCTTCTCCTGGCTCAGCTGGAGCTTTGTCCTCTCCAGGGCCTCTTTCAGCAGAACCTTCTCTTCTGCCTCCCTGTAGGCTTCATCTTCTAGTTTGGACATCTCCTCCTGGCACCTTTGCAGGGATGCTTGGCTCAGCCTGTGTGAAATGGGAGAGGAAGGGATGTCTGTCACCTGCACTGACCCCTGGATGCTTAGCTGGGCTCTGCTTGGAGGAGACGGCTTTTGAGTAGAACCATATCGCGCTAGGATCCCCCAGCACCACAGGGGAACACTAAATGACACCACAGCAGCTATGACCTTGTGAGGACCCGCGTGTGTTTTAGCAAGCATTTTCCTTGCTCTCATTCCTTACACCATGGAAAAAACCTCTCTACTCCTGCTTTTGCTGCGACCAAGACGCTGCCTCTTCTAGGTTTCCCCCACCTCATACCCAGCCCCAGCTGTGGTGGTGGCTGTGAACCCTTCTATTCAGCGCACAGAATCACTAGGTTGGAAAAGACCTCCAGGATCATCGAGTCCAACCATTCCTATCAAAGTCCAACCCTTCCTATCATAGTCCAACCATTCCTATCAAAGTCCAACATTTCCTATCAATCCAACCATTCCTATCAAATGATTGGACTTGATAGGACCTGGAGAGAGACTCTCGGTGGCCGTGTTGGCAGTGCTGGCTTGGCAATTGCTATCAAACCTCTTGCCATCCTTGAATACAGTGGCATATTTACACCATCACTGAAGAAAAAAGCTTTCTACACCTCTTTTTCCGGTGCTGTGGGCAAAGAGACATCTTCATTTGTGCAGTGAGCAGGAGCAGGGCTTGCACGAGTGCTGCCACGGCTCATTTTGCTGTTTCTCCTAATGATTTTTATAATCTGGCGAGCCCCAGGCAGGCAACCAACCTTGCAAGGGGCTGCAAAGGGGCCTCACCACTCCTTTCCCCAGTTTCCCCCTCACTTTGCATCCCAGGACTAGGTCTCGCTTGGACCCGTGGCCAGTAAGGGCTGTTTGCCTCTCGGTACCTGAGCTGCTCCACCTTGGCCTCGTAATCTTTCAGCATTTCTTCTTTTCTTTCCAGGCATCTCTTGAGGTTCCTAATCTTATCATACAGCAGCTCCAGGTCCTTCCGCCTCTGCAGTCCTGCTTTTTCCCTCTCCTCCCGCGGCAGGTGCTTCAGAGACTGCATTCCCGACAGCTCCTTCACCTTCATCAGGCTTCCCAGAGCACCGATTACGTCAAGGTACTGGAGGAAAGAACAGGGAATGCATTATTTACCAGGCCTGCCAGTTCCTCCACCACACAGCATCACACCGCTCAGCCATCTGCTTCCATTCCACTCTGCTGAGGAGATTAAACTGTCACAAGGAAGCTGCTGCATATCTTCCCCTTGGTTTCATTGCCACCTGTGCTTTCCTTGCACAAGCTTTTTGGAGCACTCCTAAAAATACAGCCAAGCTGGGGTTCAACCGTAGCTTTGGGCACCTCGGAGAGGTGTCACATCGCCCCGGAGCACATCCCAGCTCCAGACCAGCTCCTTTTACACCTGCTGTTCAATTCCCAGCTGCACAATTCTTTGGGGTCAGATTTTTTATTTTCTAGATGACTCATTTTCCCTGCCAGATGTTTTTCTGGCCTTTCTTTTGGAAGGGAGAGACCCACTTTCACCACCCACCCCCTGTGCTACCTATGGACCCCTTCCCTGGCAACCACCTCCGTCGCTCTGCAGCCTTTCTTCCATCATTTAGCTGGCTTGTAAGATGGCAAAGGACTCTGTCCTCACCAACCCTATAGAATCATAGAATCACCAGGTTGGAAGAGACCCACTGGATCATCGAGTCCAACCATTCCCATCAATCACTAACCCATGTCCCTCAGCACCTCATCCACCCGTCCCTTAAACCCCTCCAGGGAAGGGGACTCAACCCCCTCCCTGGGCAGCCTCTGCCAGTCCCCAATGACCCTTTCTGTGAAAAATTTTTTTCTAATGTTCAGCCTAAATCTATCTCTCCTTGAGGACTGGAAGGGGAGTTGCCCAAGGGAACATCTCCAAAGACCTCAGGTGGGAAGGGGAGGAGGACACACCATTGCATCTCCTGGTGAGACACCCTGGTTTATGCCCAGCGCACCCTGTGTCCTGTAATTTGCAGTCCATCCTTGACCATGTTCCTGCAAAGCTCTGATGCCCATCCCTTCTGGAATATGCTGGAAAACAATCTGCCCTCTACAAGGGTGCTGGGTACCATTGTAACACATCTATCAGTGACATACCATTTTCTCGCTGAAGTCTCCCCCATCAGCGGCCCCGTGTGAGCCTCCGTTAGGAACCTGCACAGAAAGGGCAAGATCAAAGAGGCCCGCAGACCTCCTGGCTTTGGGTTGAGCTGCCTTGAACCTCCTTCCTGCTACATGGGAGAATTCCCTGGCAACGCCATGGTCCAAAGCCTCCTGCCCAGTCAGCCTGTGGCATCCCTGAGCAGCACTGTGCCAATGGGACTGGGTAATATGCTGTACAGAATCATGGAATCCTTTAGGGTGGAAAAGACCTTTAAGGTCATTGAGTCCAACCCTTAACCCAACACTTCCAACTCCACCACTAAACCATGTCCCTAAGCACCACATCTCCCCAGCTTTTAAACCCCTCCAAGGACAGAGACTCCAAGACTCCACCCTGGGCTGCCTGTACCAATGTTTGACAACCCTTTTGATGAAGTAATTTTTCCTAATATCCAACCTAAACTTCCCCTGGTGCAACTTGAGGCCATTCCCTCTCGTCCTATCACTTGTTACTTGGAAGAAGAGCCCAGCATCCACCTCACCACAATCTCCTTTCAGGAGCTGCAGAGAGTGATGAGGTCTCCTCTCAGCCTCCTCTTCTCCAGAATAAACTGCCCCAGGTCCCTCAACCTCTCCCAGAATCTTTGGGCTCTAGACTCTTTTCCAGCTCTGTTCCCCTTCTTTGGACTCACATCTTAAACGCTGCCGTATTTCACACCTCCTTCTGTCCCCTCGGCTTCATGTTTAGAATATCTTAAAGCCTAATTCTCCCTGTTCCAGGGAATACTTTTACAACAAAGCCACAAGAACCACGACCCACAACCTGCCTTCCTACCTTGCTGGCCTTCAGTTTTGTTCCCGACATGGGTGCAGGTTCCTTCTTGAGACCCATTTCCTGGACTATTTTCTCTGGTAAGTCTTCTGTCAGGACCACCAGTGGCTCCGAACCCTTCTCCATGACAACTGGAGGCAAACAAACACCCACCGAGTTGTCCCACTCTCTGTATGACTTGCTGTGTCTTCACACCTCGGCTACTTTGAGGCACATCAGGTTCCCCCCCACCATCCGTGGAAAGATGATGGAGTAAAGCCTGTCCCAACCTCTCCTGTAGGCATCACTATCTGAGGATCTGGACATTGTTTTCTCTACAGAAGTAGGATGTAAATCTATTTTTCAGATGGTGATTTAGAGGTTGCGCCACAAACGGCTGCTCTACTTGCAGATTTTAGCAGAGGTGGCACTGCTTTTCCAGCCTGCTCTTGGTACAGAAACATACGTGATGGAAAAGGGCTAAAAGAGAACAAGGTTGTGTCCCCTTCCCTGGAGGGGTTTAAGGGACGGGTGGACGAGGTGCTGAGGGACATGGGTTAGTGATTGATGGGAATGGTTGGACTCGATGATCCAGTGGATCTTTTCCAATCTGGTGATTCTATGATTCTGTAAGTAAAGGCAAGCAGGAGATTCTCACAACGTAGAGTACTTGCAAGGCTTTACAAGATCACAGCATCCGAGGTTTGGTTCCTTCAAGTGGCAGCTGGTTTCTCTTGCCTTGAGGAGAGCAACACCCAGATGCGGGAAGGATCGTGTGTGGAGTTGGGCGCCTGGTTGCTTCTGGCTCTGACTGCACGGCAGCTACTGCTTCAAACCCCTTTGCCAGCTGCCTCTCCTTGCTGTCTCCTGCCAATGCCACCTCCTCACACCTACACACTTACCAACACTTGATGCCCGCAAATGACACCAAGTGCCTTTCTAAAGCTTGTAGCTGAGCTGCAGGCTCCTCAGATGTGTTCTCCTATCACCTACATGGTGTGCACGCAAGATCTGACTCCACGAGGGAGAAGCCTGAGCACTACGTGCTCCACTCTTGGGTCTGCCAAGGGCAAAAGAATGCATAGAATCATAGAATCATACAATCGCCAGGATGGAAGAGACCCACCGGATCATCGAGTCCAACCATTCCCATCAATCACTAAACCATGTCCCTCAGCACCTTGTCCACCCGTCCCTTAAACCCCTCCAGGGAAGGTGACTCAACCCCCTCCCTGGGCAGCCTCTGACAGTGCCCAATGACCCTTTCTGTGAAAAATTTTTTCCTAATGTCCAGCCTGAACCTCCACTGGTGGAGCTTGAGGCCATTCCCTCTCGTCCTGTCCCCTGCCATGCTTACCTGAGACCTGCTTCTTCTCTAGCATCTTTATTCTCTCCCGGAGCTCGACCAAGCCTTCTTTCTGGCGCTGGATTGTTTCCTCATGCCTGAGGCCTCGGCATTTCATTCCAAGGTTGGCCAAGTCCAACATGGGCTCCTGGAAGCACAAATCCAGTCTGCATGTTGCTCTACCTGGCACGTGCTTGGCTGCAGCCCAGCTTAGGTGCAGCCTTGCTAAAAGACACTGGTCACTCAGCACATCCCAAAAGCAAAGCTCTTGGAGCATCTCCCCAAGCTCCCCCCCTGGGGATTTGAATCATAGAATCATAGAATCATAGAATCACCAGGTTGGAAAAGATCCATAGGATCATCAAGTCCAACCTGGGGCTAGAAGAGCAGCCTCAGAGACCCATTTCATGCTCTGCTGTGCCAGCCACTCTGCTGGGAGTGAGGACAAATGCTCTGAAAAGCTGGGAGAGGGACGATGCATGGCTCTGAAAGGCCATGTTACATTTTTTCTCTTGCACGTCACTGGTGAGACCGCTCCTCGAATCCTGGGGTCAGTTCTGGGCCCCTCACCACAAGAAGGATGTTGAGGCTCTGGAGCGAGTCCAGAGAAGAGCAACGAAGCTGGTGAGGGGGCTGGAGAACAAGAGGAGCGTCTGAGAGAGCTGGGGGTGTTTAGCCTGGAGAAGAGGAGGCTGAGGGGAGACCTCATTGCTCTCTCCAACTCCCTGAAAGGAGGTTGTGGAGAGGAGGGAGCTGGGCTCTTCTCCCAAGGGACAGGGGACAGGACGAGAGGGAATGGCCTCAAGCTCCACCAGGGTAGGTTCAGGCTGAACATTAGGAAAAAGATTTTCACAGAAAGGGTCCTTGGGCACTGTCAGAGGCTGCCCAGGGAGGGGGTTGAGTCCCCTTCCCTGGAGGGGTTTAAGGGATGGGTGGACGAGGTGCTAAGGGGCATGGGTTAGTGTTTGATGGGAACAGTTGGACTCGATGATCTGGTGGGTCTTTTCCAACCTGGTTATTCTATGATTCTATGATTCTATTGCATTTACAGCATAAATACTGCTACACTTTATGCTACACTGTCTCATGCATTATTCTCTTTTAAGCTAGACCTGCACACACAGACGTGCATCTCCCCGTTCCAGTCCCATCCAGCTCACTGCATCTTTACAAACACACAAAAATCTGGGATGGAGGAAGCGCATTATCGCAACGTGCACACAGCTAATGCTGGCTGCGAACTGCCCTCTCTGGTCTGGCCACCGTCACCTCCCCAGCACAGGTCATCAAGACGTGGTTCGCTTCCCAAGCGCGGCTTTGGCTGGGCTGCGCCTCCGATAACCGCGTCTCCCCTCCTCATTGCTACATGCAGAACAGGACGGGCGATACCTCCTGCCTGTCAGCTGGCTCTGAGTCACTGCCTGGCCCCCCACACATCAGCCTTTCTTTGCTGGCACGCTGTCTGCCACTGTTGTGGTACAGGATGTACGATTTCTCCAGTCCCTCCATCTGCTGCTGCAGCCACCTTTGAGTTCTTCCCACTTCTAGCAGCAGGGAATTCAAAGAGGGAGCATTTATTCCTATCCTGTACAACGAGCTACTCCTCATTTTGCACGTTCAACCCTGTAACTTCTTCTGCATCGACAATATAGCCCACACCTACAGCCAAGCAAGGCTGGGAAAAGGAGGGAATGCTCGCAGAGATCTCTCGGTGTGCTGCGATCCCCTCTAATTGGCAATTATTGCACACAACACTTCTGGTTCCAAAGTGCTGTGCAAACATCAGCTCATTAGCCGGCAGCGGTGCCTGCGCAAGAGCTCACAGGCAGACCTGGGCTAGGGAAAGGGCAGCCAGCAACCCTGCGCTCCTGCTCTCAGCCAGTTTTGAGTGACCCAAGGCTTGATTGGGCATTGGCAGATCATAGAGTCGTAGAATCACCAAGTTGGAAGAGACCCACCGGATCATCAGGTCCAACCATTCCCATCAATCACTAAACCATGTCCCTCAGCACCTCATCCACCCATCCCTTAAACCCCTCCAGGGAAGGGGACTCAAACCCCTCCCTGGGCAGCCTCTGACAGTGCCCAATGACCTTTTCCATGATATCACCACGATGCCGAGAAACACCGTATACGTGATTGATGCTCTCAGCAAACCCATGACGTGGCAGCCTCCGGGGAACTCACCCTCTTAGAGGCTTCATCCCCCGGCACTGGCATCCCAGGAGCATCCTCCAGCTTTTCCACTGTTCCTCGGGAAGACTCCTTCAGCACCTGGCACTGGGTTTGGGTTTGCCTGTGCCAAGAAACAAGACCATTGCGAAACACTGCGATGGATGAAGGTGCCCCAACAGCTTGCGAACAGCAGCACCCTGGGCACCCACTGATGACTATCACAGAGCGGGTGGGAACATTCACTTAGTTACAAGTGACTTGGATACGCGTCCACTGGCATGAGCTCCACTCAACCCCCATTTCAGTTCACATGGCACTTCCCTAGAGACAACATTGCAGAGCTCAATGTTGATGCTCTCATCCATCCCTTTTGCTCCTCTCAATTCCATCAGCTGTTTCTAAAGCTTTTGTAAAGCATCAGGTCATGGCAGCATGTACCTTAATTCCTCAGATGTTCTTTGCAGGGCTTGATCCTTTTTCTCCACGAGGCTAGACATCTGGGACAGCTTCTCTCTGAGCAGGTTGACTTCCCGCTCTAGGCATTTCACCCGGCTCAGGTTCTGCTCCAGTTCCACCTTCTGCTCCTCACTCAGCTCCCCTACGCACACAACAGCTTCTTGTGGGTTTCTGGATGCCTCATCATCCAGCCCTTTGGGATCTGCAGTTCTTGGAGTAATGACGTTCATGGATGTGTCCCCTTTTCCCAGCCCACCCTCACCGGGGCTGTCGGCAACCATAGAATCACTAGGTTGGAAAAGACCTCTTAGATCATTGAGTCCAACCATTCCTACTGCCACTAAACCATGTCCTTGAGCACCTCATCTACGCATCTTTTAAATATCTCCGGGGATGGCAACTCAACCACCTCCCTGGGCATAGAAACCATAGAAACACTGAGGTTGGAAAAGACCCCTAAGATCATCCAGTCCAACTGTCAGCCCAACTCCACTGTGCCTACTAAACCATGTCCTGAAGCACCACATCTACAAGTTTTTAGTACCCCTCCAGGGGTGGTGACTCCACTGCTGCCCCGGGCAGCCTCTTCCAGTGCTCCATCAATTTTTCAGTCAAGAAATATTTCCTAGTATCCAATATAAACCTCCCCTAGTGCAACTTGAGGCTATTTCATCTTGTTTTATCATAATAATGGAGCTTGTCCCCGCAGATCCTTGCCCTGTCCTCAGATCCTGGGCCAGACCATCGCCAACAGACCTTGTGCCCGGTAAGGAATCCCAGGCAAGGTACTCCCAGTCTACTGGCTTGGGCTACCTTAGGCTCAAAGGAGCCCACCGGCCAGATTTTGAGGATGGCTTCAGGATGGTGACATCTATTTCCATGTGCTCACTAGTACCTGCCCTTGTTACGGCTCCAAAGAGGGATGGGAAGACAGAAACCACACAACCTGCTTCACCCACCTCTCATGTCTGACATCCTGGCTCTGGTTTCTGCGAGCTCTTTGGTTAGCCCAGCAATGATGACCTCCTTGGACAGGAGCACTCTCTGTGCTGCTGCCAGCTCCTCCCTGAGTTTCCTGAGAAAGAGAGTTGCAAACCACAGAATCATGGAATGGGTTGGATTGCAAGGGACCTTAAAGCCCATCCAATTCCAGCCCTCTGCCAGGGCTCCCACTGGATCAGGTTTCTCAAAGCCTCATCCAACCTGGCCTTGAAAACCTCCAGGGATGGGGCAGCCACAGTTCATTTGGAACAGTCATTTCACAGAGCTCGTATGTGTTTTCTTGAGCTGAATCTCACAGTCAAAACACATGCATTAGTTTTTGGCTGTATTGAGTCTCCTAGGTTAACGCCTTGTGGTTAACCACACACTGTCCTGCATCGTTCGGACACTACATGCCCTTAAGACCATCACAGCCTAATGAAAAGGACTCTTTTCACCATAAGGTCTCAGGCCAAGTTGCAATCAGCCCCTTGGTCTTCCTTAAGCTCTCCTAGCAATAGGTACCCTGTTCCCAGACCCTTCAAACAAGACCCACCAGCCAGTGCTTCTTACCACAGACACGCGTGTGACTCAGTCGCAGGACAAACCTCCAGCGAAGTGCTCGATGTTGACTTGTGGACATCACGGCGAAGCCCTAGAGGACACCGTAACGAAGGAAGATTAGTCCTTCGTAACGCACGTGTGTTTGGCCTGCTTGATTCTGCTGTCTGTGTCCTTTCCTCCACGAAAGCCTTGAAGACTGAGGATCACGGGTTTTTTTGAACCCATGTCTCTTAGGGTCCAATAGTGTTTTGACAATTCCTTGCATCCTTTCTTGCTCAGGATCATAGAATGATCCTTGCTCATGAATCACAGAATCAAGGAATGGTTTGGGTTGGAAGGGACAAGCCCACCCAGTTCCAACTCCCCTGCAGGGACACCTCTCACTGGATCAGGGTACTCAAAGCTCCATCCAGCCTGGCCTTGAGTGCAGTCCAAAGCGTTCCAGTCTCATTGCTTTAGGAGGGAAAGAACTCTTCTCCAGGGGATGGCCCTGCCTATGGCTTTGGGGCTCTACCAGCAGTCTCCAAAGCCGCAGAACAATCTAGTGCACCTCCCTGTGAAATGGCTTCTTCAGGGACTCCGAGAGCTCATCCTGCATGCGGGCAAACCTCAAACCAACATCTTACACAATGCTTTCTGTGGCAGCAAGCACACTACTCCATCTCTATATAAATTTCACATGAACCAAAAGGGTTCCCAGTACAGGCTCATCCCACAGAACCCAGAGCTACCTTCCATTTTTTCCATGAGTGCTGCATTTTCCTCCTCCAGCGTCTTCTGCTGCTGCTTGGCCTCCAGCAACCTGTCCTCTAAAGCCACAATTGTCAGAGAATGCTGCTTGCTTTGCTCTTTATATTCTGCTACTTCTTCCTGCAGTTTCTGCCTCTGAAACTCATTCTCCTCCTGAACGGTCTTGAGCTGCTCATCTTGCATGAGTACCTGCTGTTGTAACGTCATCTAGGAAACAAGATGCATGGTCTTGGATGGAAACAATGTCCTTTGGGATCATGATTAGTGTGATTTCTCCAAGAAGACAGTCAGGACAGAAGGATGGATTCTGGGGACGGGGGGAGCTGCAGTGCTCAGTCCCTCATCAGCGGGAAGCAAGGAAGCCTGCACTTAAACCACATCTACACCACATCCCTTGTTGAAGCTACCTCTCGCATTGTGGCTTCTTCCAGGTTGTGCACAGCTTCTCTCAGTTTGCTCTCTGCGACCTCCTGCTCTTCTGACTTCATTGTGACCTCCTACAGGGGGAAATCAGCAGCAATTGAGGACTTCAAACCTAGCAAGAAACCACCTTTCTCTCTGCAGGTACGCATCGGTGTATGCTTGGGGGGAAAAAAACACAGTCTACTAACAGCTTCCAACCAAACGGACCCCAAAGCACATTCAGATTTAGATATTCCAAGCATAAGCAGCTCTGCTGTGCCTCCCATGTGTGCCACTGACCTCAGTCATGCTTCTCAGCTGGCTCTCCAGGTCTTGGATCTTCTTCTTCTCTTCCTCCACAGACTGCTTGTACTTGTCCTGCTCCCTGGCAAGAGTGCTCTGCAGGATCTGAGAATTGACAGCTCTCAGCAAAGAAAAAAATCATATCATTCGGCAGAAGTCCTCACTTCTCCAGCCAAAAGAGACCTGGGCTGTTTGGGGCTAGAGGCTCCTTCCTCTCCCTGGGCAACACTATTCATAGAATCCTAGAATGGGTTGGAAGAGATCTTCAAGCCCACCCAGTCCCACCCCTGCCATGGGCAGGGACACCTCCCACTGGATCAGGAGCTCCAAGCCCCATCCAACCTGGCCTTGGACACCTCCAGGGATGGGGCAGCCACCACTGCTCTGGGCAACCACCCTCACAGCAAAACATTTCTCCTTAAGATCTCACCTCAATCTCATCTCTTTCAGCTTCAAACCATTCCCCTCATCCTATCCCTGCACTCCCTGATCAAGAACCCCTCCCCAGCTTTCCTGGAGCCCCTTTCAGCACTGGAAGCTGCTCTAAGTTCCCCACAGAGCCTTCTCTCAATAGACACCTCTCTATTCTCTCTATTCCACACACCCATTATTCCTGCATAACAGTCATGTCCCTAAAAAACAACCATACTGCCATACCTCCTGGCTCTCCTTATCCTTTTCCAATATAATTTGATTTATTTTTGTCTGTAGATCCTGCTCGTGTTTCGCTTCCATCTCCTTCAGTTTCTCCCGCAGCAACGCTGCCTGCGACTCCTGGACCCTCTCTAATTGCGCCTACGGGGAAGCAGCAGATACCGAGGTGTCAAAGGAAGCGTGTTAGCAGCAGGGCAAGCAATAAACATCCTGTGCACATTCGCTAGCAAACAATTCATAGAGATACACCCTCCATCCCTGCCGCATTAGGATACAGACACCAACATGCTGATTGTCCTCTCCATTCCCCTGCATTTACTGCAGACCCAGGGACCTCTGCTGCCATATATTCCCAATTTAGGTCCCACACTGGCTCACTTAGAGCTACCATTGGGTTTACCCCAGTCAACTCAACATACATATATAGACAGTTCTGTACCTGTAGCATCTGGTTCCTCTGTGTGGTTTCCCGACTGCTTTCCAATAATTTCTTGAGAGCCATCAATAACCCTGCAAAAGCCAACGGAGTCTCGCTCTATGAGGTGCTCACGCAGCCTGCTCACACCTGAGCATCCTCTCGCCTTCTTGCAAAACTTGCTTTGGCCACTGTTGCTCTCAGCCACTCACCTGATGGTGGGGATCCCCCTTCCTCCAAGGGCAGCAGGGAGGAGAAGGGGCTACCCCCAGCTTCCCATGCAGGCATTGAATCATGGAATGGTTTAGGTTGGAAGGGACCTTAATGAACACCCAGTCACAGAATCACAGAATAGTTAGGTTGGAAAAGACCTCCAGGATCATTGAGCCCAACCATTCCTATCAACCCATTCCTCCGAGCACCTCACCTTTTAAATACCTTCAGGGATGGTGACTCAACCACCTCCCTGGGCAGCCTGTTCCAGTGTCCAATGACCCTTTCTGTGATTCTTTTTTTCCCTGCCCATGGCAGGGACACCTCCCACTGGATCATGTTGCCCCAAAAGCCCATCCAACCTGGCCTTGAACACCTCCAGGCTGGGGCATCCCCTGCACTAGTTGAGATACCCAGAAAACAGACTCAGCAAGGGCTTCCCTCCCATGCTGGGGTAGTGGATGTGCTGGTGTTGGAGACAGCCATGGGCAACATCTCTGCTTTGCATCCAGCGACCCTTGCTAGCCTGGAGACCCTCATTATCATCTTGCTATGAAATTCAGGCTCGGAGGTCCTCTCAGAAAGGCTCCTAGGAGTCAGCTGAGTGTTTCCCCTCCACGTTTACTGGAACTGTGGCACATTCTTACCCCTGGGAGATCACTGCTATTGCTGAGACATTGTTTGACTGAGCACACAACCCAGGTGCCTGTTCCCACCAGGAGATGACATTTTCCTTGTCACACACTGTCACCCATTTCGCTGCCTCACCCTGTCTTCTCCGACACTTCAGCAGGAGCCAAGGATGGCTCATTGCTGCTCCCGGTGCTATAATTACCCCTCCGTTAACCGTGACAGCCTCACAGCTCCGTCTGCACCCTCACCAACACTGCTCCAACCCACCCCACTGCCTTCCAGCACACGGCGTGTCCTGCGCCCCGTGTGATGCTCGGTGCTGCTGCGAGAGTGCTGCTCCCCTTCCCACGCTGCTGTCAGAGCTGTTCCTCCTCTGCAGCGATGCTCCACCACACACAATGCTTTGACACCAACCTACGCTTTGCTTCCCGTGCACCCTTCACCTAAAGTTGTTTTCAGCAAACCAGACAGCAATTACTCTGCTGCTCCCCAAGAGAGCTTGCAGAGGAAAGGAAAGACAAAATAATTCATAGAATCGTGGAGTCATGGAATGGTTTGGGTTGGAAGGGACATTAAAGCCCATCCAGTCCCACCTCCTGCCATAGGCAGGGACACCTCTCACTGGATCAGGGGCTCCAAGCCCCATCCAACCTGGCCCTGAACACCTCCAGGGATGGGGCAGCCACCACTGCTCTGGGAAACCTCACAGCAAAACATTTCTTCCTAAGAGCTCATCTCCATCTCCTCTCTTTCAGCTGAAAACCACTCCCTCTCATCCTATCCCTGCACTCCTTGATCCAGAGCCCCTCCCCAGCTTTCATGGAGCCCCTTTCAGTACTGGAAGCTGCTCTAAGGTCTCCCCAGTGAGAGGAGACCTTCTAGCAGGTCTCCATCACACCTGGAAAGATTCCTAGGTATGAGTCCCACCATGAGGACCTTCAGCACTGTGCCTGCTGCGTTTAGTCTTGGGAAGGCTGGTCCCTCCTTGTTACTCTCTCCTCTTGAAGGTTTCTTAGTTTCTCAAACTACCCAGGATTTGCACCAATGTGAGATCCTGCCACCCCTCAGCAATAGCTCCCACCGGGCTTTCTCCTCAACAACTGGTCATCCAAAATCACAGTGAGCCCCTGGGATAAGCTGGGTGATGTTGGAATAAGAAATTCATCTCCAACCTCTAAGATCCTGGTCCGATGCTTTAATAAAGTCAATTTTCCACTCTAAACCAGCACTCAAATGGTCTTTATATGAATTAATGTGAAAGAGGTTGGACTCGATGATCCAGTGGGTCTTTTCCAACCTAGTGATTCTATGATTCTATGATCTAGGACACCCCACCTGGAGCAGGTTTGTTCCCGGGGACATGCAGCAGGACACAAACCTTTGCTGGAGGTAGATGGATCCATCCCTGCGCTGGCCAGGAGCTGCTCGGTGCCCTCCAGCCAGGACAGGGGCACATGGGCCATTTCCACCACTGCCACCCTGATGGCTGAGATAGAGGGGTGCATGCACAGTCCCTCCAGCCTCTCCAGCTCCCCTCGCAGGTTCTCACCACTGCAGGAGCTCCTCAGGCAAGCCTGGAGAAAACACCACCAACTGTGCCACTTGTCTCCTGGCTGCCAGGTGGTCAACAGCATTAAAAGGACTGACCTGGAGCTCACACAGGGATTTCTTGAACACCTCAACACTTTCAGACACCTCCTTCTCCTTTGAGAGCTTGGAGCTTAACTCCTCCTGCAGACGCCTCTCTCTCTCACGACTTTTTTGGCTTTCTTCTGAGATGTTCTTAACTTTCTCTATGACCTGGTGAACAAGGAGGAGAATAAGGCATTTTATTAACATCCTTTTTTTGCTCAGCGAGCAACAACTGAGGCTTGTTGCAAACTGGTAACCACGTCGGGCTCCTGGACTTCTCCCACTTGCAGCCCATTGACTCCATCCAAGCTCTGGAGGACACAAAGGATGGTGTCTCCTTCACATCATGGAGCAGTGTCATTAATATGGGATAGAATCATAGAATCACCAGGTTGGAAAAGACCCACTGGATCATCAAGTCCAACCATAGCTGCTGCACAGCCTGTGACTTGGGGAAGCTCGGATGCTACCAGCACTACTGTGCATGGAGCAGGTATCACACAGTGGCCAACTCGAGCCAATTTGAGCTTTGGAGGCATCGAACATCTCTGTGTGCTGGTATCTGAACTCACCTGCTGCTCTGTTACAGCTTTCCCTGCAGCTCCCACTGCTGCTGGAGAACAGACTTGCATCACTTGGGTTTTGAAAGACTTGAGCTACAGCAGAGATCGACATAGGAGCATGAAAATCACCAAGGGTTGATATAAGCTCTGCTGGTCTGCTCTACCCTGCACACATCACTGCAAAGGGTGTCCTGGTGCCTTCTCTCTTCCACCCCAAGGCCCCATGCATGCTCCTGCCCTCCTCCCAGCACAGTTCTTTGGCTCACAAGCTATTTGCACTGAGCAGCTTCGCAGGGGTGAGGCTTTGAGCCCCCTGGATGGGGCTTGGAGCCCCCTGATCCAGTGGGAGGTATCCCTGCCCACGGCAGGCGGTGGAACTGGATGGGCTTTGAGGTCCCCCAACTCAAGCCATTCTGTGATTCTGTGATTCTGTGATTCTCTGACATCCCTCCTTCGGCCGTGATGGCTCATGCCCCTCGGGCAGGGAGACGCTGTGGTTAATCACATCCCTTACTCTGCTTACAAGGCGCACAATGTGATCACCACCAAGGGCAACGTGACTTGAGAACATCTCCTGCTGCCCTTCTACTGCTGCAGGAGGATTGTGATGACAGAGGGCTGGCGTACATTGCAAAGAACAGACTGTCTGAGCCAGGCAGTTGCTCCATCCCACGCTCCAGCAGGGATCTCCAATGCCTGACTCCTATTTCCTCCTGTGGAACACCCAGGGCAGGCTGGGGGACAGATGGGGATGCCACCCCCAGACTCTCTGCAGGACATCTCATGCAGGACATTCCCACCAAAGGTCAGCTGCCTCCTCCTGGTGCTTCCCCTGCGCTAATCATAGAATCACCAGGTTGGAAGAGACCCACCGGATCATTGAGTCCAACCATTCCCATCAAACACTAAACCATGTCCCTCAGCACTTCGTCCACCTGTCCCTTAAACCCCTCCAGGGAAGGGGACTCAACCCCCTCCCTGGGCAGCCTCTGCCAGGGACCAAGGACCCTTTCTGTGAAGAATTTTTTCCTGATATCCATCCTAAACCTCCCCTGGTGGAGCTTGAGGCCATTCCCTCTCGTCCTGTCCCCTGTCCCTTGGGAGAAGAGCCCAGCTCCCTCCTCTCCACAACCTCCTTTCAGGAAGTTGGAGAGAGCAATGAGGTCTCCCCTCAGCCTCCTCTTCTCCAGGTTAAACACCCCCAGCTCTCTCAGCCGCTCCTCATGCCGCTAACCTACATGGCAGATCCAAAAGTCTCCATATGCCCTTAAAACCTTGAGGCTGCCCTTTGGATCTACTCTGCAGATAATCTAGGATTATTTTCCAAACGTAATCACAGAATGGTTTGGGTTGGAAGGGACCTCAAACCCCACCTAGTCCCAACCCTCTGCCATGGGCAGGGACACCTCCCACTGGATCAGGGGGCTCCAAGCCCCATCCAACCTGGCCTTGAACCCCTCCAGGGATGGGGCAGCCACCACTGCTCTGGACAAATCAAAAAATCAAACAGCTCATAGAATCTTTTCTGGGTTTGCTAACAAATTCATGTTAGAAAAACTGTGTTGCCATTTTCAGGGGGGGAACACGACCTTACAGTGCCAAGTCCAGCTTCGTTTTGGTGACCTAGCACCGTGTTATTCTGCCAAGGTCTGTCTTTTCCAAGAGCAGCATTACCTGGGCACAGAGGAGGGTTTACGTGTGTCCCAGACAGCATGACTAAAATATAGTGCATTGCAATATCCTATTAAACTCACCGCTCCTTCTACGGTGCCTACACAAATCCTGTGGATAAGCCTATTATTCTGCACCAGGCGACAAGTTAAGCCCCCTGCCAGTGTTTGGTGCTCAGGACTCTGCGTTTCCTTTCCTCAAGTGTGAGGAGTGAGTTTTCCTCCCTACTTGGCTGCCTGCAGACAGGGATGGATGCTTCCCTCTGCCCTACCTGCTCCTTGGCTCTCCCCACGTCGGCTCGCAGCAGGCGCTCCCTGCGCCCCATCTCCTGCAGCTGCAGAGCTTGCCTGGCACAGGTTTCCTTCAGCTCCTCCTCAGCCTGCAACAACGAGAGCATTTGCATAACGAAGCAATGCCAGGGAACGGCGCCATAAGCACGTCTGCCCCACCATCCCCATGGCACGTCAGATGACTCTAAAGATAGCTTTGAAATCATAGAATCATAGAATCATAGAGTTGGAAGGGACCTTAAAGATCATCCTATTCCAACCCCCATGGGCAGGGACACCTCCCACTGGATCAGGGGCTCCAAGCCCCATCCAACCTGGCCTTCAACCCCTCCAGGGATGGTGCAGCCACAGCTTCCCTGGGCAACCTGTTCCACCCTCCTAGTGAAGAAATTCCTCCTTATATCCAGTCTAAATCTGCTTCTCTCTGGTTTATGATGCCAGGAGACAGGCAGCAACCTTTGCGCAGGGGCTGGGTTTGCAGCATTGGACACTTAACACCTCGGTTTGGTCCCTTGGCCATCATCCATCCTTGACTTTCTAACTTCCATGAGGTCCATGGAAGAGCCCAACCCATTTTAACCCTCTGCCCATGTGCCTGGGGCTTGCTGGCCCCACGTATCTCCTCCGTGCCCACCCCTCTCTGCCCTCCACTGCATCCAACACAGCTCACCTTGACTTTCTCAGCCAGCTGGTTTTGGATGCTCTCCTGCTCGGCACAATATTTCTGGACCTCCCCCTGCAGCCCCTCCAGGTCACGTTCCAGCTCCCCGATGCGCTGCAAGAGTCCCACGACAGCACAGGCTCTCACCAGAGGAGCTGGGCATTGCCTCTCTGGAGGATTTTAATCCATAAGCAATACATTTTCCCCATCTATCCCATTTCATCTACGCTGGAATTTCCTCCTAACCTATATTTACTGCAGTTGGATTGGTTTTCAAATGGAATTTCAATCTTATTGCCATCATTTTTCCTACACTGTGGTTTTTACAGGAATTTCCATTTCGGGTTCACTCTGCACAGTAGGTATCTTCTATCCCAGGACCCAGATTCATAGAATCACAGAATCATAGAATCATAGAATCACCAGGTTGGAAGAGACCCACCAGATCATTGAGTCCAACCATTCCTATCAAACCAACACTCTTAAAATGTCCAGTTAATTAATGTTGTGATGATGCATTCCTGCAGCACTGCTCTCCCGTGCTCCCCCTCACCCCAAAATGACTTGCAACTCACGTTTCGGCACGCGATTACTTCTTGCTCTCCGAGTTCACGCTTCGTTTCCTCTTTAATTCTAGAGCACTAGAATGAATGGCAACAGAGGAAAAAACAGTCATCAGGGCAGGCAGACACCATCATTTCTGCTACAGCCCAGCTAAGTGCTCGGGTACCTAGTGGGTGGTGGAGTGTTCATCAAGGCACTGAGAGCGCAAGAGGATTTGCACCTAGAATCATAGAATCATAGAATAACCAGATTGGAAGAGACCCACCGAATCATCCAGTCCAACCATTCCCATCAATCACTAAACCACGTCCCTCAGCACCTTGTTTACCCGTCCCTTAAACCCCTCCAGGGAAGGGGACTCAACCCCCTCCCTGGGCAGCCTCTGACAGGGACCAATGACCCTTTCCAGGAAATATTTTTCCCTGATGTGCAGCCTGTCCCTCCCCTGGTGGAGCTTGAGGCCATTCCCTCTCATCCTGTCCCCTGTCCCTTGGGAGAAGAGCCCAGCTCCCTCCTCTCCACAACCTCCTCTCAGGGAGTTGGAGAGAGCAATGAGGTCTCCCCTCAGCCTCCTCTTCTCCAGGCTAAACACCCCCAGCTCTCTCAGCCACTCCTCAAAAGGCTGATCCACATCATCCACCCCAGGGAGCTGCCTGAGGAGGATGCTCGGCCAGGTAAAGGCTGGCAGGTGCAGTGACCTGTGTCTGCACCCCATTTTTTTCCCCCATTCCTTAAAATTCACAGCGAAGCACTGAAATCTCCTGGGAAAGAGCCAAGTCAGCCAGCCAAATTGCACCGCCTGCTCCGTGCTTATTATGCAGACGATGCCGCTCTGCCAGCTGAGGAGGGAGCTCAACTCTGCAGAGAAACAACCTGCTGCACAGGCCGCTTTCTTTAAGGGAAAAACCAGGCTGGGCTGCAGGGAGCCACATGAAGACGAGGTTTCCATGACTCCTCGGAAGGATCTTGGCACGAGCGCTTTGCGCGTACAAACAGCTACTGTGCACGCAGAAATCCAGGGCGCACGGTGCCTGAATGCAGAACAAGGAGGGGATGGAGCTGGGGAAGGCAACGCTGCTCCGCGGGCACCGCGGGACACCCAGACACAACCACAGCCCCATCGCCAAGCGTACAGCGCTGCGGCTTCTATTTGAGCGCAGCCAGGACCCTCAGCTTTCCAAAGCCCCGATAACCAGCCACACAAATAGCTTCTACAATCCTTAAGACAACCCTTCTCATCCTGGTTTCCCACGCTAATCTATACATGAGACCATAATCCTGAGCCCCTCGTTAGGGATGTTCACCTTGGCAGATACAATCGCTAGCTGGTTGTCCTTTTCTCTGTTTGCCTTCTTCATCTTTTCAACGTCTTGCTGGAGCTGCTCGATTTTCTGCTCCTTCCCAGCAATCTCCCTGTGCAGGCTGCTCACTAGACCTGAGAAGAACGTCTCTGGTGAGAGGCTACCCAAGAGCATCCCTGCAAAATCCCTCTGGCTACCGAGCAGCCATCCCTCCTTTTTTGATAACTGGTGGACTTGGAAGGCAGATTCAGCTTTGGGCACGCGGCGCTGAGCCTTGCTCCGTGACAGCATCGCTAACAAGTTCCTCGGGGCCTTGTAGCACATGCTCCCTGGAGGATGAGCAGCTCTTACAGATCCATTTTTGCTGCTGTTCTATCAGATCCACAGCTCTGATGCCGCCTCCCTGCCAAACACTGATACTGCTCCCTTATCTCTGGCAATGAAATCAAGCAGAACGGTTTTGCTAATCTGAATGCGTTACGAAAGCAAATATTTGGTGTACACGCTACATTCCTCCTGCTTGATAAAGGCAGAGATAAAGGCAGCTGGAAAAGGCTTCTGGTCCGAGGTGGCCTTTGCAGCAAGGTTTCCCCCGGGGCTGCAGACCAGCATCGCTTTGGAACAGCTCAGAGCCTGCCCTGCAACCAGTGCTTGAGGCTTTTTCCTAACAGACTTGCCCATCCCATCACTCCCTGCCTCCCGTCTCCACCCTGTCCCTCACTCCAGGGAAATTCGTTATATCAGACCCTGCCTGCAAGTCCCATACAGATTCCAGGAGCAGAAACAGCCCCTACAAATAATTTATTGCCTGGACAGGTTTGCCAACGCTCACTCCTCATCAAGACCCTGTTCCAAGCTGCTTCACGCCCCTACATGGAGCTCCAAGGGTACGATACCTGCAATCAAAGCGTGGTCCCTCTTCAACTTCTCACTTTCTTTCCGCAGCCTTCCAATCTCCAGGTCTCTCTCGTAGAGGGAATGGCTGAAAACCTGGCTCGAGCCTTTCTGCAGGTTGCTGAGCTGCAAAACACAGATCCATCCGCGTTCCTTGCTGGATAACTTATTAACTCTACTACAGCCCCCTCCGGAGAGGGAAATCTGTCCCTTCCAGGTCGTGCTGTAATGGGGTTACTCTTCAGCATCTTTAACTCTCAGCAGTCACCGATTGCTTCAGAGAGGAACTTCTTCAATTCATTTTGGCCTTTCCTGCTGAAATCTGAACATAAAAGGCATGGAGAAGCAAAACATCCTGCTCTCTGCCACGCTGGGAGCCCACAGCCAGGGCAAGGTGACACTGTTAACGCGGCAGCAGGCAGGAACGCCTGCAGATTTATTGCCTTGTCAGGGCATACATATTTATTACCCCCATGCAGAACCCGAGCTGCTAATAACTCATGATTCTGCAGTTCCTGCTGCAATTGGGAGCAGGGAATAGCCTGTGCTGACACTACAGGGCAGGCAACTTGCAGAAAGCACACGAATACAGCTGAGAGAGCTGGGGGTGTTTAGCCTGGAGAAGAGGAGGCTGAGGGGAGACCTCATTGCTCTCTCCAACTCCCTGAAAGGAGGTTGTGGAGAGGAGGGAGCTGGGCTCTTCTCCCAAGGGACAGGGGACAGGACGAGAGGGAATGGCCTCAAGCTCCACCAGGGGAGATTTAGGCTGGACATTAGGAAAAAATTCTTCACAGAAAGGGTCCTTGGGCACTGGAACAGGCTGCCCAGGGAGGTGGTTGAATCACCTTCCCTGGAAGTGTTTAAGGCACGGGTGGATGAGGTGCTGAGGGATATGGTTTAGTGTTTGATAGGAATGGTTGGACTCGATGATCCGGTGGGTCTCTTCCAACCTGCTTATTCTATGATTCTATGACATTTTCTGTGGTATCCTAAAATGTGGGTGTGTGCTGTTAAAATCTTCCAGGACATGAGAGCCCTCTCTCCTCTACCTCACCTGTTTTCACTGGGATGCCAAGGGTCTGCATCGCCCTGCAAACGCAACTGCACAGTGTTTTGGGGCAAGAGGGAAGTAAGAGGTCTGGCTGCCTGGCCCATGATGGTCTCACATGCCTTCCTCCCACTCCCAAAGACTCCTTTCCCTCCCCTCTGCAGTGTTACAGATCCTACTGCATACAGGAAAATTGCACAGCAAGCACACGTGCAAAGTAAAACAACTGGGAAAGCCTCATTTCCTTCAGTTTTCTTAGTTCCAGACCTGCTCCTCCTAAAAACCGAGCATTAAACTAAAAATACTTCTGTATCGGAGAGGTATTTTCCCCACTCAGTGCCCATTGAAGCATTCAGTACCTGTTCCTTCAAGGCTTTGATCACCTCTGTTTTGGCTCCCAGCTCTCGGTCGAAGGTGAGCAGCTTCTGGGTCAGCTCTACCTCGTTCCTCGCCGCTGCCTGAGCCAGCGTCTTTGCCATCGCTGCAATCTCATCCTGCAGATCTCGTATCATTGCATCTTTCTGCTTCGATTCTGTTTCCAAACCGGAGAGGTGACCGATTTCCTTCTCCACCTGTAGAACGTTTTCACCCTGCAGGGAGATTACAGGTGCCACCTGTTGCTCTCCAGCTGTGGAGACACTGGGCTGCCTGCTCCAGGGGTACCAACTCATGACCATCAAATGCATGGACCTGTTCACCTTGGCTTCCCGCATTCCACCCCCAGAGTCTCCTGTCCCTTTGGGGACAGTCCCTGCACCCTGCTGGGACTCAGCTGTCCGAGCCACAACCAAGGAACAAGGGATAAGACAAGAGGAAATGGCCTCAAGTTGTGCTAGGGGATGTTTGGAGTGGATATTAGGAAAAATGCCTTCACCAAAAAGGTTGTCAAGCATTGGACGAGGCTGCCCAGGGAAGTGGTGGAGTCACCATTCCTGAAGAGGTTCCAAAACCATGTAGTGGTGGCACTTCAGAACATGGTTTAGTAGGCAGTGGTGTTTGATGGTTGGACTGGATGAGCTTAGAGGTCTTTTCCAACCTTAACGATTCTATGAACATTTGGCAGAGTTTCCCTCCTCACACCTTCCCCAGCATCACCTTCTCCTGCGGGAGGAATTCCACATCGCGAGTCCCCTGGCAAGGGGCTCCCCCAGCCGCGCTCCCACTATTGCCTGAGCCATTGGTTGAAACTGGAAGAAAACACACGTGACAGCAGCAAATGAACTGGTTGCAGGAGTTCTTAACTTCTTACAGCACCCCTCTCGTTGCCTCAAAACCACAGAGGCTACCTCACAGTCCATGAGCTCAGTTCATAACCAGGAGAGGAACCAAAGCAAAAGGAGTATGTGCTACCTTGGAGCGTGTTCTTCCTTCCCTTTACCTTCACCGTGACTTCAAGTTCTGCCTGTGCAGATGCCTCTCAGCGATGCTGCTGGGGCTGCACCCTCCTGCCTCCGCTCTGGAGCACCAGTCGTACCGTGGCGCTTCCCTGTTGACTTTGTATTGTTTAAGAGTGTTCAAAAAACCCAACCCCAATTCAAGAAAACAACCAGACTGCATATCAGCCCATAACAAGCCACATTCATGGCAAAAGTCTCATTCTCCAGCTGAACTATTCCCTCAAACTCCTGCTCCAGGGCTCTTGCACGCTGTATTTTCAGAAGCTATGAATCTAGTTGAGAGTTCCTGCACCCAGGCAGCCAGTAACTGTGGTTCAAAGAAGGAAAAAGCATCACTTCATACAGGAGATGAGAGCAGGTGCATGAATCATGGGTACAGATGAAGTTAATCTTCGCCCTTCCCGATCAGGCACGAGGAAAAAGGAAGAGGAAACATCCCTCTCAGCTAGGAGGATGATGATATTCCTCTTTATACGGCACAGCCCGTTTCTTAACTGACCCACATGGCACTGAGGACCACACATGGTCTCTGATAACCTCCGCTGGACAAGGATTCACACCCAACTGCTGTCACTTTGCAAAACTGACCCTGCTTGGATCAACTCCTCTCAAGGCTAAGTTGGTCAGAGAGGAGACCAGGATCCAAGGGAACGGCAGCAAGATGCACAGGGGAGGGTTAGGTTGGGCATTAGGAAAAGGTTCTTCTCCCAGAGGGTGATGGAGCACCAGAACAGCTCCCCAAGAAGCAGTTTCAGCATCAAGCTTGACAATATTCCAGGAGCATTTGACCCCAGACACTCGGTGTGTATGTTGGGGTGTCCTGTGCAGGACAGGAGTTGGACTTGATGATCCTTGCGGGTCCTTCCAACACTCTATGACTCTGCAAACCACCACGTTCAGCACGGATGGGTACCTGGCCTCACCGCCGAGGTCCTACGGAAAGCGTCCGGTGGGATGGCGGTGGCCACGCTCCTAACCCAGGCACTCACGGGTCGTTTCTGCAGCGGTGGGTGGGGGAAACAGCCAGCTCTGCTGGAAGCCCACGTGCTGGGACAGGCAGGGGGATGCTGCCCCTGCAGCGAGGGGAGGTGGGGACGACATCCAGGGCTTGAAGGTTTGGACTCTGCAACCAACTGGAGCTGCCCAGTCCATGCTGTGCGACGTTGCACGGGAGGGCAGGACATCTGCGGTGGGAAAAGACCAAAATATCAGCAAGATCTTCGGAAGGTTTAAGTCCCAGATGTTCTTGCATTATGTTACACAAAACCCTTTCAAGTCTGGTGGAGACACTGGCCCAGAGCAGTGGTGGCTGCCCCATCCCTGGAGGGGTTCAAGACCAGGTTGGATGGGGCTTGGAGCCCCTGATCAAGTGGGAGGTGTCCCTGCCCATGGCAGGTGGTGCGGAATTAAAGGATCTTTAAGGTCCTTTCCAACTCAAACCATTCTATGATTCAACCTATAGTCCAAAACCCAAAGTAAATACTTCTGGAGGAAACATAAAATACAAATAAAAGCAAAAGGACATTATCCAGACCTACCTTTGCTGCCGTCCACCTTGCAGTTGGGAAACTCGTCCCATGTTTTTCCTTCTCCTACTGAACTGCCCGACTTTCTTCAGCAGAGGGAGCTCCAGGATTTTATTCCCCCTCCCCAACTTTCCCGAGGAAAATCCAGGTGAGTTTGGGAGACTGACACTGCCCCTGGGGCTTTCTCTGGATAGCTTCATCCATCCTGCCCCGAGCAGCAGGCGCATCCCACCCTGCCCTGAGCAGGAGCAGCATCATCATCCCACCTTGTTCTGAGTAGCAGCAGCCCCATCCCACCTTGTCCTGAGTAGAAGCAGCCCCATCTCACCTTGTCCTGGGCAACATCATCATCATCCCACCTTGTTCTGAGCAGCAGCAGCTCCATCCCATCTTCCCCTGGGTATCAGCAGCCCCATCCCTCCTTGTCCTGGGCAGCAGCAGCTCCATCCCACCTTTCCCTGGGCAGCAGCAGCCCCATCCCACCTTATCCTGAGCAGCAGCAGCTTCATCCCACCCTTGCCTGGGGGGCAGCAGCCCCATCCCACCTTGTGCTGGGCAGCCTCATCCGGCTCTTCCCTGAGATGCAGCCCCATCCCATGTTTACCTGGGGGGCAGCAGCTCCATCCACCACCAGCTCGAAGGATGCTCCCCCAGTGCCAAAGCGCAGGATGTCCCCCGACTTCACTTTCACGGCCGCGTTTTGGACCTGGCAGCCGTTGACGAAGGTGCCGTGGAGGGAGTTGAAGTCCTGGAGGATGAAGCTGCTATCCGAGGCGGCGAATTGGAGGGCTGCATGATGATCTGCTACACCTGGGGACTGACAGCAAGCAGTCAGCAGGGAAACCTGCCAGAAAGCAGCTCAGCTTTTCTTACCGATCTGCCAAGCTCCCCTCTCATAGAATCATAGAATCACCAGGTTGGAAGAGACCCACCGGATCATCAAGTCCAAGCCGTACACCACCATAAGCACAGATGACCCAGGGTATCCTCCCCCCTCTCCATCCAAACCACCAGCCTTTTTCCACCAGTTGGCTTCCTCACCCCTACCTGCAGGACGATGTCGGACCCTTCGTGCCTGCCTATCGTCGTCGTGTGAGCTTTCAGCTGAAAACATCCCTCTGAACTTTTCAGAGAGGCTTGCATCATCCAGTCCCTTCGCTGCAAGGTTGGCATTAAAACCCCACCTACTCCATTAATAAGCCCACATGCAACTGAGCCGAGAAATTCTTAGCCAATTCATGCCCTATAAATCATATAAAATCACCCCAAACGCGGCTTTGCCCTGGCTGGCAGTGCGGTTGCAGCCATGCAGTAGCCTTGGAAACCTGGGTCACGCCGGAGCCTTCTCCCGCCCTCCTGGGTGCGTTTTCCTCTTTGTTTTGTTTTACTTTCTTTCCCCCCCACCCCTCCTTCTCCTTTTTCCAAGCAACTGGTCTGGCAGCACAAAAGAGCTCAGTGCCGGCCGCAGGTGACACACATGGGAACATTTCCCCACGTATCAAACAATTCACCAGGGGGATGTGCAAACTCCCTTAGCCATTTTAAACTTGTTTTTTTTTTTATTTAATACTGTGCACACAAGCACAACCAGGTCTTGTAAACGCGGGCAAGCAGATAAACCTGCTGTCTGGTGATAAGAACAATATCAACCACCAGTGTGCTCTTTATAGAATGATGGAACAGTGTGAGTTGGAAGGGACCTCAAAGCCCAGCCAGTTCCATCCCCATTCCAGGGACAGGGATGGGGCACCTCCCACTGGATCAGGTTGCTCCAAGCTCCACCCAACCTGGTCTTGAACCCCTCCAGGGATGGAGGAGCCTCTGGGCAACCTGTTCCAGGGCCTCCCCACCCTCACAGCAACATATTTCTTCCTAAGATCTCATCTCAATCTCCCCTCTTTCAGCTGAAGAACGTTCCTCTCATCCTGTCCCTGTACTCCCTGATCAAGAGCCGCTCAGCTTCCCTGGAGCCTCTTTCAGTACTGGAAGCTGCTCTAAGGTCTCCCTGGAGCCTCCTCTTCTGAACAACCCCAACTCTCTCAGCCTGTCCTCCTACAGGAGGTTCTCTAGCCCTCGGATCATCTCCATGGCCTCCTCAGGACTCGCTCCAACAGCTCCATGTCCTTCCTGTGCCGAGGGCTCCAGGTGAGATTTCTCATCTACCAGCACATCTTACTTGGGAACATCATCTCCACCATCCTCATCTTCAGGAATCACAGCTCTCTTACAATATATTCCAGTGCCAACTCCATTTCACCCTTGCCATGCTAGGACCGCAATGGTTACAGGCTCGAGAGCTCTCACGTTCCTCAGCATCGCACATCTCCCTCTGATTTCTAATCCCAGTCAGAGGGCAAGTATGCTGAGATGTCAGATCCAGGCATTTTTCACATAATACATTTGCCACAGCCAGTTTCACTGCACTCACTGCACTTTCAGTCATTTTTTCAACTCTCTTCCTACATGAGGCGTTGGAAAAGATTCTGCTTTCGCCAGCCTAGTTCATTAAATGGGACTTTGTTTAAAGAAGCTCCATGGAACTTCAACTCCCAACTGCTCAGACTAGAGCTTTCACTTTATTAACCCAATATTTACACAGATTTTTCTTGTTAGGGTTGCATTTCTTCACCAGGGAGAGAGGACTTACAGAATCATTAAGGTTAGAAAAGCCCTCTAAGCTCATCCAGTCCCATAGTCAGCCCAACACCACCATGTCTTGTAAACCATGTCCCAAAGTGCCATGTTTACAAGCTTTTTGAACCCCTCCAGGGATGGAGACTCCACCACTGTCCTGGGCAGCCTCTGCTAGGGCTTCACCGCTCTGTTAATAAAGAAATTTTTACAAATATCCAATATAAGCTTCCCTTGACCTTGTGGACAGGCTCTTAGGGACACAAGCACTTGAGAGAAAACTTCCAAGGGGATGCACCACCTTTCCAACCCCTCAAAAAGAGCCACACAGGACCCCCCCACCCCAAATCCCTCAATCTAGGATATACTCCTGTACTATTATTAATTCTCTTCAGTAAGGGAGACCTTTGTGTAACGATGTTATTTTGCCCTGTCACTTAGGGCACAAACTGAAATTCTTGTGATGCGACAGAAATTACAAGACGCAAAATGAAATCATAGAATCATAGAATCACCAGGTTGGAAAAGACCCACCAGATCATCGAGTCCAACCATTCCCATCAATCACTAAACCATGTCCCTCAGCACCTCGTCCACCCGTCCCTTAAACCCCTCCAGGGAAGGGGACACAACCCCCTCCCTGGGCAGCCTCTGCCAGTGCCCAATGACCCTTTCCATGAAAGAATTTTTCCTAATGTCCCTCCTCGTGGGATTAAAGCCCATAAGCTTTCATCACAAAATGATTTGGGTTAGAAGGGACCTTCAACATCATCCAGTTCCAACCCCCTGCGATGGGCAGGGACACCTCTCACTGGATGCACATTCTTTCCAAAGGCTAGTTTTAATATTATGAATTTCAGAGCAGTCAAAACCCTTGCTAACTCGAATTTTGGAGCCAGCTCAGTGTCATCAATCTCTTTGCTGGAAGCCTCGGAGGCTGCGCGAGGCTGGGATGCCCGTGGAGCAGCATCTGCCTTGAAACAGCCGACTGATTTCAGACCGTTCCAGCTTGCAAAGCTTGGGAAGGGCCAAGTGCACACACGCACACGCACAAATACAATGTACAAAACGTTTATTTGGAACAGGGCTGCTCGCACCGCACGGCTCAGCAGTCGTGTCACCCTGCACACCTCCTGGGAGCAGAGCGCACCGCTGCTGACCCCCTGGATTAACCCATGGGCTCCAAACGGATCATTCCTTCACATTAGAGCATAAAACACAGAGAAAGTAACCGAGGCAAGGAATCCATCCTCTTCCTGAGTTCAGAGCCTGTTTCCACTTCCCACCAGCAAGCAGAGAGCTTGGCAGGAGTCGAGGCTGGCCCTTGGCAACCATCCCAGCCCCAGACAGGAGCAGGAAAAAAATGCAGAGCTACTCTGACGATGCAGTTTCCTTTACTCAGAAAGAAAAGGCACCAAAGAAAAGGAGTGCTTCCCTTTTCCACTTGGAAAATCCTTATTCCATATCAATTTGGTGGCTTGGAAGAGCCTTGCTAGTGGAGGGGGCAAAAAGATGCATTGGGTGGCTCTTACGTAAAACACAACAAATCACAATTTTGGTACTTCCAGCCTTCATTTACTTCAGAGCAGCAGATCTACTGGCATTCAGGTTCCTTCCCCATGGTCTTTTGTAAAGCCTCGTCCTGGGGAAATCTTATCCTGTCCCTGTGCTGCAGCACTAAGCACCCATCGTGTCCTCCATCGCAGCTCTCTGACTCTTCTGTGTCCACAGACCAAGCTCCTCTTCATGTGGTTTTTGTTTTTAACAAAAAATAAAATTAAAAAAACCCCAAACAACAACCCAGCAGCATCACAGATTCCTCATTTTTTAAGTAATTTGCTGGCTCTCTTGTATTTTCTCCTGGATCTCCTCGTACTTGGGTGGAGGGGTCAGCGGCTCTATCGTGATAGGAGCAGTGCTGTTCCCCTGAGAGAGGTTTAGCCTAATGTCCTTCAAGTGCAGCTTCTCCGACTTGATCCTCCGCACCTTCAGTGGCTTCAGGCGCTTGCTTAGGCGCGAGCTCTGCCGCCCGGGCTGCCGCTCTGTGCCGGGCTCTATGCTGGCAGCTCCTGCCACCTGGCTGCTTTCATCAAGCCCCGTCAGTGACTCGTAGGAGGGCAGGGAGACACTGATCCTGTTGCTCCTGTCTGAGTCTCTGGGCTCAGAGTAGCCAGTGTTCATCACCTCCTCGTAGCTGGGGACGTAGTACTGGGAAGACACATCTTCATCTTCTTCTTGACTAGGGGGGGAAAAAAAATCAGGGTATCAGTAGTATATCATTTCAGCTTCCCCGGGGACAGGGGGCATGGAGGAGAGAATAAAACACGAGCAAAAAACCCAAACAAATTGTTTGTGCTTCTACATTAAACAGAGAATGGTCCTTCCTGTGCTGAGGACTCCAGAACTGGAAGGGGCTCCAGGTGGGTCTCACCAGAGAGGAGCAGAGGGGTAGAATCCCCTCCCTGGCCCTGCTGGTCCCTCTGCTTTGGATGCAGCCCAGGACACGGTTGGTTTCTGGTCTGTGAGCACAAATTGCTGGCTCATGTTGAGCTCCTCACCTACCAGCACCCCAAGTTCTTCCCCTAGCAGAACACTGCTTCCTCCCCTCCTAACAAATCAGTCAAAATACATGAGAGGGACAGCACCACTCTCAGTCTTTGCCATTCAGATGTCTCTTGGGTTGGGGAACTACCTTGAGTGTTAATGCCTAGAGGTTCAGCTGCACAATATCATAGAATCATAGAATTACCAGGTTGGAAAAGACCTCTTGGATCATTGAGTCCAACCATTCCTATCTGCCCCTAAACCATGTCCCTGAGCACCTCGTCTACCCATCTTTTAAATACCTCCAGGGATGGTGACTCAACCGCTTTCCTAGGCAGCTTGTTCCAGTAAATAAAATATGTGCCCATCTTGATGATCTTAAAGGTCTTTTCCAACCTAAATGATTCTATGATTGTATCTACCCTACAGGTACCTGAGCTTGAGCCAGGGCTGCTTGTTCCAAGCGAGCTGGCTGTGGCAGCAGCCTTTGCTCTGCCCATTGGAGTTCCCTGAGCAACCAGGAGAGTCCTGCAAACTTTCACCGGGTCTAAATTCCATTTCCAGCCGCTGCCTATGTTGCTGCAGATGGAAGGGTGCTTGGCACCTCCGGCTGCACCCAGCACGTCTTACCTCTCTGGCTCCTCTCCTGACTTGCAGCAGCGATCTCTCTCCTCTGCGTTAACCATTAACCACTGTCCCCAGCGTTAACTCCCAGGACGCTGCTTGTGTACTGACAAAGCAAGGAGTGGCACCTCTCAGCAACGCTGCGTTGGCCACAGCTCCATCTAGACCCCAGCTTACACACAAACAATGCTCCCTTTCACATAAACACAGCTGGATTCTCTCCTTCCAGATCTCCGTAATATATTTGAACCCTAAACCATGAGACGTGCTTGCTTTTATTTTAGCACACGATGCTATCAGACCTATCCTCCTTGCTCCTGACCTCCTTGAGGCAGGATAAGAGCTCTTCATTTCATAGAATCATAGAATCACCAGGTTGGAAGAGACCCACCGGATCATCGAGTCCAACCATTCCCATCAATCACTAAACCATGTCCCTCAGCACCTCATCCACCCGTCCCTTAAACCCCTCCAGGGAAGGGGACTCAACCCCCTCCCTGCGCAGCCTCTGCCAGGGACCAATCACCCTTTCCATGAAACATTTTTTCCTAATGTTCAGCCTAAACCTCCCCTGGTGGAGCTTGAGGCCATTCCCTCTCGTCCTGTCCCCTGCCACTTGGGAGAAGAGTCCAGCTCCCTCCTCTCCACAACCTCCTTCCAGGTAGTTGGAGAGAGCAATGAGGTCTCCCCTCAGCCTCCTCTTCTCCAGGATAAACACCCCCAGCTCTCTCAGCCACTCCTCTTGTTCTCCAGCCCCTTCACTAGCTTCATTGCTCTTCTCTGGACTCACTCCAGAGCCTCAACATCCAGAGCTCCAGAGCTCGCTCCAGAGCCTCAATGTGGTGAGGGCCCAGAACTGACCCCAGGATTCGAGGAGCGGTCTCACCAGTGCCGAGTCCAGAGGGAGAAGAACCTCCCTGGCCCTGCTGGCCACGCCGTTTCTGATCCAAGCCAAGATGCCCTTGGCCTTCTTGGCTACCTGGGCCACTGCTGCCTCATGTTCAGTTGCTGTCAACCAACACCCCCAGGTCTTTCTCCTCCAGGCAGCTTTCTAGACAGACTTGTTCTAGTCTGTAGCACTGCATAGGGTTTCATTTCATTCCTACACACGATCCTGCTCCCTTTTTCTCCAAAAAAGCCTCACCTGTCCTCCTGCTGCGAGGGCTCGGCGGGTGCCTGGTGATGCACGTGAACAAGATCTTCACTTTGCCTCTTCTTGTCGCGGATATTCAAGCAGATGGAGAGCAGCAGCAGCAGCACGCCCGCTCCCACCAACACGTATGACACCGAGAAGGTCTTGCTCTTCATAATACCTCCAGTGCCACGGTCGGGCTTGCTGCTATTCCCGGCGTGGCTAGAGGGTTTGTCAGTGGGTCCGAAGCCAGGGACGAGGTTCCAAACAGCCATGATGATGCCAAGGACGAGCATCCCGAGCCCTATCGCCGTCAGGGCGTAGTGCGAGCCGTTGGTCCGAGACTGAGCCATCGCTCCCACTGCCTGCTGGCCAGGCTGCCCCGAGCTTACAGCATCGCTTGGGGCTGGGGGACTGCGGTCCTGCTAGCATGCATGCGGTCCCCTCTCCAGACAGGCAGCGAGCTCTGGGAAGAGATGGAAAGGGATGGTTAACGCAGAGTAGGACGCAGAAGCTGCGCAGCTACCATTTCAGTGGCCACAATAGCTTTGTTTCATTCCACTAATGCTGGAAATCTGATTCCACTGCACCTGCGGAGAGCACATCAGGATCCTCGCTAGCCATTCTCATCGTGACCCACGCAGAGCACCCATCTCAGGCTTGGTCTGGTTCCCTCCCTGCCACTTCAGGGCTTGCCGCAGAGAAGGGCAAGCAGCACCACTGATTCTCTCCTTCCTTCTTTCCACCTTTGCAGGGAGCTTTTATCCAGCTTCGGCTCAACCAGATCCATTAAATTGCTCCCAGGCACGATTCCCTCTCCACTGAGCAGCTGCACAAATCGAGCATCCCATGCTGAGAGGCAAAGAGAGGATCCTCCCCAGCCCTTTCTGAAACTCATGCAGCGCTGGCAGAAACTACAGCAAATCATTCACAATGGTCCTAAATCTCCAGCTTCCTGAGGACCACAGTGTCATAGCAAAGGGGGACATCAAATCCAAATCTGGCCCTTTGCTACTTTCTCAGTTGTAAAAGAATCATAGAATCACCAGGTTGGAAAAGTCCTCCAGGATCCTTGAATCCAACCATTCCTATCTGCCACTAAACCATGTCCCTGAGCACCTTGTTTACTCGTCTTTTAAACACCTCCAGGGATGGGGACTCCACCACCTCCCTGGGAAGTTGTGCCAGTGCTTGATGACTCTTTCTGTGAAAAATTTCTTTCTGGTATCTAACCTGAACCTCAGCTTGAGGCCATTCCCCCTTGTCCTGTCCCCTGTCACTTGGGAGAAGAGGCCACAAACCTTAAGAAAAAAAATGAATTAATAATGTTTACTAGAAATTTGTATTTATATATTTATATCATCCTTAGGAGTGTGATAGCTGAACAAAAAAGCACCACCAAAAAGAAGTTCACGGCTTATAGAAGCACTCCCTGCTTTATGGAGCTGCGTTGACCTTAGACAAGCAGCCACTATCAATACAAACTCCCCTGAAACTGCCCAGAAATGACTCTGTGACTGTACAGCTTCTCCTTTCCCCCTGCTCGAGATGGAGCAGGGCTGCTCGCAGCATTGGCTGCCTGCCCTGCAATGCCCGGAGAAGAGAAAGCAAAACTGCTTCTCTCCCAGCTAAGTGGCTTCCTCAGCCGCTGCTGCCAAGGGCTGCCGCGACAGCAAGTTCTTGGTACAGAACTTGGCTTCTTTAAGCCAGAGCTTTCCCAGCCCAGAGCAACACGCTGGTGGCGAGTCCCTTGGCTGCATCGGGCTCGGAGCCATCCGAGCATGGCCCTTCCCAACCAGCTCCATCACGGGTGGGAACTCCTCCATCACCACCTCGACTGAATTGCATGCGTTTTCCACATTAGTGGGACCAGATGTGCTGGCTTTCCAAAAATAAAACACGTGGAAGCGCGTCTCCGTGCCACTCACCTCCCTGACCTCGGCTGGCGAAGATGGCAGCGGAGAGTGCAAACCCTTCCTGCACACCCCAAGCGAGCAGCTCGCCTCCCTGCAGCCCAGCTCCCCCCTTCTCCACCCGAGTGAGCCTTGCAGCAGCCTCCCAGCTTTATGCAAGTGCCAAAACCAGCAAGCAGCTATGCAAATACACCAGGGTTTTCTCCTTTCAGCCCCGGCTTCTCGATGCTTGTTTGTGCCAGAAGTCACCCCCGGATATGCTGCCCCCATGCACACCCTCACCCTCCAGCGCAGCCGTTCAGTCTGATGCTCCCAAGCTTCGCATTTGCTTGTTTATCTCAAGATCAAGCCTGCTTTGCAGGGTCAAGGCCAGAATAAACCACCATTCCCAGAAAACACAGCAGCTCCAGCCACTTGCAGGAAAAGACACACACACGCACGCAAGCCTGGAGAGAAGAAAGCTGCTGAGCAACTTCCCCATCACAGCCTGTGCCCCAGCACCACTTTGAATCATAGAATCATAGAATCATAGAATCACCAGATTGGAAGAGACCCACCGGATCATCGAGTCCAACCATCCCTATCAATCACTAAACCATGTCCCTCAGCACCTCATCCACCCGTCCCTTAAACCCCTCCAGGGAAGGGGACTCAACCCCCTCCCTGGGCAGCCTCTGCCAGGGACCAATGACCCTTTCTGGGAAAAAATTTTTCCTAATGTCCAGCCTGAACGTCCCCTGGTGGAGCTTGAGGCCATTCCCTCTTGTCCTGTCCCCTGTCCCTTGGGAGAAGAGCCCAGCTCCCTCCTCTCCACAACCTCCTTTCAGGGAGTTGGAGAGAGCAATGAGGTCTCCCCTCAGCCTCCTCTTCTCCAGGCTAAACACCCCCAGCTCTCTCAGACGCTCCTCTTCTTCTCCAGCCCCCTCACCAGCTTCATTGCTCTTCTCTGGACTCGCTCCAGAGCCTCAACATCCTTCTTGTGGGGAGGGGCCCAGAACTGACCCCAGGATTCGAGGAGCGGTCTCACCAGTGCCAAGTCCAGAGGGAGAAGAACCTCCCTGGACCTGCTGGCCACGCCGTTTCTGATCCAAGCCAAGATGCAATTGGCCTTCTTGGCCACCTGGGCCACTCACCGAGCGGTGTCCCAGCCCCATGAGACCCTGGCCCTGCAGCGGGCTTGTCGGTGTTTGTACAGACCCAAGCAGGGCAAAGTCTCTTCTCCTGCTGCCTGTCTGGGGTTATCGGGTGAACACGAGCTGTGACAGGAGCCACCGGCAGGCAGGGACAAGCCTGCTGCTCCCCATGTCCAGGCCTGCTGCCAGCATGAGGTGCTGCCTGCCCCCAGCGTAGGCATCCTCTGCCTCTAACTTTAATTCAGTCCTAGTAAGGAACAGCCGAGGACATGGCAAATGCACCATCCAAAAGGTCCTCACCAGCATCCCAAGATCAATCGCAATGCCACAGACCTACCCGAGCGCTTCCGAGCTCTGCGATCGGTGGTGCAGGAGTGGCCTCTGCCCTCCTACCCAAAGTCTGTGCTCTCTGCCTGCACTGAACACGCCGTGGGGAGCGATGCTCGCGCAGGGCAGTGCCTACACCCCACACTTCCTTAACAGCCCCCTCTGCTCCAGAGAGCACCTGCAATGCAAGCTCAGCACAGTTTGCAGGCTCATAAAATCATGTACAAAGCAAATTGCACCGTCTGTCCCCTTCCGTATGTTCAGGGCACGAGAACCCTGTGCAGCTACAGACTAGGAGAAGAGCGGCTAGAAAGATGCCCAGAGGAGAAGGACCTGCAAGAAGGATGTTGAGGCTCTGGAGCGAGTCCAGAGAAGAGCAAGGAAGCTGGTGAAGGGGCTGGAGAACAAGGATTACGAGGAACAGCTGAGAGAGCTGAGGTTGTTTAGCCTGGAGAAGAGGAGGCAGAAGGGAGACCACTTTGCTTTCTCCAACTACCTGAAAGGAGGTTGTGGAGAGAAGGGAGCTGGGCTCTTCTCCCAAGGGACAGGGGACAGGACGAGAGGGAATGGCCTCAAGCTCCACCAGGGGACGTTCAGGCTGGACATCAGGAAAAAATTTTTCCCAGAAAGGGTCATCGGGCACTGGCAGAGGCTGCCCAGGGAGGGGGTTGAGTCACCTTCCCTGGAGGGGTTTAAAGGATGGGTGGATGAGGTGCTGAGGGACATGGTTTAGTGTTTGATAGGAATGGTTGGACTCTATGATCCTGGAGGTCTTTTCCAACCTGGTGATTCTGATTCCTCCATTCCCCCTCGTTGGCATCAGCCCTGCTCCCAGCCCATGCCTTGGGTGAGCACTGCTGAGGCTCTGATTTATCAGCACCTCTGTTTGTCATTTTGGGTCTCCCAAAATGAGCTCTAGGGGTGGCTCTTGGCCTTTTTCCTTACCTTATTTATACAAATGAACTCCCATATCCGCATTATTTGCCATGGCATTTCACAAATTGATATCAGCTGGCCAAGTTTTCACTTGCAAACCCTTGTGATGGATTTGTGGCAGGGACATTATGCTGCATGGACACAGAAAACATGCAGGGCTCGTAACATTTACCCACGGTGTCTAAACCTCCATGCCTGTTCCTGACCTCTTTGGCTTCCCTTGGGCACCTCACCTCAGGAAGCAGAGAGGATTTAAGCTTCTACGTTATCTCCATGTCTGAAAGTTTTATACAGATCCCTCACTGAGCTGCCCTGCAGCCCAAGTAAATCAAATTAAGGCAGGAGGCTTGACATACAAGCCTGTCTCTCCATTGAATTAGCCCTTCTTTCAGCTTTCCAGAGCTGCTGTAGCAAGAACCCTGGTGCCCTGGCAGCATTGGCCAGAGACGGGAGCTTCTGTTGTCCCTGTCTCAGATCCAGCATCCCTGGTGCTGCCTGGAGCAGAGAGACGGCGCCGCAGAGATGGACATCAGTCAGCGTGGTGAAAGGGTGCCCCAACTTGAGGTTTCGGGGAGCCCAAGAGCACCAACTCACCCCAAAAACCTCACTGGGGTTGGTACCACACGTCCAAGGTAGCATCTACAGCAGCATCCCGAGCAGACCAAGTGGAATGCACACATACAGTGCCAAGACTCGATGATCTGGTGAGTCTCTTCAAACCTGGTGATTCTATGATTCTAAGATCCTCCATAGTATGGGAATGGAGGAACTCCCTGCTCTGCGGTTGCACCAGTTTAACAATCCTCAAGGAATGTTTCCTTCATGATTTCCCCCTATTTTTTTAACCAAACCCCACTCCAGAGTGCTGTGCATAGCCCCGAGCACCCAACCCTTACTCACCATCCAGCCTGCTCTCCTCCTGCCCTCCCAGCTCAGAGCTGCAGCTCCTGGGGGCAACCTCACCCCTCTCTCGGGCAGGCAAGCAGTGGCTGAATGCTCCAGCCCCTCTCCAGCCTGCATCTCCTTCCCTCCACCCGCAGCATGGGGTCTTCCCAGCAGCCAGACGCACCTTCATCCCCATCCCACGCCCACCTGCAGCCCTACGCCGCGCTGGCAATGATTTACACCAGGATCTCTGAATCATTAAACTCAGCTGGCGTGGCTGCAAAGCCGGGGGCACCTGCACCTCCTCCACGCTCAGCCAGCCTTCCCGCACCTCTCACCAGCTTTCTGTAGGCTGCCAGAGCCAAGGGATGCACTGCAACTTCTCTCGGGGCATCTCCAGCACCTCTTGGGGCACTTCCAACATCTCACTTCCAACTGTTAAATCAGCATGGGAGGACTCAGGATAAGCCTTTTCTTGAGCACCGAGGTAACATCTCCTCTGCAGAGACACCAACTCTCCCCAACAATGGTCCCACCACAGGGATGGAACCCCCGATCGCTCTCCACGTCTCGGTGCTCCCAGTGAAAACACCAACCTCCCTGGGGTGACTCACAAGGAAGCACAGCACCCATCACTGCTCCTGGCAGCACCCACGCTCCTCCGCTCTCTGCAACCTTTGGATTTTCCCCCTCCCGCAACGTCACCTTCCCGCTGGCGCTCCAGCAGCACCACGTTTGTCATGGGATCACGGGAGATGAGGGAAGGGGTCAAGCCCTAGTGGAGTCATAGGGCACGGGATAAGCTCACTCACATCAGCCTCCAGGGCTTTCTCACTCCCGAGGAGGAGTCGGAGCGTGATGCACAGCTCACACCGCACCTCCACGGACAGACACATCCCTTTGGATCCTGCCTCCAAAAGCCGGTGTGCAACTCCAGCACTAGCAGTAAAACTTGAGACTAATTTTCTAGAAATTTTTTTGGGGAAAGAAATCTATTTTCCAGCCATCCAAAGAACCTGGAGCCTGCTGCACATTAGCTTAAATCTGATGGCCAGAGCCACAGCTATCCTTCTTCCCAAGCTGCTTCCAGGGCTGGCGGCATTTCAGTGCTCACCTCCTCCTAAGTTATAGCTGTGAGGTCCTCTGGCTCCTTTCAATTGACCTTTACAACCTGAAAGGAGGTTGTGGTCTCTTATCCCATGTAACAAGTGACAGGATGAGAGGAAATCGCTCCACGTGGCATCAAGGGAGGTTCAGACTGGATATTAGGAATAAAATCTTCCCTGAAAGGGTTCTCAGGAACTGGAACAGCTGCCCGGGGAAGCAGTGGAGTCACCATCCCTGGAGATGTTCAAAAGATGAGATGTGGCACTTCGGGACATGGTTTAGTGGTGCCTTGGACTCAATTATCTTCTCCAACCTAAACAATTCTACAATCCTGTAGCAGCAATCCTCAGTACACAGAGATCAGTTGCTCATGTGCCGGCATTTCCACAGCGCTCTACACCTTCTGGAGGTGGAGCTGGAAGTCCCAGGGTCAGATGAGATGATCAGATATGTGCGTAATCACAGAATCTTTTAGTTGGAAAAGACCTTTGAGGTCATCGAGTCCAACCATATCTGTCCACTACTAAACCATGTCTCTGAGCACCTTTTCTACTGGTCTTCTAAGCACCTCCAGGGGTGGTGACTCCACCACTTCCCCAAGCAGCCCAATAACCCTTTCGGTGATAGAATGAAGCAACACAGAGCCAGGCTGGAATTCACCTCTCTGCTCAGCCCCACCTCGGGGGACAGACAGCCCCACATCAGCTCCTCCTCAGCAGCACCAGCACACACGGCGCTACCTTCATCTTCATGCTTACGCCCAGACAACCTTCTCATTAACCACCTTCCTTGCTAATTGCAGCACATCCTCACGACCTCATTCCCGCAGTGACCTGGTTACGCAAGGACTCAACCCACAACTGACACAAAACTCAATGTGGAGTCAGGAAACCAAAAGGTCAGGACTCAGGGAGTATTTTCTCCTTTTTTATTGCCCACACTGCCTTTGCCCCAGCGGCAGGGACACGTCTGGCCAGATGCAGCTCAGGAGATGTGGGGAAATCCCTTGCCCCCGTGGGAAAAGCGATGACACAAATACCCAGAGATATCCAGCTGAGCTGGGAAAAGCAGCGTTACTGCTGCTTAGACTAATTCCTGTTCATTTGGACAAAGACCCGGGTCATTTTAGAGCATCTCCCCAGGGAATATAGAGACCCGGAGGGACAGTCCCGTGGAGTCTATCAGGGCTTGGCCACATTTTCCTGCTTACTCTTCCTGCCAAGAAGACACATGAATGCACCCACTCTCATCACTCTTGGCGTTCCCTGCAGACATTTTAAGAGTTATTGCACCATCTTTTCAGTTTTATTTTTATTTCTAACGACTCCTCCTCGATTGCGCTCTCGCAGGCGGCACCAGGCGAGCAGCAGCGTTTCCTCAAACCTCTGCCCAAGGTGATGGCCCGTCCCAGCCCAGCGCCAGCAAACCCTGGAGGGGACCCTGGGGGCCCCGGCGCTGCGGCTTCCTGCAAAACAAGGGCGTCATGGCCAAGCAAAGGCTGCCCGGCCCTCTGCAGGGCTCAGGATGCTGCAATCCACCCAGCCAGCTGTCACTGCCACGCCGACGGCTGCAAAGCGGTGTCAAGGATCGCAAAATGCCCCATTTTGTAGAATCACGGAATGGGTTGGGCTGGAAAGGGTCTTAAAGCCCATCCAGTTCCAACCCATCCCATGGGCAGGGACACCTCCCACTGGATCAGGGGCTCCAAGCCCCATCCAACCTGGCCTTGAACCCCTCCAGGGATGGGGCAGCCACCCCTGCTCTGGGCAACCTGGGCCAGGGCCTCCCCACCCTCACAGCAAAACATTTCTCCCTAAGATCTCATCTCAATCTCCTCTCTTTCAGCTTCAACTTTGCACAGGATAATGCGTTTTGGTCTCTTTCTCTCCCCATAATTTCACTGTGGTCATCTTGACTTGAATCAGAAACGGCGTGGCCAGCAGGTCCAGGGAGGTTCTTCTCCCTCTGGACTCGGCACTGGTGAGACCGCTCCTCAAATCCTGGGGTCAGTTCTGGGCCCCTCACCACAAGAAGGATGTTGAGGCTCTGGAGCGAGTCCAGAGAAGAGCAACAAAGCTGGGGAAGGGGCTGGAGAACAGGCCTTATGAGGAGCGGCTGAGAGAGCTGGGGGTGTTTATCCTGGAGAAGAGGAGGCTGAGGGGAGACCTCATTGCTCTCTCCAACTCCCTGAAAGGAGGTTGTGGAGAGGAGGGAGCTGGGCTCTTCTCCCAAGGGACAGGGGACAGGACGAGAGGGAATGGCCTCTAGCTCCACCAGGGGAGGGTCAGGCTGAACATTAGCAAAAATTTTTTCCCAGAAAGGGTCATTGGTCCCTGTCAGAGGCTGTCCAGGGAGGGGGTTGAATCACCTTCCCTGGAGGGGTTTAAGGGACAGGTGGATGAGGTGCTGAGGGACACAGTTTAGTGATTGATAGGAATGGTGGGTCTTTTCCAATCTGGTGATTCTATGATTCTACGATCAGAGCAGTGCTTGCTGCAAGCACTTTTATATTTATATTGAAGGTCTTTGCCATCCATTCCGGCGGATAACGCTGCCACAGCAGTGCTGGAGGTCGGTGAGTCCTCACCGTGTTCCATCCTGCTGTGTGACCTCCATCCTTTGGCTTTCCCCACACCCGGCTTAGTGCCAGCCTAACACCTCCCAGACAGGCTCAGCTGACCCAGAGCTGGGGGGATTTGGGGCGTTCGCCTCTCTTTGAGCTAGAAAAGGGAGCTGAGTTGCCGGCTTACCCAGTGCACCCAGGCCTGGGAAAGCACGTTAGCCTGGGAAAATCCCAGCACTTTGACTTTTGTCTCCTTCCTGCTTTCCTTTTGACTCCACTTTGCACCTTTGTGTTATGTTTGGTTGTTCTTTTTTTTCTGATTTCTCATAATCCATTTCCTCCCGAGATAAAGCCGCTCCTGCCAGCAGCCTTCCCGTGGTTTTTGGTCTGTGACCGCCCTGCCACCTCCGTGCCGGATAACACGCTCTCCTCCAGAGCCTTTCAGCACATGTAGACATTATCCATCTGCCCTTCTGATGTCTCCTGAAGCCAAATCCTGCATTCCCACTGCACTTGGAGCACTTCCCAGCCCTCCTGGAGTGCTTTAAGCAGCTCCTGGCACAGCACGGGAGCCTCTGAGCATTATCTCCTCTTGCTGCAAGACACTCAACCGAGACGCCACGATGCCATCAGCCTTACCAGTGCCGCCTTCCTCATCCTCAGTTTGGATTTTCAGCATTATCCTTAAGTTTGCTGTTCCCCGACACAGCTTTATGATAGAATCACCAGGTTGGAAGAGACCCAGCAGATCGAGTCCAACCATTCCTATCAATCACTAAACCATGTCCCTCAGTGCCTCGTCCAACCATTCCTTAAACCCCTCCAGGGAAGGGGACTCAACCCCCTCCCTGGGCAGCCTCTGCCAGTGCCCAATGACCCTTTCTGTGAAAAATTTTTTCCTAATGTTCAGCCTGAACCTCCCCTGGTGGAGCTTGAGGCCATTCCCTCTCGTCCTGTCCCCTGTCCCTTGGGAGAAGAGCCCAGCTCCCTCCTCTCCACAACCTCCTCTCAGGGAGTTGGAGAGAGCAATGAGGTCTCCCCTCAGCCTCCTCTTCTCCAGGATAAACACCCCCAGCTCGACCCTCAACCTTCAGCTATGTCTCTCCCTCCTCTTTCCAAGGAACCTTCTCCAACAAGCAAGATCCTCAAGCAGAAGCCACCACAGAGCACAGAGAAGCAGAAAGGGCAATGGGTGTTGCAGGGAGAGGGATGGAGGTGGTCAGGCAGCCAAGCAGCGGCCAGGCACAAAGCAGTAGTGTTTAACCTCTCAGGCACAGGTATTTTGATAGGGATGAAGGTTTTCCGGGGGATTATATCACTGCACACAACTTGCACAGCTCCTAGGGGATTTTCAGCTGCCTCAGCCCAGCCTCAACACCAGTTTCTGCCTAAGAAACACGCTGGGGACAAGAAATGCATTGAGTAGCACTCATGAGACACACACCTGGGCTCCTAGGGGGATCCTTCCTCCCGGGATTGGGCTGGGAACGTGAGCAGACAGCCCTATCTTCCTGGGATCCCTGTGGGAGCCCAGCTGCAGGTAAGCTCCTCACGGCACCACCGTGGCGCCGAGCATCACCAACACTCAGCTGTCTTCAGGGCACCGACGGGCCAAACGTTCCTCCTTCCCCGGGCACTTCCGCTCCCAAGGATTTTTTACCACCCGTGTAATTACCCACAGATAAAAATCAAAGGCATCTCACATAGTTCTGGGTTATTTTAGTTGAGGGCTGGGTTCACCAGCTCCACACCCACGCGTTCCTCATTACCACCCGGGAGGTTTCCCCTTCCCATCAAGATATCCAAGGCCTTGAATGGCTTCAGGAAACTCAAATATGTTCTAGAGGGATTACCACAGCATCCCATCGAGCAGCATCTAAGGTCTGCACTGGAAGAGCTTTAAGGAGCCTGAAAGCCCACCAGCAGCTGAAGCCCCTTAGCTGAAAGCTGGGACCACACCTCCTGGAGCAGCTTCTTCTCACCCAGGCTCCACCAGGCAAAGCCGAGAGCAGCCCATCTGACCCTGGATGTGCTCACAGAACTGCTGATTCCTGTTCTTAGAGCCGTAATTCCCATCCCAGCTACTTAGGGCTCAGAGATGCCTCCACCACATCACCTCCAAAGAGTAAACACAAGAAGTCTTCGCAGAGAATCGCTTTGGGATGAGCTGCCAAGAGCAGGCATGGCTCTCCCTGACCTGGGAGCAAGGAATGGGCAACCCTTGATGCAAGGCTCCCTCGTAGGCACCCTCTGCAGCAGCAAAGCACCTCTACCTGCTTCTGCTGGGTGGACTGATTCCCCAGACAGCCCCTTTTTAAGTCAATACGGGGAAGACAAACACTGGGATTGCACCTGGTGCACCCAGAAACACACAGAGCTGGCTTCGAGGGGAAAAAAAATCACTCAGGCAAAGCTATCAGCCAAAGTCCATAAACCCACCCCCCAGCAGTTAGGGGTCAGGGCTTAATGCCCGGTGAGGGGCTGTGACAGAGGTTACCCAGTACAGTGCAGCAGGGCCAGGAGGATTCCTCCCCTCCCAACCACCAGCACTGGGCTACGGAAACTCACAGCCCCACTAAACACCCACCATTGGCGCCGACTGAGCTTCTTACCTGATCTTAGGAAGAAATACTTTGCTGTGAGGGTGGGGAGGCCCTGGAACAGGCTGCTCAGAGCAGTGGTGGCTGCCCCATCATCCCTGGAGGGGTTCAAGGCCAGGTTGGATGGGGCTTGGAGCCCTGATCCAGCAGGAGGTGTCCCTGCCCATGGCAGGGGTGAAAGTAGATGGGCTTTAAGGTCTTTTCTAACCTAAAGCATTCCCTGATTCTGTGATACAGCAGTTCCTCCCATGCCCGGGAAGGCCATACAGGAATTAATCATCACAGCAGGCAGAGACAGGAGCTTCCTGAAATAATTGTGCCTGCCACAGGCTGTATCCCAAATCCAGAGGGCAGGAAGGAGCGTGCCGGGTCAGCACACACCTAGAGTGACTGCACACACTGGGGACCATGACCACCCCAGCTGCAAAATACTCGCTGCAGTTGCTGACTCGCTGTTCACAGTAAGATTTCTTTCTAAAGCAACACTCGAGGTATGTTTGCAGATTTACCAGAGCCCTTCAAAACTTCAAGTCTCTCTTTCTTTCACAGTAACGACACAACAAGAACAACAGCAACCCCACTGACCGGCATTCGGTTCATAAAGTGCCTGACACAGACCTGCCCTGCACAGGTTTCCTTCTCTTTGTCTTTGTTTGCTTTCCAAATAGACTCACGCACACGCCGTCCTTTGCACCTTCCTGGGGACTGACGTCTTCGAGCAATGGGCTGGTGGCACGTGACTCCCCTGCCATGCTGCCACCCGTGGGAACCGGCCCCCAGGACACGGGTGGGTTTGGCGTGGGGCTCACCTCGCACTCTCCCCTGCTCTCGACACTAAGCTGGATCCTGTGCAGAAGGAGGGCTGCTCTTCCACGCTCTCAGGAAGGCCACCCCAACACCTGCAGGGGCCGGGAGGTGCCCCAAGCCCACATTTCATCTGTGGTTGATGATGGGGATGGACCCCCATGACACCACCACTCCCCAACCCACCAGTGTCTGCTCCCCCAAGCCCTATTTTGGGGATGTTTCTCTCCTACAGCCTCCCCACGGCTTGTTTCACCCTTCCAAGATCAGGCTGAGCTCTGGCTGATGGATGAGGACCTCTTGCTCCTCTAAGAGACCCCATGGTCCCCTACGCCAGGCAGGTCCCAGTCCCAGACCCAGACAGGTCCTGTCCTGGGTCTCAGCCTGACCCAGTCCATCCCCTGCTTGGGGTAACGCAGGATGGAGCCCCTCCTGATCCTGGTCCTGGTAGGACTGAGCCCAGCCAACCCAGTCCTGGTTCCGTTCCCATCCCAGTCCCGGTCCTGTTCCCATCCCGGTCCCGGTCCTTGTCCTGGTCCCATCCCAGTCCTGGTCCTGTTCCCATACCAGTACTGGTCCTATCCCCATCCCGGTCCCGGTCCTATCCCCATCCTGGTCCCATCCCAGTCCTGGTCCTGGTCCTGGTCCCATCCCAGTCCTGGTCCTATTCCCATCCTGGTCCTGTTCCCATCCCGGTCCTGGTCCTGGCCCTGGGATCAAGCCCAGTTCTGGCTCTGAACCCCTCCCGGTCCCTACACGGTGGGACCGAGCCCAGTCCGACCCAGTCCTGGCTGTGACTCCCCCCAGTCCGACCCAGTCGTGACTCCGACCCCCATCCCTCCCGGTCCCCTTCCCGGTCCCTGTCCCAGTCCCCAGCCCAGCCCTGGCTCCAACCCTCTCCCACTCCCGTTTCGTTTCCCAGTCCCCGTCCCGGGACCGAGCTCAGCTCCGGCTCTGCCCCCTCCCGCTCCCATTCCCACTCCCTGTCCCTTTTCCCTGTCCCAGGACCCAGCCCAGTCGTGGCTCCAACCTTCTCCTACTCCCTTTCCCGTTCTCAGCCCTCCCAGGCGCCCCCCAGGCTCCCACCCCACCCCACCCCATCCCCTCCCGGGGTCCCCAGCCCCCTCACTTACCGCCCGGGCCGCCGCGGTGCCCGCCCTGCCCTCCCGGGGCGGCGCTTGGGAACCGGCACTGGGGCTGGAGCCGGGAGACGCCGCCGGCCGGGCTGCCCCCGCCCTCCTCTCCTCCCCCTGCGAGGCTTCCCGCCCCGGGGCTGCGGGCAGTGCCAGACCTGACCCCGGCATTTCGAATCGTAGAATCGTTTGGGTTGGAAGGCACCTCAAAGCCCACCCAGTCCCACCCCCTGCCCTGGGCAGGGACACCTCCCACTGGGTCAGGGCCTCCAAGGCCCATCCAGCCTGGCCTGGAACCCCTCCAGGGATGGGGCAGCCTGTTCCAGGGCCTCCCTGCCCTCATGGTGAAGAAGTTCTTTATATCAAGTCTAAATCTGCCCCTCTCCAGTTTATACCCGTTCCCCCTCGTTCTATCACTCCAAGTCTTTGTGAACAGCCCCTCCTCAGCTTTCTTGTAGCCCCTTCAGGTACTGGAAGGTCGCTATAAGCTCTCCTCACAGCCTTCTCCAGGCCGAACAACCCCAACTCTCTCAGCCTGTCCTCATACCGGAGCTGCTTCAGCCCTCTGATCATCCTCCTCTGGGCCCGTTCCAACAGCTCCATCTCCTTCTTGTGTTGAGGATTCCGGAACTGGACACACTCCTTCAGATGAGGCCTCACAAGCGAGGAATAAAGGGGCAGAAACATTTCCCTCGACCTGCTGGCCTCTTCTAATGCAGCCCAGGACACAATCGGCCTTCTGGGCAGCGAGCACACGTTGCCAGCTCATGTCAAGCTTCTCAAGTTCAATGGTTGGACTCGATGATCCAATGGGTCTCTTCCAACCTGGTTATTCTATGATTCTATGATTCTCCTGGAAGCCCTTTCCATGATATTACCCCAGCTGGACTGATCCTGGCCTCCACCGCCACGCTCTCCTCCGTTCTCCTCTCCAGAGCTGTGGTTTCTTTCAGTACTCCCTGAAATTTCTCAGAAATCCCAGGGGGAACCGCACAGGCAGTTCCCCTTCTCCAGAAGGTCTGTGAGATAGGTCAGGAAAGGGATGTCCAAGGAAAATTCCTCCTTTTTCTCCACTCTTCTTGGGGGTGAAAGGGACAGACTCAAGGGCCTCCCCAGCTCTCTCAGCCACTCCTCATAAGACTTGTTCTCCAGCCCCCTCACCGGCTCCGTTGCTCTTCTCTGGACTCGCTCCAGAGCCTAATAATATACGGTTCTATAAAAAATGGTGTGGCCAGTAGGAACAGAGAAGTGATCGCAGCCCCATCTTCAGCACTGGTGAGGCTGCACTTTGAAACCTGGGTTCGGTTTTGGGCCCCTTCACTATGAGAAGGACCTTGAGGAGCTGGAGCGCATCCACAGGAGATGAACAGAGCTGGGGAAGGGTCTGGAGCCCAGAGGTTCTGGGAGCAGCTGAAGGACCTGGGGTTGTTTAGCCTGGAGAAGAGGAGGCTGAGGGGAGACCTCATTGCTCTCTCCAACTGCCTGAAAGGAGGTTGTGGAGAGGAGGGAGCTGGGCTCTTCTCCCAAGGGACAGGGGACAGGACGAGAGGGAATGGCCTCAAGCTCCACCAGGGGAGGTTCAGGCTGGACATTAGGAAAAAATTTTTCACAGAAAGGGTGATTGGTCCCTGGCAGAGGCTGCCCAGGGAGGGGGTTGAGTCCCCTTCCCTGGAGGGGTTTAAGGCACGGGTGGACGAGGTGCTGAGGGACATGGTTTAGTGATTGATGGGAATGGTTGGACTCAATGATCCGGTGGGTCTCTTCCAAGCTGGTTATTCTGTGATTCTATGATTCTATGAAAAGCATATAGAGGTGGCACTTCGTGACATGGTTTAGCAGGAACAGTGGGGTTGGCTGATGGTTGGACTGGAGGAGCTTAGAGGGCTTTTCCAGCCTTGATGATTCTATAATGCCACGTCACGTGTCACCTCCAGCATCCCAACAACAACTGGTGTTTTTGCAGGCCCTTCTCACACCCAGGTGTAATAATAAACACCAGGGAGGATTCCAACTCTGACAAAGACGACACTCAGGGTGGGTTTTTCCCCACCACCACTGAAAAAAGCAACATTGCTACACTTGCTGGACCAGTCACTGCAGTTTTTCCTGTCCCTTAAGCCCTGCAAGTCCTTGCGAAGGCAAAAGCCAAAAGCCGTCATGAACCCATCGCAACTTGTCACATCCCCTCACCTGAGTCAGTGTGCCACAGCCCTGCCTCGGGGGCATCGCTGCTGGGAGGAATAATCCCTCCTTTCCCCACATCTCTCCCGACCAGCACAATTCCGCATGGAGCTGATGGGTTTTTCCACTGACTCACCTGCCCTGGCTCCTCCTCCCATTGCCCTTCCTCTCTCACGATACCTTTCTTCTCTAATCAAAGGCCAATTTTGAGAGCTGTGCTGTTAAAAGAAAAAAAAAAAGGAAATAATTAAATATATTTGTATATTTATTTTCCCTTACATATTAGTTTGCATTTTTAGGCTTGGCCACTCGTTCAGGCAAATTCCCTCTACTCTTCGCCCTTCCCTCAGCACGTTTCTGTATTAAACACGAACCTGTCCTCTGGTAGACAGAGCCAGGAATTGTTTTCTCTGCAGAGAAAGCAGGAGGAAAATGCTCTTCACACGATGACTGCCACTGATCCTGTGCAGGAGAGCCCAGCCCAAGCCAGAGCAAGGTCACCCACCCTGCAGATGAGCCCTGGAGCCCAGAAGCACAGAGGGGACATCCGTAAAGCAGCTCCTCATCATCCTGTGCTGCTGAATATTGACCTGAAATGCCCTTTTCCACACCAGCAGGGTCTGGATGAGCCAATGGCAGTGGCACATTTCTCTCTCAGAACACTTGAACCATTTCATCTCATGGAATCACATAAAGTCCTGAGTTGGAACACCCACAAGGATCATCAAATCCAACTCCTGTCCCTGCACAGGACACCCCAACATTCACCCCATGCAGCTGAGGGCATTGGCCAAACGCTTCTGAAATATTGAGTCTCTCCCTTGGCTCCATCATTCTCTTTGGAGCAGATTTTTTTTCCTCCTCTCCCCTGGCACTCCTGACCCCACCTGGTTTGCCCCTCCTTAAATTAAATTAAAGGAGCTCATTTGCACCTCTCAAACAGCAGAGCCTGGATGCTGCGAATGCACCTGCCTTCTCCGCTGTGCGCTTTGCTGGGGGTTAATGCATTTCCATGTATTTCTTTGGCTCATTTGCATTTTCAGCTCTAGCAGCCATCCTGACGTGGGTATTTATCTATGGCCAGCTCAAATCCTCCTCTTGCAAACACCCACTGCCCATCTAGGGCAGGCTGGTACCTCTCTGGGGTATTTAACCAGCCAAATACTGAAGATAAAGACTTTTCTTGTACAGGAACACCAAGGAGGAAACAGGAGCCCCTCCAAGAGCCATCAGCAGGCAACAAAAGGGCCTTTCAGAGGGGCATGTGATGCCCTGGTTCTTGCTGGAGATGCCAGAGTCTCATGTTACCCTGCTGAAATGGCTCACCAGCAGTTTTCCCCTGCTTTTTTTCTCCTCAGTGGAAGGTGCTCAACACGTATCTTAAAATCACCACTGCAAAACCCAGCCCAGAGCACAGCCACGTCCTGGGATTCCTCCAAACATTTTCAACCACAGCTCCAGGTGACACAGCACTCCTGGATTCTGCAGCCAGCTGGCTTATCCCGTAGGAAGAGAATCCCATCCATTTGAGTCAAATCCATTAATGCAGAGAGTTGTTTTTTGCAATTAACACCAGAAATGTGAAGCACCTGGGCTGGGGAGGATGCTCAGGTTCCTCTTCCCTCCACCCCCCCAGTCCTACAGCCCCCAGGTCTTGTCCCAGCTGCCTGCACCCCACCATGAGACACACGTCACCAGCAGTTGAAGGTGAATTTCTGCAAAGCTGCACTGGCAACCAGCCCAGGGGAACAAACCAGGGCGTCCTGGGGCAGCCTGAGTACTGATTAAATGATCCTTCACTAATTAACTGCTGCCCCATCGCCAGCACCAGGAGCAAAAGCCCCTGTGGGGTTGAGCTGCAAGGTGCTGCTGCCCACTCACCCTCCAGGGTCGCATCCAGCCCCTTCCCCTACACCACAAACCGAAGTGCTGGGCTCCTCGCTTGCCACGGCTGCGTGCGCAGGGGTGAAAACGAGCACAAGATCTGCCACCCGCGCCCAGCCAGGACCTGGCCCTGAATTCCCAGCCCCACGCTCCAGCCCAGACTACTTTTCCCAATGTTTCCCACGGGGACATGGAGCACAGCAGAGCTTCAGCTTTACCCTTGGGATCAAAGTCCACCCCAGCCTGGTCCATGTCAGGCTCCCTGCCCAGCTATGGGCTTCACCTTCAGATCCCAGTTCCCAGCCTGCATGCACTGGTCTATACTGGTATCTCTCTTCCCCACACCTTGGTTTCTACACCTTGACAGGGCACCTCCTGCACGAGTGGGGAAGAAGGAGGAGAAGGAGCCACCTGGGAGGCATTTCTGCACGTTCCTGCTTGGCACAATCCTGCCTGGTGAGAGGAGAGGACCTGCCAGTATCTCCCCAGTGAGACAAGGAGCCAGGTTCAGAAGAGGAAGCAGGTGTCCCTGGACATGGCATGGATGGTGGTTCCAGTACAACCAGTCTAACCACTGTGCCAGGTCAACATCTGCCTTTTCAAGCACACACACGTCTGCAGCCTGGAAAAACGGCATAAATAAACCTGCTGTATTAATAAGAAGAATAAGTAACCCACAGGTTCCTCCTGGTGCTGGCCTGGGGGTTGCAGCATCTCATCTGGGATGCTCTGGCTTCTCCCTGCCGTGCCGAAGTGGTGCTTGGCTGGGCAGAAGAACCCCCCCCTTGCTACCAGTGTGGAGTCAGGTGAGAACCTTCTTCATTTTCCTCGAGTCTTCTGTGCCCTGGGTGGTGCCATCAGGAAATAAATGGCTTGATAAGGCTTGGGAACGTAAGATCCAGGGCTAGAGCATAACAAGGCTGGAAGAGAAGAGCTGCAGTTGTTCATGTGGATGAAAAAAAGAGCTGAACCGAGTTTTGATGTAGACTTGCAGAATCATAGAACAGTTTGGGTTGGAAGGGACCTTAAAGATCATCTAGTTCCAACCCACTGCCATGGGCAGGGACACCTCCCACTGGATCAGGGGCTCCAAGCCCCATCCAACCTGGCCTTGAACACCTCCAGGGATGGGGCAGCCACCATTGCTCTGGGCAACCTGTTCCAGGGCCTCCCCATCCTCATGGTGAAGAACTTCTTCCTTATGTCTAGTCTAAACCCACCCTTCCCCAGTTTATACCCATTGTCCCCAGTCCTATCACCACAAGCCTTTGTGAACAGCCCCTCCCCAGCTTTCATGTAGCCCCTTCAGGTACTGAAAGGTCACTGGGGCACAAGGTGTTGTGCTGGGACAGCCGGGATGCTTTGGTGAGTCCAACCAACATCTACGAGTTAACTCTTTAATACAAAAAATCAGTCTCACAGAGGTGAGATCACCTGCCCAAAGCAATGAGGTGAGTCAGTGCCAAAGCAGGAGGCTCCCCAGGACTCACTCCTGCTTCTCTGCTGCAATCTCTCAACCCCAGTCCTGACCTACAGGTTATCAGGGCACGGCCACGGCGTGATGAGTAAACACGGGGTTGGTTGTAACCTCACCCAAAGACAACACCAGGACCAGCGTGGTTTGTTTCCACACCAGTAAAAGAGAAGAGTTGTCCCAGGTGCCCCCTCACCAAAGTATCCCGGGTGTCCCGGCACAACACCTCGTGCCCCAGCAGAGATATTTTCCTTTCTCGATCTAAAGTCTTTGCTTGGAAAATGTGCTTGTGACTCCGCCTGCACAACAATGTTATCAATGCAAAGTGCACAAACATTGTGAGTCAGACCTAAAATAAACACACCTTCGTCTTAGAAACTATGTTTCTTTAGAATCACAGAGTGGTTTGGGTTGGAAGGGACCTTAAACCCATCCAGTTCCACCTCCCACTGGATCAGGGGCTCCAAGCCCCATCCAACCTGGCCTTGCACACCTCCGGGGATGGGACGTTGATGACTTCTCTGGGCAACCTGTGCCAGGACCTCTCCACTCTCACATTTCTTCTGAAGATCTCTCAATCTCTCCTCTTTCAACTGAAAACTCTTATTTTCAGCCCGGAGAGCCATGGGGGGTTGTTGACTTCAGGCAACAGGAGTCAACTGGACACAAGCCCTTGGCCACACGGCAGTCAGGAGTCACGGTGGGCACAAAGGTCACCAAGAGAGCTGCTGTGTCCCCTGCATTTCCCAGGGTGGCTGCAGCTCACCCGGCCTGAAGCCTGGATGCGGCTCGGGGACTGCTCACACGATGGCAGCATCGCAGCGCGCTGCAGCGGGGAGGCTGCAAGGGGGATGCAGCAAGCATGCAGCATGGACAGGCTCCTGCAGTCCTGGCGTGCCTGCCTTCCTCTGCTGGAGAAACACAGGTCAAGGGGGACTGAAGCCAAGAAGGAGACACCCCTCAGCGCAGGACATCACCCATGGACCTCAGGCAACAAGTCCCCTCCACTCACGCCTGCTGCAACGAGCTCCGGCACAGAGGACAACATCCATTTCTCCCTCCTCAGGGACAGATGGTGACCGAGACATCCAGCACTGTCCCCATGGCACAGGGACAGGCGACGGCTCAGGACACCCAGCGTGTCCCCATGGCGCAAGGATGGCTCAGGACACCTGGCACAGTCCCTATGGCACAAGGATGGCCCAGAAAATTAGAATCATAGAATCATAGAATCACCAGGCTGGAAAAGACCCACCAGATCATCGAGTCCAACCATTCCCATCAATCACTAAACCATGTCCCTCAGCACCTCGTCCACCCGTCCCTTAAACCCCTCCAGGGAAGGGGACTCAACCCCCTCCCTGGGCAGCCTCTGCCAGTGCCCAAGGACCCTTTCCGGGAAAAAATATTTCCTAATGTTCAGCCTAAACCTCCCCTGGTGGAGCTTGAGGCCATTCCCTCTCGTCCTGTCCCCTGTCCCTTGGGAGAAGAGCCCAGCTCCCTCCTCTCCACAACCTCCTTTCAGGGAGTTGGAGAGAGCAATGAGGTCTCCCCTCAGCCTCCTCCTCTCCAGGCTAAACACCCCCAGCTCTCTCAGCCGCTCCTCTTGTTCTCCAGCCCCCTCACCAGCTTCGTTGCTCTTCTCTGGACTCGCTCCAGAGCCTCAACATCCTTCTTGTGGGGAGGGGCCCAGAACTGACCCCAGGATTCGGGGAGCGGTCTCACCAGTGCCGATTCCAGAGGGAGAAGAACCTCCCTGGCCCTGCTGGCCACGCCGTGTCTGATCCAAGCCAAGATGCCATTGGCCTTCTTGGCCACCTGGGCCACTATTGGCTCATGTTCAGTCGCTGTCACCAACACCCCCAGGTCCTTCTCCTCCAGGCAGCTTTCTAGACAGACTTCTCCTAGTCTGTAGCACTGCACAGGGTTGTTGTGCCCCAAGTGCAGGACCCGGCATTTGGCCTTGTTGAACCTCATGCCGTTGGTCTCAGCCCAGCGGTTCATCCCAGTCCCCCACAACCACCCAGCAGCAGAAGCCAGCCCAGACCCAGCTCTTCCCCCATAGCCCTGCTGGCTCCAAAACCAAACTCGAGGGCACGCGGAGAACTTAAAGCGCCCACCCCACCCCTCGCACTCTGCAAGCGAAGGGCAGAAACAAATACTTGCAGGGAACTGCTCCAAGTGCCACAGTCTGCACCCTGCTTATCTCTGCTGCTCCCAATAGTTACACTTTAATGCAGTGTTTAATTCCCATTAATACTGTGTTACAGCTTCAGGTGACAGCTATAGAGCCAGCTGGCTTCTAGATGTGTTTCTCTTGGTTTTGGGCTCCCCTTCTCCCCGTTTCAGCCTATGGTGGCTCTTACCTGCTCTGCGGCTGCTCACAAACTCAGAAGGATGTTACTGTAAAAAAAAAAGAAAAGGTACATCTCTTCATCTCTCAATATGGTTTTGAAAATATCATTGCAGGTCCCATGGTCAATTGTAGCTTGAGCACCTGGAGTCCTCCGCTTCACTCCAGCCCACCGACAAAGCCACAACCTCAAAACAACCTCACGCCCTGCTGGAAGGTTGATACAACTCTACCAGTGGCAAATGCCGACCATAAATTACAGATAATTTATCCATCCATAAATTATGAACAATTTGCCCCTCTGCTCTGCTCTGGTGAGATCCCACCTGTAGCCCCAAGTCCAGTTCTGGAATCCTCAGCACTAGGAGGACACGGAGCTGTTGGAGTGAGTCCAGAGGAGTCCACGGAGATGATCCAAGGGCTGGAGAAGCTCCTGCATGAGGACAGGCTGAGAGAGTTGGGGTTGTTCAGTCTGGAGAAGAGAAGGCTCTGGGGAGACCTTAGAGCAGCTCCCAGTGCTGAAAGGGGCTCCAGGAAAGCTGGGGAGGGGCTCTTGATCAGGGAGTGCAGGGAGGGGTTGAGGAGGGTTGCTGTGAGGGTGGGGAGGCCCTGGCCCAGGTTGCCCAGAGCAGGGGTGGCTGCCCCATCCCTGGAGGTGTTCAAGGCCAGGTTGGATGGGGCTTGGAGCCCCTGATCCAGTGGGAGGTGTCCCTGCCCATGGCAGGGGTGGAACTGGCTGGGCTTTGAGGTCTCTCCCAATCCAAATCATTCCATGATTCTATGACAATTTATCCACTAGCAAGTGTTATAGCAGCCAAACTTCTCCTTTCTCTATCCCACATGCTTTTCTTGACATTATATCTTCCAAGGACATCTTCTGGCTGTTCCCTCACATTCCCAAGTTTTTTACTCACCTTAAATCCTTGAATCCCATTTTATATGGATCCACCAGCAGCTCCATGTCTGGGTGCAAGCACTGGTTGTGAGCAAAGCCTTCTCCTACATCCCCCACCACCCCAGGGACCCCCGACTGACACGGGGTCCTGGTCACCCTGCCCTGCACCCATGCGCGTGGACAAAAAGACAAAGACACCATGTGCCACCACCAGCATCAACCCAGAATCTTCATCAGGCAAAGCAATTAAGTCACGTGGAGTCCATCCGTACTTTAAAATAAGCTTTATTTAGATCTTTTATAATTTTATATTTGCATCCATGCCTTCAAGAATTCTCCCCACTGGTGGGGGGGGGGGAAGTTAAATCTAATGTTACCCATAATTCATATGCTATTTATTGAAGTTCTCTTTTTAAATAAATCATCCTCTTAGTAATTTTTAGAATTATTTCCTAATTTACAAAAAAAAAAAAAAAAGCTGAAATGCAAAGGAAACTACTCGAGAACAAGGCGATTGCTCATCTGTTTTCTCGTTTAAATTATAAAAACGCAAGGAGAACAACAAAATAATACCCCCAGAAAACAACAAACCGTATAAAAATGCTTCTCTGCAGAGAAAGATGCCACGGGGCGAAGCTGCCCTGCCGTCCCCGTGGCCTCTCCGCATCATCCCATTAGCAGGAATACACAGAACAAGAGCATCGGTGGTTTAGTTCGATGATTTAAGACAAAATACCCCTTTTTTTTTTTTAACCAGGGCGTATTGGAATGAAGAAAAATAATACACTATGATAGCATCATTAAATAAATCTTAATACATTTTTAAGAGCTTAAAATTATATCGTAAGCATTAAAGCATAAGGTACTTCTCTTGGCATAAGCAGAGCGCGGCGCGTGTTAGTGGGGAGGGGACGCGGCTGCCGCCCCGGGGGGTGGTTTTGGGGGCATTTCCAGGGGATTTGGAAGCCCCAACGCTTTAAAAAATCACCCTGGTGCCAGAAAAACCTCCCCAGCGGCGCCTCGTACCGATTCCCCCAGCCCCCTCGAACGCCCCGAGCGGAGGAGCAGGGCACGGGGAGATCTCGGGATGTCGCCTTTCCCCTCCCAGCTCATGCTGGATCCCCACAGATCTTCCTCGAAGCTGAAGGGTGAAGCCACCCTGAATATGGGGGAAAACACGGGGCAAAGCTCGCAGCAGCTTTCCCTCCAATCTTATTTCCTGGCACGTATTTAGGTTTGCGTTTTCCAAGGCGTTTTAAGTGCTCCTGGGGCATCTGCAGCCGCGGGAGCCCAGGGCAGGGGTCCACGACTCCAGGATCCTTGGCAGCAGCTTCCCAGGATAATACAGTACAAACACACCCTTCCTCCTCCCAGCCCCATCCCAACCGACGTGGAAAAATATAAAACCCCCAAAAACTTCTGCAATAATTTAGTTAGAATAGCTCCTCTGGCTTTGTGCAAATAAATTAAAAACAACAACAACAACAACAACAAAAAAAAAGGAACGTTAAAACACTTCTTTCCAGACCGTGTCGCCTCCACGGGGTTTGGCCAGGAAGACATCACAGCGATTAAAATATTTTTTTTCTTCCGTGTGTGTGTGTGTTTTTGCTCTAAGGTCCCTCAGCTGGGCAGGTTCTTCATCCCCGAGCGAGGACATCCCGCGGGCTGGGCTCCGGAAAACAGCGGTTTCGGACACGAGACGTCACAAGCACAAAGTGCACAATATTTCTGCTATTTACAGAGACACAGCAGTCCTTCAAGTTTCAAGTTTTGTCAAAAGAAGGAGGAAATAAATCCCAAAGAAAAATAAAAAACAAAAACACCAACCCAAAGCAACAAACTGAAGCAACAACAAAGGAGTTACTGGGATGGGAAATAAAAAAAAAAAACAAAACACAAAAAAAGGGGAAGAAATGAAGTTACGACACAGCTGCATCGCTCCCAAGACAACAGGTAACACGTCCACAGGCGGGGCTGGGGGTATGTACAGCGGCGACGGCGAGAGGCTCTCGGGGATCACCAGTCCGCGTCCTCCTCGATGTAGTAGTCGGGAGCCGTACCGTCAAAGAGGCCGGGGTCGAGGGACTTGCGCTGCTTCCCCCGGGCGAACACCCTGGAGATGGAGCCGAAGCCCATCTTCTCTTTCTTCTTTTTCCGTTTTTGGTCTTCCAGGTCTTCTAGAGACTGCAGGGAGAGAGGATATGGGATTGGCCATCAAGCTTTCCACCCATCCCCTCCACTCACGTAAGACATCACAGAATCGTAGAATAGTTTGGTTGGAAGGGATCTTAAAGCCCATCTAGTTCCAACCCCCCTGTCAACAGATTTAGGCTTGATGTAAAGAAGAATCTCTTCACGATGAGGCCCTGGAACAGGTTGCCCAGGAAAGCTGTGGCTGCCCCATCCCTGGAGGTGTTGAAGGCCAGGTTGGACGGAGCTTGGAGCCCCTGATCCAGTGGGAGGTGTCCCTGCCCATGGCAGGGGGTGGAACTGGATGGGCTTTAAGGTTCCTTCCAGTCCAAACCACTTCATGATTCTATAAATTCAACTGGGCTTTCTCACCTGTACAATTGGGTTGTGCAAGTTCTTCTGTACCGGTCCAGGACTGTCCCCCTGCAGCAGAAGCAGATGAGTCCAATCAAATCAGCTCCAACACATCCCAGAAAGCCCATCCGACCCTAGCCAAAAGCAGCTCATCTGGGTGGCTGCATCACTATAGGGCTGGGATAAACCTCAGAAAAGCGGTTCTCCAGGTCAGCAAACCTCCAACCCATAACCCACCCCAAGAACATCATCATTTTGGAAGCAGAGGACCCACAGCATCAGGGAAGCAACACCCCCATCACCCAGCTTCTTACGTTGCAGAGCGAGTGCGTTCGATGCCGCGGCGAGTTGATGTCGCTTGGCGTGGACGACCGGTCGCCCTCAGCCGCGGAGGCGTCGGAGATGATGGACGGCTGCCGGGAATGACAGGGGCTCACTCTGACTGCTGCAAGGCAGGGGGGTCAAGGAGTTAATATTAGAGAACAGGCCTTATGAGGAGCGGCTGAGAGAGCTGGGGGTGTTTAGCCTGGAGAAGAGGAGGCTGAGGGGAGACCTCATTGCTCTCTCCAACTCCCTGAAAGGAGGTTGTGGAGAGGAGGGAGCTGGGCTCTTCTCCCAGGGGACAGGGGACAGGACGAGAGGGAATGGCCTCAAGCTCCACCAGGGGAGGTTCAGGCTGAACATTAGGAAAACATCTTTTCATGGCAAGGGTCATTGGGCACTGGCAGAGGCTGCCCAGGGAGGCGGTTGAGCCACCTTCCCTGAAGGGGTTTAAGGGACGGGTGGATGAGGTGCTGGGGGACGTGTTTGAGAGTTTGATAGGAACAGTTGGACTCGACGATCCAATGGGTCTTTTCCAACCTGGTGATTCTATGATTATGCCAACAAACCTGACCCCATGCAAAGCATCTGATGCACTTCCAAAAAACCCTATTTTTGGGGTGTTTCACCCATTTTGTTTCCTCCACGGGAAAAAGGGAGACCCCAAAATGGGTTTGGTCCCAAGCCTTGAGAACTTGCCCATGTCCTTCTCCGTGCAGGGCGCTCACCTTGCCGGTCTGCCGTGTGCTGGGGGTGCGAGTGGTAGAGGGTCTGCTGGCTCTGCCGGATGGCGGCCGTCAGCGGGAGGTCAGCCTGCATCACCCACTCCTGGTTGCCGTTTAGCACCGTTTCGCCCGGCATGGCCAAGGAATGGCGCTTGGGGACATCCTTGGTCAGCGTGGCGAGGGACTGCTTGGCCTGGGGAAGGACACCGAGGTGGTAGCGGAGGGGGAAAACCATATGAACATCTCCTGGGGGAGCGGAGCCAGCACAGCACTGCCCCAAACCCACCCTCCCCTTTCCAGACCGGGTTGTTCCCTGCACCAAGGATGTCCAGCTCCTTTTCAGTGGTGGATTTTTTGTTCTACCAGTGTTGCATCAATGCAACCGCCGCAGCAAACGCACAAATGCAATATTGTGATAGCTATTTAACTTCAAATAGTTCAAAGGTCCGGCTTCCAGCACTGAAAAGGGCTCCAGGAAAGCTGGGGAGGGGCTCTTGATCAGGGAGTGCAGGGACAGGATGAGGGGCAATGGTTTTCAGCTGTAAGAGAGGAGATTGAGATGAGACCTTAAGGAGAAATGTTTTCCTGTGAGGTTGCCCAGAGCAGTGGTGGCTGCCCCATCCCTGGAGGTGTTCAAGGCCAAGTTGGATGGGTCTTGGAGCCCCTGATCCAGTGGGATCCTTGGCACGGGGTGGGACTGGATGGGCTTTGAGGTTCCTTCCAACCCAAACCACTCTATAATTCCACAATTCAGCCAAACTCGCTGGAGTGTTGTCAGCACTCGAGCTGCTGAGCCGAGTGGTGAAGGGTTCACCCTCAAGCCTCAAGTCATGCCCAGTGCGTTATCGAGCTCACCATGGCCAGCTCGGCCTCCAGCTCCTTCATGCGGTTGTCTTTCAGGTCGAGCTGGGAGCGCAGGGCGCTGGCGTGGTCTGTCGCCTCCTTGGCTTGCCGCCGCAGCTCCCACTTCTCCCGCTCCAAGAGGTCCTTCTCCTTTGCCAGGGCTTTCACCGCGTCCTCGCTCTCCTGCCAGGACATGGTGACCATCAAGAAGGGGAAGCCCAGGTGCTTCTTAAGACCCCTGTCCCAGCCCCTGTGGACACAATCCCCTTGGTGGCCACCTGACCGCTGCAGTGCCAAGAGGCAAGCAGCACCTTCTGGGGTGGTCACAAGAGACCTGTGTGGCCTGACCCCCAAAAAGTGATGCCCACTATGCACCAGCTTAAAACGACATCACATTTCCCACGTCTGGCTTGCTGGCCTCATTCCCCCCAGTATCTTTTTATCCTTAACCTGCTGTGGTCCAGCCTTGCAAAGCTGCAGGAGGCTGGAGCTTAGGTGGGTTTTTCCTGATTGCAAACTGGGATTCGTGTTCACACCCGTGTCCTGAGCCCACGGTGCTTGGCACCTCCACTCACTTTCCTGTGCTGCTCGTAGTTCCTGATGAAGTCGCGGAGCTGCTCCTCGCGGCTCTCCAGCGTGGCGTACAGCTGCTGCATCTGGCTCACCAGGTCTGTCTTCTCCGCCTTCAAGCGCTTGCGATCGGCTTTCATGGCTGTGGGAGAGATGATGGTTGAAGCACTAGGGGCACAGCAGCTCCCACACCTCCACTGCTTTTATCTTCCGAGGAGAAACCAGAAAAATTATCACCCCAGCTGTGGGGTTGGGAGCAGACACCCAGTTCACCACCACTGCTGCATCCTTCATGCACCCAAAATGTCCATCACATCACTGCCACGGCTCCTAATCATCACCCACCCCCCTCCAAGGGGCAGCTTGGTCCCTGGAAAAGGAGTTTTAGAAGCAAAACTGCTTCCACAGCCTCAAGACCCAGTGCAGAAAAAATTCTCTCTGCTCTCTTTGCAGGATAAATAAACCACAACTGGTTTATTTTTAGCAGCTCGGCGGATTCCTGCAGCGCTCCCACGAGCCCAGGGCTCCCCGTGTGTCCCCTTCCAGCTCAACGATGCCGTGGGAGGATAAGGGGACAGAAAGGGAGGCTGGATCAGTGAGGGGACCATGGGATGCACTGGGGACACTTCGCAAGCCCTGAGGTGAAGCAAGACCTTTGGATTTTCCCTCTCCCACACACCAGTGAGGGATGCTCGCTGACCACAGACACAGGGACAGCTTACTAGAAGTCTGGTAAAACAAGTTAGAATCATAGAAATACCAGGTAGGACAAGGGATACCTCTGTATTAAAAAAAACCCCAACCTAAAAGCCCCGAAACCCACCAGAAAAAACAGCCCCAAAGCCACCAAGAGTTGTCTAGGTTACAAAAGGTGCTAGAAGATGAGAGAATCATCACAAGTGGGACCCGTCTCCACGTGCAGGTCCAACCTAACTCTATTAAAGAAATCCATGATAAGTGTTTCAGCCCAAGAAGAGTTTCCTATCCCTCATTCACTCAGAACGAGCTGCTTCTGGGGGGTTAAACTGCACTTTAATGCATCTCGGAGCTCCTCCTGATGAAACACGTCTGAGATAAAGACAGACTGAGGACTACAAGAAAACCCTCGCCATGGCACGCTGAAAAGGAACAGATGTTGAAGGCCAGGTTGGATGGGGCTTGGAGCCCCTGATCCCGTGGGAGGTGTCCCTGCTCATGGCAGGGGTGGAACTAGATGGGCTTTGAGGTCCCTTCCAACCCAAACCATCCTGTGATTCCATGAATTTCTGCACTGCTGAAGATCCCCCCACTTTCACGCGTCTGAACACTTTGCATCACACATACCCAAATTTAATTTCCTCCAGGATTTGAGTAGAAAAGTTTAAGTCACGTTGGCACTCTCTGAAGCTGGAAGCGACAAAAGGCTCCTAATGAATTTAATTAAATAGCAGGTCCCTTATAGCATACAACCTCCTTTAATTAGTGGCAGCATTCTGGGTCCTTAAAGATTTATAGAAAAACACTTCATTACTTGCCAAAAAAAAATATAAAGTGCTCAGAAGTATTATTAGAGGAGCAGATATCACCTTCCAAGCCTGAATGTTCATGCCAACCAATACTGCAAGATGATGGACTCGAGGCATTGCAAGAGCAAGTTTTTTCCTATGAACCCAACAGGACAAATAATCTTTTGTTTTCATTCATATTTGGGAGATTTGCTTAAAATTAATGCAACTTTTTTTTTTTTTCCCTCCTCTATTACCACTGCTCTCTCTCCCCCAAAACCGATTAGCTCCTAAGCTTAAGGAAGATTTATCAGTCATTTGAGAACTTCATTCCAAACCTAATTAATAGGAAATTAATTGAAAGAGGGAAGAGGAAAATAAAAAAGTTAGGCAGAAGTGAGCTGTTAGGGCTGCCAGCGCTATCGGACCACGCACTGCTCGCTGCGGCGGCTTAATTCATCCTTAGCAAACAAGCCCAGCTAATTAGTTGGTCGGGGAAACGAGCCATTGCCATTCGTGGCGTGATGGCAGGGCAGCCAAGGAGGAAGAAAGCGGATTTCCACTGGCTATCGGGGCCATCCAAGGAGGTGAAATGGCTTTTTTTCTTTAATCTGATGATCCAGGTCCGTATTGCTGTATCCCAGCCTCCTGGGAATAGCTAAATAAACTCCCCTGCCCAGACAGGTAGAGGCTGCCCCATCCCTGGAGGGGTTCAAGGCCAGGTTGGATGGAGCTTGGAGCCCTTGATCCAGTGGGAGGTGTCCCTGCCTATGGCAGGGGTGGGACTGGATGAGCTTTAAGGTCCCTTCCAACCCAAACCATTCCACGATTCTACGAAAACCTCTGAGCCAAGGCAACAAGAGAAGCAAGAAACCCTAAACCCATCCTGTAAGCAGATCTTCCGCAGCTTATTTGCATTATTTATTTTCCCCTCCCACCCCACGCACACAGCAGATGCCAAGGGGGAACCCACCAGCCCTTCCCTGGACTCAGCAGCTCAGGAAGGACGGGTTGGGAATGTTAGTTTGAAGCCCCTCAAGCTCTCGCCATCACACAAACATCCCCACCTGCACCATTCAGCCTGTGCGGGGTCAACCTTGGCTCCTGTTACTTGAACTTCCACCTCCTGCAACATGATCCTCCATCCCCTGAGCATCACGGCCTTCAGGAGAAGTATGACGGACACTGAGCTGGACCTGCTTCACACTGGGGTCCTCTCACAGCCAAAACAATTCAAAACCAACCCCCTAGCACCTTCCGTTTCCAGCTTTACCTAATGAGCGATTAGATTTTAATCTAACGGCCCAGACGCACCAACTGGAGGGGGACAACCTGGCCTGGGGCAGCAGCACCGCTGAGAGAACCCAGTGTTGCCACCACCCCACAGCTCATCTGGCCTCAATATCTACCAGCTTCTGGCTACGAATTTGCTCACAGGCGCTAAAACACCCTCTAAGATGGGGATTGCTTTAAATAGCCCCCACTTTGAAATTAAAAATATAAAATTAAAGGCAAATGAGGTGGCAGTTGTGATCGCACCACCTAGCCCAAGGTTGCTTGGAGGACATAGAGATAACAATTACTTTATCTACCTTGGTAATCTGACATTAGGGGAAAAATGACTGTGTTTGGACCATAGAAACAGCGTAGAAACTCCTCTCCCAGCACAGGACACCCCAACATTCACACCGTGGGGCTGAGGGTGTTGTCCAAATGCTTCTGGAATATTGTCAGGCTTGGTGCTGTGTCTGCTTCCCTGGGAGCTGTTCCAGGGCTCCACCACCCTCTGGGGGAAGAACCTTCTCCTAATAGCCAACCTAACCCTCCCTGGTGCATCTTCCTTCCATTCCATCAGGTCCAGAGAGAAGAGCTCAGCGCCTGCTCCTCCTCCTCTGCTTGTGAGGAAGCTGCAGTGTGTGATGAGGTCTCCCCTTACTCTTCTCTTCTCCAAGCTCTTGCCCTGTGCAGTGGGGATTTTCATGCCAGGAACACGAAGCTGACTTCATCACTTACTGAATCATACACTTACTTTTTAACGCAGGAAAAGGCATCCTCAGGGAGCACTACTCAAGCCTTGGTCATGCCCCATGCAAGAGAAACACATAAACCCATCCTGTCCTGTTAACATCCACTTAATTTCTCCTGGTTCTCCATCTCAGCCATGAAATTCAATATTGTCACCATGACGAACCCATAAAATCGTCTCAGCCCCGCGTAGGAATTGCGATGCTGCCCCTTGCTTTGTCATTAAACAGGCGCGTGCACGCACTCCCTCAGGTGTAGCTGTCACTGTTTACAGAGAAGATCTTGATGGTGAAGACGTCAACGTTACACGGCGTTAAGCAGAGTCAGCACTCGCTCCTGGGCGTGTGGACGTATGGTGCTGGCAGGAAATTCGAATGCAATGCTGAATTTCAGGGAAAAGATTAGGTGAGGCATTTGCCCTGGCGAGATTTAACTGGAAACACCCTGTTACGAGGCCAAAAGCTTTCCAAACCAGACTAGTGTCCCGGTTTCAGCTGGGATGGAGCTGACGTTCTTCCTAGTAGCTGGTATAGCACTGTATTTCGGATTTAGCATGACAGCAATGCTGATCAAACACGTTGGTTTTGGTTGTTGCTAGGTCATGTAGCAAACAGGGAGCGCTGGGAGGTGATGCAGCAGCCAAGGGACAGGGGACAGGACGAGAGGGAATGGCCTCAAGCTCCACCAGGGGAGGTTCAGGCTGGACATCAGGAAAAAATTTTTCACAGAAAGGGTCATTGGGCACTGGCAGAGGCTGCCCAGGGAGGGGGTTGAGTCACCTTCCCTGGAGGGGTTTAAGGGATGGTTGGACGAGGCACTGAGGGACACGGTTTAGTGATTGATGGGAATGGTTGGACTCGATGATCCAGTGGGTCTCTTCCAACCTGGTGATTCTATGATTCTATGAATTTAAGGTGGGTCATGGGAGCACAGTGGGTTTTCTGTATAGAGCCCCCTTTCCTTTTAGTGGAGGGAGCTTCCACGGCTGGGACACCCAACCTCTGGGACATCCATCCACTAGGACACTCATCTCCCAGGGCACTCATCCTCTAGGACATTCATCTGCCGAGATGCTCATCTACCAGGACATCCATCCTCTGGGCCATCCATCTGCTGGGATGTCCATCTGCTGCAACATCCATCCACCAGGACATCCATCCACCAGGATGCATCTGCTGCAACATCCATCCACTGGGACATCCATCCACCGGGACACCGATCCACTCATTCCTTTGCCACCCACTCCATCGCCGCAGCCAGCTGGACGTGCCGAAGGTTTCTGCAGAAGCCTTGTTCCAGCCCAAACGCCACCCCCGGGGTGGTCACCGCTCCGAGCCACGTGTTTGAGAGGGAGGAAGCTGAGCTACAACCCACTGGCAGAGCAGACATGAAGTCGGTTCACACCTTCCCGAGCAGCGGGGAAAACCAGCCTGAGGTCTCCACCTTGGCACTCAAAAAGTTAACAGAAAGCAGGTTTGCTCTCCGCGTGATAATCCCGCAGGCGAGCTCCAGCCTATCGGATATCCTTCCCAGAAACAGAGTTTCTGCCATTAGGCCACATGCCCACGGATGTCACCCGGCCAAGAGGCTCCTCGAGTCCCCCAGGCGCTTGGGCGCAGTCCCTGCCCACAGCAGGACCCAGCAGTAATAAAGCTGTTTGCAACCTCTCCCATTGGAGATTTCCGCATCAGAAATCCAGATCCCAACCATCCCCTTCCCGCTGGAGCCAGGGAAAATACAACTGCATTAACACCAAAAGCACGATCCCACGTCCCAGCATAGGAGGAGGGGACGAAGTGCTACAGGATTTTATTTGACTGTTAATTGATTAAAAAAAAAAAAGGGCAAGGGATGCAACCAGCCCAGAAAAAGGAGTAATAAAGATGGATCAAGCACATGCTGTCAGGGATCCAGAAACTGCTTGCCTTGCTCCCGCAGAGCATCCTGTGCCGCTCCAGATTCCTGCTCCCTCCCTCTGCAACAAGGGCTTGTTAGCTCAGCACGGCGAAGATGCTGCTTATTGCCAGCTTTACCCTCACGCTAAACGCTGTCAGAAAGGGCTGGAAATACATTGCTAAGGAGGGATGATGAATCCACCCTCCTCCATCTGGACCATCCCAATCCAAAGCCCGTGCAACCACGGCTGTTGAAACTGCTGGAGCCCCCAAAAGCCAAACCTGCCAGCAAACCATCTCTGCTTCCCTCTGCATTGAGACCCGGCGAGCCAATATCTATCTGAACCAGCTGCATCGCACTTCCAGGCTCAGAGCCAGCAACGATGACAGATTTCCATGTAATTTACCCGCTAATGACATTACACACGACCCAACGAGGGTTGCAGGCTGCTGCAGGGATGCTGCAGGGGAATCCTTTAGTGAGGACCGGGGGGCTTCGCAGTGATGTGGGCTCTTAGGTGCTGAGGTGGTTTTGGGGTTTGAGGTGGTTTTTTGATGCTCTCTGGCTGTCGGACACGACTGAAAAACTCCAGACCCACAGGATTCAGGTTCCCCAAGCTCCTCACGCTGTTGTATCCCGCATTTCCTTAATGTAAAGCTGTTATTTCCCCAAATTCCTCTATCAGCCAACGCGTTTCTCCTGGCAGAACCATTCACCAGGCACACTTATTGCCATTTTTCCTCCCCTTTTGGCCACGTTTCTCTACGGACACTTTTTCATGGAAAGGAAAAAGGATTTTTTTCTCCCCTCCAGCTGCTGATCCTGTTTCCACATTACCCATCTCCGTATCCGTTGCCGTGCTAAGCCTGCTCGGCTGCCCAGCGCCTCCAGCCCAGCTTGCAGGGCCGGATCCAGCACAGCGAGCTCTTCCAAATTATGCAAAAGCTTTCCAATACTGCAGGGAAGGGAAGGAGCATCGATTTAAAAAGGCTTCTTGTTACATGCCTTTCCAAATGCAAGCTGAGATTCCCTCTTTCTAGCCATCACACCTGCAGAGAAGCCCTGGAAAACCAATCCCAGCTGCTCATACAGCAGCCAATAAGAAAAACATTATATAGAATTATGGAACGGTTTGGGTTGGAAGGAACCTCAAAGCCCATCCAGTCTCACCCCGTGCCAAGGGCAGGGACACCTCCCACTGGATCAGGGGCTCCAAGCCCCATCCAGCCTGGCCTCGAACCCCTCCGGGGATGGGGCAGCCACCACTGCTCTGGGCAACCTGGGCCAGGGTCTCCCCACCCTCATAGCAAAATATTTCTTCCTAAGATCTCATCTCAACCTCCCCTCTTTCTGCTTAAAGCTGTCCCTCCTCAACCCCTCCCTGCACTCCCTGGTCAAGAGCCCCTCCCCAGCTTTCCTGGAGCCCCTTTCAGCACTGGAAGCTGCTCTAAGGTCTCCCCAGAGCCTTCTCTTCTCCAGGCTGAACAACCCCAACTATCTCAGCCTGTCCTCATGCAGGAGGTTCTCCAGCCCTTGGATCATCTCTGTGGACTCCTCTGGACTCACTCCAACAGCTCCATGTCCTTCCTGTGCTGAAGACTCCAGAACTGGACACAGGGCTCCACGTGCGACCTCACCAGAGTGGAGCAGAGGGGCAGAATTACCTCCTGTATTCCTTAAATACGCACAATTCTCAAGTCAAACTCACTTTTTCTCTGCCCCGTCCTCCACAGAAGCGCATAGGACCTTGTTGCAGCTTCTTAGACGACTTATTATTCTTATTTTCTTTGCAAATAGTCTTAAAATAGTCCTGCTCTTCCATATTTTGCATTTATCAGCACTTTACCTCCCATCCAAGCAGAACAAATACTCTTTAATTAAGTTTTATAAACCTAGAGCATTTCCTGCTGCCAGAAGCTGCACCAGTGACATGGGTGGGGAGTAAGAATTTGGAGATATTTTGGCTCTTACTAACGTATAAGGATGCTTCTACAAATCAGAGAGTGATAAAACACAGTATTTCTGAAATGCCCTCCCCGAAACACGGACTCAGCCGGATTCCCTGCCCCGCTGTGCATCTCAGCATCCCGGAGCAGGGGTGATGTGGAGGGCTGGGACTCTCCTGCCCCGCAGCTCCTCACCTGCCGCTCAGCCTCTGAGCTTGAAAACTTTTGACAGCTTCTCTTCATAATCCGCCAACACGAGCTGACAAGTGGAAGTTCAGCACGGTATGTTGGGGATTTGAGATGATATTTAGAGCTGCCACGCTGCCAGGGTTTGACGCATGAGAGCTTTCCCCTGCTTAAGCTCATGCCTCAGCTCCGGCTAACAAACCGTCCTGCCTGGACTTACTGTCAGCTCGTTTTTTGGGGAGGAAAAGCTGCAATGCTGCATTTTGCCTTGCACATCTTGGTCCCGGGACTTGCAGCAAGCTCGCTGTGCGGCTGTCGGTGAGGGAGGCACCGACAACACCCAAATCAACACCCAAAGAAAGGAGAAAACCCAAAGGCAGGCACAACGAAAGAAGAAAACCCTGCACACCACCTGGAGACCCAGCTGGTGCTTTCTGCAGCGCTCCCAATAACTCCATGCAGGATAAGACAAAGCCCGTTTGCTGGGAAACTCGCTGCTGAAGGAATCCAAGGGGCCCAAATCCAACCCGTCCCCACCTCGCAAACATTTCCAGCCGCGTTTCTCTTGGCTCTACTCCACCGCTCGCCACGGAGGAATTACTTTGCAACACTGCTATTGCCTCCCACACCCCATTTCCCATCCTGCTGCTGCACCCAGGTCCTTCCCTGCTCTGGGAAGGAGAGCAGAGGGTCCTGGGGAGCATCACCCTTCATTCAACCTCCCACTACACACGCTGTGCAGCCCAAATAAAAGGGATGGCTTTTCCTTTCCCTATGAATTAAGTTCGGGGTCGTGGGGAGAGGTGTGGGATAAGAGGGACGCGCAGCCCTTACCCTGTAGAGCCTCCTTGGCACGCGCTAGCTCCTGCTCCTTCTGGGCTAGCTGCACCTTCAGCTCGGTGGCCGAGAGCACCTCGGGTGACTTGCTGCCGTGCGTCTCCTCCAGGTCTTTCGTCAGCATTTCCTTCATTTGCCGGAGGAGGTGAACCTCCTCCTGCAGCTGGGCCACCTCCTCCCGCAGCAGCGCTAGAGGAAGAGGAGACACAATGCGAGGAAGTGACTGACGGCTCCCGGCGTGGCCCCACATCCCCACTGCAAACTCAAACGCTGCTGGTGGGACCCTCCCCTGCGCGCAAACCTGCTTCGAGCAGCCCCAAAACCTGCAGCACCCCGGGAATGGAGGAGGACGAGGAGGAGGAGGAGGAAGGAGGGACGCGATGGGGAGGGCTCTCCACTGGGTTTGAGCTTCTGGAGTTTGCATTAGAACATGAAAAATACATAATTATGATAAATATGATAATAATAATAGATAATGATATTAATAAGCCAAGACCTGCCTCCCAATCCAAACCACTCACTGACACGGTGCTCATAGCGCCAGTGCCCAACAGAGGCTGCTGAGCTCCATTCTGCCCGATTCGATGGGCTTCAGCTCTGCCTTCAGCCATCCACGTGTTCAGGCCAGACTCAGAATTTAACCAAACCACTCTGCGACTGGAAAGGAGAAGACGGCACTTTCCCCCACAGACCTGAATCTTGAATTTTTCAGATTGATACCCTCAAAACAGGAGCATCCCAGCACCCCTCAGCCCAGGTCCTCTGTGGTGGTCAGAAACCTCAGCAACGTCATTCCCTACCGCTGCAGCCACTGCTTTGCGTAATATAAAGTGTTTTTCTGCTATTTCCACATTGCACCCATTGCCCTCATCTCCTCTAGCAATCCTCTTCCTGCAAAACCCTCTCTGGATGCACCTTGCAGCTGCAATCCTGTACAGGAGCCAGACATCGTGATCCAAAATGAGCCACACGAGTACACAAACGGTTTGATTACTCATCCGAAGGGGCTCATTGATTTCTCAGGTTTGCACCATGCCCTTGGACATGGGGAGAAAGAAAGAAACCCTTCAGCACACACGTTACAGCTACTGGAAAATTAAAATAGAAATCAAAAATCAAAGACTTTTCTCCAAGCTATTGCAGTCCGGTCCTTTTCTCGCCACCATCAGCCTGGAGACCATCAGCTGGGCATGACATAGGGGGTTTTTCCCCCTTATTTTTGCTAAGTTTCCCCCTGCACGTTTCTTTTTGCAGCTCGAGGCAGGGAGGAGATGTCGGTGGCGGGATGGGGAAAGGCAGCTCCCCCCAACCCAGCCAGCAGCTGCACCAGGAAGGCATAAAATCTGGTTTGCATACTTGAAATGCTTCCCGGATGAAAACTGGCAAGGTCCCATTCTGTAAATTACTTAGCAATAAAGTCACTAACAAGGAACAGTCGAGCTTCGGGCTGGGGATTTCAGTGCAGCCCAAAGTGCTTTCTTGAAGCCTGTGCAGAAAGCAAGAACCCAGGATCCAAGAAACCAAACCCAAAGGCATTTTTCCCTTCCCTGGGGGCTGCAGAAATGCAGCGTTTCCCCTCCAGCCTCTGGGAACCTGGAGTGGGATGCAAGAGACTCGTACGTGGTGTAATATTCACTGCGTAAAACCCACCGAGCGCCTTCCTAGCTCACAGAAAGCCCCACGCGACCCCACAAAACACCCCTGGCTGCTAATTGCTCATTCCCCACCGCCCCCAACCAAAAAAAATTTACTCTCACCGTTCCCTGCAAGCTGCTTTGCCCAGGAGATAGAGCCGTGTTCCCAGGCAAATGATTAACCGGCAGAGGATCCAGGCAGGGCAGTTTGCACAAGAGCAACTGATCCTGCTGGATTTCTGCAAACTGCAGCATTTGGATGGGAATCCAAGAAAATCCTCGTCTGGTGGGAACCTCTCCGGGGATGGGAGAGGAGAAACAAGCCCAAGGAAGGGCAGCCCAGGGGGCAACTCTGCAGCAGAGGACGACTCTGGCACGGCCCAAAAGCAGATTCCATAGAATCATGGAACGGTTTGGGTTGGAAGGGACCTTAAAGCCCATCCAGTTCCAAGAAAATGGTGAAAAAAACCCCAAAGCATCCCTCCTCTGAAGCATTCTGCAAGGCAATTTAATCCTCAGCTCAGTACTTGGCTCCTGATAGAGGCAGAAAGTACTGAAAGATTAAAATCCAAGATCTATAAGAAGCTATAGGTGAAATATTGAAAGAAGCACGCAGCATTGCGCTTCCCATGCCACTGGCTGTGGCTGCAAGCCAAAGCCTACGGAGAAACCTGATTTATTGAACTCGGGATCAGCCAGGTATCCAAGATTCTTGCTTATTTATATGTATATAATTTAAGCTATATATACACACCCCCACAAAAAATGGTTTGTGCTTTGCAATACAGATCTATTTTGCAATATATATATTGCAAAGCACAATTCCTGTAGCCAACGTTTCAGGAGGAAAAACCCTTATACCTCTTGCTGGGCTCAAACAGCAAAAGATGCACCATCAGCTCTTTTTATACATCACGAAACGCTGTGGTTCTTGCTCTGTTCCCAATTCCCTCCTGGGGCCTCTGCCGATGTCTTCACTGTAGTACCCAGGCTCGGAGGCAAGTCAAACCCTCCGCGCTCTTCCCAGCAAGTTTTTAAAGGGTTTTCTGGGAAAGAAGCCGGGATTTCAGGGAAGCAAGAGGGATGACAGTTTTTCCTTCTCCACAGTTTCCTTAGGAAACCACTAGTGGGTGGTTTCTTGCATTACATCAAGGATTTTATTACCCCCTGCTGCCAGGAGGACTGGGACTGGAGCAAAGTGGTGATTCCACACGCTGCCTCACACCTTCCACACAGAGTTTCCACCCTCCTTGAGATTCCCCTGGGCATCCCTAGCAGCGCTCATCCACCAAAATCACACCAACACAATTATCATAGAACCACGGACAGGTTTGGGTTGGAAGGGACCTCAAACCCATCCAGTTCCAACCTCCTGCTATGGGCAGGAACACCTCCCACTGGATCAGGGGCTCCAAGCCCCATCCAACCTGGCCTTGAACCCCTCCAGGGATGGGGCAGCCACCACTGCTCTGAGCAACCTGGACCTCCCCACTCTCACAACAAAACATTTCTCCCTAAGATCTCATCTCAATCTCCTCTCTTTCAGCTCAAAACCTTCATCCTCTCCCTGCACTCCTTGATCACGAGCCCCTCTCCAGCTTTCCTGGAGCCCCTTTCAGTCCTGGAAGATGCTCTAAGGTCTCCCTGGATAATTATTAGCCCCCCTGAAATCACTTATTCCCCAAAATAATTCCCCCAAAGGGGTTCTCTCCCTGCCCCAAGCACCAAACAGCTGCTCACCATCCATCCCTCTCCTGCAACTTTCCATCCCATCCTAACCAGCAACTCCAGGGTCCTATGAAGAAAGCCAGTTCGATTTGCATAAATTACATTAAGAGAACGACTTGTCTTGAGAGGGAAATTTTAACTTCATTTGAAAACAGGGGAGGGAAGATTCCTGCTGCTCTGCCAAGTTTAAGCACCTAAATAAACGATCCAAAAAGTGCCGTTTGCAGGCAGCTCTTAGCGATTGGTTTAGAGAAGTTCCAATAATCAGGAAAATCAGGCCAATTATTCAGAAACTCATTTCAGCCTCGATTTCTGCCGCATACAGACGGCTCGGCGGGGCTTTCCATATGCTTCCCTGCAAGCTGCCTGGGTCTGTGCCTCGATTTGAAGCTGTGAAGGAGCTCGATGTGGCTTGAAGTGAGCATCAGCCCCCCTCGAGCAGGGACTGGGGCTCCACGTGCATCACCAACTCACTGCAAAAATCCAATCCCAAGCATACAATAAGATTTAAATGCTTTTTTTTTTGAGATCAACCTTGCAGGCATTGCTATATTGGGGTGCGAAGCCGAATTTGCTATCAGGAATCACCTCCCAAATTGAAAAAACCCAATGCAAAACGCATTTTCCCCAATATTTTTGCAACTTTTTAATCTTTTCCCCTCTTTTTAGCCCTTTATAGGGGGGTTGTGGTTATTCACTGTAATTCCTGAGCATCCATGGGGCAGGAAGCATCGTCCCACGCGGATGAGCCCCATGGCTCATTCCAGCCTCTTCCAAACCTGTTGCGAATGGGCAGCGAGGAATTAATGCAATTTAAACATTTCCTGAACTAACTGACAAAAACTGCCATTCACGCTGAAATAATTGGCTGTTACTTATATTTCAGTTGATAGCATTAAACGTCCACGACGCCGTCAGATTCTGCAGCCTTCACGCTTTAAGCACTGATTAGCGTTAACAAACAACATAAATAAGATTTTGGGGGGGGGATTTGAAGCGTGGTGAACGCCTCCAGACAGCGTTTGAGGCTGAAGTTTCCACTCCAGCTCCTGCAAATCCCATCTCGGACTCCTCTCGGGAGCAGATCGACCAGCCACGCAGCAGCAAAGCCTTTTCCTGGCCTTGGAGCAGGCACCACTTTAAAAACATCCATTTAAAAGCCAAGCAGTGGATCGTCCCAAAGGATGATCTTGCAGGTCCTGCACTGAAATGCAAATGAGGGGGGAAAAAAGGAGCAAAATGGGAAAAAGCAAAATCTCTGAGCTACCAGCATCACTTAACAGACCCTCATCCAGCCAGAGGTGGGACCCTTCATCCCTTCTCTCTCTCCCACAAAGCTTTGGACCAGCATATAGATGTATAAACACAAATATACATGTACACACACCGCTGTCCTGGGATGGGAGACACAAGAGTCACAGGATAAAGACTATTATTAGGAAAATGTAACTACTCAAGCCTCAGGGATGAGGCGAGATGATGTTTTAAAGAGCATCTCATCACCTTTGGTCCCAAGCTAGGGAGCCTGGGATCAAAGGTGGTGAGATGCTCTTTAAAATACCAGCTTGGGACCCGAGTTTCTGGCCAGAAGTTCAAGCAAATGCCGGCACAACGTACATTTTTCCCCTCTCAGCAGATCTTTGCAAGGAGGAATTCAGCTGAAAAGCCCAAATCGCCAGGCTCAGAGCTGGGTGATGGCTGAGAGTCAGAGCAGGGAGATCAACCACTACCACCCCCCACGCACAAAGAGGCTGCTTCTCACAGAGCGTGGGCTGTGCACAAGAAAGCATTCACTTAGCTCAAAATACAGAGATTTGCAAAAAGACCCAGTTACCACCTCTGCCTGAGACCTGCTGGGGCAAAGCCCAGAAGTCCAACCTCTCCCATCGACACCCGGAGACCACAATGGACTTGCAGCAGCTCAAATTCAAAGCCCAGGCAGCATTGTTTCCTCAACGGGATATGCACAAGGGCTCCAGAAATTGTCCACTGCACCTTCAGCCAAGTCGTGCAACCCAGCTAAATCCCTGGGTATGGATTCTCTCGCAGCACTGCTGTGTCCACAGCATCAGAGGAGCTGTTAGCCACCACTGCTCCCTCCTGGCTGGGCACCCAGCCACACGCCGCAAAGCCTCTTGGGCTAAAAAAGTGATTTTTGGCTCCACACACCCATCTTTTAAAGAAGGAAGCTTCAGATTTCACCCCTTGCTACTGCTCTGATACTGCAAGCAAACGAGCTGTCACACCTAGACACAGGTACAGACACTCCTTAGCAAGTTCAGGTTAAAGCTTTCACCCCACAAGCATAAATCCTTGCAAACACTATTTTTGAGCATTTCCTAAGTTGGACATCAGCTCAGCTTCAGTGTTTCCATATGGTTGCAGCCCTGGGATGGGAGCCCCAACTGCACATTGTGCATCCCCCACCAGCTCTAGCACCTGCCTCGCTCACATCCATCGGGAAGGTTGGGTAGGACCCTCTTGTCCTTGCACCCTGTATTCCTCCAAAATTTGGTTTAGTGATTGATAGGAATGGTTGGACTCGATGATCCAGTGAGTCTTTTCCAACCTGATGATTCTATGATAACCTGATTATTCGCAGCAAGCCAAAGCTGCTGCACGCTAGTAGGTGTCTCACAGTGGATGCAAAGAAATAAAACCTGATATCAAACCTGTGCAAGCTGATGGGACACACACACACACACCCCAGAGGGGCCCAGGAGGCAGGCTGGAGGCTGCAAAGGCTTCCAAAAGCACACGCTGTTTCCAAGCAGCCGTCTGCAGTGGCCCCCGGAGCTGCCTGCCGAGAGCTCCCGGCGCGTTCTAACTTCTCCGCGAGACAAAATGGACTACGGGGTGCAGGGAGCTCCTCGCTGGCCTCCCTGCCACCGCCGGGGAGCCAAACCCCCTCTCGCCTGCACCCCAAGCTTCACCCTCGGGGTTGGGGGGAAGCTCTAAATCCCACAGCCACCCTCCTGCGTGGCCCCAGTGAGCTTTGGGGTGAGCTCAGCGGCTGCCTGGCGTTGTTTTGTTTCTCCCAGGAGGAAGCGAGCTCCGAGAGCACAAAGCAAGGAAGGGAAAGAAACGCTCATCAGGCTGCACCCCCCTCCACGCCGCGCGACGGGACCCCCGCCACCACCCCTTACCTGCGTGGGCTAAGCAGGGGCACAGCACCCTGCTCCGAGCGTCGTCCCGGGCTGCCCCTCGCCAGGGAGCCGAACAATAGGCCGGGCGCTGGGTGAAGCCGTGCTCGCAGCGGCACGTCGCCGGCTTGCTCTCCTCTTGCTCCGACTTCATAGTAGGGAAGAGCAGAGTTGGGGGGCCCCGCGGTCGGGGGTCCCCAGGCTCCTTCCCGGCACGGCACGGAAGTGCGGCAGGCGCTACCTGCGCTGGGAATTTGACCTCTGGCAGGTCGCTGAGTTTCTCCAGCCTGATGTCACGCTGGCAGAGGAGTGGCTTTGCCCGCTGCCAAGCCAAGGTGCGCGGGATGGGGGCCCGGAGCGAGCGAGAGCTCGTTTCCCCGCTGCTCCGGAGCCGAAGGCTGCGCAGGAACCCGGAGCTCAGCCAGCGGCGGAAATGATTCCCGACTCGCCGGCCATCGCTCCTGCCACCACCCACCGAGCTGCTGGTGATGGAGAACTCCTGCGAGGTCCCCACTGAGCTGCTGGTGATGGATAATTCCTGAGAGATCCCCACTGCACCAGCCTCGCCACCGCTCTGCAACGCTCACCACCGGCAGCACGCTGGGGAAACTGAGGCACAAGGAAGGTAACACACTGCGAGGCAGCCCCATCTCCAGCTAGCTGTCCCCCGCAAGGGAAATAGATGCGCTATTTTGCCTTGTGCCCCAGTTATTATTTGTTTGTTGCAACTGCGTGATGCCAACGGCTGTGGGAGGATCGTCACGGCTCGACCTCGCGGCGAGACAGGGCAAAGGGGGAGCTACCAGGATGGGGTGAGCAGGGACACGGCTGAGAGAGCTGGGGGTGTTTAGCCTGGAGAAGAGGAGGCTGAGGGGAGACCTCATTGCTCTCTCCAACTCCCTGAGAGGAGGTTGTGGAGAGGAGGGAGCTGGGCTCTTCTCCCAAGGGACAGGGGACAGGACGAGAGGGAATGGCCTCAAGCTCCACCAGGGGAGGTTCAGGCTGTACATTAGGAAGAAAATTTTCACAGAAAGGGTGATTGTGCACTGTCAGAGGCTGCCCAGGGAGGGGGTTGAGTCCCCTTCCCTGGAGAGTTTAAGGGCCGGGTGGACGAGGTGCTGAGGGACATGGGTTAGTGATTGATGGGAATGGTTGGACTCCATGATCCAGTGGGCCTCTTCCAACCTGGTGATTCTATGATTCTATGAAAACCCAGTGAGAAACTGGGGGCCACTTGCTTTTCTATAACAAAAGCTGCATTTAACCCCCAACTCTGACACCAGCAGACCTGTGTTGCTATTTGCCCCTTACAACACATGCTGCCTTCATCCAGCCCCGTGTTTCCAAGCCCCCAAGAGCAGACCCGCTTTTCTCATTTATTCACCCTACCAAAGAAGTGAAGAACCAGGCAGAGGCACCTTGGCTTTACTAAATTCTGCCCCCCCTCTTTGCTGTTACCCTTATTAGCTGAATGCTGCTTAGGGTTGAGCAGCTGCTGGCTCAAGGATGCTTTGCAGGCAGCTCCCAGCACGCTGCCTGCACACACTCTTGCTCAGCCCAGGAGGGCAAGACTTGCCCCAAGTTCAGAAAACACAGCCTGAGACAGCAAAAAGAAGTCTATAAATCCCCATATTCTGCTTTCCAACAGCGCCCAGCACGGGAAAACTCCACCAGCCGCAGCAAACCCACCCTAGAGCAGCAGCATCTTAGGCACGGGGAAACTGAGGCACACCCTGTGTGCATTGGCTTTTACATTTTTGGGTGACAGAGTGTAACTGTGGGAGGAGCGAGCAGCTCCCAGCCAGGAAGAGAAGCTGCCCCAGCACAAAGGTCAATAAACCAGGTCCTTGCTGATCTTATCACCCTCCCCAGCCCCACGGCTGGGCATCGCCCCCTTCCTTCCCTGCTGTTTCATCAGTGGCTTGGGAAGGGAGTTGAGTTGTTTTGCAACAAGCCCCGGTGCATGCGATGGGTCAGACTGACACGGCCGCGTTGCCGGTAGCTCTGTGCGTGCTGTGGCATCACCCCCAGCATCACTGCCAGGACGTGCGATGTCCCTGTCACCCCAACCCCTGCCATCACCAGCCTTGGCTCCCTGTACCCCACAAAATCATAGAATCACCAGGTTGGAAGAGACCCACCGGACCATCGAGTCCAACCATTCCCATCAATCACCAAACCATGTCCCTCAGCACCTCGTCCACCTGTCCCTAAAACCCCTCCAGGGAAGGGGACTCAACCCCCTCCCTGGGCAGCCTCTGCCACTGCCCAATAACCGCTTCCATGAATTTTTTTTTCCTAATGTTCAGCCTGAACCTCCCCAGGTGGAGCTTGAGGCCATTCCCTCTCGTCCTGTCCCCTGTCCCTTGGGAGAAGAGCCCAGCTCCCTCCTCTCCACAACCTCCTTTCAGGGAGTTGGAGAGAGCAATGAGGTCTCCCCTCAGCCTCCTCTTCTCCAGGATAAACACCCCCAGCTCTCTCAGCCGCTCCTCTTGTCCTCCAGCCCCCTCACCAGCTTCGTTGCTCTTCTCTGGACTCGCTCCAGAGCCTCAACATCCTTCTTGTGGGGAGGGGCCCAGAACTGAACACAGCACAAAGGGAACCGCGCACCTCTCGGTGTGACCTGCCAGGTCACAGGAAGGCGCAGAGCAGCGATGCCCCAAACCAAAGCAAAGGGAGGAGGTTCTCTGCATCACAAACGTTGCACAAGACCCAAGAGCAGCTCTTCAGAGCCTCCTCTGAGCTGCTGTGCTCCTCCCCAGCAGAGGAGCTTGGGGTGGGAGTGGGGAGGCCAGGCCGGGCTCGTGTCCTTGTTCCTGCTGACTAATAGTGGACCAAGCACCATTACTCACACCTGCAGCACCTGTTCTCATCCCCACACACCTGTGCAGTGGGAGGCGCTGAGACGGTGCAGCATCACTGCTCTTCATGCAGCAACGGTGCCCACAGGGATTCCCCTGCCCCTTCCTTCCATAAATCATTAAGGTTGGAAAAGACCTCTGAGCTCATCCAGTCCAACCATCAGGTCAACCCCACCGTGCCTGCTAAACCATGTTTTGAAGCGCCACCTCTACATGCTTTTTGAACCCCTCCAAGGATGGAGACTCCACCACTGCCCTGCCAGATTCTCCATCCCTGGAGGGGTTCACCACTCCTTCAGTAAACAATTCTTTCTCCCTGGAACCTTCTCCAGGCTGAAGAACCCCAACTCTCTCAGCCTGTCCTCATACAAGAAGTGCTCCAGCTCTTGGATCATCTCCGTGGCCTCTTCTGGCCTCGCTGTCCATGAAAACCACACAGCCAGTGACTGGAACAGAAAGACCTGGAGAAGTTTTCCTGCACCAACTACTTCCAGGAAAAAATGGATAAAGAAACCCCCTTCCCCATCCTAGTGTTTCATAAAAATAAAGATAATGAAGCGAGGAGATGTTTCGAAACAGCCAATTTCTTTTTTTTTCTCCCCGGTTTTTCACTCCAGGAAAACTTTTTCTCAAAAATGACACATTTTTGTCAAACATTTCACTCACGGCAAATTGATGTTGTCACCGAGGAGAGTGCTTGGCAGGGAATTTCGGAGGCGCTTTGGGAAGCCTCTGTCTGCTTTTACCGAGTTAAAAATCGACACCGGCGAGGCTCCAAAATGTAACGTGAGAGGCAAAGGATTAATTAACGTAGATCTGACTCCAGAAGCAGAGGCGGTAAGAGTAATTTTCATTCAGGAACTCGGCACCGCTTGGCACCTCCTCCTCCTCCTCTGCCACTGCCGAAGTGTTTTAAACTCCTGAAAATCGCACGTGCATCACCCAGACTTTGTGCAGTGAATAATTAAAGCCTCGAAGGAGAGAAAAATTCAAAGGTGGGTTTTATGTCCCTAACAGGACTGTGTATAGCGATTTGTTGTTTTGAAACAGCATTGCAAAAGCTGTTTGCAGTGTAAAGAGGTAAAAATGTAAGGAGCAAAGGGCAAGTCCTGGGCACAAGCGTTGTCCCCAGGGCTCAGTTTTAGGGACAATTCTATTCAAGCCTTTACCCACCATCTAGACGAGGAGATCAAGTGCTCCCTCGGTCCGTTTGCAGACAACACCAAGCTGGGTGGGAGTGTGGATCTGCCAGAGGGCAGGAGGCTCTGCAGAGGGACCTGGACAGCCTGGATCCATGAGCTGAGCCCAACGGGATGGGATTCAACAAGGCTCAGTGCCGGGTCCTGCTCTTGGGTCACAACAACCCCAGGCAGCTCCAGGCTTGGGGAAGAGCGGCTGGAAAGCTGCAGGTGGAAAAGGCCCTGGGGGTGCTGGGTGACAGCGGCTGAAGACGAGCCAGCAGTGGCCCAGGGGGGCAAGAAGGCCACCAGCATCCTGGCTTGGATCAGCCATGGGGTGGCCAGCAGGAGCAGGGAAGGGATCATCCCTCTGTGCTCCACGCTAGTAGGGCTGCACCTCAAATCCTGGGTTCAGTTTTGGGCCCCTCACTCCAAGAAGGACCTTGAGGGGCTGGAGAGTGTCCAGAGAAGGGAACGGAGCTGGGGAAGGATCTGGAGAACAGGGGTTCTGGGAGCAGCTGAGGGCCCTGGGGTTGTTTAGCCTGGAGGAGGCTGAGGGGAGACCTCATCACTCTCCGCACCTCCTGGAAAGCAAGTATTGGTGAGGTAAGTGTTGGTCTCTTCTCCCAAGTGACAAGAACAAGAGGAAATGGCCTCAAGCTGCACTAGGGGAGAGTTAGACTGTATGTTAGGGAAAAGTCTTTACTGAAAGAGCGGTGAAGCTCTGGGAGAGGCTGCTCAGGGTAGTGGCGGAGTCTCCATCCCTGGAAGGGTTCAAAAGACACGTAGAGGTGGCACTTTGGAACATGGTTTAGCAGGCATGGTGGGGTTGGACTGATGCTTGGACTGGATGAACTTAGAGGTCTTTTCCAACCTTAATGATTCCATGATCATTGTGCCTGTCGCACACTCATTTGGTAGAGTTTCCTGAACTCATCACAGTTATTTCTGTTGTGTTTTTCTATTTTATTTTATCCTGAGAATTATGATTGTTATCACAGACAATTTATGCCTAACAGCTTCGGGCTTCCCTATGATGTTTTCATTCAAATGCAAAGAAGTTGTAACGAGACTAAGATAACGGCCCGCTAAAACAAATTATATGGATCAGAATAGGGGGAATCTGGTTAAAATAAATGAAAACAAATAGAAATTATCCATCCTAATTACCATTCAAAGACAGCAATTGGGGAGGAAAAGAAATATGTATTCTGGGGAGCCTTGTTTCACCTTGTTTCATTTAAAATGCTGGAGAAGTGGTGGCTGCCCCATCCCTGGAGGGGTTCAAGGCCAGGTTGGATGGGGCTTGGAGCCCCTGATCCAGTAGGAGGTGTCCCTGCCCATGGCAGGGGTGGGACTGGCTGGGCTTTGAGGTCCTTTCCAACCCAACCATTCCAGGGTTCTATGAAATCCCAACACAGTTGCCCCGCTCCACCCCAGGTGATGAGCACTTCTGCTCTGAGAGTGATTAGAGTGGAATGAACCCCACAGATCTTCATTTATGAGCTCGTCGTCACTTTATAGACACACCACTTACGGCCGTGCACCCAAAACTTCACCTACACCCTTTGTTTGCTGCCCAGGCTGGCACCCACTCCAGACTCCCACCACATCTGGATCCAGCAGCAAATATAGAACCATAGAATAACCAGCTTGGAAGAGACCCACCGGATCATCGAGTCCAACCATTCCCATCAATCACTAAACCATGTCCCTCAGCACCTTGTCCACCCGTCCCTTAAACACCTCTAGGGAAGGGGACTCAACCACCTCCTTCCTGCCCTCCCCGGCTCCGTTAGCGCTAACGGGGAGGCAAGCGATGACACTCACTTACAGCCATGGAGGAGCCAGGACACAGCTGGCCACCCCGCTTGGGTATCGATCAGCTTGACGCGGGCTCTGCGCAAGCTTTGAACCGCTGAACCCCAGCAGAATCAATATTTTCCTTTTTCAAATAACGCTGAGGGGGAAAGCGCATCTTATAGATTCAGTGTTATTCGGGGTCTTACATTATTCATTGAACCTCATCCTATGTCATGCTGCAGCGAATATATTACCATATATGATGGCAAAAAAATTACACCACGCTAAAGCGGCAGCCGGGGCTGCTAAAACAACCCAGATTGGCAATTGCTCATTAGCAACATGTAATTAAGTAGGTATACATTGAGGCTGTGCCTGTGCCACCAGCCGCTTTACGGTGAAAGAGAGGAATAATAAAGCAAAATGATAATAAATCAAAGTTCTAGCAAACGAAACAGCAACCAAACCTGCAATGGGGCAGGTCGCAAACTTCTGCAGTTATTTTCTTGTTGAGTTTTGTGGCGCTGCCACACACGGAGCTTTATCTCACCCGCTGCACAGCCAGGGACGTCAGTGCAAAGCCACCATCGTGGCCCCAGGGCCACTCAGCTCAGCCCAACCGGGCAGGGGAATGGACTACACACATAGAAATATCAGAAAAACAACCCCGAAGCCTATCAGGAAAGGTTAATAATTTATCCAATGTACAAATGTACTCCCATTTCTGGAGTCCTTATCCCCAGAGGGGTTCAAAAGCATGTAGACGTGACACTTGGGGACATGGCTTAGCAGGTACGGTGGGGTTGGGTTGATGGTTGGACTGGATGAGCTCTGAGTTCTCTTCCAACCCTAATGATTCTATGGTTCTAAAAATCACTACGCATCCCTCAATGGCATGTGTGATTTTTAATGGGGTTGAAGACAGACAACTCGCCTCCAAATCTGGACACTCTCACTACTAACCAGACGTTATTGCCTTTTTAAATTAGTTTTTTGAAGTTTCGCTCTATCTTCCAGTTTAAAACAGGTGATTCTAGTGACCTCTCTTCAGTAACCACTCCAGCACTATATATAAATATACATATACATATATATATATACACACACACAGCTCAGAAACCAACCGTACCCTGGGCTGCATCGAGAGCAGCGTGGCCAGCAGCACAAGGGAGGGGATTCTGCCCCCCTTTTCCTCTCTTGTGAGACCTTGCCCGAAGGATTGTGTTCAGTTCTGGAATCCTCAACATAAGAAGGAGATGGAGCTGTTGGAACGGGTCCAGAGGAGGCTACAAGGATGATCTGAGGGCTGGAGCATCTCCTGTATGAGGACAGGCTGAGAGAGTTGGGGTTGTTCAGCCTGCAGAAGAGAAGGCTCCGAGGAGACCTTCTAGTGACCTTCCAGTACCTGAAGGGGCTACAAGAAAGCTGGGAAGGGACTTGTAGTGATAGGATGAGGGGGAATGGATATAAACTGGAGAGGAGCAGATTTAGACTAAGCAAAAGGAGGAATTTCTTCTTGATGTTCCAGGCCTTGTGCAACCTGATCTAGTGGGAGGTGTCCCTGCCCATGGGACTGGATGATCTTTAAGGTCCCTTCTAACCCAAACTATTCTACAATTCTATGTGCGTGTTTGTGTATTAGACCATCCAGAGTAGAAAACATCTTTTTGCTACACCTGCTGACCCCCACAACACGACACATCGATGAATATGAAGAAAACTTCCCCAAACTCCATTTGGCTTCACCTCAGACCCGCTGCTCACTGGGCACGAGGCACTGGACCAGTACTTGCATGGAGAGGTGGTTGCGCAGAGCCCAGTCACATCCTCATCTGCAACTCCAGCATCCCCAAAGCTGCCAGGGATGAGCATTTCGTCCCCTTACACTTTTGGGGCCACCTGCAGCAGTCAGATACAGATTTGGGAGGGGATTTCATGCACTGATGGAGCTGGAAACCTGCGCCGCATGAGCACCTTTGTCACTAGTGGAGCTGGCAAAGCACAACCCCTACCTTAAGTGTTCATCCCAATTGGGACCATGAAGAACAACAGGTTTTGTTCATGTGTACAGACTCAAAATGATTTTTGAGGACTATTTTGGTGGCTTGCGGCAAAAGAAAAGTAAAGGAAAAAAGGGAATAAAGCTTGACTGAAATCCCTTGGCTTCGCAAGACAGGTTAGAAAAGCCCAGGGAGGCTGCACAGATCAATGACCCCGTGCGCCTGGACACATCCCATTCCCCTCCCGTCCATTGCGTGTATCAACAGAATATTTATAAATCAATTGAAAGCAATTAATCAGCTAGAGGAAGATAAGAGATAATGAAGAAAAGAGATTAGCTGGCGATGCACAAACAGAGCTTCTCCGGGGAGGAACCACTGGGGTTGGAAGCCTCCTCTGCAAAGCCTATTAGCTCCACTTAAAAAAGAAATTTAAAAGAGGCAACCTGAATAATTAAAAGGAAGAGTTAATGGTTCGTGCTAACAGCTTCAAAAAACCTGCAGCAGCCGTGTTTGTTAACCAGACCTGCAGAGAAACCGTCACTATGTGCTGAGGTGGGATGCTCAGCCAGGGCTGGATCCACGTAGCCGCCCGGCGCGACGGAGCCAGGGAGGCTCGTTGCCATCCTGCTGGGCTCAATTTAGAGACCTTTCCAGCCAAGTTATAAATAACAACGAAGAAATTACTCTAGGACTTGAGGGGAAGCCTCCAGGGATACACAACCTTAACATTACCCATCTACGTTTCCCACGGCAGCTTTCCCATCACCAACCTGCTCCTTGTCAGCAAAGCCAGGACTAAATAAACTACTGTTCAACTTGCTAATTGAAAAATTCACTTCTGGGTAAAGCAGCCAGCAGTCACATTTCTGTACATTTTTCTATGGATTTTTCCATCCTGATCCTTCCACCACAAAATTTGGGAAGGGGAGATGCAGGACAAGATCAGCAGCCGTATCGCTGCCATTAATTAGGTATTTCACACCCGCAGAAAATCAGAGATCGTGAAACAGCTTGGGTTGGAAAGAACCTCAAAGCCCATCCAGTCCCACCCCTGCGATGGGCAGGGACACCTCCCACTGGATCAGGGGCTCCAAGCCCCATCCAACCTGGCCTTGAACCCCTCCAGGGACGGGGCAGCCACCCCTGCTCTGGGCAACCTGGGCCAGGGCCTCCCCACCCTCACAGAAAATTATTTCTCCCCAAGATCTCATCTCAATCTCCCCTCTCAGCTGAAAACTGTCCCCCACCTCATCCCATCCCTGCACTCCCTGATCAAGAGCCCCTCCCCAGCTTTCCTGGAGCCTCTTTCAGGACTGGGCTGAAGCCCACGAGTTCTGCAGAGAGGAAGGGCAGAAAGAATCTTGGCTTTACTCGCCAACTTGCAAGGCAGCAATTTAACCTTCAAGGAAGAGCTCAAATTCATTTAGTAACAGCCCTTATCTACAGGCTGGGGGCAGAATAATTCTACCGAGAACAATATATATTAGATAAAAATAACTGCACTGCAGCAAGGAGATGGAGAGCATGGTGCAGGGCAGCACCGAGCAGCTTCCTCTCCGCTAAAACAGCCCAGAAATTTAACGGCAAGTTATAGGCTGAGAGCGGGCAACCTGCCCCCAGTTCCAGCTTCCAGTGCTGAAAGGGGCTCCAGGAAAGCTGGGGAGGGGCTCTTCATCAGGGAGTGCAGGGATGGGACGAGGGGGGACAGTTCTCAGCTGAAAGAGGGGAGATTGAGATGAGATCTTAGGGAGAAATGTTTTCCTGTGAGGCTGGGGAGGTCCTGTCTAAGGTTGTCCCAAGCAGTGGTGGCTGCCCCATCCCTGGAGGGGTTCAAGGCCAGGTTGGATGGGGCTTGGAGCCCCTGATCCAGTGGGAGGTGTCCCTGCCCATGGCAGAGGGTTGGAACTGGATGGGCTTTAAGATCCCTTCCAACCCAATCCATTCTGTGATTCTTACGCTGATTCAAAAGCCTTGCTGTTGTCCAGGAGAGTGTGCTCACAGGCTGAGCTCACCTCCCACACAACCAGGATGCTCCCCAGCGGTCCCACTACATCCCTGCTCCTGTCCCTGCAGCCCATCATTAAGTGCCTCGGAGCCCCATTATGAAAAGCACTTTTTTTTCCCCACTTTAAATTATAAAAAAAAAACTTGAACATCTTTCCAAGTGCCTGAGAAGCGAGGGAGACTCATTTTATTTATGCACCACTTATTGAACTTCCAGGCTCTGTTTATTCAAACTTCTTCACAGCAAAGTTTGTCTTTCCCTGCCAGGAGGTGCGGGACAAAAATGAAATGGCTGGAGGTTTCCAACCCTTTTTCTACCACAACTCTATCACCACACTAAATTTCACATCATACCTGCCAGCAAAATAAATACACCCCTACCCTATAAAAAGACCAAACTGACCGCAAATTTGTACCAACAGGGTGAAAATGGGGAGCAAAAACTCAACAGCTACCAAAAATGGGGCCGGTGCTCTTCACAGGATAAAAAAGGACCTAAAGCTACTGGAGAGCATCTAGAAGAGGACACAGAGTTAGTGAAGTGTTTACAGAGGAAGCTGTATGAGGAGCAGCTGAAGTCACTTCATCTGTTCAGCCTGGAGGAGACCAAGGGGAAACCTCATCGTGTCCTCCTGACAAGAGGAGGAGAAGGAGCAGGTGCTGAGCTCTTCTCTCTGGAAGCAAGGGAATGATGAGAAGATGCACCACAGAGGATTAGGTTGGATATTAGAAAGAGGCTCTTCCCCCAGAGGGTGGTGGAGCCCTGGAACAGCTCCCAGGGAAGCAGTCACGGCACCAAGCCTGACAATATTCCAGAAGCATTTGGCCAACGCACTCAGATCCACGGTGTGAATGTTGGGGTGTCCTGTGCTGGGACAGGAATTGGACTTCATGGTCTTTGTGAGTCCCTTCCAACTCAGAACATCCTAGGATTCTATGAAAAATGTGCTTTTTTATCTGAAATACCCACAGTATCATGGAAGCAAGGGAGGTGGAGCAGTGCGATGGGTGGTTTAATTTCACCTGCTGCACATCCACATGCACAAAGGCAGAAAAAGCCATTTAAAGCTTGGAGGGCTGCACTTGGTGCCTGTTTGGAATTAAATACGCACTAGGTTGCAAAGTTAATAAAAGTGACAGCCTTTTATTAATCTTCGCTTGTGCCACGGTGCCCGGAGCCAGCAGGCAGCTGCTCCTAGAAAGTTATCAGGCAAACCCAGAGCCTGGAAAAGAAATAGAAAATAAATTTAAACCCAAACAAAGACTCCAAAAGGAGCAGCAGGAGCAACAGAAGATGCATGCCAGAGTCAGTAGCAACAGCCCAGCCTCTGGTAGAATCAGGCTGGAGTTCAGGGCTGGATGCCCATGGAATGAGCTCCACACTGGGGAGACAACTCTCGCTAGGTTGGAAAACTGCATCGCAGAGAAGTTGAGCATGCGAGGAAGCACGGGAACCCAGCGAAGCGGAGGAAAAAAACCTCATATTTTTTAATTCCAACAAGATGAAGCAAATCAGTGATGCTGTCTGGAGGAAGCTTTGCTCTGAAATGTTTCAGGTGGACATGCCCTATCCCTGGAGGGGTTCAAGGCCAGGTTGGATGGGGCTTGGAGCAACCTGATCCAGCAGAAGGTGTCCGTGCCCATAGCAGGGTTGAGACTGGATGATCTTTAAGGTCCCTTCCAACCCAAACAGTTCCATGATTCTCATAATCATCATGCCAAGTCTCATAATAACTATTTCATTTAGGTTTTCCCCCTCCAAACTTCAGGGTTTTAATGGACTCATGAAAATCTCAGCTTTCAGCTTATAAATACTATTTCACAGCCCTCTTCCAGTGCACAAGAGGCTTCTGCATTCTCCCCCGTGCACTGCGCAGGCTCAGAAAGCAAAGCAAATAACAGCAGCCCTTATCTCATCCAAATATGTTTTATACCCCGAACCATCATTTTCAAATAGCTACAGTTAGAAAATGAAAATAGTAATAAATGATCCCAGGAGACAGGTACCAAAGCAGCAATTGTATTAACTCAAACCTAAATGTGATCAAGTATAATAATTCAAGTATGAGTTTTCAACACGTTACTTAAGCAAGACAAAAAGGATGTTGTTTCCTGCTATTTAGTCACAGAAAGGCTTCGATGTCGCACACCTTTTCTCCACTGCTCTCCCAGGACCCCTCCTGAGCTGTCCCACTGGATCAGGGGCTCCAAGCCCCATCCAACCTGGCCTTGAAAACCTCCAGGGATGGAGCAGCCACCACTGCTCTGGGTGACCCCATCCTCACAGCAAAACATTTCTCCCCAAGATCTCATCTCAATCTCCCCTCTTTCAGCTGAAAACCGTTCCCCCTCATCCTCTCCCTGATCCAGAGCCCCTCCCCAGCTTTTCTGGAGCTCCTTTCAGTGCTGGAAAGACTTGGTGTCATTTTCCATAATTCTAAACAGCAAAGTGATGCTTCAAGAACCCAATTTGGAGGCATTAGGAGAGGCACCGCAGAGCATGGCCCCAACCTTCACCGCACTCAGGAATTGCTCTTTTGACTCATTTCCCCCCAGCTACGCTGCAGAAAGGATGAAAAACCCAACCTCTTTATTTTTTGGAGTGAGATTCACCCTCGCACCACAGTCCCTGCTGGATTACAAATATTTGATGCAAACGGAAAGCAAACAAAACCATCCCAAAATGACAACTGAGAGGGAAACAATCTGGGGAGTTCTAACCTTCAAAATCTGTCTCTTAATTCTGGTTGCGGTTTCTGCAGGCGAGGGAAGAGGAAAAACACAACCCAAGCGGTGTCTGCTGCTGCGTTACAAAGGCAACGTTAGATGGGGTATTAAAATAACACGACGGCGCTGTAGTTAATGCTATTAAAATTCAAAGTGTAAAGACAACCACTAATCCCAGCCGGTTCCTGGGACAAGAATCAAACCGTGCCATGCAAAGCTATTCAGTGCTGCTCGCTGCTATCGATTTCCTTTTATTGGAGGTAAAAAAATAAAAGAGGGAATGGTTAACAAGGAAACCAAAACCTCTTTAGTGCCCCAGCCTGCCCGCTCGCATTCAATACCAGCAGCTCTGCAAGAGAAAAGGAAACTGCTGGCAAACTCTACACTGAGTTTCTTTCCTGAGTTAAAAAAAAAAACGATTTGGAAACAGAATCATCCCCCTGGGCTGCCAAACCATGAGTTCATTTGCCTGGGAGAGCTGCAGCCCAGCACGTCCCGGAGTGAAGGCTGGAAAGACTCAGCCCAGGGAGCAGTGATGCAGATGAAGAGCAGCCCCAGAGCGTCTGCAGCAAGGCACAGCCTATAAACGCAAAAGGATTTCCCTCTAAAAATCATAGGCCTGCCCCAGCATCCCCAAAACAAATGCTTTGGGCAGCTGAAGTCCCAAATTTGCACACTTTACGTCCCTCCAGGTTGTCGCAAACATAAATCGCAAAGCCCACCGAGGGATGACGTAAGAGGAACCAAGCAGAAATACAGCCATTTATATTTACGCACACACCACGTTTTCATAGAACCACAATTGGGGTTGGAAGGGACCTCAAAGCCCATCCAGTCCCACCCCTGCCATGGGCAGGGACACTTCCCACTGGACCAGGGGCTCCAAGCCCCATCCAACCTGGCCTTGAACCCCTCCAGGGATGGGGCAGTCCCCGCTGCTCTGGGTGATCTGTTCCAGAGCCTCCCCACCCTCACCGCAAAACATTTCCTCCTAATATCTCATCTCATTCTCCCCTCTTTCAGATTTTATTTATTTATTTAAAAACACGTGGTCAAGTACAAGCTTGATTTTATATACCAATTAATCCTCCAGCTGGAGATATTACTCTGTTCTTCAGCCACTTGCAAAATCCTCCTGAAAGATTGCTGGGGGTTATACAGGGATCATATTGTTTAGTGAGCCAGTTATAATCCCTCCGATAAGAGTTGCTGATCCAGGCAGAGAGGCATTGGCTCAACGCTATTTGCAAATAAAAATTAAAACAGAGATAGCAGCAGGTTTGCTCAGCCTCCTGCCTTATCTCCAAAGCACGGCAGAGAGATATTACTTGACCCAACTCCACCTGGGGAAGGAAAGCAGGGCTCCAGGGGGATTCCACTTAGGTTGGAAAAGCCCTCAGAGCTCATCCAGTCCAAGCATCAGCTCAACCCCACCGTGCCTGCTAAACCGTGTCACAAAGTGCCACTTCTACACGGTTTTTGAACCTCTCCAGGGATGGAGACTCCACCACCTCCCTGGGTAGCCTCTGCCAGGGCTTCACCACTCTTTCAGTGAACAAATTGTTCCTAATACCCAATCTAAATTTCCCCGTTTGAAACTTGAGGCCCTCACTTGCTCCTTGGGAGAAGAGACCAACAGCCATCTCACCAAAACCTCCTTTCCAGGAGCTGCAGAGAGTGATGAGGTCTCCCCTCAGCCTCCTCTTCTCCAGGGTAAACAATCCCAGGACCTTCAGCTGATAACAGAACCCCTGTTCTCCAGACCCTTCCCCACCTCCGTTCCCTTCTCCAGACACTCTCCAGCCCCTCAAGGTCCTTCTTGGAGTGAGGAACCCAAAACTGAACCCAGGATTCGAGGTGCGGCTTCACCAGCACCAAGTCCAGGGGGACAATCCCTTCCCTGCTCCTGCTGGCCACCCCATGGCTGATCCAAGCCAGGATGCTGGTGGCCTTCTTGCCCCCCTGGGCCACTGCTGGCTCGTCTTCACCTGCTGTCACCCAGCACCTCCAGGTCCTTTTCCACCTGCAGCTTTCCAGCCGCTCTTCCCCAAGCCTGGAGCTGCCTGGGGTAGTTGTGACCCAAGAGCAGGACCCGGCACTGAGCCTTGTTGAACCCCATCCCGTTGGGCTCAGCTCATGGATCCAGGCTGTGGGAAAATCCTTTCCTTACTGCAAATAACTGAGCAGGCTGGCCAGAAAGCAGCCGGTCCCGCTAGCAGTTACCCAGGGTGGAGCTGTGGTCTCAAGGAGGGCTGAAAACACAGGCTGCTGTCCAGAGTGATCCCCAGAGAGCCAAGTTCAGCTTTCCAGCAGCATAAACTGCATCTCCAGAGAGAACGATTCCAAAAGAAACTCTCCCCTGCCTCTGAAGCTATAAATAGGGTAGGGCTGGACGTTATCTGTGATGCTTAACGTAGTGATTTCAGTGAAGTTGCCCTTGGGAATTCCAACCATGACTATTCTGCTGCTAGAAAATTATCTCCAAGTGATTAAAGATTTCTTTCTTTATTTATTTAATTTTTTTAAACTAGCTAAAGCTATCTGTTTCCTTTAGCTGGGTTATGGAAGGGCCAGCTCCAAACAAAGCACTCCTCAATTTTAAAAGAGACAAAAACAGGTGCAGGGTTTGCCTCAAAGTCAGCTTTTCCCTGGAAATTGCATCTGTTTGGGAGCAGGTTCCTTTCCATACTCCCTAGTGGCTGCAATTAAAAGGGTTCAATCAATACCCCATCCCTGGAGGGGTTCAAGGCCAGGTTGGATGGGGCTTGGAGCAACCTGATCCAGTGGGAGGTGTCCCTGCCCATCGCAAGGGGTTGGAACTGGATGGGTTTTAAGGTCCCTTCCAACCCAAAGCATTCCATGATTCCACGATGGAGATAATCAAACGCTGAGCACTCGGCCGCCGGCAGCATCCCCTGCAGCGCAGGTATCGCTCACAGGGAGCACGCGAGGCAGGGGTCGGGGGGACAGAGCGAGCCAGCAGCAAATCCAACCCCGCAAGACAGACAGCTCTGCGATTCCTGCCAAAATATTTTAGGAAGCAGCTGCAAGTTACCACTAAACACAGAGAATCACCCTGGCATCCAGACTGAATCCCAGCCATTCATGGACGCCTCTCCCTGGCTGTGTAATTGCCACAAAGCCTATTATCTTCCACACCAGTTGTTGAAGTGTCATTAGGACAACTTAAATGAGAGGCTAAATTCTCCTGTACACACCATTTTAATAATCACAGCCCTTTTCTAGCCAGCAATACACAGCAAGGGAGGGACAGGGAGGCTGCCAGGTTGACAAAGACGATGCTCAGACCCTCTCAGGGCTGCAAATTGATTGTTTCCCCCCTCATCTTCTGCAGAACAATTACTTCTTGCTCCTTTAAGAGCTCCTTGAGCAGAGCTTTTCTCCACTGGAGGAGAAATGCAGACCACCAATATATGAAGATATGTTTTAAATCAACACCTAAAACAAGGTGGGGGAAGGAAGCATACTCCAAAAATATAATATTTGCAAGAGAGAATTCCACACATGAATATTCTCAACCGTTTCCCCATCCTTCAGTTCTCTTCTTATCCATCCCCAAAGCTGCAAACAGGAACTTCAAAGACAAACCCTATTTCCATCGGGAAACCCGTGGACTTGTCCTCAGGGAACTGCAGGAGAGAGTTCAGCAGAGGAGAGTCGGGATGCTCAGCCCTGACCAACAACACGTTTCTGGGGCTGGGGGAGTCCTGTCTCCACTCAGAGATCGTCAATCCCAAAACGACCACTACACATCACCATATTGCAAAAGACCTCTAAAAATCATCCAATCCAACCATCAGCCCAACACCACAAAGTGCCACATCTACGTGTTTTTTCAACCCTTCCAGGGATGGAGACTCCATCACTGCCTTGGGCAGCCTCTTCCAATGTTTCACCACTCTTTCAATAAAGAAATTTTTCCTAACATCCAATTTAAATCTCCTCTGGCACAACTTGTCCCTTGTTATTTGGGAGACCAACACCCACCTCACCACAACCTCCTTTCCAGGAGCTGCAGAGAGCAATGAGGTCTCCCCTCAGCTTCCTCTTCTCCAGGTTAAACAATCTCAGTTCCTCAGCTGCTCCTCAAAAGCCTTGTTCATACATAAATAAACACATGCTACCTATATAAACGCACACATTGCCTTGACTGCACCTGCCCAAAGCAAATTCTGAGGAGCAAATCCTGCCCTTGGTGAGGCAGCATCGCTCCTCCTTGGCAGGAACTTCACAAGGACAGGGAACGTTGTGATCCTCAGCACAAGATGACGTCCAACAACCCAGAAACAACAAGCCCAAGGAGGACGCGGGGCGCCGGGGAACATGTTGTCTGACCACATCAAGCTTCAAAATCATCTTTCAAGATGCAGCAAAGCAGCAATTCACCCCAGAGCAGCCGGGGCACTAAGGACGCAAGCACGGACCCCTGGCATTTATTTCTGCTGCCTAAAGACCTGCTGTAGTCCAGAGGATCTCACCATGAATCAACATCAGAGAGGGCTCAGCTGACTCGGGTCCTCGTCCAGCATCTGCTCCCGTTTGAAAGAACCACACCAAAATTCAGCAGAAAACTCAGCAGAAAAGCTGCAATCCTGGGCTTTTCAGCTCAACCATCTCAGATGGAAGAGAGGAATTTCTCTCGCAGTGAATAGCGGTTTATACATTCTTTGGCAACTGCATTACTATTAGCAAACACAATCTGTACTTCTGCCTCGCTCATTTGTTTGCCAAGCGCATTGGAAAGGAATATTTTATCCGCCGCAAGATAAACCCTGGAGGCTTCGCTTCCTGACGTAAGCGACTGTGCAGAGAGTTTCGCTGCAGGTAAGAGGCTTGTTCCTGCAGAAGGGCACCCCGAGAAACCCCATCTGAATCCATCCCACCTGCAAGGGGCACCTGAACAGCTTAACAGGGGTCAAGAAGGCATCGCCCCACGCTGAGAGCATCCCAGCCCCTTTTCTGACCTGGAATAAAACACAGTGGGAAAAAGAAGGGAGGAAAACAAGCTGCACCAGAGCATCGTTAAAAAAGCACATGTTGGATCATGGACAGGAAAGATCATAGAATCATAGAATCACCAGGTTGGAAAAGACCCACCGGATCATCGAGTCCAACCATTCCCATCAATTACTAAACCATGTCCCTCAGCACCTCGTCCACCCGTCCCTTAAACCCCTCCAGGGAAGGTGACTCGACCCCCTCCCTGGGCAGCCTCTGACAGGGATCAATGACCCTTTCTGTGAAAAATTAAAGTGCTTCCAGCCCCAGAGCCCCTGCAGTAAATGCCAGGTTTCTGAAACTTCCCAGATTTCTGCCTTTCTACAGTTTTTATAGAATCATTCAGTTGGAAAAGACCTTAGAGATCATCAAATCCAACTGTACCTGTCCACTACTAAATCCTACCCCCGAGCACCTCACCTTAGTTTATCCTGAGCTCAACTGTGCTTCCTGGAAGCAGTAATACAAGGATTTTAACCAAGCCATTTCCAGCTTTGATTTAACTAGGCTATCATTTAAATGAAAAACACCCCAAAACTCCCTTAAATCACCTAAAACGGATATTTGTGATTCCAAACTCTCTCACCCCTCCTGGTGTTCTGCATATCAAATTCACTTCACTTATGAAAGAGGACACGGAGGAAAGGGCTTGTTTGACTTCTTTTCTCTTTCCTCTGACCCAGCAAGCTCCTGCAGGCCAGCTGAGCTTTCCCAGCATCATCTGCGCAGCGGGAGTGATGCTCCCAGCCCTCGGGCAGTGCTGGGAAGTGCTGAATTACTGCAGCACCCGCATCAGAATTGCCTTACGCTCTCTGAGCTGACTCTGCGGGATCCAGCACTGAGACAGATCCCTCATCTCTAAGCAGACCTTGCTCCTGAGCGCACACGGGAGCACAGCTGCTTGGAAAGGAGCAGCCAAACTGCAAAGCATCGTCACTCAGCCTTATATTTTTCTTTATTTTACCTATAAATTACTTTTTTCCCTCGCTCCTACAGCAGGGACACCACAAGCTCCCACGCAGAGCCTCCTCCAAACCCACACTAGTGGCTGTAGCTATGAGAAACTGCAGCTCCAGTGGTTGCCTGGAGTCCCAGCAAGAGCAAAACCACCCACAGGTGATGCACAAACCCAACAGGAGCTCATAAACTCCCTTTTTTTTCAAGACAAATCCCCCCAGCAGCTTCATATCAAGGGTAGGGGGGCAGGCGGGAACCAGGAGCCTCCCCAATCCCACTGGAAATTCCCACAGCTACCTGGTCCCACCTTTCATTTCCAGCTCAACCTTTATTCTCTTTATTGAGCTTCCAAGTTCAGTTTGAAGACATTACCTTAATTACAATTCCCTCTGGCACCGCTCTGATGACCCGGAGGGCTTTGCTCCCCTCTCCCGCTCACTCGCCTTGCACACACGCGATCCTCCTTTTGCAACTTATCCCAAGAATTCCTGCTCATTGGGTTTATTTCTTTTCCCTTTCCAACAGCTCCACTGCAGCCAAAAGGCACAAGAAAGGAAGAAAGGACTGAGGGTAAATGGAAAAAGCTCTGCCAAGGGTGGTAAAAGGATGGAAACCCCCCGATCATTTTAAATTAGAATCATAGAATCACCAGGTTGGAAAAGACCCACTGGATCATTGAGTCCAACCAAATTAAGTGTAGGTTTGTTCACTCTGGATGTGGTTTGAGCTGTAGAAGGGGTGATTTGGGAACAGGCTCGCAGGCACAGAGCAAAGGGCTCAGTTCTAGTCCTTGCAGACAGCCTGGAGCAAATGTGGGGAGCAAAGGTGATTTTCAGTGTTTGCAACCCTGCAAACCACGTGCCAGGAGACGTGAGGAGGGCTGGGATCCCTCGCTTCGAGGTCCATTTCAGCAGGTATTTAAGAGCTTAGGGGGATTTTCAGAAGCACCTAAGCTGGTTAGGTGCCTAAATCCCACTCAAAGCCCCTGTGGGCACTGCTACCCTCCTAAATCCCAGCGGTGGTTATTAGTACCCTTAGACACTTAAATACCTCCATCCACACGTCCTAAACCCACTGCTGCCCACCACAAGGCAGCTCTGCAACACAGGGGGACACACAGAACCCCTATTTTGGAGCAGACACTCACTTGTGTCACCTCCCAACCCTCCCCTGTCCATCCCAGGGAACGCAGAGCAGCAAAATCTGTTTGGGTTTCTCTCTTTTTCCACCCTCTCTCTACACTGTGAGCATTGTGATGAAGGGAAGATCATTATCTACAAAGTCTCTTTGAAAGAGGCACACACCAAAAACTAGATATCCTCCTGTGTGGGATAAACCTTTAAAAGCAAGGGATAACCCGAGCAGAAGATTTATTAAAGCCAGCAGTGCTCCAGATGCACGGATGCAGCTGCAGTGTTTGGAGGCACCCGCTGCTCCAGCTGCAGATACTGCAGATCTGATCCTAGGTACTGCACATCCCTCCTGGCACACATACCACTGCTCCAAATCTGGGGTGATTTTTACCTTTCTGAGGTTGCAAGGAGAGGGGAGGCAGATGGAAGGTGGCTTTCAGGGGTGTAGACCATCTCAGCCCTCTCCTCCATCCTTGAGCCAATTTAATTCTCCCACGAACCTCTCCAACAGCCCAGGGAAAGAACGTGCCTGAGCACGTTTGGCTCGTATCATCTCAAATGCACTTTAATTGCTGATAATTTCTGCATGCCTGCTATATCCAAGTGCAAATGAAAGATATGTGCTTCTCTCTGCTCTGCAGATTAACGCTCCTCAGCTGCCTCTGGTACTGAAAGGGGCTCCAGGAAAGCTGGGGAGGGGCTCTTGATCAGGGAGTGCAGGGATGGGATGAAGGGGAAGTTTTTAGCTGAAAGAGGGGAGATTGAGATGAGATCTTAGGGAGAAATATTTTCCAGTGAGGGTGGGGAGGCCCTGGCCCAGGTTGCACAGAAAAGCTGTGGTTGCCCCATCCCTGGAGAGGTTCAAGGCCAGGTTGGACGGGGCTTGGAGTCCCCTGATGCCATGGGAGGTGTCCCTGCCCCTGGCAAAGGGTTGGAACTGGCTTTGAGATCCCTTCCAAGCCAAACCATTCTATGATTCTAAGCCTTGGCATAAAAACAAGGACTGCAGCAATGTGAACAAAAAGATCACCTTCTAAAGGGCAGCTCTTCCAAAAGCATCACAAGTTGTTTAGCTACGACCTCAGAACAAGCAGCAAACTCCAATTTTAATAACTGCGAGGGATTTAGAGATTCTCCCCTTTCTCCACTGAAGGGAAGAGGGATGTGTGGTGTTAACACAGCACCCAGAGGAGCAAATTCCCTCTTTATCTTACGTACAGGTATGACAGACCAGCCCCTCCGGACACTTAACGTTCAGGTGATGCCCCAGCTCTCCATCACCCAGCTATAATATTTCGATCGATAGGCTTATTCCCATCCCCAGTCCCTGCTGTTTGCTTCTCCTTTGCTGCCACTGGGGAAGAGCAACGTGCTAAACCCAGGAGGGACAGAACCCCCGCGGCAAATAAACACCGACACGGCCAGTTTGTGAATTATCTGCTGGGTGAGGAATTATCGACCCAGGTTTATATGGATAAGCAGTCAGCGCCAGTGCAGAAAACTGAATGGGGGTGTGATTAATTCACACACATGGAAAAATAGAGCTAAATTCATGGGATAATTTCATTTCCTCTGATTAACTTGGCGAGCTAAGTACAATGTAAAATAGATTGATGTTTCACATCCTCCTGAGGTCTCCACCTTCTCTCCAGGCTGGCTCCCACCAGCATCAAGGCTTCTGCAAGAGGCAGCGTTTGAGGGCTTCTGGATTTGGGGCTTCTGGGGCAGAAGAAGCCCCAGGACCATGCAGAAAGCAAAAAGCACGACATCAAGTTGCACGAGGTGAGGATTAGAGTGAATATTAGGAGAAATGTCTTTACTGAAAGAGCGGTGAAGCACTGGAAGAGGCTATCCAGGGCAGTTGTGGAGTCTCCATCCCTGGAGGGGTTCAAAAACCACTTAGATGTGGCACTTTGTGACATAGTTTAGTAAGCACGGTTGGGCTGATGGGTGGACTGGATGAGCTGAGAGGTCTTTTGCAACCTTACTGGCAAATCTCAAGCAGCATTTTGCACAGGTAGTCACCATCCAGGGACAAAGAAGATGTTGCAGGGTCCTGAGGCTTCAGCCCTGGCTTGCTCAGTGCTGGGGCCACCTTTGTGGGACCTCCCTGCGCAGCCACAACAGGGGTAATATAATTCAAATTGTGTAGTAATTCAAATATTCCTTAGGGAGTGCCAGCAAGAACAGCACAAATCTTTCCTTTGAGCCACACGTGAAAGGCAGTTTTCATACTTGGGAGCATCGTGTGCGTTTTGAATAATCCATACAGGAAATCTGAACCCTATCTGATCGGTGCTTTCATTTCATTTTTCTAAAAACTAAGCCCAACAACTCTATATAAACAGAATCCGCTGAACATCTTGTTTTCCCTCACCTGTTTCTTCCCTCCTTGCTTTGCTGTATCAAAATAAACAAATAAACCATCTATTGATTGCAGCTGCTCTCAGAAGATTTGTGGCAGAAATCTGATGTTTACCGAGTTATTGCAGAGTGATAACTGCCTGCCCAGTGGTTGAAAATGCTTCCTCGAACAAAAAGAGAGATGAAATAGCGACTATAACACAGCAAAGGAGAGGAGAATCTGAAGTATGACTTTTCTAATGATTTATATTGACAAATCTCCCATCCTTCCTTTGGAAAAAAGGTTGGATGGGGCTTGGAGCAACCTGATCCAGTGGGAGGTTTAAGGTCCCTTCCAACCCAAACCACTCCATGATTCCATGATTTTTCTGTCACATCTACACGATGGCACCAAATGAAAGGCTTCGCTCTGCCAAGTACCTTCTGCAACCCACAAAATTTCAAATTAACCTTTTGCTTTTGGAGTAATTAATGCTGCAACAACACTAATGACCTGGTTCAACCCCAATGCACCAGAGAAGTGCCACAGCCTACATTGGGATGCACTTGCAGAAAGTACTGGAGGTGGACTTACAATCTTCTCAAAGAATGTTGTTTAGCTCAGTAATTGCCTTACAGCATAAAATCCTACAGAAAGAAACTTGCTATGCAGCACATTTGATAGGATCTGGTCCTTGGCCAAGCTCTGTGCAAGTCCAAGAGACCCTCTTGGCTTTACTCCTCTTTAAATTTATACTTTGGTTTTGGGTTTTCTATATGGTTACCAGAGCTGGATTTGGCACATTTCACAAACGGAGACTAAAAACCCCAGTGAAACAACAGAGACCACAACAGAATAGTCCTCCAGACCAAAAGCCACATGAAATTACACCAAAGAAATCGGGATCAAATCAACCACAACAGTTTAAATTAAGCTACCTTCACCCTAAAACCAGAATCCAGCCCAAACTAACACAAGTCTCAGATTTCTGAGTTCTACTCAACACCACATCCCATAACCATCACCAGACATACCCCATAACCAGACTGATGGTTGTGCTCCAGGTCACCAGCCTTGCATTTCATTTACCTCCACTAGCAACTCTATTAAAAACCGCATATACCCCAATCCTAAACCAACCAGATTTTGGACCAAACCTACCTAGAGCTGACCTCGAGCCATCAATGATGGAACGTTTCTGCACCACAGCCGCCCCAAGGAGATAAGGAGCACTCAACTGGCTCTACTCACGTTGATAGCATGAGTAGCTTCCTCTTCACATCTTCCAGATCTCACCCATGCCTTCAGATGTTCCCACTTTCCCCATTACCTGCTAAAGAGGGAAGACACAAGTGGAGACGTTCCAGGCAGGAGCTCCATCCAAGTCCAACCAGGGCAGATATCACCACCAGCTACGCAAAACCAGCCCACAGTTTGTTTGTAAAGAAATCTTTATTCACAAAACCCTGCACAAAACTGCTGCTCAAGAAGATTGGGATTTGCCTAAAAGACCTAGGATTGTTGGTGGGGCGTGACTGCCCCAGGTGGTTCTCCTCCAGGAGAGCTTCATGCCTGCAGCTGCATCGCCTGAGACTGGAAACAAGCTCCCTGCTGCCTAGCAGGCTGCTTGCATTATTCTTTTTTAAGACTCATGATCACTGCTTTAAACAGGGAATTAAACCGATGGATTGTGGTTGATGCAAAACCTTGATGTCCTAGAAAGCCGCACAAATAAGCGCTATCAGAGTAGCTGGAAGGGGAGACAAGCTAATTTTGACACTAAGTGGTATTGAGATGGTCTCAATTTTCTCCGTCGTCCCTAAATCCCAGATATTGCTGCTGCACAGTCCTGGTATCATCTGTGTACAAAACCATCTGCAAATCAGTCACCCTGCAGGGAAGGTATTGATCAGAGCAACTTCGGCATGAAGAATTCACCCTGTGTTTCCATCGAGAAGAAGTTTAACAGACCAAGTTAACAGCCACCTCACCTCCTGCTACCGCGATCAGCCTCTGACCGCAAGGACCGAAACCAGAAGCAACCTCAAACCCCAAAAGGGAATGGATTTTTTTAACAGAAATGCAAAATTAGCACTAATCCCATTGTCAGGGTATCAGCTCTCACTTGCTGCCAACAAATCAGGTCAGTTGTGCATCTGCTGTTGCTCATTTAGCCACCAACCTGCTTTAGCAATTACAGGTAATTACAACATCGCCCCGCAGTCATTACGATTCAAATCATTCCTCGTAAGAAGAGCACCTTGAGGTCTGATTTCTGGTGTGCACGTCTCTTCAACCTACCCAGTCCAGGTCTGGGGAAGGTCTCAACAGTCTCTTAACTAAAGGGGCTTTGCTGAGCTGCCCAGGGAGGTGGTTGGGTCAACATCCCTGGGGGGTGTGTAGAAGACAAGTAGATGAGGTGCCTAGGGATATGATTTAGTAGTGGATAGGTACGGTTGGGCTTGATGATCTCAAAGGACTTTTCCAACCTAGGGATTCTACGATTCTAGATGGATGTGCAGGGAGGGACACACATTTCTATCAAGCATCGCTGAATAACAAGTGTATTTGAAAAGGTGAGTATTCCCTCCGTGACACAAGTTAATGCAAAGGATGCACGTGCATCCCCAGCTTTCCTGGAGCCCCTTTCAGCACTGGAAGATGGTCTAATGTCTCCCTGCAGCCTTCTCTCTCCAAACTGAACAACCCCAACTCTGTCAGCCTGTCCTCATACAGGAGGTGCTCCAGCCCTCAGACGATCTCCGTGGCCTCCTCTGGACTTGCTCCAACAGCTCCATGTCCTTCCTGTGCTGAGAACTCCAGAACTGGACACAGGGCTCCAGGTAGAGTCTCATGAGAACAAAGTAGAGGGGGAGAGTCACCTCCCACACCCCACCCTGCTGGTCCCCCTGCTCTGGATAGAGCCCAGGACATGGGTGGCTTTCTGAGCTGCAAGCACACGTTGCCAACTCATGTTGAGCTTCTCATCCACCAGCACCCCCAAGTCCTTCTCTTCAGGACTGCTCTCAATCCATTAAAACTCCCTTTACGGGCTCTCCTGCAGCAGGGATAGCAGCTGCACAGCCTCGCAGCTTAAAATTAAAGAAATCGTAAAATACCTGTAATTACTTAGTCAAAAGAGAGCTTTCACAGTAAAAACAGGAGAGCGAACGTCCTCCAGTTGGTAAAGGTTATCAAAATACCAGGGTTCGGAGGAAGAGGGTTGTTACAGCATCGCTCCCTAATAACAAACAGCAAAGCAATCCCTTCCAGGAGAAGGAGATAAAGAATTTCTTCCTCTGCCAGCAATAAATCAAAGGGCACTGTTCAGCTGATGGGAATTGATTTTTCTCCCTTCCTTTGCACTTAGAGCAAAGCGGGACCGCGGCGAGAACCTCCAGATGCGAAAGAGCTGAATCAATGGCCGGCAGGGGATGCAGTGGGGATGTTCGGCACCGGGACCACCTTCCCTCCCTCAGCATCACTTGGGGTGCATCCTGCTCCCACTCAGTGAGCCCCGATGCCAAGATTCAGCGTAGAGGACGACACGAGTGAACTTGGAGTTGGCAATGAATGAGGTTTGATCGGAATGAAAACAGAGGGAATAAATTCCCATTAGCACAAGTGGAGCAAATGCCGGGTGACTCCGGTGCCGGAAAGGGATGGGGTGGGGGAGAATCCCTGCTGCACCCTCCTTCCCCCACAAACAATAATTAACCCTCACAAACAATAATTAACAGGCAGCCTGGCTGCCCAGCACAACAAGGTGCAGTCTTCTACTGTTCTACTAAAGCTCCGGCACTAATCCACTGTTAATTAAAAAGATTTTCACTATAGGCTCCCTCAAACGTAAACCTTTATGCTTTTCATGTGCACAGCAAGAAAGAAAGGAGGAAAAAAAAAAAAAGCTGCCGGTAATGCAGATCATCCCGAGATCGATCCCTCTCCCACTCACCAAACTCTTTAGTAAGAATCACTGAACGCAACGATTTTTCCCTCCTCTTTTGTATTGAGCATCGTGCAGGCGCAGGGGTGGAGGGAACGCTGGATTGATTTGGATTCACTCTAAATCTCACCGACAGCCTAAGGCTGCCGTAGGTATAAGCAGAGGCCTGATTTAGCAGGTTATAAAGCTCCACTGTTTTCTCACTATTGACTTTTATCGTGGCGCATAAAATTTTTAATGAGAAATAAATTGATAGCGATACATTACCACGCAGGAACCAGGATCTGCTCATTTGCGAGCTATAATGTCAAAGACCACATTTTTGAAATCCAGAAAGAGAAATGCACCCATGAAGTATTTATAGACTTATAGAATCATTAAGGTTGGAAAAGAGCTCGCAGCTAATCCAATCCAACCCTCAGCCCAACCCCACTGTGCCTGCTAAACCATGTCCCAAAGTGAGATGTCTACCCAGTGTTTGAACCCCTCCAGGGATGGAGACGCCACCACTGCCCTGGGCAGCCTCTGCCAGGGCTTCTCTTCCAAATAATATTTCCTAATAACCAATCTGAACCTCCCCTGGTCCAACGTGAGGCCATTTCCTCTTGTCCTATCACCTGGGAGAAAAGAACAACACCCACCTCATGATAACCTCCTTTCCAAGAGCTGCAGAGAGCCATGAGGTCTCCCCTGAGCCTCTTCTCTCCAGGCTAAATAACCCCCAGGGCCCTGCTGCTTATAGCGCTTGTTCTGAAGACGCTTCCCCAGCTCTGTTTCCTTCTCCAGACACGCTCCAGCCCCTCGAGGTCTTTCCTGTACTGAGGAACCCAAAACTGAACCCAGAATTTGAGGTGCAGGTTCTCCAGCACCGAGTCCAGGGGGATGATCTCTTCCTTACTCTGCTGGCCACCCCATGGCTGATCCAAGCCAGGATGCTGGTGGCCTTCTTGCCCACCTGGGCCACTGCTGGCTCATCTTCAGCTGCTGTCACCCAGCACCCCCAGGGCCTTTTCCACTGGGAAGCTTTCCAGCTGCTCTTCCCCAAGCCTGGAGCTGCCTGGGGTTGTTGTGACCCAGTTGTTAGTATTCAGCTGGAACTGGAACCTTAAAGTGTCACCTGGATTAGGATGGTCCCTTGTGACTCTGGGTAAGGCACTGGTGGTGAGACCAATGCAGGCACCACCCAAAGATGATGTTCAGCGAGTGGCTTTGCCTCTGCAGACCTATATCATATGCTGCCATGGAAAGCAGAGCCTGGAAAAGCTGGAAGGAAGTTCAGCTTTTGCAAACCACAGAGCTTATCCTCTTTTTCCACCCACCCTTTGTTTCCACCACATCTCCACGCCCTGGCAGCAGCTGAGGTGCACACAGTGGCAGAGACATCTCCTTGCTGTCAAGGAGATGTCAAGACCCTGCAGGGAGTCCTTTCCATATCGCCTGCTGAGCCTCGAGGAAGACAAAAGGAGTAGAAAACACAGAATACACGTATTCCAACAAATGAAAAAAAAAGGTAGAAACACTGGCCTGCTTGAGAAGCGCTGCCCCATCCCAAAATGGGTGTTCTATCTTCAGCTCCGTGCCACCTTCTGCAAACCTCCCGTCCCCTTCAGCCGTTGCTGTGGTGTGGGCTCTCCCACCTTTCCCCCAGCTCCACCGTGCCCAAACCAGCTTTTCTGTGGCTGTTCAGAACGCCAGGACAAGGCGATGGCCTCGGAAAGAGGATGAGAGCAGAGCCCATGCCACCACAAAGAGCACCTTGTGGCCACCCAACACAGAGGGGACAGAGATGAGCTCCACACTCTGCATCAACCCCTGCCCCTAGATGTGCTACGGCGGCTGCACATCTGGGTACAACCCCTTCCTCTTTGGCTCCTGCATCCGAAGCAGTTGGCCAAAGCAGACACACTTCAAAAACGATGTCCAGGGGTGCCCTTTCCACAGAGCTGCCACTCTTTTTATTTTTATTTATTCCTCTTTTTTCCCTCCCACACTCCCAGGCCCATGAACCAAGTGCTGCTGTTCCTACATCCGTGCACTGTCACTGTCCTACACCATGGATCCTTCTTAGATTTAGCTGGAAATTACTATTTTTAATCTAGATTCAGAATGACAGAGAATCATAGAATCACCAGGTTGGAAAAGACCCCTTGGATCATTGAGTCCAACCATTCCTATCAAACACTAAAGCATGTTCCTCAGCACCTCATCCACCCGTCCCTTAAACCCCTCCAGGGAAGGGGACTCAACCCCCTCCCTGGGCAGCCTCTGCCAGTGCCCAAGGACCCCTTCCGTGAAAATTTTTTTCCTGATGTCCAGTCTAAACCTCCCCTGGTGGAGCTTGAGGCCATTCCCTCTCGTCCTGTCCCCCGTCCCTTGGGAGAAGAGCCCAGCTCCCTCCTCTCCACAACCTCCTTTTGGGTAGTTGGAGAGAGCAATGAGGTCTCCCCTCAGCCTCCTCTTCTCCAGGCTAAACACCCCCAGCCATTCCCCCCTGTGCAAGAAGCACACAAATTGCATGGGAAGAGTATTCCAACATCTTGACATGTGTGCACACAACAGCCTAAACAGAGCACAGCAAAGACAAATCCCTCATCTGACAGCACCTCCTGCTAAAGCAGATGGATACAGGTTCCTTCTGCAACACCTGATAGCACGGTCCCCACCACAGACCCTGCCCCGAGCCGTCGCGGCGTGACGACGGGCTGTCTTCTCCCAGATAGCGAAGTGGAGGGGTCCTTCAGTGCAACATTAATTAACAAGTGCTGGAGCAAATCAATCCAAATCTCTTCCTTCCGGTCCTTCTTCGGCTTTCGCAGTGATAATTAGGGGGAGGAGAAAACCTGTTTAAACACCTCTTCAAAGGTGACTCTTTGGTATTCAGCGTGTTGAGAGAAATCCTGGCTTCTGCAGGCAATATTCAAGCAACTGAGGACAAACGTGGGTATCCAAAGGAGAGCACTCCAGCTATAGAAAAACATCTCTAGGCGGTAATTATTGTGCTTATAAAATAATAAACTGATATTTATCACCTTAATAATCCTAATGCTGCTGGACAACAGTATTTGGAGAGTGGCACCCTGGTTTAGGGCTGGAGGAGGTGGTGTGGTTGGCCAAGGGATGCAGCTGCATCCCCATCCAAAGGGCTTTAAACCAACAAAGCAAACCCAGCAACAAACCTGACTTTGCAAAATGCTTCTTTTTGATTAGGCAAAAGGAAAGAAAGAAAAGAGTATTTTGCAATAAAAAAAAAGCATCTAGGCTTCTGTCCACTCCGAGGAGCGGAGGTTATGTGAGTATGTGCCTTCACTTTGAATGCAGCCCAGAGCTGCCAAGCACTCCCAAACCCAAAGTTAATGAGTTTGCAACTAGTGGCTGGCACATTCCTCTTTTTTTTTTTATTTTTTTAAATTCTTGCTTTATTTTCCAAGCAAGCAAGAACCATCGCCCTCCCCTGCAGCAGTCTTGGCACTTTGCACAATACTTTCCTCGCACTAGGATTTCCAAGAAACATGCACAGCCCTTGCCCTGAGACACAGAGGAGGCTGAAAGATACTTCTAATATTTGTATCCAAACAACATCATTTGTTGATGTAGTAGTTTGTAGTGTTTGATAGGAATGGTTGGACTTGATGATCTGGTGGGTCTCTTCCAACCTGGTTATTCTATGATTCTATGATTTTATGGGATGCTAACAAAGAACTGAGCACACGTGTGGCCAAAGAGATCACGTTTCCAAATGTCTACGCTGAGCTTTCAGCGCAGCCTCAAATTCCAATAGTGCACAGCTATTTCTTAGCCAATCATAGAATGGTTCGGGCTTGAGGGGACCTCAAAGCCCATCCAGTTCCACCCCTGCCATGGGCAAGGGACACCTCCTACTGGATCAGGGGCTCCAAGCCCCATCCAACCTGGCCTTCAACACCTCCAGGGATGGGGCAGCCACCACTGCTCTGGGCAACCTGGGCCAGGGCCTCCCCACCCTCACAGCAAAACATTTCTTACTAAGATTTCATCGAAATCTCCCTTCTTTCAGCCTAAAAACCGTTCCCCCTTGTCCTAGCTCTGCCCTCCCTGACCAAGAGCCCCTCCCCAGCTTTCCTGGAGCCCCCTTCAGCACTGGAAGCTGCTCTAAGGTCTCCCTGGAACCTTCCCCAGGCTGAACAACCCCAACTCTCCAGCCTGTCCTTGTACGGGAGGTGCTCCAGCCCTCAGATCATCTCTGTGTCCTCCTCTGGACTCGCTCCAACAGCTCCATGTCCTTCCAGTGCTGAGGACTCCAGAACTGGACACAGGGTTCCAGGTGGGTCTCACCAGAGCAGAGCAGAGGAGCAGAATCCACCCCCTGGTCCTGCTGGTCCCCCTGCTCTGGATGCAGCCCAGGACACGGTTGGTTTCTGGGCTGTGAGCACACGTTGCCAGCTCATGTGGAGCTTCCCCTCCACCAGCACCCCAAGTACCTCTCTGCAGGGCTGCTCCAAATCCATTCCCCACCCAGGCTCGATTTGTGCCTGGGATTGTTTAGAGAGGAGCTAACAGCTGTGGGACACGCTGGCATCCCAGGAAACAGAGTACGACCTCTCATCTTGCCTGGAAAGGGCACACAATATTCAGAAATGAGCATTTTCATAGCTTTTAAAATCGTTAACTTCTGAAAGTGCTGCAACACCTTATGAATGGAGAAAAACCAAGAGAAACGGCTCGGCCACGGCAAGAGGGAGAGCCAGCAGCAGAGAGAAGGAATAAAGACCCAAACCCTCGCCCTCCCTCCCCTAAGTACCCAGCCTTAGTCTTTAATAACTCATTATCATATTACTAAGCTCAGACTCACAGGATTATGGTGTTTAGTAATCATATAATGGATACAAGCCAGCCTTCCACAAAGCTTTCTGTACTCCTGCTTTGGACTGACCTGGCTTTGTACCTGGGCCCCAGAGCGCTATCGAAGACAAATATCCCTCGCTCCGCATCCATAAATACACAGGCATTTGCTAAAATATATGCTTAGTTAATTGTGTATGTGTATATATATATATTAATAATATATCTCTAACACAGGTAGGAGGGAATTTCAGAGCATGACTTTCTCTGGCTGCTTCCACTCAGCCAAACAGATCATAAAATCCTTCAGCAGCAAAATAAACAGCTTAGAGCAAACAAGAGGCTTAGCGTGCCAATACTTTATATTTTCTGGCTGGGGTTGGCCAGCGCTGAGGCTGCCGAGCCCTTCCCCACGGTCCCCTCCTGCTCCGCCTGCACAGCCCAGAGCCCTGCCCTGCTTTTAGTCCTTTGGATCAACGAGCAAGGAGTGTATTTTGCTTTCTTTTGCTTCGGTGCCGCTCTGCCAGCTCTCCGGAGCCGAGTTTCCGCTGGCACGGATGGAAGCAGAAAGGGAAAAGCTTCAGAGAAGGAATTGGATGCTCCAGTGCTCTGCGATACAACTACAGAGCCATCCTCGGGTTCTGAGAGGAGTTTTATGCACTCCCAGGTGCTACCTCTGTCTTTTGGTCCCCTTATTAAGATAAAATTAAATCCTCAGTGGGAAAAATCAAAGCATGTACATAAAGCTGTCGAATGCACAAGAAAGCAAAACAAAGGCAAACATGTTTTCCTCCACCTTTTCCCAATTACAGCGGCAACCGAGTTTTCATGCCAACAGGACACAAACTGAGAGCAAAGGCATCGTTTTAATGTGAAAATGAGATCCAGTTTGGTTTGTTTTGCTTCAAGTAAGATGCATTTTTGCAATTCCTCTTCAAATTCGAAACTCTCCTTCTCAGCAGGAGCAGAGGCACATCCTACCGGAATTTTACTCGGGACTGGTGAGATCGCTCCTCGAATCCTGGGGTCAGCTCTGGGCCCCTCACCACAAGAAGGATGTTCAGGCTCTGGAGTGAGTCCAGAGAAGAGCAACGAAGCTGGTGAAGGGGCTGGAGAACAAGAGGAGCAGCTGAGAGAGCTGGGGGTGTTCAGCCTGGAGAAGAGGAGGCTGAGGGGAGACCTCATTGCTCTCTCCAACTCCCTGAGAGGAGGTTGTGGAGAGGGGGGAGCTGGGCTCTTCTCCCAAGGGACAGGGGACAGGACGAGAGGGAATGGCCTCAAGCTCCACCAGGGGAGGTTCAGGCTGAACATTAGGAAGAAAATTTTCCCAGAAAGGGTCCTTGGTCACTGGCAGAGGCTGCCCAGGGAGGGGGTTGAGTCCCCTTCCCTGAAGGGGTTTAAGGGACGAGTGGATGAGGTGCTGAGGGACATGGGTTAGTGTTTGATAGGAATGGTTGGACTTGACGATCCAGTGGGTCTCTTCCAACCTGGTGATTCTATGATTCTACCTGCCCGACGCAACACGGCACTGGGGCTGCTCTTCCTCTTCCGACGACAGGAGCGGGATTTGCTGCCTCCCCAACACCCTCCTCCAGCTCTTCCCAGTCCACTGCCACCAGCTCCCACTGATTTCATGGTCCCATAACCACGCACAAGCCCACAAGGCTCCAACCCACCTCCCGTAACGCAGCATTGCTGGGGAAGGCCAACAAGCTCTTGCCTTTTCCAAGAGCATCACAGGGCAGCAGACAAAAGCCTATCCACACCACTACTAAACAAAACCCTCATTTTGAGCTCCCAGCAAGTAATCGCGCTTAAAAGAGAAGGAAATGTTGCAGCGTGAGTGAGAGGAGGTTGCATTTTATTCTCTACTCCAGCACTTTCACACCGGCCCTCTCCAAGCCACGTTATTGAATTAGAATCGTCCAGCTTCATCAAGGCTGACTTTGTCTAAACAGGATTTGGGGTCTCTAAGGGCCGCTGCGGGATATCATGTTTAAAGAGCGATGTTAAAGACATCAGGACAATAAGGGATGTGTTAATGCACTGAGAACTGAGCTCCTTTGCTGCCACTCACTTCTTTGGAGACAAAATTACACAGATTTAAAAAACACATGAGGACTGGATTACCCCATTCTCTCACCAAGTGATCAAATTAACTTCCTACAATCCATCCCAAGTTCTTACATTTCACATTCACAAACTCTTGCCAGCCAAGACAGGAAACTATTTTCCAGCTGGGAACGAAACGAAGTCCCAGCAAACAAGGACCGAGCTTGTGGCCGATGCCAACACCTAAACCAGATTATGGGATGGAGGAGAAGGAAGCAACAGTTTTAAGCTGAAAGAGGGGAAATTTAGATGAGAGATTAGGAAGAAACGTTTTGCTGTGAGAGTGGGGAGGCCCCGACCCAGAGCAGTGGTGGCTGCCCCATCCCTGGAGGTGTTCAAGGCCAGGTTGGATGGTGCTCTGAGCCCCTTGATGCAGTGGGAGGTGTCTCTGCCCATGTCGGGGCGTGGAACTCGATGGGCTCTAAGGTTCCTTCCATCCCAAAGCATTTTCTGATTCTTAGATGGGATGGCACCAGCCCTGGACACATACTGCAAAGCCAATGAGGTGTACAGCGGAGACATGTGCTTCTCGTTGGTCCCCTTGCCAGTCAGCAAGAGATACTTCAGGCTTAAACGAGGCTGCAAGATGCCTCTAGACCCCAGCCGCTCGCCTGCGTGGTGCTTATTCGCTGTAATGGTCCTCCCCTCAGCTTCAAGCCTCCTTATGCAGAAAAACCTCCAGTGAAAGCAGTGGGAGTTGCTTAATTGCCTCTGCTTCAATCAATACAAACAGGGCTTGGCAACGCCAACTGCCACAGCAAATGCTGACTCCCCAAGAGCAGGACTGACATGGTTTTCTACCATTTCCACTGCAAAAGCAAGCTTAAAAGAAAGTGGGCTCTGTGCGAGCAGAGGCAGCATGAACCAGAGCTCCTGCTTCTAGGATATGTCCACCAAACCCTGCAGACATCTACCAAGGATGTAGCTCCAAAGGTTTACACCAGCCAGGACACTGGCCACCAGCAATTGCTCTTTGTCATCAGCAATTGCTCTTCTAAAGGCTGGAGAGAGTTTACACCAATCTCTGTACATGCCCAGCTCTTCTCTTCAGCTGCCTTCAAACTCAGAAAGCCCTCGGAGCTCCGCTGCCCAGCGGGATGCAGAGGACGCAAGTCAACCCTGCCCTTAAATGAACCGCTGCCACCGACAAACGAAAGGATCAACCACAAGTATTTTGATTTAATGCCATCTGCAAAACATCTAAACTTATACTCAGCGGGAGGCACGGCAGCTGGGATTTCCAAAGACACCCGAGGAATTTGAGCTTCCAGATCTTCTGAGGTCTTGGGATATTTTGGATTCGGACTTAAGCCTGCTTAACACAAACAAAGCACAAGAGACGAGTCTTCCCTCATGTTACAAAATCCCACTTCAAACCCCTGAGGAAACACAGCAACACCAGAAATGCATCTGAAAAGGCCAGGGTTAACCAGTTCTTGAAGATGCCTCCACTTTTTATCTGAAGTGAGCACTGAATTATCTCAAATAATGTGTTAATTAACAGGGTTTCATCAAGTTTATTAATCAGTAGTCCCAGTTTCTTTCCTAGACAAGTCCTTAGCCCTGCAAGCTTCTGAAGGTCTTCCATTCAGTAAATTACAGCCTCACCTATGCTATTAGTTTGCCTGTTATCCTCATTTGACTCTCCTGTTATAATTACCGAGGTCATTTTAACAGGCAATTTGGCGTAGCTGTCATCACTTCCGAGTTTAATACGCCTTCATTCACAACAGCCACACACATGAATTTCTCACCTAGTCCCCAAAGAAGCCCAGAGGACCACGGGTGGGATTTGCCAAAGCATCCACAACCCTGTGCAAGGTTTTCTCATCGCATGCCCAAGGCAACCAAGGGCTGGTAACCCACCACGCAAGGATGAATGGATGGCTTTTCTCCTCAGGACTTGTAGTCTTTGGGATAAGATGCAAGGTTGTCCAAGGCAGTGGTGTAATCTCCATCCATGGCAGGGTTTAAAACACGTGTAGATGTGGCACTTCAGGACATTGTTTAGTAGCCACACAGGTGTTAGGCTGGCAGTGGGACTGGATGAACTTAGAGGTCTTTTCTAACCTTAATGATTCTATGATTCTAAGATGTCAACTTAACATGGAGAGATGGGAGAGGAGCAGGAAAGGCAATTCTGGCCAGAACAGCAGTGGCAGCACATCAGACTTATGAAAAACCAGTGCATATGTATATATGTATATATGTATATATAAAAACGGGGAGGGCAGCCTTCATGATGCTGCTCGCTCCACGCCAAACCCTTCCCACCAGCAAAAGCCGCAAAACAAACCATAAGCCTTGCAGAAGAGCCCAAGGGAGGGAAATAGAATCATAGAATCATAGAATCACCAGGTTGGAAGAGACGCACCAGATCATCGAGTCCAACCATTCCCATCAATCACTAAACCATGTCCCTCAGCACCTCGTCCACCCGTCCCTTAAACCCCTCCAGGGAAGGGGACTCAACCCCCTCCCTGGGCAGCCTCTGCCAGTGCCCAGTGACCCTTTCTGTGAAAAAATTTTTCCTAATGTCCAGCCTAAACCTCCCCTGAGACGCTCACCGAGGCAGCTGACAGCAGGGACCCAGTGCTCTGTGACCAGAACAAGTCCCTGGATGACCCCACGTGTGCTTCCAAGCAAGTGTTTGACTCCTGGGTGGTGCTGCTGCAGGTTAACCATGAACGGTGGCAAGCCAGAACTCTGCCTGGGCTTTCACCCCTCCTACCTGTGGCCTCAGTAAGTGCTTTGAGGTTTTCCTTCCCAACCAGAACTCTCGGCAAACACTGGAAGAAGACTTAGAGATTAGCCAGGCCACAAAGAGCACCAGACTCCTTAATTACTTCATGGCATTTCTTTTCCTTAGTCACGTCCATCTGGGCATGGCTGTATCATAAGGTTTGCCAGTCATCCTCCAAAAACCCATTAATTCCGGAGGGCTGCAAATGGGATTGGTAAGAAATGAATTTAGCAACACAGTAAAAAGGAGATGGAAATAAAACAAAAGCCTGGCTTTTCTGTAACAGGGATGGGGGCATGAGCAGTGAGACCAAGGTAATGACAAAAAAACAGGGGACCTGCATCATGGGCATCTCTACAAATCAATTCCCAGACCAGGAAAACCCCCCACTCTTGAATGGTAATCATTGGCTTAAACTGGGATCTGAAGGTTAAAATGCTTTGTTATGATTCATTTCTAGAGTCTTTCTTCAGGTTATACATGGATTCATTCTGTTTCCCTTAAATCTGAGCTTTCTTTTTAATCTCCTTACGATATTGTGAGGAAAGGACTCTAATTTCATAGACTGCGCACTTAAGACAATAACCGATAAAACCCATTAGGTTCCTGTACAAAAGGACTTTAGAAGAGCTGACGAGGAGGAGATGCCACAGGCTGAGAGGAGGCGGAGGACTGGAGAAGAGGCTTTTCCAACGCAGAGGAGGTTAGGCAGCCCACTAAGCCTCAGCTTGCTTGAAAAGCAGTTTTCAGATAGGTATGAGAAAAATAAGAGATCCACAGTTAGCTTGGAAACTTCCTCTCTTTATTAGCTTCAGAAAGAGAAGAAGAAAGGGAAAAAAGAGATGAGATCTGGATCAGCAGAACAAGAGCCTCCTGAAGGTACTTCCAAGGCATGAATCATAGAATCATAGAATAACCAGGTTGGAAGAGACCCACCGGATCATCGAGTCCAACCATTCCCATCAATCACTAAACCATGTCCCTCAGCACCTCGTCCACCCATCCCTTAAACCCCTCCAGGGAAGGTGACTCAATCCCCTCCCTGGGATGAGTCGCTGAAGCGGTCCTGCCTCTTTTGGCAAGGAAAGAGTAGAAATCCAAGAAAGCAAGTCAAGAAGCTTTTTACAAGAAACTAGACTTCATGGCTGCTTAAAATCCAACACAACTGTGGGTGCTGCTGAAAGCCACCCACATCAGTGCCAGAACCCAGCAGCTACATCAACCAGCACAGATCCCACACTACTTCTTCGTGCCTTCAGTCCTGTGAAGGCAAAAGAATAAACCTGTCCCAATGACACATCCCTGCTCTTCCTTCCCTACCCGGCACACAGGGAACATCTGGAGGGTGTAGGTTGCTCCATCCAAGAAGAGTGGATGGGGGACACACACAAACAAAATCATAGAATCATAGAATCACCAGGCTGGAAGAGACCCACCGGATCATCAAGTCCAACCATTCCTATCAAACCATTCCTATCATCTTCGTGTTTTACGAGCGACGGCTAGTTCTTTCTGAAGAGAAACTGAGAGCTGCTCCCGGCTGGCTCTGACTCTAAATGCTCATGAGAGGGCTGCCATATGGGTTCAGATTTATCACTTGTGTTTCCTAACTTGCACATCTGTTTTCTATAAGTAGCTGTCCAAGTCAATGCATCTCCCCTTTCCTCACGAACCGCCCACGGAGCTTTTCAAGGACAAATCATCATCCCTTTCGGTGTTTATCTGCTTAGTGGTCTCCACTATGTCATCTTCACAATCTCAAGTAGTATTTGTAAACACGCAGAGCGGGTGTTTTTAGGCACCGTCTCCCTCCCTGTATTCCTGCAGGGCTGCAAATTCACCGTTGGGGAACCACATGTAACACGTGGTGATTACTGAGTGTGGTAATCAACACGCTGAACGAGAAGGCAGCGGTCTGTTCCCATCAGCAACTCAGGAAACTCCCAATCAGTTCCTTTAATTCCATTAAAGTCATCAAGATCTTTCCCACTACCCTGTGCCAAGGCATCTTCTCCTAAACCGAAAGCTTGAACGCAGGAAAGGGAGAGAAAAGGGGAAATTCCTCTAAGGGAAGAAGCATTGGGAAAATGGCAAAAAGCCAGGGGAGTCATGAGGAACTAATGAGACTTCCCAGACGCCAGAGCTCATCCGGACACAAGGAATGCGCGGCATGCAGAGGGCAAAAAGGGCCAACGCAGCTCCAGGAGATTTTGGGTCCTGTGGATGACCACCAGGGCAACAAAACCCTATTGCTTTGAAATTTTAAGGAAGAGCAAATAATTGCTACTTCTGGCTGAAAAAAAGGTGGCCTCAAACGTTTCTCTACCAAAAATGTTGAGTACGATCCATTATGCTTCTTTCTTTGGCGTTTGTAAGAAACCTTGTTGACTTGGTACTGAAGTATGGGGATAAATGGAATAAAATATTAGATGAATGACTGAGAAAAAAATAATTTCCTAGAAAATTCATGGTCTGAAAGTCAAAGACAGCAGCTCTGCACGGTCTACCAGCTTCCAGGGCAGTGGTGCCACCACGTTTGCAGCACTAGTATAAACCAAACGTGCAACGTGGTCCTGCTGCAGTCACTCCATCATTTGGATTTCGAAAAGGATCCAAAGACAAAAAGGCTGATTTCACATCACCTCAGTAGCTCCAAGGGACTTGGAGACCGGTAAAAGCAAAACATTACATCACTGGGAAGAAGTATGTAAAGAGGGCAAGTGGTGTCATCTCGCCTCTTCAGACTGCGAGACGCTCTTGGACAGTAGGCGTTGTGCCACAAGACAAGTGCAGTTCTGCAGTAAAACAGTTTTAAAATATATTAATATGCTTCATTTTTCACAGAATCATGGAATGGTTTGGGTTGGAAGGGACCTTCAAGCCCATCCAGTCCCACCCCTGCCACGGGCAGGGACACCTCCCACTGGATCAGGGGCTCCAAGCCTAAGATCTCATCTCCACCTCCCTTCTTTTAGCTGAAAACTGGTCTTCGTCATCCTCTCCCTGCCCTCCCTGATCAAAAGCCCCTCTCCAGCTTTCCTGGAGCCTCTTTCTGGACTGGAAGCTGCTCTAAGGTCTCCTCGGAGCCTTTTCTTCTCCAGGCTGAACAAACCCAACTCTCTCAGCGTGTTCTTGGATGGGAGATGCTCCTTCAGCAGAAGTTTGCGGCGTGGGCCATTGCCAAGCGTAAGAACCACAGTCCCTCAAGGGTTAAAGAGCTGTGAGCACTTGAGGAATCGTGTAAATGCAAACTGGGGAGATTATAGGCAAGTGTATAAAAAGCGATAAGAGAACAAACAGTGGCTGAAACAAAGATTGCAGAGGATATTAAAGAAGAAAAGCTCCATCCACCAAAGAAATAAAAGGTCAGTGAAGGGAGACGGTGACTTCTCGAGGAAATTGCACAAGGGTTTTCCTGCCACAAATACTGACAGGAGAGACAGATACGTCAAATTAATTCAACTCCCTGGCCCGATAGCACAGAGAGACAAGGATCTGAACGCTGAGAAGGGACAAGTGAACAAAGCAGGTTGTTCCCCCACCAAAAATACAGCAAAGGAAGGGGAAGGGTGGAAAGTGCAAGTGCCTGGACCTCAAATGTGTCTCTAAATTCACAAAATTGTACCTCTTGTAACAGATTAAACCATAACAGTGCAGCTCAGAGAGGATGGACAAAATATTAAGCAGAATTAAGCCTTAAAGGATGTTATGGTCCTTGGAGAAAAATGAGCTCAATTCTTTTTATCCTTATGTTTTACAGCAAGTTTTAAAAGCCTCCTCTGTAGATGATGCTCCACGGTGACTTTTACACTGAGCTTTCGCAGCGATCCTCTCTCTTCCCTCACATTTATAATCTAAATCACTGTGATCTCTAACAATATTGCCATGAAACGAGCTTTATTTTGGAACACTGTCCGCTGCAGTAGTCACAGAAGAAATTAAATTCTGCCTTTACCCCTAAAATTTAGATTTACAGGAAAAGCCATTTACTTGAATTCCAGAGAGATGATTCTACTTTCCCATCATTGCATTTTTTCTTCCTTGAAGAGCCCCATTTCCAGAGTTATTTCGCAAGTCTTCCTCCTACTTCTCTATTAATTATTTCTGACAACACGGTGAAATGTGAAGCCCTCCTCTCACTTCTGTGATAGAATCACAGAATCCTTTGGTTGGAAAAAACCTTTGAGATCATAGAATCCAACTGTACCTGTCCACTACTGAACGAGATCCCTAAGTACCTCATCTACTCATCTTTTAAAGCCCTCCAGGGATGGAGACTCCACCACCTCCCTGGGTAGATGTTCCAGTGCCCGAGAACCCTTTCAGTGAAGATTTTTTTTCCTAATATCCAATTTAACCCTCCCCTGGCACAACTTGAGGCCATTTCCTCTCGTCCCATCACCTCTTACTGGGGAGAAGAGCCCAGCTCCCTCTTCTCCACAACCTCCTTTCAGGGAGCTGCAGAGAACAATGAGGTCTCCCCTCAGCCACCTCTTCTCCAGGCTAAACAGCTCCAGGTCCCTCAGACGCTCCCCCAACCCCTGGGCTCCAGACCCTTCCCCAGCTCTGTTCCCTTCTCCACATGCGCTCCAGCCCCTCAAATTCCTTCTTGGAATGAAAGGACCATAACCTAACCCAGGATTCAAGATGCTGGAGAAGATGTCCCACTGCTTCCAAGGTGGGTGAAGACAGAGATTTGGAAGCATCTAGAGCCATCAGGCAGATTTTTCTGCCCTATAACATGCCTCCCCCAGCACCATCAGCTGAGCTGTAGAACAGGGCAAACCCCTAACTGTTTAATAGCAAAAGAAAGGAAAAATTAATCATGCAGCCCGCCTTCTCCTGCTGGACCTCAGGCACAGAGGGAAAGCAGCCCCTCCGCTTTCTGCTCTGTCTAGACATTTCTTTTTTGTATCAACCCAGCCTGACTCGCCCATCAAAAGTCTTTAAATATTGAGAAGGGCTCCTGCTGCGATCGCTGCCGCTCTCTCGACCCGTGCGCTGCTGCTGGGGACAGCCAAGGCCATCAAGCAGAGGAGGTGGCATCTGCTGACCTGGGCACAGTTGCTTAAGTGCACAGCGCAGCCTGCGGGAAGCGTATCTGCACCCAGCTTGAGCTTTTAATTATTAATATTATTTAGATAGCGCCGGCGGGGAGCAAAGCGCTTCGCAGAAGTGCAAGAGAAAAGACTTCGCCCACTGCTGTGTCCCACATCCAGACCGGGTTTCAAGCAGCTCCTGAGCCACAGCGAGCTCCCCGGTTGTCTGCACGGTGATCGTGTCCAACAGTGACGAGCAAGGGATTGACTTTTTAGCATCAAAAGGTTATTAGAAGCATTTCTTGCTTTGCCGATCTAGCTTGCAGGAGGTCAAATGGCTTGCAGGAAAACCTCGGGTGGCACAAGCAATGGCACTAGGGAAAATCAGTGCTGGGGTTTGGATGGTATCTTTTCATAGAATCATAGAATCACCAGGTTGGAAAAGACCCACTGGATCATCGAGTCCAACCATTCTTATCAAACACTAACCCATGTCCGTCAGCACCTCGTCCACCCGTCCCTTAAACCCCTCCAGGGAAGGGGACTCAACCCCCTCCCTGGGCAGCCTCTGCCAGGGACCAATCACCCTTTCCGTGAAAAATTTTTTCCTGATGTCCAGCCTGAACCTCCCCTGGTGGAGCTTGAGGCCATTCCCTCTCGTCCTGTCCCCTGTCCCTTGGGAGAAGAGCCCAGCTCCCTCCTCTCCACAACCTCCTTTCAGGCAGTTGGAGAGAGCAATGAGGTCTCCCCTCAGCCTCCTCTTCTCCAGGATAAACACCCCCAGCTCTCTCACTTGCTCATCATAAGGTCTGTTCTCCAGCTCCCTCACCAGCTTGGTCTTTAAATGTTGCAGCACGTGGCCAGGTGCCGTTTAGAGCATTGCTGGATGGATCCAGCCATCACTTGAGGTTTCTCCACCCCTCAAGTCCTAGCAGCTTTGCTATCAGCTCTTGAGTTTGCCCAGGGGATACCATCTCGTTCCCACTGCTCTCTCTTCATTCCCTCTAGTTTCAGACCCTTATCTTCCCTTTGTCCATGTGCTTTGTTTTCTGCACAATATCAGGTGATTCAGCAGCTGCTACGCTGGGGGCTGGAGGATTTGAAGGCAACCTCTGCTGTGCTCCTGGAGTCCCTAATGCTCTCACGTGCACCACAGCCAGAACACAGAGGACAGCAAAATCTCTTTTAGGGCAGAAAGACTCCGCTTGTCCACACACTCAGGTTGCTGCACCCCTAAACTTGCACTCCCAGCCCTCTGCAACAAGAGCCTCAGCCCAAATGATGCTCAGAACCACCCAAGTGCAGGGTGCAGATTGATGCACGGGTCTCACTCGAGGCTGCGCAGCGCTCGCTAACAGCCAAATCTTTGGGCTGCTATAGTGACATCTCAATTTCTACCAGCAAAGAGGTGCTGCAGCCCTTGCTGCCCCTGCCAGCCCTGCAAGCCTGGATGGATGGACACGCTGCTTGCAGCTCGCTGATGCTGCAGCCCATCCTTGGATTTACCAGCACCTGCCTCTGGGCTAGACCCAGCCAAGTTTGGCACTGCTTCGATTTTTGCAATAAGATCAAAAAAAGGTAGAGAAACAGCCTACGACTCGCTCAGTAATAAACCAGCAAATAACTCGAACCTGCCAGGTTATCCCAGGCACCACGCTCCACCCCAGCCGGCTCCAAAATCCCTCCCAATCCCAATGAATCCCTCGCCCCTCCAGATCCAGCACAACCCTGCCAGCCTGCCCAAAGCCCATCAAATATCCAAGCGCTTCAGTCCCTCCATGGTTCATCCCGACAAACAATAAAACACAACGGGGAACCCCAGGGAGGGATGGAGGGAAGACACCGCTCCAAAAGCAACACAATTCCTTTGGCGCCGGAGACACGGCAGCACGTGCGCTGCGTTTCAGTGATTTAAGGGTGGTGATCATCAGGCTGCGGGCTGGATCCCATCAGCAAAATGAGGTATGAATTAATTCACCATCAGGCTGTGCTGAGGTGCAATCGCTGGCTACAACGACCAGATGATTTAGCTAGATTTCCCCCACCACCACCCCTCCCCAGCCTCTCAGCTCACCCCTCCTTCTCCATCTCAGCCATCGCCGTGTCTCTGGGCAACTCTTCCCTTTCATATCAAGCCAACAAACACACAGGCATTTAATGATGAGCCGTACCGAACGGACAATGAAATTAGAAGGGAACAAAAGAGCAAACCTCGCTGCGCCATGGCCTCGTGCTCGGCGGCTGAGGGGCAGACAATGGTCCCAGCTGTTCCTTGGGAAGCACCCAGCCACAATAAGACCCAGCGCCGGCACCGAAGAGGGTCCTGGTTCCCCGGAGGACAGGAGGTTGTCACTCGAATATGCATCTCATTGGTTACCTGTCAGCTTTCCTGGGCGGTTATAAAGTACAGCCGCTGCTGGAGGGTATAATGGGATGTAATAACGAGACCGCCGGCTCGTTTGACGCCGGCTCGTCGACAGACGAGCTTTGATTAGGTGATGGGAACTGGCAGCATCCACTGGCTTTTAAAAAAACACAAGCTCAAAGCTACACAATAAAGGGATCCCCAGGAATGTGGTCATTTTTTTCAGGCTGGGAGGGATGGAAAATAGAAATAAATGACAACTTAAATTCCTCACCCTAATCTCTCCTCCCTCAGGAGGTCCCATCCTCACTGTTCTTCAAGGCTTAGACATTATTTGCCGGCTCCTCAGGTACGCTAGAAAAATGACACGTTATAATGCCAGGGAATTACAGCCTGCAGAGTGAGGAGGAGGGAAGCTCCTGCCCCAAAAATCAGTGCAACCCTCTCCTGCACAAAGCACCTTCAGCAGCTCGAGCTGCAGCCATGCGACTGCTGGAGAAGCACCCACAAATTCATCCGGTGGGTGGTGCCACAGCTGGGATCTGCTTTTCCTCTGTTTTACAAGCGCCAAGGCATTAGTTGACCCGTCCACATCCACCAAATTCCCTGCAAGACGCTTAGATAAAAGTATGACTTGAATAACTGCTGCTGCTTGGAGCCATCAGACCTGGTGCCATCGGGAGGGGAACAGAGCTGGAGAAGGGTCTGGAGAACAAGTCTTATGAAGAGTACCTGAAGGACTCTGGGTTGTTTACCCTGGGGAAGAGGAGGCTGAGGGGAGACCTCATCGCTCTCTGCAGTCCCCAGAAAGAAAACACACGCAAACAGATGCAAAACCGCCGAGTGGTTTCATGAAGTAGCTCCATCAGCCACATTTCCATTGCTCCAGTGACAGCAAGGACTGACCGGGTTTACCAGCTGGGACCCATCGCATCGGCTCATGACCAATCCATCCCAAAATTTACACAGCCCAGGACAGGCCAGCACGCTACGTCTCAGCCCGCAGCATTAGGAGGCTGAGCTCGTGCTGCCGTCAACCGCCTGGTGGACAGGCCTTCTGATTAGCCTTGGTTAATGAGCTGCGTTACAGTGGAAGCAAAGGATTTAGCTGAGATGGATACATCACTTCAGGGACTACATTTGGCTGCATTAAATATTGCTCTCCTTGTTTGCCAACAGCTTTATGTCCTGTGTTTTTAACCAGATGCAAGCAAAGCAATGCAAGCAGAGAGATGAAAGCGAACACAAGGAGGAAAGCAGCTTGTGAGTTAACCAACACGCTAACCTACGATCCCCCAAAAATCATAGAATATAGAATCACCAGGTTGGAAGAGACCCACCAGATCATTGAGTCCAACCATTCCTATCAAACACTAAACCATGTCCCTCAGCACCTCGTCCACCCGTCCCTTAAACCCCTCCAGGGAAGGTGACTCAACCCCCTCCCTGGGCAGCCTCTGCCAGGGACCAATGACCCTTTCTGGGAAAAATTTTTTCCTGATGTTCAGCCTGAACCTCCCCTGGTGGAGCTTGAGGCCATTCCCTCTCGTCCTGTCCCCTGTCCCTTGGGAGAAGAGCCCAGCTCCCTCCTCTCCACAACCTCCTTTCAGGGAGTTGGAGAGAGCAATGAGGTCTCCCCTCAGCCTCCTCTTCTCCAGGATAAACACCCCCAGCTCTCTCAGCCGCTCCTCTGGTTCTCCAGCCCCTTCACCAGCTTCGTTGCTCTTCTGTGGACTCGTTCCAGAGCCTCAACATCCTTCTTGTGGTGAGGGGCCCAGAACTGACCCCAGGATTCGAGGAGCGGTCTCACCAGTGCCGAGAACAGAGGGAGAAGAACCTCCCTGGCCCTGCTGGCCACGCCGTTTCTGATCCAAGCCAAGATGCCATTGGCCTTCTTGGCCACCTGGGCCACTGCTGGCTCATGGTCAGTCGCTGTCAACCAACACCCCCAGGTCCTTCTCCTCCAGGCACTTCCCATCCAGACTTCTCCTAGTCTGGAGCTGCTCAGGGTTGTTGTGCCCCACGTGCATTTCAATGCTGCAAAGGACAAGCAGCGAGACAACGGCTGGGAGAAAGAAGGCAGAGAGAAACCCACTGGCTGTGTTACCGACTCCTCAGCCCAGAAAGGAAGGCAGAACAGGGTTACCCATTGACAAGCAGGTATTTCCCTCGAGCAAGAGGATCTCTATACAAAGTCGTGATGGTTTCCAAGCTGCCGGCGATGCCCGACCACACAAGGCTTTGCAAGAGGCAAGTGTCTGGCTGGGCATGGAGCAGGATTTGGGGGTGGAGGAGGATTGCTGGCAGCGGCGAGGATGAGCTGCCTGCTCTCGCGGGGGCATTACAAAAGTAAAGTGGCATTTTGCTGGCTCAGCACAGCTTTTCCTTTCAGCACAAACCCCATAAACAACAGCCCAATGGTTTAACAGGACTGAAATATGACTGTATTCAAAGGGGATGTCAGGAGGATTAATAGCCCAGCTCCTTCCAGTTTTTTGCTCTACTAGTGTTAGGACTGGAGAGTTAACACTGGGCTGAGCGTGCGAAGCTTTACATCTTCTCCATTACATACAAAACATCAGCTGCTTGGAATGAGACAGCCAGGAGTGTTCTCATTTTGAAACCCTGTCCGCGAAAAAGCATTGCATTGACCAGAACCAAGAGAACCAAACAGCCGTGATGGTCATTAAGGACAGTGAATGCTTCTTCACTGGGAAACCCTCTTACCAGGACGTATTTGGATAGAGGTGAGTGATTACATGGTATTTGACCAGATGCTAAATCAACAGGAGGATCTAATAAGGAAGCCTGCTAGGAATCTTTATAATATTAAAATGCACAGAAAAGAAAAGAAACATTAACAGAGCAAATAAATGCAAAATGTCATTATGTTTCCTCTCTGTTTGCCAGGCAGAAATGAAGGCGAGCAGCACCTTGGGAGGCTTGCCAGGACTTTCCACTTACACACATAACCACAAGTGCTCACACTTCAAACACTGGTGAGGACTAGCCAGGAGACCTCAGCAGCGAGGAGCCTGCAGTTCTGTCTCATGAACTCCAGGTCTGAATCTTTATGCTCTTTCAGGGCATTCATAGAATTATGGAATGGGTTGAATGGGACCTCAAATTCATCCAGTTCCACTCCCCTGCTATGGGCAGGGACACCTCCCACTGGATCAGGGGCTCCAAGCCCCATCCAACGTGGCCTTGAACCCCTCCAGGGATGGGGCATCCTCCCCATCCTCAGAGCAAAACAAAGGTGCATTAAAGTGCTTCTTAAAATAGGAACAAACTCAGGTAACTGTTTCTGTTTTTAGGGACTGATCCACCTAAAGATATGGTCAAAATTTCAGATTTCAAGACGACTTTTTTTTGAAACTCTAAAAACTCTCCCAGTTCTGCACCACTGTGCTAGTTTACATGACATAAATATTTATACAATTACTGGTACTATCCTTCAATGACCGAAATTCTATCGCATTTCAAAGGATCTATATTTAAAGAACACAACACCCTGATGGCAATGCAGCTTTAAATTTTAAATAGCTGTGTTCCTTTTACGCACGCTGAGGCATCAGAGAGGCCCCCAAAGTCCCATATTCTCTCCAAAGCTGCAGCAGCTCCTCCTCATCCCTCGCCGCCCCAGCTCAGCATCCCAAACTTGGCATCTGCTGTGACACAAGACCTGCCCACCATCTCCTGGATCGCTGGAAATATCAGTCATGGAATCATTAAGGTTGGAAACGACCTCTCAGCTCATCCAGTCCAATCGTCACAGCCCAACCCCACCATGCCTGCTAACCCATGTCCCAAAGTGTCACCTCCACGTGGTTTTTGAACTCCTCCAGGGATGGAGACTCCACCACTGCCCTGGGCAGCCTCTGCCAGGGCTTCACCACTCTGTCAGTGAAGAAATTTTTCCAAATATCCAAGCTAAACATCCTCTGGTGCAACTGGAGGCTGTTTCTTCTCATCCTATCACCTGGGAGAAGAGCCCAGCACCCACCTTGCCGCTACCTTCTTCCCACCTCCTCTTACAAAAGGACAAAGCCAGAAGGAAAATGAGTTTACTTGCATTAAAACAAATGGAGAGTATTCGCTGCCCACAAGATTGGACACAGGGTTTTACGCCAATACTGGCTGCTGCTCTTCCCATCTCTTCAGATGAAGAATGCTGCAGGTTTTCCTCAGTGAGCCCATTATTTCTGAGCACCTGATATTTCAATAGCAATTCAATATTAGCTCTTCATCCATGCTTTCTGAACTACCTTACTCACCGGGTGACGATGCAAAGAAAGAATAACAATAAATTAGGATTAGGAATTAATAAACCGGGATCAAAACACTTTCATAAATCATTTCATGTTCCCGTCATATGGGTGGGTCTAATTACTTGAGAAGGAAAAAAGATAAACCTCATTTAGGTCAGTGCAATTGCCTTTCTTAGTGGAAAAAAAAAAACCAAACCACCCTCCTTGATGAATTATGAGCTATAGAAATAAGTCAAGAGGTTTTCAGGTTAAACGTGGAAGCACTGGCAGATAGAAATGAGATTGCAACTGCTGGTGTTGTAATGGTTTTAAACTAAAAAAGGAGACGTTTAGACTAGATCTGAGGAAGAAATGTTTTGCTGTGAGGGTGGGGAGGCCCTGGCCCAGGTTGCCCAGAGCAGGGGTGGCTGCCCCATCCCTGGAGGGGTTCAAGGCCAGGTTGGATGGGGCTTGGAGCCCCTGATCCAGGGGGAGGTGTCCCTGCCTATGGCAGGGGTGGAACTGGGTGGGCTTTGAGGTCCCTTCCAACCTCAAACCAGTCTATGATTCTATGAAGGAAAGCAAAACCAAACACGTCTTACTCCTGGTGGTTTGCAAACTCGGTCCCGACTTGCCTACAAGTTCCTCTAATAAAAACGACACAAATAAAGCAGAGGGGGCAGAAAAAAAGGACCGAGTGAAAAATCATATTTCCCGAGGAGGGAGGGAGCATTTCCTCGCTGTCCTCCTAAAGCTGTAGCCCCCAGCTGCTTCATTCATAAATATTTCACCGATAAGGAATCAGCCTGCCAAATCCGCACAACAGCTTTGATGAAAAATATAAAAAGCCTTTTCCATTAGTGCTTTTGATGTTCTTTGCATACAGGATAATGAATGCGGGAGATTCATCTTCTTCCCCTCCTCCGTCCTCCCTCACTTCAGTCTTTTATCTTTTCCACAACCACCTGAGTCCAGAGAAAATTAGGATTTGTGCAAGGAGATGGAGCAGAGCTGCTGGTCCGGTTGTGTTCCCCATTGCCTCTTGCTGCTGCTCCAGCTTTTTCCACCTCAGGGAGCAGGAGAGCAAGAAAACCGAGGTACCCACAGGTTCATCCAACCACCTGGTTGGATGAAGCAACCCCCCAGGCCTTGAGCTGGGCTGTCCTGAGCCCCCTAAGAGAAGAAAGGGGACCCTCCTCACAGCACCAGAGAGCAAGCGATGCAGCAAATCCACAACTGGAGAAGTAGCAAGTGACCTTCTCCCAGCTTCTTATTGCTCTCAGGAACTTAATAGTTCCACGTTTATCTGGACTCAGCAGAGATGTGTTGGGGATAAAGTATCCATCTCCTGGCACACCAGCATTTCCAACCCGTCGCTGCTGAGCTTTAAATTGCATCTTTTATCGCCTTTTCGCACTTTTGCTGTAACAGGGCATCCAAAGCAATTAAATCCAACCCATTTTGTCCTACTTTTATTCCTTGAAGTGGAGTTTTCTTGTGTGGGGCAGAGATTATGGGGTTTGCGCTGGATTTTGAGCCACATTCGTTTTCCATTAAGAACTTGATTACACTCATCTCCTCTTCCTCAAATGAAATTCGACAAACTCGGCAAACAGGAATCTGAAAGTAGTTTTAAGGAAAACAAACAGAAACTGGTGCCTTGCAGAATTTGTACAGTAAGTCCTGGAAACACAGATAGCATTTTAAGGGACTTGAAAGGGAGCGACGTCTTATCACAGCGAGTGGGATGCTAACGTTTGCCGGAGAGTTATCGCTGCTCATTATTCATCCTCCTTTTTTTATATTAGAAATTATTAGGAAACCCATCACCCACTGAGCTGTGCGGCTTGTCAGCAGTGCAAACACGGGAGAAAATTCCCTGTACCAAGGGCTCCTGACCTTTTTGAGGGGCAGTGGCGTTAGTTTTGGGGATCCTTCACCCCATTTTCTACTCCAGGATCCCTGAATGTCATTATTTTAGGTGGAGAACATCAGGGTCCTGGGCACTTGGTGGCCTCATGGCCACAGAGAGGGTCACTCTAAAAGGATCCATGAGGAAACAAACACCTTTCCTGGATTATTAGAGAAAGCTGCACTCTTTCTTTTTGGATCAGAGGGGGCTGATACCTCCCAAGCACCACATATCAACACATCATTTTGCTCCTGAATGAAAAAGTTGCCAAGGAAACCCCTGAAGGGGGGCGGGCAGACACCATCAAGCTGCAGTGGACACACAGCTCATGATGCTGCCTTTCCCCTGCTATCTTGCAGGTGCATTCCTTTCATCCTTTTAGCCAAAATCCTCTTCCCAAGCTGCCACTTTCACATTACGGTGCCTCTTAGCTCTGCTAAGCTTTTCCACCCAAGCCTGCAAGTCCTATTGATAGGTTTGTCTTTGGAATGAGCATCGCTCCAAGAGGGTGACAACAGTGCTCCACTTATCTCAAAGAAGCCAAAAGCACTAGTGCCAGGATGGCACCAGGGAAAAGCAGAAGGGAGAGCACAGAATGTGCTGAATGTCTTTTTTTCTTTTATTTCAGAGGGTCTCAAGTAAATATGTGCAGGAAATTAAACCCATTTGTATGCTTTTTTTAATTACAGAGTGGAAGAGAGCAGCACCCAGAAACCAGGCTGCCTTCCCCACCCAGGAGTAAAGACAAACCTCACCTCCAGCAAAAAAAAGCAAGGCATGGAGAATTGTATTTACTTCTACAGTAAATAACCGGCAGGAATTGGAGCGGAGCAGCTTTTTCCAGCACTTCTTCCCCTCCATTTCTTGCCCTTTAGCATCCCTTCTCACCCAGCTGCATCCAAACCCCAAGCTGTAACTCAGAGCAATACATTCCATTTTCTCTGCTGAAGTGACGCTGTGCAAGGGCACCACATAACCACAGGAGAAATTAGCAGGAAAATAATCCGACTATTTTGCATCCAAACTTCCATTTCCTAGAGGAATTTAAGCTTTTTTGAATTATGCCACCTTCTCCCAGCAAGCAGACCCTTCTGAAGGGCAAGGCTCAAGACACAGCAGTCTGTAAAACCATTCATTATGCAAATTGCTCATTTATTGCTGCTGAGCTGAAAGCAAGAATCCCAGGCATGCAAACAAAAATAAGTGGGGAGCAACAGTGAGTGAGTGTGTGATGGCATCTGCTGACTTGGGTAATACACAGCACAGACCCAGCACGCAGCAGCTTAGACTGGAGTTTCAAACTCCAGGGTGAAATTGGTCTCCAACCAACATAAGTGACTCCCTGGGCTCTGAGGGACCACGCAACTGGAGCATCGTAGAAGCATTAAAGCTGGAAAAGCCCTCTAAGCTCATCCAGTCCAATCGTCACAGCCCAACCCCACCGTGCTGGCTAAACCATGTCCCAAAGTGCCACCTCCACATGGTTTTTGAAGCCCTCCAGGGATGGAGACTCCTCCACTGCCCTGGGCAGCCTCTGCCAGGGCTTCACCACTCTGTCAGCGAAGAAATTTTTCCAAATATCCAATCTAAACCTCCTCTGGTGCAACTGGAGGCCGTTCCCTCTCATCATATCACTTGTTACCTGGAAAAAGAGCCCAGCACCCACCTTGCTCCAACTTTTCAGGGAGGTACAGAGTGATGAGGTTGTATCTCAGCCTCCTCCAGACTAAACAACCCCAGGGCCCTCAGCTGCTCCCAGAACCCCTGTTCTCCAGACCCTTCCCCAGCTCCGTTCCCTTCTCCAGATGCACTCCAGCCCCTCAAGGTCCTTCTTGGAGTGACTGGCCCAAAACTGAACCCAGCATTCGAGGTGCAGCTTCACCAGTGCTGAGTCCAGCGGGACAATCCCTTCCCTGCTCCTGCTGGCCACCCCATGGCTGATCCAAGCCAGGATGCTGGTGGCCTTCTTGCCCCCCTGGGCCACTGCTGGCTCGTCTTCAGCCGCTGTCACCCAGCACCCCCGGGGCCTTTTCCACCTGCAGCTTTCCAGCTGCTCTTCCCCAAGCCTGGAGCTGCCTGGGGTTGTTGTGACCCAAGAGCAGGACCCAGCACTGAGCCTTGTTGAACCCCATCCCGCTGGGCTCAGCTCATGGATCCAGGCTGTCCAGGTCCCTCTGCAGAGCCTCCTGCCCTCTGGCAGATCCACGCTCCCACCCAGCTTGGTGTTATCTGCAAACGGACCGAGGGAGCACTCGATCCAGATCACAGATAAACGATTAAACAGAACTGGCACCAGCACTGAGCCCTGGGGGACACCACTAACAAGCAGCAAGCTGGAGGTCACACCAGCGCAGCAGACCCTGCCATAACCCTATTTATCCCAAAACTTTACTCATCACAAGATGCTCGAGCTGAGCACGGTTGAAACTCAGCAGTTCGGGGTCACTGAGCACTTGCAGGGAGAGCAGAGGCGCGAAGGGGTTACAGGAGACCTCACCAGCAGGGTTGCAACAGTGCCAGAACTCCAAAGCTTTCTCAAAAACCTTATTAAACATCCCGGTGCTGGGTGGGAACGAACACTCATTAACATCTAATAACGATTCAGAGAGAGAATCTGGCTGGGAAAGGAGACAAAACTCAAAATTAGCCATGCAGCGGGAAATTTTAGGCAGGACTATCCTGGGAACAGCCTGCCTCCACCTTTCTCTTCTTCCAGTGCCTGGAAGCACAAGGAGAGTCGCGTGTACGATCTTCAGCCGCCAACGATGAGCCTTTGTCCTCCAGGAACTGAATCATGTACAAACATTTCTAAGGCTTGGCGTTTTCCAGCTACCGAATCTAATTCGGGTCCAAGTCCTGGGAATGACCTGGCACGAGGTATCGCTGCACATTACAGCCATGGGAAATAATAAGGAACTGAAAAAGCAAAAGAGAAACATCAAGCTGAGTGTTACAGAACCTTTCAAGTTCAAATGTGGGGGGGGGAAAGGCGATTTCGAGCCAGCCCAGCATCAGCACTCAAGGTCAGATGGAAAAAAAAGAGATTTCTGCACATCTGCTTTTAACAGGCTCCTATTAGTACCATGATGTTAATATCATTAACACAGAATCATTAAGTAAATCCTGGTTTTTAAGCTTGCTGTAGCTATCATGGGGTGGATTTCATGTAGAGAAAAGGAAAAGCAGCTCAGTGTCCAGAAGGACCTGGTGGTGATGGAAGGTCCCCAGCTGGGTCAACGCACAGAGCCCAGCTGGCCAGCACTCCGCGTTCACGTTCTCCTGCTCACCTACAAAATCTGCTCATTTTAACACACTCCTATATCCTTAAGCATCATCAGTAAAGTTCCAGTTAAAAGTCTCACTGCAATTTCTGCTGCCAAACGACCGAAATGACAAGAGAGATCCCGCCAGGATCCGGTGGAGCGTTCATCAACAAGCAGATTAATTGCTAAGACAGAAAGGTCCTGATATACAACCACCCGACAACAATCGGGTAATCAGTCATTATGTGTCTATTACTCCGAGTCCCCGAGCTGGCACAACGCTCATGTCTTGGAACCACATCAACCCACACGATGACAAATATCGCTAAACATTTCCTGCCTCAAAAGAGCCAAGCTCAGCAATTTCAGACCTGGGAATAGAAAAGCATAAATTTACCTGGGCCCGTAATTTCACAGCGATAGCTGTATTACATTAAAGAAAAAGGTTTCTATAATGGAGAGGCTGTTCCTAGCTTCGAACAAGAAGAGAAGAAATAATGTATGGGTAACAATACACCAATTGACTTGGCGTTTCAATAAGCATTCACACACACGGTCCCGAACAGATGAAGGACAAGTGCTCCGGGTTGAATGGGCTCCATTGAGTGAAGCTAATTAACTGTATAAGCATATGCAAGATCGGGACCTAAATTTGTTCTCTGCCTCCTGGGACACTGATAATTCCTTTTTCTTGTTGTTGAGCAGTGTAGATAGATAGCGCGAGTCTAAGGCGATGCTATAACCCCTGGCTGTCATGTAGCATTTGTCTTGTAAAGGCGTTAAGGTCAGGAAACAGCAGCTCCAGTGAAAGAAGAGCCTTGGCCGCAATCTTATCATGGCTAATTGTCACATCTGGAAGCAGGACCCACCTCTCCTGAGCCAACACTGAACGATGCAAAACCCCAGCTGAGTACAGCACCACCAAAACATTTGCTGTGAAAAACCAGCGGGACATTGGGATAATGGATCTGATTGTCAGAAGCTGCATTCAGCAAGGAAGGCTCTAATTTCACTCATCTAAAGCGCACACTGCCACAACAGAAGATGAAGTCTGTTATTACAGGCTTGATCCCGTAACTCTCTTCTGCATCGTGAGCTTTGGCACAATCTGCTTTCGCCTGGCTTCATCGGTGGCATGAAGAAGAGGAACAGCTTAGGCTACATGGGGCATGGAGCCAGAGGAAACTAAAGGGGTCTCTGAGGACACCTGCGAGCAGCCTTCCAATACCTCAAGGAGGACTACAAGAAAGCTAGGGAGGGGCCTTTACAAAGGATGTTTATAGTGATAGGACGAGGGATTTAGTTTAGACATTAGGAAGAAATTCTTCACAGCAAGGGTGGGGAGGCTCTGGAACACATTGCCCAGAAAAGCGGTGGCTGCCCCAACCCTGGAGGTGTTCAAGGCTACGTTGGATGGGGCTTGGAGCCCTTGATCCAGTGGGAGGGGTCCCTGCCCATGGGGGTTGGAACTGGATGGGCTTTAAGGTCCCTTCCAACCCAAACTGTTCTATGATTCTACGACATTAAACACAGGTAACCTCCACCAGATCAGTCTCAAGTGTGGCTTTTGCAGAGGACAGATGGGCATAGAGATCTTCAGTCCTAGCTGCGGCTGCTGGCTTCTTATCCCCAGCCAGAGCATAAAGCAAATACCCCAAGGGAATAAAACTAACCTAGTGATTGAATAACACCTAACAAGTGCATCATAGATCAAGTGGTATTTGCTAAGAGCTCTGGAGATATTTGTGTGCATAAGGAAAGGAAACACCCATCAGAGTCTTGATCCCATCCCAGTTGGACTTACTGGCAAAGTTCCTACTGGCTGCAGGAATGGGGCTCGAAGGGTTGCAAGGCACAGAGTCAGTGACGACGAAGGCTACAAGGGCTTAGCAGACATAGAGACGAGACATTCTCCATCATCTCACAGAGGGTGACGTGAAATAACCCAGCACAGACACATTAGAGCCATGGGACTCAGTGCAGGCATCACCGCTCCCCCTGCACAACGCTGCAACTCAGACCCCAGCTCCTGAGCTAACCCCAACTCTACTTTCCACCACCAGCGGCCAAACATCCAAATCTGAGATGTTTAAAAGATAGAAAGAGATGTCCAATTTGGGTCTTTCCTACAGGATTTGTCCCTATGTACTTATTCTATCATTAAAGGAAAAAGAAATACAACTTTAACACTAAGTAACCGAATTGAGTTCTTGCTACATTTTATTCCTTCCTTAATCTAAACATAGAGTCATAAGAGTAAGATATTTGCTATAAGGAAATGAGCTGTCAAGTGATTTACGGTCTCACTCTGTCTCCGTCTCAACAGCTCCAAGTCTTCTCCAAGTCCTATTTTTAGCAAGCTGTAAATTAGAGGCAATAAAGGACAGGGTGGGAGCCAGGAGTTGAGAAATGTAGAGAGCAAACTCATCTGTTTCTCCATTATCCTAATGCAGCCATAACTGCCTCATCTACGAACCGTATGGACGATCATGGCCAATGTTATAGTCCCTTTACTGCTTCAAGGTGCCTTCTTGCATGAGATCAGCCCACAGCCTGAGGCAGAGCAGCGATGGGGGAAATAACACTGGTTTGGGTTGGTTTGTTGGCTTTGGAGATTAATTTAACCCAAAAGGAAAAACCAGTGGCCACAATGGCTCATTGCTGATGTATACAAGGAACCCACGTGAGGTATGGATGCTAGACAAGACCAAACTCAACTGGACTAAGCAGAAGCTTTCTTTTATTCCTAGGATGGCTCAAATGGAAACCTACACCTTCCAGTCATTTCTCATCTCTTTCAATCACCCAGCTCCCCACTGACTACAAATTCAATAGAAGTGGCTGCCTTATTCACATTTTATTGGTCATTCCAGCAAAAATTATTCTAATGATCCCCTTCAACGAGAACCAAGGTCTTCTATTGCAGAAACTTCTATTTCTGCTGCCTTCGCTTGCAAATGATTACAATAATTATTCTAACTCCCATATAGCACTTTCTATAGAAGGGCTTTAAGAGCTTTAACAATGGAAAGTTATTACCAGAGCTTTAACAATAGAAAGTTATTACCAGCATCCTTATTTGCAAGAACGAGACGAAGAAAGATCAAATGAATCGCAGAAGATCATTCAGGAGCTCGTTGGCAACGCCAGGAGCAGAGCTGTAATCTCTTGACCCTCAATCCAGCGTCAATTTGGACGGGGAAAAGAAAAAGCATCCTTGAAGCACGTATAAAAGGAAGAGGTTTGTTTTAAAAAGTGCTGAAAACGAGCTTTTTCAAAAGGAGCCGTGGTTGCAAATATCCTTATCAGCTTACACGAAGTCTGATAAAATTCTGAGAGAGATGACATGATGCTGTGGATTGCTGCATAGCAGGGAAAGGGATAAAGGGAGAACGAACGCACCTTTTGGCCACCGTCTTTGCTCCACAGGGCATCACAAAAGGGACACCACCACAATCATGTAGGGCTCTCCCTTGTGCTACAAGGCATAGAATCTGTATGAGGTTTGGATTGGAAGGGACCTCAAAGCCCAGCCAGTTCCAAACCCCCAGCCATGGGCAGGGACACCTCCCACTGGATCAGGGGCTCCAAGCCCCATCCAACCTGGTCTTGAACCCCTCCAGGGATGGGGCAGCCACCACTGCTCTGGGAAACCTGGGCCTGGGCTTCCCTGCGCCCACAGCAAAATATTTCTTACTAAGATCTCATCTCAATCTCCCCTCCTGGTCCCACTCCTTTGGATGCAGCCCAGGACACGGTTGGCTTTCTGGGCTGCAAGTGCACATTGCCAGCTCACATTACATTGAAGGATTATAAATATCTCTTTCCCCTTCCTCAACTCTCTTCTTCCCTTTGTTTTGGCCCCTGAATGTCAAAGTTGACTTATCCAAAACCTACAGTGCAATTTGACCATCTTGGTCAATGCAATTTGCTCGGAAGTACCAAGCAGACGCTAAGTCTCAGTGAAGCTCTCCCCTCTCAGAAGCATTTTATGAGACAGTTCATTGAGGAGAAAGAACAGACCTTAATCAGCAGAAGAACCATGGAGAAAGAGAATATTTATACAAAGCCACATCCTGATACCAAGCACGATTAAATCCTCCGAGGCAGCTATTAAGGAGATTGCCCAGCGGAAAGGAAATTCAGCAAACCAGATTATCTCTAACAGGCTTATCCACTGGAAAAAATCATCAGAGCGGCGGCAAGATAGTTTTGAGACACAATTAATGAAAGGTAGGGGAGAGGGTAGGTTGTAACAGGGTGACAAAGACTGAGAATCCATAAAATACAGATTGTCACGGCCGATCAGCTCTACGGACATCACACACCCCATTGTATGGCTGGAAAGAGGCATCAAGATGCTCATAGCACCTTGTGTCTACGGCTTTGCCAGAAGCATAACTGCTGTTATTTTTTTTAATATGGCAAGAAGAAGGATTCATAGAATCACAGAACGGTTTGAGTTAGAAGGAACCTCAAAGCTCATCCAGATCCACCCCCTGACATGGGCAGGGACACCTCCCACTGGATCAGAGGCTCCAAGCCCCATCCAACCTGGCCTTGAACACCTCCAGGGATGGGGCAGCCACCCCTGCTCTGGGCAACCTGGGCCAGGGCCTCCCCACCCTCACAGGGAAATATTTCTTCCTAAGATCTTACCTCAATCTCCCCTTTCACCTTAAAACCGTTCCTCCTCATCCTATCCCTGCACTCCCTGATCAAGACCCCCTCCCCAGCTTTCCAGGAGCCCTTTTCAGTACTGGAAGCTGCTCTAAGGTCTCCCCACAGCCTTCTCTTCTCCAGGCTGAACAATCCCAACTCTCTCAGCCTGGCCCCGTACAGGAGGTGCTCCAGCCCTCAGATCATCTCTGTGGCCTCCTCCAGACTCACTCCAATAGATCCACGTCCTTCCTGTGCTGAGGACTCCAGAAGTGAACACACGGCTCCAGCTGAGGTCTCACAAGAGCAGAGTAGAGGGGCAAAATTCCCCAGTTAGTTCAGTTAACAGCTGTGAACTGGATCAAAAGAGAGTTTCCACCAGCAGCAATGGACCCTTCCTCACAGCCCAGCTCTGCTGCTCATGTCCATAGCTGCATCCCACAGCAGGAGGAGCCGTTTTCTCCTGGCACGGGGAGACATCCATGTCATTAGCTCCAGCCGCAGATGAGACAAGCAGGGACAGGCAGATTAAGGGATTTGCCCGAGCTAATGATATGGACATCTTTCCACTGACTTCACTAGGTTTCAGACCAAATTTCTGTACAAAGAGCTGCAGTCAAGAGCTATCAAGAAGCTTAATTCATTAGCATTTTTTAAGTACTTTCAGATCCTTGAATGAAAGGGGCTATCAAAGTGTAAAGTCATTTTATGAACGATAACAGTCTAAGAACTGCAAGCTGAATCCTTCAGTCTAAAGCCTTACAACACAAGTGGTTTTGTAACGCGAAGGCACCACAATGTCCTAAGAGATGTCAAAACTTCTTTTCAAAAACTGGTACCAGACACCAGACTTCCAGGATTCCCTTTAACGCCACAAGTTTTGATGGTAGTTTTTAAATTTCCAGGCAGCAGTGTGGATCCAAGCCCACTCACCTGGAGCCCTGCGTTCAGCTCTGGAGTCCTCAGCATAGGAGAGACATGGAGCTGTCAGAGAGAGTCCAGAGGAGGCCACGGAGATGATCTGAGAACTGGAGCACTTCTCGTAGGAGGGCAGGTTGAGAGAGCTGGGGTTGTTGAGCCTGGAGAAGGGTGAACAGCACTGAAGGGGACTATGGAAAAGCCAGGGAGGGGCTCTTAATCAGGGAGGGCAAGGGTAGGAGAAGGGGGAACAGTTTTCAGCTGAAAGAGGGGAGATTGAGATGAGATCTTAAGATGAAATGTTTCCCTGTGAAGGTGGGGAGGCCCTGGTCCAGGCTGCCCCATCCCTGGAGGGGTTCAAGGCCAGGTTGGATGGGTCTTGGAGCCCCTGATCCAGTGGGAGGTGTCCCCCTCCTGCTGGGAGGCTGGATTAGATGACTGGTAAAGGTCCCTTCCAACCCAAAGCATTCCATGATTTCCTTAGGGAAAGCAAAAGGATGTAAAGTCTATCGCAGCCCCTGAAAGGCTCTCATCAGCGTCAGCAGATTCGATGTGCTTGGTATGCCGTGTCAGGACACTGACCACAGGGTCCAACCGCAGGGGACCCATCTAGCCCTGAATTCCTCCGGTCCTCTTAGGAAGCTGACAATGAAGCTATCAAGGGCTTTGAGCATGTGGTCCTCCAATATTACACAAAGGAATGGCACTCAGGCAGCAGGAGAGGGCACGGGGCAAGAAACTTGGCACGACCACAGGTTGGCCTTCTGCACGGTTATTTTTCTTCTTTAAAGTAAAATCTCAAGGCTATAAAAACATTGGCAGCCGGCGCCGGAAGATGCACAGTGTACTCTTCTATCTTTTCTCCTGTGGAATAGACTTCATCCTGTTTCCTCTGGCCCCAGATCAAGCAAGACTCCTCGTAGGAATTTTCCGTTATCCCGTGGTAAACATACCAGGGCAATCTGGCCGCTTAACCGACTTACACTCTGAGCCCCTCTTCAGCAGCAGCGAGATCATGCATAAAGTACAAGTCATTTCTTGTACAATCCACCGATTCCAGTGCCACAGTCCAAGCAAAGACAGACTGGAAACCCTGGGCCGTGTTACGGGACTGCAGTGGGGTGGTGGAGACATCGTTGGTTTTCCTTGCTCCACCTCTGCCCTCCTGGTACTTTCCTGTCCCCCATTCCCAGCTGCTGAGCCCTCGACTTATTTACACAGCCAAATAGACTAAAAATTGAGGGAAGTATAGACACCATTGCTATCAACTCTCTGTTTCTGCTTTGGTAAATCCTCTTCTTGCAATGTTTTTACACTAGACTGTGAAATCGTCTCCAAAGCCTATGCAACCATCCCACCATCGCTTACAGCTGGATCTCCATAAGAAAGACACGTCAAGTGCCAAATTCATGCCCCAGTAACTCAATGGAGAGCATCCCAACAACTTCAACTCCCATCCTTAGCCAGAGAGGCTCTACAAACACATGCAAATCCTACAACAACTCTGCAGGCACATCAGAGACCATCGATTAAAACAAGTGCCCTTGAACGACCAAAGATCAGGAATCCCCTTTGCGTTGTGGGGTGGTGCAAGAAGTTTGCCCAAGGTATGCTCATAGAATGGTTTGGGTTGGAAGGGACCTCAAAGCCCACCCAGTCCCAACCCCCTGCCATGGGCAGGGACACCTCCCACGGGATCAGGGGCTCCAAGCCCCATCCAACCTGGCCTTGAACCCCTCCTCCAGAGATGGGGCAGCCACCGCTGCTCTGGGCAACCTGGGCCAGGGCCTCAGCATTCACACAGGAAAACATTTCTTCCGAAGATCTCATCTAAATCTTCCCCCTTTTCAACTGAAAACCATCCCCCGTTGTCCTATCCCTGCATTCCCTGATCAAGAGCCCCTCCCCAGCTCACGGTGCTGATAAATGCACAGAGCTAACCCTGGCTTTCCCTGGGCCACATTTATTTGCTCGAGAGAAAAATATTATGCATCTCCTTGTCCCTGCTCATTTCTGATGTGGTTTCTACTTTCCCCGGGGTCACAGGCAGCGACAGGCATCCCTGAGGCTTATTTGTGTTTGGAGCCATCTGCTAAACCAGGGATGGCTGAAACAGCCTACAACAAAAACGAGCCGCTGAAGAGCGCTGTGGTTTCCTTGGTAGGGGCGACCAAGTGATAAAAAAAAAAAAGTTTGTTTTACTCCCTCTTCCCAGAGATCTGGTCTTGAATAATGCGATGGCTCAGCTCCAGCGACATAATCTCTTCTAGCAGCACGGTTCAGATCATCTTGAAGACAGCAGAAGGCTGCAACTCCAAAAGCACATGCTTAATTACACTGCAGTGTATCAAACGTTTCCCTCCGTCTTGTTTGCTGGGGCTGGGGAATGCCTGGATGTCTCACCCCACAGAGATCTGCACTTGAGTCATCGCAGTTCATGGGGTGCCCACTCCCTCCCCTCGGCCGCCACACCCTTCATTAACCAGGCTGCAAATGAACTAAAAATGCCTTAATCCTGCAATCAGCTTCTGCATCGCACGAAGGGGAGAGGAGGAATCGTCCTCTAGCGCTGCGAGCAGCGCACAAAGCCCACATTGTCCCACGCTGCAATTAACTCCAGGGGGGATAAAAAGGCTAAGGCTTCCTATTTGTGAAGGGGAAAAGCTTTTCTAGGACAAATCCAGCAAAGAGGGGGGGTTGGTGCCCTGCAACGTGCATGATATTGCTTGCACGCCCCAAAACCTCATGCAGAGCAAGGACTCAGACCTGATGCTGCACATGCAGAAATGCTGCAACTTCAGTATTCCAGCCCCAGCTCCCACTCGCTGGTGTTTCCCCAACATAATGAGTTCTACAGAGGAAAACGCAATCCTGACCTTCGAAACCCTCTTTACAATTTGTCAGCACCTTTCTTCCACTGGAAGGGATGAAGCTGTTCACGGCGTTCCCGACAAGTGCCACATCACCTCTTTGAAACAAGAATATCAAGGGACCACATCACGTCTTCAAATATTCATCTGTACTTACCAACTAATCAGCACTGACAAAAATAACTCATCTAATTATCAGAACACTACCACTTAAATAATGAATTATATGCCTTATTAAAAAGTATAATAGATTAGAGGACGTGAAACAATTGCAGTTAGTAAAACAAGAAATGCTGGAAAACAAAAAAAGCCCAACAAACGTGATCTGAATTGTATAAATTAATGTTCCAAAATAGAACAACAGAATCATAGAATGGTTTGGGTTGGAAAGGAACATGAAGGACACCCAGTCCAACTCCCCTGCAGTGAGCTGGCTGTCCTCAACTTGATCAGACAAACGGCAGGAACATTTGAAGCCAACTGCAATTCAATGAATGCAATTCACCTTAAAATTAGTGAAAACTCCTTTTAAGACCTTACCTACATTGCTCTCTCCCCAGTCCACCTCCTGCCTTTTTATAGAATCACCAGGTTGGAAAAGACCCACCGGATCATTGAGTCCAACCATTCCTATCAATCACTAAACCATGTCCCTCAGCGCCTCGTCCACCCGTCCCTTAAACACCTCAAGGGAAGGTGACTCAACCTGGGCAGCCTGTTTGACAGGGAAGAAGTTCTAGAATACAAAAGATCAGGACATGGTTTAGTAGGCGTGGTAGTGTTGGGTTGATGCTTGGACTTGATGACCTCAGAGGGCTTTTCTAACTTCAATTATTCTATGATTCTGTTGGTCCAACCAGGAGCTCCTTGCACTACAAAAGGAGCAAACCCAGCCCTCGCTGGTGGGGGCTTTCTGCAGGAGGACAACTCTGGTTTAGCCTGTGAAGGCACTCCAGGAATCCTCGACTTTCTGCCAGCCTTACTGGGAGCAAGCACGCTTCTCTAATTGCTTTATTAGAGGAGATGGGGTGGGGGACAGGGATGCTGCCGCAGATAATAACCAGGGGAGCAAGGGATGCCTTCGAGCACTCAACGCGGGAAGCGTTCTGCAGTTTTCTTTTAATAACACCTGGTCCCTCGGTGCTGCACATTAACCAGACTCAATGCCTGCCCTATTTAACGTCTGAAGTGGAGAAGAAGGGTGGGGGATGCACAACTTCAAAGCTAAACTTCTGGCTGCTCTTGGTCCAGCTCTCCAGCCCCAGGCTCTCTCACACATACCCCGATAGACAATGTGGTGTTTCCCCATTGCCCAACTACTCAACAGTCGTCGTTCTTCAGTAAAATACAGTCAAGTATCTGCGCTTCACAGCAAAACGCAGCCCTTTTCTTACCTGGTCAAACATCATTACTGGCAAAACCTGCACATCTTTGCAGTGATTCTCTGACCAGGGCTTCTAACCATGTTGTTTCTTCCCATCCTGATGGAGAACAAGGAACAATTTATTCTACAACCAGTGCTCAAAGGACGCTCAGCAGAAGCAGAACAAGCAAAACTAAGTTGTTCTAGTTCCTCTCCTCCCCACCCATGATGTGCTCTTTGGGTTCTTTAATGAAAACACCACCTTTAGCATGCTCAATCTTTAACAGAGGGGCTTCCCCCCCAAAAAACGTATGTCAGCATTTTGCACAAAAGCATTTTCCATCTGAGATCTCATTTAAGGGAGAGTTTCAGCTGGAGACAATTAGGAAGATCAAGAATGCAACTCGGAAAGCAGAGGAGAGGAGGTTCTGCACTGGCAGGGGCTGAAGGCCACACATCCATTCAGCCTGGAGGACACGGCTGTACACAGCGAAGCCCAGGGAACTGCCTGAGCATTAAGTATCTCGTGTAGGAATATTGTATGTGCAGTCTAGAGGAGGCCATGGAGATGATCTGAGAGCTGGAGCACCTCATGAACAATGACAGGCCGGGAGAGTTGGGGTTGTTCAGTCTGGAAAGAGAAGGCTACAGGGAGACCTTAGAGCAGCTTCCAGTGCTAAAAGAGGCTCCAGGAAAGCTGGGGAGGGGCTCTTGGTCAAGCAGTGCAGGGATAGGATGAAGGGGAACAGCCTGAAGCTGAAAGAGGGGAGATTGAGATGAGATCTTAGGGAGAAATCTTTTCCTGTGAGGGTAGGGAGGCCCTGGCCCAGGTTACCCACAGCAGTGGTGGCTGCTCCATCCCTGTAGATGTTCAAGGCCAGGTTGGATGGGGCTTGGAGCCCCTGATCCAGTGGGAGGTGTCCCTGCCCATGGTAGGAGGTGGGACTGGATGGGTTTTGAGGTCCCTTCTGATCCAAACCATTCTGTGATTCTACGATCTTTCAAGAGAAATGAGTAACCCTTGATTTCAGAGATTTTGCATTGTGCTAAAACCCAAACATTTCAAAGCCAAACTGCAAAAGTTCACCCTCTTGCCTACTTGCAGCTCAGCTTCTGAGTGTGTTAATGCATGGGAACAAGAGAGAAGAACTGGAAACAAAGTTGAGTGCAACCCAAGGTGAAGCCAAGTTGTTTGTTTTCATTACTAAAACCCACAGAAAAGAAATGCAAAACACGAAACAGCCCAAAGCCAACAGCGAAAATCACATTCAGTCGGAGGATTTTCCGAGGGTAAATGTTTGTTTTCGTCCCAGTGCACTCGGGTCAGCTTGAATTTATGTTAATACCATCAAGAGAGCAGCACGAAAACACTCAATGCTTGACAACCTGTAGCATTTTGGGGTTCTTTTTAATATTACTTTGTCCTTCTGCAAATAAGGCCTTATGAGGAATGGCTGAGAGAGCTGGGGGTGTTTAGCCTGGAGAAGAGGAGGCTGAGGGGAGACCTCATTGCTCTCTACAACTACCTGAAAGGAGGTTGTGGAGAGGAGCGAGCCGGGCTCCTCTCCCAGGTGACAGGGGACAGGACGAGAGGGAATGGCCTCAGGCTCCACCAGGGGAGGTTCAGGATGGACATTAGGAAAAAATGTTTCCCAGAAAGGGTCACTGGGCACTGGCAGAGGCTGCCCAGGGAGGAGGTTGAGTCCCCTTCCCTGGAGGGGTTTAAGGGACGGGCGGATGAGGTGCTGAGGAACATGGGTTAGTGATTGATGGGAATGGTTGGACTCGATGATCCGGTGGGTCTCTTCCAACCTGGGGATTCTATGATTCTATAAGCACCCAGCATTTCCCCTTTCCCACTGAACCAATACAGACCAGAATAACCCTGCAACACCTACAGCACCACTGGTTTTGGCCAAAATCTTTGGAAATTGCACACAGCCCAACCACTTCACTTATTCTACACATCATCTCCTCACCAAGTCTCTATTTTCACATGTTTGCTGAGAGCGTGGAAGCATTTATGTGCTGGTTTGCTACCCCTCGCCTACGTTTCTCACGTCACGCTGGCCTCTCCATCCTAAATTTCTGTCCTGCTTGGTGCTCGCAACACCAGGTTAATCACCGGTTGTGAATTTAATTAATGTGTTGTTTCTCCCTTCAACCAGATCATTAATAGAGTTGATAAATCAAACGTGCCATTGTACTCGGTTACACCGGATTTGTGATATCCCCCAGAGGAACAGGACATGAAAACCATGGGATGAAATTCATTGAGACATAAATACAGCATCCTCATCTGTGACAGTCGGATGTAATCAGACTCCAGCGATGTGAGCATTATGTAAGGGAACGTTGCGCTCCGGTCTGCTCAACGGAAATGCCACAAGACCAATAGAGACAAACATAAAAACTGGCTGGCAGTTAATTTCAGACATCACATCTCCTTTTCTTTTATTTGCGCTGCAAGATCAGTAACATTTACTTTTGTTTTACAAAAGCTCAAGTAGAAAACAATACAACAGGGCAGTATTTTTATTTATTTGAAATGGAGGATGGTGCCTCATGATGAGGAAAACCTGATTTCACAGAATCATGGAATGGATCAGGTCAGAAGGGACCACAAAGCCCATCCAGTTCCAGCTCCATGTCATGGGCAGGGATACCTCCTACCAGATCAGGGGCTCCAAGCCCCATCCAACCTGGCCTTGAACCCCTCCAGGGATGGGGCAGCCACCACTGCTCTGGGCAACCTGGGCCAGGGCCTCCCAACCCTCACAGCAAAACATTTCCTCCTAAGATTTCATCTCAATCTCCCCTCTTTCAGCTGAAAATCATTCCCCTTCACCCCCTCCCTGCACTCCCTGATCAAGAGCCCCTCTCCAGCTTTCCTGGAGCCCCCTTCAGTACTAGAAGCTGCCGTAAGGTCTCTCCACAACCTTCACCAGACTGAACAAACCCAACTCTCAGCCTGGCCTTGTAGAGAAGGTGCTCCAACCCTCGGATCATCTCCGTGTCCTTCTCTGGACTTGCTCCAACAGCTCCATGTCCTTCCTAGGCTGAGGACTCCAGAACTGGACACAGGGCTCCAGGTGGGTCTCACCAGAGCAGAGGGGCAAAATCTCCTCTCTGGCCCTTCTGGTCCTACTGCTTTGGATGCAGCCCAGGACACAGTTGGTTTCTGGACTGCAAGTCCACATTGCCAGCTGATGTTGAACTTCTCATCCACTATTTATCATATTCGAGACTGTTTGGAGAATTTTTGGTCCTCTCCTTATGACAATCAAGCTGATCCCTCATGCACAGTGAAGCCTTCTCATCACGTACCTCTGCATGCATCACAAATAAAACCATCAGGAAGTTGGGCTGAAAGCCAAAGACCAAAGCAAAGCTATATATACACACGCATACATATATATCATGAATTTAAAACCAACCTGTTTACACCAGCCCCACCACAATAAGCCTTTGACCCTCAGTCTGCACTCCAGATGCCCAGCACTGCAATATCTGCAATCTCGCCACCCATCCCACATCTACTCGGTGCATAAGGTTTGGCACATCTGCTGGCCAGGAAGGAGCTATCAGAAGGTATCTATAAAAAAACCAAACAAATTCAAACCTCATACTTGCGTAATCATGTGGCTTGGCTTTTATTTCTGCTGTTCTTTCAGGTTTGTGCTGAGCAGCTTGGCTGGTTGACAGAACCTCCCATCTCTCTCCCTAGGAGAAAGCTCCTAGGGTGAGCTAATGAATGCTAATGAAAAGGACAAGGGAAGCATGAAAAGAAGAGGCATGGCCTCTTGGGTTCATTCACCTGAACAGCACCGAAGCCAGAACCACCTTAATTTGAAGGACCTAGAGGACTAATCCAAAAACTCACGGGTCCTGGATGCGAGCCACAACCCTGAAAGACCTGAAAAGATCTCAATGCATGCTCCAAGACACCAAGACTTGACAGAGGAGACGCCTTCCCAAGTGGGTCACAGAGATACATTGGGCAATGAGCAGTGCCGGGAACACCGTTGAGGAACCAACTCTGCTTACAGGCACTTCCAGACGTCATTTGACGCAGGCACAACGGCCTTTACCAAACACAACCCTTAATTAAGGTGAGTGATGCCCAAGCAGTGATGTAGCCAGCAGGAGATTAACATTATGGTTGGGACCATCTTGCCAGCTGCCCTGGTTCATGGTAGTCGGTGTGGAGAAAGTGGCATCTCCCAAGGACCATTCATTTCCAACTGGGATGTCTAAAATACCTGGGAAGAAATGCCCTTTGGAGGTACCAGTCCCACCCCTGCAACTACGCAGGGAGCTCCAGCAACCAGCCCGGACAAGACCCGTACCTGTTGGAGGGCTCAGCTTGGGCGTGACGAGTCTCAACAAGGGAGCCCTGCCAAGGTTCAAGTGCTTCACAATTAACTTCAACAACAAACCAAAGCCTCAAGAGCTTTTAATCTCCAAGCAAGTAGGAGATGTGGGTCCATGCCAGGGCTTTTGTGCCCTCATTTCTTGGCCCTGATAAGGACCTCGCTGCTTTTTGTCTCTTTGAGAGCACATCCGCACAATGGGAGCTCCGGTTTCCTGCCTTCATTTCCATAGCAGGCTAACGAAGAAAGGCACCGCGTAGCTGTGCAACAGGTTAAAACACAGGCAAGATTTGCTTAGCAGTTCAACCTCATGCAAATAAGCTTAAAGGAAATGCTGAAGAGCAGCAGGGAAAAATTGCAGCACAGGTACCATCCATAGCAAAAAACCTCCTGGGTCGTGCAGCTGGTTTCCACCAGAAAAATAAATAAAAAAATAGAAATATATCAAAAAACCTAATGGAAAGTCATGAGTTAACCAGAAAGCAGCTCATCTTCACTGCTAACCATCATTTATAAGACGTGAATCAGGTAATAAAGCAAGTTTTTGCTTGCCTGAACATACAGGCAGGAAAGAAATCGCTCTGTGCAGATCCCAGCCTTGGTAGGATAACGCACCAGCACCAGCTCCTCATCACGATTCCCTGTCGGTGACAGCACTTGTCACACAGCCCCCGTACTCGCGTTTGTGGAGTTCAGTGCCTGACCAGCACCGCATCCTGAGAATGCTTTTAATAACACACAGAACGACTCGCCTGTGGCTCACACGACTCCTGCACCCCACTCCGCTGTTGGCAGGGGATGGAGATACCTCCAGAGCCCGCACACTGTTGCTTTACCCAGCAAAGTCCTGGTTAACATTCCAAAAGAATTAGCCCAGGATAACATTTACCAGCCCAAGCTGGAGCACACTTCCCCTTAAGATCTCATCTCAAGCTCTCCACTCACTCTATGCCTGCACTCCCTGATCAAGAGCCCCTCCCCAGCTTTCCTGGAGCCCCTTTCCATACTAGAAGCTCCTTAAAGTCTCCATGGAACAGAATGGAAGAAAGGAAAATCTTTTTGCTTTGATCCTATATTCAACATTCTATGCTGGCTTATTTTCCTTACCATTTTTCAATCGTTTTCAACTGAACAAACAACAAAAACTTTCTGGCCACGTTAATTACCAACCTAATACCGCTCTCCTAACGACATATACACAGATTTGCGATGAGATCAGAGCAGCTCTGCTAATCAGGGATAAACCTACCATACTATAGAGGGTTATACTTTTTATATTAGTTTTTCTTGTTGGTCTAATTAATGGTATTACCCTCTGAACTGTATACACAGACTTAAAGAAATTCAAGATATGCTGAAAACATGCCCCAGAGGAGCCAGAGTATATTTAATAATTTCCTATCTGTTATCTCTGGCATGATGTCCATTCGTGCCATCCACCTGTAGCCAGCAAAACCCAATTCATCCTTCTTACTCAAGATTCTTAGTTTGATAAGAGTCCTTGGCAATTGATTCAAAAAAAAAAAAGCATGAACAAAATTATCTTCAGAACACCACTCCAATTTTTCCACTTCCCTTCTCCTCACCAGATTGTCACAAAGAGATCAACACATTTGCTGATTCAAGTCCAGGAAAGATGGAGAACGTTGCTACAAAATCAGCTTGTAATTGCATCGGCAGTAACGAATAAAAATGAATTAGCAAATGAGAGCTACCTCACAAAAACCGCAGTTAAGCCAAATATCCCCCAATTTGGAGTCTTTATGTACAGCTGCAACTAAAAGGAACTGGCATAAATCACAGAAAAGTCTTCAAGGCTCAGATAATTTTCCTTCTCCAAGAGAACCCAAAAGCTCAGCTGCTTCCAGCTTGGAACACGCTGGAGGATCCAACATCAGCATTTTGAAGCTATCTGAGTGACTTCAAGCTCCCAGGCCAAGATAACACTGGGGATGAGCTCCTGCAGCAGGTATCAACCAACCCAAAAGCCAAAGACCCTTATGCATCTCCTGACCAAGGAGCACGTTCCTGCAAATATGCAGTTGTGTCAAAAGAACTCACCATAGCTTTCCACTCTATGAGCTTGGCCTGAGCTGCGGCAAAGAACCGGATCAGGTCACCCACATTCTCAAAAAGCTGGTAACCACCTCCCAGGATAAGGATGGCACCATGGGGTGGAAATGAGTCCTCAAAATTAAGGGAAATGGACCATGGCAGCAGCACCAAATCCCATATGTTGAAGAATAATGTATAGGCCACAAAGATGATCCAAGTTGGAGCACCTCCCATTCGAGAAAAGGCTTAGAGAGTTGGGGTTCAGCCTGGAGCAGAGAAGGCTCCAGGGAGACCTTAGAGCAGCTTCCAGCGCTGAAAGGGGCTCCAGGAAAGCTGGGGCAGGGCTCCTGATCAGGGAGTGCAGGGAGAGGATGAGGGGAATGGCTTTCAGCTGAAAGAGAGGAGATTGAGATGAGATCTTAGGAGGAAATGTTTTGCTGTGAGGGTTGGGAGGCCCTGGCCCAGGATGCCCAGAGCAGGGGTGGCTGCCCCATCCCTGGAGGTGTTGAAAGCTGGATGAGGCTTGGAACCCCCTAATCCAATGGGAGGTGTCCTTGCCCATGGCAGGGGTCTGGAATAGGATGGGCTTTAAGGTCCTTTCCAACCAAACCCACTCTTTGATTCGATATCAGCACATTAACAAAAGCATTGAAACAGGCTGCAGCCCTGCAGATCGATACCCAAATGCTGCTCCTGAGGGCATCCACAAAGGTTTTCTCACCCACGAGGCTTTATTTGTGTTCTCCCTGCATGATATTCACATCTACTGGAAAACGTGACTGTGCAAAGCTAGGTTCGACTAAACTTCATGCTGAGGTCAGAGGTGTGCGAGCTGACACCCTCGTATCGACAGGCTGTCGCTGGCACGCCAGCTCCGCTCATCCTGGATCATCTGGATCCTTTAATGCTGCAAACAAGTGGAGCTAATGCGTTATCTGCATATGGGTATTTAATCCTGCAGGGTGGTCATTACCACCTTAATGCTAGACTAATTAATAACCAGAGCTCTCATGGCTTTCTTATCCCTGCTTCCCCTTTCCCAAAATAAAACAAATATAAAGTACTCACAACCATATTTTCAGGGACATGGTTTAGTGGCTGATAGGAATGGTTGGACTCGATGATCCAAGAGGTCTTTTCCAACCTGGTGAATCTATGATTCTACAGATCCTGATAGAGCATTAGGCTGTTTCCAGCGGCTACGGACGTACAGCCGTCCATCCCTGGCAGCGCAGGGAGCTCTACAGTCCACAAACCACAATGGCATCAAATAAACCTCAGCCCAAGATAATATAGTTCCATTTAAACGACAAAGAAAAGAATCTTGAAGGAAGCTACAAGATATTCAAACCTCTTTAGGAAAGAGCTTTCCATTAGTGCGAAGCTGAATCAAAGACATTCTGCCGCTGCAGAGCAAGTGCGCCCATCAGAGGGATTATGTCCCAAATCAAATTGGTCCCTAACGAATGCACTCAGGAACCACACTGCTAAGAAGGATGTAGAAAATGTGTTAAATTAGATCATTTACCAAAATGCCCTGGAAATGATGCACAGCCAAGGAGGAACGGCACGTAAAAAGGTTCTCTGCAAAGGTGGTAGAAATGCAAGGCAGCCAAGGGACTTGGTTGCTGAGTTAATGTACTCGGTAGTGCGTGTTGTTACTATCAGAAAAATACGTTCACTTCTGCAAATCCCACATTTTTAGGAGAATTAAAAGGCAAATAAATCAAGCCTCTGGTCTCAGAAAGGCTCTCAGTCGCAAACCCCAACACTGCCAATGGCCTCAATCTGCTGGCGCAGAGGCATAAGCTCTGTTTCATCTTCTCTGTGAAAACCACTGCTCCACAGCTATGTCAGCTCCCCGGGTTTGATTGCTCTTGCAAAAAGGAGGCACAGAAAAAGGTGAAGATAGGCATCAGCACGGCATTGTGCTCACTTGCTTTCTTTACATCCCACATATGACACATATTCACACCAAATACTATTTCCCCCCGGTGCATGCTGTTTTCTGCAGAAAGGAGATTGAGCTCCCTGGGGAGGGAGGATGAATGCACTCACGAGCGAGGAGGTGATGAAGAGGTTTGGGATTCTCCTGAAGATGCCACTCACCGAAGCCGGACGATAAAGCAGAGATGGCACGGGAGGGGAGCGTGTCCCTGGGGACGGCAGCAGCAAAGGCTGTGACACGCCAGCTCCCCATCAGATAACCCCAAAGGTTCAGCTCCCAGAGGCAGCCTGTAAAACCTGTGAAATTTTAATTTAGAGGGAGAAGCGGCATGAAAAGACGCGAGGCAGAACGAGTCTGTAAGGACCAAGAAGGGATTATGGGATGCCCACAGATGAGACGCTCAGAAGTTTGCAGAAGCAATAAGACACACAGGCGATTCTCCAAGACCGGGACACAGCCCAGCCCTGGACCACCTTGCAGCAGAGCATCACTCAGTCCCTTTTCCTTCTGCAGTGATGAGATTGATCCTCTCCCAAGCTCTGAGTCTCCTGGGTGCCGGCAGGAGACCCACGATACCTTTACCACACCACCACGCTCTCTTTCATCTTTTCCATCCTTTCCCATCACCCGAGTGATCCAAAAGCAAACTCTAGCCGTGGTGCTGCACATACTTAAAAACCTACAGTTGACCACATAGCTGAAAAGCAAAACTTGAGAGTTTTTTCTATTTCTGAGGGCAAATACAGCCCTACCTGCTGCAGCTCTCCCACCACGCAGGTGCTGGATATCGCAGTGACAAAATCCTTTCCCATCAGGTACTCCAGGCAAAGCCAGCTCTCTGCTGCAGCTCATCTGCTGCACTCACAAGCAGAGGGCTTTGCAATTTAGCAATTTTCAGACACAGACACCTCACCAGGTGCTGCCAAAACCCAGAAATCTGTCCCAAATGCCACTCGCACCAACTGGAGCTGGGAGCAGCCAGCCTGCATGGCACAGGGTCAGCTCTGTCCCCATCCCAGCAGCTCCTCACAGGCATCTGGGGAAGGAGAGGACTAACAAGATTAGACAAATAAGCAATTTATCATATTACTGAAGCCACATAGTCAGGGCCGGGCTGAGGGCACTGGGGTATCAGGATGACCCTGGTTGCTGCCACCTCCAGCCAGTGTCACACTCAATCATAATCAATATCTCTGCAAAGTTGTTCTTACCCAGCGACGCACTGTCCTCCCATAAAGCTCGTTATTTTTCGTCCCTTTGGTCCACAGCCCATCACCACCACTCAGTCTCAGCCTCTTACTCCAGGGGAGGTAACCCCAAACCCCCACCCTGGCATCCCCAAGCCTCCAATTACCCCAGAAGGGCACGAGGAAAACCTTTCCTCCCACCTGCAACTTCTGCAAACAAACTACGAAAAATGTTGACCAAGGCTTTCGAAAGCGGTTATTCTGGTGGGACAGGCCAGACCTGCTTCTTCGAAAAAAGCCAGACCCATTTGACTTCCTACTACCCTAGAATACATCTCTGAATATCCAGATATCTATTTGTCTAGCTTCAGGGCTCCAGACCTGTTGCTTCCACAAAACCCATCTCAACAGCTGAAAGCATCAGCCACAAAGAGTCAAGGAAAATTTGGAGCCTCTCAGCACAAGGTTGATCTTGAGGGGCTGGAGCATGTCCAGAAGAGGGCAACAAAGCTGGGGAAGGGTCTGAAGAACAAGTCTTATGAGGAGCAGTTGAGGGACCTGGGGCTGTTTAGCCTGGAGAAGAGGAGGCTGAGGGGAGACCTCATTGCTCTCTGCAGCTCCTGGAAAGGAGTTTGAAGAGAAGTGGGTGCTGGTCTCTTCTCCCAAGGAAGAAGTGATAGGACAAGAAGAAATGGCCTTGAGTTGCAGCAGGGGAGGTTTAGACTGGATATTAGGAAGAATTTCTTCACTGCAAGGGTCATCAAGCATTGGAAGAGGCTGCTGAGGGCAGTGGTGGAGTCTCCATCCCTGGAGGGATTCAAAACCCCACATAGATGTGGCACTTCAGGACACAGTTTAGCAGGCACAGGGGTGTTGGGCTGATGGCTGGACTGGATGAGCCGAGAGATCCTTTTCAACCTCAATGAGTCTATGATTTCACGAGAACTGCACAACGAGAGAAAGCAGGAATAGACTGCAAAGCTGGTAGCAGCAAGGAGCAGCTCCCTGAGCCTTAAGTATCCCAGGGATGAGGATGTAGCCTGAAAAATGAGGCCTCTGGTCGGCCAGTTCCCCAGGGTTTCACGCGCAGATGTAACCACAGCCTGGCTCGGCACACCGTGCCGCGGGCACACCGGTTCTGCAAGCTGCTGCATCAGTACCAAGAGCTCTTATCTCATGCTTCACTGTCAACAAGAAATTATGAGAATTGAATTTTAATAAGCTGGAGACGGAAGCATTGCTATATATTGTGCTAGCGCCAAAGTTTAGTGTCCAATTTACAGCGAGGCACTTCAGCTCTGCTTGGTGCAAGGAGAGGAGCAGGCACCACTCAACTCTACAACTCCCTGAAAGGAGGTTGTGGAGAGGAGGGAGCTGGGCTCTTCTCCCAAGTGACAGGAGACAGGACGAGAGGGAATGGCCTCAAGCTCCACCAGGGGAGGTTTAGGCTGAACATTAGGAAAAAAAATTTCACGGAAAGGGTCATTGGGCACTGGCAGAGGCTGCCCAGGGAGGGGGTTGAGTCCCCTTCCCTGGAGGGGTTTAAGGGACGGGTGGACGAGGTGCTGAGGGACATGGTTCAGTGTTTGATGGGAATGGTTGGACTCAATGATTCGGTGGGTCTTTTCCAACCTGGTGATTCTATGATTCAACGCTTGCTCTCAAAGGCAATGAGCCCCCCAGCTCCAAAGCCTCCTTCGGCCGCTCAGAGTTTCATATTAAGGATGCAGGTTTTTCTGCATCACCTGGCCCCGATGCCAGAGAACACCAAGTCTACTAACGTTGCTGGGGGAACGAAGAATAAATAATGGGAGGAAAGGGTGTCCTTTTGGAGGATCCAAAGCCAACAGACAAAACCACCCTTCATCTTTCCCAAGTTTAAGAGCAGGACCTGTTCATACCTCCCTGTCCCCATCTGCAAGTCTCACCAGGTGTCTTCAAAGCTATGCTACAAACCAGGCAGTCAGAAACCCTGGATTAAGGCCTTTGACTTCAGCTTGCTTGAGCTCAGTCATCCTCAGGAGCTTCACTAAACCTTAAAGGAATGATAACCTAAATATTATGTTAACTAGGCTTTTCAATAGGAAAAACTCCAGAAAGGGTATTCTAAATTAACATCTCCAAGACTAATCATAGAACTGTTAAGGTTGGAAAAAACATCTCTAAGCTCACCCTGTCCAAACATCAACCCAACATCACCATGCCTACTTAATCATGTCCCCAAGTGCCACCTCTACACATTTTTTTAACTCCTTCAGGGTGGGAGACTCCACCACTGCCCTGGGCAGCCTCTTCCAATCCTTCACCACCCTTATGGTAAAGAAATTTTTCCTGATTTCCAATCTAAACCTCCCCTGCTGCAACCTGAGATCATTTTCTCATCCTAATTGTTATCACTTGTTGTAACAGGGACCTTAAGTCCATTCGCATGAGGCACCTTGCACCTAAACCAAGCACGTGATTATTACTGTGCACAAATCTACGTCCCAGTGCATGCAATTGTTTCAAAGCATGGAACTAATCGCTCCCTCACCCCAAGAAGGGTGCAGAACAGAGGGAAATAAAAGAGGAAATTGTTAGAAAGAGTAATAGTACAGCAAGCCCTTGATCTTGTGATAAGCGTGGTGCACAACTGGACTGACACAGCCGCATTCCTCAGGTTCCTTTACCATATCAACTCTCAAGCTCTGGAAGAACAAATAGCAGGGAAGATTTCTGCAAAGATGAAAATGGTACATTTTCAACAGCCTGAGATGATTACTCGCAAAATAGCAACAGCACAGAGCACAGAGGTAACTGATTGCCTCCTGGGCAAAAGTCAAAGTCTTTGCATTACAGCTCAGGAAGCGTACGGCGATCAAAGAGAAAAAGAAAAAACTCCATTTTAGATTGTCATGAACATAAAGGTCCTCCTGGCCCTTTGGCATCACCAACTACCAAGACACAACTGAAATCTTTTTTTTATGCTGCATATACCCAAGATCACTGCACAGCAAGAAGGAGAAAGCCTTTATTCCAGGAGCAGGGTGCAGCTCCTGCTCCTTTCCCAGCTGAATTTTGGCAGTGTCTATGCAAACACCACCATTATCTCAGCCCAGCAAGACACAACGTGAGCTGGGACTCGATGATCCACTGGGTCTTTTCCAGCGTGGTGATTCTATGATTCTGGGATCCAGTAACCAACCTGTGTCACTGACACTCTGCAATAGGAAGCGAGACAAGCCAAATGCTGAGCGAGGTATTAATAATCACACTTCGGTATCGATTGCGCTTTACATCTTCAAGCACTTTAACCATATTAATTAAGTGTTTCCCATTTAATATTTTCCATTTAAGACTAAAGCAAAAACATGAGGCTAAACAGACCAACCACCTGACTCCGGATGGCAAGTTCTTGCACCCCAACTTTGGATCTCCCAACAATTATTGCTTTCCATGTGAAACCTACTGAAAATACAGATGTAGATCTAGCAAAGGCACCAAGCCAAAAGCCCAGAGGTGCACCCAGCATCAATGAGGGCCAAGCTGATCAGGGAACTGCATCAGCTCTTGCCGCGATGCTCTGCCTGCTGACCTGCATCTCCAGCGTCACCAGCATCCCTCCCTGCCAGTGCACCCTGACCCAGACCACAGGCACGCCTCTGGCATGCAATTAATTCAACCAATATTAATTCAAACCAGTATTCAAACACGCGGGTGCTGACACACGGCTCCACTGATGCTCCCAAGAGCTGCCTGTAATCACTGTGCTAAGAGCTGAGGACACGAAGTATTGATCTCCACACAACATCCAGGTTTACACAGAGGCTGCAGCCAAAATACTTGTGCCAGCAAACTCGCCATTCAAAATCGACTGTCAGGACTGAAAGGCTGCAATGATAAACACTCAACATGAATCACAGAATGGTTTGGGATGGAAGGGACCTTTAAGATCATCCAGTTCCAACCCCTGCCATGGGCAGGGGCATCTCCCACTGGATCAGGGGCTCCAAGCCCCATCCAACCTGGCCTTGGACACCTCCAGGGATGGGGCAGCCACCACTGCTCTGGGCAACCTGGGCCAGGGCCTCCCCACCCTCACAGCAAAACATTTCTTCCCAAGATCTCATCTCAATCTCCTCTTTTTCAGCTTCAAATTGTCCCCCTTCATCCTATCCCTGCACTCGAGCTGTCTCAAGCCACGCCACAATTATAGGAATTTCATGAACTCAGTATTAATTACTGACTGAGCATGGAGGCACACATTTACCTCCTTTGATGCAACTTGGGTGCTCCCACCTGCAGCAATAAGAACCCCAAGCTCCTTCCCACCACAGGAAAAGAGATCTGATGGAACTGGAGGATCTTTAAGGTCCCTTCCGACCCAAACCATTCTAGGATTCCACCATGCCCATCTCAGCCAGGACCAAAGCAGATCCCCACCACACACCCACCAGCCACACTCCCAGGGAACAGGTTCCCACCCAGTCCAGCAGCCTCCTGCCTGGTTTTCATGTATCTGCCTAAACCAGAGTTTGGCAGCCCTCCTACTTGTAAGAGACATGACAACAGAGCTATTCAGAGATACTTGTTTTCACCCCGTCCTTCTGAATGCCATCTCAAAATCCTTGAGGGAAAGCATAAGGCTCACTACAAATACATCTCGGGGTTGCCTATACAAACACAGAGTGATGGAGGAGAGCATTTATGGCACAGTATAAACAATAGCACAAAACTTAAGGAGGAAAACCAAAACAGAGAGTGAATTTAATCAGTGGGGTTTGAGGAAACCAAGTACTCTCCCTCTTCTCCTCAATAAGGGCGACAAACGCAACGCACTCCAGATGCAATTTTAACTGATCGGCTTCTGCTACAACAGGAGTGCTACATGGCTGGATGTATCACACTTTAAATAATAGCCTCTTAAAGATAAAAAAAATGCATCTACAGCTATGAGGCCACACAGAGGAACACCCCGTTAGGGAAGCATCCTCTCTCCTAGCTCCAAGAGACCGGCACGCAGAGACAAATTCACCAGCTTAAAGAGAGGGAAGATGAAGTGACCCCTCCGAGAAGAGCTGAAGGCATCGCTCTCACATCCAAATAGCAACCACTCTTCCCCACCAGTCACAGAAACCCCACAACTCCAAAGCACGTGTAGTTATAATTATTAAGCAGAAACACGCACGCTTCGGGGAACAAAGCACATTTCTTCAACACTATTACAGAACATCCACAGCAAAGGAACCCAAAAAGGAGTTTTCCCATCACTGCTCTAAGGGAAACAAAATAGAAACCCTGCGTCTCTTGCCAGGGCGTGCTGGGGGTACAAAGGCACTGCCCCTCTGCAAAAACACACGTGTCTCTCCAAAAGTCTCCTGGAGAAGAACCAAAACGCAGCACACCCGCAGAAATAGGTGTGGGTATGAGCAGCCGAAAGGCTTTACCCACTTCTCTAGCCACAAGGCTGCATTTCCACGCTCGCGCTGATGCCCTCTGCAGCGTGTCACCAGCTGCATTCCTGATCCCGAAGATACAGGCATCCTCCTCCTATCTTTTCAGCAGATTTTTATACAAGAAAGCGCCTCGCTAGGCTGGATGCACCGCATGGCAGGGTCCGGTTCAGATCACACCAACTGGCACCTCTCCGCATCAGTCCTGAAAATATCCAATCGCACACAGAACTTTACTTCCCCCATTCCCACAGCTCGACAGCGATTCCACCTGTGATGGATTAACCTGAACAAGTGGAATCCACACACCACACCCCCGCTTACCCGAACAGCAAAACACAACACGCTGGATGGAAACAAATCCACAAATTAATCACTCAAAATCAATTTGCTTTAATACCAAGACCAACAAAACACTGGCGGTGCAATAGCAGCGCGCCGGGAGTAGCGGTGCCCACCACGAGCTCCGCTACCTTTAAAAAGCACCAGCTTAACCAAAACACAAAAGTTAAATAATGCCTAATCGCCACAACAAGAGATGCTCGCAGTAAATAAGCAACATGTAAATAATTGCTACTAATTTCTTATCACACAGGTGCAAATCCAGTTCAGTTATATGGAAAAGGGAGGGCTTGCACTGTTTCTGATCCAACACCCAGGCTGCTCCAGGGTGGATTGGCATGCAAGCCTGCAATTATTTCATAGAAAAAAAATATATATATATATTTGTATTGACATCTTTCTAAAGTAACAGTGATGGCAGCACACTTTGATCAGCAGAAAGCAGTGAATCTCAGCCAGAGGAGAGCCAGGAGGCTGCAGAAACAACTCAGACCCCATTTGTTAACCTTCAGGCAAAGCCAAGAGCATCAATCGGCTCTCCCGCACCCCTGCATCTCGTTCTCCCCTCTTAGTCCTGCTGCTCCAAGGTCTGGGACAACTTTTTAGGGGTACAAGGACGGCGGGAGGGGGGTGGATGGATGGAAACCGGTTATAGGAGCTGGGATGCCGGGAAGAGAGCTAGGGATGCCAGGCAAGTTAAAGCAACCCTGCTGGAGGGGTGAAAACCCCTCCATGGGCTGGGGATGGAGAAACTGGGGGACCTCTCCATGGGCTGAGAAGGGGGGAAATGATCCCTCCATGGGGTGAGGATGGAGGGGTAGAGGGAGATCCCTCTATGGGGTGGGGATGGATGAGGGGGAAACCCTTTATGGGGTGGGGATGGATGGGGGAGGGGGATCCCTTTATGGGGTTGGGATGGATGGGGGGAGGATCCCTCTATGGGGTGGAGATGGAAAAGGGGGGGGATCCCTTTATGGGTTGGGGATGGAAAAGGGGGGGGATCCCTTTATGGGTTGGGGATGGAAGTGGGGGGGGATCCCTCTATGGGGTGGAGATGGAAGGGAGGGGGGATCCCTCTATGGGGTGGGGATGGAAGGGAGGGGGGATCCCTCTATGGGGTGGGGATGGAAGGGAGGGGGGATCCCTCTATGGGGTGGGGATGGAAGGGAGGGGGGATCCCTCTATGGGGTGGGGATGGAAGGGAGGGGGGATCCCTCTATGGGGTGGGGATGGAAGGGAGGGGGGATCCCTCTATGGGGTGGGGATGGAAGGGGGGATCCCTCTATGGGGTGGGGATGGAAGGGGGGGGGATCCCTCTATGAGGTGCGGATGGAAGGGGGGGGATCCCTCTATGGGGTGGGGGTGTTGGAACCGCTCAATCCTGGTTGAAACGTGGTGGGTGAGGGAGCTTGGTGGCTTGACCCGGGGGTCCAGAGGGGTCCCGGTGGGTTGGAACTGGCTTCACTCCAGGTAGAACCCAGGGTGTCTTGGTGGGTTGGAACCAGCTTATCTCAATGGGTTGGAACCGGGTTCACTCCGGGCACAACCGAGGGGGCTGGAACCGAATGGAGGGGGGATCCTGGAGGGTTAGAACTGGCTTCACTCCAGGTAGAAACTGGGGGGGTCCCAGAGGGTCAGAATCGGTTTATCTCAGTGGGTTGGAACTGGGCTCACTCCGGGTACAACAGGGATTGGAACCGAACAGGGGGTGGGGGTGTCCCAGCGGGTTGGAACCAGGTTCACTCCAGGTAGAACCAGGGAGGGTCCCGGAGGGTTGGAACCAGCTTCACCCCGGGTACAACGGGGGGGGCTCTCAGTGGGTTGGAACCGGGTTCACTCCAGGTAGAACCAGGGAGTTGGAACCCAACAGGGGGGATCCCGAAGGGTCAGAACCGGGGGGAGTGGGGGGAGGGGGGGGTTGGAACCGAAGGGGGAAGGGGGTGGGGGGGTGTCTTGGCGGGTTAGAACCTGGTTCACTCCTGGTAGAACCGGGGGGGGTCCCCGAGGGTCAGAACCGGTTTATCTCAGTGGGTTAGAACCGGCTTCACTCCGGATAGAACCGGGGGGGCGTCCCCGAGGGTCAGCACCCGCTTATCTCGGTGGGTTAGAACCACGGGGCGGGGGGGGGGGTGTCCCAGAGGGTCCAAACCGGCTTCACTCCCAGTAGAACTAGGGGGGTTGGACCCGAACGGGGCGATGGGGAGGGCGGCTTTGGAGAAGGGGGGCACTGGGGAAGGGGCTAAGCTGGGGGTGGGAGGTGTCTCGGCGGGTCAGAACCGAGTTCACTCCAGGCAGAGCCGCGGGGACCCCGGAGGATCAGAACCGGGGTCACGCCGGGTAGAACCGGAGGGTCGGAACCGGTGTCGGGGGTGGGGGGGGGGGCTTGTCCCGGAGCCTTAGAACCGGCTTCACTCCCGGTGCAACCTGAGGGCGGGGAGCTGGGGGGGGGGGGGGCAGTTCCCGGTTGATTTGAACCGGCTTCCCTCCGGAGTGGAGCCGGTTCCCGATGGAACAAGCGGCTGCCCCCCCCAACACGCACACCCAGCAGTCGGGGCGGCCCCCCCCAACACACACACCCCCCCCCCATCTCCCCCCCCCCCCCCCCACCGTGCCCCTCCCGGCGCCCCCGGCCCACCTTGCGCGCTGTGCGGCCCGTGCTCCATGGCCGGGTCGCTGCCCAGCTCGGCCAGGCGGCGGCCGGTGGCGGCCAGCTCGGCCCGCAGCGCCGTCACCTCCTGGCCCGCCGCCTGCAGCGCCCCGTCGATGCGCAGCGCCAGCTGCTTGTTGTCGTCCATCATGTGCAGGATTTTGGCCTGGGGGGAGGGAGGAAGAGGAGGAGAGAGGTGAGAGAGGGAAAGGGGGGGGGGGGGGGGGGCTGGGCGGGGGGCGGAGGGGCGGGGCCGGAGGGAGGGAAGGGGCGGGGGGAGAAGGAGCGGAGGGGAGGGGCTGGGGGGGCGATGGGGAGGGGGGGCGCGAAGGGAAAGGGGCTGAGCTGGCGGGGAGAAGTGGGGGGCTTTGGGGAAGGGGGGCACTGGGGAAGGGGCTAAGCGGGGGGGAGAAGGGGAGGGGGGCTTTGGGGAAGAGGCTGAGCTGGGGAAGAAGGGGAGGGGGGCTTTGGGGAAGGGGCTAAGCTGGGGGGAGAAGGGGAGGGGGGCTTTGGGGAAGGGGGGATACTGGGGAAGGGGCTGAGCTGGGGGAGAAGGGGAGGGGGGAGAAGGGGGCACTGGGGAGGGGGCTGAGCTGGGGGCGATGGGGAGGGGGGGCTTTGGAGAAGGGGGGCACTGGGGAAGGGGCTAAGCTGAGGGGAGAAGGGGAGGGGGCTTTGGAGAAGGGGGCACTGAGGAAGGGGCTAAGCTGGGGGGAGAAGGGGAGGGGGGCTTTGGAGAAGGGGCTGAGCTGGGGGAGAAGGGGAGGGGGGCTTTGGAGAAGGGGCTGAGCTGGGGGGAGAAGGGGAGGGGGCTTTGGAGAAGGGGGCACTGAGGAAGGGGCTAAGCTGGGGGGAGAAGGGGAGGGGGGCTTTGGAGAAGGCTGAGCTGGGGGAATGAGCTGGGGGCGATGGGGAGGGGGCCTTTAGAGAAAGGGGGGCACTGGGGAAGGGGCTGAGCTGGGGGAGAAGGGGAGGGGGGCTTTGGGGAAGGGACTGAGCTGGGAGGCAATGGGGAGGGTCGAAGAGGGGGGCAATGGGGAGGGGGGCTGAGCTGGGGGCGATGGGGAGGGGGGGCCTTTGGAGAAGGGGGGCACTGGGGAAGGGGCTAAGCTGAGGGGAGGAGGGCTTTGGGGAAGGGGCTGAGCTGGGGGGAATGAGCTGGGGGGCTTTGGAGAAGGGGGGTACTGGGGAAGGGGCTAAGCTGAGGGGAGAAGGGAGGGGGACTTTGGGGAGGGGTGATGGGAATGGGGCAAAGAGAGGGGTGATGGGGAGGGGGCTTTGGAGAAGGGGGGCACTGGAGAAAGGGCTGAGCTGGGAGGCAATGGGGAGGGTCGAAGAGGGGGGCGATGGGGAGGGGGCTGAGCTGGGGGCGATGGGGAGAGGGGCCTTTGGAGAAGAGGGGCACTGGGGAAGGGGCTAAGCTGGGGGAGAAGGGGAGGGGGGCTTTGGGGAAGGGGCTGAGCTGGGGGGAATGAGCTGGGGGCGATGGGAAGGGGGCAAAGAGAGGGGCGAAGGGGAGAGGGGGCTTTGGAGAAGGGGGGCACTGGGGAAGGGGCTGAGCTGGGAGGCAATGGGGAGGGTTGAAGAGGGGAGTGATGGGGAGGGGGGCTTTGGGGAAGGGGCTGAGCTTGGGGGGATTAGCTGGGGGGCAAAGTGGAAGGGGGGCTTTGGGGAAGGGGCTGAGCTGGGAGGGGGGGCAAAGTGAGGGGTGAAGGAGAAGGGGCTGAGCTGGGGGGGCTTTGGGGGTGAAGGGATAAGGCTGGAGAAGGGAAGGGGCTGAGTTGAGGGGGGGGGAGCTTGGAGGACGAAGGGGAGTGAATAGGGGGCTGAATGTTGGTGTGAAAAGGGGAGCCAAGGGGAGGGGGCCAAGCTGGGAGGTGAAGGGGGGGGGCTGTGTGAGGAGTAGGGGGCAAAGGAGAGGGGGAATGCAATGAGGAAGGGGCTGTGCAGGGGAGACTGTGAAATGGTTGTGCAAAGATGAGGGGGGTGTACACGGGGGTTGGGGGATGGGGGGGGTATAAAGGGAAAAGGGGGCTGTGCCAGTGGGGTGCAAAGGGGAGGGGGACTGTTCTAGGGGGGGCTCGGCAAGCAGCAAGGGAAGGGAGAGGGGGCTTAGCAAGTGGGATGCAAAGGGGAGGGGGCTGTGCAAGGGGGAACAGGTTGGGGGTGCTGCCCCTGACCTGTTGCCCCCCCTTCCAGCCTAAAGAAGGACTGGAACAGAAGCAAAGGCATCTGCAGTATTCCCGGTGCTGCAGGTGGGGGGGCTGCAGCGCTGCATTTCTAGCCCCCCCCACCTCCCCATTCGGTGCAGGTGCAGCGAGTGCTGCAGTGCCCACAGACTGACAATCCCACTAATTAAGTGCCTTTCTGCTAATTGGGCTGAAGTTCACCCCAGTGCTTAGCCCCAAACCAGTCTGCAGCAGGTGGAGGTAAAATCAGCTCCAAAAATCCCCTCTGGAAGCATTTTTTAGGGGGGAGCGCAGAGCAACCCGTCTGCTGTCACTGCTGTAGCAATGCGAGAGAGTTCATGTGGCACAAACCCAGGGTGAAACATCGAGAATTATTTGATATCATCGCTGGCGACTGCTAGAGGGAGCGCTGCTGTTTCCCGGTGCCTCCGAGGGATCCACTTGTGTGTTTGCCAGGGCCTGGGCTGCAGCAAGGCAGCAGAGCTACGATGCTCAGCAAGGCAGCGGCACAGGCAGGCTTCATCCCCACCAAAATCATAGAATAGAATCATAGAATAGAATCACCAGGTTGGAAGAGACCCACCGGATCATCGAGTCCAACCATTCCCATCAATCACTAACCCATGTCCCTCAGCACCTCGTCCACCCGTCCCTTAAACCCCTCCAGGGAAGGGGACTCAACCCCCTCCCTGGGCAGCCTCTGCCAGTGCCCAGTGACCCTTTCTGTGAAAATTTTTTTCCTACTGTCCAGCCTAAACCTCCCCTAGCGGAGGGTGATACTCTGGAAACCATGGTCTGGATGGTTACACCTCATCAAAACATCCCTGCTTCCCAACGCCGCGGGCAGCAGGGCTGCTGGTTTTCGTGTGAGCCAACGTGCACCTCGGAAAGTTGGTAAATGGGTTTAGGAATTGAGCAGGACACCCCACAGCAGCAGGGGGGGAGCAGGCAGGGTCCTGTGGAAATGGGAGTGAGAAGAGCAGTGAGGAGCCAGGGTGGGCGAGGAAGGGCGCTCGTGGGGAGAAAAGCCAAACAAAGTCACAATCCTTGAGAAAAGGGAGAAAGACGAAGGGCTAGGAAGATGATCTGAGGGCTGGAGCACCTCACACGTGAGGACAGGCTGAGAGAACTGGAGTTGGTCAGCCTGCAGAAGAGAAGGCTCTGGGAACACCCTAGAGCAGCTTCCAGTGCTGAAAGGGGCTCCAGGAAAGAATCATGGAATGGTTCAAGGGACCTCAAAGCCTACCCAGTCTCACCCCGTGCCATGGGCAGGGACACCTCCCGCTGAATCAGGGGCTCCAAGCCCCATCCAACCTGGCCTTGAACCCCTCCAGGGATGGGGCAGCCACCCCTGCTCTGGGCAGCCTGTTCCAGGGCCTCCCCACCCTCACAGCAAAACATTTCTCCCTAAGATCTCATCTCAATCTCCCGCATTGCTGCACCCCAACCACTAGCACTGGGCCAGGGCACTTGGAATATCAGTGCAAAGGACAACTTGCCTTCATAAATTCCTAAAAGGCAGACAAACAACCTCCGAAGAGAACAGAATTTCAAAAATTGCATTTTTCTTCATCATCTCTGCAGCCCTCCCTGAACGAGATAAAATTCTTTATGTATATATAGAAACTGAATTCTAATCAAGATAAATACCCGGTTTCATGCCACATTTGCATGAGTATTTGCTGCAAACTGTGCTTGCAAATGAGAGAATTATGTATGTAACCAGATAACCTGACTGTGCAGTCGCGGTACCGTATATGCAAACCTGCACTTGAATAAAACGTGAGCTTTGGCAGAAAGGAACTCAGCTGTAAAGTGTAGGCACATTATTTTTATCATAAAAAAAATCAGGTTAAAACTGATTTGAGCCTTCAAGAATACATTCAGCTGCTGAAGCGAAGTCCAAATTATGCTCCTTTCTCAATCTAACCTTAATTATAGACTAGTTGATTTGCTGTGCTGGCAGCACTGGAATCTTATAATTTACTGGTGCAAGAGACTTTCTACATTAGCTCGTGAGCTATTTAAAAAATGTGTTTCTTAAATTTGGCTGTGGACTCATCTGTAAGTTAATAACCTTGCTTTGAAAAAAAAATCTTCCTTATTAAGTCCTTTTGAGGTACCCCTGAAGATATCTTGAAAGGTTTGCTCCCCTTCGCCACCTCCTCCCGTCCTTCCTAGGGAACAGCTGGGTCCATTTAAAATTGATTTCGATCTCTCAAAGCAGGATTCCATTTCCCCAAGCCTCAGCCTGGAAAGAGCGTGCGATGTCACACAGATCCTGAGATAGAACAGGGCAGCAAAGGGATTTCCAGCGTGAGGGTGGCTGAGGCTTGCTGGCTGCATACAATTAGAATAGAATCTTAGGATCAGAGAATGTCCTGAGTTGGAAGGAACCCACAAGGATCATCAAGTCCAACTCCTGTCCCTGCACAGGACACCCCAACGTTCACACCGTGGCACTGAGAGTGTTGGCCAAATGCGTCATGAACCTTGTCAGGCTTGGTGGCTGCTTCCCTGGGAGCTGTTCCAGTGCTCCACCACCCTCTTGGGGAGGAACCTTCTCCTAATATCTAAGCTAACCCTCCTCGGCACATCTTCCTGCCATTCCCTGGGGTCCTGTCACTGGCCACCAGAGAAAAGAGCTCAGCGCTTTCTCCTCCTCCATCCCTTCTGAGGAAGCTGCAGCCTGTGATGAGGTTTCCCCTCATTCTCCTCCAGGCTGAACAGGCCAAGTGACTTCAGCTGCTCCTCATACAGCTTCCCCTCTAAAGCCTTCACCAACTTCGTCGCCTCCTCTGGACACTCTCCGGTAGCTTTAGATCCTTTTTATCCTGTGGTACCCAACACTGCACCCAGTACTCACAGTGGGGCCACCCCAGTGTGGAGCAGAGCAGGACAACCTCCTCCCAGCTAAAGCCGTGTTTGCAGTGATGCTGATTCTCCATCCCACAACCCTACACATTCCCAACCCCAAATCTGTGTGTGCCCTCACCCTGTTTTGGATCTGAGGGTAACCCACAAAGCTGCAGAAAGGTCCCGATTGTTGCTCGTGTTGAGCTTCTCATCCACCAAGAACATAGGGATGGCATAAACGTGGATGGAGGAAGATCTGAGACTACTTCCCATCCTCTTTGCTCTCATTTCAGCCTAAGGAATGCAGTAGAGGGGATACGAGAAGGTGTAGGAGATTAAAAAGGGCTGAGTAGCACACAGATACTGTTCAAGCCTTCTGAACCCTTCAATTTGCTATTCAGGTTACCGCTTTTTGTAGCCTAATATGTACAATATGCAAAGGAACCAGTTAAACTAAATGGGAAAAGCCTTTTGTGTTAAGGTTGAACGTAATCTAAGGTGACCCTTTGACTTGATTCAATTAAATCTTTTCTTTTTCCAATTAAATAATCAGCCAGAATTTAATAAAAATGACTTTCACTGTGTCATCCTGCAGAATGATGACCTCAGAGATGCTGAAAGCTTATGTAAATTATGCTGATCGCTTTTTATCTGCTTGTGCTTCGCTTACATCAAAAAAACCCTGCCTTCTGCCTGGATATGTACATTATTTTCTCGTCTGCTCTGTGTAGCTGTTTGCAGTACCAAACAGAGTGAGCATCGCCAGCTCCTTTCAGCACATCCTCTAAAATGGACCTTCTGTGACTGGAAGAAAAGAAAGATCACCAAAGAGGAGAGTGTTTGATCCGCGCCTCTATTCTTTTACGCCCTGGCATGCTGAGTGCAAACAGCAGCAGTTTGGCTCTTGCCAAATGTCACCAGAGGCATCTGCGTGGCCATTCATCAGCAAAGAAAAGCACACCAAGAAAATCCGGGCCAGGAGACCAGCAAACTTCAGCAGCCAACACCAGCAAAAGCACAGTGCGCCCCGAGTTCAATAGTCTCTTGTAGCACATCTCCGCTAAGCAATCGCCATCCAAGTTACAATAGTTGCTAATGTCTACAGGGCTGGTTTTTTTCCCCCCTCTACAAAGGTCACATTTTTATTTGTGCATTAATAACTGCATTTGACCCCCCTTCCTGCTCTTAAAACACTGAGCACCATCTCTTCTCTCCCTCAGCTGGAGGAGAGAGCAACCTCCAAACGCAAACCTGGCTGCTGTGTTGCTGAAATGCTTAGTTAATAAGCGATTAAAATGGGATTAAACAGAGCTAAGGATGGACAGGTTAAAAATTTAGGCAAACATTCTGCTTTTCCCTGCAGTGAAGCGTTTCCTCATCCCCATTTCTGTGTGGTAAAAGGGTCCCCGATGACCTTCCCGTGCTGCACATCCCTCGGGACGGCGAAAACAAACCCATTAATGTTTATAAAGTGTCTTGGAGTGGGGGAATTACATCACCGCGGCGAGATACAAGCTTAATGGATCAAAACAAACCCCCCCAGCTTAGACACATCTCAGTTACACGGCACAGACCTCGAGGAATCCCACTGAGAAGGGATAATTGAGAGAAAAATGTGATCCCAGAGATTTTTTCTCCAGTCAACCCATTTTACAGTAATAGGAAGCAGATTTCTAGACCCTTTGCAAACAAATGACTTCCACTGCATATTTCACAGCTGAGCGCATCCATGGCACCAGCCTTTAGACACGTCTATTAAACCCAACATTTGTTTAATGAATTACAGCGATCCAACGAATCTGTGTACATCCAGTCTATATTTATATTTTATGGGGAAGCAGGCAGCTTTTCCCAAGCAGGTAACGGTGTCAGCGATGAGCTCCTGCTGCAAGGTACCCAAAACTTCTAGGGTTTTTATCTACTGCTTTCTTGACTATTGTGGGTAGTTGGTTGTTGTTTAGCTTTATAAAAGTGCCATTTCTCAGGTGTTTCAGGGTCTCTGCTTAACATAAAGTCTCACCAGGCTGTTTAGCCTAAAGAAGAGGAAGCTGAGGGGAGACTTCATCGCTCCCTGCAGCTCCTGGAAAAGAAGGTGAAGCCAGGTGGGTGCTGGGCTCTTCTCCCAAGTAACAAGAGATAGGATGAGAGGAAACGGCCTCAAGTTGCACCAGGGGAGGTTTAGATTGAATATTAGGAAAAATTTCTTTTTCTGAAAGAGTGGTGAAGCACCAACAGAGGCTGCCCAGGGCAGTGGGGGAGTCTCCATCCCTGGAGAGGTTGAAAAAGAAGTACAGATGTGGCACTGGGTGGCTAGTGGTGGCTCAGCAAAGCACAGGACTTCAGGCAGTGGTGAGTGTGTGGGTGCAATGCCAATGAGTTGTGGAGACCCACAAATGCAGCTGAGGACTACAAAACAGCTCAGTAGCACCCAGCAGGATTATTTTAGAGGCCTGAACCACACTTGAGAGCTTGTCTTTTACCTGCTTCATAAATGTAGGAAAAAAAATCACCTTTGTCTCTAGCATCTTCCTTTTCCAGGATGCTCTACCTGACTCTTCTCATGTGCTCTGCCCTGCAGACCCTGCTCCTAGTTGTGTTTGCAGACAAAGGCTGTTCTTCCACTGGTTTTGCCACCATCAAAATGGATGGGTACAAACCTTCATTCCTGCCTCCTGCTCAGTTTAGGACAGTGGTCTTGCCGAAATAAGCCAGGCTAAAGCATCTAAACGGTCACGGAAATTCAAAGGCATCTGAATTTCACCACGCCTTTTGCTAATGTCAAATCTTCATAGGAACTGACTTCCCAGGACAAAGGAACTGTCAGATGAATGCTGATGCTGCATTAATGATAGGGTACATTGACCCACCCTGGTGTGTCATCACTGTTGCTGAAGGAAACACAGAGGCAACCCATAATCACCTTGCCTGCATCTCTCCCGCTAACACCTAATTTAAGTATGTATCTGTCTGCTGATTGATCACAGGATTTTTTTCCTGGCACCTATTATCTTGCTATCTAAGTGCTTCAGAATCTCCTTGTTCATTTAAGTCTTTATATGATCCTTATAATAGTGTCTGAACAGCTGGTGAATCGGGTCTGCACGGCAAAAGCCTCCACAGACTTCAGGTTCTTCCCTTCCGCGGAGGACAGATGATTTCTTGTAGTAAGTCAGTAGGATATGATCTCCCAAATCACCCCTGCAGTTCTGCAAAACCTAATCATAGGATCGTGGAATGGCTTGGGTTGGAAGGGACCTTAAAGAACATCCAGTTCCAACCCCCCTGCCATGGGCAGGGACACCTCCCACTGGATCAGGGGCTCCAAGCCCCATCCAACGTGGCCTTGAACCCCTCCAGGGATGGGGCAGCCACAACTTCCCTGGGGAACCTGTTCCAGGGCCTCACCAATCTCATCGTGAAGAAATTCATCCTTATGTCTAGGCTAAATCTGCCCCTCTCCAGTTTATAACCGTTCACCCTCATCCTATCACCACAAGCCTCTGTGAACAGTCTCTCTCCAGCTTTCTTGCAGCCCCTTCAGGTACTGGAAGGTCGCTATAAGGTCTCCTCGAAGCCTCCAGGCTGAACAACCCCAACTCTCTCAGCCTGTCCTCATACGGGAGGTGCTCCCGCCCTTGGATCATCTCCATGGTCTCCTCTGGGCTCACTCCGACAGCTCCATGTCCCTCTAAACTATGAACATTTTGAAAGTATACCTAGATAACACTGCAGCTTTGAGAAGACAGCTGAAAAACTGGAACAATATTGATACACATACAATGATCTATGATCGTGCTTTAGGGGTTCAGTGTGAATTCACTGATTTTATGCATTTAGGCTCAGAGCATAGTGGTGTCCTTCTCCTTTACTGTTTGTAGCACAGTTTGGCTGGAGTTATCCACTCTATAAAAAAATCACACCTTTTCAGGCTTGAGAGGTGTAGCTTCATATCAGATAATTTGCAGATAATTCTTATTTCTGATATTAATGAGACAGAGGTGACAAGATTAGGGTTCAAACCCAGGGAATGCAGAGCTGTAAGCATCGGGGCACGGCTGCTTGTCCTGTCTCGCCTCAGAATGGCTCAGCTTATTTTCTACTTTTGTGCAGTCTACAAAACCAAAAAAACAGAAACAGCCCTCCTTATTTTTTAGGTATTGCACTGGCACACGTTTTGTCTAAACAGGAGGTTTTAATGGAATCTGCTGGAGGCTGATTTCCCCTGCGGTAACACCCAGGCACGGGAGGGCAGAGGGTGTGCAGCTCTAATAAAGTCCATTTAGCTTCTGACATAAATTCCTTTAAAAAAAATTAAAACACACACACACATCCAAAAAATGCTACACCAAACACACACGCGTGATAAAGTATCTCAGTATAAAATCAATACCGAGGCGATTAGCAGCCTTTGAAAAATTCTGGCTCTAAGTCAGCTCGTGGCAGAGATCAAGTGGAGGTGCTGTCAACTCACTTGGGCGTTTTGCTTTGCTTCTGATATATGACAGTTAAAATAATCTAAAATTATTCCTGTTATTCCGACATTTCTCCTTTTTCCTTGAGGAGCACCAGGCAGCTAGGCATCTGTCCCACCCACCTCTCATCTCTGCAGCATCCCTGCTACCAAACCCTCTCCATTTTCCAGGGGATCACCAGGCTGTCAAGGTTTTTCAGCGGTTCTGGAAAACTGGGCATAATGCTGATCAGACATGGGCTGCCAGAGCTGGACCTATGTGCTTCCATCTCACTCCCAGCTCCCACAATCTGTGGTCCTGGATGGAAAACGCAGATCATCAGCCGGCACACCAAAAGGAGCTCAGTCCTCTATTGGAGAGGACTGAAGCGTTATCTAGCCCTTCAGCTACATCATGGGCTGAGTCCAATGGGATGAGGTTTTAACAAGGCCAAATGCCGGGTCCTGCACTTGGGGCACAACAACCCTGAGCAGCTCCAGACTAGGAGAAGTCTGTCTAGAAAGTGCCTGGAGGAGAAGGACCTGGGAGTGTTGGTGACAGCGACTGAACATGAGCCAGCAGTGGCCCAGGTGGCCAAGAAGGCCAATGGCATCTTGGCTTGGATCAGAAACGGCGTGGCCAGCAGGTCCAGGGAGGTTCTTCTCCCTCTGGACTCGGCACTGGTGAGATTGCACCTTGAATCCTGGGGTCAGTTCTGGGCCCCTCACCACAAGAAGGATGTTGAGGCTCTGGAGCGAGTCCAGAGGAGAGCAACGAAGCTGGTGAGGGGGCTGGAGAACAAGAGGAGCGGCTGAGAGAGCTGGGGGTGTTTAGCCTGGAGAAGAGGAGGCTGAGGGGAGACCTCATTGCTCTCTCCAACTCCCTGAAAGGAGGTTGTGGAGAGGAGGGAGCTGGGCTCTTCTCCCAAGGGACAGGGGACAGGACGAGAGGGAATGGCCTCAAGCTCCACCAGGGGAGGTTTAGGCTGGACATTAGGAAAAAAATTTTCATGGAAAGGGTCATTGGGCACTGGCAGAGGCTGCCCAGGGAGGGGGTTGAGTCACCTTCCCTGGAGGGGTTTAAGGGACGGGTGGACGAGGTGCTGAGGGACATGGTTTAGTGATTGATGGGAATGGTTGGACTCAATGAGCTGGTGGGTCTTTTCCAACCTGGTGATTCTGTGATTCTATGATCAGCTGGGACTTATTGATGTTAATATTATTGATATAATAGCTTTTCATGAAAGCAGGGAAGTTTTCCCCAAGCCTGGTGTACCAGGGGAGAGGGAGATGCCTTCAAATGAAGGTTTGGTAGAGCAAGAGGGATCTGAGGGAAAATATTCTCAGAGAAGGGTGGTCTTGAGGAAAGCCTGGGCAGATATGTAGAAGAGTCCGAAAAAAGAATGCAAAATGCCAAATAAATAATAATTTAAATAAAAAACAAACAGCTGCATGGAATTCTTCTCACAATCTAAACGTGATTAAGCACCAGTGCCTGCAGGGAGTTCTGGGGTACCTGTACATTCATTACCTCAAAGGTCTTCAGGACAAGGCTCCAGTCACTCAGCTGGCAGGGTTACTGACAGAGATGTTTTAAGAAGGTGATGCATATAAAACCTATTGATGGCAATTAAACAGAGCAGACAGCTGCCAGGCTCTGGTGTCAGGTGGTTTTATGGATACAGAGATATCTATCTACAAAGCTATTCAAGAGCATTTAATTTTTCCAATACTCACGTACTGCGGCTTGTACGAGGGTAATATGTTTATCCTAAAAACTTAGTGACTTCATAACGCGGTACTTGGCTCCAGGGCAATCTGTGTATTATTAACTTCCTTCAAGTGCATAGTGGAAAATAAAACCTCTCAATATTTTTTTAGGGTGTTAAGTGCAGTTTGTGACACAGCCAGAGGGCCAAGGATAGACACTAAACTCCAGGAAAGCTGGGGAGGGGCTCTCGACCGGGGAGTGCAAGGAGAGGGTGAGGGGGAACAGTTTTCAGCTGAAAGAGGGGAGATTGAGATGAGATTTTAGGGAAGAAATGTTTCCCTGTGAGGGTTGGGGAAGCCCTGGCCCAGGTTGTTAAAAGTAACTGTTCATAATCTGCACCAGACCAGCTCGCCTCAAGATAAAGATCTGCCTCATTTGCAGTTACATAATTAGCACTTCCCCTAATTTAGCTGACATTAAATTACATTTTTTTTTAAATAAACGTTATCTTTTTGGATGAAAAAAAAATAAAGCAGCTTGGGTCTACTTCAGACTATTTTAGAGAGCAGCAACATCATTATCCTGTTCACAGATATGATGTCTAGACACTTTAAATGAAAATATTCATTATTGCTAATTTGCATCTCTTTCAATCCTACAATGGAAATCAAATGGAGATGTCAAAACAGCACTACCTCTGCCTCAGGCAGAAAGGAGACAGGGTGACCCCCAAGTCCTTCCAAACGTGAGCTTCGCTTGTTCGATGAGAAAGCTTCTCCAGCATCCTCGGAACCGCGGGCAGCACTGGATGAAAGGCGAGCAGAGGAAATCGGAGGAAAATAAAGATGCAAGGATCTGGATGCAAAATCTACAGCTTTAAAGAGGAGAAACCAGGTTGCCCAGAGCAGTGGTGGCTGCCCCATCCCTGGAGGGGTTCAAGGCCAGGTTGGATGGGGCTTGGAGCCCCTGATCCAGCGGGAGGTGTCCCTGCCCATGGCAGGGGTTGGAACTGGATGATCTTTAAGGTCCCTGCCAACCCAAACTATTCTATGATTCTAAAACCAGGGACCAAGCCCAGGGGTCAGAACCATCACAAGAGCTGAGCACAGAAACGCTGCTTGGGTGGATTTTGTTTTGTGAGCTCGCGGATCCAGAGCGAGTTATAAAGGAGGATTATAAAGGAGAGGAAGGGGATTTGCTTCTGACCTCTCAGAGTTCCAGCAAGAGTGGAGACTCCTACATCCCTTGGATGGAAAAATCCCAGCCTTAAACTGCAAGACGTGTTGAAATACAGATGTTAATCAGGATGGTGATAACTCCTGTGGGTTTAGTAGAGCCTTTTCCTGAAGATAATGTATATTTTAAATTTACTTCTTACTTGCCAGTAACAAAACTTTCCATTAGCACAAGGAAATATACATTATATCCGAAATACATGCTTCACTGAGCTCGGAGAGTAAAGCTAAAATAATCTTTTTATAGCAAGTAGGGATGAATACTTAAAAATAATGCAAAGTTGGTGAATATTCATTTGAACTCCTAAGCAAATTTGCCCTTGTCGTATTTGCATCTCTCTTGTGTTCTCTTTCTGTGCAAGGGAGTTTTATTAACATGAACATCCGCAGAAAGTGAATTTGGAGCCTGAATACCCATGGGAAATACATTCTAAATTCACTTGCTGTGTGCAGTCACCCAAGAAACTTGATCATAATTGTTTATTATACCTAAATATTTATATTGAGGAAGCACTTGTTAGACAGAAAGGTCGAGATGCTGCGGTGCTGGCTGCTGTACAAACAGTCCCAGGCTTACGGAAATCATCTCCACCCCCAGCAAATGCAGATGGGGATGGGTGACAAGTTCAACCAGGCTCTGTCACGTAAGAGACGTGGCAGATTTCAAGGTCAAGAAGAAGCATTGGAATGGAAGAGGAAAGATCAAGATGCTGCATCAAAAGAAGCGTGGCCAGCAGGGCGAGGGAGGGGATTCTGCCCCTCTATTCTTCTCTTGGGAGACCTCATCTGGAGTGTTGTGTCCACTTCTGGAATCCTCAACATAAGAAGGAGATGGAGCTGTTGGAACGAGTCCAGAGGAGGCTACAAAGATGATCCAAGGGCCGGAGCACCTCCCATATGAGGACCTTCCAGTACCTGAAGGGGCTACAAGAAAGCTGGGGAGGGACTGTTCACAGAGGCTTGTGGTGACAGGACTGGGACAATGGGTATATACTGGAGAAGGGCAGGTTTAGACTATATAGAAGGAAGAATTTCTTCACTAGGTGGGTGGGGAGGCCCTGGAACAGGTTGTTGGAGATGTTCAAGGCCAGGTTGGATGGGGCTTGGAGCTCCTGATGCAGTGGGAGGTGTCCCTGCCCATGGCAGGGGGGTTGGAACTGGCTGGGCTTTGAGTTCCCTTCCAACCCAAACCATTCCATGATTCTATGACAGCCAACCGCAGCTGCCAAGGCCTGAGCAAGCACTGACTGTGTGCTGGACTTCCAAGATGATTTTGTCCCAAGGTGCAAGATAAACTGTATTTTTCAGGGGTTGGATGGAGGCAGAGGATGATTTTCAGCCCGTCCTTCCAACCCTTGGGTTTAGCAAGGCTGTGCTCATCCCCCAGCTACCTTCCCCCCAAGCAAGCAAGCGCAGTGATGCAGGGATCAGCTGCTCCAGTCACTGGGCTGCGTGAGAATGGACTTAGGGGGTGCCAGGACAACTCCCACATCCCAATTCTCCAGCCGAAACCCGCAATATAGTGTCCAGGAGCAGCTCCCTGTAAGAGCATCAAAAAGCACGGCTGCACTTTGGAAGAAGAGGAGGAGACACATCAATAGAACACTTTTAGACCAATCTTCACTAAATTACTTTTCTCTATTGCCTGCCTTGGTCTAGAACGCAATGAGGGAGCAAATTTTTTTATGATCATGGAGAAATAACTGCAAGGTCAAATCCCCGCTGGAAGCAGGGTCAGCCTCTACACCCTGCACCTGTGGGCTGGAGCACAAGAAAATTACCAACTATTAAAGGCTGATGAGCAAAAAAGAGCCTGAAATTGAAGCTCAAGTTACAGTAATGAGGATGCACAAGAGAGAAAATTGCATTAGGACACGCGCTATGTTCTGCATTCCCCTTAAATCGGATTCCCCGCTAGGAGGAGGGGATTGAGAGCAGCCCCTCGGAGCACTGTCAGGTCTCTATCAGCTTTTCCAGCCCTTACATCCAACTCCATCTATTAATTATCACCTACCATCATCAGGCTAGGGTTGCCTGTGTCAATTCGCATTTGCAACACACACTGCGCTGCAACAGTCCCCTGCTCCCCATAGAAATAGGAGGTGTTATTGACAACGTAATTACACGCCATCAATAATTATTAAAAATTTAAATATCCCCAAAGATGCTTGCAAGCAAACCAGATACAGTATTTCATGGCATTTCCTTCAAACACAGGCCATCGAGGTGATGCTGGTATTGAAGTGGAAAGCTGTAATTAGGCAAACGTGAGAAGGAGAAGAGGAATCTGATGAGACAAAGCAAGAGAAAGCGGGGCTGGGGACCCTGTCGCTGAAAACACAGTGTGAAGGGTCAGCATGCCCCAGGCACCTGGTCAAATCAAAGTGTTTCCAAGGGAGCTCGAGCTGCTTTTGAATATTTGAGGTCCAGAGGGTCAGAAGAGGGAAGAAAAAGAAATTGGCACAGCAGAGAGGGTTGATCTCATGCAAAGAGGAATAATGGGGCTCCATTGCTGGACGGAGCATCCTTGCAGCAGGAGCGAAAACGAGGAGCTGCAGAGAGCGGTGAGGTCTCCCCTCAGCCTCCCCTTCTCCAGGCTAAACAGCCTCAGGTCCCTCAGCTGCTCCCAGAACCTCGTGTTCTCCAGACCCTTCCCCACCTCCGTTCCCTTCTCCAGACACGCTCCAGCCCCTCAAGATCTTTCTTGGAGTGAGGGGCCCAAAACTGAACCCAAGATTTTGAGGTGTGATCTCACTAGCACCGAGGACAATATTCTGTTCGTTGCAAAGGAAGTCAAAATTGTCTTTTATAGCTTGAAGCGGTTAACTACACGGCTTCTTTAAACCAGAGAATTAAAGCCACTGAACTTCACAACAACAACAAAAAATTAAAGGCACCCCAAAGAATGTTCTCTTAATTGTAACAGCCTGGTACATTAAAGCTGCTATAGGAAAATTCATTTACAATTCAGCTATTAAATTGCAAACCATTACCACCGCTTTTACGGTTTTATATTCCTCTAACAAATTTATTACATAATTACTCTGGGCAACAGCATCGTTTCTAGCGAGTGAAGTTGAAATAAGGCACCTATTGCGAAATCCGAACAATTCTGCATTTTCCAGATGCAGGTTACACAAAATCACTGCGGTGCAGCTTTCTGCATGGGACTCCAAGATATTTGAGTACAGAGCTGGATTCTACACTATTACCTGGCTTAATTATGCTTAAGACTGTTTAATACTATTTATTAAGTGCTCTGATTTGGGGTGCGGAATTGCTGGGGGTTCAGCCCTCAACCAGGACCGGCATCAGGGGCTGCTTCATGCGCTGCTCTGAGCCAGAATCGGCAAAAGGAGGCAATAAAGGGAGGATAGAAGCCCTCGGCTCCAACAACTGCCATTTATTTCTGTACGAAATGCAATTGCTTTGCAGGCCCCAGGACTTGCTCTCTGCAGCATCACAGCTGGGGCTGCGGGAGTTGGCATTTTCCCACCTGCCAGAGGAGTCAGCCACCCCAGCAAACCCAAAATAAAACATCATAAAATTCAAAAAAAAACCCCAAAACAGGCATTTTCTGCTTCTCGTTTTCCACCCCTACAAATTAAATCTGTAAGTAAATAAATAAAATCTTGAGCATCGTTAAAAAACTGCATAGAGAGGCATTAAGGAGGACACGCATTTCATGGCAGAATGACTGGATTATTGTTGGAAATGCAAATAAATTCACATCATGTGCCTTTTTTTTTTTTCCTTTCTTTCTTTTTCTTTTTGCAGCACTCTCATCAAAAGGAGAAGATAGCCTTGGTATCCAGCTCAGGAATCTCTAGAGCAGATTAAAGAGCCAATTATGCTGGATTTGGGGAAGCTGACGACTGTCCAGCCTGAGTCTATCGTGCTTTATAAGAGCCCAGATTAAACACTGGGTAGCTCACAGCCCCTGAGCTTTGCTCCTTCAGCAGGACCACTATATTGTGCCAGTGCCCAGCACCCACATGGCCATGCAAAAAGCCATCTTCTCGGAAGCGATTCCTTTATCTCATGGCATTTTCTTCTATTCTGATCCACCAGCAACCATTTCTCACCCCCTTCCAATTATCTGCAGGCGTGTGCCCTTAGGGATGCACGGAAACGGGCAGTGTGGTGCTTTATAGAATCATAGAAAGGGTTGGAAAGGACCTTAAAGCCCATCCAGTTCCCACAGGCAGCGACACCTCCCACAGGATCAGATTGAGTTTTGCTGAGCTGGTCTCCGAAGATTTAACACAAAGGAAAAGGGAGATAAATGAACAAGAACCTATTTTTTTTCTTATTATCATTACCCTTGGTAATAACAACAGCATTCCAATTATTATTATCCTTGCAGTTTTCATTTATTTGCTTTGAAAAAAGAGGATCTTTGGGGGGGTCCCAAGGGTTGGGAAATGCAAAGAGGAGGCAAAGCTCTTGCAGATTGAACACAACGCTTGTTCTCAGCCCATCCCACCACATCGTGGCTGGAAGCTGGAGGGGAGACGGACGGGACGTCCCTGCTGCGGGGTCCAGGCGACTCCTCGCAGCCTCCTGAATCCTAATGGCACAGCCAACCCGTTTAGTTATGCGGGAGGCATCTCCCTTGGCTCGCACATCATGAATCGCTCCTCAGAAGGGCTTGAATGGCACAAAGCTCCCCCTCCTGTGCTCACAATTCCCGGTGTCGGAGGCGCTCGCCTTCTGCTGCCAGTGCTAACAAGGTCTGACTTTGTGGGGTTATTTAATATTCATTCAAAATGTTTGCTGTGGGCATCATGACATAGTCACCGAGGCCAAACCTGATGAGGTTATACAGGCACAAAACCCCCCTCTCCCCAATAATCATGGAATTCCTGCAAAGAGTCGGGGGCAAGGAGCTGAAAAGCCTGGATAATTTATTCTGCCAAGCCCGGTGCTTGCCAACACGGCTCAGTCCGGTGTGGGACAGACTTACTGGGAGAAACCAGGCTGGGATTTGCAAAGAGGAGGAGTCGTCTACATGAATTAGATCCCAGAATCATAGAATCACCAGGTTGGAAAAGACCTACTGGATCATTGAGTCCAACCATTCCCATCAATCACTAACCCATGTCCCCCAGCACCTCGTCCACCCGTCCCTTAAACCCCTCCAGGGAAGGGGACTCAACCCCCTCCCTGGGCAGCCTCTGCCAGGGACCAGTGACCATTTCCATGAAATTTTTTTTCCTAATGTCCAGCCTGAACCTCCCCTGGCGGAGCTTGAGGCCGTTCCCTCTCGTCCTGTCCCCTGTCACCTGGGAGAATCTCAGCAGGTTCAGCAGGAACTGGCTATTCAGACAGCCTGGGATTATTTTCCTTCTTGGATTTGTTAGCTCAAGCGCCACTGACTAGTGTGAGTGATCAATGGGTTTCCATCACATGTGTGGGGAGGAAGGGTTAAGTCAAAAAAGGGTCTTGAGGTAAAGTTAATGAGAGAAAACATCCCTACTGGGCTGGGATTCAGAGCTTGCATCCCAGTCTGATACTGGGTTAAACCAGCAGCCTAAAGCACGAGCGCTTTCTTCCACAAGTATCCAAATTCACCTTTGCCCTTTGATATTTTCAAATGGTGTTTTGTCCCTCCCCAGCCTCCGGGAGTCGGGATAAATCAATAACCCCATTGATTTTAACAGTGTGGTGATGTGGTCCCCAAATCCAGACGTGCTGCTCCGGAGCGATTAGCATGCATGTAAGCAGAACATTTCATAGACTGCTTTAAATGAAGTGGCTGGCAAAATTCCACGGGAATATTTAGTTAGGATAAGAAACATATAGAAACACAGCTTTTGGAGCCATCTCGCAGTAACTTTTGTTTCCATGACAACTAATGTTTGTGTTTATATCTAGTCCCAGTGTTTCCATCAGATTTGGCTTCATGGAACAGCTGTTACAAGTCATTTCACCAAGACAGATGATCCCGATAAGGAGCAAAGTTTCCAATCTACACAAATGCACATTTATTTAATAAAAATCCAAATCATTCAAAACCGGAAAAGATCCGTGCTTCAAAAAATTGATTATCAGTGCAGCCGCCTGATGGAAAGAGATTTAAAGTGGCTATGGAATAGCGGCTGTCTAATAAGAAGGCGATAAAGAAACATAATAGAAAATAAATAAAACAACGCTGAAAACGCTAGTAGCTTTATTAAATTTGGCCATGATCTTTCTATCCTTGGGCTTTATGCCTAAAAATGACCTCCTGCTGGTTTCGATGGGGCCATCGATAGACGGTTGGGGGGGTGTTGGCCCCTTTGCACCATCTCATCCCTCCAAAAAGCTGCTGAGAGAGGAACCGAGCACAGACTAATCTGGGCTTTAGGATCTGATAATCCACATTCCTTGATTGTCCTGTCGCTCTAGCTTTTATATAACAGCCCCTTTTCCATTTCAACTTAAATACTGAGAGGGTTTAATATTTTCTCTTACATAGGATGGCTCATGTTTGGCTGCTCGGAACAATAGTTGCAGCTTATTTTAGCCTCTTTATTATTGTAGTCGCGAGCCAAAAACCAACAGCGTGAGCTCCCTGGTTGGACTTAGGCGTGGATCAAGCCTCCACAATGGCTCTGTGGGATCAGCAGCTTGCACTAACGAGAGGAGTTTGGTGCCACAGTCTCCTCGGACTTCTTACGCCTTTGTTTCTTCCCTGGAAAAACCATTTCCTAATATCCAACCTCACCCTCCCCTGGCACATCTTCCTACCATTCCCTCAGGTCCCGGGTTTGCAGGAGGCAAGAGCTGCTTTCCTAGGTGGATGTTTTCCCTCCTGCAGACTTTTTCCTCCAAGATTTCTCTCTGCTTGCATAGATCCTGGCTGAAATCCTAACAGGGACCAACAATTCATTCACTCAACACAACCCAGAGCCCAAACCAGTAGCTGCGAGGAGAGGAGGCATCCAGCTCCCTTGGCACTTGTTGCCATAAATAGCTGGAGTGCACGGGCACTGGCAAGGACTACAGAGTTGCTTATCGTTTAAATCACTTCTAAATCCTGGCTTATCACATCGCAGAGCTCGAAACCTAAGGAAATGGTTTCCATTGTTAGCCGCCTCCTTCTTAATTTGAAAACTTCCTGCGAGTAATTGCAATTCCTGCTCAGCAAAAGCCAAAGCCTTATCTACTGCCTTGTTTAGCCAAATTAAGAGAGATGGGACTTGACACTAGTTTAGATTTGCTAAGTATTTTTCCCTGCCTTCAGAAACATTTATTACATTTTGCATTGCACAAACTGCTTCAATCTCCTGCCGCCTGCAGAAACACGTTGAATTATTTTAATCAGGCACAAGAATCATGTTGAAAGAGACACAGCTCAACAGGAAACCTGGGCTCGCAGACTCCTTTGGAACAAAGATTCAAGCTTTCCTCTTCCCTTTTTGCGACTGTCAACCAAACTCCAAAAATAAAGTCAGATATGCAAAACTATCCTGCTATCAGGGTGCTTAAGCATCTGTCAGCGCTTCCATTATGCATCTCAATTTCCCAGGTTCTCTATCTTCGCTTTTCAGCTTGCACCAGGCTGGAACTTGGCACGCACCCTCAAGACGACACTTTAACAGTTTGCTTAACAGCAGCCTCTTAATATTCCTGGAAGCCAGGCAGCACGGGAGGCTGCATTTCTTACTCTGTCAGAGCTGGCGATGCAAACACCTGCTGCTCCCGTGGATTTTGGTTGAAACCAGAGTTACCTTCAGCACTTCCCAAAAATCAGGCAACGTGCTCTGCCAGTTTCGTTCCAGCATCAATCTTCCTTTGAAGCAGTAGGGATGCCAAGGCTGCTCTTTGCCAGAGCCAAAGCTTCTCCCTGATTTACAAGAGGCTAAGAGAGGGCAAGACTGGGGTAATGTCTACACGCAACTACATTTTCCTCTGTGCAAGGATTCAGCACTGGGCTGCCTTTTACACCTCCACCTGTTTCCAGCCTGCTATCCAAAGAGCTCAGCCCATGCTCCTTTGCTCTGGGGTTAAAGGGACGGGTGGATGAGGTACTGAGGGACATGGTTTAATGATTGATAGGAACGGTTGGACTCGATGATCCAGTGGGTCTCTTCCAACCTGGTGATTCTATGAGTCTATGAGTCAACTCACACATCAATTGTTCTCCTCCGACACAAGAGCAGCTTCCAGTACTGGAAAGGGCTCTCGATCAGGGAGTGCAGGGATAGGATGAGGGAGAACAGTTTGAAGTTGAAAGAGGGGAGATTGAGATGAGATCTTAGGATGAAATGTTTCCCTGTGAGGGTGGGGAGGCCCTGGCCCAGGTTGCCCAGAGCAGTGGTGGCTGCCCCATCCCTGGAGGTGTTGAACGCCAGGTTGGATGGGGCTTGGAGCCCCTGATCCAGGGGGAAGGATAGAACTGGATATGCTTTGAGGTCCCTTCTGGCCCAAAGCATTCTATTATTCTATGAGACCTGGCTTAGCATCATTGGAAAATCTTCCTCTATTCCCCACTCTGTAGAAAGAGACCTCATCGCTCTCTAAAACTACCTGAAAGGAGGTTGTGGAGAGGAGGGAACTGGGCTCTTCTCCCAAGTGACAGGGGACAGGACGAGAGGGAATGGCCTCAGGCGCCACCAGGGGAGATTTAGGCTGGACATTAGGAAAAAAATTTTCACAGAAAGGGTCATTGGGCACAGGAACAGGCTGCCCAGGGAGGGGGTTGAGTCACCTTCCCTGGAGGGGTTTAAGGGACGGGTGAACGAGGCGCTGAGGGACATGGTTTAGTGATTGATAGGAATGGTTGGACTCGATGATCCAGTGGGTCTCTTCCAACCTGGTGATTCTATTATAATTACTGGGTGAAAGGATTCGTCCAGAATTTCCCAGACTCATCTCCTGCTATTGTGGCAAGAGGATCATGAGGACAGCACCACCATGCCCTCTCTGGCACTGCTGGGGTTCAACCCAACAAGCCTCACACCAAGTATTTAACCACATTCAGCTTCTCCAGCAACACAGTCAACAGTAATCAAAACCTTCCCAACAGCTGTTGCAGCCCCAGGGAAGAGCACTTCATTTATTTGTTTCTTCCTCTTGGAAAACAGAAATATTTAAAAGCTAATCTAGCAAGGACTAGGCACAAGCATGCACGATCTCTTTGTTCTGGTCCTATTCTGTATGATCAGGACCAGCATCGTACAGTTGGTATGTACAAAACAAGATTTCTCCTTGTTTGTAAAGCGACCAGAGGAGATTCAAGATGGTTTTGCTTTACAGGCTATTTGTTTTTTAATACTGGGGAAAGTGGGAACATATGTGAGGGGGGATGGGGAGCGGCAGCATTTGTAACGCTTAATTTACTAAAACCACACATTGCACAGATCTCCCGTCTTGCTTCCTTCAGGGAAACCAGCGTTCCATTAAACTGGCCAGCCTGGATGCAGATCTATCACGGGTTTCAAACTCGCTGCTGGGATGAAGGATTCCTTCTGAGAGCAGTTGGAGGCCAAAAGCATCATCCTCATCACCACCTGGCCTGGGAAACCACGTTCATTCTCTTTCCCCACCTCTATTAAAACACCAGGGTTTTGATGGAGCAGAGCTGATCCTCAAGTCACGCCAGGGGAGGATTAGATTGGACATTAGGAAAAATTTCTTCATGGAAAGGGTTCTCACAGCTGCCCAAGGAGGTGGTAGAGTCACCATCCCTGGAGAGATTTAAAAGACAGGTAGACGAGGTGCTCAGAGATATGGTTTAATTGTGGACAGGTACGATTGGACTCAGACCTCTCTAAGGTCTTTTGCAACCAAGCTGATCTTTTCCAAGCAGTTTTATGTTTCTCTGATCATTTCCCACGTGCACAGACCCTACCAGATACCATGGAAAATGCTTGGATTTTAATGTTATTTCAGACATTCCAAGCTTTCTCTCCCAGTATTAAAACCTATGAAATAAGTGAGACTGAAATGGGTACAGAACGAGGACAAGAGCAGGATAGGGTCCTGTGTTTGAAAACTATTTAATTTATAGTCTCTTAGTACACAACTCATTAAGAAAGAAAAGCACCTATTGCCTCCCAAATGTCACCGTATCCACCCGACTTCCTTGAATCTTTCAAGGGATTTACAAGTGCCAGGGGCAATCTCATTTTCTAGAAAACCTGTTTTACTGCCTAATATTCCAACCAAGTCTATGGTTGATCATTTAAATAGGCTTTTACCAGGCAGGGCAGGCTGTACGTCTCATTTCCCCCAGACACCCTGCAGCAGGCTCCGCGTGTGGGTGGGGAAAGGAGAAATCACAGCAAGCAGAGCGGGAGCGTTTTCTGTCAAATTAAAAATGTGATTAATTCCAAATCAGGGCTGTTTGCTGAGATATTTTCAAGTTGTTTAGTTTCAATAATTGCTGCGTGCCTGGGATCTGACAGAATGAGAGAAACTTCGCAGCTGAAAGCCAAATCTTAGAATGGTTTGAGTTGGAAGGGACCTCAAAGCCCATCCAGTTCCACCCCTCTGCCATGGGCAGGGACACCTCCCACTGGATCAGGGGCTCCAAGCCCCATCCAACCTGGTCTTGAACATCTCCAGGGATGGGGCAACCTGTTCCAGGGCCTCCCCACCCTCACAGTAGAACATTTCTCCCTAAGATCTCATCTCAATCTCCCTTCTTCCAGCCGAAAAATGTTCCTCCTCATTCCATCCCTGCACTCAAGCCATTTCATAAGGGATAAAAATCCTCAGTCCTGTGCTGCTGATAAGGGAAGAGATGCTCTGGAGGGCCCTGGCGGCCTCTGCTCAGTTCAGAGAGGCTTAAGAAGCTGAAGACCTGATAATAAAAAGCTGTCCTGGACATTTCACTGTCTAATCGATCATTTGCAACGGTAACTGATGAAAGAGGGATAAAATCTCTGCTTTATCCCTGTGGTCCTGAGATACCTCCAGCAACTCTGGAGGAATTGAATACATTGATTTATTGTAACACACCTAATCTGTACGTACAAGCACAGAGAGGAAACACTTGATCCTGACATGTATACACTACATCGATTCCTTTCTTTTAAGTTGCCACCCTGCTAACCCACCCAGAATATCGCGTGCACACGTTGCCCTGGTACAGAATCACTGGAAAGGAAGAGACAGAATGCTTGAGGTCTGATCCTGCAAATCTTACTCAAGCATCACCCAGATATAAATAATTTAACCTGTTTGGTTTATGCCAGAAAGACCAAGAAGTAACTGGAATAGAGGTTGTAAGGACTTAGGAGAGGGACCTGGGGGTGTTGGTTGACAGCCGACTGAACATGAGCCAGCAGTGGCCCAGGTGGCCAAGAAGGCCAAGGGCATCTTGGCTTGGATCAGAAACGGCGTGGCCAGCAGGGCCAGGGAGGTTCTTCTCCCTCTGGACTCGGCACTGGTGAGACCGCTCCTCGAATCCTGGGGTCAGTTCTGGGCCCTCACCACAAGAAGGATGTTGAGGCTCTGGAGCGAGTCCAGAGAAGAGCAACGAAGCTGGTGAGGGGGCTGGAGAAGAAGAGGAGCGGCTGAGAGAGCTGGGGGTGTTCAGCCTGGAGAAGAGGAGACTAAGGGGAGACCTCATTGCTCTCTCCAGCTCCCTGAAAGGAGGTTGTGGAGAGGAGGGAGCTGGGCTCTTCTCCCAAGGGACAGGGGACAGGACGAGAGGGAATGGCCTCAAGCTCCACCAGGGGAGGTTTAGGCTGGACATTAGGAAAAAATTTTTCATGGAAAGGGTCACTGGGCAATGGCAGAGGCTGCCCAGGGAGGGGGTTGAGTCCCCTTCCCTGGAGGGGTTTAAGGCACGGGTGGATGAGGTTCTGAGGGACATGGTTTAGTGTTTGATAGGAATGGTTGGACTCGATGATCCGGTGGGTTTCTTCCAACCTGGTTATCCTATGATTCTATGACTTTCACAGAAAAAGCTGTGGCTGCATCAAAAGAAGCATGGCCAGCAATTTGAGAGAAGGGATTCTACCCCTCTATTCGCTCTGATGAGACCTCAGCTGAAGTCCGTGTCCAGCTGTGGAGGTCTCAGCACAGCAAGGACATGGAGCTGTTAGAGCAAGTCCAGCAGAGGCCACAGAGATGATCCAAGGGCTGGAGCATCTCCTGTGTGAGGACAGGCTGAGAGCCAGCTCTTCAGTTACAGATTGCTCCGATTTCCTTAGAATCATAGAATCATTTAGGTTGGAAAAGACCACCTATGCCTACTAAATCATGTCCAGAAGCTCCACATCTACATGTTTTCTAACCACACCAGGGATGAAGACTCCACCACTGCCCTGGGCAGCCTCTGCCAGGGCTTCACCACTATTTTGGTAAAGAAATTTTTCCTGATAGCCAATCTAAACCACCGCTGGTGAAGCTTGAGGCCATTTCCTCTCATCCTATCCCTTGCTGCTTGGGAGAATCATCTACCAGGCTGTCTTCCGCAGCACAGACCTACTTCACAAAACTACTGTTAAACACACCAGACACCATACGTGCTTGTCCAGAATATCTTTCTTTAATGTTAATATTCTTAGCAGAGCTGTGTAAAACCCTCCCCTCCATTTCACTATTTTCAATTTTATTCCTCTGCTGATGGGTTCTTGTGTGTTTTTTTGAATCCAGGTGAGCGTGAACCTCTATTGGCCTCTGCGGGTTTCTCTCTCCATGCAGCTTGTCTCAATTATGAGTGATGCATTTTCTTCCTCTCCCTTTACATCATGTGCGTCGCCCAATAAAGGGGAATAACAACAAGATCTTTTATAGCTTCCTTCCTCACCCACTTTAAATTCCATCCACACTTTCAACCCAAGGAAAAATTCCATCTTTGTGCTCACGAGTCTCCCAAGTCAAATCTCAAACTCATAAAAATGACCGATCAGGGAGATCAGCTACTCTGGAAGGCAGAGCTCAGCTTTCTGGCAGTTGCTAATGGACTGCAGCCATCCAACTTAAACACCAAGTTGCTGCAAAGTTCTCCTGCCTGATAGAAGAAGGATATAGTGAGCAGTTTAGGTCAGGGAAGGCTGAAGCAGAGCAGGGTGGTTCGGTGCCACGACTGCTCTCATGTAGATAGGAGGGCACCTAGAATTGCTTTAGAAGTCATTGAAGCATCACAGCTGCCCATTAGAAAACAGGTACAATTGCCCTGGTAGAAAATGAGGCATTTAGAGAAAACTGCGCTCTGTCAGGTTCTCCTAAAGTGTCATGGGTTTTTTCCTCATGCAGTAGGATACAGGAACTGAGGATGGGAACATCAACACGAGCTGCTGGGCTGCAGAGGTAGCTGGTATAGAGCAACGAGCACCCCTGGCATTAAGGCTTGTCATGAAGCTACGTGATATCACACCCCATTCACCCACAAATTAAACAGAAGTTGTGTTACACCCTCACAGAATAATCACATTTATTTTGGTTGCACCTCCAAGATCCAGCTCCACCTGCGCTTTGTACATCAAAGGAGATGACAGACTCAGCCCCAAACATTTTATAATCTAACAGGTCATGAAGAGCCCAGCAGATTAAAGGAATTAGCAGCATCCAAGTGGCAAAGGCTTCATAAACCCACAAGAGACAAAAGCAGCCCCAGCCATGGTGGGGATCAAAATGTGAGCTACCAGGAAGACGAAGCTCACATCTCCTTAAGGTCAGACCCCATCAACGCTCAAATCTAAACAGATCCTCATTTATTAAAAATAATAGTAGCTCCACAAAGTATCTCTATTCAAAACACACATGACACTGAGCCTGCTCAAGTTGTCACGATGGGGAGCAGGAGGAGGTCCCTGTCCCTCTGGCTGATTGCAGGGGTAATTCCCAGTCAGCACAGCAATAACTCAAAAAGACACAGCTTTCTGATGTACTCCACGAATGTACTTAATCTGCGTAGGACGCCAGTTGGCTGCAACACAAACAGGATTGCACGGAGATCTCGCTGCTCGCAGAGCAGCTGGTGTGAAACACCAAAACCTTGGAGCAAGAGGAGGATTTCCCTTTGGGGGGAGCTAATCCTGCAGCTCTTATCAGACCAGGACGGCTGGTGCCTTCAGAGAAAGAACTTCTTGCTGCAGTCATTGAGAGGATAAATAAAATCTTTGCAGAGGAGCTTTCTCCCCACTGCACTCCTACATGAATTTGTGTGCACCGGGGAGCCCTGAACCCGCTGCAGACCTCAGCACTAGATGATGCTCTGCTGTGGGAATATCCCAATTCAGTCACCAGAGGTTGTCTCAGCACGGCTGGAGAGGTGACAGAACCTCACCTGAGGCATTTTGAGGGCAATTTCCCACAAAAGTTTAGTGTCTGGAAGATGCTGCTCCCTGTCCTGCAGAGCAGTGGGCAGTGCAGGACCAGAGAGATGGAGAATTAAGGCTTTCCATCTTGCCTGCCTATCTTCATCTCCCAAAAAATCTGAATTAAATATGCCATTTTCTATGCATTATCCACACTACAACCCAGCATCCCCCTTCTCATTGGCAATGGTTGGACTTGATGATCAGTGGGTCTCTTCCAACCTGGTGATTCTATGATTCTCAGCGGATCTCAAAGGAATCAATTACCCAAAGAGCCATCGCCTCTCTAAAATTAGTGTTAGAGGAAGTGCAAGTTTCTTCCTGTGCAACATAACTTGGTAGACGTTGCTTCTTTGAGGACCTTTAAAAACCATTAATGGCTCCCAGGAGAACACTAACCACCATCTACGTGTCCTTATCTGCTTAACCCCATTATAAAGATTTGTAGCATGAAAGGCAACCACTTATAATCCCAAGCTCAGATGGAGAACTGGAATAACAGGCAAATGACATTCGGGTGGAGAAAAGAGGGACGTTTTGCTTACGGTGCCTTTGGTACTGCCTTGATGACACGAGGAGGTAACAAGACCGAGCATCTCCAGAAATACAGGAAAGAACAGTTTTAAAGAACTTACATACAGATGTTACCCAAAAAAGTTTATACTCATGGTCACTCCGCTTCACATAGAATGGTTTGGGTTGGAAGGTACCTCAAAATCCATCCAGTTCCAGCTGCCAGGGACACCTCCCACTGGATCAGTTTTCTCAAAGCCCAACGTGGCCTCCAGGGATGGGGCAGCCACGATTTCTCTGGGTTACCTGGGCCAGGGCCTCCCCAGCTTCACAGCAAAACATTTCTTCCTATGACCCCATCTCAGTCTCCCCTCTTTCAGCTTAAATGTCAAACATATCAAAGAGTAAACCTGGAACCATCATCCAGCTCATAGGGACAGAAATGCTTGTCCTCAATAGCCATGTCATCACACCTGATAAAGCATTTTTATGGTTTATGGAGAGTTTCCAAGCCCCTCCTGAGCCTGACCGTGGAGGTGAGGGCATTCCCATCCTGCAGACGTGGCAAGGACAGAGGTCCAGCTACCAGTCCAGTGACACCACCAGAGACCAAACTGGAGACTGCTGGCTCCCAGGGCTGCTCTTTATCCAAATTGAGTTAAAAGGTGCTCTGCTAACAGCTTATTCAATGGAAATCTCGTTACCCAGAGCTCTGCCAAGAATTTATTTGAAAGAGAGCCTTCATAAGGTCTTTGCCAGTAGTTCATTGAAAGGGAATCTGTTATGGGGTCAGATACTACTTTATTCCAGTGGAAACCTAACAAAGATGGACTTCGCTACTAACAGGGTCAGTCCTGCCATGATTAAATGAGAACCCCTCTAACAGGCTAGAGCCAAAAAACACATTAAAAGCTGTCTTAGTCTGAGAGAAGCACTAGCTTGCTTCCCACCTCATGAAAATACTGACTTCATATGCCAGCGATGCACTTAAATAAATACATTTTAAAACCTGGATATATATTTAGAGTCTAAAACAAAAGCTTGCGACCATTTTGAAGCTTGTGGACCTTCATAATTTTCCACTGCAGCCTTCTTACTGAAGAAGTCCGAAAGACCCCACAAGGGAGCTCCAAGGCTCCCCAGGGTCTGCAACCAGAACCTGAAACCGTTGAGATCTACTGAGCTCTGCTTATGTGCTCAGCCTTAGCACAAGCAGGACGAGGCTTCATGACGCGTATCTGGGTGATGCACCCAGGATATCTAGGCAGGTGCGAGCACTAAGAGAAATTTGGTTTTGAAAAAGCATCGATTACTTGACTTAGAGTTTAATAAAAACATAGGCACTTGACCAAGTTATTCACCTCTCCAGAAATTTAGAAGACGATTTGATTTTATCCCTAACAAATAAAAGCTGGTTCCGATTTTGATAGCGGGGGGGAACAAAGTCAGGGCTTAGCAAAGCTGGAGCTGGTTTACCTTAAAGATACTTTTTCCTAGGGCAGCAAAACTCCAGCACTCTGGAGCAGTTTAGGAGTTTGTCTCCCTCAGACAGAAAGAGTTTCAAAGAGATTCAGGTTTATTTTCTAAATAAAACATTTAAAGACTTGAAATCTTTTTTCATTGGCTTAAAAAGCAACCAGAAGCAGTTGCACAGATAAAGATCTTAGTTTACTGCCAGTATATAAATACCTGCATTTATCTAAACACAAGGCTGTAAATCCTAACAGCACAAATGTGTTTATTGCTGAGCTGTGAGCGAGGTGGCACAAGGAGCAGGTAACCACAAATGCCAGAGCAAGGAACTCACGAAGCTCTCCAGTCCCACCTTCTGAGTTGGGGGATGCATCCCAAGTCCAGCCTTAAAAAACCCATTCAGACACCCTACAGCATCCACAGGTAGCAATTCCCTGTGTCCCACTGACCCGACAGGCACCAAATCTCCCCTCAAACCTGGCCTTGATGTATCTTATGATGCACCAAACGGAGAAATGGCTTTCCATACAACACTCCTCTCGCCCTCTGAAAATGGTATTTGCTTTTTCTCCTAGCAACTGGATTGTATTGCTGAACGGTGTTTTTATTGTGATCCGTGACGGACCCCAGGTGCTTCTAGCAAGGTCACCATTCCCTGTTTTGCAGAGTTGGTTGTGCCCTGCTAAGAGAAAGGCTTTGCTACCTTTTGTACTAAATATCATCTTGTGCAGAGCCGTGATGGAATGAGCCAAGATCGGTCTGAGTCCCAGTCCAGAGCGTTTGCAACCTCTTCCACACCCTGTCATTCCAGAGTTTTGTAACATTATCGTCTGTTAGATCCTCCAAACCACTAATGAAAATAAACAGTGAATAGAATTGGATCCTGGAGAGACCCATCAAAACCCAGGCTGAGCATGAGTAATAATAACCTGCGTGTATTTCTGGTAATAACATCTCCTGTGAATACAGTAATATCCAGCACACTGCCAAACAGCCTGGGATCAGAGAAACAGGACTTCATTTTTTGTTTTATTGAAATTAAGCTTTCCAGCTGCAGGAAAACTCCAGTTCTTTTGCCTAACATAGCAACTCCAAAACGAAAAATCAGGGCTGGTCCTCAAAAAACATAAAGATGATTCCAACACACCTGAGGACGGAGTATGAGCTGCTTAAATAGCAGAGTTGGGTCTAGACCTTCAGTAGGTGTTGCCTGGATTACAGCATAATCCCACGTGCATGCTGGCTCCTCTACTTTTATAGATCATTTATTTACCTCTCTCCCAGGGAGCAGCTGCAGCCCATTCCCATAGTTCCCAGCTGAAAGGAGATCTCACCTGCTGGCTGAGTGGACCTCAGGAGAATTACCATTAAGGGCTTGATGGAAACTGCCTGGTAGCCTGACTAGAAGCATACAAGTGGGTTCTGGGTTTTACAATATCAAGATGTTGCATTAGCTCTAACATTGGGCACATCACTGATGCCGATATTTTCCAAGCTGAGGGTCAGAGGAAGACCTTAGTTTGGAGTTTGGAGTTGAGATCTGGCTTTTTTCATTGCATTGATGGCAAGGCAGGAAAGAAATACTCACCTGAGGGGGAATGGCAGGAAGATGTGCCAAGGGAGGGTTAGGTTGGACATTAGGAAAAGGTTCTTCACCCAGTGGGTGGTGGAGCCCTGGAACAGCTCCCAGGGAAGCAGACACAGCACCAAGCCTGACAATATTCCAGAAGCATTTAGCCAACGCTCTCAGCCCCAGGGTGTGAACGTTGGGGTGTCCTGTGCAGGGACAGGAGTTGGACTCGATGATCCTTGTAGGTCCTTTCCATCTTAAGACATTGTATGATTCAGCACAGAATGCAGCAGGGCTGCAGCACAGCTCTGCCGTATCGCCTCAGATGACATCGCGGCGTCGTGCAATAGATCCAGGCATGATGAGAAGCAGCAGAGTAAATTGCTCCATTGAATCTGCAGCAGGAGCTTGGCCACCAGCTGTGAAGCCTTTAAATAGTTGATTAAAAGTAACTGTGATGTTGCCCAAATTACTGATAGACAAATCTACGTTTGTCTCCTCCAAACTCGGTGTCACGGGCTGCGCGATAGAAACGTGCGAGCGAGCAGCGTGAGCACCGCGTGCTGCCTGCCTCCTGCCTGCAGCTCACCCAGCTTCATGCAGACCGAGTGCCTCACAAAGAATTTTCTATTAGCGGCTCAGCTACACCTGCGACACCAAGACAACCTAAAAATAGGGGTTTTTTTCCTCCCTGGCTGGAAATATTCATGGAAGAACAAGAAGATGAGCAAATTATTTGAATTGCATAAACCCAAGACCTATCAGTGCTGCCAGAGATGCTCCTCGAAGCCCAGATAACTGCAGAGCGTTCTGCTGTTGCACGTGACATCAGGACTTTCATACCCTGTTCACAATCTGCTAGCAAAGAGATGACACTTTGTATTTGCTGTAAAATGACGACAGCAGGGGAAAAGTGCCGGTTTTAGGCTACTTAGCATCATAATAGAGCCACGCAGGAAGAAAATACCTCATACTGCAAAGAGGGGGAATTAAAAATCTCATCACGGCGCCCTGTGAAGTGGCTCTTTGCGATTTCTGACGCTGCTGGAAACGAATTAGGAAACGCCGTGTGTCCTCTCTGGCCGATGCAATGCTGCACGCTCGGTATTTAGCACACGGCAAGGAGTTCAAAGGGCAGGTGCTGCACAAAAGCAGATTAGCCACGGCAGCACCCAGCATCTGGAAGAACTGCGGCTCTGGCCATGGTTTTTGATCCAGCCAGGATTATCTGGGACTGTTTCAGCCATGGAAAAGCCGGTCTGTGATCCCAGTGGATGGCTCTTCACATCGCGCCGCTTCAAGGGAACATGTGAAGGACTCAGCTGGTCGTGGGCCAGCTGCTTTCTCTCTCTGTGGTGGGTTGTCTGTCCAAACACCTCGCTTGGTTGGCACAAGGAAACGCACAATTCTGCTGCTCCAGATTAAACACACCCATCCCTCTTAATAGCTACTAACCTGGACACTACCACACACTTTAAGAAAACCCTAGAGAGGTTGCTTGATTACATGGAAAAGGGCAAAACGCTGAAAGAGAGACTATTAACACAGAGCTAGCTAAAGAAAATCAGCTTTGGACTCCCTTGCTGCTGGGAACGGCTGCCGCGCTCCATGTTGCGCTTCAAGCTGTGATCAAACACGTCCCGGGCAGTAAATCAAGTGCAAATTCTGTTTTGAGGACAAAGCATCAAAATTCAGATGATATCCGTGGAATGTATCAGGAAATAGATGCTTTTTCAAGCACTATTTCAAGCAATCACGCTGCCCATAGAATGCATTCAGGTGAGGTGTGAGCCCCTTCTGCTGCCCGGCTCCCTAACCTGTTACTTTGGGATTTAATGTTAAGAGAATTGCGTCCAGGCAGCTACAAGGTTATATATCCAAGTAAAATAATGCATGTTTTTTATCCCCTATAACAAGTGCTTATTTCTCTCTACAGGTACCTGAAAGGAGGTGGTAGTGAGGTGGGTGCTGGTCTCTTCTCCCAGATAACAAGTGATAGGATGAGAGGAGATGGTCTCAAATTGTGCCAGAGGAGGTTTAGATTGGACAGTAGGAAATATTTCTTTACTGAAAGAGTGGTGAAGCATTGGAACCGGCTGCTCTGGGCACTGGTGGAGTCTCCATCCCTGGAGGTATTCAAAAAGCACGTAGATGTAGCACTTCAGGGTATAGTTTAGTGGGCACCAAGGTGTTGGGCTGATGGTTGGATTTGATGATCTTAGAAGCCTTTTCCAACCTTAATGATTTAATGATTCTATGATTTGATGTCTTGCAGACTTCTAACTCCACCGAAAGATCCTCTGTATGACCTAGCTGCCCCACAGTTCCTTGTCCTCGTCCTCCAACCCCTTTTCCTTTCTAGCTTTTTCAAAGTACCAGGTATCTTGGGTAAAAACAAATGAATCCCAAGAGCTGCAGATTCACCCTGCCAAAACCACCAAAACAATTTGAATCTACTTGAGTAGAGGAATTTCTCATGCCTGTTGGTCAGGAAACTTCAGGAGAGGTTGAGTTTATTACATGATTTCAAGGTCCCCACTGGAAGAAGAATGGTGTTTCAAGGTGACGGCTCCCTTCAAACCTACATGAAAACGGGAGCTTGAGGAGCTGCAGGTAGACAGATTTCATCCTCCTTTTGAAACAGAACTTGTCGAGCTGCAGTGGGAAGAAAGCCCTCAAGACCTTACAAAAAAAATCCCAGGTTCAAATCTAATTCTCTGGCCTTTACAAAGACCTTTGGGGCTTTAGGTCATCCTTCAGTGCCCAGTGTGAGCCACAGGGGCTCATCTGCTCTTTTTCTGAGGAAGTTTTAGTGGCTTTGGAGACTTCTGCTGCTCTACGAAAGATGCCACGCTCAGCCCCTTGCCAGACCTCATCAGGCTGGCTCCTGCATCCTCCACTCCAAGCCAAGGGTCACCTGAGCTGGCTGAGCTACTCCTCATTTTCCCCATGCTTAAAAGGAGACTAAATCCTCTTCCCTTATTTCCAAAGCGCCTCAGCTATTCAAGGCAGCCTTAAAAATGCTGTAATTACTGTTATCATCCACACAGTCAGGCATGAAGCAATTAAATGATTAAAAAAGGAAGGAAAAAAAAGTAGTAGTCCTAGTGTTTGCAGGGTTTTTGCAGATTCCCTCAACTTTTGCAAACAGGTCTGGTGACAACCCGGTAGCTTTCCTGCCGCTGGCTGATCTGATCCCGGCCGGTGAAATGCTAGAGGAGCATTTCCCCAGCCCTAAAAGCCCTGTCGCTCTGATCGTATCTGATTGAGAGGAATGTGGTTTCGGATGTGTTAGCAACCTACTTGTAAACAAAACAGTTAAGGTTTCAACACACATATTCAGCTTAAAGCGAGCCTTAATGGGAAGTCTAGTATTTACTTTGATCTACTAGCAGACATAAAAACGTCTTGACCTGTGTTGTCTGTGTTGGGATTTTATGTTGATTTATTCCATTGAAAAATATGCCCATTTTCCTAACACAGATGGAGGAAAATTGCAGAGGGCACCATCTATGCCACGCACCATTTAAGCCTTCGGAGAAGGACTGCAGAAGTTCACATGTCTTATTCACTGGGAGGAGGAGACATTTGCTTTATAAATGCAAATTTACGGCTGGATGGAGACCTGCCTATAAACGCAGCCTACTAAATATGTGCATCTCAGGTATTTCACAGCCTTAAACTTGCCAAGGTTTTCTTTTTCTGTGGCTGATCATCCTTATCCATCCATACCCATTTCTGTGCCTGCATCTGAAATATCCATTCATCACTGATGTACGTTAGTTAACACATAACGGTCCATACTCGCAGACCGCTGGCCTGATCGCTAGCTCGTGCAAATCAAATGAAACGCCGCTGTCGTTAGTCAGGAGAGCAATTTACTCCCGATGGGTGATGTACAGCAACAGCCTTAAGCTGGAGTTACTGGGGGAAAACAATTGAGGCCACAGAGGGTTGGAAAACAGTGCAAGGGAAATAGAATCATTAAGGTTGAAAAGATCTCTAAGCTCATCCAGTCCAACCGCCAGCCCAACCCCACCGAGCCTACTAAACCATGTCCCAAAGTCCCACGTCTACACATGTTTCTTAACCCCTCCAGGGATGGAGACTCCCCCACTGCCCTGAGCAGCCTCTGCCAGGGCTTCACCACTCTGTCAGTATTTTTTTCCTAATATCCAACTAAACCTCCACTGGTGCAACTTAAGGTCATTTTCTCTCATCCTGTCCCTTGTAACTTAGGTGAAGGGACCAATACCCACTTCGCTACAACCTCCTTTCCAGGAGCTGCAGAGAGCGATGAGGTCTCCCCTCAGCCTCCTCTTCTCCAGACTAAGCATCCCCAGGTCTCTCAGCCGCTCTTTATGAGACTTGTTCTCCAGACCCTTCACCAGCTTCACTGCATGCTCTAGAGTTATCTAGTAATAAATAAATGTGTAATCATGGTAACATAGAATAGTTTGGGTTGGAAGGGACCTTAAAGATCATCTAGTTCCAAGCCCCTGTCACGGGCAGGGACACCTCCCACTGGATCAGGGGCTCCAAGCCCCATCCAACTTGGCCTTGGACACCTCCAGGGATGGGGCAGCCACCACTTCCCTGTTCCAGGGTCTCACCTCCCTCATCGTGGTTCAGGGTGCATGAACAAGGAGGTGTAGAAATAATCCAGCCATGGAAGAAGCCCCTGACCCGCTAGAGGAGAACCAGGGTGAAGAGAGGATGTGTGGGGTGGAGGTGAGCAGCAGGAGAAAGAAAATGGAAATTGCGATAGGTGTTAAGACAAATACAAATATCTTTTTGTTTTCTTTTTTCTTTTTCCAAGTGTGGAATACAAAACAGGATCACTGAAAGAGGCACAAGGGGCCCCTGCAAATACGGTGGAATCAGAGGCTGACAGAGGGAATAGATGTTGCTGAAATATTAAGAATATGTTGCCTTGGTATTTGCTAGGAGACACGCTGCAACAGTGACCCTGCAGGGGAGGGAGGAAGGAATAAATTCCACGACACAGAATAAAATGCAAAGCATAATTCAGCATAAAAAAATCTTTTAATGAAGCTATTGCCTTTGCTGCAGCAGCCGTAGCAGTGAGTTATCCTAAAGAGCAAATCGCTATTAAGTAAGAGTTGCGTATTCCAGAATTATTATTTAATAAGAGGAGGCAAAAAAGAGTGTCCAAAGGAGGATATGAAGTTGGTGAGGGATTTACAGGGGAAGCCATATGAGGTGTGGCTTAGGTCATTTGGTCTTATCAGCTTGGAGAAGAGGAGACAGGAGAGACCCCATCATGGTCCGGAGCCTCTTCATAAGGGGAGGAGGAAAAGCAGGTGCTGAGCTCTTCTCTCTGGACCCGATGGAATGGAAGGAAGATGCACCAGAAAGCGGTATCCAAAGCACAGAGAATTATCTGAAGGAAGCAGAAGTCTCTACAGCTTTGGAGATTGCACCTGTCAGTAGAAAGAACTGGAGCTGAGACTCGCTTTCGTTTTTCCCTGTCTTTTTTTTTTGTCTACTGGCTGTTTCTATAGGTGATGCTGGTGGTTTACGTCTGAATATAACTGCAGGCTACTGATGTGCCCCTCCTGCTCGGCCCAGCGTACGCAGAGCACGAACAAATGTGATCAGCACATTTTCCCCCAAAGGTGAAAGATGCATTTCAAGGGCTCTTAGATCTCAAGAATATTTACACTGCTCAGAACAAATCTTGCCTATATTAATACACCGAGCATATTCACTTTGTTTACAATTATCCTTTTATAAAAATTTGGATCGCTAGATTTTACCCAGGCAAAGTGAGGAAAGTGCTGGTGTAACAGGAGAAGCATCAATGAGGGAGGGGGAAGAGGATGGAAGGGGACAGAAAAAGGAAATGAAGATTAGAAATGAAAAGAAAAAGCCCTTGTCTGAAGCTCAGGAAATGAACTGCCTCCTCAGAAATATGAGTACAAGTAAAGAGCTCGGACAGATATGGATGACTAAGGAAATCACAAAACCTATCAAGGAAAATAAGAAGGATTTTGACATGTAGAGCAACAAAGGGAGCATGAATCAAGCCTAAAATGGTAGAGAAAACAGACTGGAGTTCACGTAGCGAATGTGATTTTCTATTATCTGAATATAAAATATTAAACCAGAGAGAGCGGCTGTAAACTCAGCCCCACCGGGGCTGCTCTTCTGCATCCCAGTATCACCAGGTGGCAAGAAATGTACAAAAACTGGGATGATTTAGGAAAAAGGGATTAATCCACTTCTGGAAAACGGGCTGCTTGGCAAAGCAAGATAACCACACAGATCTGTGTCTCATGCTTGGATGACTGGAGAAGAGGAATGGTCTCCCATGATTTATCTGCTGGTTCAAGATCTTTTGGATGGGTTTTTTTTTGATCCCAAGTGCTTAGCATCAACGTTCTGATGCCTGCACAGGTTATTTTCACCCTGGAAAAGCTGCCCCCGACAGCTCCCTGATCTGGTGCTCCCGCTTTGTTACGGAGCCAGAGGAGCAAGCTGGGATGCAGTTTGGAGCATCCTTGTGCAAAATCACTCTGCCCTGCAATGCGGGTTTGCCGCAGCAGGCATTGTTTGCAAAACCAGCATTGCAGAAACGCTTCCCCTGCTCCACTTATCCTTCTCTCCCTTTGCATTCAGCTTGGCACTTGGTTCCCTTCAGCCCTCGCAAAGAGGTGGAAAGAGCAGAGTGAGCCTTTGCTCCTGAAAATTGCCTGTTGAGGTTGGATGCTCTTGGTGCTCGTTAGAGACTTGCAGGATCAAAAGAGAAAGCACCAGAAAAGGCATTCCCTGAGGTGATGTTTGCTCTGCTTGGATGGCCCAAACACCTGAGTGAGGAGGAGCAGAGGGGGTCAGACCCCAGGAACCACAATGCCAATGGGGATTTCTCCTGGAGGACGTGGTGACTGAGCTGAACATAGACTCATAGAAGAGTTTGGGTTGGAAGGGACCTTAAAGATCATCCAGTTCCAACCTCCCTGCCATGGGCAGGGACACCTCCCACTAGATCAGACTGCCCAAGGCACAAACACACAGGAATAACGTGACTCCCTCCTTGGAAAAAAGGAAACAACATTTTTTAGCAGTAAAAGCTATTTGCATTTAACACAGCAACCTTGATAGAGCTACTCAAAGGAATGAAGCACCTGTATGAAAAGGACACCAAAGACTGCAATTTCCACTGGTTTTATCAGAGGGTCAGAAGTTTGTGTTTCATCTGCGGGAAAGCATTTTTTCCAGCAATCACAGAGCTTTCCCAGTGGGGACACCAGTCTTACAGGCTGAACAGAAATAGCTGCATAGGCAACCCCATAAACACATATAATTCTTGGTTTAGATGCTTCATAAATCATACTCCTTATCCCTTGGGCATCCTACCAACTTCCATTATCACGTTCTTATTCTAATAGGCACAATCTCAGTACAGCAAATCCTCCATTTTCCACAGCTTTCAATCACAACTAAAGAGTAAAGATGAAAAATCTGCATTTCAAATCATTGTTTGTTGTTATGACAACATAGCATGAATTTGGTCCTTGCTGCAGCTCTTGCAGTCTCGGGCTTCAAAGCATTTCTGAAGAGAGCACATTTGTAAGACACATATGCCACAAAGCCGAGGAGGTCAGCTTCACGTGATGGAAAATACCAAGAGAAGCTGCCAGAGAAAATCATCTCAGTAGAAGCTTTTCCTCCTTACAAACTTCCCATGATATGTTGAGCTACGGCACATAAAGACCCAAGAAGGGTCTGTTGAAGGTAAAACAGGCAGTGGTGGCTTTTCTTTCCACCAGGGGAAGGGGTTTGGTGCACAGGATTATTCAGTGTCATATTCTGAACCATAAGGAATGTGGATGTGCGTGAAAGAAAAAGAGAATAGAAGCATACAATTGGGACTCTTGGATCCAGTAAACTACAATACAGGAGCACACGTGATCGGCAGCTTGGCAGCCTTTAGGGCCAACATCGATCCCAAAGAGTGCTCGAGACAAAGATTTCGCCTGGTGATTTCTGAGAATCCAGCTCAATATTTTACCAAAAAAACCCTCAGCAACTATTTATGTAAAGTCTAGAAATAAAGATTTTCTTCAATGTCAATAAAACACACTACTGGGTTGTTTAGCCTGGAGAAGAGGAGGCTGAGGGGAGACCTCATTGCTCTCTCCAACTCCCTGAAAGGAGGTTGTGGAGAGGAGGGAGCTGGGCTCTTCTCCCAAGGGACAGGGGACAGGACGAGAGGGAATGGCCTCAAGCTCCACCAGGGGAGGTTCAGGCTGGACATTAGGAAAAAATTTTTCACAGAAAGGGTCATTGGTCACTGGCAGAGGCTGCCCAGGGAGGGGGTTGAGTCACCTTCCCTGGAGGGGTTTAAGGGACGGGCGGACGAGGTGCTGAGGGACATGGGTTAGTGATTGATGGGAATGGTTGGACTCGATGATCTGGTGAGTCTCTTCCAACCTGGTGATTCTATGATTCTTAAAGCATCATCTCCCACCACAACCACGGTGAACGTTGTCACCCTGTACAGTCACGCTACCTCCATCCAATAGTTTTGTGGGGGAAAAGTAGGGATATTTTGAACAGATACATTACTGATTCTTTATTATCATTATTTAGAATGTTAAAACTGCTCAGAAAACCCAATTAGCCTTGTTAAGCACGTGAACTTGAGCCCTTGCAGATAAATGAACGCGATGCTCAGGCCAGGGGCCAGCTGGACGTGCCATGAGCAGCACAGCCTCCCAACTGTGCCGCTGGAAAACCAACGGGAAACACATCCAAGTAGCCACAACCATAAAACAAAATAGTTAAACCACTTTTATTACAGGCAATTCAGAAAACAGCTTTTAGCCTAATGCTGACCGCGAAGCGAAAAGGCAGAAACCCATGTACGGTGCTAATTTTTCTTACCTATGCGGATGGATGCGCTGGATGGTGACCAAAGACACAAGGAGACATCTCAGGGGACACAAGGAGACATCTCGGAGATGCCCAGGGGAAGGAGAGGAAGGTTAAACAGAGCCCTGAAGAAGGGCTTGTCCAAGGCTGTACAGATGGTCAGTGGGAGGAGGCAGCCAAAATCCTCTCCCCGAATCCTGTTTGTAGAGGGGATGACACATGGAGCAGAGCCCAACGCCAGCGACAGTTGTGTCTCACCCTGCTGATTTCATGTTAAAGCACTTTACAAAAATGTTGAGACGGAGAAGCAATCCCTACTGCAATTAATAATTAACTAAAAACTCTCATATAAGTGAAAGTAGATACACCTCAAATTAACAACATTTACAGAGACTGTCAGAATACCCTTTACATTATTATGGGAAACAAATTTTCAAGGTGCATTTTCTCACTTTTTAGTGACAAGACATTCGATCTCTGTTATTCCACGTGTGTCCCTTGAAGATAGGGAAGAAAAGATCAGAGTTCTTTAACAGAAAGCACTGATTTCGATTAAAAGCCACTAAAAAGTATCTGAAAGGCAGATGCCTTACAGAAAACATCCTCAGCTTTCCTGCCTGGATGAGATTAGAAAAGTAATCTGGTCTGCCAAGATTTTATAGAAACTGGAGAAATGCAGAGTCCCTCCGACTGGCAACGGAACACATCACTTGGCAGAGATTTGCGGATCACGTGGATGGAGGCCCTGGGGATACACGAAATCAAACACCACAGCCCCTGCATGGTCCCATGGGCAGGGACACCTCCAACTGCATCAGGTAGCTCCAAGCCTCATCCAACCTGACCTTGAACCCCTCCAGGGATGGGGCAGCCACCACTGCTCTGGGCAACCTGGGCCAGGGCCTCATTACTCTCATAGTGAAGAAATTCTTCCTTCTGTCTAGTGTAAATTTCCCCTCTTTCAGCTGAAAATCTTTCCCCCTTGTAATAGCTCTGCCCTCTCTGATCAAGAGCCCCTCCCCAGCTTTTCTGGAGTCCCTTTCAGTACTGGAAGGTACTTAAACTGGGACTGGAAGGTCGCTATAAGGTCTTCTTGGAGCTATCTCTTCTCCAGGCTGGACAACCCCAGCTCTCAGACTGTCAGTTCCACGTGCTTCATCCTTATGGGTGCTGATGTTCTTCAAATGCAACTGAAGTTCAGTAGATAAGGGAGAATGACCCATATCTGACAACTTGAAGCTGCAGGACAACGTTATGAGGTAAAGGGTTAATGAGGAATAAAGGGGGATCTCTGAACAGACATGACAACAGGGACTCTTGAGGAGGAAGAGGAGATATCTGTGTCCTGGCGAGGAAGACATTCCCAAAGAAGAGTTCTGCAATCGTCCCTGGGGTAAGAAGGGACCAAGCTGCAGCAAAATTAAGCATCAGCATCAAACTGAAGTAAAAAAATGTGACAATGTCCATAATAGTTCTACAGCATTAAAGAAAAAAGTATTTGAACTAAACTGTTGCCATCTGTCTTGAGCTGAGCGTGCAGCCACACATCGATGGCAATTTATAAATAGATTGAAAGCCTTATTAAAGGTTAGTAAAATTGTCCTGACTCCTTCTCTCTCCTCTCATCGACATGAATAGCTGCCATTCATTCTGGGGAGAGAATTTTGCTTGTAATGAATCAAAAAAAAGGCCAGCATACAATCCACACTTTTTATTATGTGTTCACTGCATTAGTGCAGTTATTCAGCCACAGACGGTTATTTCAGCCTGAGCCCGGACTGGGCCTTTCTCAGCCCCTGGAGTGAATAAAAGTCACAGTGAAGGGGTCATGCAGGGAAAAGCTCTTCCCTTGTTTTTTATTTCATACTCCCCTGCACACGAGGAACCCGTGGCAGTCCCATGAGTCAAGGTTTGCAGCATTTGAAGAGCTTGACCGCTCGCCACCTCGTGACAGTTTGGTGAGGACCAGGGCAATGATAACCTGTTAACCACCTAGTGGCCACAAAATTTATTTTGTGAAACACGCAGTCATTGCAGGGAGCTGTATTAATCATCAAGTCGTAGAATTGTTAGATTGAAAAAGACCTTTCCGATCATCAAGTCCAACCGTACCTATCCAATACTAAACCAGATCTCTGAGCTCTACCTGTCTTTTAAACACCTCCAGAGATGGAGACTCTGCCACTTCCCTAGGCAAATGTTCAAGCCATTTTCCAAGATTCATTTAAAAAACCTTTGTACTGAGTTTCTTGCAGGCAACTAAGTCCCTGCCTTGCACTACAGCCACTGACCTACGAGGGAGGCGTTGACTGGTTGTAGGCAGGAGGTACAACACTGACTATCTGCATGCTCAGCTGGCTACTCAAGATTATCACTCAGTAAGATGCATAAAAAGTCAAGCAACAGCAGCTTCATACGGTTTTACAAACATCCATCTAACATATTTATTATGAGAGCAGCATAAGGAACTCCAATTTCACAGAAAGCTAAATGCTTATATATTTAGAATGTGTACGTTTAGAAGAAAGCACTCACAATGGTGTTTCAATCAGTCTAGCAATAGGATTAGCTCAGAAACAGCCACATGCTGAGTTGTCATTAGCATGTAGCACGAGAAAGATTTCATCACCTTAATAATTTTTCAAGCTTCCCTAATATTCATGATTGTCCATTAGTTCCACTGCCTCAAAGTGACCCCTTATGTTTTTTGTTATTAATAAAAAAAAAAGACTGAAAATAAAATGAGATGCAACCTGCCAAACACAATCTAATGACATCTAGGGGAAAATTATTGGAAACAGAGATTCGAGGGGGAAGAGACGCCTCGGAACCACAGTAAATGTGACTTCATTTATTTTGTGGACAATAAATAAGATATGAGCTTGTAGCATGAGGTATGTGCATAAACTGCCAGTAGGGTTTCGAGCTGCATAATAACAGGTTCCTATTGCAAATGAGGGAGGATATCACCCCGGTCTTTAATGACCCTGGGATAATCTCACCTTCACCTCAAGGTGGAGAAAAGCAGCTCAAACGACCTGTTACTGGAACATTCAATTACAACAAAGGTTAAAAAGGATCCTTGATAGATGCAGCTTAGCGAGATGACATACAAGGCTGAACGTGATGAAAACATACCAGTGCCACAGATGTGAAGGAAATGAATAGGTTGAGAAGCGAGCTAGAAATAAGGGAATGACATAAAATAAAGCAAAATTCAGGCGAGGGATGGGGAAACACACCCCAAAGTGACACACGCATTTATTTTATATATATGTGTATATACTGCTATACTTACAACCATATACATGTATGTATATTTTAGCTTCAAGAAGAACAGTCTAAGGAAAGGAGTGAAAATCCCCTGGGTTTGACTTCTGCAGATCCCTGGTACTCGCTATGTTTTCCATATGGAGCGGAACCAAAGGATCAGCAGGAAATTGTTCTGCATTGCCAGGGAAATGCTATTAATTTCATTTTTTGCAGTCTCTTGTTTTGAATGAAGCAATGGACGATTCCCAGGCTGAGCACCCCCGATCTCCACTCAGTGATGTTAACAGCTCCAAAACTAAGTCTCCCAGCAGGAATATGGTCTGACACCTAAGACCTAACACCACTTACAGGCTGATTTCTAGTAGATTTCCAGCTTTGACTGGTGACTTAAAGAGAAAAATCACCCAAACAATGACAAAATGATTAAAATCTTTCCCTTTTCTTCTTGCAGGAACAAGTCAGCATCAAAAAAATGGTGATGACATCAAACAATGTGTTGGGTTTCTTTTAATCAGTGCAGCACACTGGAAAAGGAAACCATGTCAGAGAGGACCAAGGGATTCAGGAGCTGCTTCTGTACGTTGCACGTCTCTGCCAAGCACTCCCTGAGCCTCAAAACTTCTGGAGAACTGCAATGACTATGATCACCAAAAATATTAGACCTGAGCCTGCCTCTACTGAAGGACTAGCAGAGCTTTGAATACTTAGGAAAAGCTAGAAATAGACCATGGTCAACGTGAAGAGAGAAGTTTCAGAGATGCCAAATTCTTCCCTTATTATATTTCCTTAGAGCAGCTCCCAGTACTTAAAAGAGATCCAGGAAAGCTGGGGAGGGGCTCTTGATCAGGGAGCGCAGGGATAGGATGAGGAGAATTGTTTTCAACTGAAAGAGGGGAGATTGAGGTGAGATGTTAGGGAGAAATGTTTTCCTGTGAGGGTAGGGAGGCCCTGACCCAGGTTGCCCAGAGCAGTGGTGGCTGCCCCATCCCTGGAGGTGTTGAAGACCAGGTTGGATGGGGCTTGGAGCCCCTGATCCAGTGGGAGGTGTCCCTGCAGGGAAGGTGGAACTGGATGGGCTTTGAGGTCCCTTCCAACTCAAACCGTTCCATGATTCTATGATATATTATGCTAATGTAAACTGTTTGGTGCTATGGAATCTCCGTCTGTATCAGCTATATCTCATTTTCCACTGAAATACAGTCAACTTTTTTCCAGTATATTTTATACAACCTTCTTGCACACCATAAGAAAACACAAGGAAACTCAGTTGGAGCAGAAAGTTCATGGGTTTCTATTTTACAGATGGGTAAATACGGAAGAGGGAAAAGTAACGGCAAACCCAAAACAATGTACTGTTTTGCAGACCACTTTTATACCTTTGGTATAGAACAAAATTACAGCTTGAAATGCAAATTGCCAAAAATAAACAAATTTTGGTGAACAAAAGCAAGATAATAGATTTCTGACACACACATCTGTTCATCAGAGCTGTCTCCCAGACCACTACAGCTGCTCACATTATAAAAAACAACAACAAACACTCCACACAATATTTACAAAAGGAATTAGCAAGAGAATGCACACAAGTAAACTTTGCTTAGAAATGTTTTGGCAATAAGATGTATTTAGCATATTTTTATGAATCCTCACAAGCAACCAGGAAAAATTATGTGGTTTAATTCTGGTGATCTGGTCATCCTGGCTCTGACCCTTCTTTATTTGCATTTCCCCACCTGACCAGCACTTTCCTTAGTGAAAACCATCAAGGGAGCCTGTTCCTCACAAAAATACAGTTGAAACTCGCAGACAGAGCATGAGCCCAGGTACACTGAAGGCATTAAAAGCACATGAAAAGCTTTAGGAATAAAAGAAGAAGTCTCATTCTGTGCTAGCACCATTAGCAATGAAAACTAAAAAAAAAAAAAAAAAAAAAAAAAGTACAAGAAATAAATAGCTCTATAAAGCCAAAGAGAACTGTTTCTACATTAAACACTTTCTGGAGTTCTCACTGTGCTATGAGTGAGTCCTTACAGCAGTGGGCAAGTGGCAAACGTCAGAGGAGAGGCTGGAGATGACTTTCTTCTGGAGAGGTTCACAGCCAGATGAGCGCTGGGAATGGAACGGCAAAGCTCTGAGAGCTGGCACAAAGCAACCATTAATAATAAATCTGTTGCCTTTAATGACTTATAATCACTGATTTTGGAATATACGACTATAAAAGGAGTGAAAAGGAGCCCTGGCACCTGCTGTTTACTATTCCTGGCATCTGCTGAGGACCAAATGAAACCCACCCAGGGATCAATGCAATCTGAAGCAAGCTTTGTAGTTCACCGTGAGCATCTTCTGCTCGAGTAGATTAAATGCCTGTTGCAACACCACAATGAAGAGAGCCGGTATGAAATCAAACACATCAGAGTGTGTTATGAGAAAGAATATCCCTGCTAGTGAAATCCAGCCCGGGTTAAGTAGTGTAGCTCTGATTTGTTCAAGCCACCGACCTGTGAACCTGGATGAAATGGCAGAGCTGGACCACCACGCGCAAGCCAACGGGTGATACCCAGCCCTGCTCATCCACACGCTTGCTAATGCACAGACTCGGGGCAAAGCCCCTGAAGTTGCCCAGGGAGGGGGTTGAGTCCCCTTCCCTGGAGGGGTTTAAGGGACGGGTGGACGAGGTGCTGAGGGACATGGGTTAGTGATTGATGGGAATGGTTGGACTCGATGATCCGGTGGGTCTCTTCCAACCTGGCGATTCTCTGATTCTATGATTTGTTCTGTGTGAGGCTTGGAAACAGTTGAGGGGGATGAAGGGAAGGAAGGAGGAGACAAATGCATAATTTTTCTTAAATAATTTCTTCACGTACTACTTTAAAAGTGCAGAGTCCAGCAGAAACTTTGAGTTTCAAAATCAGCTTTGAAGAACAGCCCACGCAATGAAGCCAGTTAATTTTCTGAGTTATGTTTCTGCATTCACCTAATGAGCTTCCAGTCCCTACAGTCTTGAATCTGCAGTCTGGACCTAGAAGGCCCTTTCTGCCCCAAAGCAACCTGTGAAACCTAGAGGGACACCTCACCCACCATAAGGAACAGAGGAATTTGGATGCGGGTGCCCATATTGCTGCAGGATGCTATGGCAGATCTTATCCTGCAACATTTGTACAACATTGACATCTCTTTAAGCTGTCCCTCATCACCATCTGAGCAGGCTATGAGAAATTTTCTAGACAGGCTGTGATCTCCAGGGCTAACCCTGCCTGACTTTGCTAGTGATGAGTTAGCGCAGAGCCCTGTGACCAATCTTCTCCCTTTTCAAAGTGTCAGTTTATCTTATCAAAGGCTTCAAGATCTGCAAGTGAATTACATGACTGCTATCTTTGAGGGGCACTAAGCATGGACATCTCATTCTCATTACACGAGAAAATTCTCATTTGTCTCCCAAATAGGTTCGGTTATTTTTCAGCACACGCAATTCTGTTGTGTCACATTTTCCCTTACTAAATGTTTGTTTGCAAATTAAATGGAATCTACACAGTCATTAAATACAAGGTGTTAAAATCCAGTCCATACGGAAAGCTACACTAGAAAAATACTGATATTGAGAAGTTGGTTATTAAATAGGTTATGAGAATACCACACACACACACGTAGCTTCCCTCTGCTACAGCTCCTGGTTGCTGGCTCTGCTTTGAATAAATGGTGGTAACTCACCCCCCACGCCTGGGTTAGGAGGTACCAGAGTGACAAATCCTCCAGTTGCTGCAAACTGTGCTTTCAGAGCTGCATGTAGCACAGGCAGCAATTCAAAGGCAGAGCTCAGCTAAAGCTGTGCTGCCCAGCTAAACTTGCTTTAATGGGAAATCAAAATCATAGAATGGTTTGGGTTTGAAGGGACCCCAAAGCCCATCAAATTCCACCCTCGAGCCCCATCCAACCTGGCCTTGAACCCCTCCAGGGATGCCAAGGTGGAGAAAAAGGAAAGAAATAGACATCCATGTGGGAAACTTTCCTGATTCTGCATGTTTAAAGGAAATTTTCATCCTTGCATGCTGCTAAATGCATCGCAGTAACGGGCTACAGCCCAGTGCAGGGGGATCTGAGCCAGGGGCAAAGAGCTGCCTTTTCCCTTCATCCACCTGGGGATGTGAGAAATGATGCTGGGTGTGCAAAGAGAATAGAAAGAAGAGAAAAAACGGGAAAGGCAGCTTTGGTCAAACATTTATCAGCCGTCTGGTTCTCGCACACAGAGCTGGGGGAGCGCGGATACAGCAGCTTCGAGAGCTTCATGAAAGATTAATGCCTACGGGGGAACCTCGGCCAACGCACACATTTTGATTCTGCATGTCAGGCTGGCAAGTATGCAAAATGAGCGATGTGATGCTCCGCTCAGGCTGCAGCAGCCGAGCAGGATGTGTCTGGGGTGCCTGACTGCAGCCCAAGCTCCCGCCCCCCACACCAAACCACCCGGAGTCTCCTGTTCAGCTCTCCCCTCCAGTGATGGGAAACACACTGCCTAAAGAGCATCCCTCCTGCTCACACCCACCCCGTCCCATCTGCCTTCACCCTGTTTCACAGTGAGTCCCATCCTGGGGCTGCCGCTCTGTCCGAAGTGAATATTTAAGCTCATTCAGATGCTTTATATTGTTCTATTCTATATAGAATCATAGAATAACCAGGTTGGAAGAGACCCACCAGATCATTGAGTCCAACCATTCCCATCAAACACTAAACCATGTCCCTCAGCACCTCATCCACCCATCCCTTAAACCCCTCCAGGGAAGGTGACTCAACCCCCTCCCTGGGCAGCCTGTTCCAGTGCCCAAGGACCCTTTCTGTGAAGAATTTTTTCCTAATGTCCAGTCTAAACCTCCCCTGGTGGAGCTTGAGGTCATATGTTTGATCCACTTCGTGTTAAGGCTTTTGCCAAAGGACCAATGCACACAAACACACCATGTGTGGAGGAAGCATCATCCAGTAGGGATGGACCAGGAAAGCTCTTCCCACTACTACAGACTGTGTGGAGGGAGTCACTCTCCGACTTTCTCCTTGAAACATCATTTACCTTTTATAAACCCGATGTTTTTATCATTTACCTGTGATGAAACCTCCAGTTCCCCACATTTCTTGCTCTCCTGCAGCATTACCAGACCCAGACCTCCCCAAAGCCTCCGTTTCTTGGCCTGGGGAACCCTTGCACGATGACTGCAACTGAAAGTTCTGCTTTATTGTGATTTGCCTTCCATTTTTCTAGCAGCTTTTGTGTTTTCCTGACTGTTCCTCAATGTTTCAGGGGACACGGGCTTTTCTTTTTAACTGAATGATTAAGTTCTGATGTGATCAATTGACTGTCAAAGCTGAGACATTAAGAAAAAGCACACGAAATACCATGAGACTTTCTGATAAAATCACAGACATTGGTGAGACTGGATGAAATAAGACAGTTCCCAGATTTTGCCCTAGTTACCAGATGCAAATAAAAGCTAAATGGGCTCTGAAACTTGAAGTGCATGCAGTTCCCCACTGATTTCATCTGGAGCAGTGGGTGCTCAAAAGTCTGAAGCAAGATATTTAGCTCCTCCAGTAAGAAGGAATGCCCAAGGGTGTCCCATCAAACAGAAACATCATGCAGCAAATCCCCCAGCTCTTGTGGCATATGCACAGCCAAATGGAGAAGAGCAGCAAAGCAGGAAACCACTTGAAACTGGGTTTATAAAGCAAAATCGACCAAGGACGGCAGGAGAGGAACTTCATCCTCCACAATGAGCCAGCCATGTACTGGTCCCGCTGGGCCAGGCAGAGAAGCCCCTGAAACAGATGCTGCCACTCATCGCTCACATGGATCTTTAGATGAAGAACAATATGACACTTATTTTTTTTTTCCTGGGCTTTTTTGTCCCTTTGCAGAGCTCTCATTTGCTCCAGCACAGCAGATACCAGCATGATCTGTGCGTGCAGCACAACGATCGAGAGCAGAATGCGCACAGCACTAAATACCAGATAAAGGGGCTGCCGAACACTAACCCTGCTAGGAAGAGTGAATTCTCTACCAGTTAAAAAGCAAGGAGTTAACACACACGTACAAGCCACACTCAAAAGGCTGGGTTTTTACTTAACAGCTAGTGTTTATGAGGACAGATTGAGACAGTTGGGATTGTTCAGCCTGGAGAACAGAAGGCTCTGGGAGACCTTAGAGCAGCTTCCAGTAAGGAAAGGGACTCTAGGAAAGCTCAAGAGGGGCTCTTGATCAGGTAGTGCAGGGATAGGACAAGGGGGGAACGGTTTTGAAGCCGAAAGAGGGGAGATTGAGATGAGACCTTGGGAAAAAATGTCTTGCTGTGAGGGTGGGGAGGTCCTGGAACAGGCTGCCCAGAGCAGTGGTGGCTGCTCCATCCCTGGAGGGGTTCAAGGCCAGGTTGGATGGGGCTTGGAGCCCCTGATCCAGCGGGAGGTGTCCCTGCACATGGCAGGGGGGGTGGACCTGGATGGGCTTTAAAATCCCTTCTAGCCCAAGTCATTCCATGATTCAATTACTTGAAGGCTAAAAAAAAAATTGTATTGTGTAGATAACTCTGCAGAGATGAACAGAAGGGAGATGATATCTGCCTCCCAGATTAACGCAGCTCTCTAATCTGACCAGTCAGTTCAGGTGAGTTTCCTGCACAGTAACATAATTTCTTCCTCCCAGGTGATGGTCTAGTAGGAGAGGTGATTAGAAGAGCTGATAATGCAAAATAACGAGTCCTGGTACCCAAAGGTGCTAAGACACAAAGACTTAGTTTCCCACAATGGAAGTGGCTCTAAGCATTTGACGTGCATTTTCATAAATAACCCTTCTTATTTCCTTTTTTCATAGCACCAGGAGAAGCCTCTGGTGTAACAAGACTATGCCAATAACCCAACCGAAGTGGAGCACCCCAAAGCCTCGCACAGTGTGGGCTTTGCAATTAGCTGCTCATTTCCCAGGGAACAAAGAGTGACTTGAGGGTTGTTTAATCCTACTGCCAGACTTAACATGATGGCCTGCAGATACATCAGAGGCACCTAGCCTGAGGCACACGCTGCTAAGATAACAGCGATATACCAATTATACTTAATAATATTCATATTTATAAAAGCAAATCATCCATTGTGGGCATTAGCTGTCTTTGACGTTGTTTAAAGAGATGAAGGATATAAAATAAACCCAGAAGCTTCCACTATTACCCCCAAAACAACCAGCAAGAAGTAATAATCGAATGCAAACCACAAAGGAATCCGAGCTTTCTCCTGCAGACAGATCCAGTTCCAAAGAAGAGGTCTGTCTCACTTTTGCTTCCTTCCTTTGCTCCCCTTGCCCTGCTCTGAGCCACCTTCCCATCATCCAGCTGAAAACAAAGACCCTCAAGGTCCCAATGCTTTTTCATTTAGGGTCTCCGAACACAAGAGATGAATCTGGTATGGTGGAGTCAGCATCCTTGGAGGTATTAAAAAACCACATAGATGTGGCACTTTGGGACTTGGTTTAGCAGGCACGGTGGAGCTGGGCAGATGGTTGGACTGGATGAGCTTAGAGGGTTTTTCTAGCCTTAATGAGTCTATGATTCTATGATCTGTGCTAGCTAATGCACAACGGATGAGGATGAGCCTCAGCTCCTGCTGTAGGGCTGCGCGGGCTGGGTGTAGCAACTCTCTGACCCTAAACGAAGGTTTGGTAAGGAAAAACATCACTGCCAAACAGCCCCAGACAAGGTCTTGCCTCGCTTCCCAACCCTGCAGAGACTGCACTGCTCACATCCCACAGTCCCCTTCACATTACCTGGTTTATCATGCTTATCTATGAAGAATTATGGGAAGTACTTCTTGAAAATGACGGTAGCAAAGTCCATTGATAAACGAAACAAGGCTGTTACTCTCCAAATACTGAATTGCACCACCAGCCTTAATTAGATCTTGCAGCCTGACTGTGAAAATTAGGGCCTTTAATTTGTGGGTTGTGGTAACTCACTGGCATTTATTAGTTCAAATTCTAGGTTTTGCAGTACCGTGCATCACCATCCAATTCCTACCGGGGGGGCTTCCCCAAAGCTGTTGTTTCAGAAAATTCCTGCATCGTCAGGGAAAAATCAGAAGCAGGTAATGATACCTGTCTGTTGTCAGTGGGGCTCAGGATCATCTGACACATTATCTAGAATGATTAGGAGCTATTCTGCTAATCCCCTTGGTGCCCTGAAAGCTAAGCCCAAGCCATGGGCTCTCCTGGGATGGACTCTAACGCACAACCTTTGCAGAAGGGGCAAAAGCCCTGCTTGGTTTTCAGCACTGTGGTTTATATTTGCATTTATATCTTGCATTATAACCCATGGGGCTGCCAGCTCTAATGTGACGTTGGCAGATGCTGCAGAGAAAGGGGGAGCACTGGTGGGTGAACGAGCTCTGCTCCATATGCAGAGAGGACATTTCGCAGCAGGACGAGGGGGACAGAGAGGACAGAAGCCACCTTGGCACAGGCAGGATAGAGCTGTTGCATCAGACAAAGGTCACTCAGGACCTGTGGGTTCACCATCCCTCCTGCTCTTGACACCCAAGCAAAGATCTCATGGGCCCTGCCCACTTCCCTGCCTGAAGGAGAACAGAAGCCCCACAGCAGTGGGATTGCTGATGATAAATCACAGTTAAACCCCTGCTGTGGTCCTCTTCCTCTGTCACCCAAGCTATATAACTGGGATTTCCGTAGAAATGGAGCTGTATTTCCATCTAATTCACCCCAGGGGTGCCGCCTCAACCACTGTGGGCAACCCCCGTGGCCAGGCAGCCCCAGCTCTGCAGGGGAAAGGCGTGACATCCCACCCTTCTGCTTGGTTTATTGGCTTTGCTGAGCTTCTGTAAATGGCTCCAACTGTATTTATGAAGCAGCTGACTGCCTTTGTGTCCATTAACTGAACAGAACGATTCACAACAGACACAAAAACCACCTTTAAGCACATCTTAAAAACCCACAAATTTTCTATTCATCTGCTTTTCGCTCTGAACTTGATAATCATCCAAGAGCTTCCTGTACGTGAAACATGAAGGAATAGTGCAGTAATTACCTTAAATGCTAAATCACAAGGGGATTCAGGCTCGTGTCAATAGATCATCCTTCCCCTCATTGGTGGCTGTTCCTATGTGGTACTTAAATTGCACTAACAAACCTGCTACGATGCTATGCACTGTTGTTTGATTAACTCAGGAGCCCATCACTATGGGAAATAACTCTTTTCTACCTTCAGCTAGAACATAAAAATCCTGTGTTTATGTTACTTCATTAAAAAGGATCCTAGACAATCTTACTCCGAATGCTATAAATCAGCAGATCCGAGCCTGTGCTGAAGACATAAATAGAAACATAGAATAGTTTTGGTTGAAATGGATCTCAAAGCCTATCCAGTCCCACCCCTGCCATGGGCAGGGACACCTCCCACGGGCAGGGACACCTCCCACTGGATCAGGGGCTCCAAGCCCCATCCAACCTGGCCATGAACCCCTCCAGGGATGGGGCAGCCACTAATCAATAAGCATTGATAACCAAGGTCCCTGCTGTACGTGGCACATGGCAGCAGCAATGCACATCTAGGTAAGGACCCACAGACATAAGAAACAAAGTTTTAGCCTGAATTAATATCTTTTGTCAGACCTGCTGTAAGTAGAATAAAGTGGAAAAGCTTTTTGGGTTCAGAACCCCTTCATCAAACTTGACAGAGACTAGAAATTAAACGTGCACTTGAGTGCTTTGCTGAATTAGGGCTCCACATCAGTTCAAGACCATTGCTCTCCAATTTCTCCCTTAATTTTTTTTGCTATTTCCTCCCTTCTCCAGATGCTGAATGTACTAAAGAAGGGTCTTGCTGGATGCAATATACAGTTATCTAGAAAAGTCTTTCCACTTTAAACCATAAAGAAACAATTTCCTCAGAATATAGCCACTTGATTACTACCACAGACTTCATACACATGCTGAATAGAAAGCCTGGATAGCCTAAATCAGATGTGCTGCCTTATTTTAGTTCAACAAAATTGTCAGTACATCATTTAATACTTTGCATCGAGTATTCGTGCATGCTTTTTAATTTGGTGGTAATAATTCTAAGTCTACCTCTTACAGATTTTATTTTTCCTATTTTAGAACGGTTTGGGTTGACAGGGAGCATAAAGTCCATCCAGTCCAACCCCTGCCATGAATAGGGACACCTCCCATTGGATCAGGGGCTCCAAGCCCCATCCAACCTGGCCTTGAACCCCTCCAGGGATGGGGCAGCCACCCCTGCTCTGGGCACCCTGGGCCAGGGAAACATTTCTCCCTAAGATCTCACCTCAACCTCCTCTCTTCTAGCTTAAAACCATCCCCCTTGTCCTCTCCCTGTGCTCCCTGATGAGCTTTCCCACAGAGATCTGAGTAGCCTCCAATCTAAATAGGAAGCTGCACCAGAGAACCTACTGCGCCAAGCTTGTAAAAGTTCCCTCTGACTTCCCACCTCGTGGGGCTTTGTTGCTCCAGCAGGTTTTAAAATACCCCAATTACAACCAGCCTCTGTAGATCTATCTAATAGGCACACGCGGTTTGGAGTTTGCAAGCAGGGTATATTCAGGCTGATGTTGCTTTTAAACTAATGGGATTTGTAGTTCTCACAGGTTAGGGAAGAGCCAACTGCTGTGATGAAGAGACAGAAGAAACCACATTAGCCAACACACGGCAGGGCTTTCCATATTACAGCATTAGAATAAAAATAACGCACTAGAAAATGCTGTTTTGCAGCAGATTGGATAGTACAGCGTTTCCTGGCATGGCGCTGGATCAAAGCCGAATTCTATAGCATTAATTATTCAAACACCAATGAGCTACATTTTGTCAGTTAAAGCAAAGAAAAATAATCAGATCAGTGTTGTTACAGTGTGAAGAAGCAAAACAGATTTTGTGCGAACGATTAAATTCATTTGTGCAGTCAACCTGCACGTGTTTTTCCTCCAGATTTGCAAGTTATTGAGCCAGTTCTCTCAAATGTGAGAAAACGTGGAGCTCACTCCCAATGCTATGTCAGCCTGGGTGACAGTCATTAACTGGGGTTTCTTCATTATTTTCATAGCTTATCTATTTGTTGGGTCTCAGCCATGGAGAAGAAGTAGCCAGGCACATATGTGTAAGTTCTGTGTGTGCGTGGTGTGAATTTTGGGGTTATGGTGAGAGTTTTGGGGTTGTCCTATGCAAGGACAGGAGTTGGACTCAATGGTCATTGTTGGGCCCCTTCCAACTCAGGACATTCTATGATTCTGATGTTCTTCTCATGGCATCCGAGACAAAAGAGCCAAATAGAACCCTTTTTCTTTAACATAGCTTAGCTAAAATAGTAGCAAATAGCAAAACTCCAGCAGAAGAGACCAAATATCCACCTTCCTACAGTACTGAAATTTATACAAAGCCATTTCTTTCAAATAACCCAGCAGCGCACCCAGCTGAGTAACCACATATACAGCCCTTCTCTGCAGACCTTCAACCACATCACTGTCTACAACTCCCTGAAAGGAGGTTGGAGCAAGGTGGGTGCTGGTCTCTTCTCCCAAATAAGAGGGGATAGGATGAGAGGAAATGGCCTCAAGCTGTGCCAGGGAGGTTTAGACTGAATATTAGGAAAAGTTTCTTCACTGAAAGGTTTCTCAGGCACTGGAACAGCTGCTCAGGAAAATGGTTGATCCCTCATCCCTGGAGGTACTAAAAAAATAGGTAGATGAGGTGCTCTGAGATCTGGTTTAGTACTGGACAGGTACTGTTGGACTCAATGATCTCAAAGGTCTTTTCTAACCAAACAATTCTATGATATGCTCAAAAGCCATCAGCCCTAAACAGTTCACATGTTCAAGGATGCTGGTTTTTCTGGTCTCCTCCTGCTCTAACGCGCAAGCAACATAAGGGTACCAGGGTGTGGGATGACAAAAAAGATCAGTCTTTATTCAATCAGTTTGGAGCACTGGACACCCTAAAAGGGAAAATCACAAACTCCCTAGTAAAAGACATTGACAGGAGGCGATTCCTCATCTGTCTGAGTATTTGAGGCTCCATAGGGTATAACTGTCCTACTGAATGTCACCCAGGTTTCTGCCTCAGGCATATTTTCCCCTCACGGTATTTTGGATTCACTGTGAAACTCACATTTGGAGCCCTGTCCACTTCCATAAGCTTCATTCTGCTGCCCGAGACTGCCTTTGCTTGTCAAATTTTAATTGCTTTGTCAGAAGATAATTACAGCTCTTTCACAACTCACTGTGCTCTCTGGGCTACTTCATCCCAGATCCAGCTCTCGGTTCAGTTTCTTACAGAAGCCTCAGATACCCACAATAAAATGTTCAGCCAGTTCCTCAGCCTGGCATCATTCACAAATACCTCCAGCTGTTGCTTTCTTTGTTTAAAAACGCATTACACTGGTCTCTCATTTTCATCAGGAACAAAATGCTGAGGTTTCTAAGCTAGGATTCGCAGTCAACCTCCTTTGCCCAAGGCAGTTGAATGCTGCAACACCACCAAGTGCTTCACAACCAGCCTGTGCCAGAAACCAGGCTGCCTTCTGGCTGCCCTCCTTTTTTTGTGACACCTACAGAGCAAAGCATTGTTTAAAACTTCTGTTATTGTCCTTGATGTATCCAGAAGGTTTCTGCCTAATGCAGCTTTTTATCAAGCTACTCTTCTGCTCAGGGACTTTCTGTTTGCTCCCAGGTACAAACACTACGCAGCAATCAAAAAGTCAAGGAGCTGGACAAATGCAGCTTTTTTAAGTGCCTCTGTTCACCTTTAATAACTTGGGTGGTTATTTGATGATAATGAGCCCAAGACCACCCATTTTAGGAGATCACCCAAAGCTTCAGAGATTTGCCTTCAGTTTAGAAGCCCTGAAGAGGAGGAACTGGATGGGCTTTAAGATCCCTTCCAACTGAAACCATTTTATTATTCTATGGTAAATTCTGCTCTCTTATAAGCTTGTGTACAGCTCATTGCAAAACCTGCCATCACCACAAGTTGTCTGTGTCAGCCTTAAATCTCTGGCATAGTGAGTTGGACCCAGGTCTTTAAGATCTGTATGTTTGTCTGTAAATACATCCAAAATAAATATTTCTACAAAAATAATAATATCTACATACGGTAACCATTCAATCTCACATCTTTTATCAATAACACTATTCCAAACCTGTTGACTTCAGCTTTGATCCAGTGACATGCCATGAAATTGCTCTTTCTATGCTGCAACCATATTTGACCAGCAACTCTACTTTTTCTTAGAAGCGAATGCGTTTTAAAAATGGCAAGAGAAAACACTATCAGTACACTTGCTGCAATTAATGAGGCCTCAAGAGCTTTGCTGTCTTGGAAGAAGGTTGCCTGCTGAAAAGCATCCTCTGCAGAGCCAAGGCATTTTCATTTACGCACCAGAAAGCAGGATGCAGCAAACCCGATGGGTGAACACAGCACAGAGCCAATGGCAAATTCAGTCCAAAATGTTCAACGCTGCCACCTCACAAACCAGAAACACAGCCTGACCGCCTCAAAATACATCTCAGCAAAGTTATTTCCCTCTTTCACTTTTTATTTGATCCCAAAGTAACTGGAAAGCGATGCTCGCAGCCTGTTTAGCCCTGACTGGCTTTGCCATCCCTCGCCAAGCACACAGAGCTGGTGTTGAGCCAAACATGCTTGATCCTTGTTTTCCCCAAATTCCCCCTCGGCTCTGCCAAGACTGTGCACGGCTCCTGCTTGCCTTTCCCCGTCTTCCCTGCAGCAAAGGCTTCCAGGCTCAAAATTGTGACCCACACAAACTAACCATCACTTTGTAGATCCATGAAGGTCCCTCCTTCGCTACCCAGGACAGGTTGCTGGTGAATCCTGAAAAATCTGGTCTTCCCACAGGAGATGGGCACTGCGCCTTCCAGCCCACCCAGTGCTGGCTGGGTCTCTCACTCCTAGTGCTCTGCCACCAAAGCCCATCTGTTTTGCAGCCAGGAAAAGACACACGAGGCTCAGATCGAGCAAGAGCTACGTCCAGAGAAGTGAAAGAGTTTCTATTTTAGTCTCTTCTCTGGTGCTAATCCATAGGTTTGCTCTCAGCTGTTTGTTTTCCTATATTTTAAGTAGGAATGTATGGCCATAGCTCTATTATTCTGTTCAAACACAAAGCTTTTAAGTCATTTTATAGATTATTTCCTTCCTTACATCCCAAAGCATCATCATACAAATGCAGGCTGTTACCATCGCCCTGTTGCCCCCCATTCATACAGACCACACAGGACATACCACCTTCTCTTTTGACTTCCACATGAACATGTCTAACTGCCCAACTCTCAAAATTCAGTTCTTATTGAGTTTTAACGCTGCCGTATTGGTCCTTTATTCACTGAGAAACAAGATACCATTGAGTCTTACCTCTTTACATCCTCTGCTTCTGTAATTAACCCAACTTAGTGTCCAAACCCACTGTTGTATATAAAGCACCTGCATTTCATCTAATAGGAAGCAGCAATTTCCTAGCTGGAATGCAAGCACCTGCCTCTTGAAGCTCAGTAATCCCACTAATTGGCTCCTCCTCTCCATTTTGCCTCTAAATATGTATTCTGTAGGGTGAAAAGAAGGGCTGCCACCTGCTACCAATTTTTTTTTTCCGCATGATTCCCAATGGATTACTCCTACATATTTATCCTGGGCAGAGAAGCTGTTCCCCCTCCAGGTTTATTCTCTGCAAGTGTCCTGTAATGGGTTTCTATGCATGCAAGAGGGACATGTGGGTCCCAGAGCCGCTTCCCGAATGGACCTTCAGCTGCTGGCATGTCTGAGATTTGAGAAACCTTTAATTATTCCCCATTTATTGTATCAGGAAAATGCTGCCTCTGAGCACGTCGTATATTATTTTAGTAGGCTGCCACAAGAGATCTCTTGGAAATATAATTTAATTCATGAGCTGATATAGGTGTACGCTATTTATATTACAACTTACAGCTTTCAGAGTACTGGACTGGTCCCCAGGATTTGAGAGTTCATTTTCTGTTTGCTTTTTGTGAAGGTTTGCCATCCCCAGGAGTTTCTGTGTAACTGATTATGCAAACAAAAAAATGTATACACGTATTCTTCAGAAATTTCAGATACCTCATGGAAGCTTTTAAATGAAAAGGTAGAGACTCATCAAATGCATTCACGGAATAAGAAGAACAGGGAATAGAAAATAAACCTCAACCACAAAACATTCAGTTTTCAACAAGATTTCTAAGGACTTAGAGTCCCTCCATCGTTGCTAAGGCCACACATTGTTATCCAAGTGAATTGTACAGCTCGCAACGTGGCTTCTTAACAATAGATGCTAGTGGTGAAAGAGTTATTGGTAATCCTGGCACCAACCTGCTAATTGATATTGTCTGCAGGCACTGGCAGTACTCACTGTTTCAGGCAATTGCTTTTGGTTGAATTTAGATGTTGCTATCTTACTTCTAGACAGAACACGGAGAACATTTTAACTGTAGAAGCGAAATACAGAACTTGTTAAAAGCCATTAGCATAAGCATTTTGAAGGATTCTTGGTCTTTTGCCGGTTCAGCTTTGTCTTCTTTGGGGCTCAGCCATCAGCAAACTGCTGAATAAGGTGTCCACCACGCCCTCCTCGGTGGAAGGGCTCCTGTGTCCTGAGCAGGGCAAGGAAAGGAGCCATGGGACATGAACCACCAGAGAAAAGGAGAGACACTTCCCTAAATAGAAACGAACTTGGGCACAAGATAGAAATCTCAATCAGGCACAAGAAAGAAATTTCTCAGGTGTCACTGGCTTAGTCTCCTGAAGCTTACTCAGAAAATGTGGTTTGGCACGTACAGACCCATATCACTTCTCATCCTGCATATCTTATCCAAATCTTTGCTTCCTTTCCTGCCTCCAGGAGAATACCAAATGCTTTTCAACACCATACCTCTTGCTACTGGAAGCAGTCAGGAAATCATCGCTTCCTGCATGCTTAAGAACATCACATCTGCAAATCTGCTGTAGATACAAACCTTACTTTTCTAAAAAATCCATTTAAAAAAAATAAAAAGCCTTTGCAAAATCTGTTTCCCCTCTAGAATGAGCTTCCTAATAAAATCCAACCACTGAGCACCCCAGGCTAGTTTATCATCTCTTTTCCATGACCTTCATCTAACTTCAGCTTTCATACACAGAGTAGGAGTGAGTTATTTTGATTAACGATGATTGCCTCTTTGTCAGACCAGTAAATCAACCAAAATAAGAAACTCATACCTTGAAAGATTCAGAGGAGTTGCTGCCAAGTATTGTTATAAGGTCTTTATTCACCCTCCATTGTGTGCTCTGCTCTCAAATATGCCACATTAAAATCCCTTGCACTATCAATTCCCCGTCCCCCTTTTGCAAACATTGCATTTTTCCCTGTTTCCAGTGGAGCTGATACATTAATACAGCTGTAGAACTGGTTTATTTTCTTGTTTGTGCAGAGTCATCACTGATCATATGAGTAATGTAAGCGCAGCAGGGAGATTTGGGTTGGCTAATAATTTCAGACTTGACAGGGAGGGTTACATTAACAAGACGAGTGGGGAGAGCATAGTTATTCTATCCAACTTTTCACTGTAAACACTATTTTAAAAAACCTTTAAACCCCTTTATTTGGTTTTCATTTCAGACACACACATATGAAGCTCCATCTCCAGTACCTGCTACCGAAGTGCCCCGGCTTATTCTGCACTAAACAGTAACCTGTGATGTTTTTCTGCATTTGTTTTGAGAAGTAACAGTATAATCCTCCTCTCAAGTCCCTGTAAAAGATTATGAAGTGTCTGGATGATTTGGCAAGGAACCATTCACTGGGGACTGATAACAGAGCAGGACCATGCAGGGACAATGTCAAATGATTGTAATGAGCAGCTTTGAAGCTTCCCCTTTATTTCATATTTTAGACCAAGAAATCGGGAGGAATTCTGCTTCTTACACTGCCCCAGCTTTAACAGGATGTCAACAGGAACCCAGTAAAAATTACAGTGGAAGTAAATGCCTACAGAGGAACACATATCTTGATGAAATATCCCTTTGCCACATCACAGAATTAAGGGGAGAAGATACCAGTAGCATTGTTGAGCCTGGAGAAAAGAAGGCTCAAGGGAGACCTTAGAGCAGCCTCCAGTGCTGAAAGGGGCTCCAGGAAAGCTGGGGAGGGACTCTTGATCAGGGAGGGCAGGGATAGGACAAGGGGGGAACGGTTTTGAAGCCGAAAGAGGGGAGATTGAGATGAGATCTTAGGGAGAAATGTTTTGCTGTGAGGGTGGGGAGGCCCTGGCCCAGGTTGCCCAGAGCAGGGGTGGCTGCCCCATCCCTGGAGGGGTTCAAGGCCAGGTTGGATGGGGCTTGCAGCCCCTGATACAGTGGGAGGTGTCCTTACCCATGGCAGGGAGTGGAACTGGATGGACTTTGAGGTCCCTTCCAACCTAAACCATTCTATGATTAAACAGACAGCCTCTCCCCTTCTAGGGTCAACCAAGGAAGGGCTCTGCTGAACCCTGTGCAGGCAGCAGAGAGCCCAGGGCTGGAATATCCTCTGGTCCCCCTCACCCCCAGCAGTGTCACAGCTGTGGAATTGGCAACTGGCCACACGGAAAAATTTTAATTATGCCTTCGGTTCCATGCATTCATGAGAGCTACAGAGCCGCTGCCACAGCATTTAACAGAAACTGAAGTGCATTATTCATAAGGGTTTTTTTTTTTTTAAGAAGTCTGTAATCATGGGAACTGCTTCTTTTATATTTTTAACCACACGGGAAGGATCTCCGAGTATCACTTCAGCTCCTGTTTCAGGCCGGATGCCATTTGTGCAAACGCAACTTTGAATCACATTGTGAAAACTCAAAGAAGCTAAGTTTTGGAAGTTTGCCCCAAGTTTGGCCTACATTTGAAGAATTTCATCTGAAATAGCTCAGAACGACTCAAAAGCAGTTTGCTTTGGACTAGCAGCCCCTCTTCAAAGATGCCAAGGCTGACACACCTCCCTGGGAAATGCCCCTCTTCTTTGCAAAGTCCCTTTTCAGTCCCCTGCCAGTGGCTCAAAGCTGTCGATGAGAGAGGGATGGGGCACGTTGGGGACAGCGAACTATGTGGGAGCAACATCCTCGCAGCACTAAGTGTGCATTAACGGTAAGATCTCCTGCCATCGCCTCGAGAACAAGCCGACCGAACATGAGCCAGCAGTGGCCCAGGTGGCCAAGAAGGCCAAGGGCATCTTGGCTTGGATCAGAAACGGCATGACCAGCAGGGCCAGGGAGGTTCTTCTCCCTCTGGACTTGGCACTGGTGAGACCGCTCCTCGAATCCTGGGGTCAGTTCTGGGCCCCTCACCACAAGAAGGATGTTGAGGCTCTGGAGTGAGTCCAGAGAAGAGCAACAAAGCTGGTGAAGGGGCTGGAGAACAAGAGGAGTGGCTGAGAGAGCTGGGGGTGCTTATCCTGGAGAAGAGGAGGCTGAGGGGAGACCTCATTGCTGTCTCCAACTCCCTGAAAGGAGGTTGTGGAGAGGAGGGAGCTGGGCTCTTCTCCCAAGGGACAGGGGACAGGACGAGAGGGAATGGCCTCAAGCTCCACCAGGGGAGGTTCAGGCTGGACATTAGGAAGAAAATTTTTCACGGCAAGGGTGATTGGACACTGTCAGAGGCTGCCCAGGGAGGGGGTTGAGTCCCCTTCCCTGGAGGGGTTTAAGGGACGGGTGGACGAGGTGCTAAGGGACATGGGTTAGTGTTTAATAGGAATAGTTGGACTCAATGATTTGGTGGGTCTCTTCCAACCTGGTTATTCTATGTTTATATGTTTCTGTGATACCCGCTACATCCCATCAGCTCAGTGATCAAGGGCACAGGAGAAAGAAGTTTTCAGCAAAGCAACAACAAAGCTGAGACCCGGGTCGGCACCTTAAATACAACTTAAACAGAGCAGAGCATTCATTACTATGAATTTCATGCTTTCTTTTAACAGGCAACCAATGAAACACGGAGGCACTGTATTTATTCTGTAAAAGCAACGCCAGACACAAAGACTGTTTTCATGTAAAATCTTGGAGGCTTCTGCCAATATAAGACAAGCATCAGCCACAGATGTTAGTTAAGGACATCTTAATGTTGTGTTCACTGTGCGTTCTGCAGCCTAATTACACTGCCTTCATTATTAATAATGTACAAACTGAGTACCAATAGATTAAGACAGTTTTCATTATTTTCTTCTAGGTCTTTTGCAATGTGAGACAAAACCAGATGGATAAAGGAAAATCCTGAGATGAGTAAAGATAGCAAAGAACACAAAAATAAGATAAAGTATTTTAGAAAAACAGATATTTGTCTTAGTACTATTATGCCAAAAATAATGGGGACTGACATCATTTGGAAGCGAAAAGGAAACAAATGAGGAATATTAATGGGGCACATCATGCAGTGATTTTGAATTCCTCAATGCAGAAAGACAAGAGAGGAAAGAATTTGCTATTTAGAATCATAGAATCATTAAGATTGGAAAAGTCCTCCCAGCTCATCCAGTCCAATCGTCAGCCCTGCACCATCGAGCCTACTAAACCATGTCCCAAAGTGCCGTCTCTACACATTTTTTTTAACACCTCCAGGGATGGAGACTCAGCCCCTGGCAATCTGTGGCCAGAAAGGAAAGGTCAGGCTTGAAAGAGGAGCCAAAGCTCCTCTGAAATCAGCTGAACCACATTTTCAAACCAGACAGCACCCTCTTGCTTTTGAGGGATGGTCTGTGTATTTGTAGCTTTTTCCTTTTTTTCTCTTAAGCTGAAAAATTAGGATATCTTGGCTTCCCCCCAATACCTACCTCCATGTTCACAACTCCCCACTTTACAAATGTACATGCTTCTACCTGTTACTCTAGCCACTGGAATATTATGAAATATATCACAGTCCTAGAACAATTGTTTTTTAAAAAAACAAACCGGAAAAGAATGGAGATTGAAAAGGTATTTCAAAAAGAAAACCTTTTTGGGTTTTTTTGGCTTTCACATAGTACATGTACTCGCTTTCCCTAAAGCCATTTCTATGGAGATTTTTTGTACATAAATAAGCATTAACCACTAATTCATAGGCTGTGTGAAAAGTATTATTTTAAGAAGAAACAAGAAAGATGATCCGTGATCTGAGTGAATTATAAGCCACTTGTCTGGGACTAGAATTAACTTTTCATATTAGGAAAGAGCAGCAAGAAATGCTGCTAACTGCTCCGCACCCCAGCCAGCTTCCCTTCACTCCTCAAACCCTCCTTTCCAACCCACAGCTCGCTAGATAGGAGTGCAAGCAGCGATGCTTAAAACAAGGTGCTCAGCAGCACAAAGAGACTCAGCACTCAGACCACATCACTCATTATTTTACCTTGCTTGATGACCTCGTGGTCTCACAAAAGCACCTTCAGCAACTGGAAGGTGTTGCATGCCACGTCATGCCAAGAGGGGCAATTTTCCAATGGCTGGCAACGGACCCCTTGGATATGGGATATTTAAACCGTTATGATTTGTGGGAGGAAATTCAAAGGTATTAGGCCCTTGGGAATTCGGTGCACAGCAGTGGAGCGATCCAGCTCTTCTTCAACATCTCCCCCATGTGGCACCAGCAATGTTCACAGTGCACGTCACGTGGCACGATTCATACTGAGTAATGAATACCAGGGGGTTCCAGGGTTGCTGATAAGAGGAAACGCTTTGCTGTAGATTCACACCTTACTGGGCACCAACTTTCTTCCGCATTAATTTGTACAGTCGTAATTCACGTTGTCCTTTCTCCTGGCTCCATCCCACCTGTCATTCAAGGTTTCAGCGCTTTCCTCTTCCACAGAAATAATATTGATATGTTTGAAAGATAACTTCTTTATCTGAGATCTCTATTTATGTGGGAAACATTCAAAGCCTCCACATTCCAGAGAGTATGGGCTGAGTGCTTAAAATGCACTAAAAGTTTGAGCTGGGTGATGGCAGCAAATTATTGGATTTTCCATAAGAGACAGTCTTCTCATGCCGGAATAGAGGTTAAGCACATAAAGCAGGTCAAAACCTTAGTATTTCAACCAAATAGTTAATTAAATTCAAGTATCAAAAGAAAAAAAATCGTGGTTTGCTTATAATTAAAATTTTCATGTAACATTTAACTCCCAGAAAGACTGGTTCATTTCATTTATGTTAATATATAAACTAGCATAGTTTTGCTTTTAGCTTAATCACTAAGCAACCGAGTTACCAGAAGAACGCAGGCTATTCAGCAATTATCACACAAACACATCTAGGGCTGAATTCTGACATCCTACCATTAAAATCCATGGAGATTTTCCCGAGAGTCCCATGACAGGAGAGTCAAGGATATAAAACCTGACATATGATTACATGTTAATTGGTCCCAATCCCATTCGTGGTTCCCATCCCACTCAAAGCCTTTTAATTCATGGAAGAGTTGGGCAGAAACGATAGCACCAATTATTGCTAAGAGGTACCAAGGTGCACTACTTGATATTTATTATTAACAGCATCTTTTAAAGCAATTTTCATCGTAAGGATCTCAAAGCTTTACACGTTAATTAATGAAGAGCCTCACACGATCACTGTGAAGTAGGCAAATATTATTCCCAGCTCACAGATAAATGAGGAAGATGGGAATTAAACTACATCCTTACATTTACACAACAGATAAAAGGCACCTTTTCCCAACAGGGAAATCCCATCCTAAGTGATGACAGGGTCTTGCAACCAGCGAATCCAACTCCTGGCTCAGAAAAATTGAGTCCAGAGAAAACCTATGGAATTTGCCAAAGCCCTGGGCAAATTAAAGCAGTCAGAGTGTATTTAACATAGGTGCTTTCAATAGAAAGCAGCTTAGCCTATGGCCTGGAAGGAGTTAAAGTATAAAGGATTACTACATCTGGACAAGATCCGCTGCCAGGGTTAACTTGCATGGCTGGTTTGAATATTTTTGTCTCTTTTCGGCGTTCTCTTTCAAACCCTAGCTCTTCCCCTACAATTTGCTTTCAAAACAAAACAGCTTCTGCTTGCTAAATTAGCTCCCTGTCCTGCATCTGAGGCAGGAATTCAGAGAAACAGCTTAATTTTTATCAAGCAAGTGCTTAAAGCAACTGTTGATATAAGAGGAAAGAACACAAACTCTCTCTCTCTCTCTCTATCCAACACAGCCATTAAGTATTTATTAGTCTTTCCAAGACAAAAATACAAATGTAAAGCTTGGCTGGCTTGCACCTCCCAGCTCGGCTCAATTTTGATGACCCCTGAGCTTACAGGTTGGAGGGAGAGTTTGCAGCCAACTCGGGAGAAGTAATTGCTTTGTGATGGAGCTTCAGGGCTTCCCGGTGCCTTATTACAGTGGCACAGTACTGATGCAGTTTGCTTTGGGGACAGAGAGGGATTTTTAGCTTGTTTGTTAACTAGAAACAAAGCAAGAGACTCTCCAGGCAGAAGAAAATGTATTGAGCATTTGGAGGGGATAAAACTCATTTTCCTGAGTCTTCACTTCCTCAACTCGTGTGGAAAGCACTTCCCAAGCACAGAGTGAAGCTAACGGGGATTTTCTGTTTCATTTGTTAGCTGCACAATTGGGCTTTTCATATTTATTGAAAATCTGCATTGCTGATAAACTGCTGCGATAGCAAACACACTCTGGTCTCCCCTAATTGCTGCTTCTACATTTATGACGACACTTCTCGTTTATCTCTCACCAACGCTAATTAAAGCTTGCAGAGGTTTTGCACACACACACCGCTCATGAATATACAGATCATGGAATCATGGAATGGTTTGGGTTGGAAGGGACCTCAAAATCAGTTCCAACCTCTGCCATGGGCAGGGACACCTCCCACTGGACCAGGGGCTCCAAGCCCCATCCAACCTGGCCTTGAACACCTCCAGGGATGGGGCAGCCATGAATTCTCTGGCCAACCTGGCCCAGGGCCTCCTCACCTTCATAGGAAAACACTTCTTCTTAATATCTAATCTCAATCTATCCTCTTTCATTGTCATCTTCTTTTCAGCATTCACCAGGACTCTGTATTTGAAATGCTCTGTCCTGGGCCACCTGCTCAGAGGTGTTTGGGCATTTTGTGAGTGAAGGAGTCAGAGAAATCGGATGTTTGGAATTCTCTAGGCATAAGTTTGATTTGAAATAACTGTCTACAGAGATCTGCCTGCAGAGATTTTGGCTTCTTTATGCATTTCTCTTTTGATCAGTCTTTTTTCCCCTCTGACTTAAATAAAGGTTTTCTCAAGTTATACTCTTTCATATATACACACACGCACATATATATGTATTTCTCTCAGTGCTGAGTTGCTGCTATACAACATCCAACTTCAACCTCTCCCCTGGCATGACCATTCTCTCTTGCTGACCTCTATATCATAATGAAAACATAAAAGTCAATACGCATTTATAAGCAGTTCAATGAACAACAGACGCGTTGAGAATCTCACTCCTGCACCCTTTAAACATGAGGTTATGCTCTCCTGTTTGTACATGTGATGATGACATTTTTTTTAAGGCTCCTGCTCTTGCAGGCTTGCAAATATTGAAAGCATTTCCGACCTTTCAACCCAGCAACATCAAATCTAACTCAGAATAACGACCATTTTCCAGTATTGAAGGACAGCAAAATAAGAAAGAGGGAGAACGTAATCAAAACCAACTCAATGTTGCATGTCGCTGTGTTTAACCATCTCGTACCCAATGCATTACCAATCGCTCTGCTCTTACAAGGCTTGGGTGGTGGTAAATACAATGTTGGTTTTCAGTACCGTTACTTAGAGAAATAAGTATTTTCTTGCAGTGATGCTAAGCAAGAGAATCCATCCATTGCATGGCCTCAGGTCAGATTTGTCCCCCATCAAGACAGTTTTCTATCCCCTCCATCATTTCTTGGATCAGATCATTCAAGCTTATTTTCCTCCCCACCCCAACTCTCAAGCCCTGCAAGAAGGTGACTGTCTCCTCCCTGCCTTGGAAATTACTTTTTTCACACCAGGAGGGCTCTGCAGCAAAAGAGCAAAGCGTGTTGAGAATTGCAGCGCATGCTACAGCGCACGGGCAAGGAGCAAATTGAGACACGGCAGCGCGATGGAGAGATGGCAGGAGCCTCAGCAGCAACAAGCGTCCACGCATGAGGAACCAGCTGAATTTAGATTCCCTTCATGATGCAGACAGTCATGTTTTCTATGGATAAGGATTTAACGCATTCAAGATGTCTTTTTCTTTCCAGTCCTAGGGGAGGGCGGGAGCGGAGGCTGGGCAGGGTACAGCTGTAGCTAAACAAACCATTTGACCCTCAGATGACAACCCTGCCAAGCAGCAACAGTGCAATATGTACAGTGACAACTACTCTTACTCAGTGTCCAAGCAGCAGGATGATCACACATATCGGTGTCGGAGTTAAACACTGGGCAAACCTGCTCTCCCCACACCATCTAAATGACAAGAGTCCTGTTAGTGCCACCAGGTCACTCCAATGTGGGACGTGGAGTGAAGGACAGACAGGTCAAGAGTTGGGTTTACAACAAGAACAGTATAAAAAAGGACATAAAGCTACTGAAGAGTGTCCACAGGAAGCTACAAAGTTGGCGAAAGGTTTAGAGGAGAAGCTGTAGGAGGAGCGGCTGAAATCATTTGGTCTGTTCAGCCTGGAGGAGAAGCCCTTCACTGGAAGAGAAGCCCTGGCAGAGGCTGCCCAGGGCAGTGGTGGAGTCTCTATGCCCAGAGGGGCTCAAAAAACATGTACACATGGCACTTTGGGACATGGTTTAGCAGGCACAGTGGGGTTGGACTGACAGCCAGACTGGATGAGCTAAGAGGGCTTGTCAAAATTTAATGATTCTCTATGAATGCCAATAAAATTGCATTTTGAAAATATTTCTTATTAGAGAATTAGCATCATATCTCTTTCTGCATCCTGAACACACCAGTGTGGTAAGATTGCTTTCAGAACTCAAATAATGTAAGTTCATTGAACCAAAGAGCAAATCCTCCCTTCCTTTTTCTTCCCCTTGATATTAGTATGACCCCTGCACATGAAAATAAATGTCCTGGGGTTTTGTTCCCTGAACTTGGTCTGCTAAAATTCTGAAGAGCAGATGTTAGGAAGTGTTTAACTAGCAAGCAAACTATTTCAACAACACGATTGGTTTTGTACAACAGACGACTGTAGGAAATAAGAATTATTTTTAAAGGTCAGTTGATGAAATAGCACAGCACTGCTACTGGTTTTGCACTATTATCACAGCTGCCTCAGCAAGAACCTGTCTGCGAAAGAGAGCAGAGGCTACTGATGAAAAGATTGTAATATAAAAGAGCTCAAGATTTTATTTTTACCAGGTGAGAAAGGGAATGGAGGCTAATATAAAAAAATAACATTACATAACATGAAAAAAACCAAGCAAAGCAAGACATGGTGTTCAAGGCCAAGTTGGATGGGGCTTGGAGCCCCTGATCCAGTGGGAGGTGTCCTTGCCCATGGCAGGAGGTGCAACTGGATGGACTTTGAGGTCCCTTCCAATCCAAACCATTCTATGATTCTATTCTACGTCTATTTATTCCTTCTACAACGCCACCTAAGAGGACCCTGATAACACTATTGAGGAAGGAACTAAATGATAAGATAGCATTTCTCTCAAAGAACTTAAAATCCACTTTATTGAAGTAACTAAGTGCACCGAGCTTCTGAAAGCTTGGCTTTTAAGGCCAGGCATCTGGGGAAAAAAATGGCTCTTATTTAACATGAGTTCTTTCATATAAGAGAGAACATTAACCTGCATCTCAGGCTGATGCTGGTGCCTGGATGCATCTCTGCAATTCATTAGCAAACTGCTAGATTAGAGCTGATGCACATGACTCAGCCCTTAGATGCTACGCACCTTCAGCTCCACACCAGCTAAGTCTCACAGAACAGCAATTAGAAACAGAAAGTCAAGGAAAATAAAACAAAACAAAACAAAAAGTAATTTAAGCAAAGCTGGGGGGAGATTTAAAGTTTGAAGGTATAATGGATTCACATCACGTGTCTCAGAAGCAATAAATCCTGCTTAGGGAAATGTCTGAGGAAAAAACACTGCTAGGCTATAAAATTCCACCTCTGAGGATTATAAAACAACATGCACAGAGCAAACATCCTTTCTGAGCATAATAGGACTGTCAGAAATGATTGACAACAATGACAATCTATCATAGGCTGCCGTATCCCCGCGATAGCTTCTTGCATGGAGCTGTCTGGCAGAAATGAAATTGTTTATTCATTCCTATACCATGTGGAGGATGGAACATGTCATATAGGATAAATGCACCTTTTCTTCCCATCTGCTTTTATGTGCCCGCATTATCTAAATACACCTTTTAGTTCATATAACACTATTCCAATTTCCTCTCGGGTTTCTCCCCCCTTTCAGCTCTGCTATGCAGATGATGACTTGCTAAGTGCCGTTTAGGGGAACGTGATGCCTTTCTACCTCCAGACTGACATCAGGAAGCTGCTGCAAACATGAAACAAATTCGAGAAATGAGCAACCTGGACGCAAAGCTCCAACACTCACTCATAGAGAGGGTGATGCTGCCTTTCCAGAGCTCTGGAAGCCTGGAGGCGAGCGTGCAGGTCAGCGAGCAATCCCTCCGAGGGGGTATTTTCATGATGAGGAAATCCTATCCAGGGTGCGCAATGGATGGAGACCACCAGGGTCAAGAGATCCTTGCAGATTGTAATGGCTTTCAGTAAATCACTGTCTTCCCCGGGCAGAATTTGAGCTGACAGCCTATTGCTGAGAGAGTCCACACAGCTTATTACCTATCCCCACATGCAGTTTAATACTGCTGATGGGGCTGGCAAATCAGCAATCACCTCTTAGCCAGCCTGCACAGCAGCTCCTGGCACCGTGCTCACACTCATCCTGCCAATGCTACTTCAGTTGACATCAATGACACTCCTGTAGGAGTACAAAATATGCAAGGTAATGCCCTATTCTCCCTGGAAAAAGCCCTACCACATATGGGAGATGAGATGAATTTTTTTCCCCCCTTCAACAGCTGTTTCTCAGTTCTGTGTTTACCAACGCGTGACCTCCAGCAAGGCAAATATCTCCCATAAAGCCATAGTCACTACAGTCACGGTTACTTGTAGACCACTACTGCAAAAACTAAGGTGTGAAAATCAGTGGAAAGTAGAGCAAATTGACAAAACATGTGGGAGAAAGCAGCTCTTCTGAGAAGCCAAGAGAGAGATAAATGTGGTTTAATGAAGGGATCGGGCTGACACTCAGGAGCATGGAGGCCACGTACTGACTGTCAGAAAACACAGCTGTGAAACCCTGAACAAACTCACCAATGCCTTTGTGCAGCAGGTCCTCTCATCCACACTGAGAAGCATCCTTGTTATTTGTCTTCTCGGTGCTATCATGCTGAGATCTGCACTTTCACAGGCACGTGAGCAAGGTCCCCAGTGCAGCCTGGCCTAGAAATACTCACAGTGTTTTCCAAAGTGGGAAACTAAGTGTGATCAGTGTCATGATTCATCTTAGGCAAAAAAAAATAGAGCTCTGGGGAGACCTTAGAGCAGCCTTGCAGGACTGAAAGGGGCACCAGGAAACCTGGGGAGGGGTTTTTGATCAGGGACTGCAGTGATAGGGTGAGGGGGAATGGTTTTCAGGTGAAAGAGGGGAGATTGAGATGAGATGTTTTCCTGTGAGGGTGGAGAGGCACCTGCATGGGTTGCCCACAGAAGTTGTGGATCCCTGGAGGTGTTTGAGGCCAGGATGGATGGGACTCTGAGCACCCTGATCCAGTGGAAGGTGTCCCTGGAACTGGGTGTGCTTTAAGGTCCCTTCTGAACCAAACTACTATGATTCTATGATTGTATGAAAAATGGCCCAAGTTCAAAGTTAGATCCATGGTGGATCCAAAGCCTTTGCTTTTGCCTTATCTCCTGGCCTGCTGGTGTCCACACAGAGTTACTAAAACTTGCACAATTTCTCTCCACACCACAGAGGCAGCAGGCAGGAGATGATCATCCCCGTGGGCTGTGTTTAAAAGCAGATTAACAGTGTCAGAGAAGTGAGTAATTCCCATTAACCATGCCCTCTGATCAGACACTTCAGGTAATTTCCACCCAAAAACTCAAGCTGGATGTTCTCTCTTCCAATTGTCTGTCAATCAATATTGGGTCCATGCCAAGAGAGGAGGAAAGGAAGTAAAAGGGCCGAGCACTGGATTTCAGCTTATTTTTGTACCAAGCCTTGCACAGTCAATTTTTTAGAGTTGCAGGGCTTCATCTTCCCATTAAAAACACCGTCTGGGAAGCAATGAGATCAGGTAAGGAAAGGGAAATAATTGCATTGGTGTTATTTTTGACTCCTGTGTAATTACAGCCACAGGGCACCCAGCAGCCAGGGTTAGTACATACTTTATATGCACATACTGGCAGTGATATTCCTGTTTAGGTAGCTTCCTGCCAGCCTCGTGTTTCTTTCATTCCTCAGAGGATTTATTTTATTGAGGTTTTTTGTACTTGATGTTGTCACCTGTTTAGTTCCATCCTTTTGCTCACCACTACCGCTTCCCACCTTGTCAGCCTTCCAACCTAAAAATCCCAGGCAAAAAACCCATCCTGTCCTTTCTGGGAATAGATCCAGGCACATCAACAAGATGCAGGAGCACTTGACATTTCCCCATTGTTATTTGCATTTCCTTAATCAGTCACTCCATCACAGGCACCACTTAATATGCATTCAGGACAACTGATAAGTAGTAAAGCAATTCTCAGGTGCTAAAAAAAGAAGGTCCCACATGAGGGGATTATCAATAGGTACCTATTGGGGAGGTTTAGGCTGGACATTAGGAAAAAATTTTTCAAAGAAAGGGTCATTGGGCACTGGCAGAGGCTGCCCAGGGAGGGGGTTGAATCACCTTCCCTGGAGGGGTTGAAGGGACCGGTAGACGAGGTGCTGAGGGACATGAGTTAGTGATTGATGGGAATGGTTGGACTCGATGATCCAGTGGGTCTCTTCCAACCTGGTTATTCTATGGTTCTATGATTCTACCTGTTTTGCCCCCTATTTATATTTATTGCCCCATTATCTATATATTTACAAACATGCAGATGTTTGTAAGCCTCTGCCTAGGACCACACTTGGCTCCCCAAAGGTATTCCCACCTACAGCACAGGCTATGGGAGCAAATCCAAACGCACAAACCAAACCCTCATGTTCTCCATGACATTGCAGCAGTGTTCAATCCGTTGGTTTGGGGTAAAAGGAGGTGACTTGGCTAAAGACATAAAAAAAGGGGCTTACAGGAAAGCTCAGGAGGGGCTCTTTGTTAGGAAGTGCAGGGATACGACAAGGGGCAACTTTTTAAAGCTGAAAGAGGGGAGATCTGAATTAGACACCAGGAAAATATTTTTTCCCACGAGGGTAGTGAAGCACTGGCACACATTGTCCGGAGAAGACAGAGATGCCCCATCCCTGGAGGGGTTCAAGGCCAGGTTGGATGAGGCTTGAGCAACCTGATCCAGTGGGAGGTGTCCCTGCCCGTGGCAGGAGGATGGAACTGGATGGGCTTTAAGATCCCTTCCAACCCAAACCATTTTATGATTCTAAGTGACATGAACACCAAACTCAGAGAAAAGAAATCCTGAGCACAGCTGTAATGGTTTGCTCACTGTGTCCTTTGCAGCCTCCTGAGCTCGGATCGACTCCCCATGCAAAATCATCCAGCACTAAAATACACATGTTGCTAATACCAGGGATTCCCAGGACACTTCTCACATGCAACAAGATCCCTACTAGCTAAAGTAATTAGGATCAAAGGTTTTGAAAGTGAACGGAGCAGATAAGATAACCACCAGCCTCCACATGGGAGAATATGGGAATAAAACAGGAAAACGTGTAACTTTCTCTGTTTACATTCCCCGTTTGGGCACTTTTGAAATGCTGGCTGCAAGTCACAGGAACCTGGGCCCTGGGGAGCAGTTAACGGAGCGCTGGGTAATTGCTGTAATCCTATCAGCACCACCCTGTGCAGGTACTTGCAATGGCAATCTGGAGTTGGCATGGGATAGCAACCCAAAAAAGCCTTGAAGAACATTATTTTGCTAATCTTTACGGGAATAATTTTCTCCTATTTTATTTTCTTGTTAAGATTCTAACAAGAGATGAGATGAGCACAAGCTGTAATATGGGAAATACCAATAAGATATTCAGAAAAATAAAAATTGCTCTATGAGAGCAGTTAAAGCATGGAATAGGGGCTATGGGATCCCCCCCTCTGGAGAGACCTTAAGCGCTCAGGACATTCTAAACTGGATTTTAGTGCTTACATGAGGAGAAGGGAGAGCAGACCACCCTGTTTTCAAAACAACCCTCCAAGAAAAGCTGCCGTTTTCTATCCAGGCTTTACAAGTAAAGACCAAAAGAGAATATAAAAAAATAAATATACTGAATATTTCAAAGGGGTTTTTTTTTATATAGGATGAAAGAAGCACATGGTAAAACAGCAAACCTCCAGAGTGAGAGATTTTATGTTGAAGCAGCAAAGGCACAAAGAAACATCTGCACATCATTTCATGACTTTTCACTGGCATTTTAGAGCCTGGCTAAACCAGCAGCTCAGTTATATGTCTGGCACTTCTAAAACTGGCATTCAGCACAGGTGCTTAGCGGCAAAATGATTTTCTTTTTCTAGGATTGATGCTGGGTACATTGCTCCATTTCTCCTGAAACTTTAGAGCCATTTTCAACCCTAAATCTTGAGTTCTAGACCCATCACAACCTGGATGCTCCATGCACTGAGATGCCCTCCTTACAGCTGCAGATTTCAGAAGCCAAAGTCAGTTTTAAACAAGGCACTAATGATTTCAGCTGCTAAAACCACCCATAAAAATGAAGTACTGCCTCCAGATCTGTGCAATGTGCCTTCCTTGTGTCCTAACAGATGGGACTTTATTGATTTCCTACCTGTGCATCCATTAGGAGGTGCCTCATCAGCATCATGGCATTTTTCAGTGATTCCTTCTCACTGGGCAAAAAGGCGTCTTCATCTTCCTCCAACGTTTTTGACTTGTTGACGATAAAATGGGAGATTTGGTCATTCAAAGAATGCAGCGACTCCACAGCTGCGGAGACAGAGAAGGAAAGCAGAATGGGAATGAAACTGTGCTAGAGGGAGCTGACATCATTTTCTCAGTTTGAGATGAGCTACAGAGCGCAATTTGCTTTTGAAAAGTGTAGCTGGAAATTGGATCCCATCACCCCCCATGTGGAGAGGGCCATCAAAGCTGTGAGACAGGCTGGTGACTACCCTAGAGTCAAATACTGTTGGAGAACCGCAGCAACAGCAACAGGGCGTCTTGGTTTAAAGTAACACCATCGTGTTAATTTTTGGTTACTTCCACATATCAACTGGATTCAGTTAGAATCGAAACGCCATGATCTCACTGCTTCCCCACTCAACCCACATGCAGTCGATTTTCCCAATGTGGCAAGGTTTTGCAACACCAAAAATGCACTTTTCAATACTAAAAGCATGACACAACGGACAGGAGGGTTATGAAATGGTTGGACTCGATGATCTGGTGGGTCTCTTCCAACCTGGTGATTCTATGATTCTATGAAAGTAGCCGGCTATTGCTATAATAATTAATACCTATTAGTAATCTATACATGCATCTACAGGTAACTAATTTAAGGTTTAAGATTACATCGCAGCAGTAGGTAGGGCAATATATGTGTGGGAACAAGTTGCACAGAAACGTTCAGAGTATCTGGTGACAAATATTACTTTGCATAAATTTCCCCAATATTAGCATTTATAAAATCCAGTACGAACTGAAGATCCTTTCTGTTAAGAAGCAAGCCCTAAATGTTTTCCCATAGGATGTGGCAAATCTAAACAGTACTGTATAGCTGTGAAGAAAGCAAATGGCCCAAGGTCAAACAACAGGTCATCAGATAAGAAAAAATTAGTCTCCTGACTCCCAGTTCCCTGCTCCCTGTGATGTGCTGGGACCCAGAAGTACAGACAACATGAAGGGCAGAAGCCAGAAAAATCAGCTTTTTATTAGCAAGGGTAAGAGAGAGCAAAACTAAGCACTAAAACGTTGCTCGTTTGCTGTCTTCAGTATTAGCAGTATTTGAAACACTGTTAATCTTTTAAATTCTCCTTCATAGGGTCAAAATCCAGTTACTTTATGTGGGATTGTGCTCCAGTCATGCACATCAGAAATCAGCACCTCCATGGCTCACAGAAGTCTCCCAGCGATTTCACACGATTTATGATGCTGCAATTCACACAAGCTGTAATGACACGAACTAATGGCAAAATTTATTTCTGCCCAACGCAAAGCTTTGCATTTCTACAGATCGGAAAAGATTGCGATGCAATTTGCTTTTAAACCACTACAAGTTTGGAGTTCTCATTTTTACTGCAGCCTCATTAAATATATGAGGCTCGAATAATTCTTCCGCGTATTTTTCTTTCTGCTGGTGGTTCGTGCAGTGAAAGCCTTTGATAAGCTTGCGGCTCAGAGTAACATATCACTGTCACACGCTGAACCGTGCTTCAGCTGTACATATTGCAAATCCTGATTTGCTCAGGCTGTTGGTGAATAAGGCAACGTGTTATTTAGGACTCACTGACAAACTGATTTTACGAACATGAGGCAACTGAAATACACTCGACCCAGTTCTGTCCAAAGACAATCTCACCACAAATACAAAGTAGTAAAGATTAGCCAGAAAGAACCCTCATTAAGGAGCAAATCTCCCTGGAAAAAAAAAAAAAAAAAGAAATAAAAGAACAGGTATGAGTCCAACACACAGGAGCGAAAGAACAGGATTCTCTTTACTGATAGGGTTTATTTTTGATTTAAAAAAAATAAAACAAAACCTGCGCCTTACAAAGCCTTGGGGAGAGTATGAGAGGATTTGGAGGATTCCCTTGGTTTGGGGTATTAATGTGCTTCGCTGCTAACAGAAAAGGTGTTTGAGGCTCACCATGATGGATGGGTCCACAAAACCCATTCATGGATCAGGGAGTGTAGGGATAGGACCAGGAGGGACAGTTTTAAGCTAAAAGAGGGGAGATTGAGATTTAGACATCAGGTAGATATTTTTTCCTGTGAGGGTGGGGAGGCTCTGGCTCAGGTTGTCCAGACAAGCTGTGGCTGCCCCATCCCTGGAGGTGCACAGCACGGTTTATCATATTTATTAGATGAAAATCTGAGTCTTCTTCATTAGCACTGTGGCTTGGTCATTGCCAGAAGGAGTCTCATGCTGCCCTCCCCTCCACCTCAGCAATTACAGAGCAGGTGCCTCAAGGCTGCATTTTCTTCCCATGTTCTTCTCCCACAATTTACAAATATATTGTTTCTTTCTCTGCTGCTCTGAGGTTAAACCAGACAAGATCAAGAGCTGTTCCTAACACTTCTGTAGAGTCTGGTTCTGTTTTGTTCTGTATGTCCATACCTGGTTTACAGCTGAGCAGAACAAGAAGATGAAGAAGCTTCAGTAAACACTGCCCCCGGCCAAAACGTTTCAGCGTTTCTCTCCAGAGCAAGACTTGTTGATAACACATTGACAAAAATCACCTGCACCACTAAACCTCCATAATGGTGTTCACACCATTATAAATTAGGTTCTGTCAGCATTTCTAGGATAGATCTCTGCAAATCAGGCAGAAGGATTCATTCCAGCAGCGTGGTACTGGTATGATTTTTTCCCCCTTCTAATGAAAATGGAAGTGAAGGACTAAAAGCAACACAGAGGTTTTGCCTTCATAGAGAAATTAGCTTTATTTCTTGAAAGGAAGAAAACCAGGGCTTAGCATTCCTCCATTCATGGGCATGCAAGGATTTCTCAACACTATATCGCTTTCCAAGAAGAGTTTTACCAAAAATTTTCAATCATTGATCATAGAATGGTTTGGGTTGGAAGGGATCTCAAAGCCCATCCAATTCCACCCCTATCCCATGGGCAGGGACACCTCCCACTGGATCAGGGGCTCCAAGCCCCATCCAACCTGGCCTTGAACATCTCCAGGGATGGGGCAGCCACCCCTGCTCTGGGCGACCTGGGCCAGGGCCTCCCCACCCTCACAGGGAAACATTTCTCCCTAAGATCTCTCAATCTCCCCTCTTTGAGCTCAAAACCATTCCCCCTTCTCCTATCCCTGCACTCCCAGCTCAAGAGCCCCTCCCCACCTTTCCTGCAGGCCCCTTTCAGTCCTGGGAGGCTGCTATAAGGTCTCCCCAGAGCTTTGATGGCCTGCAAGCAAAAGCTTGTGTCTATTTTCACTACGCACTCATTTTAGTGATGGGAGGGACTTAAATATGTCAAATACTATTGTACATCACAACCCAGGCCAGGGTTGTGTTTGTAAATCAAACATTCTTTACAGAAAGGGTCATTGGGCACTGGAACAGGCTGCCCAGGGAGGGGGTTGAGTCACGTTCCCTGGAGGGGTTTAAGAGACAGGTGGACGAGGTGCTGAGGGACATGGTTTAGTGGTTGATGGGAATGGTTGGACTCGATGATCCGGTGGGTCTCTTCCAACCTGTTTATTCTGTGATTCTGTGATTCTGTGATCTGCTGCTAGTGGGTCACTCCACGTGAAGCCCAAAGTGATCTCAGAATGATGCTCTGCTGTGGTTTTGGGTGCAGCGGAAACCACAGTGAGCTCGCCTGAGCAGACATGTAGCATCATGACTTCTCCACGTCACCACGAAGCAGTCGTTTTATAATCATACATCCTCAGACCAACCGAGACTGCAGGTTTTACATATACAGTGGGTATGTGGCTGCACACAGGCAGCAGCAAGTTTGATTTTCCGGTCACTCCTAGGCTCCGAGTGTCTCTATTAGACACATCAGTCCTAAAAGCCATCTTCCCAGGGCTAATGCACAAGTATTGATTCAATCCCATCCTTCCTGACCAACAAAGAATTGAGGACAGATCATTTTTTCATACTCTGAAGTTTTGGCTTAAGCCATAAGCCCACATCTGCTTTTAGTAACAGGAATGTATACCAGAGCTGCTCTCCTCAAGCTAATGGCTTCATTCCAGATTTACACTGACTGTGACCAGAAACTGGCTCGTGGAGCAGTTCTCTCAGGCTTTATGATTTTAAAGTAATTCAAACCAAACAAAATTATATTATCCTAACCTCCTTATCTGAAGCAATAGCTCTATATTCTCCAATATTTCTTCTCTCACCCTTTGGGAAGTTTTGTGTTCTTTAAGCAAGATGCGGCACATTAAGCTCATGGGGACAAACGCTTCCCTCATTTGTAATTCTCTAGGTTTAGAGAGATGCCAGAGAAATCAGAAGGCACATTTTCTAGTAAGAATGCAGAAAAAGCAGATCAGTATTTGACTTGCATTGATTTTTATAAGCGTCTGCCTTACTGCTACGTTTAAACTCTGTGTAACAAAACACATCTTTTTCCATGCAGACAATGGAAACTGTATTTGAAAATAAAATCATCTGAGTCCTCATCATGAAAGTAAAATATGGATTTCTGAATCTCCAGCCTACACACAAAGCGAAAACAGGGCAAACCTTAAAGACCAAACAGTTTTTGACGCTGGTTTTCTGGATGTCCTGTATCAGTCTGTAACACAACATCCAAGGGGCCCTTCTTGTTAGCAGAAGGTATTTAATATTTCTCCTTTAATCAAGAGGAATTTTCTTCCTTGTGCCCACTAAAAATCTAAGAAGGGTAATGACACAAACCATCCATCTCTCTCAGCCCTAATCCTTACACATCTCTGCTGAGCAGCACGGCATTAAACTGAGCAATTTATTTATACTATATATCTTTTTAGAAAAATAGTATGGACCTCAGATATAAACACGGGTGTATTTAGCTCAGATTCAAAGATACTTTTTGATCAGGGAGGAGAGGAGAGGAGAGGCAAGGCAAAGAAATAACAATTTTCCTCTCTTGTATGTCTTGGCATCAGCTTGATAATGCATCAGTAATGTCACAAGTGAGACAACCAGCTAAGTGAAAGTTACAGCTATCAGAGCCCTGGCGGTTTCCCAGTTTTTCCTGTCCCAGTTTCACCATTTTCTCCCTGCAAGGAACAATTTCAAGAGGGAAAGACACCATAACAATCCTCCATTAGTGCTTTGACATCACCTATGAGAAGAGAGGAAATAATACATTACAGAAGAGGATCTTTTCACTGGTGTTATCAGACATGATGTGCCATGTAGGGCTGGATTTTTCTTCAGGTGAGGACCATTTGCCCTCCCCTAGAAGCAAGAACAGGTCAACAAAGTTGGCGTTTTGCAGGGTGCTTTGAGATGTGAATCACCAGAGCCTGAAGGACGTGGAGGGAAGAAAGGAAATTGCTTTCTGTCAAAGACGAAGGAAAAATATACTCATGCCAAAGCCTACTTCAAGGAAGAGGCTGAAGCAATAAAGTTGTTTCTGGAGACCCCATTTTACACTCTCCAGCTACTGCCCAGATGAGTACAAAATAAAATAAACTGTAGATAATATATCCTGAGATCTACTGACAAAAGCCAGCGGAGTCTAAAATTAATTCTCACTAGCAGGAGTGACCAAATGAAAGAGGATGGATGAGATCATAATTTTATCAAGGGATGTGGCATCAGGATTTCTGGGATCATCAGCTGCTGCAAAAAAATCAGAGGTGATGTTTAAGTTGGACTTCTCTGTAAGAAGTCAGCACTTGCCACCACGACTGGATGTTTGCTCCCATGGAGAGAAAAGCCAAAAAGCCACGCTGTGTGCACAGATCCTTTCAAAATCCATCCAGGCCAAGTATGGAGCAGTCTTTGGAACTCCAAGCTGCCACGGAAATGTTGCCTGCTAACGAGTGTTTCTGATTATCCAGCAAAAGGTAATGAGGTGTGTGGGCAAATTGTGCAATTCATTATCACTTAATATTATCAAACAACTTCTCGAATAACACCTACGGGTAATGTTTTTGCAGAGAGGAGAGAAAAAATTGTAGAATCATAGAATGCTTTGGGTTGGAAGGGACCTTTACAGGTTGTCTAGTCCAACCCCCATATATTCAAAATATTCAAAGTGCTTCAGGCCTCTCCTTTATGAGTTCTCCCCAATTTATCTGCACTATCCCACCAGAGCCAGCCACAAGTCTCTGTAGCTCAGAGGCTTCCCAAAACACCTCACTGCCTTTCAGCAGAGGATTTCAGTGTCTCCCGCATTATAAGTTCCAGTTGTTGAAGAGCAGTTAAAACCAATTTGTTCAGATGGTTGACTAAATTGATTTATTTTTTCTTTTAATAATCAAATAATAACTTTCTGTGCAACTTCAGTCCTAAGAATAAAGAGCCCACTCACACGTAGGATGCTCTCCAAATGCAAAAACTTGTCACCGAAACTGTAAAAGGGTTGTGGGGTTTCATTTCCCCAGCCATTTGGTCACAACCCTGTTGAGATCATAGAATCATAGAAACCCAGGGGTTCTTGGAGTGGCTGAGGGACCTGGAGCTGTTTAGTCTGGAGAAGAGGAGGCTGAGGGGAGACCTCATCCTCTCTGAAGCTCCCAGAAAGGACGTGGGTGCTGGGCTCTTCCCCCAAGTAACAAGGGATAGGACGAGAGGAAATGGCCTCGAGTTGCAACAGGAGAGTGTTAGATTGGATATTAGGAAAAATTTCTTTACCGAATGAGTGGTGAAGCCCTGGCAGAGGCTGCCCAGGGCAGTGGGAGACTCTCCATCCCTGGAGGGGTTAAAAAAAAGTATACGCATGGCACTTTGGGATATTGTTTAGTAGGCACAGTGGTGCTGGGCTGACAGTTGGAAGGGATGATCTTGGAGGTCTTTTCTGACCTTAATGATTCTATGATTTGCTTGTGCCAATTGCTGCTCACACAACACAATCTTACACTCGTACCTGCCTGCAGAAACTTTGGAAAGACCTAGATCTGAAACGCTCCTTTTCTTCTTCTTCTCCTTTTAATGGTAAGAAGAGACCTATAGCTTTTTCCTTTGTGGTCTTTAACTTGTTTCAAAGGAGGCATTCAATGAGCCCCTCACAGGAATAATTTACCACACCATTAACTGAAGAAAAAATATCTGGTGTCTGCATTAGGGGCTCAATCACCTTTCAGAGGAACACTGTGAAGAACTCATTACAGTAATTACTAACGACCTGGCCTCTTTGGACTGGAAATGTTTTGTGTGTAACTGGCAAAGAGCTTCCCAGATGCAAAAGAAAGCCACCAGACCAATAAATGGCCCCATAGTACTGGAGGAAAACATGTTCAGAAATGAAGCTGGTCAGTTTTTCAGCTTCTTAGTTTCTTCTTACAAATCTGACCTTTTGGGAAATGAAAAATGACATCAAGAAGTGGAGCTTGAGTGGAGCTGGGGCAGCTCTTTAACAATCAAAGTTTTCCATTGACACTTTTCTTTATAATGCTGGAGGAGCTTCTTTTAAAGTTGGATTTTTAACTATTGTAGTTAAAAATCTCAATTTTAAGCTGCCCATAAAAACACGGATGTTTCGAATCCAGCAACAGTGACATAAAATTGGTAATTTCTCATGACATCTCCCTTCCATCGGCAAGCACGTATTCTAGCAGACAGAAGAAAAAGGACAGATGTCCGTGTTATCCTTGGGGAAACCATCTGTTGCGCAGAAACTCCAGAGGTTATATATCCAAGATAGTCCTGCGCTGAGCAAGTCAAAAAGAGCTGTTGTATTTTACTCTCTTTCTGGGGTTCTATCAGCCTTTTGGAAAGGACTTCCTAATCAAGAGCTCCTCCCCAGCTTTCCACCACTAGGTTTATGCTTATGACAGGGAGACTGAGTCAGAGCAGAGAATAAAACAGTCAGTGATGGGGTCCTGCTGCTTTCAGTAGCATTTTGAGCCAAAAATGCCTACAACTCCTCCAGCAAACTGTACTCTAATCTTTGACAGCTGGACTATTGTTTACAAAAGTATTTTAGATGCTTAATTTCCCAGAGAGCTACAAACTTGCAGGCCAGGAACAATGTCAAACTTTGAGAAACAGAGAAGGCATGATGCCAAATCAGTAAATTGAATGTTTGCAACAGAAACTCCATTTCAATTTGCCAAGAACCAAAAAAGCCTTTCCAAAGACAGATAAGGCAGGGTGGCACCCAGCTTTACAGCTCCTGCTTTCCTGTTTCTATTGAGTAATCACTTATTTGTCGTCTCTTTAGCTATTACATTACATAAACAATAGCTACTTTATTCAGAGAAAAAGGCAGTGAACAACAAAAATTACGTATGCCAACACAAAGACAGCGTGAGGTAGATATCCAGCTGCTACAAACTGATTTCAGAGGAATGATGCTCATCTGTGCTCGCATACAGGCAGCGGTGCAGTGTTACTGGGCTTTGGATAGAGAGCAGGAGTTCCGACTTCGCTCAAAACTGGCCCCAGGACTTTGGATGGGTCACCTAAGCCCTTAGTGCTTCAGCTTTCCATCTGTAAATACGAGTTCTGTAGCCCACAGAAACCGCATAAACCGCAAATGCGAGATGCCACCACAGGCAAAGGACTCATTTGGCTTTTCCCTGTTATTCAACTACAAATTAGGAATCATAGAATCATCAGGTTGGAAGAGACCCACCGGATCATCTAGTCCAAATCATTCTGGTTTAACAAGCAGCTGCTGGTGGAAACAGGATGATCCATCTCCTCGGTGTCAAAGGTGGAAGAAAACACTTCCTGCAGGGACTTTAACGCATAGAATCATAGAATAGAATCATAGAATAACCAGGTTGGAAGAGACCCACCGGATCATTGAGTCCAACCATTCAACTCACATACGCTTATTTTCTAAGTATGTAATCCACAGAATGAGTTTTGAATGAACTGAAACTATTAGAAGACAACTGAGTATGATTTGTTTCCCACCAAACATCAGGAAGGGCGTGAAGCAGATTTAGGTGTTGTGAGTGTAGAGAGACTTATGAACATTGTCTTGCCAACATTCTGGGGTAGCAATGGTCAGAGAGGGTCACCAGAAATTCTGAATCTGACTTAAGACATAAGGTATAAAATCTAATCAAACTGGGTTTGTTCGCATCAGCTCTTGATGCTTTTGTGTCCCTTTTGGAATGAATTGTACTTCTCTTAACCAGAAGGGCTGGAAATTTTAAAAACAAACAAAAAACCAACCCAACAAAATGCAAAACCAAACCCAACAGATTTGCTACATAAGTTAAATGCCAACAATTATGAGACTTGCAATAAAGCCATGAAAACTGGCAACTTGCAAACGTCTTCTTAAATGTGTTTATATTTGATGGTAGCTGAAAGAAGGGAGATGTAAAATACTGCTAAAGCACAAATCTTGAGGGAGGGTAGATCTAGACTGAATATAGGAAGAAATTTTTTACATTGTGGGTGGGGAGGCCCTGGCCCAGGTTGCCCAGAGCAGTGGTGGCTGCCCCATCCCTGGAGGGGTTCAAGGCCAGGTTGGATGGGGCTCGGAGCCCCTGAGCCAGTGGGAGGTGTCCCTGCCTGTGGCAAGGGGTTGGACAAGATGACCTGTAAAGTTCCCTTCCAACGCAAAGCATTCTATGAATTTAAATTTCCTTGGGAGCCACCTTCTTGAGCCTCTCTGCTACTTAAAACCGTAAGATGTGACACTAGCAAAACGCTGGGCTTAGCAATAAACAACCTTTTATTGGCAGAGCATTATAAAAGCTAAAATTCAAACACTGGAAGTGTACAGGTTGATAAACCCCCGTTGAGTACAACAGATCAGAAGGTCAAGTTTTATCAAGCACTCGCACAAAACCAGCTGTCGCAGAGAGCCTGGGAGGGGATTTGGTTCCCACTGCAGATAAAGGTAACACTGAGGACCACACCAGCTGCTACATCTGCACTGATACTGCCAGTGGAGCCACATGCTGTCAGTTCCTGCCTGTTAATTGTTTTACTACTGCATTTCCTTCTCGTCCAAGACCCATTAATCCACAATGTGCAGTAGTAGCATTTCCTTGTTTTGCGGGCTGAGAAATCCAGACCTTTTTTTATTCGTTTAAACTATTCAGCTCATGGGAGAATGTGATCTGTGGATGTACAACACCACGGATATCTTGGCTTATTTGTAATTTACACTATTTTGACGTTACTGTGTCAAATTACTGCCCAATTCTGATTTGTACCATTACATTGAACATCAGGAACCCTATTTATGTGGAATAAAAGTAAGCGTCTAGAAATACATTCATGCAATTGCAGTTAAAATGAGACTATATTCAGCATTTAATAACCCTGAGATGATTGTATCTTTGGAGCAAAAGCTTCGCATTCAAGACACTTCTTCAGGGTGTCATTTATTTTTATGGGCACGGAACTGAATAAACTCCTTCTAAAATAAAGCAGATATTTCAAACCAGTATTTAAATTTGTTATTTCTGTTAACTATGTCTATAAAATGCAGCAAGAGAATATTCTTTGTAAAGAATACAATCCTGTGATCAACTATGTCTGCGTCCACATCTACAAACTTTACTTTCCCTACAAGTGGTTTGAGCTGAAAGAGGGGAGTTTGGGATGAGATTTTAGTGAGAAACACTTTCCTACAAGGGTGGGGAGGTCCAGGTTGCCCAGAGCAGGGGTGGCTGCCCCATCCCTGGAGGGGTTCAAGGCCAGGTTGGATGGGGCTTGGAGCCCCTGATCCAGTGGGAGGTGTCCCTGCCAACCCAAACTATTCTATGATTCAGCACATTAGGTGCTGATTTCACCCTGACTTTGTAAGAAATAGAGTAAATTAACCTCTTGCACTGTGTGGCCTTATCTCACCCTCCCTGTCTTCTAAGAAACCTTTAAGTATGACACTAAAATTAGTTTATGGAGCTATATTATGATTTTCCTCTCTTTCTGTCTTTTTGGTCATAATTAACAGGGACACTCTCTATCAATCAAGTGTCAAAATGAAACGCTTTCCCTTCATCCGTCAAAATGCTTACACTGAGGAGAATGGCTGTTCCCTTAGGCAGCTGCCAGGGGAAAACACAGAGTGATGGGCTGGGTTATTAAGAGCGTGAATTAACTTTTAATGTTAATGTTGTTGTTTAAGCATGTTCGGGAGCCTAAGGAAGATGAAAGGGTCTCAAACTTGAAGTCATTCTCGCTGCCAGCCAAAAGAGGTTTCCTGCACGGGGAAAGACATTTGGAGCTAAAGCTGCCTGGCATCCAAAAAGTGGGACTGCAGGATGCATCAATTGGCTCCAGGGGTTTTGCAAAGAAAAAGGCTATCAGGACAGAGTGGACGTGGCAGCAATTAAATGTGCTTCTAGGTCTCTTATTTTGAGGCATCTCCCACCTGTCAAGGGCTAGGCACTCAGAATCACTGCCTTCCATGAGCTGCACCTTCAGAAGGACTTAAACTCCATCCTCAAAAGCAAGTTAGATGCCAAAATGCCACAGTTACTCTAAGACTCAGGAGCCAGAGAACCGTGGGCGTGTTTGAAAATTAAATGAGTTTCTGAGTCACTTTGAGGGGTTTGAATGCTTTAATCAAACCCTTTCTATTTACCTAGTATTCTGTGTTATGGAGGAGAGGAAAGTGTTTTCATTTCCCTCCTGTTCTGCTGTTGTTCTGGTTTTACCTGCTTCACACACTGCTTGGGTGTCGCAACGACCTCATCTCTCCAAGTGCCCAGCTGCAGTCCAAGCATCTCACTTGGACTTGGCACAGGAATGAGACTGATGGAAGATCCCAGTCTTTCTAAGCCTGCAAAACGCTGCTTCCCCAGTTTCATACTGGTGACAGTTACTCCTCTTGTCCTTTATTAAAGTTTAATTTCATTGCCTTGCCAAACAATCTCGCTGCAAGGGCTACAGATGAAAGTGAGGAAAGGAGGTTAATACAATATATGTTAGCCCTGTCTACAGGGATATTTGTTCTTACCTTCTTTCCTATTGCTGAAATAAATGCCACCCATGAATGTTTACAAACGCAGCATGAGTCAATTAGGTATAAAACCTGGGGTTGGCCGTGAAGTCAAGGTTCAAAGCTAAATCACAAAATCTAGGAAAGTCAAAACAAAGAGAGCACTGTTTTCTGCAGTCAGGGAAATTTAGAAACAAATGATTCTCCCAGAGGTCTTCAACAAGAAAAATGTACTTGAACTTGTCCATGAGGCTTTACCACATGAAAACAGTTATGAGATGCTCCCACCCTACTGAAAATCCCACTGATTGCAACGGAGGTGAAAGCACCTTAGCAGGAGCATCTGGAAAACCTAACAAATAAAACATAGCAATTCCAACTGAGACAAACATTTAAATATTATGTAATTAGCACTGAATGTTCTACTTATTCTTTATTTGCTGGCTATGTCATAATTTTGACAAATGATCGTGTTCAGGTAGAATGGAAACGACATAACTGAGTAGAAATGGAAAGTGCCCAGGAAATTCTGTTGAAATGCTCTCCTGAACACAAGACGATGCTTCAACGCCGTCAAGATTTGTGTGTTTTCTAAATGAAACCTCACAACTGACATGCCTTTCAAGATCAGTGGGTTTTCAGTGAAAGAAAAATCTCATAGAATCATAGAGTTGTTTGAGTAGGAAAGGACCTTAAAGCCCATCTCCCATAAAGGGAGAGAAAAATAAGAAACAATCCCCTGCGAAGCTCCAGCTGCAGAGGCCATCTCTACTCTCTCCAGAATAACTGCAAGGTCTTTGGAGGACTTCATCTTTATCCATGCTAGCGTAAGGTCAAATGATGTGTCTCCCCACCTCACTGCTTCTTCTCAACATCTTGCACAGGTTTCAGGCTCAGGGGCAAAGCGCTGGGTTCCGGGCACCCAGGGGGCTGCTCTGCCGGCGTGGAGAAGGTAAAAGCACTGGGAAAACCTAGTCTAAAAAAGACTCCTAGTCTTTTGAAACCTGCTCCTCTTGTCTAGCTTCCAGCATTTTCCTTCCACCCAACTATTAGAAATCATGGACAGAAAGGGAGAGCTGGAGGAACTATGCTGTTTGCACATCCAGAGCACAGACTGGGACAAAACTCATCCCTTCAAATGAAGTCTCACGCAGCCTATAAGGACTCAGCACAGGTTTTCTGGGCTCCTCCAGACCAACAGACAATGGGGGCTCAAGGAAATTCCCACAGCAGAGGCCTCCAATTTCATTCCCATGGATTTCTGCATTCCATTAAAACAAAACCAACCCCGAATTATTTTCTGCTTCCCCACCAAGGCAACATCCCCTCACCTGAACGGCTGTCTCCGCTCTTCTTTTCAGATTTGCCATGGCAACAAGGAAACTGCGTATTACCAGTGTAAAACGGGTCGGTTACGCTTTTAAATTGTCCTTCTCTCTCTAGCCGGGTTACGGGTTACGACATCTCCTAGCTACAAGACGTGCAAGACCAGCAACACTCTCGCTGCTGGGAAAATCCCAGTAAATCCCAGACAGTAAACTCAACAGCAGCTGCGGGCACGTGCAAAGGGCAGGCAGGAGTGTCGTGACTTCAGAAAGCAAGAGGTAAAGTGGTTAGAAAACAGAGGACATAGGTTTCCCATTTTATTTTGCTGTGCGCACTGCAGGGGTGAGCTGGGCAAGCCGTGAGCAGAGCACACCCTCCTCTGGACAAGCCGGGGAGGCTGAAACAGGAGTGTTCCCATCAGAGAGGCACTCGCCAAACTGCAAAAGGACATTACAGAGGCAAGACAGGGTTTCTTAGCAACAGCATCGCATGCAGGTCCATTAACTCCAAATTCCTCAGCAAGTAAATCCTAACCTAGGAAAACCTTCAGATGCTTATTGACAGCATGAGCTATAAAGCATGTGTTTTGTTCAGTCTGAGAAAGGGGAAAGAAAAGATAGCTATTAAAAAGCAAAGAATAGAAATTATTTGCATTTTGGGGAGGACTCTTTGGACATGTTAAAGTTGTTGGACATGCAGCTGGCTCATAATTGGCTTATGGTGAGCTGCCAAGGTGGATATCAACAAAAGCCTCAGCTGGAGAGGCTACTTCTGCAATTCTGCAAGAGGATTGGCTTTGGTCAAGAAGACAACTGAAAAGCAGCTCATGAAGCGGAACAAAAACACATAGAAAGATTCAGAGGGCAAGAAGTGATTCACATGTTACAGCAGCCTGATTTTCTCCTTGCAAAGTGCTTTGTATTTGTGGGGCTCTGTTGGCTCATTTTGTTGGCGTCGCTCCTGATTTACTGGTGGCAGAGCGCACCGAACAGCAGTGAGACCAGGAGAGGTGGCCAGCACGCTCCTCCTCTCCGCTTTAGCCACCATTTGCAATATTTCTCTTCCGATTGTAGCTGACAGCAACCGTGACTTTATTTCACCCCTAAGTATCTCTTTATTTCATCAGAGCCCATTTCTCGGAGACTCACAGTGCTTTGAACAGCTCCGCTTCGGCTTTGGAAAGCTACATCTTAAATGCAGCTGAGCACAGACTGAAAATGCCGTAATGTGAATCAAAGCGTGTGTTTTAACCACATTTCAAAAATGATTTTAAGACACTCTCAGAGAGGTGGGAGACGGATGCCGTTTGAAGCATCACAGTGTTTGAACGCTGTGCAATATGCTGCGCTTACACATCGAGCACAAACACACACAGGTTACCTGTACACGGTATTTTAAACATTTCATTTTCACGGTCTACACAGACTACACATCCTTCATGTTTCTTATTAAAAGGGCCCCTTCGCTGCTGATCATTAAGTTATCATCAGAGGTTATGCCATTAATGTGAGCAAAAGGCAAGATAAGTACATTTATAGGCTCTATCAGAGCACTGCAAAGTCCCCCCGCTTGAAAAGGTCAGCTCATTTGAGATTGTCTATTTGCATAAATTTTCAGCAGCAAACCCTTGCTCTTCATCTGATACAAATTGGAAACCTGTATGAGATGTAGTTCTCAGGCTGAGTTCCACACAGATAACTGCTTTTATACCGAGACAAACAAAAACACCTTCTAAATTTCTCCTACTGTGGGTTTGATTCATTTTACTCTATTAATACTTTCAAAGTAAATAGCTTAAAATTACACACTAAAACGCATCCATCGATATTCTGACAGGAATAAAGGATAGATTTAAATCTATGAAATAATAAACAGAATAGAAGTAACCATGGTCAAGGAGCAATTTTCTTGCACAATCCACAGCACCATCTGCCTAAAGTCTATTTAGGTGCCAATTTACGAGGCCACTGCATTCACCTAATCAGTTCTTCAGCTGCGGATCAAATCCATCCAAGCCCTTTGTGATTTGCATGAGGAGTCAAGATGATAAACTCTGTAATAATGCCAACAGATAGCATGCACTGAACTAGAGGCGAAGAGATACTGGTTTCTTTAATGAAAAGAACATGAGGTTTATCATGTTTTCGCTATTAAACTCAGATGAGATTAGGCTAATGAAAAGCAAAAGCCCCTTCCCTCCCCCAAGAGGCGCTCCTCAGCCTTGGAAATGTTTGCAGTAAAAAGAATATCAGATATCTCCTTGCAGTTTTCCCTCCTTGTGTGACATCTCACAGAGCTCCCACCACCACCAAAAAATAACAATTAGGTGTAAGACCTCCATTTTCTGGCTTTTATTTATATGTTAAATGAACTAAAAGAGCAGCTACACATATATGGCTCTTTTTGCCACATCTTAAACCCCCAAATAACTCCTGTCCAGAAAAGAGCCTTCATTAGTGCACATTTCCATACCAAGAAGTATGTGAGGTTAAAGTTCTCCCTGGAAAAGGAACAGATCTCAAGCCGTTAATATGTCATTATGTTTCTGTTCATTAGCATCTCTGGAAGCTCACAAATATGTTTTTAATGACTTTTTTTTCCCTGACTGTAGTGCTAATAAGGTCTAAAAGTCTTGTTCAGAAACTATGCACCACACCACAGCTCGTGCCTTGCTGCAGCTTTAATGGGAAAATCCTCTCACAAATGCAAGATATACGAAGTATTTACTGGTACAAAGAGTCAACTTGTTAACATAAAACTTTCCACAACCTATTTAGTCAAGACTCATTTTCCAATCAGTTTTAAATAAAAATGTATAGGAAATTTTTAGTAACAACATAAGAATTGTGCTTGGACTCGAGTAGAATTTTTCACTGCCACAACACAGCTGGTAAAGGCATCTCTGCGTACATATACATATATATATAAAATCATAGAATATCCTGAGTTGGAAGGGACCCACAAGGACCATCGAGTCCAACTCCTGTCCCTGCTCAGGACACCCCAACATTCACACTGTGGGGCTGAGCGTGTTGTCCAAACGCTTCTGGAATATTGTCAGGTTTGGCACCGTGACTGATTCCCTGGGAGCTGTTCCAGGGCTCCACCACCCTCTGGGGGAAGAATCTGTTTCTAATATCCAAGCAAACCGTCCCCTGGCATCTTCCTGCCATTCCCTCAAGTCCAGAGAGAAGAGCTCAGCGTCTCCTCCTTGCCTTGTGAGGAAACTGTAGACTGCAATGAAGTCTCCCCTCAGTCTCCTCCAGGTGGAACAGCCCAAGTGGCTATAGCCACTCCTCAAACAACTAATATAAATATGTATACGTAAAACACAACATACTAGCTGCAGCATTAATCCCCACTTGGAGCAGAATTCAGTATAAAGCAATTCTACTTAGTATTTATTCTGCATTTGGTTGCAAAAACCCAAATTAAATAGAGTGTTTCAGAGCTATCCAACCAAACACTGTGCTTCCACTTGCTGTTCTCTGGCAAATCAACGATCTTGGAATCAAAAGAAATCTTTTTGTATAGCTTGGCAGTTTTACAATTTGTATAGTTAGGCACTTTGATAATTTAAGAGCCATTTTCAAGCAGGAAAGACTGGTGTCAATGCAACACAGTTTCTGGAAGACAGATGTTAGCACAATGTCCAACCCAATCAGGAACGACACGCTTCTGCTATTTGGTTCTGCTTACTGAAGTTATTTATCTCCAATGGTTACGTTTTGCAAAATGCTGTAAGATGGGAACATTTGCCAGTAATATCAGTAAAGGAAGAGGATAATGAACACACAACTTTCCCCACCTCCAGGCCATTTAAGCAAGTGCTTATTTTAATTTTTTCCTAAGTAGAGCATTTTAAAGCACATTTAAGTGTTTTGCTGAAGTGGGTTTTGGATAGCAATAAATGAATCATTACAAGGACAAATTATCCAAACTGGGTCATAATTGACCGTGCTATGCAAACTCCAAATGTGAAGTGGGGAAACAGCGAGTGACTCATTCAGCGATAACAGGGAAGAGACTGATTACAGCAAATGAGTACAACGGGCAAATGTGAAGTTATTCAGAATGTGATTTGAAGAGTTCACGGCTCTCACTGACCTCATATGAGTTTGAGGAAAACTAAGAAAAACAAAGATTAGGCTGCTCAAAACCCCACCTGACCTGGCCTTGAACCCCTCCAGGGATGGGGCAGCCACCACTGCTCTGGGCAACCTGGACCAGGGTCTCACCACCCTCTCAGGAAGGATGATTTGGATGCAGCCCAGGACACAGTTGGCTTTCTGGTCTGCAAGCGCACATCGCGAGTGCAATTTGGACACAGCACTTAAGCCAGGGAATGCACATTAAACCATGGCATGGTTCTATTTATTTAGAGCTGAAAGATGCAGGCAGGTAGGAATAATATTGATTATTATAAAATCTAATAAAAACAAACCCTCTTTTCTTAACAAATGCGCTCCTGTGAGGCATGCCCTGTCCTACACATCTTTAAAGTATCCATCACTTTGGAAACAAAAGGTAAAAAAACAAAACAGAAGTGAAGATGCCTCTTATGCCAGTTATTTCCATAGTCTAAATTATCATAAGAAAAAGAACATACAACTAACCAAAGCTTTTACGCAACATGCAGTATATAGAGTATACTTCTTCCTTTCATACATGTGAAAGTATGAAAGTCTTCTCCCAAGTGGCAGGGGACAGGACGAGAGGGAATGGCCCCAAGCTCCACCAGGGGAGGTTTAGGCTGAACATTAGGAAAAAATTTTTCACGGAAAAGGTCATTGGTCCCTGGCAGAGGCTGCCCAGGGAGGGGGTTGAGTCCCCTTCCCTGGAGGGGTTTAAGGGACAGGTGGACGAGGTGCTGAGGGACGTGGTTTAGTGATTGATGGAAATAGTTGGACTCAATGATCTGGTGTGATTTTGGCCATCCGTGGATTCGTAACGCCGAACAAGACAAACCATGGCTCCACTCCTGCTCTGAAACATCTCTGGCCCATTCACAAACTCTACTTTTAGCTGCTGCTCAGCAAAGGGACACGACAGAGCCACCCGAGTATCCAATCCCTCCCCAAGGTAATCCTTCTTGACTTTGAAGGAGAAACATCACCGCATTCACACAACTTCATTCAGATCCATGGGTTTGACCTCTGCCTGATGGGCAAGAGGGTTTTCTGGCTTTGAATGAAGCACAGATGTGCCTAAGCCAGGATCTGAGTGTCACTGATGGAAAGCAATGTCTGGAAAAGCTTTAGAACAGCCCTAAGCATACATTGGAGGAGGATGTTGTCACAATAACCTTAAGAAAGAAAACAGAGAAGCAGCTTCAGAGACAAACCCTCCCATTCCTGCCCTCCCCTAATCAACATAGAGTTTCAGACAGAGAATTAATTATTCAGTTTACACAGCTCCATTTAACATGACCATTGCTTTCTGTTGATAAGGAGCAAACAATGTGTTCTCTCCTTTCCTGAGAAAGTCTCCAGCCCATTTTCCTTTGGCTACTCTGACACATTGCTTTTCCTGTAAAATTTTTCTATAAATTTCTTGTAAATTTTGTCTTTGATGGGGTAAAATAATAAACATGAGATGAAAAAGATGAGAGGCACCCTTTTGGCTGGAAATCTGAGAACGTGGCTTCCTTCTGTTTCCAATCACAACTTCTAAAGTTGCATCAAATAAGGGGGAAAAAAAAACCAGGAGGAATCATCAGTTCATAAGAAACACTACAATGGGCTTAGCTCAAACCAGGTTCCTTTCATACTCAGTAAATCTGATTTCTGGAATTTTCAATAAATTGGTTTCACTGTAGATACATCAATTCTCATACAGCTTAATTAATTACACCACTTCCAAGTGGTATCAAGATGGGAAAACACAATAGGGGAAAACTATTGCAAACCCAGAGATTAAGCATTTCTCACTCAGTGGGTTGTGAATTTCCAGGATGCACAGCAGGGTTGCAAGGTGTGAGAAATAATTTCAGGCAAAGAAAACTCAAACTCCTACACCTTTCAAGGTCAAATAAGCTCCATTAGCATAAAATTGCCTTATCATGACTGCATTTTTATGTATGAGAAATTAAAGAGAATTAGAGACATTTTCATTTTAAATAGGGGGCTGACAGACCAGCAGGTCAGAAGAGAAATTCAGCTCTGAATTAACATCTGGATAGGCCAAAGGGTGGATGACCTCTTCATCTGCCAAGTCCCCAAGTTAGGATGCTGCATGTATGACAATGAGTGATGCATCCACACACAAATGAATTATTCATGCAAGAATTTTAAGGGGGGGAGGCATCTTTTTATAAATTTACACTTTGATCGTTAAATTTCAAAAATAAATAAATGAGTGCAACGGAACTGAGCACCAGTTCTGGGTGGAAATGTGAAGGCAGGATGCAATTTTGAACCTGAAAGGAGAGAAGTAAACAGGATCCCTTTAGACTGGAGATCAGCAAACCTTCAGTGGTGGCACACCAGACCATATTTCTATTTCCCAGAAGGAGGGCAAGGTTTCTACTGGTAATGCAGTAGGGGCAGAGATTTCTGGGGATAGGAGAAGTCTGGCTGGAGGAGAAGGAGCTGGGAGTGTTGGTTGGCAGCAACTGAACATGAGCCAGCAGTGGCCCAGGTGGCCAAGAAGGCCAAGGGCATCTTGGGTTGGATCAGACACGGCGTGGCCAGCAGGTCCAGGGAGGTTCTTCTCCCTCTGGACTCGGCACTGGTGAGACCGCTCCTCGAATCCTGGGGTCAGTTCTGGGCCCCTCACCACAAGAAGGATGTTGAGGCTCTGGAATGAGTCCAGAGAAGAGCAACGAAGCTGGTGAGGGGGCTGGAGAAGAAGAGGAGCATCTGAGAGAGCTGGGGGTGTTTAGCCTGGAGAAGAGGAGGCTGAAGGGAGAATTCATTGCTCTCTCCAACTCCTGAAAGGAGGTTGTGGAGAGGAGGGAGCTGGGCTCTTCTCCCAAGGGACAGGGGATAGGACGAGAGGGAGTGGCCTCAAGCTCCACCAGGGAAGGTTCAGGCTGAACATTAGGAAAAAATTTTTCACAGAAAGGGTCATTGGGCACTGTCAGAGGCTGCCCAGGGAGGGGGTTGAGTCACCTTCCCTGGAGGGGTTTCAGGGACAGGTGGATGAGGTTCTGAGGGACATGGTTTAGTGTTTGATGGGAATGGTTGGACTCGATGATCCGGTGGGTCTTTTCCAACCTCATGATTCTATGATTCTAGGTGGTCCCTGGCCCCAGAAAATCTTATACTCTCGATAGCACAGGTGTTGAGACCTACACACTTGATTCATTAGCAGAAGGACATCACCCTATAGATAACATCTAAAAGTCGCTAACATATCCAGAGAGAACATTAAATTAGTTCATGCGAACTGCCCACGCCGCTGTTCTCTTCCATCACAAATGCAGCTTTGCAGCCTGGGGATCAGTTGACTATCTTCGCTGTCATCCTGTAGCCACCAGGACTAAATCATCCCCACGTTTAAATACGCAAACTGTCCCCAGCACAAAGGAAAGGAGCTCAAAGGTATGTGTTTATCCTTTCAATGATTTGTGCAGCACTCGGTGCCTGCAGAGATATTTATGTCTGAGCCTGCAGTAGGACTGAAGCTGCTCCAGAGGTCAGAGCCTGTCACGTTCCCTTTCTGCAGAGGATGCTCTGGCCTTTGGAGTGATACATCAGGAACAGTCTCTTCTCTCTCCCTGCTGCTCACAAAGCATTCATTCACTGCAAGTTAAGAACACTGGCACTCTCACGTCTTTCTACATTTGTTTGGGTTTAGGGCTTGGATATTTTTTTCGCTTCTCATTGATTTATCCCCTTGGATGCACTTGACCCCTCAGAAATAAAAGAAACACAACTGTCAAATTCTGGAGGCACAGAGAAGACACCAGAGCTCAGAAGAGATGCAAAACCAGCAGGAATTCACAGAGATGAGCATCTTCTCAAAGAAGCAATCGGCTTTGTGACAATTTGTGGATGGAGATAAAGGGAAAAGGAAGGGCAGGTCCCACCCATCCCGAATTGCTCAGCTTCTAAAGAGAGTTTTCCCCACACTCAGGATGGATCATCCCTACCAGAGGAGCAGCGAAACTAAGCTGAGAATCATCTCAAATTTCAGAGAAACGAACGTGCACCACCCAGACAGCTCCTTTCCCATTTATTTTGCCTTAATGGCAAGTTGGGCAGCATATATTATAGACAAAATAAAGAGCAATCAGAGGAAAAATAAAGTTCAGGGAAATTTTGTGCTGCTACATTGCAACATTCTAGATTGCAAATTGTGAATTTGGCCTCACGTGTGACGCTATATCTATTCCTATTCAGAAAGGTGTTTTTCTTGACTGTGTTTCTTGACTATCGGGATTTTTTAGTGCCCCAGTGTATTGTTGAGCTAATATTTTCCTTGCAAAATTTAGTGAGTTTGCTTTGAGCTCTGCCCCAAGTCATGCTGGTAATTTTTCTCACAAATATTTCTGCTAACGGCACTTCTCAGTCCCTTGCCATAAATTACAGTTATTAAAGAACACAGAAACCCGCTTGAAGTTCCTAAGTACCTCCACTAAAAGTGACAGCAAGCAGACGCCCAAAAACTTGTTTCTTTTATTTTGCAAACAACATACCAAAGGCCTGACACCTTTTTATAGCTCCAGCCTGACCTCCCTCGCTTCGTTCTGCGAGTGACTTCATTTTTCAGCTATGGTGGGGGCTCTGCTGCAGTGCGATACCCAGAGCGCAAGGGCTAGGCAGTGCATTAAAATGCAATATTCCACAGGCTGTGATTTATGGTCTGTCTCTTAGAGTAAAGTACCGTGCATCTTAATTGTCTGCTCCTTTCCTTGGTTGGAAGAGTAGGAATTTTTCATCCACTATGAATTTTCTCGGAAATCTGGGTCTTTGGAAGGCATGTGAAAATAAAACTGTCGGAGCTGGATACCCAAAGAGAAGGACTTGGGGTGCTGGTGGGTGAGAAGCAACATGAGCCAGGAATGTGCGTTCTCAGTCCAGAAACCAACCGTGTCCTGGGCTGCATCCAAAGCAGTGGGACCAGCAGGACCAGGGAGGGGATTCTGACCTTCTGCTCCACGCTGGTGAGACCCCACCTGGAGCCCTGTGTCCAGTTCTGGAGTCCTCAGCCCAGGAAGGACATGGAGCTGTTGGAGCAAGTCCAGAGGAGGTCACGGAGATGATCCGAGGGCTGGAGCACCTCCTGTATGAAAAATTCTTTGCCGAATTTACAAGTTTCAGGGGTTTCCCTGATGGGATCAGCTCTACAAGTTCAGAGAAAAAAAACCAAACATGTCTTTGCATCCAGTCCAGGGAGCTCACAGTCAGCAGATCATCTCCAAAATCATGATGGACACATATTATATTATCTAATTCTGAGAATCCATATAGACCATTATAAACTAGAACACTTTAACTTTTGATTGGCTCGTGGCTGATGCACAACATGCAACTTTAAGGACTCTTTAGCTTCTAGAACAGGCAGAAATATTGTGTGGGCTGGTAGTGTCCTACTTCAAGTAACTTTAATCTTCTTCAGCTGCATAGATTTTCAGTTAAAAACTATAGATTTGAAATTCCAAACACTGTACAGATCAAAGAAATACATGTCCAACATCAGCGGAAAGGCGTTAATTGCACTGATGATGGTTCCATAAGTCAATTATAGGGCTGTTATTTACAGATTTGTACCTATAACCCACTTCTGGCCTATCCTGTGAAAGTCTGTGACAAATGACATAGGTTGTGGTTTCTGTGACCTTTTCACACACTTCTCCCTTTCAAGACATTTTGTTTTCAGATTTTTTTCTATATCCACATAATTACGATCAAAGTTGGAGAAGGGTTTAGAGGGGAGGTGGTATGAGGAGCGGCTGAAGTCTGTTCAGCCTAGAGGAGGCTGAAGGGAAACCTCATCGCAATCTACAGCTTCCACACAAGGCGAGGAGCAGGTGCTGAGCTCTTCTCTCCAGACCTGGAGGAATGGCAGGAAGATGCACCAGGGGAGGGTTGGGTTGGACTTTAGGAGAAGGTTCTTCCCCCAGAGGGTGGTGGAGCCCTGGAACAGCTCCCAGGGAAGCAGACACAGCACCAAGCCTGACAATATTCCAGAAGCGTTTGTCCAACGCCCTCAGACACACGGTGTGAATGTTGGGGTGTCCTGAGCAGGGACAGGAGTTGGACTCGATAGTCCTTGTGGGTCCCTTCCAGCTCAGGACATTCTAGGATTCCAGATCCAATCTCATACCAATGAACCATACTTTGCCAAGACAGGGCAGAAAATCATTCGCACGTTTGCAAAAAGCACCAGAAAAGGCATTTGTTGTGCCAGGCAGTTGCCCACCTTCCTCACCACCTCTGACTATCCATTCATTTTTCCAAGTCTTGCAGAACATTGCTGTGATGCCCGAGGTATTTCCAGCTGCCCATCCTGCTCCAGCATACCTCATTGATTTCTCCAGAGCTTCCCTGTGTTTCCTCTGCCTTGAAAGAGGCTAAACAACCCCAAAATTTCTTTTGAATTGATTTAGATTATTTGATTTTTATTTGTTTAATCCTTAAAATATTACTATTTTTCAGGCTGGCAGCCAAAATAAAACCTTTGGAGACATATAAAATACATATTAAGAGTCTCGTGGCCCAGTAAATTAAGGGCACAAATTATACGGCCAAGTCTGATGAGCATCTCATTACAGATGGCACGTTTTGGCATCACAGTGTTTTGCAAAGAGAGACTTATATTCATATATTCTTGTGTGGATTTTAAAACTGCAATCAGCAGAACCACAGAAGGAGGTTACTTAACCTTGAACTTGAATTCAATCGCATTTTTAATTCGATTAAAACTCAAAGCGTGCACAATAAAAATAGTTGTATGCATTTGATTAGGTTCTTAATTATATGTTTGCATAGTGCTATATCTGTTTAAAAAACTTAAATAGGTTTTCTACCCCTTGAAAAATTTCAGGAAACAAGGTGGTATTTATCGTAGCGAGCAGAAGTTTAAATACACAAAGTATAATCCTAACTCGCAGACACTTTCTCAGCATTTTGTCGGAGTCCTCCTGAAAAACACAATTAACTGATACAAGCCAGACCTACACTTGACCTCTGAGGTTTTGCACCAGTCGGTTTAATTAGCACATTAAAAATTAAATGTTAGTATCAGTTTGAGTAAGCTCACACGTCGCTGTGTCTAGAAAACAGTGTGGAGAGGCGACACATCTGAAAACAAGCCTCAGTTTCTGACAATAAATAGCTTCTGACCTGTCAGGCTGATCCATGCTATTACTCAGAGGCTGTTATTAGCCTTAGAGGGTATCTCAGGGCTACTTAACTGGCAATCATTGACCCAGCAGAGTGTGCTCTTCAGCATGGAGCTAAGCTAACACACATGCTGCTTTGTATGCAACCCTAATTGGAAACAAGGGATAAATTAACTCATTTCTTCCAGAAGTTTGTGCCCGCTTGAATGTCGTAAGTTCAAAAGTGCATTAGAAAGTTTTGGAGGGCTGGGTCCTGAGAGATCAGGGAGGAATAATTAATAACAAAAATAGAAGTACTGCTCCACGATCCAGGATACTGAAGTCCTAGCACACCCCAGCCCTGAACAAAGCCAATTAAGCCAGGTTTTTTACTGGCCGAGGACTAAAACAGGTGGCTGTAGAAGGTCTGTTCTCTCTTATGTCTTTCAAACCCCAAAACATGGGCAAATTTGAGTGCTTACGCAATGTCGGGAAGCAAATCCATCTCTATTCAAAGTCTAATGTCTCCCAGGCTCTCGGCGTTGAGAAAAATAGCAATGCATAGCTCATTAACACTGTACCTCATATTCAAAGGATCTCTAACGACAACAGTTCATATTCAGAAAATATTTAGCTTACACATCATCAATTTAACATGAAATATTGAGCAGTAATTACCAAAACACAAGGTGTGGAGCAGTCAGATAAGCATCCAAAATGGCAGATGAACGTAAAAGGCTCGGTTTCTAATTCTAGCAGTTTTCCAGAAAATGTAGCCCGTTAATTAAATCTTACTTGTAGAAATGTTATGTTCACCATAACCCTATCACCTCTGAGTGCTCCTGCTCTTCACTAACCTTCTCAGGTGAGCCCTGAACTCCTTTATTCCATTCCAGTTTTAGAGACAGAGAAAGAAAATCTAAATAAATGAACCTGAGCTTTTCAAAGCTTAGCGAAGGTTCAGGGCCACTCCTTGGTCCGTATAGGTACATCAGTCATCTAGCTTTAATAACTCAGATTCTGTGGTAGACAGTATATAAAAAACAGAGAAACCCAACAGACATAAATCCTCATCAAGACAACTGTCCTATTTTCTTTCTGCCAGACACAGCTTTGACCGAAGTGCAGAAGTCTTTCTTTATAGCACAACTTCAGCGAGGAAAATAGCTTCCTCCACCCAACTGTCCCCACTATGTCTGCAGACTTGTAATTTTTAATTATCCCTTCTGTCAAATAAGTAATCAGAAACATACGGAAACGGGTTCAAGAGAAGGTAGCTCACAGAGCCAAGCTCAAATCTCTAGTACAACTCAAAAAATGAGCTTAAAACAACAACAAAACCCAACCAAATCCCAATCTCAGATGCATGGTTTAGTGGTTGATAGGAATGGTTGGATTCAATGATCCTGAAGGTCTTTTCCAACCTAGTGATTCTGTGATTATATCTGAAAATATGGCAATTTTGTAGCCTGGGCAACAGAATTGATATGTAGAGATTTGTCCATCAGCTTTTGCTGTCCCAATAACCCAAGAAGCTTCAGAGAACTGTCCCATATCCTTCTGCCCAAGAAACATCATTGGATGAGCACCGGTGTTTGCGTGGGGCACCCTGTGATACCAAGGCGTGTTTAGAACCAACACCGCCGCGATTCAGAATGATGCGATAAACCAGCAAATAAAATAAATAAATCAACCAGCTCCTCAGCCTGCAGAGCAGCAAGAGAAGATTCAAGGACAAACAGAACTCTAACAACAGAACAACCTGGAGCACTCGCACCAATTTTAAGAGGATTAAGCAAAGCTCTTTTCTCCAGAGGCTTCAACAGAAACTTCCCAAGGTATGAGGGATACAGTATGAAAAGCAATTTAATTTCTTCCTTGGCTTTTGTAAGTAATAAAGCCAGCACCGGGCAGTGTCCAAACTAAACTTTCAGTTTTTTTCCAGGATATTTCTGGGGTATAAGAGACACGTACCCCCCTCTTAGGATTTATTTGCAAGCAGGGCTCTGGTCCTCTAGCTCCCAGCCTGTGGTTTTCATAACCAGTCTCAGGCGCTGGAGGCAGTGTGAAAAAAACACCTAAAATACAAAAAAAAAAAAAAAAAAAACAAACCCAAACAAAAAACCCAACTGCAACAAGTATTTTAAAGCATTATGGTAAAAAACAGTCCACTGCAAGAAAACTTTTAATTCAAAGCTGTACAGGACTCCTCACACAGACCACATTCAGAAATTATTCCCACTACCTGAACTAATAGCAATAGACCCATCTGTGATATATTCTTTTTTTCATGCACTTTTAATGCAGGCATCATTACAAAATCTGGTCACCATGATTACTGAAGACATACTCCGAAGATGCAAACTGTTTCATTAACCCTCCCACTTCTTGCAGAGCTAATGAAAGCAGCAAGACAGACCTAATGTCTTAACACGCAGATGTCTGATGGCTTTAACTAGCTAATTACAGTTACGGTGAGCAATAGTCGAGAAGCTCTATGGTTGGCAGGTGCATATATTCAGCTATTACTATCAGATTTTAAATGTATCATTTTGCAGATGACTGTGATATTTGGGAGAATTAAGCATCCAATTAATAGCATGAAATAATAGGAGGAATACTGAAATTTCTCCTTTAACAAGGACAACTACATTTGTAATTTCAATACATGTAGTCCAGAATAAAGAAAATTTATTACAGATTACCAAGGTGAAACTGCCATTTTTTCCCCTGTTCTTGATTGTACTTTTGTAGTTGTTTGTGAGAACACAGCCAGATTTTGCTGTGTAAAACACAGAAGATGTTTCCTTTTCCAGAGTGCTTCTATTACAAGGAGACAAAAGCCAAGACTGTGGGAGCTGAACTGCAAAAAGGAATTTGGATGCGAGAGAGAACAAGTTGATTTGCTCTGCAGCACAGAGGGAGCCCTTGGCAGGACGAGTTATGAAAAGTCAGCAGGAAGAAAACATCTGTCTTTGGTTTGGGGTGGCTGGGAGGGGTGGAAGCCTGTCCCTATAGGCAGTTCTCCCACGTCTCAGCCCAGGTCTTCACCCGTGGGACAATTCCTCTTTTTACTGTGCTCAGACAGATATCCAAACATGCCGCTTATTTAACTCTGGATATGCTCATTCCAGCTTTGCTGCTGGGTGAGATTTTCCAAGGCACTGCAAATCTGCTTAGCTCTGCTCCTGCTGAAGAGCTCAGCCGCTTCCGAAACACCTCCCGAGGCGAGACATCCGACGCTGGGACTGCCGTTTGTTATATTCCTCCAGCAGCCACTGCCAGGCCGTGCCGTTATCTAGGGGTTTGTTCAATCCCTCTCTGGAAGCAAAGTGCAATTTGAAAAATTGCTACGCTGTCATTTTGAAATTAAAGTTTCTTCCAGAGTTTCCCGTAACAAATAGCAAAGGGGATCTCCTTGGCATTAGTAAGTACAGCCAATTCCTGAAGAACCTCTGAGGATTTAGGAAGGACAACCTCGGCGAAAAGGGTTAACTTCACACACCTGGGACAAGTTGGGACTAGTAGGACTAGGTTCTCTCAAAGCCTCTTGATATCTATTCCTGATAGAGACAGTCAGAGCAGAACCTTATTTACCCAAGTGCCCCTTGCTGAGCACCTTGAATCCCACATTCTGTTCTGGGACCTTCAGTACAACCTGAGCTCATACAAGTGTTGAGCTGCTGGAACATATTCAGAGAAAGGCAACAAAGCTGTTGAAGGGTCTAGAGAACAAGACTTACGAGGAGTGGCTGAGGGAACTGGGATTGTTTAGCCTGGAGAAGAGGAGGCTGAGGGCATCACTCTCTACAGCTCCCTGAAAGGATGTTGTAGCGAGGCAGGTGTTGGTATTTCTCCCAAGTAAAGAGTGACATGATGAGACTTAATGGCCTAAGTTGCACCAGGGAGGTTCAGATTGGATATTAGGAAGAATTTCTTTACCAAAAGAGTGGTAGAGAAGTGGAACGGGCTGTCCAGGGAAGTAGATGTGGCATTCCAGGACACGATTTAAGAGACGCAGTGGTGGTGTTCTGACGGTTGGACTTGATGATCTTGGAGATCTTTTCCAACCTTCATGATTCCATAATTTTATGAGGAACATGGGAGGGCAAGTTTCACCAGACCAGTCACCTTTAGTGAACATCCAGCTCTGATCACCTCTCCTCTAGAAGGGGTCATGAATCGTATCATTGGAGAATAGTCTGGGTTGGAAGGGACCTTAAAGATCATCTAGCTCCAACCCCCTGTGATGGGCAGGGACACCTCCCACTGGATCAGGGGCTCCAAGTCCCATCCAAACTGGCTTTGAACACCTCCAGGGATGGGGCAGCCACCACTTCCCCAGGCAACCTCTTTCAGGGCCTCACCACTCTCACTGTGAAGAAATTCCTCCTTATGTCTAATCTAAATCTGCCCCTCTCCAGTTTATACCCATTGCCCCTTGTCCTATCACCACATGAGGATCATGCAGAGGCAATCTGAATAGCGCTGGACTGCCCAGCATATTGATGCCTTCACAGTGTGAAGACTAAGAGTATTTCTGGGATACAGAAGACAGGCACCCCCATTTCTAATTTATTACATGCCGACAAAAGTCTGTTGTTGGGAAAACACATTTGCAGGCATCTGGATGCTTAAACAAGCACCAGAGAAAGTTCATTAAAATAGAAATTGAAGTTAATTAACTAACTGATGGACTCCTCTGTTCCATTTGCTTTAAAGCCATCCACATCCTTCCTTTGGTCTACTGACTAGCTTTATTCAGTTCCAGTTAGTATATCAAAGTGATGTATTCTGCTTACAAATTCAAGGCAAAGCACATTTATCTATTACAGAAAGAGAATGGATTTACATTTAAATGTGTGTTATTCATGTATCTAATAACTCAGTTGAGTAATCAAAGGAGTACAATCTAAGCAGGAGCGTCTGTGTGTTTGGCATTAATAAAGCCCCAAGATCACGCCACACATTTCTCCCAATTTATTCATTTCATGGGTGGTGAGGAACAAAATAGGAATGTTGTCATTTTCCAGCTGCAATCAGCCTGCAAGAGGGGTAGATGGGAATTAAAAGATTGCTTGCTTAGGCTTACATTTCAGTTAAAAATTCAAACTCAACAGGAGAGCAAGAAATCACCATGGTGCATGGACTTTCATCCCCTTAAAAAGGTAAACAAACAAATAAGGCTTCAAAGCTGCAGAGGGAAGTTTGGCAGCAAAACCAGAGCCACTAAGCAGCAAGGCAGCACAGGTTCACTGTGCTCAGTGAAAAATTGCAAGGATTGCACTAGCCTGAACCAAGCAAAACAATCTGCTAAGTAAAACACGCTTGGAATAGGAAAAGCCAGGTAAAGAAACAAAATTCAAAACTACAGTAATCAATATCTTAATTTCTTTTCATTTGGCTACTCTTGATATGCAGAAAAATGTGTGCATGCATTAAGAAACAAGTAACTGTACCTTAATCCAAAACCACTACTAACCTTCCAAATGAATGGTTTTGAAAGCATAGAATTTGCTATTAAATTTTGGCTTATAGCAATTTTGATGGACACTCAACCCCAAAAGTCTTTCCAAACCCAAAACAGAGATAAGTAATAAGAAAACAAATGCATCCATTTCAATCAAAAAAGAATAAAGCAAGTATAACAGTGATAGATGGTTGTAGACAATATTCCCCACCAAAGCAATAATCCCATTTCCCAGTGATGAGGGAGGCACAGCTCTGTCATTTTGCAGGTGCAAGACAGCATTTCCTAACCCTGATGGGGTTATCTTACAACAAGCAACAAAAATCTGCACAGATATCATAGAATCATGGAATGGTTTGGGTCAGAAGTCACCTCTTAGTACAGAAAATACAGAAACAGCTCCCTGTGCTCTTTCCCACAAAACAAACTCCAGCTTGTGCACCCCCTTTCTCTGTAACACCCACATGCCTTTCTGCTTTACTCTCCATAGCTGTGATACTTGATGAAATCCCAGAGGAGACAAAGAGAATTCCGCTTTCCTCGTGCGTTGATTATCAGCCCACTTTTCACTGCAGCAAGAAGTTACAGAGCTGAAGCGCTCTAAGACGAGATGCAAATTAGAAGAGTTTGTAACTCCGCATATACCCACCGCTGTTTTACTGCAGGGAGTGTGCAGTTCCCCACCATGTAGAAAGCATATGGTCTAAATAAGGCTAATAAAGATACATTAATGTGTTTCTGTTGCCTTCCTTATAAATAAGATTTCCCTGTGGGCTACTAATTTATCAGCCACTTTCTCTACAGCTTATGACCACAGACGAGATAAAACATTTGAATCTGCTCCATGCATTCACCTTTTCCTCTTTGTCTTTTTTAGGCTAATGCAGTGCAACTGTACTCACAGCAAATGTTTTGCTCCAAGAATTCTGAATTTTAGGACAAAGCCGACTACTGTACGCTGCAAATCTAAGCAATGGATTCATTTGCTGCTGAGCTCTCAAAGTTTTGATTTAGAAACAACTCTTAGATGATCTTATTTATTGCCTTTTGAATTGACCAGTTTGAATTTCACGAGTCACTGAATGTATAGAAGCAAAATAGAACAATTCTGTATCATTCGTCTGCCTCTGTGCCAAACGATGCACTATGCATGAATTCTTCTCTATATTTTATTGCCCTAATGCACAACAGCAGCACTGAGAGGGACCCAAAGAGTAGAGCATGACAGGGCCAGTGCTGGAGAAAATGCCTCCAAAGAGGACCAACAAATGAAATCCTGATGTTCTAAGCAAACCCAGTCCCATTATCAGCTTCGCTTTCCACCTGCAATTACAGTACATGTCGACTGAATATTTTTTCATGGAAACTGAAACAGTTTCATTACAGCTTAAATATCTGACAACACAGCTGACTATAGGCTCATGAAAAGCAATTATTTTGGACACTGATTACCTCCCATGCAGGCAGTGAGTATTGTAGCTGGGAAAGACCGCAGCTTTATGTGATGGGCTACAGTATCTGGAGGAGTTAATTAATGTTGTGAGGTGAGTAGGAAGAGACAAACTCAGCAAATACTCAGCTTAACATTCAAATTAATTGACATGAAATAACTTCATATGTTTAATTTCAATGCAATTAATTTATTAGAAAATACCAGTCCAGGGACAGATAGCTGGTGCATCTGGCACAACAGCAAGAGCAACGCCAAGTTCCCATAGCAACATATTTGTTAGAAACAAGGCAAACATACTTAGGCTGATGTGGTTTTGTTTTTAATCCACCCGAGTGATGACAACTGCACCAACAGGATTCCAAATATTGAGATAAAAGTGCAGAAATTAAGAACAGATATGAAGATTTATTTGCTTCCTCCGAGCTGAGAGGGCATTGCAGTGAAATTAGATGTGGAAACGCAGGTGCTAATGTGGGCAATTGCAAAACCAACTCAGCACTGCATTGCATCAGTACTTGCATCTATATCAAAGCCCGCACGTGGGCTCTGTACAGCTCAGCCATAGCAGATCAGAGCAGATTTTACCATCCCTCCTCTGCAGACAGAGGAGATTGCATTCACGGCTGCTCCAAGGCCAGCAAATGGCTTGTGTTGAGATTCAAAGGTCCTCCATAATATGACTTCATTAATAAGACAGAGAAAAAAGGCATTCAAAAAACCCAGCAATCTGTCATTGCTATAATCACGTTCAGATTTTAGTAAGCATCTCTAACGCTGCTGCTAAAAGATGAGGAACCCTGGTACATATTAGCACAGGTATTTCTGCTGCTATTTTTCAAAGAAGTTTGCACATTTTGTACCCTAAAGCTTTTGGCATATAGAATCATAGAATCACCAGGTTGGAAGAGACCCACCAGATCATTGAGTCCAACCATTCCTATCAAACACTAAACCATGTTCCTCAGCACCTCCAGGGAAGGTGACTCAACCCCCTCACTTTTGAGTGTTTAAACGCCCAGGCTTCATTTGAGAAGTTGTCTTTTAAAGAAATCTCCCAAACTGCCCCTGTTCACCCTCATAGGAAAACTGCAGGATGAGGCCAATGAGCAGGATTGGACCTCCGGATCCAAAGGGTATTTACCTAAACATAATGCTTTGTTGCAATTCATTCATTAACCTTTTCCAGGGGAGAAAGTACAATGCAACCTTTGGATATTTTATTTCCAAGCCCTCAGCAAGCCAGAAATCTGCATCCCTCCTGACTGATGCTTTTCTGCTGAAAGGATACCCTGAGCTGCTGGCAGCAAATTCCTGTTTTCTGGGAGGTGAACATAAACAGGCAAAGCTCGTATTCTCAGCAAGCAGCAAATTGGGATGCCAGCAAGCAACTAAACTCCATGCCCTCTGTAGATTTTCCCTCCACGTTAATATAAGCAGTAAGAAATGAACCTGAATGTGGCCAAACAGCTTCCCCAAGGGACTTCTAGTTTGCCATTTTTTGGCTGCGACTGAAACATTCTTGCATTCCTGGGTTGCTGTTGATGCATTAATTTTATGCAGGTAGTAACAGGAGCCTTTTGCCTTGCTGAAGAAAGTCTTAAGTATAGGGAAATTTAGTTTAGTTTGCTGATCTAAAGCAGACAAAGTAGGTCTTTCGCCCTTTCTCTCTCATGCCCTGCAGGTCCCTCAGCCACTGGGCTACCAGCCAGTCTGGGTGAGCTACTCTCAGCCTTTCCTCCTCTTTCTATCAATAATTTAGTATTTACTGCAGCCATGACTTAAACCCCTAGTTTTTTCTCCAATTAAGATGGGGAAAGAAGTTTCTTCTTCCCTGAAGGACCACCCTCTAATCACGTCCACACTCTGCTGATGAGAGTAAGGAACAGGCAGCATGCTGCCTGCTCTCCCAAGCACCATTTAATTTCACATAATCTGCAAAACAGAATGCATTTGTTCAGCACTGTGTTCAGACATAACTTCCATTATTTTATTCCTCTTCCTCCTTAATTTGGTAAGGTCCAAACATTCATCTTCCTGACTTCTATTCCCCAAACTCAGCTAAGCTTTAGCTAGATATCGGGCTTTAAAAGGATGAATAAGGGATTCATTGCTCCTCCTCACAGGCAGGCAGGTGTTTTGTCATTGCGGTTATTCATGCATTGTTATCATCTCATTTTCCTTTTGCTTTTCACATGCAAGACAGAAGGGAGATGGACAGTCATTAACCCTAATGTGGATTCTTTTGCTGCTGTCTATGTTACAGGCTGCAGTCATTCCCATTTCTCCCCCAGGACTACCAAAAAATCCCTTCCCCTCCCACCTCCCCCATTCTCTCTGCCTTTGTATAACCCGTTTTCACCTGGGTTAGAGATGACTCCAGTCTACCTTTCATCCTCAGTATCTACTCTGGAGCCTCTCCAGGTCTCTCAGTTAAAATGCTTTGTGCAACTAAAGCAATGGAAGCTGTTTGATGAATTCATTTCTGTTGAACACTGCCACTCCTTGGGAGATGCTTAGGAAATGGTTACTAAAAATATTAATTTGGGCAAATCTTGCAACCACATCCACATTTCAGAGTCCACAGAGTTTTTCTAACATTGAGCTGCTTCTGCCTAGTCTGATCTTTTTTATATTATACATAGAGTACTGAATCATAGAGTGGTTTGGGTTGGAAAGGACCTCCAAAGCCCAGCAACTTCTAGCCCCCTGCCATGGGCAGGGACACCTCCCACTGGATCAGGGGCTCCAAGCCCCATCCAACCCGGCCTTGAACACCTCCAGGGATGGGGCAGCCACCACAGCTCTGGGCCAGGGCCCCCCCACCCTCACAGGAGGACAATTCTTCCTAAGATCTACTTCCAACAAGAATAGGAATTACAATAGCTCAACTACTATTCTGAGAATAATTAGGCCTAAATTAAGCATCTCTAGGACAAATTTTTCATTGCTAGAAGTAGAAGAAAATATAAAAAAGCAGAGAAAGGCATGTACTAGTCTTGTGTTCTTCAAGCATATTGAATTTACCTTACACCAAAAGATTTGAATTGTGCTTAGAACTTTTTTTTGTTGTCCCTTTATACCGGCTCCCCAGCTACAGAAAGTAGTTTTCCATGTAATATACACATTAGCTTCCAGCAGGGAAATGTAATTATCATAATAAGAGTTCTTAAAATTTGGCTTTTATGTTGTCAACTGCATTAAAATTTAAAGCTTGTGCCAAGTTCAGAAAATGGCTCTAAAAATCTCAGAAAAACAGACGGTAAAATCAATATTGTTAAGAGCAAAACGGACTAAACTGGAGGCAATCAAGCCTTTTATTCCATATGAAAAACTTAACCAGTAAAATTATAATAAATTTCTTTCATTTTATTGCCTGGTAAATCGGTACAGTATCGGTGTCACTATAGCAGCATTGTTCTCACCAAAGGAGCACTTCAAAACTTTGAGTATTGTACAAGTCTGATATTCTGGATGATGCATCTCACGTGTAACTTATCCTACAATGTTAACATATGTTTTAAAACCTCCTCTATGTCTTCCCTGATACCATTTATTATTTAGACACTCAACCACTCCTTCCTAAATCTTCAGGCCACTTCATCTCAGAACACATAATTCTATTGTCTTGGCACTTTCATACGTCGGTTCAGAAGCAAATCTAGAAAAATAGGGGTGAGCTCGTTTTCCTTTTTTAACAGCTTCACTTATGCTTGATTACAGCTCATCTTGATGCTACCAGCTCGATTTATCAACAGTTCCTCAGGATGCGTTGCAGGAATGATGGAAATTAAGACAAGTGGTCAAAGTACCAAGGTTTAAGGAGAGCATTTGGTCCCAGGCTCTGCTGTACCAAAGCAACACAAAGAGCATTGCCCATGTATTTACATCCAAAAATTCCTCGACTCCAGTGTAACTGTGCCATAGTTTATAGTCTTGTCTTCCTTTTGCACTCAGCAGCATTTGTGCATGCACTGGTAACTGCTTTCTGCCACGGATTAAAGTGGAATTTAATAGCATTGCATTTCATGCATTCTGGACAAAATTTCATCAGCCACACTGAACAATAAGCTGGAGTGACAGCAGTGAATTGAGATCCAACACGGCACTTTTGCAGCCCTCCCAGGATCAAGACCATTTGGTTCCTCCCAAAAATCTAAGCCAGTTCTGCCATAAAATTAAGATGGTAAGAAGTTATTGTGGACCTTAAAGCTTTAAGAGAGCTCCTTCCACTGTCCTTGCTGATTAGTGAACATCTTGTTGAGAAAGAATTCTTCTCACTTTTCCACAATAAGTAGGCTGCTATGGCACAACCAGACCTGCACAGTCAAAAAGGAAGGGTAAAAAGTCTTTTTTCCTGGATATCTGTGCAGTGAGTACAGAGATATGACAAATCTCCACACCAAGGCAAATTCAAATGCAGCACTTGTTTTGGACTCAGCCAAAATAAAAGAGATACTTGGGTGCATTTCTGAGTTGTGACTTCTCAAAGTCACAGAGCAGATCCCGATCTGCTCAGATCGCAGAACGCAGCCAAAGTCGCTAAATTACAACAAAACTTAGGATTCAATCTGATATACTGAAGTGCCAAGTATTATAAAAACGGTATGGCAGGATAATGAAAGAGAATAATAACATGTTAGAGAAGGAGAAAGGAAGAGGTAGCAGAGGGAAAGAAAAAGCATCATAGAATAACCAGGTTGGAAGAGACCCACTGGATCATCGAGTCCAACCATCACCACTTTAGTGGGGCACAGCAGTTCCTCGGAAAAATGTGGTCCTTCCAGCAGGAGTTCTTTAGGAATATGCGGTCCAGTAGATGCTCCTAGGGCCATTCCAGCAGTCCTTCCTCAGCAAGCCAGGGCCAGAGGTGGCAGGCACTATTTATAGGGCAAGTCCGTGCCCTGTTAGGATGCGAGGGGTGGGCTTGCCAGGAAAGTTCTCAAAACAGAGCATGCGGAGAAGCTCCTTGGGGAAAGTTCTGGAAGAACTGGGGCTGTGGGCTGCAGGGCGATTGGCAGTTCAGCAAACCCTTGACAGAATAAGCTGTGTGAACCCTCTGGGGGCCCATGTGCAGTTTAGAAGCTCCTGCTGCCCTACCTCCTCCTCCCTCTGCTGTGCAGCAGCCTCCCAGGACAGTGGGTGCAGAGATAGAAGTCGGGGCAGACACATCCCTCTCTTTTAAGCAGGAACCACAAAAGCCTCTCAGGCAAACACAGCCCTGCGCTCAGTGCTTCAGACACAACAAAGACAAGTAAAGAAGCCGCTATTTAGATAAAGAAGAAGAGACTGACCACAAAATTAAAGACGGAAGTATTTTTGTTGTGGCAGAAACATCCTGAGAGCTTGTGACCACCCAGAAAAGACTTTTCACACTGTTTATGTGACCAGAGCTTAACAAACACTGCTGGCAAAACGCAGTGTCTCCTCACTGAAGGCAGGCCGAAAGAAAAGGAGGGTATTTTAAAGTAACAACTTGTTGCTTTTACTCCTTTCACAAGTAACAACGACATTAATTAACGGGAGAGTGAAGCAAATGGAACACTGTGGGTTTATTAATGAGCAGAGCTGCTGCATTACCAACTGCTCTGAAGGCAACCTCAGGAGGCCACACCACAGGCCTTCTGCCAACGCAGCAAAGCATCCAGCGTTTAGGCTCAAGGCAGCCACAACTTCTGTGGGTAACCTGGGCCAGGCCCTCCCCATCCTCCCAGTGAAGAAATTCCCCCTTATGTCAAGTCTAAATCTGCCCCTCTCCAGTTTATCCCCATTGCCCCCAGTCCTATCACCACAAGCCTTTGTGAACAGTCCCTCCCCAGCTTTCTTGTAGCCCCTTCAAGTACTGGAAGGTCCCTCGGAGCCTTCTCTTCTCCAGGTTGCCCAGTGGTGGCTGCCCCATCCCTGGAGATGTTCAAGGCCAGGCTGGATGGGGCTTGGACCCCCTTGATCCAGCGGGAGGTGCCCCTGCCCATCTCAAGGGGTTGGAACTGGTTGGGCTTTAAGGTCCCTTCCAACCCAAACTATTCTAAGAATGCTGCATTAAAGCTCTCACTGAACACTAACTGGATATTGAATTTTGAACACCTGGATTTCAATTCTGCAGCCTTCTGGAAAATAAAGTGATGGTACAAGAATTCAGAGCTACCAGTATTTTATCCCCTAATAAACTCACCTAAAAATAAAATTAAAAAGTCTTCCGGTGACAAACTTGCATTGCACTTCCAATTGGCTTCAGACAAACAGAGACAAATTGATGTTCTGACCTTTCTCAAGGGTGCAAGACAGAGTGATTTCCTTTCCCCTTTAAACACCAGTAAGTGGATGTGAAATTCATAGAATCATAGAATCACCAGGTTGGAAGAGACCCACTGGATCATCAAGTCCAACCATTCCTATCAAACACAAACCAAGATCTTATGGACACGCAAATATTCCCCACGAAATCACAGATCCCGCTCACTCAGCTGCTGCTCCCAGACCAGCGATAACGACAAACCCACAAACCCAGGCAACTGAAATGCTTCACGTGTGTTTAACTGCTGAATAAATTTGCTATTTCACTTTTAAAATTCCAGTTCTATTATAAATCTGGTCCTTTCCTTCCCCTCTTTTAAAAAACACCAGCACAAGCGTTCGCTCAAGATGGTTTTAAAAGGAAATTTTGAGCCTTGTGCCGCACTTGCTCATTAATTATTTACCAACACGTTCAAAATCCAGCAGCATTGATTGTAAATTTGTAATTAAGGCTGACTTGTATTTTGCACTTAAAGCAGACTTTAATATTTTGTGTTGTCATCCCCCCATTTTATAACACCAATCATTTGAACCTTTTGAGAGTTTACTAGAATATCCAGCAATTAGTTTTACACTTGGTCCTTCCACGAGCGTGGCTGTTTCTTGGCTACAGGATTTCAGTGAATTCCAGTAATTTTCAGGATTTTAGACTCTGATATCAACATTTTACTGAGAAAAACAGTTGATTTTAAGTTAGCATTGTTTCCTCTAATGGCTATGATTATCTGCTGTGCGAAGGCTTCCCAACCCCATCAATGCGTTCTCTAGAGATGATACCACCAAAAGATAAAAGGCCAGAGGGTAATTATACTGCTTTTCATTTCCACTGATCTCAAAGCATTGGGTAAAATACATAAATGCCTCATCCACACAAGCATCAGATCTAAAGGATTACCTGCTAAATACAGAAAGAAATATGGGTATTTTTCAAGGATTAATATCAGAAAAACTCCTTTTTATCTTCTTCTGAAATATTTTTCTTCTTGTAGCTGACCTATTAGCTTGAATGCATAAGGGTGGGGTTGGGGTTTTTTTCTGTTTTATCCATCACACTAGTTAGAATCGTAGAATGCTTTGGGTTGGAAAGGACCTTTACAGGTCATCCAATCCAAGTCCCCTGCACAACAGGGATATCTTTAACTAGTTAAAAGGTTCCCAGCTTGCTTACCCACAACTGTACTGTATGTTGCACCAACAGTAAAAGCAGCTTTTGTTTGTAAGCCAAGCAGCTCAGATCTCTATCAAAGCTCACAGATTTCGAGCAAGGAAGAGGAGGATGAAAGAGCAGAAAACAACAACCTTGAAACACTGCATTATTGATTTTTCTTGTATTTATGTGAAATTATCTAGTGGATTAAGTAAAGACTACCCTGAAGGGCAAAATATGTATCGTTGGGGAAAGTATGCAATAGCATAAAAACCTCTGGCCAGAATAATCTCTTTCTAACCGGAGGAGACAGAGCCTGTTGCTGCTCAGCAGACCCAAAAAACCTCTCCATACCTTTTCCTGCTGTGGCACTGCTGGTGATCTCTTCCATGGATTTAATGGACCAGTGAGATCCCAGTGCTACAAGGAGAGTGACTGCAGACATACCAAGAAATTTCCAGACGCATTAGAGAGTTCAGGATTCTCAGTGCTTCTGAAAATAAGCCACGGATACAACTCATTTTTTCTTAGAAGAGAACAAAATCATCTTCAATTTTCCTTATTCTGTTCTTTGAAACATGAGGTTTAATACTGTTTAGAAACCTTCTTGCTGCAAATCAGGTACGCAAATGATTACATAAATGCTAAATTCTAGGAACATCCTCCCCACCCTCTTTTTCGCATGTAGTACGTTGAAAGACAGATTTCGATTCACACTAGCAAACTCCATTTAAATTTCCAATCACACACAAAGCCAAAGTTTCTGCCGTTTTACTGTTACGCATTCAAGCGTTTCTAATGTTATGTGTGTTTTAGTCATTTTTAGGAAGAAAGATGGAGTGAAAACTAATGAAATGAAATAGTTCGCTGCAGCTCAGAACTTCATGCTTGAATGAGTTCCAAAATGTAGAAGCCTTTGCCTCGTCTTAAAGTAGGAAAAAGCATTTAAAATAAGCTCTTGAAGTTTACAGCTTGTCTGACCTCCACCCAAAGCAGCCTCCAAAAGTTCCAAGACTCAGACTTCCATGGTCACTGCCAGGAAGCTTTGCAACCACATACAGTGCAGCCTGATCCAGTGGGAGGTGTCGCTGCCCATGGCACGAGGGTGGAACTAGATGGATTTTAAGGTCCCTTCCAACCCAAACCGTTCCATGATGCTGTGATCTTTCCTGCATATATTTGCCTGTGGATTGGCAAAGAACAAGCAGCATCAGTTGGGCTAAATTTATTGAGTAAAGAAGGAAGCAGTGTAGTTTACACAGATAGAGAAGAGAGTGTCTCTCCGCCCATGGGTGAGGATTTTTACCCAGTGGTCTTTGAACATTTACGGCTGCAAAGCGCAGCTGCCCTGGAGCCGACTTGTCTGCACTGTCTCACCCTGAAATATCCCTCAAGACTTTTTTATTCATGCTTCAAAGAGGACACGCGACTCAAAATGCAAGTGGGTTTATATTAAACACTTGTACAGCCTCTGTTATTACTGTGTGAAATAGATGTAGCTCCGCACTACAGACCCTATTTTGAACCTCAGGACCTGAAGCACACAAGAATTCAATAAACTGCAAAAAGGCTTTCAGGAGAGCTGAGAGCATGAATTTCCTATGCCTCAAGTGGCTATAAGTTATTGTAATCACACAGAAAGAGAAGGAGATGCACATGCACAGGTAACATTATTCAGATGCCTTCACAGCATCACTGTGCGGACACACAGCGTATTTTCTACCAGCATGGATTATACCTCCAAAACCCGCTTCATTTCCAGGCAGCTTGATTTCAGAGTATCACTGCAAAAGCAGGAGTGCATATCGCTCTAAGGAGGAAAGAGCCTTTCCTTCCAGAGCTCTGATTTTACATGTCATTCAACAAATAGCATCTCCGCTGCCTTCCCTGGCACCCCACGGTTCGTGTTCCCATAACAACAGAGGAGATGGCTCCACCGACACTCGCTCCTCTCGCTGCTCTTTTACAACCCCAGCAGCAAAAAAGAACTGGATCTGCTAAAATACTTCCAGAATCTTCAAGGACCATATCCTTACCCAACAACTCAGTCCCACAGAGAGTGAAATACACCTGCAATAACTCATATTTGTCCAATATCCATTTTTTATATCAATGAAAACATAAGCTTATAAAACCCAAATAAAAAAATCAGGTGCAAAGGTGCAGAGAAAAAAAAATCAGGCTGAAAAAAAGATAGATCTAAGAAAACTTCATATTTTGTAGCCGTTAATTTCCCTTTCATCACAGTGAGTTTTACATATTTAAATGCAAAAAGACTTTTGCAACTCTACATCATTTTCTGTGTGGAATAATATAATATACAATATTCTTTTATTGTACAATGCTTCAAGCATTGTACAGCAAGACAAATTATGCCATGCATGACAAGCTGGAGAGGTGAGACATCTCTGGTAAAACAATGAAGAATATTTGTAAAATAAAAAGAAAAGAAAATCTAGTGAAGTTAATTGGAAATTCAGCAAGGAAAACAACTGATATTGCTCAGAGAATCTTGCCCCTCCATAAAGATTTGAGATTTCATCCAAGGGCTAATACAGATACCTTGACAAAAGGTCTGTCCAGTTTGGTCATATAAATAAATAACTGGAGTCTGCTGGCATAAGTTTACTTAATTATTCATTCACTTATTAACCACACCAGCCCTAGAAAATATGGCAAGTGCTCTTCTTCAAACACGTTACTATAATGCAACAACTCCAGCAGCTTCTTTCTCATCGTGTGCTTATTTCTTTATATTAAAGGCAATAAGGGCATCACAGCAGATAACTTGAAACACATTTCACAATACGTAGAAAACTATACCCTGGAGGGAATTAGCTTACAGTGGACACACGTCTTTCTGTCTAGTAAAACAAATGAAAGGAGCCATTCATCAACCTAACAACCCCTTCCAGCACCCAAGAAAAGTCCGCGAGCGTACAAGTTTGAGGTTTACTCCCAATAAACACCTATTGTTCCTCATTTTCACTGCAGTTTGTCATGAGGTCAGGTCCACACTGCTCCGTGTTCCCTCCCCACAGCAGGTTTTGCCGTGGGAACGTGGGTATCTAGGGGGAACACGAGCTGAGTTCTGCTCCTTATCACATTGACCTTTCAATTGCTTGGCACTCTCCACAAGAAAGCCATAAAACCACCATCACGTCTCAGTGACATGACTGGAGAGGGCTGAGCAGACCATCAAGCCATGCAAAATCATCATCTAGATGATGCATTAGAAGGCTAATGGTTTAGACTTGTAAAGGGGGGGAAACAAACTGGAAACCTAAACAGAAAACGGCACATGGAGTTTATTTCCTAACAAGAAATGTCATAACTGATTCTCAGGCTGCCTCAGGAGAAAGGTCAGCTGAGCCTCAGGTGCTGACAAAAAGAACAGTAGGTCAAAGGAGTGCGAGCCGATTGGCTTGCTTTGCTCTCAGCCTCATCGCGTCACGATCCCTCATACAGCCACCCAGGATGGCCCTGGATGTGCTGCATGAGCACTCCCAGCTCAGCCTGCACGGCAGGAATCTCCTGGTGCTCAGCTTCAAAGTTGCGTTGCTGTGATTTTAAGGAATATATCAGATAGTTGGAAGAGTCCTTCCTTCTGAGGTGTTCAGTGTCACATAGCACTCCTCAGTGGCTCAGATGTAGAAGGCGGATCTGAAGGCACTGAGCTCTTTTCTCTGGTGGCCAACGATAGGACCCAAGGGAATGGCAGGAAGATGCCATGGGAGGGTTAAGTTGGACATTAGGGAAAGGTTCTTCCTCCAGAAGGTGGTGGAGCACTGGAACAGCTCCGAGGGCAGCAGTCACCAAGCCTGACAATATTCCAGAAGAATTTGGCCAACGCCCTCAGACACACAATGAGAATGTTGGGGTGTCCTGTGCAGGGACAGGAGCTGGACTCGATAACCCTTGTGGGTCCCTTCCAACTCAGGACATTCTATGGTTCTATGAAACCAAGGCCTCCTCACACAAGATTCCTACGTTCCCTAGTTCTCCCCCTTCCCCACAGAAAAATTAAGATGCTGTCAGAGCTCGCTAAATGCCTGAGTGTCACCTGCATAGACAGAGAGTACGGTGGGAAAGGAGGGATCAGACAAGATGAGCTATCAGTGTGCAAAACCCCTCGGGTGCGAGCTGGGGACTCTATCTGAACAGTGAAACAGTTCCTCTGCATCTACCAGAAATGAGGAAAAGCCTTCATTAAGGGTTCAAAACTTCATTCAGTCCTCAGGTATGCTGTGTGGAAAATGGGAATAAACAAATACCATTTCATCTAGAGCATTGCAATATTTATTCATCCCCCGTGTTGGTTGAACTAATTAATGATATAAGAGTTACAGAGAGCAATTCCCCAACAGGATTACCACTGAATTATGAGAGTAATTGTGCATCAGAACTTTATTTAGCTAAAAACTCTTCTCTAGCAAGAAACTCTGTGTGCAGCTTGCCCTAAGCTTCAATTACATAATTATTTTAGGGTGAGTTATTTCTGACCTAGGTAACTCCATGCTTCCTTGGGGTACTGCAAGCAACACCAAGCAGCAATTTCATTTTCCTTCTGTTTACCCCTGGCACAAAGGCTTTTGTCATTTCCTTGGCCACATCGTCCCAGCATCGATCCTAAACCCGCACCGGGCAGAATCCTGCAATAAGCACAGTGCATGCGCTCCAGGTCGATTTGAGATCATCTACTCTAACATGAAGGGGAGTTAAATCAAATTGATGCACTCCAGAAGAATTTTCAAGGCTGTCTGGAGCCTCAAATAAAACTTTTACACAGGGCACAGTTATATAAAAATGCATTGATAAGTTTGGACTGATCCCCAGAAGCATGAGAGGCCCCTGATTTCACTCTAAAGAGTTACACTTTCCTAAAATATTTTTTTATTTCCTTGAAACACTTTTTATTACAGCAAAATGGCAGAGAGTGGGGTTAAGAGAAGACGAAATAGTAGACTAATTATTTTTTGGGGGGGAGGGGGATGGCAGGGGGGTAGCTATTGAGTTTGGGAGGATTTAACACATGAAGCTAATTATCAGACAGAAAAAGCCATAGACATAAAAGCTCTGATTTTCAAATTTTGATTTCCATTTTTTGGTTTGGATCTGTTTTTCATTTTCACTGCATGTGCAATCACCACCCCAGGATTCGTACTGGTGAACATTTCTCGGTCTTAAATTTTCAGGACTCATTTGATTTATGGCAAACGTGACCTATTTGGTAAGCCAAACGCTGCTGCTTGCAAGCATCAAATTACATTAAATTAGCCTAATTCCTCTGAAATTAATCTAAATCTGCACAGGTTAGCTCACCCGAAACAGGTATCATCTCACGGAATTCGATTGCAGCCTAGGACCTACCAGACTCATTCCGTAAACTGCGATGAGCCCCAACATTGAGGTAATCAGGAGCTACCAGCAAAGGCAAATTTGACTGCAGAGCTCTGCAGCTGGTATCCTTGCAGGCTGAAGGGGTGGATGGAAAGATGCTGGACCACAGAACAGCTTCACTACTCTATAAATTACAGAGAATCGCCAACAAGCAGCTCGTATTGCAAGTGTATCGGCACCAGCACGAGACCTGCAAAGGCTACGAGAGGGTTCGGAGCACAGGGAAGCCGCAGCACTGCTGCTGGTTGGGGTTTGATGCAGTACAAGCACTTTTGCAGCCACAAACTCAGAAAAATTGGAATTGGACTGGAAGGGAGCTCTGCTTTGCAGCGTGCTCTGCCTCCCTCTCCTGGCCTGTCACCAGACACTGTATAAATCAAAAACCTCAGTGCAAAGTGCAATGAAAGCAGCATCAGCCAGATGAGGAGATCTGTCTGTTTAAAATGCCCAGAGCCTATAGACAAAACCAGGGAAGCCCTGAGGAAATCCAGTCCATCATTAACCTCCCAACCCCATGCTCAGACTTCCAAAACCAGATTTAACCCTGGATTGGCAGCTACAGCAAAGGCTCAACAAAAGAAAAGATAACAGACAAGCCAAAACCACGAATAATCCCTGTTTAAGATCACAGGCATGGGTATCAAAGCCTAACAACTTCTACTGAGCCTTTCTTAAAAGAAATTATTACCATCACCCTCTCTCATTAATCATTTTAAACTTAATACAAAATGCACTCCTCAAGGGAAAGGGGGGGAAGCATCAATCTCAAGCCATGATTCCCAAACTGATTCCCAAATTCAATCTACAAGAATGAACACAGCAAAACTCAAGTGAAACATTATCAAGCTCAGAACAAAATCCTCCTCTGCACAGAGAAAGTAAAATCTTCCTGGAGAGCAGTCAAACAGCAGAGGGGCATCCCCAGGTAACCGAGGCCACTCAGGTTAGAAAAACTAAATGCTTTTCTAGAAAAACAGAATTATTCCAGTTGCAGGTACCAGCCATAGGCACGTACAGACTGATGGAGAGCCCAGAGAGGGGCTGGATTATCCCATAAGGGTTTAAGCCATGGATAGAGATGTTTCTTTGACAGTTACCTGCCCACAGGTAAAAGAAAGAGGAGGAAGCCAAATCCCTTTGAAGTCATAAAAATGACAGTTTGATTTAAGCTGGTTTTTTGACACATAACTAGAATCTTCTCAGATTAAAGAGAGCCCTTCAAGCACTCTGTGATGAAGATCTTTAACTCAGCAGGGAAAATAAGACAGCTCTCTTGCCAACCTGCTGATGCAATACCCAGTGAAGCTAAAAGCCTGTTTAACAGCTACTGGCTGGAATACCACCAGGAAATGCCCCGAAAGAGTTTGCTATCTCAAAATTAGGAGGTAACTTTGCAGACAAACTGCGATTCTTAAAGATGACAATCTGCATGGCAGGGGCAGGGTGAATACCTGAGCTAGCGTGGGCCTTCAGAGCTCCACCTGCAGCAGTTGGGGAATAAAGATAAAAAGGGCAAATTAACCTACTCAGAGCTCTGTGCTGCCACAGCCAGGTCACTCTTAATACTTCCAATTCGTTTAAGGGAATGGGAGTTTCTTCGCACCACACTGCACCTGTCCCACAAAGCTTACAGTCCATTCAGGAAGATATTAAACCCATATTTAAGGCCTATAGAAATTACACAGAATCATGGAATAGTTTGGGTTGGAAGGGACCTTAAAGATTACAGAATCATAGAATCACCAGGTTGGAAAAAAACTCTTGGATCATCAAGTCCAACCAATCCTATCTGCCACTAAACCGTGTCCCTGAGCACCTTGTCTACCTGTCTTTTAAATACCCCCAGGGATGGGCCCTCAACCATCCTTGATCATCCAGTTCCACCCCCTGCCATGGGCAGGGACACCTCCCACTGGATCAGGGTGATCCAAGCCCCATCCAACCTGGCCTTGAACCCCTCCAGGGATGGGGCAGACACAACTCCCCTGGGCAACCTGTTCCAGTCTCTCACCTCTCTCAGAGTGAAGAAATTCCTCCTTATGTCCAGTCTAAATCTGCTCCTCTCCAGTTTATCCCCATTGCCCCCAGTCCTATCACCACAAGCCTTTGTGACCAGCCCCTCCCCAGCTTTCTTACTTTCCTTGCTGTGCCCAATTCCAGTTGGGCTCATGCTCAGAGGAAGGGCAGAGTTGACTCTTTTTCCACTCCTTTCCAATATCCCCTCATTCTGGGAAGCACTGGGATGGCCTGATGCTTTGCAAGCTTTCATGTTGCTCACTCTTGCTGCTTCACCTCTCCCAAAGGTGTCACAGTGTCACCCTGCACCATCCATCAGTGACTCTCAGGGCTATTTTTGGCAAATCCGAGGCTGAGCTGTTTAATTTTGCAGGCACTGAAGCACATTGTACCTTCAATGTCTGCAAAATCAAGCTAATAATAAGCACAACCTGAAACAGCTCAAATGAGGGGCAGAAACTATTTTTATCCATGCAGAAAGATGCTGCAGGGAGAATGAAGTCTCATTTTGCTGCAAGCTCTGTATGCGCTCAGAGCATCAGATGCCTTTTCTTTTACCGAGCCTTTACGCTCTGAATTCCCAAAATTTAACTTATTATTTAACCACCTGGTTGAAGGCAGCAGTTTCAGCCTCCTGGATGAATGATTGTCAGTACTGTGCACACAGAATATGCTGCGGGCAGCAGGAACGAGGATGCTCGGTGCCTGCAACCTGGACTGAGCAGCAGATCACGGCACTGAAAGCTCCCTGTGAACGTTAAACACACGTACAGGAAGGAGATCATGCAGTGTAATTGCATTGCTCAAGTAATTGGGCAATCAGGACAAAAGGAATAGTAGAAATACAAATAAATTTAATTACCTGGAACTTACTTTTAACACAACAGGCAGAAGAGCCCAGTTGGCAGCGCGGCACTGATGCAGATTCTACCGAGGTGAATGAACTGTTTCATTATCCAGGCTACTGGCAATTTGCTCCAAGGTCACTGGGAACTGTTTAAAAGTGCTTTGTGGATCAGCTCTTACAGAATGAGACTGCAAAAATGCCTGGATGCATCAGCTGATTACATAGTGCTCATCTGCAAGCCACGACCCTTGGGACACAGCAATATTTTCATAGAATCATGGAGTGGTTTGGGTTGGAAGGGACCTTAAAGAACATCCAGTTTCACCCCATGCCATAGGCACAAACACCTCCCACTGGATCAGGGGCTCCAAGCCCCATCCAACCTGGCCTGGAACACCTCAGGGATGGGGCAGCCACAACTTCCCTGGGAAACCTGGGCCAGGGCCTCCCCACACTCATTGTGAAGAAATTCCCCCTTATGTCCAGTCTAAGTCTGCCCCTCTCCAGTTTATCCCCATTGTCCCCAGTCCTATCACCACAAGCCTTTGGAAACATTCCCTTCCCAGCTTTCTTGTAGCCCCTTCAGGTATTGGAAGGTCACTCTTCTGCAGAACAACCACTGGTTTCTCTATCCTAACCCATTTTCTCTTTACACAGAGGTTTGATAACACTATGTTTTCATTCCCCAAACCAACACCATTCAAACACACCTTCCCCCATCTCATACGACTTCATGTATTTTATTTCATTCAAAGCCAGAATAACATATAAATATTTCAAGAGCGTTGGATTTTGGCTCTGGAGGGATGTTTTGTTTGGGAACAGCTCAAACATTTTTAATTTCATCGTTGCAGCAGTCAGGATGATAAAGTACAAAGGCAATAGGTCAGCTGAACAAAGCTAATTTCCCAATTAAAATGTTGACAGCCTGCATATGTTCTAGTAAAATATTTCCCTTATTTCATATCAGAATTCAGGCAAAACTGAAAATATCCACTTACATAATTCTCAGAATTGCCCACCTTCCATAAAACAGGATAAAGCCATAATAAAGGCAAATACCTTCTTAATATCTTTCATTCCACTTTCATTTTAACAATGCACAACCATTAAAATTGCCTCAAAGACCTCCAAAGAAAGGAGCATGAGTAATTCACATTTGTGGCTCCAAATCTAATCACACACATGTTTTCAGTTCATTATTTTGATGTCATAAAAATATAATGGTTGCTTTCCATTTGAAGGAATTATTATATCCCGATGCTTTGCTATTCATGAACATTAATTGACAAAACTCAATTTGTCCGTCAGGAGTGCAGATGAACACTTCCCATAATTTAATCAGGAGTAAATCAGCTTGCAAGTGGTTGGTACACAGATGCTGTAATAATTGGCTCTCTCTATCGAGATGACAGGGAACAATTTATATTTAATTTATGCAAAGAATAATATTTTCAATGTTTTCTTTCTGGTTCCTGTACTTGGGGTGGGTTGTTTGAGTTTTTTTCAGATACTTAATGGCAGACAGGAGTCCTAATATTTTGGAAAAGCTTTTCCTCTCAGTTTGCAGAATAAACCCCTCCTGTTGTGCATTATTGAGAGAGGCAGGGATGTATGCACAACTTCATACTTATTAGCATTAACCACTGTTCCTGCTCCCTCCTCCTGCTCATTGCAAAACATTTCTCCCTAAGATCTCATCTCAATCTCCTCTCTTTCAGCAAAAAACCATTCCCTCTCATCCTACCCCTGCCCTCCCTGCCCAAGAGCCCCTCCCCAGCTTTCCTGTAAGCAATTAACCAAAACTATTGCAATAATCTTTGTTTCGAAAGTCTCTTTGCTCTACATTCACACCCCCCATCACCTCTTGGGAGAGCAAATGAAACAACTTGTTATCATGAAAAATTTATTACTGACTAATGCACGCAGGAAACCCAACGCGCTAAGTACCCCGGAACACGTTTCCAGCTTTGATTCGGCGTGGTCTCAAACCAACCGACCCAAGCAAATTTTACGCTGACTGTTTTCTCTTGTTGTCCATGGGAGGAAAGCGAAGCTGTCACAAAAGGTTTGCTCAAATATTCTCATAGCTGGAACCCGAGCTCGCTGAAGGAAACCCAGGAACAGAAAGATCACAGCTTTGATGTGAACCCTTTAAATCACCTTTCACCATACAGACGCAGCAGAAAATGAGGGATGTGGGTGCCTCAGTGCCTGATGGGCACTACTAACCTCAGTTTTTGGGTAGAAGGTGAATCCGTATCACCTCCACTCCGTTTCAGCTCCAGGCAGAAGGTCTGAAACCAGACAGCCTTTGGTTGACATCTGATTAGATCACAGAAAAATGCTCAAGGGACTAGGGGACAAAAAATACGGGAACATATACAGCAGGTGTTCATCTCCTCAGCATCATTTGGAAAGGTCAGAGATTTCCTTCAGCATCTTGCAAGGGGCAGAGAATTTCCCATAAATTCTTCCCCAATGCCTGATGCATCCTTTAGATCATAAATTATATTAGTAAAGTTTCCTTAACAAAGAACTTGGCTGTGAAGGGATTAATAGGCAGAGACATGGCCACATGGAAGCAGAGCAAGTTAAAGATAAGCACTGATCTGTGGTTTCAAAGAAAATCCTCCCGGCTCTGCTGCGGCCCAGCTCCTTTATTAAGCTGTGCACTAGGGAACTGGTCTGCTCTGGGACTCTCTGCTTTCTTCCTCCTCACGCAGCGCGTCGCTCTCAACTTACTGCCTTTGCTAAAACACTTAAAAGCAAAGCAGTGCACCTACAGCGTTCGATGCAACAGGTAGAGGCGTCTCCTTGATCACTGGAGGTCCAGGAAAAGTTGCTGCCTTCCTTCTCCAGTAAAAACTTGAATACAAACAGCATCAAGGGCCAAATAACCCCAGAGCTGGAGCATCCTCACCTCAGCAGCACAGAACCATAGAATCATAGAATCATCAGGTTGGAAGAGACCCACCAGATCATCGAGTCCAACCATTCCCATCAAACACTAAACCACGTCCCTCAGCACCTCGTCCACCCGTCCCTTAAACCCCTCCAGGGAAGGGGACTCAACCCCCTCCCTGGGCAGCCTCTGACAGTGCCCAATGACCCTTTCCATGAAAAATTTTTTCCTAATGTTATAGAGGATCCTCACTAACCTGCCATGTGCTTCCCTTTGGGCTCCCAACCCTGCTCGCACCTTCCCCACTTATCCCTGATGCTGCTGAAAACTCCTTTTGCTACTGGAAAACCAGATCCACATCAGGCACGTTTAACGCCTGCAGCAGCACGGAATTAGGGCCCTCAGGAGGGGCTCCTGATCAGGGAAGGCAGGGACAGGACAAGGGGGAATGGCTTTAAACTCAAAGTGGGAGATTGAGATGAGGTTGCCCAGAGCAGGGGTGGCTGCCCCATCCCTAGAGGGGTTCAAGGCCAGGTTGGATGGGGCTTGGAGCCCCTGATCCAGTGGGAGGTGTCCCTGCCCATCGCAGGGGGTGAAACTGGATGATCTTTAAGGTCTCTTCCAACCCAACCCATTCTGTGATTCTACCATAGAAAAGCAATTTTCAAAAGAGCAGCCTACGTAATCACAGAATCATAGAATAACCAGGTTGGAAGAGACCCACCGGATCATCGAGTCCAACCTCGAGTAATGTACAAGTACTTCAGAGGTTAAATAGAGGCCAAGCATTTGAGTAAAGGGCAGAACAGCTTTGGAGCACGGCTCCCACAGGACAGCATACTCTTCAGACTAACATCGTGATTACCATAGAACGTCCTAGCTTATTATGCAAATCTAAAAAAACCCTATGCATGAATAATCAGGTAATTATGCAGAATCCGCTGCACAAAAACATTTTCCAAGTATTCCATCAAATAGGAAGATGTGCAGCTGGCAGGAGAAAAGTTAACTTTCAGGACATTCAATATTTGGTTTTCAGGGCAGGTTACTGAAGCGCATCATCACACGAGAGGGGTCCCGCGTTTGCACCAGGGAGCCGTACGCCCTCCACTCTCTGTCCTGAGGATGGATACTGCTACAGAAAATCTAAAGGACATTCTACAAGCAGCCCCCAGCTCTTCTTGGAGGTGTCTGGGAGTCAAAGAGTTCTTATAACCAAGGCAGATGTTATGGAAAACATAGAATGTCCCAAGTGGGAAGGGACCCACAAGGACCATCGAGTCCAACCCCTGTCCCTGCTCAGGACACCCCAACATTCACTCCGGGGGGCTGAGGGCATTGGTCAAATACTTCTGGAATATTGTCAGGCTCTGTGACTGCTGCCCTGGGAGCTGTTCCAGGGCTCCACCACCCTCTGGGGGAAGAACCTTCTCCTCATGTCCAACCTAACCCTCCCCTGGCATCTTCCCAACATTCCCTCTGGTCCAGAGAGGAGTTCAGCACCTGCTCTCCCTCCTTCCCTTGTGAGAAAGCTGCAGAGCACGACGAGGTCTCCCTGCAGTCTCCTCTTCTCCAGATTGGACAGATCAAGTGAACTTTAGCCCCTCCTCATACAGCGTCTCCTCCAAACCCTTCACACGAGATCTTTCCAGGTGGCACACGACAGTTATGCTGTCAAGTCTGTGATTTGTTTCAAGTTCAGCATTTCTCCAGGCACATAGTTTGACATTTAATTAACCTTTATCATATAAGCACATCACAGTGTTATTAAAAAAAAAAATCCCAAATACCAGCAGTGACAGTGATGTGGAAATGGGCGTCTGCAAGTCTTACTCACAAAGTTTGGACTTCACAGGTCAGAACTCCACAGAGCTCCTCCAAAATAGTCATTGCAAAAGAATCACGGGGGGCAAGACCTGATTCTATGGTTTGTGAAGGCACTTGCACAGCCCTACGAGCTTGCATTGCACTTCACCTGGTACCAGCAAGGCCACAGAAAACCCTACAAAACTGATTCATCAGAAGGAAGAAAATCTTCACACTGGGTTATTGACACGGGATTGAAAAACCCGACATTCACAAGTTTCCTCTCCGGCATTTCCGTGCAAGGAAGGAAAGGAAAAGCAAACAAAACTAAAGTTACCATCTGTGCTTTCCCACCTTACTCATCGGAAAAACAAATTGCTTGCTCAGGACAGGGGCTTTCTCACACATCCCTTCTTTATGTAACATCTGACAGAACGGATCCACAGCCTTTGCCACATAAAACCAAAAATATAAGGCCAAACCCTCTCGAAAAACTACCTAATATTTCCTTGGAGGCAGCTGAATGATTCTTGATTAACTGAGTAGCTGTCAGCTGATGAGCATTATCCCAGCTCAGCCTGGGAAAGTACAGAGAGGCACAACAGAAGTCACAGAGAGAGCTGCAATGAAACCTTAATACGTAATATTTTGAGTTTCACCACTCAAACAGAAGCACTGGCTGGGGAGAAGAGAGAGGAAGAGGGGACAGGACACTTTGGTGCCTGTGTCTTAGCAAATGTGGTCTCCACACAGAAAATAAGAAAGTCCCAGTAGGTGCAAATAAAATGAGTGAATTCAGAACAGGTGTTGTTATGGTATCATTGCCAACACTCAGGCTTTTTCCACAGCCACAAGTAAATAAACTCATCCATTCTCAGAGCTACCTGGAAGATAGGAAGGGATAGGAAGAGAGAGTGAGCGTGTAAAATTCATCACGCCACTCTATTAGGCTGGGGCGCTCGGGTGTGAAGGAGGACGCTGGTACAAAGCTCTGGGGCGCTTAATGGAGCCTGTGTGGGGCAATTAAGGACAGCAAGAGGCTACAATGGAAAGTTTGGGTGCAGTCATGTTAGTCCCTAACGTCCTAAAGGTGCAGGCGATGGGGAATCAAGCCCATCTGTGATGTTACCAATGTATGAAAGCAACTGGGAAAGGGAACTGAGCTTCTAGGTGCCACAGGAACACAGCCAGAAAAAAAAAGCTAGGGAAAAACACCAAAGGCTTTCTCCTTCATAGGACTGGATACCAGAGCAAAGAACCACATACCTAAAGATGCTCAGTACTGCAACAGCCACCCTCTGTAACAACACATCAACCTCCAGTTTGAATACCATTGGTTTGAACCTGGGAAGGTTCCTCTTCGTGTTGTGTACACAACTAACCGTAACAGTAACTTTCAGTCCACATTAACCCAAAATGCACAATCATCCCAACCCTGGCCTCGTATTTGTAAACTTTGTACGCGAAGCTTTTCATAGAATCATAGAATCACCAGGTTGGAAAAGACCCACAGGATCATCGAGTCCAACCATTCCCATCAAACACTAAACCATGTCCCTCAGCACCTCGTCCACCCGTCCCTTAAACCCCTCCAGGGAAGGGGACTCAACCCCCTCCCTGGGCAGCCTCTGCCAGTGCCCAGTGACCCTTTCCGTGACAATTTTTTTCCTAATGTCCCACTGTTTTAAGTGGATTTGAGAGAAGTTGAGGCAGATGTGCAAATGCAGCAGGGGTCACTCCAAATTTCCCTTTGGAAAACACCAGGTGTTGCTAATAAACTCAGAAACAGGTGAGGGAAGGCATGAAGGACATTGCAAAGCAAGGGGTGAGGTGTGAGATGGGGAGGTCGTACACAGGCACCGTCCCCCTCTTACCTGCTTCCATCAGCTGGCATTGCTGCCCAAAAACTTGGGAGAAGGTAACGGGGCCTGTGGCCGAGCTGGAGGTCACCGGAGAGGAGTCCATCGCTCTCTTCGGGTCCTTGGCGTTGGTCATGGGGCAGAGCCCAGCAGCCCCGAGAAGCCTCCTGTCCCCCTCAGGTCCTCAGCGGGCAGGAGGAGACCCTCACTGAGCAACGATGCCTCTTCCCAAGCTCAAAAGATCATAGAATAACCAGGTTGGAAGAGACCCACCGGATCATTGAGTCCAAGATGCTCTTTTCTCTTTTTTTCCCCTCGATGGAGAGCGGCAACACGCGAGCGCTCAGTTGGGCACCGTCAATATTTTCATGAAGACCCGTCTCTGCCTCTTCCAGGAGTTTCAGGGTGCATCCTAGGCAGGTTTTGTGGCCTCAGGCACGAAGCAGCATTAGGCAAGGAGGACTGACCCCTAGAACAGTCACAGCAAACACCCACGAGCCTCTTTTCTTCTCCTGGTCGAGCTGAGATGCTTAACCCTCCCAGGCACCTCGTCCATCAGCTGGGGCTCATCTCTGCAGGAACAGGGGGAGTTTTTCTTCTATGAGCGCTGGGATGCTGACCCCCCCGTCCTTCTCGGAGGTGCTGGGGTACCAGAAGGACCCTCACTGTTCCTCAGGGATTGGAGCCCGAGCTTCCCCTGGGGTCAGAGGAGCTTCCAGCAGGTGATGCCGGTGGCTGAGGAGCCCGGAGGCTGCGCGGCTCCCTCCGAGAGCCCCCTCCGGTGGCTCATCCCTTCCTCACAGCCCTCTCATCCCTTCCCCCAGCCAAACAGGAGAGGGGGAGGAGATTGGAGCCGCCGTTAAATAACATTTCCTCTGCCCTGCTGCAGTGTCTGTCCCTCCCTCTCCCCCTGCCCTGATGCAGCCGCAGCTCTTCTGGAGGCAGACGAGGTTCTCCCTCAGCTTAACCCCCTCCCTCCTGCTCGCTCAGACCCTCCAGGGAAAGGGGGGAAGGGGACAAGAGGGGAGGCAGCGAGGATTTGGTACCATGGATTTGGTGCCACTACCTGCCCAGGCGATGCTCGTCGCTCCATCGCTGCAGAAACCACCCAGGGCTGCTGGCGTGGAAGAGGAGAAGAGAGCTAACTGCCAGCAAAGTCTGAGCCATCTTCATTTTTAAAAACTTCCCCCCCCTCCAGCTAACGTGAGGGATGCTGACTCCGGGAGTTCTGCATCGTCATAGAATCATAGAATCACCAGGTTGGAAGAGACCCACTGGATCATCGAGTCCAACCATTCCCATCAACCATGTCCCTCAGCACCTCGTCCACCCATCCCTTAAAAACCTCCAGGGAAGGTGACTCAACCACCTTCCTTCATGTTGTCCTCCGTGAGTCATCGGGGCTTTTTTTGGAGGCGAGGAAAATTACCTCATGGCTGGGAAAACACACTGAGGTGGAAATGCAAACCTGGAGCTGACAGCAACCCAGAGCCCAGGGCTGAGCATCGCTGCTCGGATCACCTGCAGGCAGCTCCAGGCTGGTCTCCAGCCCCTTTCTGCAGGCAGCTGGGGCACAGACACCTTTCCTGGGGACAGCTGGGGACATTGCAGCAGCAAGGGATAGAAGTCACATCTACATTAGGAAAAAATTCTTCACAGAAAGGGTCATTGGGCACTGGAACAGGCTGCCCAGGGAGGTGATTGAGTCACCTTCCCTGGAGGGGTGGAAGAGGTGCTGAGGGACATGGTTTAGTGTTTGATAGGAATGGTTGGACTCGATGATCCAGTGGGTCTCTTCCAACCTGGTGATTCTATGATTCTACTAGGCTGTGTGCTGCAGGCTGTGCCCAGGGAGGACGCTCAGCCTGGAGCCCAGAGCATCCCAGCTCTAGCATTTCCTTGTATCTCCTTCCTCTCCCTGCTAATCCAAAGAAACCAGCACATTTAGCACTGTAACAGCTGCTAAATCGGTTCTGTACTGCGAAAGCTTTCGCCTCCGGTGAGATTGATCCTTCCTATGGTGATTTCAATCCTTTCAGGCTCAGATCAGTTATGGCAGAGTACAGTCCAAACAGCAAAACAGAGATATCTTTGCACGTTTATTGTGTTAAAGGTACAGGAACAATTTCCATCCCTGCAAGAAAACAGAGATTTAACTTGGCTGCCTCTTCTGTTACATGGAGGAAAGCAAAAATTGAGCTGTTCACTCCACATCTTTAACCTTCAGGTGTTTGTTCCTGTGGCTGGTTTTTCCTTTCTGACTCTGCCTCCTGTTGCTCCCAGTGCACAGCGCCAGCCCGACAAAACCTGCTGCTCCTCGAAGCCTAAAAGAGCATGAGCTACATCGATGCAAAACGTCAGAAAAAGCTGATCTAAAAAGAGTGGGATGGGGGAACGGAAGAACAAAGGGACTGGAGTTAGTTCTAGCTCCAGCATCACCTTGTGCAACACGTAGTCGTAGAATCATATAGAATCGTAGAATCACCAGGTTGGAAGAGACCCATCGGATCATTGAGTCCAACCATTCCCATCAAACACTAAACTAGTCCTGATCATCCGTCAGGAAACCCTCCCAGAGCCATGTAGCAACTTTGCAAAACCCCCTGCGTGGCTGCATCCAGCTCTGAAATAGTAAATGAACATAATGTATATATTTATATAACATATATTAATATAATTAAATAAACATAATGAAAAAAAAACCAAAGAGATTACACAAGAGGCTACCTGAATGTCCTTTTTTCTCACTTCCTTAACAAAACTTCAGCTTTTCAAGATTTCAGGGCTCTTGATGATGCAGGGCAATGCACAGATCTATTATGCATTAGGAAAGCGCATCAAAGGCTCTTGAAAAGAAAAAAAAACACCCAAAGGTCTTAGAAAATCTGCATTTTGGAGGTGCCACCGGCAGGGAGAGCACCCTGGGTATGAGAAACCTTCCCCGAGAAGGAATAGGGAAACTGGGGGAGTGTTAAAGCCTGTTCGATGTTTGATTTCCAAGCATCTTGTAGCTCCAGAGCTGGGGAGACAGCAGGCTCGCCCCCACCTCGTGCTCTGGGCTGGCGGCAGGAGCAGGGTTTGATGGTTCTATGTGGGGCACCGCGCGCAGCACAGCGCCCGCAGGAGTTATACAACAGGCCACGCTTCGTTTAGTGCTGCTCCTCACAGCTTGCGGCCGCTGGAACAAGCCAGTACACGTCCCTAAAAACCAGAAAGCAAAAAAACCCAAAGATCTCTTGTTTGGGCCAGTTTGAGAGTTCTGTACCTGCGTGGCATCAGTTATCACCTCACCCAGCTTAGCAGTGCAGGAGCACATCAGCACCTGATCCTTACTCTGAAGAGCAGTTGGGGTGCTCCAGTTTAGCTCGATACAATTTTCTCCTCAGAATTTGCTCTCTGTAAGTCACAGAACTTTTCCTCTGAGATTTTCCACTTCCTTCACGGCAGCTCCCCGGGGTTTTACTCACACGGCTGACAGTCCCTGCAGGATCCAATGCCAGATTTCCTCCTTATCACAACAACCTGAGTTTGATTTAACACAGGGAAAGGTTCCTTAAGACCTCCCAACTCTGCAGGTGTCACCACTAACTCCATCAGCTCCAACGATTGATTCCACATAGAAAATAACCACCAATAAACCAGACAGATAACCTGCCTCGAAGCTCATCTTTTTACATGAAAAGTATTAGGGTTAGGAATAAAGTGAGCATCGCTAGGTCACGAGAGCTCAATTCAGGAGGCGTCGTGCTAGCAGGGAGTGAATGAAAAGTGCTCGTGGTACACGGCAGCGTGGGAGGAAGGAGAAAGGGAGCGGGTCGGTCCCTACCCATCAGTAAGCGGGAGCTTGGTCTCCTCTTCTACTTTCTAACACAAGCTGTGGGCTAACCTTTAAGCTTAAAGAGACATAAAAACAACGGCAGCAATTTAAAATATGTACTAAAAGTCTTCCTTAGGTAAAAAAAACCCCAACCAGGTGGCTTGATTAGCTCTACCAGCCCCCAGGGAGGGGGTTGAGTCCCCTTCCCTGGAGGGGTTTAAGGCACGGGAGGATGAGGTGCTGAGGGACATGGTTTAGTGATTGAAGGGAATGGTTGGACTCGATGATCTGGTGGGTCTCTTCCAACCTGGTGATTCTATGATTCTCAAAGCACAAGGCCTTTCCCCATGTTGCCCTCTGCCAGGTCCTGCAAGGCTTGCCAGACCCGAGTCATCTCTCTGGCAGCCTGGTTAATGGGAAAGCTCACACGTGACAAAGAGCATCGCTCGGTACAGGGCTCTGGTGGTACAGGGATCCGGAGATCATAGAATCACCAGGTTGGAAATGACCTCTTGGATCATCACATCCAACCATTCCTATCTGCCACTAAACCCTGAGCACCTCGTCTACCTCGTCAAAATACCTCAGACTGAACTCTATGGGCAGATTTGCTCTGATGGACCTCTTCTCCATGGGAGTCCTGTGCAGTCATTAAAGGTTTTGGATGAAAAGCCTGTTTCTGACAACCATCTCTCGAAATGAAAATTCACTCTAATTGTATTGGGTTCCTGGGAGCTTTGTCATAGATAAAGCCAGAGCCAGTCAAGGGGCAGGTTTTTCCTTGTGTGCCTTTTGATAACCAAGAAGAAGAGAGGCGCGATCTCAGCTGGGTGTTTGCTTCCTTTTTTATAGGGAGCATTCATGCAAGCAATAGCACAGGAGACTTCAAGTGGCCTCCCTGCTTCATCTCAGATGTACCAGGCCACCGCGTGGCTTCCCTTCTTTGAAGAGCCTTTTTCTGTCGTTGTTAATGGCAATTCCATTAGAACATTTCTGCTTAGCAAAGGCGCATTTGGTTGATGGGGCTAAAGAGGTTTGTTCATCAGGAGATTTCCTCTGCTGCAGTAACACAAACAGCTCAGTAACACCTCAGCTGAGTTACCATCAAATCACCAAGTGCAATAAAAAGCACATTTAACGCACCTTTATTAGCATTTCATCTGGAGCGACAAACATCTCTGCTGAGAAGTCTCCCCACGTTGTTTTATGAGGATGTAGGAACCCCTCTGCGCTGCTGATCGCCCCATCTGGCAGGGAGTTCAGGCGCCCCGAGCTGCAAAGGGAGGAGGTTTGTGCCCCTCAGCACCCAGTCCACAGCGACACCAGCGCCGGAGTTCACAGCAGGACACAGGAACCTTGCTAAGTGCCAGCTTAATGGGTATCTGCTTCTCTTCCACGTCTAATTATCCCACTGAACAGACAACACTGAGCCACGTCAATAGGCGTGAGGGGGAAAGAAACTCGGCTAAACTCATTACATCAATAGAATTGGCGTTTCATTACAGTGATGCTTAACATCTCTGGGAATATCGCTGTGCAAGAAATGGGGATTATTCTCAACAAAGCTCTTAGCAGCAAAGGGTTCTGTAGCAGAGAAGGACCCGAGAAAGAACACAATTCAGAGGGGGTTGGAACTAGATGAGCTTTAAGGTCCCTTCCAACCCAAACTATTCTATGATCCTATGAGTCTATGATCATCTTTAATGAGATGTCATCAGCAATGAATGGAAACAAGCGAGAACTCATCTCTCCTGAGGCAGAAGCCAGTGTTTCAGTCTGAAAAAAAAATATATCAGCTGAGGATGTTTGTGTTTGCATCCAGCACTGTCACAAGGAGTGCTGGCAGCAGCACTGCTGGGATGCACGAGGAACCACGCATACAATTATTCCTCTGCAGATGACGCTACTGAGATAAGTTCTAGGATGTTTTTACCATTCTGAGGACTGTGTCATGCAAGGAAAATTGAATATTTTGTAGAACTCACTTAAGATTTGGCATCAGAGACAGCAATTTAACATTTTTTCTTTCTTTGAGATTGTATCTCCATCAGTTCTTGACTGAAAGAGAATTTTGCTTGGTTGGGTCTGATTCCTTCCAAAAAATAATAGTATGGATGCCACAGAAGAAAACTCTAAGTGGCACAGAGAGAACAAGCCTGACTCTAAAGTACTCAGAGAACTCTTTGGGTAGTTTATCAAAAGTAAGACTGAATTATGGCTTAATTACTATATAAATATCCTCATAGAAAAGAAATACTGACTGTGAGATGACTTTAATCAGCCTGTGCTAGGCACAAAGAGAAGCTGAACTCAGTTCCAGACATTATCTAGCAGGACAGAGCACTGCGAATGCCTTCACTTCTCATCGTTAAATTAAGACACATTCCTAAATCAATAGAGCCCAGGCAAGACTTAATCACTGCATTTGATAGAGAAACCAGAGAAGGGAGTTCAGGGAGTTCAGCAGTTAAGCACTCCGGCTGTAAGAAGAGTAAGTATCTTGTGTAGACGACAAGACACGAGTATAACAATGAGCAAGATGTTTTCTAGTACAAATGTTGCGGTGTCACGCCAGTCCCCAAAGAGTCTCTTCATAGAATCATAGAATCATAGAATAACCAGGTTGGAGAGACCCACCGGATCATCGAGTCCAACCATTCCTATCAAAACAGCTTCAGCTGGAGGGGTGAGGAGGAGATGAGCCCCGAGATAACACCCCCTGCCTGGTCCTTCACACAGCCAGATGCTGGCAAAGCAAGGGCAGAAACAATTAATAGAAAGCCCTGCTGAAGTCAAGGTGACCCAAAACTTAGCAGAGCAGTAAAAGAGGGGGGAGCTGTTTGCATTAGCATCTCATATCTAAGATAATATTTCCAGAGCAGTCTAATCTTTAACAACTGCCTCTTCTTCTTCCAAGGCAGCTGCAGAACAAGTCGTAAAACAAATGCAGCACAGCTTGAAATTCTCTCCTACCCCCAGCACCTGTCTGTCCCCCTCCTCTTCTCCGCTGGAGAATAAATGATGATTGTCCATGATCAGCAGGCCGGAACGTGCTTCTCTGTCAACTTCCCAGGCAAGCTCATCCCTAAACTGACATTTCTATGTCTCTTGCAACCAAAGGCACAAGCGCTATTTCTGTTCACCCCAGTGGGACCAGGCTGCGAGCCTCCACTCTTCATTTCGCTCGGGCTGCTCATCATCAGCCGCAATGATTTTTGAGCAATGACCTTGGCTTGATACAAGCCAACGGCCCCGAGCTGAACGGCTCCATCGCTCAGAACCCAGGAAAACGTTACTGGGCAGCGCTTGATGTACTTTTCTATTTCTGCTGTTATTCCACTGCTGACCCACCTCACACGTGAGCTGACAAGCTGTTGGGATTCTGGGCGTGATGTTCTTGTGTCCTCTGTGTCCACTAAGGGTTTTTCCCTTGAGCACATGCAATCTGGGGAGTCTTAGAGCCACTCCCAGTACTGAAAGGGGCTCCAGGAAAGCTGGGGAGGGGCTCTTTGTCAGGGAGTGCAGGGAGAGGATGAGGGGAATAGTTTTGAGCTGCAAGAGGGGAGATTGAGAGGAGATCTTAGGGAGAAATGTTTCCCTGTGAGGGTGGGGAGGCCCTGGCCCAGGTTGCCCAGAGCAGGGGTGGCTGCCCCATCCCTGGAGGGGTTCAAGGCCAGGTTGGATGGGGCTTGGAGCCCCTGATCCAGTGGGAGGTGTCCCTGCTTATGGCAGGGGGTGGAACTGGATGGGCTTTGAGGTCCTTTCCAACCCAAACCATTCCAAGATTCTATGATTCTACAATACTCTGTACATCCTATGGCCTCAAAGGACTCTTTAGAGTTGGCACTGGCACTGAAACAGCTAAACTAGTTTTCCTAACAGATGTTGTGAGGAGATTCTCCCACTGGCAGTGTCATGTTGTTTGTGACCTTCTGCCTCTGGGCAGCTGCAAGCAGTGGGACACGTGCAGTGGGGCAGCAAACAATGTTAAGGCAGCAGTTTTGTTATGGGAAAGCTTTTTCTCCTTCCCTGTTTTTGAAGGTGAGCTTCCCAACAAGCCACAGCTTCTATAGCAAGGAGTAATTAGTGCTGCTTCATGTGACAGCACAGACAGATGAAAGAAAGCACGTAGCTATTTAGTTAAATCATATCTCAGAATATTCTCGTGCAGGGAGAGAATTACAGTTCACCAAAATCCAGTCACTCGAAACTTAACCGAAACTGAACGCTGTTTAATAAAAATCAGGCAGGCTGCAACACGGCAAGAAGAGCTGCCTGGGCTCCACTGCTGGGCTGCTGCAGGCACAACAACGCCGAGGAACAGTGACAACGGTGATTTTTTACTAACAAAGCCAAATTTAGAATGCGTAAGGAATCCTTAGATTTTCTAGGGCAAAAGAGCCTTTTTTTTAGCCAATGTGAAATTAATATTAATACCTATATTTCATCCGTTCCCAAAACTGTTTGTTGTGTCTGCTCTTGTTTTTAAGGCATGAGGCTGAATTAATGCAGCAGTGACGACACCGGCTCCTTTGCAACGGGGCCAAATCCCACAGCCCTGGGTAAGGTACAGAATTCCCCCTCAAGGTGTTGTGATGGAGCATTTCCTTTAACAGAGATGACTGAAACAGGGACCATTTCTAGGAAGCAAAACCCCCTCCCACTTCATACCCTGCTCAAACTTTCATCATCTAAGAGAGCACAGCAACCTTTGAAGTCCATTGCGTGGCGTTGCTTCCATGATGCTGGGACGCTTCAACAAGAGGTTTGGCTTTGATTGGAGAGTCCAGACTACAAAGAGCTTGCGTGCTGCTTACCCGAGCGTGTAGACGTGGAGGCTGAAGCTGTCAGGAGAGCTCCGTCTGCAATAGTTACTGTTAGAATGCACCGAGCTCAATAGACCGAGGTGACATTTCCATCTCCTTCCTCCTCCCTTGCCACCCACCAGAAAAAAAAACCCACATCACTCAGTCATTCCAGAGCCAGGATCCACTGGATTTCCATTTTGAAGACTTTCTTTGCTGAAATAACAGTAACTGCTTCCATGATGCAGTTTGTCACATTAATTTATTGTTGTTCTTTTTCTTTACAGGGCGGACAGACAACAGAGCTTTCAGCCTTCCAGAACAATGTTCCAAACCCAAGCACCGACCAGGTGATACCATGTCTCCACACAGTTTCTGTTTAATAAACTTCTTGGTATCAGTATTGTCGTGAGAGCATGGCAGAGCTCCCGGTGTCGGCCTCGCAAAATCCTACATGCATAACCTGAGTTTTCTCCCCACCCTCTCCTTGAATTTTCACAAGAACTTGTGACACGAGTCAAGGGCAAAATTTCACGTTTCATCAGCAGGCACGGGGGAGGTTTAAAAATTTGCTGCAAAACTGTGAAATTCTGCCTTGGAAAAAGAATAAAAATGGCATACTTTCCTGAATTCACTGTGAATAAAACATCCTCATTGTTCCAGAGAAATGACACCATTTTGAATGGATTCTTTTGTCTGTAAGAAAAATCAACTCCCCCACCCTCCCCAAAAATTTTGTATTTCTTATCTGAGGGAAACTGAAAAGTCTGGGGCAACTGTGGGTTATTTATCAGTAGCGTGGATATTTCTTTGCCACAGCTTAGACCAGAATGAAGCCTTCAAACAGACCAGTACAATAAAAAGCTGCGTGTTGTGGTCTCTCAGCTGAGTAACACGTTATAAAACTTTAAAAACGGAGCATTTACAACCAGGGACATAAAGACGTGCTTTTAAAATCGTAAATACATATTTACAGGTTTGTGTCACAAACCAGAAGTTCTCTGGAGGGGAAAAAAAAAACCAAACGTTCATATATCACAACAATTTACACACTTCTCTCCTTGAGTTTGTCGGTAATTATAGTTCATACCGCTCTAAAAAAAGCAGCAAAAATAAATTGCACAGAAGTGACCTCTCCTAACCTCATTGGAATGCCTTAAAGGCACTGAACTCGGCAGCAGCCGTGCCAGAAACTCTGTACTCGGTTTAACTTACTGTTGCTGGAAGTTGTGTGGCTCTCAGAAGAAGCGATTGTTTAAAGCAGGATTTGGGTTGCATGACCAGCAAGCTCGTCCTCAGCAACAATCCTCAACTGGCCAGAGAAAACTGGTACAGTAAGTGGGATCTTCGACAAAACGCTGCGCTGGGAAAATCAAGGGCACGTCATACCCGTGCTTTAAGACAGAGAATATTGGAGCTGGGTTTTATCAGCACTGAATGTTTGTTTTTCAAGTGATCTGGATGCTGTCCAGACACACAGGAAGAGAATTCCTGCTTGAGAGACCAGGGTTTACCATACTAACGCTAAATGGTGAGAGGAAGGAGAAAATGGGGAGAGAAAATAAAGATAATGTGCAAAACCAAAGTGAGCCAAGCTGTATGTGCACACCAGCTTCTTTGAGCTATACATAAGGCCAGGGAACTTAATTTCTGTGCTATTTGAACCAAGATTTGCCAAGCTGCCTAGCAGATTTGGATACTTGCTTCCAACTAGTTTTAAAGGATAATGAGAATCTCAGTCTTCCGAGGCTGGTATGAAAAAAGTCAGCCTTCATTTGGGATTAGTACATCAGGTATTTCAAGAGGAAATTATTGCTAACAAAAAGCTCAAGAGGGGACAAATCCTAGAGGCTCTCCACTCTAGGAAAGAGTGAGCAGCCAGCGAGGGCACGAGCTCTCCCCAAAAAGTCAATGGTCTCACAGGCTTGACCTGGAAGCATCACTTCCAACATGGGAGTGGATATAGCTTTTTATGGCTCATCTAGTTCTCAGCGTCTCTGCCTTCCCCTAAACCACAATTGCACTTAGAAAGCCTCCAACAGGGGTTTATCCAGAAAATCTGTAGTGAGATAATTCAAGATCCTGAAGACCTTTTCTTTCCAACTTAAACAACACGTAGGTAAAACATTCTTATGGTGAACAAAACCAATGTTTCTTGTTTAAAGCTTTCGTATGCATCTTGAACATTTTGATATTCATCAAAACGATAAAAAATTAACTGTTTCCAGCAATTTCATATATATATATTAATATATATGTCATGTATATATGAAGATGTATATAAAATTGATCCTTTTTTGACTTCGTCGGGGTGGTGGGAAGGAGTATCAACCGGGCACTTTTTTTTTTCTTAACTAACATGTGCATACACAGATGGGTGCTTATCTGTGTGGAGTGCAAAGACAAGGAGAGGAATAAATTGACTGAAATAAGGGGAAAGTAGGGCAATCAACCCCCTCAGCCTCCTTGAAAAGTCCCAAACCCAGACGCTACAATAGCAGGGATCCTGCAAAAACTTGCCTTGACAGAAGGAACCCTTTGTCTTGGAGAGGAAATCTGCAGGGGGCCGGAGAACCCCCCTGTCAGATTGAACACCTGTGTGTGATTGTCACCGTTGTGGAGCAAGAGGTAAGAGACCTTTTTGCGCTGCATTTCACCAACTGACCTGTATGATTCTTCAATTTGTCTTTACTGGTTGCCAGCCACCTTCTTGGATGCTCTCTCTGCATTGAAACTAAACATGCTTGTAAAGAGAGTCGCAAACACAAGCTCCATCATTAAGGAAAAGTCTTGCTTGATACTGCACATTCCATACTCTGACTGAAGAAATAAATCCTGGCTGTACCAAAAGTATCAGGCTAGCAACAAATGTCACGAGATGGATGCTCGGCCCTCTATGAATCTGGGCCACCAGTGCATTTCAGAAATCACTTAGCAGGTGGCTTCCAAAAAAAATGTGGGTCCCGACGCATTTGGAAATCAATGGCACCGTGCCTGTTAAAGCTAATGGTACAAAGTCAAGAGACTGGGGTACCCACAGATGTGGAAACCTCAGCAAAACCTGCCACTCCCTTCAGTGGATTTTTGCGGGATGCCCAGTTCTTTACCCGTTAGGATGCAAAGTAGAAACTAAAATGATGAAACAGTCTTTTCAGAATTTAATTGCATAGTATGTTAAACCCCTCTGTGTTCTAACAGAAAGAGGAGACGCCTCCAGACCCGCTAACCCTCGGAACATGGTTAATCTGCCTGCAAATGTCTGAACGTTTCTCCATGCTATTCCACTGGCTGTTGATGCACGGGCTCCATGCGGCAGGGGACCCCGAGATCACCCTCTCACCAGCATCCACAGTTCATCACTCTCTGGAGAAGGCAGGAGCCCTGCTCTGCGCTCTCTCCCTCTGGAAGGAAGGATAATGTGATAGAGGCGCCACTGCTTCCAGCAGAAGAAACCGCTGTCCCTGTTATCTACGGAGGAACCGGTCTCACCTCATCTGAGTAAAAGCAGGAGAGAGAGGATAATGCTTGAGGATTAATTCACCTCACCTTTTCCAGTCAACAGTTCCTAGTACCTGCAAATACAGAGAGTTGCATTTAATCGGAGTCAGCTTTTAGATTAAGCAGAGTAACTGTCCTGTTACCTAGAAGCAGGACAAGGAGAGAAGCCCATGATTTAACTTACGCTTGGGTTTCCTGCTAGTACATGGTCTATGCCACAGTTAGGGATGTTAACCTTTCATCAGCAACCGTTCCCTTTATTCGGGAGGTAGTAAACATCACAATTTTACTAACTTTTCCCCAGGATGTTATTTTTGGAATGTATAAGAAAGAATAAATCTCATGCTGCAGCATCTCGACTTTGCTGGCACCCATTCGCACCTTTACCTTTACACAGGTAAGTATATCGTTCCTTAGCAACAACAGCAGTATAAAGGAGGTGACTATCTCCATGTTACAGGTGAGGAAATGAAGAAAACACTGTCTTGTTTAAATCAACCAACAGGAAATCCGTTCATCTTCACCAATAACACTAGACCACGTCATTAATTTGTCCCAGCCCATACAGCAGTTTACCTCACCACAACCCCAACTAATGTTTCTGTGTGTTCTCCTGGCACTGCAATTTGCACTATAATACTTGTCTTTGGGCTTCTGGTATTCAACCAAAACAGCCAGCCAGTAAGACACAATCCCAGGCATATTTTTTGGTCACAGTTAATGTTTGTTCAGCGTTTACTCATTCACCTAGAAGATCTCAAAGCACTTGGCCCACTAGTACAATCAGATACGGAGAGCACCCCATCCTTACAAAAATTACCTTCGCCTCCAAGCTCCCTAACAATCCAGAGGAGCAACACCTCAGGTCTTAAAAGCTCAGAAACAAAAGAAAGGTCTCCTTACACCTTCCATGAAGCTAAAGAGCTGGCTCTGCCCTAAGAGATCCCTTTTCCTTGTGCCTTGTCCCTTGTGCTCGATTTAACTAAGACACAGGGCACCTTGCTCTCCCCCTTCACGCCTTCTTTCTTATTAGTGACTGGTTACAACGAGAGCAATGACACCGTGGATTTTCTGAGGCTCGGATAGTATCTGTAGCATGCTTTGCACTCCTTGCCCACAGGAACACAAGACAAGCAAGCTCAGCGCCCGGCTGCGTTGCCGTACCTGGTTTGGTTGGACATGCAGATAGGTCTATTCCTTGAAGAAGTGGGATGCAGTGCAGTTGGATTTCTTGCATTGCTTGGTGCTGGTGTTATGCGAAGAGGAGGAAGGACATCTAGAGGCCATGCGGAGCCTGTAACTATACAAAGAGGCAGAAAAAACTCATACACTCGCATTGGGAAAAAAGCAGAGACATGTGGTAGGGCCCTACAGGGCCTTTAGTAGGCGATGGGAAAAAAATCTACACTCCACCCACCTTGCAAGCACCAAGAGCTACTTCTGAAGGCAAGAAGAGTTTCTTGCAGTGTTCAGAAGTTACCCCGTTAGTTTATTCAAGTTGGAAATGGACAATGTCCAGTGTCCAGCCTCCCCCCCAACATCCCAAACCCTCCAACCAGACAGACAGACAAATCCACACTTATGTAAACAACTAAAAAAGTCACAGTCGGTCTCCTCAGAACAGCCCGTATTAGGTTTTGAAATACATATTTATGGGAAAGGAATTTTACATTATTTAAGTGCAATACCACATCTGGTCATTTTTCCCAAGGCCACACTCCGCAGTACACTTTCACCAGTATAGATTGTACATGATATGTTATTTCACTTCAAATTTTAAAGCAACTCAATCCCAAAGTGAAACTGAAAACTGGGGATTCTAACTCTTCACATTCCATCTCTGTCAACTGTGATTTCGAGGAGAAAGCCTGAGAACACAAGTCAAAGCAAGGGAAACAGAAAGGCTTTTGCCATATTCTGAACAATCTCAGTTCAATTGTATTCCCAAGCTAGAATAGAATTTCATTACATAACAACACGTCTAAGAAAATTTCAAACTTAAGAGTTTCCTCCAGGTTATTTTTAGACTTCAATATCGACCTTTTAAAGGAGATTTCAGTTACAGTTTGTCCTCATCCCCAGCCTTTGTAGAGCAGCGTAACTGCAAGGTCGAAAGAAAGAAGCGCAAAATTTTCCATTACAACACAAAACCCAAACCACAGAAATTTTGAAAAGTAAGCAGTTCAATTATTTCCAAATTAAAATTTGTGGTCAAAATCGCCTGCCAAAGTTTTGTTATTGTTCTATGTAAATCATACTCCTCAGCCTTTGTGACTAATAGTGGAGTATTCGTATACTGAGTAAGAACCAGAGTGGTAATGAGGAGGTCAACAAAAGCCAGATTTTATTGTCCCATATAAGGGCTGTTACTAAGGGAAACATCAGAACAGCCAAATTAAGTTTAGTTTGTTTGGCTTTAGTTCTTTACTATAACTAGAAGAGAGAACTGTTAGGTTCTTTCTATTTAGAATGTTTCCATTTAATGTCGAAAAATTAATTATGACTTGTAAATGTTCTTCTGTAATCAATAACATCTGTGTTACTGCCTGCAATGAGCCAATGCCTGGATCCTGTGGGAAACTTAAAAGCCTCAAACCCAAAGAGATGAAGTATCAAGAAAATCTGACCGGCATTTTCAAATGCACACCCCTCCGCCCCCGCAAGAGCTGGGATCCAACACCCCCCTAATTTCATCAGGCTTTAAACAAATAGATCACTGGGTGATTATTCAGAAGCTGAGGACCGGAGGGAGGAGATAAAAAGGGATTGTAAGATAAAAAATGAAATAGAGCTCTGCCTGTCACCTTCCCATCCACGCCCTGAAACCACTCGGCACGGACCATGGCATCGCAGCGACTTTAGTGTGTGAAGGCAGAGAGGGAATGGGTGCCCTCCTCTGTACCAATATCAAGCTGACAGCGATTGAGAACTCTGTTTTCCAAGAGTCTGTGTAAAGAAATGCAGGGTCTTCCAGATATTTTTGGAGTAAACCCCTGTGTCGGCAAGGCAAGCTGATCTCAGAGAGGGGCTGCGACATCCCCATCAGATGGAGGAGCTGTTATGGAGCCGGCTGGTTTTAGCACTGTCACTTCGCACCTGCTTTCACCATCGCCCGTGCGATGGGAGGGAGGGAGATGAGAGGAGGGAGGGAAAAAGGAGAGGCGGGGAGAAGGAAGAGCATCAGAGAACACACTACGCTTGCAAGAAACGGGGTACTGAAGGCCAGTGTTAGGCAGCAAGAAAGACTTGTCTGAATTTTCTCTGCCAACTAGGACTTTGAAATCAGGGTAAGCAGTTGTGGTGAATGTACTAGCTGTATTGCAAATCAAAGCTAAAGCAAATGCTAAATGATGCTATTTTTTAACGCATAGGCAGGATCTAAACCTTTCTTTCTCAGCTGAAAGCACATCCTGACTACAGAGAGACAAATCACTGAGTTTGGTGAGACTTGCTACAATAAACCCACACTTAATCCCGTGTCTTAGAGTCTTCTTTCCTTGGATCCAAAAGTGTTTTGTGGTATGAGTCAGCCCCCTAATCCCCATTTTTCAGATGCAGACTGAGTCAGAGGAAAATGATTTACCAAGGTCACCCAGAAAATCCACAGTCTGAAAGCAGAAGCAGGAACAAAGGCGAAGGCTCCCCATCACACTGCGTTCCCGTGCCCCAAGCTAAATTGCCTCTTAAATACTTCAGAGGTTTAAACTTATTTGTCTGAACAAAATTCTCACTTCCACAAACCTTCCTAGGCCACTGAGCCTTGAAACGAGAAGCACGAAAGAGCTGGTAAAGACACCCAATCCTGGCACACTGGCTGCCCTCAGACATTCTCAAAATACATTTGGTATTTTTAATGCAAATTATCTCCTCTCTTACCACACTTGTGCCATTCACATTCTTCCCAGTTGCTTGTTTAGCTCACTAGAAATGTCCTAGAAAACTAAGCCACGTTACTCAGGGAATGAAGGCTGGCGTGATCCCATATGGTTGCTGGTCATAGAATCATAGAATAGTTTGGGTTAGAAGGGACCTTAAAGCCCACTCAGTCCCACCTCTTTGAGATAGACAGGGACATCTCCCACTGGATCAGGTTGCTCAAAGCCCCATCCAGCCTGGCCTTGAGCCCCTCCAGGGATGGGGCAGCCACCATTTCACTGGGCAACCTGTGCCAGGGCCTCCCCACTCATGGTGAAGAAATTCCTCCTTATGTCCAGTCTAACCCTGCTCTTCTCCAGTTTATCCCCATTGCCCCCAGTCCTATCACCAAAAGCCTTTGTGAACAGCCCCTCCCCAGCTTTCTTGTAGCCCCTTCAGGTACTGGAAGGTCGCTATAAGGTCTCCTCGGAGCCTTCTCTTCTCCAGGCTGAACAACCCCAACTCTCTCAGCCTGTCCTTGGACAGGAGGTGCTCTAGCCCTCCTTTCATCTTTGTATCCTCCTCTGCATCCCTTTGCCGGTCACACCAGCAGAATTCAGTGAGAAGAGCAACGTCACCACAATGAGAACCAGTCAGTTAATTTAGGTTCCCGTTTTTACCTCGACTAAAGTGTGGGGCTTACACTTTCGCACTCCTCATCTAAAAAAACCATGCAAATGGTCCAAATTTCAGACACGCAGGCACTCCAACGTATCTCCTCAAAACAGACACACCAAGGACATATTCCATCAAAAGTGTCTAACTGTTCTTAACTAAAATGATGTACAAGCTGACTTTGAAAATAACTGACTGCCTGGGGAAAAAAAAGATAAGGAGGTGTGGACGATTAAGCCTAAATTCACGGCTTTGCTGAACTAGGCTGGGCAATTTTACAGGCCAGAAGGCAAGCAAGGGGGGGCAGGGTAGGGATAAATGGGATTTCTGGGCTTTCTGTGCTCAGTGAGAACTAAACATCATGCCGCAAACCTAACCGACATGTGCTTTCTTGTTCTAGCCTGTTGCTTAACGGGAAAGTAAATACACAAAACAAGGGCTTGGAAAAGCATCAAGCACCAATTACATGAACCGGTTTGTGGGTTTTTTTGTAATGTATTGTTTTTGAAGCAAAACAAAATATTTAGCAGGACAAAAACATTTGCAGAGATAATTTTCTTGAGGAGGATGCCCTCCTGTCTCTGTGTACAAAAAAGAGGGGGCAGCAGAAAGCAAGAAGGATCTCGATGTGCTGTGCCACGGCTATTTTGAGACTGATGTGCATTTATTTATGAAAGCAGTAAAAAAGCTGGAACACATCAGGATTTTATCTTGCAATCACGTGATGCCAAAGGACATAACATGAATATTATGATTTTATGGTCAGGCCTTTCATGAATCTAAACTGGAAAAACCTGTTACTGAGATCCTTGCGTTCTCAGCTTTCAAGAAGATACCCAGCAGCATTCTAACCACAGAGGTTCAGAAAGCTCAACACCTTTAAAGCAGCACTGCTCCCCCATACAAACTCAGAAATTGTTTTGTTTCATGCATGTGCTCCAGAGTGTGTTTCTTCATTGTTGACTTAGTTCCACTCCCAGAGAAATCCTGCTTCAGATCACTGTTAACTTCAGAGACGAACACTAAATCAACACTGAGAACTTGAAAAAAAACTCACACCCTGCTACAAGTCAACTAGAATTCATGTATTGATACCATTTTACTTTAAAGGGATTCAGCGCTGAGCATAGCTACAGGGCTCTTTCAGAAAATCAGTCTCCTTGGCCACACATCAAATTGAGCTCAAAGTCACTTATAAGTCACTTTAAGAAGCCTTGGTCTAGGTCTATAAACTCAGATGAACAGTATCCCTTCAGCAATTTATCTTCCTGACCTTTTGAAGAAGCTCAGAGCATTGCACAAGCCAAAAGTGAAGAGTGTTGGATTAAAAAAAGCAGTACTCGAATATATCTGCACTGGCAGGCAATCTAACCTGATAATTCGATAAAAAGTTTGGATCTACTGAATCACATTCATGACAGAGGAGTGCAATGAGAAAACTTTATCACACATAGGGAGGACTAGGCAGTTGTTTTTTATTTAGCTTTATACAGGAAATGGTGACTCCAAATGAGTTCAAAACGATTACCGAAGGCTCACAAAAGCAGCGTAACCCCTCAGCCCCGCACATCTCATGACAGAGAAAAGAAACCACAGAAAAAAATGTGCTTTTGATTTAAAAAGACAGATGAGTGAAAGCATGTGCCACAATGAATGGGGAACGCAACTTCAGGCAAGCTCCAGAGAGCAGTTTGAGCGTGCAACTCTTCAAAGCAGCTCAAGGATGGAAGTTGGAAGGAGTTGTTTCTCATCCTCCTACCTCCTTCCCCACTGCAATGGTTAGCAGGAATCACAGTACCTACACAAAATGCTAAATAAATGCTACCATCGAGTCAGAGTTGGAACATGACTAACTGCTCCTCCTGCATGATCTGAGCGAGGGAGTGTTTGCTCAGTCTGCCTGAGCGCTCCCAAAGCAGCTCCCTGCAAAGGCAGCCCGGGAGCCGCGGCAGCGCTGGGGGCTCAACACTGAACTGCGCAAGGAAAACACACCGAGCTCTTTTCTGTTTCCACTCGCTGCCAGGCCTTCAAATGCCCTTAGCAGGCAGCACATCCTCTGTGTTCTCGACAAAACCACTTCCCTGAAAAAGAAGTCCTTGCATTACATTACTGTAGGCATTTAACTTTGCTGAGTAGCACTGCCCAGACTGCAGAAGGAACAGGGGCAGGCTCTGCTGGAATGGGCCCAGATTATTGTTCCCTTTTGAGTGACCCAGGGCATTATAAGCAGCATAAGTCTGTTCCTCTGAAGGCAGCACACCTCCAGCATGGAATGTCACCTTGCACTAAACCAACTGGATGCCGAGCCCGTATTTCTGCGAAATGGAACATCACCCGCTGAGTAATCAAAGCTGTTTCTCACAACCCTTTGGCGTTTCTGGGAGTACTGGCATCCAAAACGTGACTCAGAGATCCTGTTTGGCTTGTGAAACATAAAAATTGCACCAGAAGAATAAGCAAAGATACATACACAAACAAAGTGCATGCTGCTGATCACTACACTATGCTCCACAAGCCACTTAAGCCTTGAATAAATTAGGAAAGTGAATCAGCTACCTGCATCTTTAGAAAAAGCCTCCCTCCAGCTTGATGCCTGCTCAAGCTTCCCTGCAAGTTTCAGTGCTTTACTGCCTTCTACCTCAAGAAAAGCCAGTACTTCAATGCCCTTTTCCAAGCTTTCTAATGTTCACTCTACCACCAGCATTTTTGAAGACTTACTAAGAGAAGTAAACACACAGGATCAGCAAAACGAGAATGAAAAGAGATGAAGTGTGCATGGGGAGCAGCATCAGAGGTGACTCAGTAGCAATAAGGCTTCCTCTTAACCAAGGAAGAGGTTTAAAAGCAGACAGTGGCTGGAAACTGCAGACCAGAGACAGAACAGGACTCTAATGCCTCCTGCTCCTTTCCAAGCTCTGCCGTTTTAGACAGTATGTTTTACACGAACAGCTCCTACTCCCTCTCTTGGTCTAATAATCTATTTGCATTTTAGCCATCTGGGTGGGGACCCTTGCCTGTCAGTGCTGAGCACAGAGCAGCACCAAATTCAGCTACAGCCTGAGTGGTACCTTGGTATTAATTTCCCTCGAAGCAATACTTACAAGTTATTATTTATTGCAAAGTCAAGATCCTAAAGGCAGCTTGGGAAATGACATCATGTCATTCATACAAATGGAATAAAGGCCAATCTTTAATAACACTAACATGTTTCATTGTCTCAGTGTGTTAAATGGACCATTAACAGTAACATTAGAACATTGTAAGAAACGTATTGCTTGTATCTTCCTCTGAAATTGAACTATTTTCCTCACCTTCCCACTCTTCTACAACATACTGGAAGGTCCTACTCATATCCTTTTCCATTTAAGAAAACTGTGATTTACTTGTAGAGCAGCCCCACCCCATGAATTAACAGGCGTTCTACAAAAAAATACCGTATGCAACTAGACAATTAAAACATGGCACACAAAGAAGGAACAAATCATGGACTTATACTGCCACCTGAACATGAATATCTCTTGAGCACTTGAATTTGTATTGTGTCCTCAAGTGTTTTCTAAGACATCTCATTTGCCGATGGATCTTCGAATAACTGCCAATCACAAAGGTCAGATGAAACAATTCACTTTAAAAATTAATGCAGATCATTGTGGCTGTGCAGGAGAAGCTTTACAGAGTTCCCATTAAAGCAATCGAAGATTTGTGCTTTTCAAAATTCCAGTTACAGCTTAAAAACACCCAACATGATATCGTATTAATTCTACAACAACTACGAACACTCAATTTTTAAATATTATACAGGGGTGACCTCAAATCAGCTTTGCTCTGTATTACTACGAAAGTATCTTCAGTTATAAGAAATTTCATGCTAGTCCCAGGTTTCTTTCTAATTCTTTGCCAGTTTAATTAAATAGAAAATATGAAAGTTTACCTCTTTTTCGTAATTCACTTACCACAAACGCTCAGATCCAAATCAGCACGCACTCTTTGTCCAGAATCTATCCTTTCAGCTCATTTTCATCATGAATAGAAGCAGACTATCATGTGACTTATGCAGATCATACATTCAGTAAATAAAAGCTAGAATTGATATGTAGCCTCCCAAGTACTCTTTTTAAGGTCACTCACAAGCTATTTGTCTTATCACTTGCAACTCAGCTTCCCAGCTGAACTTGGCTCCAGTAAAAGCTGGAACTGGCCCCGTAATTTTGGAACTGAAGTCACAAACTGCAGCGAGCGCCATTCAGTTTTACATTTGAAACTGGAAATCTACACATCAAATCGCCAGGATCTACTTCTCTGACATCTGCCTATGGAAAATCATCAGGAAATAAACTAAAGCACTTCAAATAAAAGGCTTACGCTATAAAATGCTGACAAAACACAACCCCAGAAACGCACCAGCCTAGATCACTACAGGCAGCTCAGAAAGGGTAGAGAGATTCAGAGCAAGGCAGGAAACACTGATTTCTAATTGCTATGTGCAAGGGGACTGGCTGCATCACCTGGACTGTCCCACAAAGCAGGAATGCTTTTAAGACATTCTCTCAATACAAGCCGATTTTAACTCCCTCTAGCAAAGTGGATGATGGGGGAAAAAAAAGAAAGATAAACCCAATGTGTTACATCTTCCATACATGCTTCAACATTGCTGTGTTTATTAAACTGCCACTGCATTTGATCTCGACCAGCATGTCAGGTAATCTCTGTAAACAGGACAAGTTTAATTGTTTTTATTGCCTGCTTGGATGCATTTCAAGAAACGTCAGCACTTTGTGGGCATCGTTACAGTTTCATTGTTGCCTTCAAATCATAAAGAGGCAGTTGTAAAAGCCATATAAATTCAATTATGCAGGCAAGATGTAATAGTGACAACGAAAGATATGTTTCCTATCTGTAATAAGTAGCCTGTTTATGAATGAATCTTCTTCCTCGATGATCAGCTCTCATTCTGGAATAATCTCCATCACACAGCGCTGAGAAGTGGTGAGTGCAAACCTTTGTGAACGACAACAGCATTTCTGCTGTGATACAAAGGAATGAGGGAAGGAAGCTGCTTTATTCACCATCAGTTCACTACCAGAAATCTCTAACAAATCCTTGCAGGGAGATCAAAACACCGAGACTGCAGTAAGACCAAACCCTATCTGGTACTTCAGTTGTAACAGAAGAAATGTGACATTATGAGTTACAGTTAAGTCCAACCCTCAGCAACTTTGAATCTATGGGAGGGATTTGACCTTTTTTTCATGTTTCCTAATCCTTACGAAGCACCCAAATACAACTATAGCTACATAAAACAAAACGTTGTCACTGAGCAACACCTAATCAACACTGAAACTCCTCGTTGTGGCCGGCCCCACCACCTAAAGGATCTAACAGCTGCTGTAAGCCAGATTAAGAATTCACCTCTAAACGTGGTGCAGCTATTAAAGTGAAGTATGGTTTATCACAATGCAGGTGTGGCTGCAAAATCACTCAATGAACCATGTTAGAACTTCCACAGATTTTCCTTATCTGTTCAAATTCAGGAAAAACTGTTATAGAGAATAACGTGCTCAAGGAATGACACATCACAGGAGAAATAAAGATGGAGTTCTTGCCAAACAACCTTATTCAAAGTGAACTATTAATTTGAATAGACATCTACATAAAATATTAACTTACTACTGGATTAGTAGCAACTATGCTATTAAACAGGCTACTGTAATCATGGAATCATAGAATCACTAGGTTGGAAAAGACCTTTGAGGTCACTGAGTCCAACCGTAATACGGTAATACCAGTAGTCTTAAGTGTTCCATTATTCCATCCAAGTGCCACACTAATACAGACACAGATACTTCCAGTCCACTGCAGGAGGCAGAACCCATATCCTGATGATGGAATAAAATATTCCACAAGACTCAGAGCCAAAACCCTTTAAATGTATTTTTAAACTTAAAACTGTTCACGAGTTCGAAGCATATAAAATTAGAACATCATAATATCAGAAGTTGAAATGGTGTGTAATTTTAATTAAAATAGTTTAAATTTATTAATGGTGTCCACAATTAAGAAACATAATATCCAAGACTAACTCAGAAGTGCCAAATTGGTATAAATTTGTTGCAGCAAACTGGGTGTAGACAGTTACAAGGATGCAAGCACACAATTCCTTCTAGATGCACACTGTTCCATTTTTCCTGGTACATCTGGTTTCCATCCAAAAGGCAAGTTTCCCACAAGCTCTTAAATGCTTACTTTATTGGTTCCAGTTCTATAAAACATGCCATGGTTCCATCTAGTTAGCCATTAAGTGCTTGCACCACCACAGAGACTCTCTAATACATTTGCAACTTCCACGATGTATTGCATGCTGGAGGAGAAAAAACCCCTCTCTGGTTGCTTACCTGCATTTACAGCATCTTCGGCAAAGCTACAATGTTCAAAAGCAATGACAACCCCACTTTTATGTCAAATTGTAATTTTTAATGTTTGCATGAGAGTAAATCTTTATATCACTCTCCAAGAGGAGAAACAATAGAGCTAACAGCAAACTTTAATACAGGAACATGCTCCAAGATCAACAACCCAAAATGAAAACAAAATGGAAGTAATGTAAAATGTAAATCACATATAGTACAATTGAAGTGTCCAAAACCGTTTAAATAATTTTAAATATTTTATTTTTTAAACTCACTACAAATGCTTTATACAATATTTCAACATAAAGCCCCCATAACAGAAATGTAACAAAATGGGAATGATAGTGAAAGTTAAAGTGGCACAAATTCACCAAACACGTATTAAACTACAAATTTTAAGAGGTAGATTACTTTTTAAGTCAAGAACAAAAAATGGAAGGGGTGGCTGGATAAAGAAACTAGTCACTTTCCATCGATTCCGTCATTAACCTCGAAAGCCGTATGAACACGTGACAAACAGTATTTCCATAAAAAGCCATTGTGAAAAACAGACCAATTTGTTGCCTTAAGTTATTAGATAGAGGTGTACCACCTTTTAAAGTTACTATATATTTAACTTTCAAAATATACAGGTATGTAGTCCTGGTCTAGACTTCTTATCGATAAAAAGATACACTGCATTCATTATATATATGGTATTTAGAAATCAATATCACTATTTCACTGCTATATAAAGTTTCATTTGCATGTATAAATAGGAATTTGCAAAATTCATAAAACATCCAAATCAGGCGCTTTTTTCCCCATTGTGTGCCAGTCATTTAAAAGACTCAGGAAGCAAGAAGATGGGAGGAAAAGGAAAATCTGTCACGCTAGGTTGGCCTCTACGGATTCACTTGGATAAAAGGAGATTGAATACTCTGAGTGCAGCAACACTTGTTGTCCCTGAATCTACACTGAATTATTGACAAAACTAAGGAACCAGTTTTGCCAGGTCTACAGCTGGACTGCCCGTACACCATCCATGAGGAAGGTTTAGTGAATCCCACTACTTCTTTTGATGGTTTTGGGTGGGTTTGGTTTAGTTTCTAATACTACCCTTCTCTTTTATCTGAACAGTCTTGGAGCCCAGCATGCGTGTCGGGCACGAAATAAGAAAGCCTGACACGGGATATTAGCAAGAAGCCTGCAGGCAATTATTATCATTGTGAGTCAGCTTCAGTTTCGCAAGCCTGGTGGATTTCACATCCATTGTCGTAGTGCTTATCCTAAGTTGAGCATGCAACAGCTCTACCATGGCATTAAGGGATTTTTTTTGTTTGTTTTGTTTTTTTACAGGAGATTCCTAGAAAATAAACAAAAACAAAAACTGAAGATAAATGACAAAACAAACTATTCGTGAACGGTGTATGTTTACACAGAAAAAACGGAAGGTGAAAAACAAATCTGGAGACAAACGTTACATGAAGCAAGTCTTGGAGAAGTATTAAGAATTAAGAGTCTCTGGAAAAAAAACACCAAACCAACCCAACAGTGCCTAGAGAGCAGAATCAAAGCTAGCCTGTGCTGACAGTGTATGAAGGCAAAAATAATCTTCATACTATATGCTTGATAGAAAAAAAAAAAAATGACTAGACAATCTGTTTATAAGCATAATTTCAGAAACAAAAAGCAGGAATTCTTCTAGCGTAACTATTCATTAAACTAGTAAAGACTGCAAGCTGGCAAAGTAAACTAACAGTATTTGAGAGAGTCAAGGAAATCCTGCCCCTAGGTTAATTGTTATTTACCCCAAATAGTACTAAACAATTTCCATATGCACAGATTTCCAAGTACTCGGTCATTTGGCTTAATGTCAAATGATTAATTTAGACAGAAAGATGTGTCATTCTGGCTTCGGATTCTACTGATCTGTTCTGGCACCACATAAAATACAGTTTCACACATAACACTAGGAGAGTGGCTGATGAGAATTAAGTAACATGAAGATGTTTACATCCCAAGAGAACAGGCCTGGTAGAAATTTCTTGTTCCTTAAAGGCATTTTTTACACCATTAGTCTCCGTAGTCTCCAAACTCCAGTAACAGTTTTCTCCTCAAACATGCCCTACTCTGGGTATTGATTATTGTACATCAAACTCTTCTCTAGCACTGTGAAATGGTTCCGTTCTATTGGTACTTCCCACAGTACCTCTTCAAAATGTTCTCCTAGGAAGTGTCGATCACCAGACCCGCAAGCTGCAAACAGTTTGGATTTTGATCCTTCTTCTCTTCTTGACAAATTCCATGAGGGGACAATCCTTCTGAAGAAGGCTTCCACCTCATCCCTCTCCTCTGCTACCAATGACTTTGCTAGAAACCCACTCCCTTCGGCCCCAAAGCTGGGGTTAATCACAGCCATGCACTGCACTCGGCAAACCCCATGAAGTCTTAATCACCAGTGAGCTTTGAGAAAGTTCCTTGACAAATGAGACCTATTTCCAGAGTAACAGGGCAGGACCATGCCAATAAAAGCTGGTTTGCAAAATATCCTACTGATCCGAGAGACTACATGAAGACGTAAGTCGGGACTCGGGCACATAGGTTAAGGTTTTATTTATTTATTGAAGTATTGTTCGTTTTTGGGATTAAAATGCTTCTTCTCAAAATGAAACAGAACTTTCATTATAAAATCTGTTTATACTGAAACATAAGAGCATGATATTTGTAACAAATTTACACATTCAGGTAACTTTTCTTACACATCTATTTCCCTTATATTAATGATCTGACTCAATCAGTATGCACATACACTTTTGAAGTATTTGGTCATGGCTTTTTTTCTTGTATGGTATGCAGAGAATGCTTTTTATTAAAACTCAACAACGCAAGTTATTTTAGTGAATAAAAAAAACGCAGTCAGGACTTTTAGCTTAGTGAACCACCATAAACAAAATCTAGAATGATTTTGGGCCACTGTACATGTTAGAGATCAATACAAGGTCACTGTCTCCAATAACATGAAGTTTAATAACGTGAAGTTTATTTGCACTCAGGCACTAACATGGTTTTTCTCCAAAGTTTTCAATTCAGTTTATAATTGAAGATATTCTCTATACAAAACTATGTCTTATTTCATGACAACATGACAAAATGCATCGAGTATGTACATCACACCTCAGCATGACTGAGCAGCTGAACTATGGTTTAGGAAACGCAACCTCTTTTTTTATTTAAGTATGAGAAACTCAAAAAATGACCAACAAAATCGGCTAAACAGTAAGCAACGTGTTCCTGTGTCGTTTCAACTTCAAATTAAATGCTTACCTGAAATCTTTTAGTTCTTGCTTTGTACTGCTTTCATCTCTTTTGCTTTCTGCTGCCTCTGCGTTTGCTGCTTGCTGCAGGCTTCGTGTGATAGGTCCCCCGATCCTCTCTCTAGATTTCGCAGCGAACCTGTCTGCCTTTTTCTTACTCGCCACCGCAGACTTACTTGGCAAAACAGCTTTATTATTCCTTTGTATTCTGACGTGCAATTTCCGGGGCACTTTGCTCGAGATTCCAGAGGAATTGTTCTTAGTGACCCCCTTGGTTTTTTTCCCATCAACATGGGACACTCGGGACACTCTTACAGGACTAGAGTTCCTCAAGGACGAAGATGAATTTGGCTTTTTGGATCGCATGGAAGGTACAAATCTAACGTTTTGTTTTGATTTGAAGGATGCAGAAGGATGCTGGATTTGTGCGGGTCCTGAGGTCCGTGCTCTGGTCTTGCCCAGGTGAGGCTGCATGCTCTGCATTTTGATTTCTGCGTCTGCTGTTCGCCGGCGCTGGCTGTTGCCTTTTTCACTGCCCGCAGGTGAAGAACTTGCACTTTTTTTGGAAGAATTCTTTTTAGAGGAAGGAGAGATGGGTTTTTTGGGACAGCTGTATGATGCATGCTTATTCAAACTTCCAATGTAAGTAAACTCTCTGCTACAGTAGGGGCAGACGTGAGAGTCTGCCTCGGACGGATTATTTTTCAGTTCTGCCTTCTGCTGGGCAGATTTCTTTTTTTGCAAGATAGCTTTCTGGACAAGTTGGTTTTTCTTTTTCAAAGCACTTATTTTTAGTTTATTTGAGGACATTTTGCTAATCTCAACATTGAAATTAAGTCTCTTGGGCTGACCCATTCGTCTGAAGGCATTCTTTCCCGGGCCAGCTATAACCACCAGGCCATTCCTCGGTTGCACCGTCTGTTTCAGTGGTACTGGATTTTTTTTAGGTGTGTATCTCTTTTTATCACTGGCAGATGCACAGGCCAATATGTGTTTGTGCAACTCAGGCATGTTATCAACGCTTTTGCCACATTTAGTGCATCGAATAGCAGTAGTAAAAGTCTGTGGAATATTGTGGGTAGTGAAGTTCGTTGCAGTAACTCCAATACCCATAGGATTACGATGGTGATACTGAAATGGAGGTGGTTTAAAGCTTGGGTAGTGTTGATTGAGACCCATACGAACATCTGGATCTTTAGATTTTACTCCAGACGCCATTATTTTTATAGTAGTATAAAGCTCTTCGGAAGAATCATTTAGATCTTCATCTTCCTCCTCTTTAGAAGGTTCCAAAGAATCTTCTGTCAGGCTCTGCATGTGCTCCACGTTTGCCTTACTGGGGTCAGTAAAATTCTGGGGTCTCAAAGTCCCACTTTCAAACTCATGATGTGTGCACTCTTTGTCTGGATGAAGATCCCGCTGATGCTGTTGCAAATTGCACAAAAAAGCAAATTCCTTTTTACAAACCGAGCAAACAAAGATATTTCCTACTCCATGAAGCAGAAAGCGATGTTCCGACAAGTCTGTTTTATCCCTAAAAAGCTGTACACAGAATTCACATTTGAAGGGCCATTCTTCAGCATGAATGGATAAATGCTTCGTTAGGTCTTTAATAGAAAGAAAAGGTGACTCACAGACATTGCACACAAAGCTTTTATTGAACGTTTCCTGCACCACTCCTGATTCACTTGAAGTATGAGGATCTTCTCTTGCTTTCTGTTGTTCATTTTCAGGTTCTTCCTGTTTTATTATCGGGAGAGTATTTTCAAGGTTATCAGCAGAGGAAACAACAGAAGAAACTACAGAAAGAGGAGGTGGAGAGGGGGATGATGAAGATGAGGAGGAAGAGGAGGAGAAAGAGGAGGAAGAGGAGGAGGAAGATGAAGAAGAGAGCGTAGGCGGACCAGGTGACGCAGCAGAAATAAGAGGCTCAACAGAAGGAACAGGAGACGGAGAAGGAGAAACTGTAGGTGAAAGAACCGGCAGTGGGGACTGGGTAGTAGCGTTAGAAAGTGGGGATGGACAGGAAGAAGTGTTAGTAGCACTTGCAGAGACATCTGGAGTCGGTAACGGTATTGTTGGAAGAAGGGGAGGAGGTGACGAAGCAACTGTTAACACTGGCGGGCAGGGTGGTGGGGAAGGAGGATTGGTTGGAGTTAATACAGGAGGCAGCTGGCACACGACAGGTATAGTAGATGCCTGTGGCACAGGGGAAACGGAGGACCTAAGAGGCTGAGTGTCAACAGAAGATGATGCAGACAGACTGGGTTCCACGTCAGGTTCTGCCTTAAGCTCCAAGGATTTGCTTGGACTCTGGCTGCTGTTTACACTGAGGGTACTGTCTGGGGCAGCATCTGTTCCATTATACTCATTCAACAGAACCTTCTGTAACATGCAAGTGGTCGGTTTCTTCTTTTTAACACCACTACAAGTTGGCTGTATGGAATTTTCTTTATATTCCCGAATTTCAGCATCGCTGCAAGGCTTCTTATGCACGCTTAAATCTAAAACGGATTCCCAGGGAACCTGATTCTTATTTTTGGCATCAGACCTTAGTTTCACACCACTAGATAAATCCAGTGGCTGCTGGTTGCACACGCTGCCAAAAGCTGGAGCTGCTGTCCAGTCTTTTGATATTTTATAGTCTTCAAAGCAAAGAGGGCTCAAAGTCTCCTTCTCCTCCCTTCCAGTCAAGCTCCAAGCAGGTGAGTTGCTGTGGCTTTCCAACTTTGGCATTTTTGAACTCCGAATGTTATCATTCCACACAGTTTTTCCCTCACCTGATTTAACAAAGTCTCGAAGTACTGGACTGTGCTGTGGAGAACTTGGAGGAGAGCTGGTCCTCCTTTTAAATCTACTAGATACTGGAGGCAAAATAGGTGATGAAGTAACAGAAGGTCCTAGTTTAGGGATTTCAGTTGATGGAGTTACCTTCTTACTGTCCTGTGTCTGAAGAAGCTGTTTTAATTTTGATGACAAATACACACCTTTTTCTTTATGGAAAGGTAAGCTTTCTGGTGAAATGGTAAGAGGAAGATTTAAAGAACTAGTAGGAGTTATAGGTTCTGGGTCTATTTCAGTTTTTATTTTTGGTACAAGAGGAGGGCTGGCAGTTCTTCTCTTTTTGGATTCACTGCTCCCACTGCTGGAGGGTTCCTTGGGAGGTTCGTTCACATGTGTGTGTGTAACCTTGACATTTGAGGAAATTTCCACGGTGACTGGGCTGATTATACAGTTTAGCCCATACAAGTCTGCAGAGTTGGATTCCATCTGAATCACATCACAATTGCTTGTGCTGCTATTGGATTGAATTTTACCGTCAATATAATAATTTAAATTCTCAGAGATATTGCTGGAAATATCCATAATATAGACATCATCTACTTCACCGTCCTCTTCTATTTCTGTACTTGCTATATAAACACTCTGGACTGGTGGGGCCTGCTCTGTTGGAAGTGGTGGCTCTTCAATAAAGAATCCTTTTCTTCTGACACCTTTGGGAATAAGATGACGCTCATGAACCCTGCGCTGATGTCTCCGCATGTTGGTGTGAGTTCCAAAAACCTTTTTGCAGTATTTGCATGGATGCAATTCTTTGGGCTCCTTATTTTCCTCAGCAGAAACAGAGTTTGACATTTCTTGGGAAACTTTCTCAGAATCCAAGATGACTGAATCTTGCACAAGACCGGAAACATTCAGGTCATCTTTAAGACCATCATCCACAATTACTTGGTTATCAGCAACATTATCCAAGTGCTGTGATGACGTTAGTGTTAAGAACGGTTTCCTTTTTGGCCCTGCCTCGTGGCGACGTTCATGTCTTCGCCTGTTAATTTGAGTACCAAAGGCTTTCCCACAATATCTACACTTGAAAGCGTGGTTAAGAGTAGATATATGGATGTGCATGTGGCGTTCAAGTCCTTGCTTTGTTGTGAACTTTCTCTCACAATGCTGACAGGGAAACATGAATGTTTCTTGAACATCACCATTTGATTCCCCTCTCCCTTTTGGAATTTTCACAACAAGCTGCTTCTTTGGAGAGTTTTCTGGAGATTCTTCCGATGTACTCTTTTGCTCCTCCACAGAGTCTAACTTTTCTTCACATATCAAAGGCATTTCAGCATTTTCTTTAGGCATACTGGTATTTTCTATCTCCTCTTCATCTTCCTCGTCATCATCCTCCTCACCATCATCATCATCTAAATCATCTGATGCACAGTTTATTGCTTCTCCTTGTCTGTCTTCAGTCACCACTTGTGGCTCACTGGTAGGACTGGGGATCATCAGCTTCGGAAGTACATCCTGATTTACCATTTCCTGAATCACGGCTGTTTGCTCCAGGGACAGCACAGCAGAAACAGAAGGAGCTTCATCTTCTTCTTTATGACCTGATGCAGAAAGTAGGAAAAGAAAAGCATGAGACGTTTTTACCAAACATTTCAATGTATGCTGCATCCTTTTCCTACCTCTTCCTCTGACCCAACATATCCCACATTTATAACCAGACACAATATACTGTTACTTCTCACTGTCGTGATTCAGTACTGAGAGTAAAACTGCATTCAGAAATTTTGCCTCTGGAACTTAAGCAAAATGTAGGCAACTACCCATGCCTAACAGACAATCTCTGGACTGAGCACTGTGGCCAAGAAACCCAAAACAGCCTGCAGAGAACTTCACACATACTCCTGATATCCAAGTTCCTTACTAATAACAACGTTTGGACACACAATATAAACATGGTCAGGATGCTGCACTAACGTAACACGTTAACATACTAAGCATGACAAGAAGCATCTTTTGATTCAAAAAGATAGCTAGAAAGGAAAAAAAAAAAAAACACGTGAGAACTCACCCTCTTTAGAATCCCTCATATCTGCAGAAGGAGAATCCAAATCAGCCTTTTTCTGTCTTGTATCCACTGCCTTCTTTCCCTTGTTTTTACCTTCCTGAGTCTTTTTCTTTCCTGCGGAGAAAAAAAAAAACCCAATATTTATTCCTGTTCAACAATTCTAACGTTTCATATTTGAGTGGCAGAGTTAAAACACTAAGGTCTGGAATATAACACGCTTCTGTAGCAACCCTGTTTTCCTGAGGAATACAAAGCAGGACGGAAAGCGGGATGGAAAGCGGGACATCTCTAGAACCCAGAAGAAATCCAAAGTAAAGACAACAGTGAGTCTCTGAGAATATAAGACTCAAAAACACTTGACTCATTTTCAAAGCAAGAACAGACTGTAACATAAATGTACTGCCCAGAGTTAACCAGCTCACATCATACCGCTACCCAATACCTTCGTGTGGCGATTACAGTATATGGAAAATATCACATTTCTTAATACACTATTAATCCTTAATGGTAATTGGAAGACCTTACGCAGTAGAAACCCATACAGGCTTCTCTACTTGTATTGACATTCTGAACACTAAAAGCAACGAAACAATAACATGAGAAGGCTAAAAGCAGCACTACCTTGACCAAAGCAAAGGAGATCAAAACCAAATCAGATGAAACTGCGTAACAGTAAAATATAAAGGTCCACTGTCACAGGCAAGGTTGCCAACACCTTCTGTTAGCAAAATTAAGAAGGATGTATTAGTTGCACAGGACGATGAACACAATGAAGATTAGGGCAAAATGGCATTCTGTGAAAATCTAATCAGTCACACGAGATGTAGAGAAATAGAAAACCTCATTTACCAATGCAATACAGAATGATACTGTTAATTTTTTCCATTACTCTTAAAAGACTCGGTCTTACAACATATAGAAATTATCACGACTGTAGCAAGTGAAGCTTTAAGATCTTCCAACTCAGTTCATGACAATGACCATATTCTCTGCAAAGAACAGTGAATTTACATACAATACAGGGGCTGAGACATCGGTCTACTCTGAAAGGTCACACTTTTACACACCACCTCTTAGGAACACAAACTGTCCAGAAGCAGCGATCCCAACTCCTCCTTTGCTCTCTCTAACACACAAAATGCTACTACTTAACACACTGACTCTTCCCTCTAACCACAAGCCCTAGATACATTTCTTACTTAGAAGTACATTCTTCCAACTCACAGCCCTGTCAACAAATTCTTCCTTTTTATTCCCTCAAAAATATTTTTCACATCTTGAGCCAAAAAACTGAAATGCCTTTTAAAAATATTCCTCTAGTCAAACTGAAAATTTCCAAGTATGTGTCCCCTCTGACGGAACAGATCAGAGACAGGTCAGCTTTAAAAGGAAATGTATGTTTTTACTGGAGCGTTCTATCCTCTCTAAATAATCATCTGTATTTCCTCCCAAGGAGCTCAGAGTCGACAGGCTCTCCCCAAATTCAGCTTCATGTTTGTAATTATCCTTTTTTTTCCCCTTGATTTTCTTTGAACAGTTTTCAGTCTGAGAACCTGACAATATCGCTCAGAAAGACTGCGTCACCTTTAGAAAATACACATGTGCCCTTTCTAAAGTGAACTGTCTCACAAAACCCACAAATACTGGAACAATCCCTGTGTCTAAACTTGCCAGAATGAATCAATGCTGGTTTATTTGACAAGACAATGTTCAGTTCTACTTTATATCAGGCTGCCAGAAGATATAGCGTGTATTTTATTGTTCGCACAGGCATAAGGAGTTTGAGCACATCTTTACCTGTCAGGCCACTGAATGTCCCATTTGAACATGACTTTTATACCACTGGCCCCTCTGTCTGTAATCACAACTGGTCGTGCCAGGATGTGAGCACGAAGGTTTTCAAACAAGTTTCCAGAAATACCTGCCAAGTCACCCCAAATCACTTTTGAAATGCACGGTAACACAAACAGACCCAATCCTAGGCAAGGGCTAAATGGAAAATTTCAATACATTCCTAGGGAAACAAATATGCATCACAATGCACCTAGGAGTGACATAAAGTATTTAATTGCTGAAACCCTTTCAGAGCTACCAACTTTTTTGCATATTGCTCATCCTTGTGCTCTTCAAAGTGTGATGTAAAGTATGTAAAAGCAACAACAAAAATCACTCGTAAGTGCTGAAGTGCGTACATGTTTTCCAAAGCATTGTCTAGTTATACAATAGTAAATTAACAGTACCTCAAATCCAAACATATTCTGGGAAATCACTACAATAGCAGGATTTGTACCCAAAATGGGGTGACTTAACTCACATACTTCCATATCATACTGATACAAAGAAGATCGTCTGCAAGTTCTCTTGCCACGGTCCTAAACAAAAACCCCAAACAAACCCCAAAGCAATCTGCCCACGATGCAAGCTGCTCATGGATAATACAGCTGGGAACATTTCAAGTTTGTGGTCTTTAAAGCATACGCGCGTTCGAAGAGAAGATTCATCCAGCACCTACTTGCCCTTCCTCAGAATAGTGAGCAAAGCTGCTTTCGTCCTTATGTAGTTCTAGATGCATCAGGTCAATTTCTGACGCATTAACTACAAACACCAACCAAATTTTGATGTTCCCTATTACCAGCTTCAGTTTGTTCATTTTCTAGGTTACAGCTTTCTTAGTAAAGCTTAAAGGAACCCACCGCACTCGAGCATGGCAATGACTGTCCCAGATTGATCCATTTCATGGCCCTGAGTGCTCAACAGCAGACGCCCACAAAGAGAATTTCAGAACTGAGTAATCGCAAATGCCCCACTGGAATGCTCTCCCAGCTTCCACATACCTAGAGCTCAGGAACTTTTGAAGATCATATAAGATGATTTTGATAGACTTTCCTCCATGAGTTCTCAAAGTCCTTTCTAAACCCATGCGAACCTGCAAGATTTGCATAATTCCTGCACATTTTCAAATGAAAACACAACCAACTGTTCCAGTATAAAGGATACCAACAAGCAGCCTAAAGTCTGCCACCTAATTTTCTTACAGTTTCAGATGTCAAGAAATAACAGAAGCCTGCAGGAGGGGGAAAAATGCCTCAGAATAGAGAACCTGGTGGAAGCCTGAGCATAAGTACACACGTGCACTTACCATCAGGTTCCTGAAGGGTCCTACATGGCCTCTACTGCCAGCTGGATCCTCCACTTGGTCTAAACAAGAAAGATACAGGAATGAAACACAGGGAAAGTGAAATGGAAACAATGACAAAAGAATAAATGAAGGGCAGAACTTAACATATGTGTGTGTACATTAAAGGAATTGCAAAAGAAAGAGGCAAAAGGGAAATGAATGAAAGGAACAGATGGAAAGTAGCTACGTGTCTGCAGTGGCAAAGGTCAAGAGAGGAATGTATCAGTTTTTGTCTTGCAACTTAATTCTTAAATATGGCTCCCTTTTCTCCCCTTTCCTTCACTTATGTTGTAGATGGGTCACCACAAACATCATCTGCCTTTACATTCATGTAACATTTAGCACAACATCGCCACAGGCACAAGAGATCTCCCCCTACTGCTGATGCCTAGGGAATTGGCGGACACTTCTGCTGTCCCACTTATTTCAGAGGAGTTCAGGTAACAGAGCAAGAATTTAAAATAGAGAAATTATCTGTACTTAGCCTTGCATCATTTTACTAACTACACCAGTACATCTCAAGACAACCTACAGTTATCTTTGTTTGTATTTCTGCTGTTAACCAGAAGAACTAAGGAACTGGAAAACAACTGGATTGTTGTCTCCCTGGTGGGATGGGAAAAGCATGCTCGGATGCCAGGGGGAATAAGTTAAACACAGTCTTTCATATACTTGGAGCCGACTTCTATAATTAAGTATTGCTAAACTATACAAGACTCTATTATCTTTAATAACCTTTAAGTGCAGCACCAAACATGTTCCAGTTAAGATCATAAAGCAAGGACACTCGCATCTCAAACACTGTTTTGATCACTCACAACAGATATGAAAGGCACGCATTTGCCTCCCCAAAAATCTTGGGTTAGTAAGTGCAAAGAATTACTGGTACCTGCCCAAACAAACCTCAGGTCTCCAGGAAAACAGTGCAGAAGCTACCTCAGAGACCCTTGAAAAGCACAGATGAGAGCAGCCACCTTGGAAGCACATGGCTAAAGGGAAAAGGATGACTTTGCATGTTAGACTGACAAACCACGATCACAACATAGTTTCATGACGCAAATTAGAGTGTAATAATACAAACTCGCTACTCAAATCCCTTTGAGACTGGTTCAGATGAGTGAAAGTTTGCATCAATCCCACGCAGTAGTTGCTACTATTCTGTAATTCAACTTCTGATTTTTTCTCCTCCTATTGAAATCAGTATTTTGGCATTGGAGAGGATGAAATAAAGACTGAAAGTACCTACAAGCTAAAAAATCCTTACGGAAAATTCAGTATAAGACAGCTGCATGACCATTTCCATAGCATTCTGAAAAATGAATTCTGAAATACTGACGGAACTTGATTTTTAATTTCAGAAGTTTTTGATGTGGACCAGAACTCCGCTGTTCCTCTATCCAGAATACTGGTAGATGTCATGGTTTTCCAAGTAAATACCTTAAGCCTTCAGGCATCTGTAAAAATTTGCCTAGATGTTTGTTCTGGAAGACAGGCTAGAAAAATTGAATGCCTTTTACACACAAAAAAAGCCATATCCAAAATAACAGCATACGTTGCTCCAAAAAATTAAATCCAAATTATGTCAGCTGGAGGAGCATGAAAAAATGCAGAAACATGCTGCAGTGACTTCTCAGAATCCTGTCCAACTCTGAATGTCACAGTACATAAATGCTAAAGACCTTACATATTTAACAAATGGAATTGATTAAACAGTAAAGTAACTAAGCATCAGAAAAAGGTATTGAATTTAAAATGCTCGTTATGAAGATGCGAACACTAAAGCTGTTCTTTTAACACATTTTCTTCTGTTACCATTTAAGAGCCTTCACTTTGCTTCCTGATTTATATTTTTTTACTCTACGTTACCCACGGTTCATTACACAGTGAAATCCTGTTTACAGAACCCTTTGCTGCTACCCACCAGCACCTTCTCAGAATGCAAAGCCAGAGTAGAAACCACCTGGCTAAACAAACACCACCATACCTGTGTTAAGAGCTGCTCACAACCACTGCAAACAGCTATAAACACTTCACATTTAGGGAAAGCAAGATGCATTATATACATAAATATACATATATGAGGATAATTCCTATAATCACAGGGATTACAGGAACCTGTCTAAAATATGGTATCAAACCCACAAGGTACTGCAAATAGTTTATTTACAGATATAAGCCAACAGCCACATTTCAAAGTATAAACTACAGGTTCATCAGAGTTATTAATTTTTGAACAGAGGCTACATATTAAGCGCTGCAGGCTTACACCTCCATCGCATTACTCCATCAAAGAATATCTGACTGCAGCACCCACCATCTCATAGCCTACAGTAATTAAACCCTCTTTAAACTGCTGACCAATGTTTTAAGTGACCTAGAACAGCTGAGGTTACTCCACTACATTGTTCAACGTGTCACGCTGCAAATGACTGGAGAAAGAGAAGTGAGTAAAAATAGTAGGGATAAGTCACAAAGCCAGTAAATACAACTAGGAAGAGAGAAGACGACAGCCTTGAAAGAAAACACCTCAACAATTATGCTTTATTAAAACAAAGTTACTTAAAATATTATGATATCAACTTCCAGTGTTTGTTACGTAATATTACCGGTAAAAACAAACCAAAGTTCCTTTTACCTACTTGTATTTAAATGTTGCTTTGAAACTTGATTAGAGCAAGCACAGCTGAAAAGCTCTGGAGTGTACTTCTGAACACACACACACACATATTATTACCTGGGGAGGGAACAGCTTTTGAACTTCCAACTCAAACCGAAACAAAACACAAAATCACTGCCTACCAAACGCTCCTATACTGGCAAGAAGCACCACTACAGATCCCATATGTAAAGTGATACTGAAGGTCTCCAGGAGGGATCTTTCAAAAGCCAAAGTTACAGAAGGCAGCTCTCTGAAGAGGAACTGCACGCCTCATTGTTTTGGATATTTTTTCCCCTCACTGTAATTCAAAATTCAATGCCCAGTACTGCTGGTGCTGCTGCCTGAGACCACAAACAGCAGCAGCAGGAACAAACCGCTGCTGGACACCAAAAACTAGAGCAAACACTGAGCAAAGGTTCTTCTGTAATTTTTTCCAGCAGAACTTGCATCTACACATCCTGAAAAAGACACTTTCAAGCTTACACAGCTGAAAAGGATAAACAGGAACAGAACAAGCACAGAAGACAAACTTCACAGTAATTCTAATACTACCAGACTGCCTGTTGTATAAACACATTGCTACACATTAACCATCGCTTTGCATACAAATCGCAGCATTTTAATCACTGCCATTTTCCAAACAGATTATAAATGTTGCAATAAAGCCTCGCCTTGGGAAGATACTTCAATACACTTGAAGACAGTCGCACTTACACCTAACTGCATGTATGTATTAAAACATAGTTGTACTAAGCACTAAATAGCCATTTTGCAGAACAGAAATAGAGCAATGCATTTACAGAGACAGTTAGCATGACATTTGCATAACAGATGAACTTGTTGCCATGGAAAGCCTAAGAAATTTCGGAGTTATGCTATTTAAAACACCAATTTCTGCAAATGTTTGGCAAAGTCCCCACTTTAATGACAGCACTGAAGATCATGTTACTGTATCTCACCCCAAACTTCTTAAATTATCTAACAATCAGTACAAGAAATGTTAGCATGGCATCATAAGGTATGGCACGCCAACATAAAGAAATGATGCAACAGTTTGCAAGAAGAAAAAGGGAATATATTGCCATTACATGGAGTTCTTCACAAGCTCAGAATATCTTAGCTGAAGCCATTTGCAAAATTCAGATGAACAAATTAAAAAATACCAAACATTTAGGCTGAAGAGCCCCACGAGCTGGAAGCGCATCTTAAGTTGTGTGCTATTACACTAGTCCACAAGACTTGAAACAGCAATTACCTCCGGTTTTGTTTGTACATTTTATGTTTTGTAAAATAAATGATGCACCATCACCCGCTGTAAAAGAAAGGGGGGCAAAAAGTAGTTTATATTATCAATTTGCAATAGTGCACCAACCACAATGCAGTTATCTCACTTAGATCTTTAAAATGTTTCCTTCTGACCTGAGCACAAATCACAGGAAGGTTTGCTTTTATAGACTAGAAGAGTTACTCATCCATAATGACTTAACTAGTACAGAAAGTCACCTACCAATTACAATGCACAGCAAACAAACATCCACAGGGTTTAATTCCATGCAATTGTAACCCACACAAGAGCTGTGATGAAACAATTAAGTGTAAGTAATTAAACACAGAGCTTTTATCTTATCAAGACTTAAAAATGTTATTTCTGCCTCTCTGCCAATATTTCTACAACTAAAACAGCTGATGCAGAGTACACAAACATGCAATCAGACCTGCTCTAGAATTTCTCACTCACTCAACGCTGCTGTGTATTTCTGCCTCCTGTTCTCCCTAATAAGACAACCTCTCACCATTCACTACAAATTCCTAGCCAGTCACTTGATAGCTGACCACAGCCACCCCGCTACAGAAAGCATGAGGAACATTCTTCTTGGGGGTTATATTCCACTAGCTTTTATTTTGCTAATTATTAAAACAAAAGGAGCAGCAAAAGAAATGACAGCTGGCACGCAGATTTTCCAGAAATAACTGGCGTTCTCTATATTTAGCCATTTTTATGTACAATTCAGTTAAAAATGGAGCATCTAAAGTTTGTATTTAAACACAAAGAATTAGTCCAAATTCAAATCTCTGTTTTTTATAAAGGAGCTTTTCCTTGAATCCATAAAACATTGTTTCTACATTCACAATAGCTCTCCCTGAAATGTTTTTCTGACCCCAAAATGAAGCTATATTCAGATAATTATGAAATAACATGCATTTTCTTTCAAGATAACGTGAGTGAAAGACCTCATGCAACTACTTGTACCACAAAGTTTAAAATCATCTCTATTAGATCAGTCTGTCTTAATCTGTAATAAATAACCCAAAATATTTGTCACGGCCCTGTTTGGATCACTAAACATTTGAGAGAGTTAGATCAAAAACACCTGGGATTTTAGCTAAGTTATCTTTCAAGGTAACTACTTGGGGCTTTCCCTGCCATTTTATTCCACCGTTTGAAGCAGTTATGTTCAAATCAAGCAGCAGGCATTAAAGATGGTGTTCTGCTGTCATTTCACTCCACCACGCCACACAGAACTCTCAAAAGGTCACTGAGAAGCTGCCATTGCACAGAAAACCAAGAATGCACAGTTTATCCAAACGTTTGTCCAGCCCCGGGCTGTGGCTTTACTTGGAGAGCGCAGCTGTACAAGGGCTACAATTCCCAGGAAACAGGACTGCCTTTGTGTCCAGCCAGAGCGCCGGGATTACTGTAATAGGAGTCCCCAATGCTGAGGAAACTAGAGCAAAGCCTCTCACAGATGCGGGATCCTGACAGTGCTGCTACCACCAGATTAAGTCTCCCATGTATAAAATGAAATGTCTCACAATTGCTACACTGTCACACTCACATTTTTGTTTACATTCACTCAAACGCCTCCTGTTATTCTTTTTCCTCCAACAGAATCTTTTTACCATTCCTACACCACGGCATTTGTCAGAAACTCTTCTCCAACAGGAGAGTATTTGAATTAAAATTACCCTCTTATGTTTTACAATGGAATTCATCCCCCTCCTTGGCACACACTAACAGTTTACTTTCCTTTCACCTTCTTGTTCTCCTATTTTTCTCCACCACAACCTGCAGAAGTAATCTCTATGAAGGATTCAACAAGGAAAACACATACACAGCACACGCTTTTGTTGATGAAAATCTTTTTAATGCTAGCAATCCCATGGATTTGCAATAGAGTTTGCCTCAAATCAGTACCTGCTTAATTTATGGAATCCAGAAAGGCCAACAGCTCATAAACTCAGTACAGAGAATGGCAGCTTCCTTCATTTTCCAAATAAAGTGAAAGCAAAGTCTAGTCAGAGCACAGATGTGTTTGTTTTCCGCACAGTTAACTGCTACATTCAAGATTAACCTGTTTGGATCAAATCAGGCTTTGAAGCTGCAGAAGTTTTTTTTTGCGTACATTTTCATAGCATAAAATGTCAACTAAAACAGAATGGCAAAATAAAACGTCACTGGAAAGAAAATTGGACGTTTTCATTTGCAGGCAAGGAACCAGAAAAAACACAGCTCTGGTATACGAGAGCAGAGAGCCTGGAGGGTGACACTGAACAGTTAAGGGTTTGGTAGCTACGAGCAAAGTTCCAGCACAAAGTTCACTTTGCTTTTGCAACCCCTGACAAGGGTCCCTAAGGTCTGAAACACGGACTCCCAGATCTTTACCTGCAACCTGAAACACAACCCTGTGCAGGAAGTAAATTTTTTACTCAATTCACTGAAACTCGGCATGACCTATTCCTTGGTACAAGTCCAGGACAAGTCTAATACTTGGCAGCAATATCACACACATTTCCTTTTGAAGACTATGACTCCATGGCATTTTAACATTCCAATACAAACTTAGTGCTAAAGAGAAGTCGGCCATCATCACAACTGAGCTGCCTCACACCAGAACTTACTACCCTGACACTCGGTTCCCAATTCTGGCAGCAGCAGCAGCAGAAATTTGCACTGGACTTTGCTCTGAATAATGGCAATGCACAAGAACATCTACCAAAATGTATATGCATCAAGTAACTTTCAGAAACACCAGACTTACCAATTCAATAACCACACTGGTTTTTATGGACTAACAAACAAAACAAGATTCGTATTTGACCGGACTGAAAAGAGGCACACAGCTCTCAATGCAAGTTCGAAGCAATGCCGACTCCCCATTTCCAGGGCGTTTTGCAGTAATAATCAAGATGACTGATTTTCAGCTATCGTAATACTCACACTAGAGTAACTTCACGTCAGTCATTGCATTAATAATGCTGCCTCTTTGAAGTTCTAAAGCATTAATCATAGTCTATCAAATGGTCTTGCAGAACCCTGACACAAAGTGTGACAACAGAATTAACAGCAGCCCTGGCAAGCTCATAAGCACTTCTGAAAGTTTCATCCTCCATAACTTGCACTGCTAATCCAAATAAACATTGTCCTTGCTTAGTCCAGGGGAAAAAGTGTATACAAGGTAAGTAAATATTTGCTAGTGAGTATATGATGGTCAGACATGATCTAATTTCTTAGCTACAAATGCTGAAATCCCAGTCTTATTTCAGTAACTGTTAACTCCAAGTAAAAATGCAGACTGCTGTAACATTGCCACGACGACCTTCACCAGTGTGAATTCTTCAGAACAAAGTCATCCCTGTCAATCTGCATAAGGGTTTTCACAGGAGTAACAAAATAAATGTGAAGGTTTGACAGATTAAAAAAACAAATACGCTCCGGCCTGACAACCGGTTTTCCTTCTTTTTCATTTGGAAAATCTCCTAAATAGTTAATAAGTGCAATACAAAATTACTATTTTGCAGTTTTGTGATCCAGTGACATGAGACTCTTCAGAAAAACTGTATATTCCCGTGAATAAAAGTTTAGTGAGACAGCAAACCCAAACACTCCAATACAGGTGTGACAGTCAGTAACACACCAAGTTTGCTTTATCTGCTATAAGCAACAGGACTATGACCACAAAACATGTCACTTGAGGGAATAAAAACAAAAAGCACTTGTTTCACTCTGGAAAACAGCATCTGTTTTCCTATGCTGCACAAATTCATCCCCTTCCTGTTCTTGAACATAACCTCCAAGACTATTATCTCTAAACTCTTCGTCAAAACAGCAACCACCAAACTTTCTCTGTTCCTTTGAAGCAGAAACATCTAAACAGCTCTGTGATACAGCGGAGAACATTCTGAGACAGTTTTGGAAAATACTAAATCAATGAAGTATTTCTGTAAGGAAAGTAATATTTCAATAGAAACTTATTTTAAGGAAAAAAAAAAGTATTTTCCTAAGAAAAGAGGAGAAACATTTCAAAATATACTGGCTTAATTTAAGAAAAGAATTAGTACTGGAATAGAGGAATACCAAGCTTCTTTTTCTTCCAGGTCACTCATTGTTTTAAAGCCAACCCTGATGAACAATAAAAAGAATTGATTACTCCTGAAAAGCTGTCTGGTGCCTTGTATCTCTTCCCATAGCAGGTTCTGTAACTGCAGACAGCGCCAGCAAATTGGCTGGGAAACGCTGCCACTAGGGTCTGGATGTATTTTACTTTTTTAACTTGGAAAAACTCCTGCTCCAAACATACCCCAGCATCCTGGTGGCGGTTCCAGCCCAGCAGGAGCGTGCTGACTGCACTCATGGATTGCCCCTACCGGCTCCAGGTGTGGGAGCATGGACACAACGGCACCTCTAAGGCTTCTGAAGAAGAAACAACCCTTACAGCCCTCCCTAACCATGTAATTACAGCAGAGAAGTAAACACATTTCCCATTGTTCACAAAAATTCCATACAACCTGACTGAAGCAAAAACACTGACATTTTTAATAGCTTGGGAAATATCTGAATTTGTTAAGGCCTCACATTTCCAAGAGTTTATTCTTAGGAATATGCAAGTTTGGCGGTCAATACATGCAATTTAGTGCTGAATTTTTTTTAAATGCAGATAATTTACTTTTTTCCCTCAGAAATGAAAACATATCTTCTCCTATTCTTAAACCCGTAGGCAGGAGCAAGGCTGGAATGAATCATACCAATTTGACTCTGCTGTTCAGAGAAGCTCAGAGCAGCAGCTATCATAGGAACCGAGGGCGTTGCTGTAGAAGTGAAGATGGGAATTTTCAGTAATAAGAGTCTCCCATTCAAAGGGCCCCATTTGTGGGATAAAAGAAAATTTCTGCTGGTTAGACGACCTCAAGTACATTAGATATTGACCACATAGAAACTGCCATAAAAGAAACAGTTCCCTCGACAGCCCAGATGTGGCTTTTTAACTGGAGTTATAAAAGTCTTCTTGTAAATTGGGAAATCCAAGTTCATTCATTTTAAGGCTTCATTCCAGATTATCTCGTTGGCCTCACCTTCCTCCCTTGTTTTTGCCAGTCATTGGCTAGGAAGATTTGAAGCTTTACATTCCTATCCAAGTTTCTCATTAAATCTACTGGAAATAGAGTCTACATAAGAATATCATTCCATTATATCCTGGCTAAAACTTACAGAACTTGAATGACTGCCTACAAGCTACATTCCAATTAACGCATAAGCATTTTTCTCCCAAGCTCTTATCCATTTGGAAATAAAACTTTCAGACTTACTCCAAGTATAAGTCTAAGTAATTTTAAGTAATTCATGTCACTTAAAAAAAACACACAATCAGGGCATCATCTGCCCATGTTTTCCACAGTGACGACATCCTAGTGGCAACCCACAGCCTACCTTTTGTAGGTAGGATGTGAATTCACATGACTCTTAAGCAAAACTAATTATTTGGAGCTAAGCGAGAATGCCTAGAAAGGTATTAAGAAAAAAACAAACAACCTGCAAGGACTTCTACTATCACAGAATTTAAATTGTTTATTTCATCTTTATCTTTCCCTTTTCTGAGCATCAATTTGAACCGTTTGAGCCAGTCATGGTTATAGACAAAAGAAAACACGGTGTAACTTTTATCATGACAGCATTTATTTAGAATCTTTGAAGCAGAAGCCTGAAGTTGCTCTTTGCATTCAGACCAATATAAACCCAGGCATAATAATTATTTATAACTGATAATAATTAATTCATAATTCAACCACCTTACTCTCACACTGTCTCTGGGACAGCATTATTCACAAAGAGTTACCAGACAGCATGTGCTTCTCCATGAAACCTGATAAGAACTCCAAGAAAGAGCAACACTGCAATAGCAGCAGAGCAGTAAAGTTTTAAAAGATTTATTAGCAACGGTTTGAGACTTTAAAACTGTACTACAATAAATAATCACCAGGGACTGCCCAGGATATAGGTGAGCCTGACTCAGGTGGTTTGCCTGTGCTGCAATAGCGAACTATTTTAAGAGGTGACATAACTGGGTTTTTCAAGAGGTCATTTGGTTTCCTGACAGACTCCCACTCCAGTTGCCTCGTGCCGCCTGTGCTTTTGGTTAAATGACAGCACGGACCCTTCTTCCTTCTCCTGACAGCCTGACTTGGTACAGAGAGAAGATATGAGAGACCCGTGCAGTATTCATTCCAGACAATAGCATGAATTATGCCACCAGGGTCTGTTGCTCAGATAAAGTGCTGAGGGGAACACAACAAAGACACAAATACAGCCTAACAGGCCAGCATGGAACCACTACCACAAAAATACAAATAACCACAGGAGAAGTACAACATTGCCCTCTTCTCCTAACAAAACAGGGAGGGGGATAAGTAGGAACAAGTATTATTCACAAGCATGTAGCTGAGCAAACTTTTATCCCATGTAACAACAGCATCTTTCTTCCTCTGAGAACAGACTTTTGATCTGCCAGACAGCCCATGACAGAAACTGCCTAGATTATTTTAGCATTGCTTGATTGCACTTTGGAGCCCGCTTAGCACCTCAAAGCAGATTACAGCCTCATAAAACCACTGGATATTTTTATGTATGGCCGTTCTTTTATTTAAGACACTTCTATTTATTTAGTGAAGGGTTACTTTTTAAAAGAAGGCTGAGTCTGAGGCCAGAGACTCCAAAAGCAGTGTTCCTAAAAGAAACATTTACCTTCCACATTACTGCTCACTACCACTACACACTGCTACTGTCATATAAAGGAAGAAATGCCCTGATGAAAATAAAAACACATTCACACTGCTACCCTAACGAACACGTGAATTCAACTGTAATGTGAAAGCCAACCTGTTCTCTCTTTTTCCTTAGAAATGGAATTCATGCAAAATCTCGTCTTAATCCATCTGATCTTAACCTATTTTCCTATAAGCTCAGGAACGAGGACAGAAGCGTAACTACATCTTGGGAGAAGGAGATGAGGAATGTTTAACAGACAAATTAAATGTCAGAAAATGCAAAAGCAAAGAAAAATGTACTGGATCATTTTCCTGATAGATGTTGCCCATGCCTCGGCAGCTGCTGGCTCTTACCCACACAGTAATCACATCAAAGATAACAGGGGTTGTCTCCGATAAAAATCTTTGATGCTACCCAAGTTCACTGAGTTCCTTTTTTATCTTGGCTTTTATTCCCTCACACCCCCCAAGTATGCTTGGATCCTACATTTCTTCCTAAATCTCAAATGTGCTCATCACCTTAGCAACAACATGCACTGTTTCAACGCATAAAAATAAATTAGTAAGAACTGCCTCTTCTCCTCAAAGACTCTGAAGCTGTTGTGCACAGTAGAAGAAGGATGCAAAGCCTACAGGAAAGCTGGGGAGGGGCTCTTGATCAGGAAGTGCAGGGATAGGACTAGGGGGAACGGTTTGTAGCTGAAAGAGGGGAGATTGAGAAGAGATCTTGCTGTGAGGGTGGGGAGGCCCTGGCCCATGTTACACAGAGAACTGGTAGCTGCCCCATCCCTGGAGGGGTTCAAGGCCAGGTTGGATGGGCCTTGGAGCCCCTGATCCAGTGGGAGGTGTCCCTGCTCATGGCAGGGGGTGGGACTGGGTGGGCTTTGAGGTCCATTCCAACTCAAACTATACCAAAATTCTCTGATCTACTCCAGCTATGAAAACCTACAATCAAACCAGGCAATGCTCATCAAACATGAACACCAGGGAGACAGGAAGTATTTTGAATGTGGGCTATGAGAACAGAAAAAAAAAGCAAGACAATTAACTGCTGAAGAAATTGTGCAAGTAAAAGCATGCGAGCTTTGAGAAACACAACTGAGCATAACCAAGATCCCACCTTCTGGAAACATTAGAGAAGACTGATACACGTAGCAGAATGCCAGGCACTATCCTGAATATGGTCTGAAGGAGATCATGAACCTTGTATCAGGAATTGCTTGCAAAAAGAGGTCAGATCAAGGTCAAGGCAAACAGTTCGGTCTGTACTTTGTGTCTATCCCAGGCTTGGTCAGCTGCTGATTCTTAAATGTCATCTCAACTTCACAAAATGAGCAGGGCCTACCTCTCATGGTCAGACAGTTGGGATTGACAGCACGCGAGGATTTATTCAGAAATAGAGAGTATTCCTACTGCAGTATGAAAAGTTTTACAATAATGAAAGCCTTGACTGATTGGGCAAAACATAACATTTTTAATACCTGTGAAACGGTCACCTTTTCTGGTAAAATCAGATTTCATTAAATAAATTGCAGGAACAAGGCTATTTGTCAAATGTTCAGTATCTTAACTGTCCAAGGACAAGGCCTAAGATGCATTATAAATTCAATAGGATATTTGCTTTACCGACTATGGAATAATTATGAGCTATTTAACAACTGCATGTCTTGAATAACTCAATTATAATACGCTTCCCAAACAAGGTTTCGTCCAGTCATTTCTAAGGTATTAAAATGTCAGCTTCCTTCTCTGGAAAAGGTGTTTCCACACTCATTCACAGTTGCTTAAACTTGGCTGTCCTTTAGTTCTATTTTCTCCTCAATGTATAAACAAACAACACCTACAACACTGGCCAAAATAAAGTTTATTTAAGAAGAACTGATATGTTTAGGTAGCTAATAAATTCCAATTCCACAGCCTTCTGGAGGAGCTACTCTCTAGCAAGATTCTTAAATTGGTATTTAATCTAAAAGATTACCTTGTACTGATTCTCAATCTTCTACATGCGTTAAGTCACAACACCTTTTTTTTGCCTCTCTCTTTTTATCATGTAGTTAGAATGACTTTCCTTAAAAAATTACTTTTTCATCCTGCTGAGTTTCCTTTTTTTTTTTTTTTTTCTCCTATAAGCCTCAACCCCAGGCCCAAGAAACCTCCATACCCAAGAGATGCAGCTGAATCTGCAAAAGAAGATTTATCAGCAGAAACCATTTTGGAATGCTAACTGCAGCTTCTACTATTAAATCAGCAGAAAAATATTAAGTTTCTTGTAAGAAAACTGCTGTGAATTGCAAATATTAGCAGATGTTATTACAAATACTAAAATAACTGAGAGGAAATGTAGAGAAGTAAAAATAATTCCAAAGAAATCTACTAAAAATGGAACTGTACAAAATATGCATACATCAGAAAAGAATAAAGCACATACTATGAACTTACTTATCTTTCACAGCATGGATGCTGAAACTTTAATCATAACAATTCAAAGCAACTAACTATAAAGAATTTGGTCTTTCTGCTTCATGATACAGGAGTATAATTCCATAGATGAAATATTTGTGGTTATCCTCAAATGCTTCATCCATACTGTGTTTGGAGTTGGCTTTCTTTTGTTTTTTTATACATTGTTGAGTATTTCTGAATATTTGTGAGCCCTTGGTAAGTAGCTTGTTCTTAGAAAATGGGGGAAAAGACCTATTCCTAATTACAATAATGTGAAATCTGTAAATCCCATAACAGTTAAAACTGTTAAGCCTACAAAACAGCACAAAGCAAAAATCAAGGAATGACCAAATTAGTTTACTGATATTTTTATCTATAACTGTATGAACACAAATAAAACTTCTACACCACAGAATAGAATCATAGAATAGTTTGGGTTGGAAGGGACCTTAAAGATCATCTAGTTCCAAGCCCTCTGCCATGGGCAGGGATGCCTCCCACTGGATCAGGGGCTCCAAACCCCATCCAACCTGGCCTTGAACACCCCCAGGAATGGGACAGCCGCAACTTCTCCAGCCAACCTAGGCCAGGACCCCACCACTCTCAGAGTGAAGAAATTCTTCCTTATGCCTGGAAATTTATGGAAATTTACCTTCAAAATTATTCTGTCTGGCTTTCCTAATATAGCCAAATACATGCAAGCCGTTTTTCTAGCCTTTCAGGTAAATCAGAGGCACACAAATTCCATGTGGTAAGATAAAGCACATTTAGAAAAAAGTGTAACACAGCCCCTAATTTACTGAGCGGTACTAAGAAATATGCTAAATATGCTTTTCATTACAAGCAGCAAAATCAACGCTTGAACTTCAGTCCATGTTAGCTTAACCCACGAACTGCTGTTCAAAAGAACAACCAACTGTTGCAGCACTTTCTCCTCACACCCCCTCCTCAACCTCTAAAATAAGGAAAAATGTATGTATCAGCCATTCTCCTCACTATCTGAGCACATTTCCAATGCGAATTCCAGAATGACTGTGTTACAAGTACCTGATTTTTAAAGTTATCAGGGCCTGATTTTTAAGTTGAATGGGCCCGATTTTTCAAGTTATCAGGGCCTGATTTTTAAGTTAAAAAGGTTCACAATGATGCCTTTTAAAATATTCTCTCCCTTCGTGCTTCGGATCGTTTGCCACCTTTGGAGAATTAGAATGTTAGGCGAGGGATCCACACCCTTGTGCTACAACAGAAAATGCTTATTTTTTTGCTCAAGCGCCGCGATTTTGGCCTAAAACAGCGCGGAAAATGCAAGTTATATAAGGCCGAGGCACGGGCGCTCCTCACAAGGCGTTCGTGGTGGAAAAAACCCACTCGCCGCGCGGTTTAACACAAACTGGAAGTCGCGCACCGCCCGGATTCTTCTCCCACTTCTCCTCCTGGTCCAGAAAATGAGGCGAAAGAAGGGATTGAGCGTCCCGCGAGTTGGAATCGCGTCCCCGCGGAGGGTGAGGGCGAGACGGGGCAAGGTCCCAGGGCTAACCGGGGCACGGGAGGGGGCGCCGGGAGCCCCCGCGGCCTCGGGAGGCGCCGCCCGGGTGCAGCTCGGAGCCGGCGGCCCGGGCCCTACCTTTCCTGGCTTTCGGGGAGTGGCGGCGGCTGCGGGCGCTGGCTCGCTCTTCCTCGATAGCTGCGGCTATCTCCGGGTCGTCCTCCCCATTGTACCACACCAACAGCTCCTCGCCCGGCGCGATTGGCTGCGGGGAGAGAGGACAGAGGCGCGGGGCCAGTCAGAGCGCGGCTTGTTGCCGGCGGGAATGGCGGCGGGGGGGGGGGGTGGCGGGGAAGAGAGAGGGAGGGAGGGAGGTGGGGAGGGGACAGCGCAGAGCGCCCCCCGCCGGCAGGAGGCGAGACCAGCGCCCCCCGCCGGCCGGAGGGAGAGGCAGCAGCGGGCAAACAGCGCGCAAGTTTGAGGGGGGGGAAAGCGCTGGGGGGGGGGAAGAAAGACCCACCGGATCATGGAGTCCAACCATTCCCATCAACCACTAACCCATGTCCCTCAGCACCTCGTCCACCTGTCCCTTAAACCCCTCCAGGGAAGGGGACTCAACCCCCTCCCTGGGCAGCCTCTGCCAGGGACCAAGGACCCTTTCTGTGAAAAATGTTTTCCTAATGTTCAGCCTGACCCTCCCCTGGTTGAGCTTGAGGCCATTCCCTCTCGTCCTGTCCCCTGTCCCTTGGGAGAAGAGCCCAGCTCCCTCCTCTCCACAACCTCCTCTCAGGGAGTTGGAGAGAGCAATGAGGTCTCCCCTCAGCCTCCTCTTCTCCAGGCTAAACACCCCCAGCTCTCTCAGACGCTCCTCTTCTTCTCCAGCCCCCTCACCAGCTTCGTTGCTCTTCTCTGGACTCGCTCCAGAGCCTCAACATCCTTCTTGTGGTGAGGGGCCCAGAACTGAACACAGGATTTGAGGAGCGGTCTCACCGGTGCAGAGCCCAGAGGGAGAAGAACCTCCCTGGCCCTGCTGGCCACGCCGTGTCTGATCCAAGCCAAGATGCCCTTGGCCTTCTTGGCCACCTGGGCCACTGCTGGCTCATGGTCAGTCACTGTCAACCAACACCCCCAGGTCCCTCTCCTCCAGGCAGCTCTCAAGCCAGACTTCTCCTAGTCTCTAGTTTTTGCTTCTAGAAGGTCTTGCAGCACTTGATAAAGGTGATAGTTATCCTTACACCCCCAGACACTGGAACAGCAAGAGATGCAAGATCCCAACATTAAGTGTTTGAGTTCTAACAGAAGCAAAGCCTACGGCTTGGCTTTCTCAGCTGTCCTGGAGGCCTGGCAGGATAAATAGTGATAAACCTGTCTGTATGGTCCCATTTTGCACCTGTGCAGCAGCAAGGAATGAAAGAGAGTTGTGTGATGCAAAGAGCTCATCGTCTAAACAATGTGCAAAGTCTGAGAAAAGAGCTGGCAATGATTTCAGGCAATGCAAACAGGAGGCTAATAAGTATGTAATTTGTTAACTGCAAGACTGGAACTAACATCCCACTTGATGAATCTAGTTTTGGAGCGACTCCTCTTGAAGCCGTGAGCCCTCTAACCTCATACTTCTAAAAGGAGATGCAGTGGCCGCCTCAAAACCAGGCAATTAACACTGCTCCCTCGCTGGCAACACAAGCGAGAAAGGGACTACGCTAACCAAGCATCATTTCCCCTGCTGCTCTGACACCAGAGAACATGCATCTGTCCATTATGCCCTCTCAGAAAAACTCTAAAAACCAACCTCCCCAAACAATCACCTACAGATAGTCTGTGCTTCTTGATCAGAGTTTCAAATAATACTTTATAACCATCATATTCTAACACTAACAGATTCTATCATTATTTACAGTTAAACAAAGTTTATTTTTCGTGGTTTAGGAGCTACAATGCTCCAGAAATTTTACCCTTTTTCCTGCCCCCCACTCCCTGAATAAGATTAGAAGGCTATAAAACCAGGAAAATTTGTTTCATGAAGCATCCTATAAAAGTATCTTGACAACCAATCTTTGTTACATGATGCAAAGACGATAAAAGGAACAGATTTCTGAAAAAAAAACCTCAGCAGAAAGTGTCTCTGTATCTACAGAAATAGAAAAAACATTGATTTTATGTAATCTGCTATAGTTTTTCATTCTATTTTGTATCAAATTTGGTGCTACAGCAGATCATTAACCAACAAGATACATAGTGTTCATCCATATCCTATGTTTTAACAGTAGATACTAATGTCAACTGTCTTGGCACAGAAGAATTTAGACCAATGAAATGTAGCACTTGTAGTATTTTAAATACATTTCATAAAATGTTTCAAATTCTGTTTAACACAAATTATAAAAAAATAGGATTTGAGTAAAGGGGAAGAAAAGGTATTGATAATAAAGGGTGATAGAGCAGTAACTGATTCTTCAGACACAGATACCTTTAAACTTTTGTAGTATATGGTCCTGTTGATCTCCAGAGGAAACAGATTCTGCTCCTTTCCTGAACGAGCCCAGTTTATATAGCGCAGCCAGTTCCCTTTCTTTGGATCAGTTGCATCGACGCACATCCACCCTAAGTTTGGGTAATACACCTAGGAGACAAAAATGGTTTTAAGCAAACAGACAATTGTTAACACCAAAGCGTGCTTGCACCAAACTACAACCCATTTTAAAGCTACAGAAAGCAGTAGTCATCCTCTAAGACAGAGGTAACACTAAGGGTATGAGCAGAGGCAGGGGTTGTACAGCAGGGAGTGTTGCTGGCCTTCTGCAAGCTTTTTATTGGAACTGGTACAAGTGGAAAAAACATAACTTTTGACCAGCAAGACCTTCTGAAGGTATTTGGCTCAAAAGCCAAAACACAAAATATTTTATGCTTTCTTTTCAGTCTGGCAAGGCTGAAATGATTCTCTAGATTTTGCGTTTAGCAAAATGATCGATTTTAAGATATAAAAGCAGCAAAGCTTTATTTTTACTGTCCGATTAACTGGGGAGCGTAACTATATAGAAGTTAGAAGCATTTGCTTTCTTTGGAAAGAAAAGAGACAGCACAATTTATATTTAATCTTTTTTTCAGGTTACTAAAGAAAACCTTAACCTTTCAGAAATCTTATGTTCTCCTTAAAAAACTGACCATGTCAATGAACTTCTGTCCATTCTGAGACCCTCTGTAAACGCTTTGCTTTCCCTTCTCGGAGAAAAAACCTAACACCTACTCCCATTTTACATTTCAAGACAGCTTGCAATAAAGGCAAGGTTACTGACACCTTCAGTATTTTATGATGACAGGCAACTGCTTCTCTTTCAAGACATGTTCTCTATCCTCCACTTTTCTTATTATAATCCAAGCAGGATGCCCATAAGAAGAGCTCTCAGTGGATGCTAAACACTTTTTTCCAAACTGAAGAACACGCCACTGTTCAGCGACTGGCCTGTCCCTTTCCCGTTACTGGGAAAAAAACAAAAAAAAAAAGGAAAAACATGCAAATTGATTATATTTTATTTGCTTTATTCTTTTTGGTTGAGTCTCTAAATACCAGCCTCTGTTTGGAAGAGCTCTTTCCAGAACCCAGCCTCATCACCTCCTGCAACATTCACTTAGCAAAACTGCAGATAAGGAATAAACTAAAACTGTGATTCCACTCTGACTTCCCATTCTGTTACACAATGTTGTAGCTTTTTATTGTTTCTGGTACTTATTTTACAAGTAATTCAAAGTCTTTTCCAGCTGTTCCACATTTTCAGTTTCAAGTACGCTTCTACAACAGCTTGAAACAAGAACCATGTAATTAATCTGATTTCTTTTGTGTTGATAACCTGTTGATTCAATAAAACAGAAATTTAGCAACAAAGGTAACTTTTCAATAAATATACCAAAGCCATCTCAGTTTCTTTCCAAGCAAAGAGAAAACATTTCCCATACTTAAACTATTCCAGCATGGATTTCATCAGCTGACTTTTGAAAGAATGTTCATCTGCACACCAAGCCCTTGCAACATGAAAATGTAAACAGCTTCACAGACCAGGGCTATAAAAGCAATACTTTTGGTCAAAATGAAAGAAAAGAGCCAAACAATGCTGTGAGACAGCAGATACGGAATATATGGCAAAACATAATATTTTATTACTTTTTTTTTACCCTACTTTAATACTTTTTTATATTCTACTTTATTGTTTTTACATTACTTCACTCTGGTTTGTTTTGCACAAAATGCTTCATTACTTTTCAGTCAAAGCTTCTAATTTACAGAGTTTTGCTTAAAGGCACTGTGAGAGAGGAAATAGCTCCAACTCCTGTACGTAACATCACAACTTTAAGCGATTCCTGTAAATCATGAGCATTCAGCGCAGTTGTGCCAGTCATTCTGAATCAGCAGACGGCATCTCCCTCAGTTTTCAGTCACTTGCCATCATTTTCCTCTCCGTGGCTTTCATTCAAGTCTCTCTTTCTCTCTTCAGACACAGCAAGCACACACTGACACACAAACCTCATCCTATTCAGGATAATACCCTAGCATGACAGTTAATAATTATTAAAATTCGCTGGGTCTGCCAGCCTTTCGAAGCTTTACTTTTCCTTCAGATTAACTTCACTGAAGAAACAAGCAGGATTCTTGTGGAAGAGGTTGTTCTCTTCGTTGAAGGTCCATATAACGAACTCCTCCCACACACTGCCATCCTTTTATAAACCATATTTTCTAACAGTTAAGATTCTGGAGTGGTTTCAGATATCAGCATATGGGGCCAACTGCTGCTGTCTCTTTTTAGCTGTTTTTTTTAAATTCCGAAATCAGTATTAAAGCAACACACAACTACTTTGAAATCTAGCAAGGGCTCCCGTTATCACCTGCATTGCAAACTAGAAAACTTTACAATGGCTTGTTTCATCATGGAAGTACAGAAATAGATGCTCGTAACACAAAATTTAAAAATATTAAGATGTATCCACTGAGAGCATTCAAAATCCAGCACTGAGAAAAACAACTGCAAGGTCAATAATTTACTTGACTGATTCAATCTCACTTAAGTGTTCTTGCACCAGATCAAAATTGAAGATACCTTATGCAGTGCAGTTCATGATAATACTAGCTCAATGCAACAGGCATTATACTTGAACACTTCATTACTTTTTACAGCACATGAATTTGCATTTAAGGGAAATTGTTCTAGATCAAATTCTTTGATAGGGGTGACCATTAAGTTTTCTATGAGCATCCAATGTTTTATGTAGCTTCTGCAGGCCAGGGGACAGAAGGATGACTACAATCAGTATCTTTAGCCTAAAAACGTGTAAACTTGCAAGTTCTCTTCCAGAACATGCCATGCCACAGTTCCTCTGTCAACCTCCTCCCTGACTACCTACTTTGCTAAAGCCATTTGCTGTATGTGTCTTCAAAAAGTCTGGAAGTATTAACAAATTGCCTTAAAGACATTGTAGAGAGGATTCAGCTGCAGATTAAGACACCTACACTTCGACATCTACATAATATCCAAAGTCTTATGACTGTCAGTGGAGCTTAAAGAGTTCTTCAGTTATCCAGACAGCATTTGCTTCAAGGCAAGCAGCACAAGAAATTCTGCAATGATGGAGAACTTTTATAAAGCTCCATAAGCAAAACCAATTCCCATAACAAAGCTGGTTTTCAAAGAGCGAGAAGGAGTGTCGTGGCTTAAGACATTCCATATCATCCTTTCATATCATCATTTCCCTAATTTCATGAGCAGCTGAGAGCATTCACTTACGGAAGGGATCTCACTCAGAGTTCAAACCAACAAAGCAAAGCTTTATCAGCCAAGACTCTTAAGGAAAGGTGTGATCCACACACAGCGTACAAGAAAATACAACAATCTCAAATAATGCCGATACTTTAAAGCTTCGTAATTCAGAATGGCCACTCAACTCAAGTGTCTATAAATAAGTGTGTGCAATGGCAGACAAATAGATGGCAATTATTTCATATCATGTGCAGTTCTAAAATCTCTGGAAAAATTTAAGGTTAAATACAAAAAATTTAAGATGAAATACAAAATATTGACCTAGTAGTCCATTTACAAGCTGTTTCTTACCTCCCACATGTACACATTGCTCTTAACTTGAGACCTTTTTTTCTTGTCACCAACAAATGGTCCAAACTTCTTGCCCTTTAAAATGGATTTTGTTGCCCAGACACCTGAGGAGACATACATCAGTAGTTAAAACCAGTCTAACTTACCTCAAGCAAATCTTCTACTCAATTCATATTTCTTAAGATCACAAAATATGTCTGGCTCCCACTAGGGAGCATTCTACAATATCAAGATCACGTTTTCATTCTTTGTACATGGGCTACTGTAACTAAAGACAAAGAATGACCCTGAATTTCCTTGTACTTCAGGTGATATTCAAAATACCGTAAGAGCATTACAGGGTTTATACTGTGAAGTCCTTGATTTCAGCTGTTTTGCTGAGTAAACATGTTATTAAAACAAAAATCCTATTTGCTCTCTCTGAAACAATGCCAGGCAAAATGAAGCCCTCATAGAAGTAATGAAACTCATTAATAATATAGCTGGAAGATAAAAACATTTGGGATTGGTTAAAATATGTGCACCTGCCCACAAACTCATTGACAAGATTTAACTGAACTGAAAACAGACAGCTGCATTTTACGTTTTATAGCATGAAAACTAAGAACAGATTGACAAATAATTGCTAATTAAGCATAACATTCTCATTCAGACCATGCCAGATCAGGTTCATACTGGAAAAGATTAACCTTGCGCCATGGAGCTTATAACCTGTTACTAACAGTAACACATCTATTGTCAGGCTTATTCCTCAAACTACCAGCTTTCAACATCGAGCCTCCAGTCTGCAATTCTGACTTCCATCAAGGTTGTGCCACATTAGACTTTCTTAAAAAAGGAAACCAAGCACTTTTCATGTACGACAGAAGCAACATGTAGCAGCTTCCAGGTCCGCACTGAATCTGTTCTTACAAATTAAACTTCTTACACTGGTTGGAAGCGAGATGCAACATTCTAAAGAGACAACAGTAAGATAGCTAAAAAACACAAAAACGGTAAAGTGCTGTAAGTGAAAACAAACCAGTGAAGTAGCACATCAGTATTTTCATAACCTGATCTATTTGCATCATGGTCTAACTTTCACCCCAATTCTGATGTCCCAGGAATATCATCTCAGGATGTTGGAGAGAAACTTAGAATCATTTCTACCCAGCAATGGAGGGCACCAAACTTTCACAGCAACTGTAATTTATGTGAGCCAGAATAAAAATCGTCTGTTCACAGTTGTAGCACTCACCGAGCCGTGTCTTGTCAACAGCAGACGGGAAGAGCCTCACGTCCTCGGGAAGCCCCCTGAGCACATGCTCAGGTACATCCTCTAAGCTCTCCACAGCGACATCAGATTCACTGGTGTTCTACGAGCCAAAAAGCCACAAGGGCCGCAAGCATTAATAGACGAAACAATAGCACAACAGATGATCAAACCACATGAGCTACAAACACACCTGACTTGAAATTAAAATTTCCAAATTGCCATTTCAACCAGGGTCCCCTCCACCACCATACAAGTGTAGAAGTATGTTTGTATCAGAACATTCAAGTTTGCACTATTATTAATATTTTCACTACCCTTGTTTATGCTTTAATGCAGAGTTCTAAGAGCAGATTAGAGATACACATAAAACACTGAGAATTAAAGTTGCTGTAAATATCCTTTTGCTTTAGTTAAACGATGTGTTTTGATCACAAACCATGTGCAGCAAGCAAATAACTGAAAGGGGTTTCATGTATCTCCTGGGCCATTTGCCACTTCACTCATTCTCTGGGGCTTAAAAACAAAGCCAAATTCTTCCTTGAGTTACTCAGAGAAGAGAGATAAAGGTATTGTACCTTCCCTGTCTGAATATGACACCTGAGAGCACTGCTATATCACATCTACAGATGAGTGAGCAGAAAGATACCACAGCTCTACACCTTGGAAAACACCTGTTTTTCAGAATATGGTTTTCATATGAGTTCAGTTTTTAGTGTTAAGTCTTTGAAAATACTTATTAATATAGTAATCTAAACTCATCCATGGAACAGTTTTCAGTTGGGTTATTTTTACTGACCAGTTATGCCATGGGAAACTACATTTAGCAATAATTAGGTCAGTGACAGCACTGTTACATGTTACATGACGTTGAGAAAACACTCCTTTGTGCTGTTTCTGACTAAAGTTCTTCCCGATTTCAGATAAAATCCATTATAAAGTTGATAGACTTGTCTAGTCTACTATGCTGAGACCTTCAAAAAAAAAAAATTGCAACAAAACCCTTAAGTTACACAGCAGTTCTCCTGAGTACACCCTAGTTTCGTATTATTTGTGCTCATAAAAAGCAGCTAACTGGTATTTCAGTTACTCTAAAGTATAAGGACAACTCGATGTTTCAAACCCAAGGGCACTTCCAGCTCCAGAGCACTTACTGAGGGTCCACGGATGCAGCTTTCCATTCTAATTCTGTCAATCATTTCCTAAACACGCACACAAAAGTTCCAAACGGAACAACTGCCTATGCCTTTCTTGATAAAGGAAGGAGTGATGCAAAGCTCCAGGAACAGGAATAACTTGCCTGGAAACACACAGCTTGATGGCTTTGGAAATACAGCGCAAAGCCAGAATGTCAGCAACCCACCACACTGAGAAGAATTTCACACACTGGTGGTTCTTCAGTTCCCTTTTTCTAATGACTACTTCTAGGCAGGCTCAATCTAACCGGTCCCCCAAAATAATCTAAAATAGTTTCTAGTATTGCCTTATAGGGAAACGTATGACTTGAGAGAAAGAGAGAAAACCACACTCAAAGTTCTGAGAAGCAAATAAAGTTCACAAAAGTGAGAAGTTTTATCTATCGAATCAAGGATGCAGTAAACCAGCTCCTTCAATAAGAACAGGGATATGCTGTCTACCCTGCCAGCACTCCCCAGCACTGAATGTTCAGGGGCCACAGACAAGCTAACCAGCACATTTTGGAGACAGGTAACGCACAGAATTCTCTCCCAGTAGAGTAGCTGACATGAAGCAGTTTGTATTTTAATGTACTTCAGAGCTACTGCTGGGTCTGTTGCTGTCTTTCTGCTGCTCTACCTACAAACACACCATTTAACTCCAAAGAGCGACACTAAAGTATCTGCCTGTCAGGTTTACTGCTCTGCAACAAACACAATAAGCTAAAAGGTGCTTTTATACAGAGTAAAGGGGTTTAAATAATACCATAAAACTTATTATTTCAGTATCCTAAATATTAATTCCTACATGAACCAACAGCTCAGAATTCTTAACCAGGAAGTTATTATTCATACAAAAGGTTTTAAGGTAATTTTATATTAAAGTATAAAAAGCAATAGAAAGCTGATGAATGATTTATGGATGTCTAGTAAGTGATTAGTTCCATTTTCAGGAGCCTGCAAGATTCAAAAAGCTGCCTATAATATTATTCATATTATTATTTGTATAACACAACAGTAAATGCTACTCACACTTGTCATTAAACAATTAGCTCTTTATTAGAATCAACAAAACACTATTACTAACAAAAACACCAAGAATTTCAAAGTTACAGGCATGCAGAGTTTCCCACAAAATCTGTCCACATTAGGAAAGAATCGTGTCTGGTGAGAACCAGACATATGGTGATGCTAAAAAAAGTACCTGGTGTCCAACATGGACCTTTGATCATTCTCGTCAGAAACAAACACTGGTGGCGATGCAGAAACTAATATGAAAGCTGTTAAACTTATGCTCTGAACAAGCTTTAGGAGGTGTTAAGCCAAGAAATAACAACGTTAGTTGTCCAAGTAAACCTCGACTTTCTGAGGTCACTTTTATGCATCACCGCAAAGCAAAGACAAAACAGAAGGATACATAGAATCATAGAATAGTTTGGGTTAGAAGGGACCTTAAAGATCATCCAGTTCCAACCCTCTGCCATGGGCAGGGACACCTCCCACTGGATCAGGGGGCTCAAAGCCCCATCCAGCCTGGCCTTGAACACCTCCAGGGATGGGGCAGCCACGACTTCCCTGGGCAACCCGTGCCAGAGCCTCCATGTACTGATACTAGAAGCATTTTCCACTGAGCACTTACAAAATGCGTTATGTTGAAAGTTTACTGGAAATATGTTTTTAAATGTATCGTTACATGCTATCAAATGTAAGGTTGTTATGCCCAAAGCAAAACAGATAAAGCCTCTCAACCTTTTCTACTTAACACCCCCCTGTGAGGGTGCTGCGTAAGCAATTATTCTCTACATTAATGAACGTGACTTGCTGAGTTCAGTTACAAGAACCTGTCCTTCTGCCAGCTTTAACAGCAACGAGAAAAATGATAAAACTGGAGTCAGCAAGGTTATTCTCTTGCTGCCTTGGTAAGCCCTAACAGCTGCACAGACGCATCCTAGGGAGCTATTTGCAGGGAGAAAGACCCTCAAATTGGAAAGCATGGAAGGAACAGAATGCCAGAAATTCCTGCTCATCCAAGGGAATGAAGAGATCTGGGAGGAACTAAAAAAAAATCCTTTAGTTATAATAGTCTAAGTCTGCTCGAAGCAGAGCAAAGTTTTATTCTGCTCTTCCAACAACCCAAAAGGAAAACGTGATGAAAGCTGCCCGATTTTCAGACACCTGTTAGCCTTGAACTGATCCACAAGAAGCTCTGACTCATAAAACAAAAAATCTGCACACTCTTCTCAGCATATCAAACGCAGACACCTAAATATCTTCCCAGTACTTTACCTCACAATTTCATTAGGGGAGAACCAAGCCTGTTTTTCACAGTGGTTTCAAACAGTTTATATATAGGCACAGATGAGGAACACTACAGGGTGAACAAACCAGCTATCAGGATGATGCACTTCAAGTTTAAGGCTAACAAAAGTGAAGTGGTTTTTTGGTTTCACTTAGGGGTTTGGCTCCTTTAGGGGTTTTGGTTGGGGTTTTTTCGTGGGTTGTTTTGTCTGGGGTTTTTTTCTCAACCACAGCTAAGTGAGCAGTTAAAAATATCAACTCTACAAATAAATTTTAACCTACCAAAGCTTTAAAAATCAAGCTCAGCTGATGCAGACAGAAGCAAACAGCACTGTGTCATACCCTCGTATTCCTTAACAGCCACACCTCCTTTAGACATCAGTCTCTCAAAACTGTTCTGTTATTTAAGACCTTTATTTGCATACACAATCAGAATTTTATTCTGCACCTGCCTACGTAAATCCAAAATTAGCAACTACATTCACAGAACACAGCACTCAGACTCATTACCAGAAAACTGGATATAGCCCAGTACCTAACAATACATTTCACACCTCAAACGAATGGTAATAAGTAACCAAATACTATAAAGTAAAATAAACAACAATTTAGTTCAGTCAGGTCAGTGCAATCTTTTATTTGCAATCTAAATGTAGCTACTTAAAACATTTTCCATATCACAACTTGTCTCCAAGGAATGTCTGTCTACCAAATAAAGAAATACTATGTTTCAATCACTTTTTTAACAAACGCATTTAGATTTATTTTTCTGATCAAAAAATTCACCTCTTTACCAGGGCAATGTACTGGTGCATCTCCTACAGCCAACTTTTGCATTTAGCCTAAGTCCTCGTAAGTACTTTTTACTCACTCTAAGACTGAAATTTTGAATACAAAAGCACTTGAAACTTACTTCACTTTTAAGCTTCTTACTCTGAAGTTCATCAGAAATACTACATTGCTAGGGTTCAAATTAGCCAGGGTGAAGTGGCTTAAGAACAATGCAAATAAATCATTTGCGGGCTCAAGAGGTGCCTTAACCAAAATACTTATCCTGTTTGCATTGAATTCAGAGTCCAATCACTTTGACAGCACCTTTCAACACATCGATTAAGCAATTTTTCACACTACTTTCAATATAATTGTAGCTATGGACCAACCACAAATTAAACTAGAATGTTACAAGCAGTATTCAAGCGGAGTAGGAGCAGTACCTGCAATAAGATGTTCACAGACGATCAGAGATTACAGCAAAAAGGAAAAAAATCACCCTGAACAACATAATGAATGACAAACATTCAGTTAGTGTCACGTTTTGGTGGAAATTGGATTAAGATAAATGAAAAGTATGCCACTGAAAGAGAGGGACATGGCAGAGAAGTTAGAAGAGGTAGTTGTGAAAAGGAAATTAAGTGTCTAAGAAAGATTATTGGAGCAAACAGCCAGCTAGCACAAAAAAGGGAAATCAGAGGCGGAGAGGTCTCTGCTTGTCCAAGAGCCTTATCTGGCTACCCCTCTTTGCAACAATTTCTCTGTGTGTGCTTGAAAATTAAAGATGTATCAGAAATACTTGAAATAATAATTGAGAAATTCAGAGGGAATGGGGGGAGGCAGTTTCAGTACAACACACGTCTCATTTGTTAACTTCTAGCTTCATCATTTCTTAAACAACTGCCCATGCAGATTTCCAGGTAGCACGCAGCCTTCATCCTGCTTAATGCAGTCTGAGATGCAGTCAATGTTACTAAACCCCAAGCCTGCTTGGGGTTTTAAAGAAATTATTTTATTTATTATTATTTATTATTATTTATTTATTATTTATTTATTATTTATTTATTATTTATTTATTATTTATTTATTATTTAAATAAATTATTCAGTATATTCTGATGAAGTAGATTACAGAGTAAAACAAGATTTTGTTTTAAAACAGACAGGGAACGTACACTGTCTATCCCCAGACAACAATCTTCCAAGAAACTCAAAAATATTAATCCAAAAAGCTGCTTTTTTTTATTTTAATTCTCCTTCTCCTTACTACAAGAAGGAAGTACATCAAAGTACTTAGGAAAAGGGCTTTCTATTTGTGAAAAGGTCTACACAAGATTTCTATGGGATTAACAACAAAACTAGTAGTCTTTTCATGCAAACCAAATTAACAACAGCCCAATTAGCTTCAGGGTCACTGATGTCACACCAAAAGCAGAGACGAGCAGAAGGAAAGAAACAGAACAGAACACTTGAAAGATGTTTGGCATCAGGCAAAAACATTTCTTATACAGACCTGGCACTACAACTTGTCAACAGTGAATGAAATGACAAGGGCACTGCAAGAAAAAACACCACAGGGTTGACGCTAAATACACACTTAACATAAATGGTAATTGAACAATAAAAAAGCCAAATGAGCTCTGTACACTTTGGAAATGGAACGTGAAAGCCAGAAACACCAAGAAGGACTCTAAGTTCCTGCAGTTATTCCCAGAGGCAGGGTCACCTCATTATTTAAGTGTAAGACAACACGCATTGACACACATCCCAGCGCTGCACTAGCAGTCCCAGTAAGACAAAGACTGTCTTTTCATATTGCACAAAAATCTTAATTCTAGAAATAGATTGAGGGGTGGCAGACAGGACACGACAACAGACAGGAGATGAGGGGACAGGGACCCACAAATAGGAAGGGAACAGCCAACAATCAAACAGGTAATAATTAAAGATTAGGATCTATAGCTTTCAGAATTTTACCGGAATCCAAAGCTTTTCAGAATAACTAAAAAAGCAGGATTATTACTCAAGCAGACGAGCAACAGGCTGTTTGCTTCACACCACTGAGAGCATTCAAAAGAAACCTTACAGGTGAAACCATTTCAAGCCTCAGAAATAAACTGTGAAGCAACAGTTAACCTAGCTACCCCAAACTAGACTACTAATAGCTCAAATGTTATTTGTATTACATACATGACTTCACATTTGTGTATAGATACAATACAAATGTATTTTTTACAATACATATTTCAAGGCTCTGATAGAGATTATATTTTGCTTTTCGCTTTTAAAACATGCACACACATATTGAAGATTTTTCACTTTAACTCAGAGGGAAAAAGGAACAGGAAACATCCCACCAACCCATTTCACGCTCTAATCATTTCTATTATATATGTACTTCAATAACTTCATCGAGAACATACTTCAGTAAAGCACTAATTGTATTCAATGCAGCTGATGATCAAATAAGGGCATAAAGGGCAATGAAAGCACTCATTAGATACAGGCATCAATTAAAAAAGTATACAAAGCATTTTACATGACTCTGTAGCATGGATGTTTCTGGCTAAGAAAGATTCTGTCCACAGCCAGTGTTTTTAGCCCCCAAAATCGAATTCCTTAAGTGTAATATCTTGTATTCACATTCCCACACCAAAGGGACGTTAAGATCATCCATAGAGAGAATTCTTAGCAGAAAAGTTTAAGGCAACATGTACTTTTTCTACAAGTATCTTTAAGTAATACAGTTGGGCACAATAGACAAACAGATGTGTAATCTCTACTTGGCCAGACAAATGCAAAATAACATCATGTACCCTTGATAACGATTAAAACAAAACCCTCCCACCAGGGTACTGCATCACAAAAGAAACATGCCTTCCCAGTCTTTACCCTTGATTCTACAGAAAACCCTTTCTGATCAATCAATTTCTGATTGTTAACTGCACATTTGAAATGGAAAAGTGGTTTAAAAACTTTTTTTTTTTAAAAAAAAATAGGTGAAGCCTTCCATTTTCAATCCACTTTTATAAGCAGCTGAATATCACCAAAAGCCTCAGGCTGAAATAGATTTTTCTGGAGAGGTGTTGTTATATGAGGTGCCACCAGTAATAACTTGAACACTGCTAGAGGGAATTCACACACAAAACACTTAAATCTATGAAATAATATAAATCTAAATCTCATCCGGATACATGTTGTGAAAAGGAGGATTATAAAACTTAATGACACTGACGATTCTAAAGAACATTGCTTTTATAGCGGATGATTTACTTTTCTTATTAATAATTAACTGTTCTAACATCTAAATATTTCAATAAAGTCTTACATTTATACTCACCTGATTCATTTTGAATTCCTGTTGTGTTCTGAAAAGATACACACAACAGAGAAACTCCTTTCATTACATGAGCCCTAAAAAGAAAAACAGATAATTGTAACACGTACCTACCTACGAATCGACATTGAATTGAAAGCACACACAGATCGGTAGTTTCTCTTTCTAAAGCATTTGTCACAAAGGAGCATATTGCTTGATAAAAAACATCCTGTTCCAAGCTATACACATGAGCAATAATAACAAAACTATATGAATAATCTCAAAACAAACCCATCGTTAATCTTTCTCCCACTTTTAAAGGATGATACAACAGAAATGTGCTGAAGTAGGATTGCTTTGTTTGCTTTTAAACCAAGCTCGCTTGCTCGAGTACTTTTAAGAACTTCAGAAGTCAGATCTCTTTAGAATTTATTATCAAAGAATTATGAGAGACGTTAAGTGATTGTCAAATGAACAGAACACACGCGTTTCTCTCTCCACTCTCCCATATTAGAAACAGAAATTCTTCCTTATATTGAGCCTTTGATTAAGGTATTTTATTACACTGACACATTTGCCATTCTCGTTTAACAGAAGCCTGAAATTTCAAAAGGTGTCCAACAAAAATTCCTCGTTTAAGTAGGCATCACACTTGGAAACTCATGATTTAAGACAAAACTAATCAGAATGATGCCGTACCTAAGAGTCTGGTACATCAACTCACCTTTTAAAAAAGCCAAACAAACATACAAAAAAAGCATTACAGCTGGAAACATGATCCTTCCTGGTGTCATACAGTATTTCCAATAAGCGAACAATACCCTTTTTTGGAGGCTAACGAGTACCCGATCACTTAAAGCATTTTATTCAAGCTATTTCCTCCCTGTCTTTAGGTTTTTTATTATAGCAACGATTGACTGATTTTTAGTAAGTACTTTGTATAAACACTAACATTTAAAATACACTCAAGCATAATATACTCCAAATAAATTTTATATAATCCTTCACATCTTTGCTCTTTAAGATTTCTTAATGCTGCCTAACAACAGTGAAAATACTGCCAAGCTCCATACAAATGTGCTGCTTAAGAAATTCATAATAAAAGGACAAACTTCCTTGAAGAGGCTATTTCTATTGTAAGCAGCTCTTCAGGATTAACTCCTTTTGTCCTGGTATTTCCATGCTACATTAGCATTTAAACAAAGAGCTGAAACATCTGAATTTCAGTTCCAGTTTGCAACTGGTTCTGTGGGATTTGCCAGCAAAGACCGGTTCCAGGATAAGGAGCTCCATCTGCACAACTTTCAAACAGCTGAAGAAAAACTTCTAACTTACTTCAGTACATCTGTCAAACTCAAAACAACTCTTAGGAATGATAGATCCCAAGCAGTTGATGTTCTATAGTTTTTTCTAACACTGATGGAGAACACAGCCAACATCAAGAAACTACCAAACAAGCAGGGAACGCTCCACAGGATTCACCACCAGCTCCAGTCGCTCTGGAAGTGGTTAAATTTTGCCATGACCATTGTGTCCCTTCAGCTCCAGCTTTCTTGCACCTCTTATTGGGTTCAGTTCTGGGCCCCTCACCACAAGAAGGAGGTTGAGGCTCTGGAGCGAGTCCAGAGAAGAGCAACGAGGCTAGTGAGGGGGCTGGAGAACAAGGGGAGCGGCTGAGAGAGCTGGGGGTGTTTATCCTGGAGAAGAGGAGGCTGAGGGGAGACCTCATTGCTCTCTCCAACTCCCTGAGAGGAGGTTGTGGAGAGGAGGGAGCTGGGCTCTTCTCCCAAGGGACAGGGGACAGGACGAGAGGGAATGGCCTCAAGCTCCACCTGGGGAGGTTTAGGCTGGACATTAGGAAAAAATTTTTCATGGCAAGGGCCATTGGTCCCTGTCAGAGGCTGCCCAGGGAGGGGGTTGAGTCCCCTTCCCTGGAGGGGTTTAAAGGACGGGTGGACGAGGTGCTGAGGGACATGGTTTAGTGATTGATGGGAATGGTTGGACTTGATGATCCGATGGGTCTCTTCCAACCTGGTGATTCTATGATTCTCTGATTCTTCTACATAACTTCGACTTCCTCAGCCTTGATAGCTTAACTCATCTTCCCTCCTGACAAATATGATTTCTACTTCAGATGTTTTTACACCACTGTTTCAGGCAAATGGTTTCTGAAATCTGATCCTGTCATCTGTCACCTTAGCACACGGGAACACTGATTAAAGAAAAAGTAAAAATTAAGAGTCTGTATAAACTTCTGTACTTGAGACCCGAAGAGCAATGAAAAATCCCGTGCTCTTTTATTCATTGCTCTTTGGGACAACACTCACACATGGCCAATTTATAAATTAAACATTCTGGGTAGCAAGAGAGGCATCAAAACATTTCCTAGTGTGAAAAACAACTTATTGTTAGTAACAAATGTCTTCTTTTTCTATACTTGGCTACCAAACAAAAACTGATTACTCACCTAACTATAACAAAAGCAAGAACCTTTACTGACATGATTTTAAGCGCATGCCCTGGTGAGCTCCTAGGGCTGGAGGGTACCAGTTCAAGCAGTTAGTGCTTCCAGCTGCCTCTTTCTACCTTTTCTCCTCCCTCTCCCTGAAGATTATAAACCCCTCAACAAGGGCTTAACCGTCCACATAAGAAGTGCACATGCGTCACCCTGTGGTAAGTTTAATATATTTGTGATGTTCAACACTGAATAAATGAGGAAGGCACTGAACCCAGAACTCTAGAGATGTGGAGACAATCACGATTTAAAGCACCGTCTGTCAGACACAAACACTCAACACCATCACTCCTCTGCCACAGAAAGTAAAGAATCTGAGCAACAACACAAATATCAATTCAGTGATGGGTTAAAGGGGTCGATGCTAAAGAAAAGTCCTTGTCAAGCTGAAAATTTCCTTTAAGCTGAGCTTTCCTATTCCAGTTGTTAAATAAATTAGTAAAAAATTGGAAAAGCAGTCAAAAACTTTTTACCTTGTTTCATTTAAGCAGCAGAAATTCTATGCTTAAGAATTTAAATATTCCCTTACAGAAAAATGAACTGGTTTGGAATAAAGTCTGCAAACAAAAGCAAGTCATTTTATACAAAAACGACACTGCAGATTGTCTTTTTCAAACTAAATCAGCCTGTACTTCTAGCAAGCATTCCTAGGGTGTGCTCAACAGTCAATCTTCAGATTTTATAAGCCATATTTATCATTTCTGTACATGGGTTTTTTGTTATTTTTTTTCAAAAAAACCCCAACAACCAAGAACTAAAAAGCCCTCTGAAAGGGAACACTGCTTCCAATTCAGAGCAAGGAAAAAACAGGCATAAGAGCATCAATCCTATTTTGGAAGCTGAAAATGGGACATGCATTACATCACTGCTCCAGTAAAAACATGTTCATTACAGCACCAGGAACAAGACCTGAAAGTCTTCAGCCGTCTGCTTTCCTAACAATGCAGGGTTCGGGCTGGGATACTGCTGAGCCCTTTTGCTTTTATTTTTCAGCTGCAGCACATGATTTTTTAATTTTTTTTATTATTTTTAACATCAGGACATGAACATTTTTTCAGTTCAATACTGAAATTCTCTAATCCACCATGTATTAGGTGAAACAAAGCTTGCAAGAAAAAAAATTAAGCTCCTGTTCATTCTGAAAGATTAAAATATGTATTTAATAGAAACAAGAAGCACTATCTGTGGGCACTTAATTGCAAAGACTTTTTCAATAACTCAAGAGTGCCAAAAGCAAACAGTGATTTTCTGAACAATGAAATCTATTACCTATTGTCCATTAAGAAAAAAGGCTTTGCTTACTACCATGAAACTAAAACTGTTACACCTTAGAAATGTCAATGCAGATAGCCAAGAAAATAAGCCAAGAAATCACCAACACAAAAGCAAACCCCAAGTTTATTAATTAAACAGCAAGGAGGCAAGAACACTCAACAGAAAATAACAAGTCTCTAACAACTGCAGATACACAGGAACACCATTCCCATCTTCGGACATAAGGACGCTTTCACCTCTACTTGCAAAGACATGAAATTCAAATTTAAATTTTTTCAGACACGCACGGTGCTGATTTAGGTGAAAAAGTCCATTTCAGGCATTTCTCTTTAGAATACAGGACTCAGCCTCCCACTTTCGTCTACCATCATGTTTTATATAGAGGCAGAGAAGAAATATTTTTCAGCTAGGAATACAATCAGAGAAAAACATCCTAGGAGCTCTATGCCTGAAACCCAAGAGGTGCTATCACACAGTTCTCTGCTGTCTCTACAAGGCAAATACTCCTTTGCTTCTTAAAATCCACTCCCTCCACCTATTAAGGATGCAGTTCTCTGTCTGAAGGGTGTCAACGTTATCACTGACTCAACAACCACATTTCATCAGCTGGAAGCCTCTCTGTCTATGCCAACAAAAGCACACCGGAATTCTTAATACATACATTGTTTTTATTAAAATGTGGCAAGCATCAAAGCACAACAACATAATAATTGCACACCACCATGCTGTATATCACCAGTTCTCCTAATCGAGCTACTATGTGTGAATAAAGTGAAAAAGACTTTGCATCCAAGTAACATGCCCAAAGTCGAGCGCATGGACTGGCATCAGCAAACTGGAGGGGCACTGGAAATCATTGAATCACTGAATGGTTTGGGTTGGAAGGGAACTTAAAGTCCATCCAGTTCCACCCTTGCCAGGAGAAGGACACCTCCCACTGGATCAGGGGCTCCAAGCCCCATCCAACCTGGTCTTGAACCCCTCCAGGGATGGGGCAGCCACAGCTTTCCTGGGCAACCTGGGCCAGGACTTCCCCAGCCTCACTAGAAAACATTTCTCCCTAAGATCTCTTCTCAGTCTCCCCTCTTTCAGCTTAAAACCATTCCCTCTCACCCTATCCCTGCAATCCCTGACCAAGAGCCCCTCCTCAGCTTTCCTGGAGCCTCTTTCAGTACTGGAAGCTGCTCTAAGGTCTCCTCAGAGCCTTCTCTTCTCTACAAGCAGCCCTGTCATTTTTGAGAGCTGTCCACTGTTGATTATTCAAACTTAAAATAAGAAAAATAGCTCCTTTGCTACTCCATTATGTAGCAGGTGCAAACACATCACCTTCCTTTACTTCTCCCTTTACTTACTTGCTGAAAAGAATCTAAGGTTTTATTATTTCAAAATGGGAATTCTACAGCTTCATATAGAATCATAGAATAACCAGGTTGGAAGAGACCCACCGGATCATCGAGTCCAACCATTCCTATCAAAGAATATGAATTTGAAACAATTAAAACTTTACTGAAGACTTGAGCTACCTGCTCACTAGTTATCCGTGGTGCTCTACATGCTGTCCCCGCTTCAAATATAAAACGTACAAGAAGGTGCTTATCTTGATCTGTCCCAAACCTCTTAACCTTGTATATTCTCTCCCACCCCAAACGTTCTTCCCCACTCCCCCAAAGCCCCTGCTTTATGTGATGTTGTCCTAGGATGGACATTTCCAGTGAGAAACTCACTTTATCTGTTAACTTCTCCAAACCCCTCTCCCCAGCTTGACTTGCAGCCAGCTTTAAGGTGTGCAGATGGCCAAAAGCCTATGAACAACTGTTGGGAAGATGATGGATGAGGCTGGCCAGGCTCTGCCTCCCTCACACCTCCAGGACAGCCTTTCCTAGGGAGCTGCCTGCAAACAAGCAGCCTCCAAGGAAGCTCCCTAAAAACATGCATCCTCCAAGGAAGCTCCCTGAAAACATGCATCCTCCAAGGATGCTACCTGCCTGCAAAAGCAGCCTCCAAAGAAAGCTGCTTGCAATAAATCAGCCTCCAAAGAAAACTGCCTGCACCCAGCAGCCTCCAAGAAAGCTTCTTGCAATAAAAGAGCCTCCAAAGATCAGAAGCCTCCAAGAAAGGTGCCTACAAAAACAGCCTCCAAAGCAAGCTGCCTGCAAAAAAAGCAGCCTCCAAAGAAAGCTGCCTGCAATGAAACAGCCTCCAAGAAAGCTCCCTGCAATAAAAAAACCTCCAAACATCAGAAGCCTCCAAGAAAGGTGCCTACAAAAACAGCCTCCAAGGAAAACTGCCTGCACAAAACCAACCTCCAAAGCAAGCTGCCTGCAAAAAAAAAGCCTCCAAAGAAAACTGTCTGCACCCAGCAGCCTCCAAGAAAGCTGCCTGCACAGAACCAATCTCCAAAGTAAGCTGCCTGCAAAGAAAACAGCCTCCAAAGAAAGCTGCTTGCAAAAAAGCAGCCTCCAAGAAAGATCCTTGCAGTAAAAGAGCCTCCAAGAAAGATCCTTGCAGTAAAAGAGTCTCCTAAGATCAGAAGCCTCCAAGTAAGGTGCCTACAAAAACACAGTCTCCAAAGAAAGCTGCCTGCACAAAATCAGCCTCCAAAGAAAGCTGCTTGCAATAAAACAGTCTCCAAAGAAAGCTGCCTGCACCCAGCAGCCTCCAAGAAAGCTCCTTGCAATAAAAGAGCCTCCAAAGCTCAGGAGCCTCCAAGAAAGGCGCCTACAAAAACAGCCTCCAAAGAAAGCTGCCTGCAAAAAAGCAGCCTCCAAAGCAAGCTGCCTGCCCCCGGCAGCCTCCCAGGAGCACCGGGGATGGAGCAGCTCCCCCCGCACAGCCTCCCCCCCCGCCTCTATCTCCCCCCGCTCCCCGTCCCGCCCAGCCTCGCTCCGGCCCCGCTCTCCCCCCGCCCCCCCCCCCCCCCGCCATCACCTGCGGCGCCGCCGCCGCCCGCGGTCCCGGCTCGGCGCGCGCTCAGCGCCGGCACCACCCGGGCGCCATTTTGTCTGCGGCCTCGGAAGTGACGTTGGGGGGAGGCCAGCGGGCACGGACCCCGCGGGGACCCCCCTCCCTCCTCCCCGCCGTCCCCCTTCACCTCACGCTGCTCGACCCCGACGTGGTTCCCAGGGCAGGGCCCGTCCTGCGAGCCGCCGCCCTTAGAGAATCATAGAATGGGTTGGGTTGGAAGGGTCCTCAAAGCCCATCCAGTTGCAGCCCGTGGCAGGGACACCTCCCAGGGGATCAGGGGCTCCAAGCCCCATCCAACCTGGCCTTGAACCCCTCAGGGATGGGGCAGCCACAACCTCCCTGGGCAACCTGTTCCAGGGCCTCCCCACTCTCATCCTGTATTGAAACCAAGGATTGCACCAACACAGGTGTAAGACCTTGCACTTGGCCTTGTTGAACCTCATGAGGTTCTCACAGCTCCATTTCTCCAGCCTGTCCAGGTCTCTCTGAGCGACAACCCATCCATCTGCACCATTCAGCTTGGTGTTATCCCAGTGAACTGTGGAGAAAAGCAAGTTCTCTTTCCCTTTTACTGTATTTTGGTCTGTTTTCCTTTGTTTTGTAGTCACGCAGCCCCACAGACAGGTGGTTTGCTCGCCTCTGACTGAAAGTGGGGGCAAAACCATCAGTGGTTGAGGAGAATCACAGAATCATTAAGGTTGGAAAAGACCTTTGAGATGAGTCCAGCCATACCCATTCACTGCTGAACCATCCCTGAGCACCTTGTCTGCCCCTCTTTTACCTCACAGAATCACAAAATTATCTGAGTTGGAAGGGATCTACAAGAATCATCGAGTCCAGCTCCTGGTCCTGTACAGGACAACCCCAACATTTACACCACGGGTCTGTGCATTGGCTAAATGCTCCTGGAATATTGCCAGGGTGTCTCGACTGCCTCCAGGGATGGAGACGTGCCCATTGCCCTGGGCAGCCTCTGCCAGGGATTCACCACTCTGTCAGTAAAAGATTTTTTCCTAATAGCCAATCTGCCCCTGCCCTGGTGCAACTTGAGGCCATTTTCTCTCATCCTACGTGTTGTCACTTGGAAGAAGAGCCCAGCACCCATCTCACCACAACCTCACAACCTCAATACTATCTCCCCTCAGCCTCCTCTTCTCCAGGCTATATAATCCCGGTTCCCTCAGCCCCTCCCAGAATCTCTGCGCTCCAGAACCTTTCCCAGCTCTGCTCTAATTTAGCTGTATTAATATTTAATTTTATAAGCAAGGTAGAGTAATTACATCTGTGTGAGTTTTTAGGCTATTTTAAGAAAAAAGCAAAGCTGCCATGTTACAGCCTTATACCTATAACAGAAAAAACCAAAAACATAGCACAAAATACATACCACAGCAGCTTGAATACAAATCTTCCTACCTTCAAGATCGTTAAGTTTTTCAGAAAGCATCACAAATAACAAGTTATAACTTTCTGCTAATTAACATTGTTATAGTTCTAGAAAAAGTTTCAAAAAGAGCTCCAAACACTCCCATTTGAAAAAATAAACTAGCCTATTACCTTCTTTAATTTCTGCCCTCTATTCTGAAAGCATTGTTACTAAGAGTAAACCAGGCAGGGCAGGTATCAACAAGCTAACCCACAAACAAACAGAACTAACTACAAAACACTGATATTTTAATCTTCCTTTGAGTTTATTCATTTTATTTTATGTTTATAACTTTATTTCTACAGTACCAATGCTTACTTCCTCATTTAAAGCTGAAAGGAGTGAAGGCTTTTGATCAACTACTAGTGCTGCTTCTCTGTTCCTTCCTGGTCAAGGCTGTAGTGGCTCTTCAGAGGCTCAATTTGAAGATTCACCCTGCTGCTGGTTGGAGGATGTCCCTATAAAAGACATGGTGGAAGCTTATATTTACTTTTAGTTGCAGATTAGAGTGTGAAGGTAAGGGGTTTTTTTAGTGAGCTGTCTCTCTTTTGTTTTTGCAGATTTTGTTTGGTTTGGCATAGTGATAAGGTGGGAAGGTATAGCTGGGATTATGTTCTTGGTTTATATTTGGCTTAACTGAAGGTTATACAAAGATTTTTTAATGTGCTTTAGTATTAAGTGTTTATTCTTGAACAATGTTTTAGTGGATGGGGTTCTAGACGTTAAATTTTTATACTTCCTCAAACATCTAATTTCCGTCCTTAATATTTAAAAATAAACTGTTAAGTCAGCATGAAATTCTTTATAGCTGAATAATAATTTATGAAGACTGTTTAGCTGTTGCTCTTAATGGCTATTACTTAATTTATTGATGGCTTTTTGTTGTACTTTTATATTGTAGGTGAAGAAGGGACTCTTAAAAAGCTGGAGCTCTGGACTAAGTAGAAAGTCTTCTCAGGTAGCTCATTCAGCTGTTTGCTTTTGTGTATTTAATCGCTACTAATACAGGTTATAATTTTATGCTATCAAAAGCTAATACTTTCAAAAAAGTTCTGGTCAAATTCATAGGTCCTTGGAAGGTTTATTTGATAAGTGGTAGAAGAATTTTGAATGCTAAGACAAACCATATTATATTTTTAGTGGGTTAATAAGACTAAGCGCAACTGTTACATTGAGTGCAAACAGAATCTAAATGTTTAAAGAGTTTGCTGTTTGGTAACGCAGGATAGGCTTTTAGGTTGGTCGGTAATTTAAAATGTTAGCTCATTTTTTCACTCAAAGTCCTTAGAGAAGAAAACTGCAAAAGTTGTTCAATATCTGTATAAAATGTACCTCTTATGTGTATGACTGCAAAAACGGAGAGAAAACTCGTCTAGCGCTGTTAGTTTCTCAGTAATTTCGGTAACTAACAGTTGCAATGTTACTATCAGCATGCCCTGTGTGTAGCGCTGGTCTCTCCACAGGTATTCCAAAGCCATTTACTCAACTATGTCAGCTATCTGGTGGTAAATGTGCTGTTGCATCTGTATTGTATTTATTTCCATTCTTACACAAATCGGTGCATAGTCCCTTCTAGGATTGGTATTTGCAATTTTTAGTTAAAAACATTCCCCAAGACCTTTAAAGGAATAACTTCTAACCAAAAAAGTCCTTTAAAACTGTGTCACTACTGTATATATATATATGAGCTTTTATTTAGTACTGTACAGTGTAGTGTTTCTGTTTGTTTGCAGCAGATTCTTTTTCTTTCCAGAATTCAGAGTGACAGAAGTAATATGAAGGAAAGATAAAGCTTGGAAGAAAAGGGAGAGGAAAAAGGTAGGGTACTTCTGCCTGCTAGAAGTCTTATCAAAAGCTTCCAATATACTGCACTGAGTCAATAATAAATTCATAATAAAAATATGTTTGACAGCAAACCTATTATCTATGTTCTAGATCTCCTTCAGGTAAAGGTGAGAATGCCTGTGATGAATACTAGCTTGTGGGTGGAATAATAAGTACTAACCTGACAAAGTTAGTATAGGAATAGAACAAACAACCACACAAGGGATCCAAATAAGACACAGTGGAAATGTAACAGTAGCTGTGTCAAATGCTTGGTTAATCTGTTTAAGTGTATCCTTGAATAATATGTTAATTTTGTGATAATGAATCATTTAGAAAATATACACTTTGCTTTTGGAATTCCTTGAAGTAACTTGAGTGTTGTTGTTAAGCTGTCTAATAGTTACACTGATCTGTTTAGGTGATCTATTGATCTATCTAGGACTCTTTAAACCAAAAGAGGCAGTAAAATTGCTTCATAGAATCTTTGTATTTTTCATGCTGTGACTTGTAATGGATTATATTCTATGATTATTGTCACAAACATCTGCTACCTTTTGAGACTCAAGAATAAGGAGTAATGTGCTATCCATAAACAAACTTCCAACTTCTAGCAGCTCGATCAGTAAAAAACATTTGAGGAGCTGTATAGGTGGTGGAGGCACAATCTGAAAATATCTGTAACTGCTTTTCTTTGGAGCATTTTAAAAATAAACTCTGGCTTGATGGCTAGGGAGGCAATATATAACAATCTGAAGCTTTTCTATTTTATTTACCATTGTCTGTTTTTCTCGTAAAAAAAGCCTTCAGTAATTCTTGCCACTAGCTGGTGCTAGGGTACAGTTTACTGAGCATGCAGCCATCATGCCTCTGCATTATTAGCCTGTGGTGAGAAGTCTTTCATCTTAGTGTTCTGCTTGTGTATTTCTTTATATGTTGCTTCTTGTCAAGTATATCAAATCCTAAGTCCTTCTTGCTGAGTTCTTCTGCATGAAACTCAAGCATGCTTTACCTTCTCAGATACTGCTATTACTTTCCACTCAGTCAATCAAGCATGGCTGTTGTGGAAGTAAGCTAATTATTAATCATGACAAAATGAGCTAGAAAAATCCATTAGGAAAGCTGTTTTCAAGGAGTAACCTCATAATTAGGAGTTAAACATTTCTTAAGTTCAGCAGTTCTAGGTTTTAATGAACAGATGGCAGGGTTTGCCTCTCTGTGAGTTGTGGCTAATAACAATGTATGTTTTCATAATCTCATTAATGTTTTGTCTCTTTGAAAGAGACAGATCTTAGTGCCAGGACTAGTTTCTTTGGACTAAGGCCAGCTCTAGATCACAGAGGTAACTTTATGCAGTGTCTCACAGTATGCAAGTTCTTTCACTGCTTTACTAATAAAGCAAAGGCTGCCTGTTGAATTAAGCTATATTTTATTACACAACTTATCTTTAAGGGCTATTTGGGTCAAAATCTCTTGTACCATCAATTTCTAAAGCTATGTCAAAGTTGTGGGAAGTGGAGTTTTCTTAATTCTCTGTGTAAACAGTTTATTTAGGTGTAGGCAGGAAAACAAGAGTTCTGCAAATGACTGTCACTTCTCAGAAAATTGCATCAATGCTAAGTGCACAGGAGAGGACATTCCTTTAAGAAAGAAGCTGGCATGTGTTATGTTATGCGTAGTTATTACTGCAAGTTGTTACAGCCTCTTCCTGCATTACCTTCTAAACCTGGTTAATACCAGTGTTGCTGTACCATTTCAGAAGAAAAATACTCCAGTTCTAAATTTGATGAAAAGCACAAAGATTCAAGTTTATTTAGTGAACTGCATAGTAATTAATGATGCCTTCAGAAAGATCAGCTATGAAAAATTACTTCTTTGCCTTTTAATTTTGCTAAGGGGTAGATTTAGCAATGGGGAGAAGTGCAAAAGTATTTGCTGTCAACTTAATCTTTTTTGACTAAAAAGCAGCTTTTCATTTGCGAAGAAGCACATTGTGGGGTTTTATATAACTGTAAGCACAAAGAAGCTATGTTGCTGATGTGCATCTTGAGGCATATTACAGGAAGAATGCATTTGATTGTGGTCTGTACTTCATGTCAAAATCTGGAAGATACTCGGCAGAAATCATCAAAGCCATCTGGTTTTCTAATGGCCTGTAGCTACTGCATTGAGAGGAGCTTGCAATGAATAAAATTCTGGTCTGACAGAACCAGCACGTGGCTCAGTAGCTCGTATCTGGAGAAGCTCAGCAGCTCTTATCTGGAGAAGCTCATCCTCTCTGACAGTATGGTTAAGTCTTGGTGCAGTTTGCTAGAAGTTACAGTGGACTCTGTAGAAACCTTTCAGAAGCCTATTTTTTTTGAAAGCTATGTTCTCATTGAACCAAATTAGTGAGCTTGATTTGAAATCTCTTATGAATTTCTAGCTTGTTAAGGAAAAAGTAAGCTTAAAAAAAATAAATCTTTTTAGAAGAATCTGTCTGTGTATACTTACTGATTCAATGGACTTGCTCTAGAGGGAGGATCTGACTTTGAGTGCTTTGAGGAGCAATACTTTTCTACCCTTCTGTCCCAGTCAGTATTCATTTATCTGTAAAACTTGTTTATTTATTTCAGATTGGATAAAACTTGCAGTGGTTTAAGGGAATGCCCTTATCCATTGAAGAACCTATTTCAAACGGTTTTAAGGGTTATTCTGGAAAATAATAGCTTGGCCATATCCAAGGGTGTTTAAGTGAACTTCAAGCCTTAATGTTTTGTACTTTGTGGAGTCTTGACAGCATTAAAAAATAAGGTTGTCTGTTCAGTAGAACATTCTAATGTTGCAAGAGCAGCCCAGGATGAAGTGAGTGGTTCCTCATCCTTGTATTTGTGCTGTGGGATCCCAGAGAACACTTGAGAACTGTGATTCTATGATAACCTGAAGCGTAGGTCAGGGAAAGGTCCAGTTTGATGACCTAGAGCCACTGTATGCCTGACTCTGAACAGATGGTGGTTTTGAGAGAAACTTCTAACCTGTCAGAACAAAACACATTTAAGATATTTTCTTTTCCCCTTATGCAAGTTATCTGAATATTGATGTGGCTTAGCATCTGGGATCACCCCCACAGGTGCATAAGCCCATTGTTTCATTTTAGCTCAATCTGGAAATGTAGATGAAAGCTAATTTTTAGTGAAAACAATGATTTGCAGTTCTCTACTTTTCCTACTCCTTCCACTTTTCACTCTTTTTGTGGATATTGCTGTTTATGGTTCAGTTTTGAACTCTTAAAATCGATCGTCCTTGCCAGTTGCTTTCTGGAAACAGAATGCAACCTTGAAAATGCATGGAATGTGCAGCACTCCTTGCCTGCTGAGACACTTGCCAGTTTAGCATTTACCAGAGTCTGAAAATCTGACTTCTCCAGCCTGGAACAAGCTACATGATTGAATGGGGATCCTTGTGTTGCAGTCCAACTGTTTGCTGCAGAGCAGGGGGAGCTGTGGGTTTGGTCTGGTGCCTAAATCCACAAGGCCTGGACAAAGACACATGGCTAGCGTGATGCTGGGTTTGTTTATACATAAATGCCTCCATGCTGCAGCTGTGCAAAACATACAAAGCACTAATTCAGACAGCTTATTATGGCACCTAGTGTCAGGTTACAGAAGGTAATGGTGTCTATGTATCCAGCAGTAGTTGTCTAAGAAATCTAGATGCTGACAAATTGAGAATCATTAATACCTTAGGTTAAAAAAAGCTGCCTGGAAAAGGATAGGTATGGTTAATTGAATATCTAATTATGTAGATAAGTACAAATAGATATAACAATAGTATTCAGGTGTGGTCTAGGCCAGTTATGACTTAAGCTTATATGGCAGTGCTTCCGTAGTGTCTACATTGCAAAACTTCAGATGGTGGAGAAATTTTTAGATGGAATAGTTTATTATCGAAAACAGAGGCTACTTCTGACCTGAGAGATCTTGGTAGATACAGCAGGTTGCTTACCTGTCCTTTGTTGCCATTGTATATTAAAGAATGGTAAGGTTCATGTTGCCATAAAACATAATGGGAGACATTTTGTTTGAACTAATATGAAGCTGTGACAAGACTGATGCTTAAAGGTTCTTGGGTTGGTGGCTTTCCCTCTACCTTTGGTTATAACCATTGACAAGTCGCTCGATCTGTGTATCGCACTCTCCTAGGCTGGAGGTAGCGCTTGCTCTCCTGAATCATATGGTGGCTTGAGATGATGGAACCCAAGAACTTTACACAAAGTGTTGAAGTGCAGGTTATATTTAGTTTCTAATGAAAGAACATGTGACTAAGATACTCGCAATAACATACTGCGGGTGCTCTTAAATTGGTGAGTAATTACATTTAAAAGCAATTGCTGCATATTTTAATTGGTATTTAGCTATCAATGAACACTTTTAAAATATATGAGTAGCTTGAGATCTCCGTAATTCTTCTGGTTTATTCTTAATTATTGATGGTTTACTTGAATTTTTCTGACACTTCCTGTTCTTAGTGAAAACAGGCCTTAGAAGAATTCCTTTAAGGCTTGCTGTGCTGATGCCTAGAAGTATTATAAATATTGATGCATCAAGCCGTTGCTTTCAGTGGGCTGCTGCTGTGTATCTTCCCCACAGACACAAATACAAGAGGACAACTATGTCACTAAAAAATATAGACATCTGGCATCCTCACAGGAAGCCTGGTGCCTGCTTGTCTGTTGGGGAGAGCCACATTCATGATTCAAAGCCAAGCTGCAGAAGGGAACATTGCTGTTACTAACTATAAAGGAATGAATGTGATCAGGAGTAAGGACTTTAAGTTAAAAGCAAGTGTTGATATATTGAATGCTGTTCCCTATGTGTACAAATCAAACCTGGCCAGCTGGTGAAAGTATGGAGCTGTTGTTTCCTGATGTGTTCTCATGCATAGGAAGTCTCCTGACCTTGGGCATTGATTTCGCCAGCAAATATACTAATCATTCATCACAACTTACAGAAGTATTTGCCCTAGGACAATATGCTGTTTGACTTCTTGCAAGGCAGAAAAGATCCCATCTTCCACATAAATTCTACCAAAACCCACACAGCTAGTGTTCAACCTACCTTTGAAGTCCTGAACTAGGAATGGGAAGCTAGATAACTTGACTCAGTGAAAGCTCACCCACAGAACACTGCAGTGGTTTGCATATGGAATATGCCCTCTGCACAGATTTTTAGTCTATACTTCTAGCACGTACTAAACTTATAAAAGGGAATTAAAAATTCTTCAGTTCTTCATAAAAACATAAAAAAATGAGGGAGCTTTTCACAAAGAAGCCATTGTTTCTTGACGCTTGCTTGATGCTGGTTGGGATGTTCTACAGTTGATATTTGTAGACAGCAAGGCAGTGTGAATAATCAGAATATTAAATGTATTGGTGTTGCAGCAGTTGCTGTTTCTTCATGTTGGCAGAATAGTGTTTTGTGTTGATGATGGTCTCATTTGTCAGTGTCAAATGAGTCTGTTGTAGGCACTGCACTGACAAGACAACAAAATAACTTAAAACTGAGGGAAATATAAAATACTTTATAAGTTTTTTAAAGTAAATAAAGAACAATTATTGTAAAATAAGACAATTTACATTGCTTTTATTTCCAAAGCTTGGATTGGTATGATAGTTCATGGCACATGAAAGAAACAGATCTAGGTAAATTGATGGTTTAACAATTATTGACCATAAGGATTATCATCATTTTTACACCAAACATGATGCATTGCAGCCACTTGATGTACAAAGCCTTTGCTCTGAGCTATGTGCAGTCGGGTACTGCTGCACTAAATGTGCCATAGAAAAGCTGTGGAGTCCAGAGGTGCATTATACCTCATTAACGTATTCTGATCTAGCATTAAACACATTCTCAAATAAGCCAAGCATTCAGTTAGAAAATAAGACAGTTACAAAGAAATAAAAATGTTAAAACGCTAATTTAAAAGCTTCTACATGTCAGCTCTAAAGCGTGCTGTGTAACTGGTTAAAGTGACCCATCAAAACTGGGTATTTTCCAAGCACCCTTTAATTCAGGATGTGTATTTCAATTCCTGCATGTCTCTGCAACAAGAGAGGACAGGAAATTCCTGGTGCGACAGTCGGATGAGCAAGCTTTCAGTTGGTAGGTCAGTTCCAGCTGGGCCTACCACATTTTGCCACGTAATAACATAAGTATTAAAAGCAGAATATCTGTATCAATAGTGGAAAGATTTTAGCTTCCAATATCCAGTATTTTCTAAATTTGTAAATAATTGGTTCTCTCTGAAGCTAATTCCTCCTCTTTGATACATCATGTGGTAGATAAACATGTTAAAAGCGCTTAACCAGCCCAAAACACTTTGATTCTGGGTATGTTTTTTGAAGAAATGCATAAAATTTAATGTGAAATAATTTTTGGTAGCATTTGAAAACCAAGCTAGCGTATATTACCTGCAAATCACATTGCAGATCTAAATCTTACTGCTGCTGGGTTTTTTCTTACTGCCATAACACTTCTTTCTTCCAGTAAACTCGTGGTTAGTAAAAAGTCTGAGACGTTCATACTCTGTAGTGGCGGCAGGGGTAAATCTTTAGAGTTGTGTGGGATCACCATAGATCTAGAGTGCTTTGATCATATTTTCCATGGATCATCTTCTCACACCAAAACAGGAATAGTCTTTAGTTCTAATAAAATAAGAAGCACTTGTATTCTCTGGCATAGAATGGCATGGTTGCTTGGTTCAACTGTTCTCAGGGCCTGTAAAACAAATAAACAGGCATTTTCTTCTTGTTCACAGTTACCCAAGCACATTTGTTATGTGATCTTTTATTCCTCCCTCTGTTTGTCTCCTCTATCACTGCTTTATTTCTCTCTGCAGTTCATATTTTGCTTTCTCCTAATGCTGGGCAAATAGTATTTGTTAAATGTAGGCTGGTTTTCTTACTACTTTGGAGTTTGTCAAGCACTTCAGATTAGCATGGCACCACTTAATCTTGTTGGTACCAAAACAGCTTCCACAAATGTTATCCAGCACTTCCAGAAGTTGGTCCTGTAATGCTTTGCAGTGACTTTTACCTCTGCATGATAATAAAACTCCAGGCACCTAATGAATATTCTAACAGCATGCACTTTCCTGTGGGGGTTTAGATCACCCACATCTCATTGACAGCCCTTGCTGAGTCAATAGGCACTGTAGAAGTGAAAATAGGTTTGTTTGTCCAAACAGATGCATTAGAAATTTGCAAAGCGATTCCTGTGAACTTGCTCAGAAGATGATGCTTTGAAAAGCCTGATTAGCAATTTACTTACGAGTACCTGCCTGACATCTTCCTTACAACAGCAATGATTATTCCTGCGAGGATTCCAACTGCGACTATGATTCCGATAATTATTCCAACCAGTGCAATTGTTTCCAGACCACCTGAAAGAAGAAATTGGGCATATTAGCATGCTTCTCTCTAATACCATTGATAGGAGGCTACGGATAGAACTACCACTCTTCTGCTGCTTCCCACTACCTGGGGGAAGTGTCCTTATCTTGTCAACTCTGGAGTAGGTTTGGGAAGTTCAGCAGGCTCGGTGGCCTGTAGGTGGGCAAACGTGCCTTTGGGCTGGGGGGTTCTGTGTGGATGTGGCTGTGGGGACAGTAATCGGGTGAACCGGAGGAGCAGGGAGCAGGCAGTGTCTCCCTCCAAAATGTTTATTAAAGAATAGCATGGACACAGTTAGTGGCTTCCAGGTGGGTATTGCCTGGCTGTTAAGTTCACCCTTGTCTTCATAATAAATTATTTAATACCTTTTTCAGTTTTCTCTGGTTCCTCGCTCAGTCCACCTGTAAAGCCAGAAAGAGAGTAATTACTTAATCCCTCTGCTTTATATAGGGTATTGCATCCCAATTTATAAATATATATCCAAGGAAGACTTTATCAACTATGTCACAATGGTTTGAGGGTTGTGTAATAGGCTGTTCTTCTGATTGGGCGTGAGAAAATTAAGAGCTTGATGAGTGCAAGGAGCTCTCTGAAGTAATAAAGAAATTAAAATCAAAGTGACTGATTATGGTATAATATATACTTGTGAAACTTAAGTCTGATCACGTTCAGATCAAAAAGTATATATCTGGTATAAAATAATTTTAATTAAGACAGAAATTGGGTTTTAATTGTCTGAGACAGTTTTATGCTGATGAAATTCTGCCTTGCTCTTGGTGCATTTGCTGAACTGTTCTTTGTCTATTTGTAAAAGCTTTTTGTCAGTTTAAAAGCTCCTCAAGTTTCTTAGGTAGATTTTTCTGTGTGTAAGATTGTATAAAATCTGATGAGTACACTTTTCTAATTCTTTGAATTTGTAGCTAGGTCCCGATTAGAAACATGAAACACAAATGCTACTTTTAATCCATCCGGAGTTATGTCATCCTGAATCTTTAGTGTATTCTTTAAGCAAAGTCTGAAAACTCTATCTAAAATTCAGATCTGCTAAACATTGCTTCTCTCATGCTGAGAATCTGCTGGCAACAGCTACTACTGTTCACATACATTGGAGAAAGCATTCTTCATTTATTTAGACACCATGCTAAACTTGCATTTAGTTTCCAGACCAGCTTTTGGATAACAAAAAGACCTTTTCTCATAATGGCTTATCTGACCATTTTTAAGCAATTCATTAAACTTAAGCCTGGTCATTGATGCTGTTGTATGACTGGAATATCTGAGCAGAAACTGATGCTTTTTCTCCAACTCTTTACAGGTATGCACAAGAGTAAACTACTAAGAACAATCCTGGTCCAAAAGAGGCCACATAGAGCGTGTTCCCAGTTATTTGTGCCCGTACATTCTCTGTACACGATCAGAGACAAGCTGCCTTGAAGACAGCTAAGCAGGCATCAGGTTAAGATGTCAGAATGCACTTTGTCAACCTTTTTCACCAGTCTGTTGTTCCATGCCTGCTGCATGGATGTGGGTGCAGTTTGATTTATATGTGCACAACGGTGATTTGTGTCTCTCCAGGGAAGCTAAGGCAGACAACTTGGCAGGAATCAAGAGGGCAGCCTTTGAGCCAATCGAGAGGTTGTAACGGTTACATTTTCTGCACTGAGAGTCTTTGAGCTGGTAAAAAATACCCCGGTGTTTTTCTGAAGAGCTGTTTGATTTCTGTTCAAATACTCTGAAAAGAAAGCAAAGGCTTCAGTTATTGCCTGCCGTGGGGGTAGAGCTGCCAGTGCACTGGTGAACAAAACTGTATAGCTGTTCCTTTTGTCAGCACATATCTCTCATGAAGTTAGTAGGATTATTTAGGAGTCATTTTAAGGTATCTTACTTTTCCCCTTCTAAAATCAGCACTGCTACCTTTGAGAACACCTTAAACTTGGTATTTGTATTTTCCAGCTAGTGTTTAGTAGGTGACAGTAGAACTGTAATATGATAAAATAGAAATGAAGGATTTTTTTTACCATCGACATTTTTTGTGTTAGCTTCGTAACCAGTAGAGTTATCACCATCTTCAGCTGGGACAATTGCACTTTCTGTGGTCATTAGCTGTCCAAACTCCAAGAGATTTGTTACACTTTGTAGTCCTGTGGGCAACTACAAGAATTGAGGAGAAAAAGAAGGAAAAGAAAGCCTCAGTACATTCCATCTGTGTGCATGAAATAGGCATTTAAATTTCCTGGTCTATCAAGTACCCTGTGGATGCTTTCTAGCAATCACCTGCCCTCTTTGACTTAGACAATGAGGAAAAAACTACAAAGCAAGCTGATTCGTCTTCCTTGCTAGATGCTGTCTGGATCAGATGACCTCTCAGCAGGACTCCGGGAGGTGTAGGAGAGAACTGCAGCATAACACAGACCTGCCTTTTTCATTGTGGTGTTATTTATACAGTAGTTCACCAGTTTTGTTTCACTGAGAGATATTGAATTAAAAGAGGCAAATGGCAGTGAATAAGCAAGTTATCAACGCTTTTTGCAGTACAGAAGAACTGCCACAACCGCTTTCAACTCAGTTGCCTTCAACCTGACTGCTTGCACAGCAAAAACATTGGCATTAGTTGTTCTTTTCTGTTAGAAGTCAAGGTTATTCCTTATAATTTATAGTGATTATTCAAAATCTAAACCGCAAGACAAGACGAGGAATATGAGATCAAAGTAACCTAAAGGAACTATTATTTAGAATGAGACTCACCAGGGTTGGTAGTTCTTCGAAGTCTGTGTCATTTCTGTCTCTGAAATCTATTGTTGTGCTTTCTTCTCCTTCTAGAACTGAGCTTGCTGAATAAAATTTTAGAAAATAAGTTAGAATTTTATTTGGTAGCCATGTGTTTGGGCTACTTTGGCATCTGAATTTTGTAAAACATGAGATCTATGTAGTGTTCAGTCTCCCTGACCCTGAGCACTTAGGTTTGCAAAATCCTTGGTATTAACTTAGAATTCTGCCGCACTCTGGTACAAAGCTGTAGGACAAAGAGCTTAAGGGCATGTCACTTAATCATGGCACCTTCTTGAAATATACTGATTACTGTGCACTCTGTCCAAGAAAAGGTTCCTCCCCCCAGGCAGCTGCAACTACCCATGATTTCAATTTAAGCTTTAGCTTATGTATCTGGATAAATTCCTTCAGGCATCTTCAAATTTCTAAAGTCAGAGCTTTCTCCCATCATAGATTGATCTGGTTGGAAAAGACCTTTGAGACCATGAAGGCCAAGCATACCTGTCCACTACTAAACCATATCATGAGCACCCTGTCTACCAGTCTTTTAAACCCCTCCAGGGATGATGACTCCACCACTTCCCTGGGCACCCTCTTCCAGTGCCCAAGAACCCTTTTGGTGAAGAAATTTTTCCCAATGTCTAATCTGCACCTCCACTGGTGAGGGGGGAAGCTCTGTCAGCTGTGATCTTTATTTTTGGAATTGTCACTAACAGTCATGGGTGTAGCTATAGTTTGGAAAACGTTCCTACACAATTATATTCAAAGATTTGTCTAAAGTTGCAAACCTTACTTTTGCTATAAGGTGAGGTTTTATAGGTAACAGTTCAAGGTCTCCTCTTCTCCTCTAGACCCGTTTGTCGTCTGTGCTCTTTGGGTATAACAGACACTTAAGTTTTGGCTCACACAATACTTTTTCTTTACAAATGGAACCAGACTTTATCAGTAGGAAAAATGAGATGCAACAAGACAGAAGATCTGGATATGTGAAGATAATTGGCAGTATTGGGAAAATGTTGAAAACATAAGTATTGTTTGATTAAGCTTCCTGCTGATTCATAGAACTCAGACCATACATGGTCTGGTGTTAATGCAGTGTGCTATCTCTTGGGAGTTTCTAATTCACTGTGATTTGAAAGCTCCGTGAGGCTGCTTGTTATGCTGTTGCCTGGGGCTTGAGAGTTCTGCTAATTCCAGATACCAGGGTTTAAATTTAATCAAAAAGCTAATAATAGACATTGTCCTGAGCAAAAACTTCAGGCAAAAAAAACCCTAAAACTTCTGGAATATTCTTTCCTGGATTCAGATTTTGCATCCAACTTGTTCTGATTGCCGAAACAAATCTTTGGACAAAAAATTCTACTTTCAAATCCAATTTATAGTGTTTCAGTGTAACACCGAGCTATTGCTAGGAGATACTGCAGTGGTGACTGAAGGATGTGGCAAAGAGCCCTGTTCATTCTCTTCAAAATATGGAGAATTTTAGGGAAGTTGGAGAAAACCGTGGATGCCCTCCCATCATTTGCCTGTGATGTGTGTAAGGTAACAGTCAGCTCCTAACAGGTTAATTATGAAAATAACACCTAATCCTTTCTCTTTCTGCAAGACATTCTGATACCTCTGTGATTTGGTAAACAGTAAGTGGTAGATGGGGAGTGCTGTGCAGTGATCCCTTTAAGGGAAGAGGACAGCTATTCACATGAGTTATTTAAAAATGGATTCATTGTACTGTTTGAATATTTCATGTAAGAGAAATATTCATGACCTGTTTGGTTTATTAAGTCTCAACACTGCTTCTATTAATTTCACCTGGTTTTTAGTGACCTAAAAACTCCTCTGCATTTGAAGTTAGACTATTTCTTAATTGCAAGACTAGTTCCAAATAATAAGACTATTTATTATGTAAGACTTTAATAATCCTAAATGCACCCTACTAGTGTTCTATAGGATATAGAGACAAATAAGCAGGATTTTTCTTCTGTGACTGAAATTAGAATGAATGGGTGTTTTGCTTGATATCAAAAGTGAAAAAAGAAGAGAATCACTTTGGGTCAGCTGTTCATGTACCACTTGAAAATTATTTTTCTTTAATTATGAATTCCATTTAACTTTTGTTCATTTTTAACTGCCTCTTTTAAAATAAAAATACTACTTCAGATGGAAAAGCCAATATTTAATTTTGAAATTAGTTAAAACCAGCACCCTAGCACTTTAAAGGAAACTTTTCATACAGAGGATGAATGATTTGATGTGGGAAAAGAACCTCTGTGTGTTTGAAGCTCTCATTTGAATTCTACTGGAAACTTGCAAATATTTTTCCTTGCTGCCAAAACTCATTTTTGAACCAAACAAAAAATGTTTCATCCGTCTCTAGCAATGTAAGGCTAAGAGCTTGGTCCTGTTGCCGAGAGGCTAAACACCAATCTAAACTTAGATTTCTAATTCCATGTTTGCTCAAGTAAATAGACTTTTATATTTTTATACCTTTATAAGCCTGAGTACAGATACACTTTCTATTTAAGAGCCAAAAGGATGTGCAAGCCGTACTTCAGGCACTAACAGATGAAGAAAGTATATTCATATTATGCCAACATGAGGTCTAATATAGTGGCTAATTAAGCCAGCCTGTCTCCTAAATTTCACCTTATAATCCAAGGAAAGACTAGAATAGGCCAGGGTTAATCATATTTATAAGTTAGATGGTAATAATATTTTTTGGTCATTTTTGATGGAAGTACCTCATGTGAGCATCCCTGAAAGTGTTCTTTTGAGGCAACATAGAGGGGTTTGACTTCCAGGTGTGTTGTTTGAGCCACCTTCTAAATGTCAGGACTTTTTAAGATGTGACACTGCTTTATAGTATTTATTTTTTGCTTATACAGTAATGTCTTTAAAGTACAATATTGGGGTTATGCTATATAAGTGTTAAATGTAAAGGAAGAAATAGCAATAGAGCTCAACAACATGAATTGTGTAGGGCTAAGTTTACCTCGTATTCTAGTTGGAACTGGAAAAACATCCTTTATGCACTAGTTGCAAAATAAGCACAGAGGAAAAAAACCAAGTAGAAAGTGGTACAAGTTTTGTATGTTAACAGCAAGCAGCTTATTAAGAGAAGCTCTTATACCATGGCACGGCAATAGTGTTCAGCTGTGAAGAGTTAACTGATAGTGAAGGCAAGAACAGATCAACATCACAGAACAAAGGTGTAGAGGACTAGTGAATGTCACAGAGAAATATTAAATGATTACTCTTTGTGTGGTAACGTTATTGCGGGTTCTTGGCCGTGAGTGGACGTAGAGAGTCTATTTCTGTGCATTTGCCCTCTGTGCACAGTGATTGACAAAAGGAGGTGGCCCAGATCAATCTTGCCTAATTTTAGGTTCTTAATAAAGGTGCCTAAATGAGGTGTCTGCTTGCCCTTATCTTCTTTTATAGTCTGTAGGGAAAGATAAATACTTCTAGAAGGCAATTCGGCTCACTTGAGATTTGGGTCATCCTTGGTACTGCTGCCTTCCCAAAATTGTAAGTGGAAAGGAGACTCATACAGGCAAATTATCAGTGTACCGTGTTTGTAGGAAGAAATGTTTGATACTAGATGACTTTTTGTCAAAGTAAAAAATATTGAAATGAAATGGAGAGCAACTATTGGACTTAACTTCTTTCCCTGTACCCAGTAGAAGGTGCATGCAGCGCTGACATCGGAGAATGTCAATGGGATATAAGGGTAGGTGTGCTTCAGGCATTTATTTTCGTCTGATGTGGGCCAAGTGTAGCAAGAGCCACAGGGTTAAGTAGTGCTTCTGCATATGCTCTTAATTCTGTCTTAGAGGAGGATGTAAATAAAAACAGTGCTAGAATTGTCTCCAATCAGCATGGTGGCCTCTTCTGTTTGCCCCTATATGTTGCTGCAGATGTGAATTAATCATTGCATCTCTTTCTGCCAGAGTTCCAGCTGGGTGCGTTTCAGTTCAAAGTCCCCCGCCACTATCAGGCTGCAACTTCGCACACCAGGAGAAAATGCGATGTCTTTGAAAGTTTAATATTGCTTTGAAAACATCCCGTGGTTAAGCATCCCATGACCCACTTAAGGGAGGATGAGCTCACTACTCCTTGTTATGGACAGAGTGACAGTTTACTAGAAAAACCTCTTAGGGCTGTTTTCAAAGCACAGTGGTTGTGTTGGAAAGAAGAGTGAGTTGTAAAACTGTTCATTACCATTTCTTTCAGGTATCTCCAAAGCCAACAAAGATACTTTTGAAGATGAAAAATGCTGTAGGATCTTGTTTCTTTCCTAACAGTCTGAATAAATATGGACACTAGTGGGCAAAGGCAGTTGTAAGCCTGTATTTTAGCTTACTCCTTGAAATAGGAAGCCCTCAAAGTAGAATGAGTTTCCATCTCCGTGATAAGGAACCAGTAGGTAAAAATGGTGAACCTGAAATGGTTCCCATCAGCAAGAACTGAAATAATCTTTATTGCTCGTCGCCCCTCTGCTGCTCTTTAAAAAAAGCAAAGCATCTTCAGTTATTTTTAACAGCTAAAAGAATTAACTAGTAGGCTAACTGTCCAACAAAAGCTTTGGTCTTATTCAAGTTTATTTTTATCTATATCTTATCAATTATTTCATCCTTTCCAGCTGTGTTACGTAGGTGCTTAGTAGAATGCTGCTCTAGAAGAGCAAGGGGAAGAATTTAGTGGGATGGATGGGTCACTTGGGAGATATCACTCTCTTGTTGGAGATTTTGCTGAGCTGACCATCTGGAGTTGTCTGATGTTTTTCAGTATCTGCTTCCTGAACAGTTACAGACCAAGTAGTGTTGTCTGAAGGACTCTGCATGTACATCTGTGTTAGCCGTCCTGGTTTGGCCATACTTTACTCAGCATTTATGTCCTGATACAGGAATTCCCTTTCTGAGGAAGCAACCTTTGCTCAGAATGAGCAGAGCGAGTCTTAAAGTCAGTATTTCGTTATTGGAATCTCATTCTGTTGTTGTTCATTGAAGACTTATAGTCATTGTGGGGGAAGTTTTAACAAAAATGTATGATTTGTTGAAGTATCTGCATTTTAATACATGATGTCTCAGCAGCAGCTCTGTAGTTTCAAATATAATTTTGTCTGTTATTTGGCTTCATCCTCAATTTAAACGTATTCCACAGTCAGGTCCAAAACCTACCTCATGAGCTATTTTTCTCTGAAAGTAGTTTTCCATTATTTTTCTATAATTACTTAAGCGTCTTGGGGTATTTTAAAAAGGAAAACATCTAGTGTCTTTTTTTTAAATGGTTCAACACTGCCAAATCCAGGATACAAATCTTTTCTTTACTTTGAAAATTTGAGGTTTTGAAGACTATTATAGTGGATTCTGGGGCTTGCCTTCTGGCTTTTGAGCCTTTGGGCAGTTAAAATTTTCAGGAAAGGCAAGGAATTTTCATAATGTGAACTGAAATTCTCATTTGTACTCGTGGCTCCTGCAAAATTCCTGCCGTCTGTGAAATCCGTAGCCTGTTTGGGGCCACAGCACTGGCATTTTCTTTCTGTTAATTCTTTCTGGAAGTCAGAGTAATACATCATGCCATGATAAAAAGTGCCTTGGCATGTGTTGAACTGTCTAGGTTTTTTGTTCAGGAGGAAGTACGTACTGTCTGTCTAAACCCTGAAATGCTTATGCAGTTTCCTTGTACAAAAACTGACAACTTTGCTTTATATAAGTGAAGGAAGCTGAATGAGAAAATGCTGTGAACATTGGAAAGCGTCTGCCAGTTGTGAACTTTGGAAATTATCTGCCAGTTGAAAAATGGCTGTGATGCACAAGGAAGGATTTAGCTCAGCCTTATTTAGAGTGTGACTGACTTTGCTCAGGTATTCCATGGAGCTCATGATGACAACATTCTGCTGAATTGTCAGAAGCATTTCCTTTGGTCGCCCCACCCGACTGCAGATGGTTCCTATTGCTGCAGCTGGCTTGGCCAAAGGAACAAAACCAGAGCTTGCATCTACTGTGCCAAGTGCCAGAGCTCAGCTGCTTCTGAAGAAAATCCTATCTCTTCTGAATGTTACGATATTCTACATTGCCCATATAATAGGATACCCACAGAAAAGCAAAACAATCTATGTAGAGAAATAACTGCACTTCAAGTTAGTAATGGTTGGACTCGATGATCCGGTGGGTCTCTTCCAACCTGGTTATTCTATGATCCTATGAAGTGCTTGCTATGTGTATATGACCCACAGCCAAAGATACGATGCAAAGCCACAGGAGGAAAAGGTGGTAATTCACTGAGCTTTCTCTTATGCTTGATAAAGTCAACCACTGAGTTATAGACTTTGAGAAGGAAGAGACTATTTAAGTCATTATGGGATACTAATTTAAAATATTCCTTGCTGAGCTAGAAATGAGTCTTCTAAGGTTTATGCTTTTAATATCGCTGTTTCGATCTCTGACTTCTTGTCTGACCTCAGAGTTACTATCCTATGAATACGAATTAAAACCACTGACATCTGCTTCCCCGTGATCCTGTGGCAACTATCTGCATTCTTACTAGCAACTTCTTTGCTTTTTTTCTGAGCAGTAAGGGTTTTCCTGGGGCTACAAGATTGGAATTGTGATCAAGGTGTAAATCTCTTCCATCATTTTGTAGGTGCACCCAACCCTGCAGTGTCACAGTGGTGTGTTTATCACCGCATGCTGACAAGGAATGAGTGTTGGAGCTAAAACAAGGAGAAAAGTACAAAATATCATGTAATGATCAGCAGATTTTACGGGGTGTGCAGCAGCAAGCAGACTATATGTCTACAAATTTTGGGATACGTAAATGCAGACAAGGGGAATTAAGAAATGACCTCCAATACAGTAATAAACTAATCTTTTCCCTGAATCACTTCCTTCCCAAAACTCTGAGGCTGTTGCCGTATGCCCTTTCACAACTGCCTTGATGAAGGTTACTGACCCTTTGTATCTGCCATCAGAACTGTTTGCATGCTAAACACTAAGTGGAAGCTGGTTAGGCTTTTTATTTTGTTCGCACAATGATCTTTGGTTGGTGGCTTTATATTGCCACACCGCAAGCAAGATCCATTCAAATATGTTTAGTCTGACTTTCATTCTAACTAATAACAGACTAGCTAATACTTGGATGGGTTTCAGAGTCATAAAAGCATTTTAATGTGCAGTTGGAGTCAAGTGTGTCCCCTTTACAGATTTAGCAGCAGCTCATATACTACACAAGCCTTCCTAATAGTATGTGTTTGCTTGCAGTAGCATACAGAGCAGGACCGAGCCCTCACAAAGGATTATTCTGTTGCAATTTATGCTGGATGTAATCAACAAATAGAAAGATGGAAAAATATGAGCAAGTCCTAACAACATGAGAATGTACACAGCATCACAATTTGTTTCCTTCGAGAGTCTTCAGCCAGGCTTCTAGGCCAGTGAATTGGAAATAAATAGTAAATCTGTGACTTATTTTTCCCACCATACCTGTATGCCCAGTCGTACGTCTCTGAAATGCTGTGCAGCCAGTTGTGCACCACACACAGCTCTGAGCTTTGCAGCGTGATTTCTAACAGAGGGTACGGTCTGTGTGCACACCACTCCGAGACCCATTTAGAGGCTGCTGGTCTGCCGCATGGATCTGGCATGCAGGGAACAGGACCTGGCAACCCATCCTGTAGTCCCTGACCACATCCAGACAAAAAGCAAACAAAGAAACGTGCAACTGAGACAGACCATATGTTGGAGCTGGGCAAACAGTAGTCATTTCTGTGGTACACATGCATGTATGGCTTGCCTCAAATGACACAAGGAGGGAACACTGCATGCTTCTGTCGGAGCCCAAGAGCCTGCATGCTGTGGGTTATCCTTCCTTTAGTTTTTTTATCTACTAAAATGCTCTTTTATGTCTCTAGATTCCGAGATGCTTATTTTTCCAGATGAATTACAAGTACTAGAGCTGTGGTAAATGCATGGGTTCAGTGGAAACCGTTGAATTGCAGGAGCTGAGAATCTGGTGTCTCTGTCTACAGTTTTCGCTGCCTGAGTTAATGAAAGGTCTGCTTGTGAACATTTAAACAGGACAATTTCCTTTCCTTGTAAAGTTACACAGATTCAAAAACTAACTTTTTGAGATCTGGACGGGCGAGCCTTTCTGCTTTCACAATGAAGGGGTAAGGAAACTTTCTGCTGGTCTCTTAAATGAGACACTGCAAAATAGTCACTAATTTACAGACCTGCTGAGACCCAGTAGCAAGGCTTTCTCCTTGTGATGATTAAGTTTGGGTTATTGGACATGGAAAGCAAGATTCCGACCCTGGAGTTTGGGGATAAGCGGGGGTGGGATTTGCAAGTGCACTGATCATTCCTGATGCCTTCAGATGTGGGGTGAAAGGCTTTATCATACTTATTTAGTAGAAAACCGGCTCCTGTCTCATGTGACTGTTCATTTTGGTTGTTTATTTGCTACAAGCTGTTACACATTTTGATTTACAGAAGAGTTTAGAGTTGCCTGACTTCAATGTTCAGTTTTGTCACTGAACTAGTGAAAGAGTTGGGGTAATTTGAAAAAAATCCTTTCTTGTAATTATGAGAAATAGGATTTTTATGATTTTGAGATTTTGAAAAACTGAAAACTTAGCCCTTCATAGTTGACTGTAAACTTCAGTTTCCTTTCTTACCGTATAAATACTCTTCATCTGCATTATCCTGTCCCTGTGCTTACATCTAGTCCAAAGCAGATGAGAATAACATGACCTAGAATGAACCTGCTTAATTTTGAGACCTTGCATAAGGAGTTATAATCTCGTATTTGCCTCCAGGTAGGATCAGGCACGTGGACAGTTGATACAGCTCAAGTGACGTGTGGTTACTTGTTTAACAATCAATCATGTTAATTTTTGTTCATGTTATGTGACAAGCCAATAAATGATCTCCCCTGCAATGATAACTGTGACATGGGAAAGGCTTCATATTAGGAAATGTTGCCTCAGTAAGCAAATAATAAAGTAATAAAACAGAGGTAGAACCTTGCAAGCAGAGAATACTTTAGCATTTTTCTTTCTAATAGGGTTTCAGTCTGATTGTTGCTGGACGACTTTTCTCAGCTGAAAAATGCTTAAAAATTTCCCAAAAGCCTTAATATGAAAGACCTTTTCCTGTAATTCCAGTATCCTAGAAACCACTTGAGGTAATTCTATAAAATTGTGGTGGGGTTTGCCTCATTTTTAATGGCTTTAAACTTTAGTGCTTTTAATATTGATGGTTTTTTAGGGATAAGCTGGCCGGTGAGCCCTAAGAGCTTACCCAGAGAAAGCCTAGAAAGCAGTATTTGGGACTTGCCCAGTGTTTGTTGATTTTAGATTTTCTGTGAAATTTTGAACTCCAAAATTTCAGCCTCAAATTCTGACACGGGGAACACCAGGAATTCCTGCTAGAGGTTTCAAACCAATGACCACACAGACAGAATATTGATAGAGCTCCATTATTGCCCACAGAATGATACTGACTTGTCACCACACCAAAATCAGGTCCTGTTTTCAGGTAGGGTCCCCAGAATCAAGTCAGGCAAGGAGATTCATGCTTTGGAAGAGCAGTGAGTCAAGTTCCAGGTTATTGTTTTCAGAGCTCTAGGTTTTGGAACGTGTTCTGTGGCAAGAGTAGCTGCATTTCATCACTGTGAGCATGCTTTCTGTTTGCGCGTACATCAGGCACATTGCCTGATGGCCAGTCCGTTCGTAATGAGTCAGATACTACGTAGGCAGACTGAATCTGAATGTGACGTTCCTGGAATCATTCACTGATCAGGGTAATTCTGATTTACTGCTAATAAATCACTCCTCTACGTTTGCTCTAAAAAGGCTTGAACATCTGTTTTACCTGAAAATATATTTTGCATTTCCCTAATAAAAGTCAAAAGAAACACTTTACCAAATAAACTACTTCTGAGTAGACACAGAACACTTTTCACATGTATCTTGGGTAATACTTTTCCTATTTTAGTTTCTTTTGCTTGCATATAGTCCTTACGGCTAAGCAGAATATAGCAAAACCCTGGTAAGGCTCAAACTCTGGGCAATTATAATGTCTCTAAGAACAGAAGCTGAACTCTTAAATTGAAAGATTAATGAGTTAACTTCCATAATTTCCCCGCCTAAATGTCAAGTACAACTAAATGATTGCTTGCGGTCGTCTTTGCCTGTATTGCAGTGAAGCTGAAGGCGTTTCCAAGGGCTGTTGTAACACCTTCCCTGACTGCTTGCACTGTTCTCCTTGCCTGGCAGGCACAGAGAAAAGTTTTCTGACAGAGCAGAACTCAGCTCATATGAAAACTTCTGACATGTCCCTCTTGTGATTGCAGCCATAGAGGATGCCCTCTAGTAGCTTAAGAATGCAAAAGAAACCTTTATAAACAGAGCAGAGCAAGTATATTGCATGTGAGCAAGCAAAGAAACTGTTAAATTACAGGAAATGACTGGAAATAATTTTAACCAAAGTTTCTTCTTACCTTCTTCAGCAAGTGCTATGAAGGGCACGCTCCCGAGAACGAAGATGAAGAGTTGAACTTTAATAAACATCTTTGCTTAGAGAATAGCTTTCCAATCCTGAGACCAGATGGATTCCAACTCTGGTTGAGTTCTGAGGCAGATGAGAATTGAGATCACAAAGAAATCACTGCAAAAAACACTTCGATATTCCAAGTATTCCTTTAGCTGCTGTAGTCTAGAGGGGGAAGGCTTTCTGAGATGATCACTAGACAGCTAAATTAAACTGAGGGGAGTCAGCATTGTTTTCTTTAGCCAAGGGGTGGGCGCATGCCGAAGGTGGTCATCAAAGAGGAGCCAGGCCCGCCCTCCACACTCTGTTTGGTCCAAACTAAAATTGTGATCTCAGCCCAGGTTTAAAGTTACAGGAGCTGTTGTAGCTTTCAGAGGACTCTTATTTAGCAAAGGGGGAAAAAGGGTATTTGGGCAGAGCGAGATGGTTTTGGGAGCTCCCTCCCTTCTGTGAACTGTCCTTAAAAAATATTTAAGGAACAACACTAAAGGCATTTTTCCTGTTATTTCCAGCAGTGAACTGATGTTTTTTTACCTTTCAAAGTGAGCTCCTGTGTTTATCTGAGCAAGTTCGGTAGTGAATGTGCACTTAGGGATACTGAAATAGTTTTAGGTTAGGTTATTTAATTCTGCAGTAAATACTGTCTGAATTTTTCTGCATGTCTGTCTCTCACTTGTGTCCTTAAGTGACATCCTAGCTGTGCTCTAGCATTTATCTCTGCCCACAGGCTGGCCAGTCTCAGCGTGCTAATATTGTCCTACAGAGAGGATTTTTTCCTTTTCAAGTGTAACTGTTAGTAGTATGGCTGTATGATGGGCTGTACGGGTCTAATTGCTTCTTGTCTGTTTCTTTGCATCAGCATTGGGACACACACACGAGACAAGATTAATGCTCTGCCAATATCTCTAATGGTTACTCTGGGGAATAGTGGATGTTAGGGACTGGGGCTGAAGCAGGACTTAGAATCATAGCATAGTTTGGGTTGGAAGGGACCTTAAAACTCATCCAGTTCCAACCCCTCCACTCTCACAGTGAAGAAATTCTTCCTTACATCTAGTCTAAATCTGCTTCTCTCCAGTTTATACCCATTGCCCCTAGTCCGGTCACTACAAACAGTCCCTCCCCAGCTTTCTTGTAGCCCTTTCGGGTGCTGGAAGGTCACCATAACGTCTCATTGGAGCTTTGTCTTCTCCAGGCTGAACAACCCCAACTCTCTTAGCCTGTCCTCATATGGGAGATGCTCCAGCCCTCTGATCATCTTTGTAGCTTCCTCTGGACTTGAGGAACAGTGATTCATATTAATCCTGTTCTGATCTTCCCTTGTTTTGGGCAAGTACTAATCCACTGATTTACATATTTTGAGGAACGTGGTGAGTTTTGATCAGTGCTTACGTGAATGAAATGTGCCAGCATGCCACAGAGCTGAGAGGAGGGTGTATGTGACTATCTCCCTTGATTTCTGTGCCTTGAAGTCCTGCAGTGCTAGGACGTCAGGTTCTGAAGCATGGCAGCAGGAGCGCAGACTGTGTCCTTTCTGCTGGCAGTTGTGGAGGACGTAACCTCTGCAGAGGAGTGGGGCGAGTAGGGTGTTTTGCTCAGAGCATGGGAATCGGAGCCCTCATTAAGACCCCACAACGTTTTGTGCTGTAAAGCAAAGCAAAGCAAGTCCAAATGTAAGCAGTGATACTGTCACATAAGGAGGGCTGCAGATGGGCAGTGCAACACCTTCTGCAGGGCATCTCATCACTTCTGAAAGGGTTTGGTGCCAAAGGAATTTGTTAGCTACAGCTGTAAACTATGATGCTAGAATTGTCTTTGTACTGAAGATCTCTAGGAGAGCAGGATGAAAACAGTCAAGGCTAGTGCAAAGAAATAGGCAATACTGGCTTATTGTCTTTAGAAAACCAGTAAAATATTCTATATACTAATTTTCAGCATGTCTTGAATCTTGAAATCTGGGATTAAACTCAGCTCTTATCACAGTATCAAAGTGCAGCAAAGGGAAACAACTTTCCCTACAGATAAAAAGCAAGTTAGTGAAAAAGCTAGGAATGTCTAACTAATTGTCATCTTGGGATGAAGTTGTTCCTTAAGGACAACTATGGCAAGAACTTGCCTTCCAGTGAGGACGGCACATGGTTGAGTAAGGAGATAGGAGCCATTGCTGAGCCTTCTGATTTACACAATGGTTTCAGAAGAGCCAATATCCCCTTGGGAGAAGATATGGAGCCAGGGAGAAATGAGGGAGCAGTTTTCCTTTGAACTGGAGTTCACTGTATCATAATTCTATTAAGCCAATAGGGTTTTTTTAATATAACGGAGTTATTCTAAGGTTCTGATTTAACAATCTGCCTGCATTTAAGGCAGCACTTACTTAATGACGTGATCCATTTGTCTCAAAACAGAAACTAAGCATCTACCTCTCAGTATATGTCTTTGATCAGCAGTGGACTTGCGCATGTGCTCAAATGCTGTAAGGAAATGAAATTCAGGTTTCTACAGAGATGTTTTCATTTGGTCTCTTTTGTCGTGGGCATGTTTTGACGATTCCCACAAACTGCCAGGATATGAGTGCACGGGTCATCCTCTTGGCCAAGCAGCTCTGTGTGTTTTTAATCACAGGTTTAAGGGAGGAGGTAGAAAGGGTTTGGAGTGCAAGCAGGCCTTTTGTGTTTTCATTTCATAATCTGTTCTTTCCGTCTGACCGTTTCAGTCATTTGTACAGCCCTGTGAGAAACTTGGGCTGTCCCTGGTTCAATAAGAGCAAAGAATGCAAGGTAGCTGAGGGAGTAGAGAGATAGTGAGTGTATCCTGCAGTGTTACGCCTCAGTGGCAGGAGTGGTGTGGGATGATATGTTTTCCCTGGAATCAGTGTTGCAATATGAACCCAGGAGCACTGGAGTCAAGGGAAGACTCCCCATGGTCGTAAAAGGGCTTTGAATCAGGCCTTTAAACAGCATCTCCAGGATCAGCAAGGATAGCCTTGACACCGATTCTGTGTGCAATTCTGCCTATACAATGGGTGTTGTGCAGGGAGTAAATAGTAGGCAGCCTGATTTGTGTGGCTATGCAAGACTCTGAATGGTTGCTTGAGGTGTTAGAGTTGGTCCATCCACCTAAGCACGCTGTCCTGGAAGAGTAGTGCTTATGATGATCTCTCCTCTGGCAGCACTGGCCTTATAACTGGCAATTTGTTTGTCATTTTATCCTGGAACTGATCACATATCTCTGAGTTAAATGATCTTTATGTGTACATTTAATTCATCTACGCTGCAAAAACCGAGCTCCAGATTTCCTTTCCCTGCAAGTAAGCATAGGGATACTGTTTAGGGCAAAGCGTGGCAATGAACTCTGGGCAATGCTAATCCAGCTTCTGGAGCATGTGGGCTGGAGAGAAGGGGCTGTTGTGACAGAGCCAAGGTGTAGCAGGAATCTGTTAGTTCCCTTAATCTCAGATTACAGCAAAATTATTACTATTTTCCTGAAACATTTCAGGAATTACTCTTCATTACAGCTATCTCTAAAGCACAATGAATGGTATATATCAAGGTGTACAATTTTTAAGGCCATATTAAGAGAATTTATATTTTGTTTTCATGTTTGATGTTATAGCAACCCTTCGAGGACACCTGTGTTTTCCAGGACTGCTGAGCGTGCAGAGCTCCTGTATTTTCTGAGGCTTTATTTTCAAGGCCAGGTTGGATGGGGCCTTGGGCAGCCTGGTCTAGTGGGACCTGTCCCTGCCCACGGAAGGGGTTTGGAGCTAGATGATCTTTAAGATCCTTTCCAACACAAACTATTCTACAATTCTATGCTTGTCCCTTCTGCAATCCAAGGCTCTAGTGTCTCAGATGGGGCAGAATAGACTTCCTGCAGTTTTGGGTTACGTATCACAAGAAGCTGCCAAAACGTCAGTTATGAAAAATGCAATCTATGAATAGAATTTGCTTTCTACTTCAACTTCCAGAAGAATTTGTTTTGCAGACGTGTTCTGCTTGTGGCTTATACAATGTTTTCTAAGACAAAATCTGTTATGTAAAATATTCCAAAACTGAGATGGACAATTCCATACAGCATGATTTACTGCAAATCGCCTCACGGTAAAGCAAACCTGCCTTCTTGAAAGCAGACAATGAAAATTGTAGTTACCGTTCTGAGTCTTCTCTTTCAAGTAATAGAACATTTCCTCAAACTGCATTGTGTGGTTTTTGTATTTCAGTACCTGCCAAAAGGGGTGGGTTTGGCTGCAAAGGGAAAACAGGAAATGGCCTGAAAGTTAATAAAGCTTGCAGAAAACAGTTTTTGTGCTTCTGACCAAATATTTCAGGGCCCACAGCTGCCCCTAGGGTACAGAAACAGGAAATTTGGCAACAGAAAGAGGCAGTATCTGTTGAGTTACAAGGCAGATTTGCAAAGGATATAATCAAACAATGCTTAATTTACTTAAAAAAGTAGAAAGGGAAAGCATAAGTTTACATTTGATGTGATAGGGGTGTTGTAAGCTAAGATTTCACTTGTACTGGAGACTGTGGAAAGAGAAATTCTAGCAGCACGTGAAGCTGCACATTCATGGAAAATTCTGTAACAAGTCAGGCAGGAGCCAGGATGTTCCAGTCTGTCACCATCCCTCAATCTCTGACAGCTTGTGGGACTTGGGGCCATGCAGAGGTAGTTTGGATATTCCTCTTTCAAGAGGCGAGGCGTTTGTCTGGCCTCTTTGTATGTGTGCATATAGAGAGAAGTCATCTGTGGATGGTCATGCACATACTCAGATCCACACCTGAAACTGAGAGTATGGATGATTGTGTTCCCGTCTTATGAGGTTATTTACATGGAAGCCAAAGATTCTTAGAAGCCTTTTGCAGAAACACAGACCCTTGCCCTCAGAAATGGCTTTTACCTTCCTTTATTCACAAATCATTAAAGGTGAAGTCCAATATCTCATCATTGGTTTGTGTAGGCCTTAAATAGCGATGGCTTTGTGGTAGCTTTTGAGTTTGAGTCTCTGTACGTTTAGTTTAATTTCCGGAAATGCGTTTGGGATGCAAGATGTGATAATACATTTAGCCTCCAGCTTTTAAAATGGCAATCCAGAAGTTTTTCATTGGGCAGGTGTCAGAGAACAGGAGAACCAGAAGATGCTCCTTTCATCCTATTTATGTTTCACGAGGCCTTTCCCAACTGACAGGGACACCACTTCTGATGGGAAGTCAGGCTTGCAGCTGATAGGGGAATTCACTTTTTGAAAAGTAAAATGTGCGCTATAGGTAGTAGTATAGATAAATATTCATATTATGTAGCTATGTTTAAGATAAGCAACTATAAATCAAATCCTGGTCCCTGACCATCTGTATTCCTCATCGCAGAATATGATGTGGACAGATGTGTGAGCAACCCTGGCTGTCAGCTGGAGAGAGGAGAGATTATTGGATGAGAAAACTGCAACAATGCTTGAAGTTGGAGATCTTAATAGTACTGATAATTTATCAGTCAGTTGTAGAGATGGGGCCAGACTTTCAGCTGATAGAACTCAGTTTCACTAAAATCCATATATACCAATGTTCACAAACCAGCACTCCAGTCTGTGGGGTGTAGAGGCAACCTAAATGTTTTATGATCTCAAACAGGCACACACGGAGGTGCTGCCTATGGGCTACACAGCAGGCTGAAGGAGAGAGCGCCACTCAAGCAGCCAGACTCCATCCTAGCCAGGAAATCCAGATGTATTGGACTGACTCTCAAAGTAAACTGGCATTTAAGGGAAAAGAAGTAAGCAGCTACACTTGCAAAAGTGTCGGTTTAGATTTATGGGCAGTTGTTCTTTGTGTGAGCTGCTTTTCACTATGATGCCATTTCAGTCTTGGTTAGGAAGGGCTGGAAGAGGGAAAGGGTAGAGTGAGCTATGCAGTGGTTTTATGTAAAATGTCGCTTTCTCTATGATGTTTTGAAGTCTGTGGTTTGATGTTGGAGTGACTTTATTTCCTGCTTTTATCATTTCAAAACTGAAATTGGTTTTGTTCATACTGTGCAATTCTTCATTAGAAGCAGATAAATCTGGCCTGCTTAAAAGAAAAACAGGAACTTTAGTCTTTTTTAATTGAGTAATACCATTGCCTACCTGAAGCAAAATACTAGTTTGAAGGGAGTAGGACACATTTGGTAGACAGCCTGCAGTGCCTGTCTCAAGACGATATGTAGGAGCGGGGGATGTGAAGATCTTGAGAGTAAGAGCTGCTCTGGTGCTTTCTGCATAAAGCTTTCTCCTGAGAGGGTGAAGTTCTCTGGGGTCACAGTTCTGAAAACATCCATTTCTGTGAATGCAACAGGTCCCAGAGGGTGCAAGAGCTGCCCGTAGGGAGTAGGCACGCTCCTGAGGACACTGTGGAGTTGGGATTTCTGTCGGTGAGCACTTTACCTGGAGAAAGTCCTTCCGAAGTCTGTCAGCAGTTGTGTCTACGTGACATACAATGGAGTGACTCAGAGTTAAATATGGAATGCCCACTCTTTACTACTTTTAAACCTGTGGATGACCACCAAGTATTTAACAAAAAATTATAGGGTTGACATAGTTTTTCTTAGGCCAGGAGTATTCTTTTGACTAGAAGGGTTATATAAGGAAAGCAACACAGCCATGGAGCCAAAAACACACACACAGATACCGTGTTCTCAGTCTTATGTATTACAGATGGTTCTATGAGTTTGTTTCTTCATACTCTCCGACTTTCTACGCTTTTATAGCGAGTTTATATTGACAAAGCAAATGTCTGTCATTAAGAATTTCCAAGTCCTCATTTCTTTTAAATATGCATTGTGTTAGCACAGCGAAAATGCACCAAGAAATGTTGTAATCCTAATAGCAGGGCTGAGATCACACCTGCATGGGACTGGAGCAGAACCCTGTGTGTTTTGAACCTGTGCTGTGTCCCAGCAGCGAGGCATCGGCTGCCAGGGCATCTGCAGCACAGGGCAGGGTTTGTGGGGCTGGGGAGACTGAAGCACACGCAGTATAGGGGTGCAGCCAGTTTTTCTGTGAATGAGTAATCGTCTCTTTGAATAAGCTTATGTAGCTTTTAGAAGAATCTAAACACACACAGATAGTAATTCTAACCCCATTAAGTTCCGTGACAAAATTCTCATTTCAACTCTGATTTTAGGGAGGAATCGCATACGGAAGGATGTGGTTTCCTTACCTTTTTGTATACAAAGCCTGTTCCCAAGAAGAAGCAGCTTCATCAAAGAAGCACAAAGATAAATAAAAGCTGGGGGAAAGAAGAATTGTATTTCCCATGGGGAAAGGCAAAGGAGGCAGAAAGGGAGGATCATTATGAGGATGGATACTTAGGGATGTGGGAAAGGAGTGAGTACAGAGTGGTGTTCTCCAACGGAGGATCATTGTGAGGATGGATACTGAGGGATGTGGGGAAGGAGTAGCGACTGATGTTCCCCAATCGTCTTTCCTGACTGTGACACGTTTCATATGACTGGGATTTCTCTGCAAATAATACAAGTGAATAAACAGAAAGAGCCCATCTTCATAGTACTCCGCAGCCACCAGATGGAGTGATATGTTCGCAGGTACCAATTTCTTTGAAATCACTTGCTGCAGGGCTGGGTTCCAACACTTCCCGTTTCCCAGTGAGGAAACCAAGCAGAAAACATGCTCCAGACAAGTGAGGGGTTGGGCTGCAATTGTTTTGCCACATCTTCAAGCAGCAGCATGTTTTTCCACTCTGGCTATGCATCCAAATAGGTATGAAAATACACACTTCACTGAAGGGTTTGGTGAGAGGAGTAAGACGTAGTGATTTTTCGGCAGTAGAAGCCCTGAGTTTTCTTGAGGTGGCAGTCGCTGTGGTGACCCCAGTTCACCTTCTGACTGGCAACCAAACTCAACAGAGAGCAGCAGCTTGAATTTTATTATGGGGCAAAGAATACCTGAAATGAAAATGCAACCAAACACTGGAATTGGGGGGAATCATGGGTGTTTCAATTATTTTGCAATATCTAGATTCAATCATGTGTCATTCCGCTGACATGTAGCTGAGTCACATCCTGTAATCTCTTGAAATACTGTGCCGCTGAATTTAATGAAGGGTCTCAGCTGCAGCTGCTAATGCTTTGTCTAAGAGAAATACCAGACTAATAGCATGGCTTTACAAATATTTTTTGCCAAATGTTTATATTGGATTGTTTATATGAGCAATAAAGTAAGTATCACAGCAAGGGAAATGAGAACAACAAAGGACACCAATAAAATGTTATGAGTGTTCATCGTAGCTGAAACAATTATTAGAGTCAAGGCTTGATTATTACTACATGATAAATCATTTATGTTTGGATAAAATGAAATGATGACTTGAGAATGTGCACAGGGGTGGAGTCCCAGTCAGTGTAGAAGATGGACCGAGAGGAATGGGATTGTACTGGAATTCACAAACAGAACTTACTTTGCGCTACTCAAACCATTGCATGAAATCACTTTTCTGTGGTATTGGCTCATCAGTAATAACTTGAGGGAGGGAAGGCAGTTCAAATGCAGGATTTTCCTAAGGGGTAAGTGAATTCAAGCTTTAAATCAGGAAATAAATGTTTTATACTTTGTTCTGTATTTGCAAGACCTATCTTGCATAAACTAATTCTAGGACTCAAAGGAGAATGGGGTGGTTGGTCTCTTGGAGGCATGCTCACCACTTTAATAGCCCCAGGCAACCTGCATGAATCTTCGGATCAAGGAGCTATTGTATTGTTAAAATATGAATGTTTAAACACCCGTGGAAATGCTGAAAGCTTTAGAAGTGAATATCATCTGACTTGGAAGCTCCATCCTGTTGCTGCTTGTAGTTATTTCCATATGAAAGAGTGGGGAAACTGAGGCACTGAGCACTGTAGTGACTTTTTGGAGGGTAAATTGTATATTAGGAGTAGAAATGAGTATTGCAGATTTTCCCTCCAGCACTAACACTGCTTCTGTTCTATAAGTTATTTAATTAAATATAAATAATAGTGAATAAAGAGGATCTTTCTTTATTGAAATGTTCCTGTCTTCCCAGTTTCCCTGCAGGAAGCTTAATTAGAGGACCATGATTCATGTATTTGTAGGCGTAGACAGCTGTACACCAAGTACAATATAAAAGATATTATCAATTTTAATTGCCTGCAAGCACTATTGATAAGACAGCATCTTCATAGCAAAGATTACTCCTAAAATAAGAGATTTAGATCCATGTATCTTAATCTCTGTGTAGCCCACAAGTCTTATAGCAGTTTGATTCCTTGTCCTGTTTCAAAAAGGGAAACCGAGGTCCTGAGGCGTTAACGCTGTGAGTGGGAGTAAAGGTAAAATATGGGGCTTTACATAGATTTTTTTTTTTTTCCACTTTACGGTGTGTATTCAGGGAATTTGGCCTGTACTTTATTAATGTGCAGAATATTTCTGTTGCATAAAAATGTTTGCATAAGTCTATCAGAAAACTCATCAGGAGTTATGGAGCTCGATTCCTGGCTCAGCAGTTGTGACCCCACATCCTTCTGCTATTGCCCTTTGACACGTAAGGTAGTAATGATGTGCACAAGTAGCAGACAGGACTTCTTAAAAGTAACAGTGAATGATGCCCAGTAGCCGCGCTATCCGTGATGGTATTCCAATACTCTGAATTTTCTGAAAATTGACATATCTAAAAGCAAACTGAAAATCATTAGATCTTTCTTGAACACTTGCATTAACTAATCCTTTATTGGATGATCACCTTTTTAGCATCAGAAGTCTGTCTGGAAGGATTCTTACTCCAAAGCTAGTCATTAAAGCACTTCTCTGTGGTACCTGGTAGCACTGTTCCTCTGGCCCTACCACAGACCAGCGTGCGATACCTGGTTGGAATAGTAGCCAGGGGAGAAGCCTTTCTGGATAATGCATGACTTTTGTCTTTGTGGTGAAAAGGAAAGTCCCACTTTCAGTGACCCAACAATAGCAGTATAACAAAAAGTAACTTTAAACGAATTGTCCTTCCTGCCACCATCAAAATAGAATCACAGAATAGTTTGGTTTAGAAAGGACCTTAAAGATCATCCAGTTCCAAGCCCCCTGCCATGGGCAGGGACAAATCTCTCATTGTTGGTAACTCCAGGCTTGTTTCTTGGTGGGTAACCTCTGAAGATCATCTCAAGGCCTTGCCAGCCGTTCCACACCTGTGCAGGATAGTCACGGAGCTGCTTTAACACGGGTACGGGACTGTCTGCAGTAGCTTTGACTAACTGCGCTGCTTAGGCACCTACAAAGAAGTTAATTTCAAACCGTCTTCCTTAAAACAAAGAAAACCTTGATAAAGGAAAAGCAGGAAGCTAGACCTGTATTTGCAAGAAAAGCAAATAAAGTGTTTATAAAGTACAATCCATGTCAGAAGAAGCCACATGTGTAATTTTAGCAGGTGTTTACCCAGCTTCAGCACAAGGAACCACGTAATTTGCACAAGCATCTGTCAAGATGCAAATTGAAGCTTTTTATTATGTGCTTTGATAAGACATTTCTGACCATAAGTTATAGGAGATGACATTTTGGAAAACTTAGAAGATTATATTCTCCTGAGGAATATTGCAGGGAAACAAGTAAAAATTAGCAAATTAAAATCCCTGGCTAAAAACTGATCTAAAAAGAAAACAGAATTTAGCAGTCAAAATTAATTTTTCAACTTTAGTTTGATTGAAGGGGGTTTCTTGGATGTTTTTTTGCTTCTCTATCTTTAGATTGCAGCTTTTTCAAGATCCCTAGAAATATCTTTTTGCTTACAGTGCAGTCTGAGAAGCGGAGAGTCTAGTACGTTCCACGTGTTACCACATGAACAATATTTTTACCACATGCATCTTCTATGCTATTAACTTTCTGAAACATTTACAAGACCCTGAAGCAAGCCTACTTTTTCTTCTGGGTTCCGTTCAAATTTGAGATTTAAGAGACTTCACTTATTCCATTTTTGTAGGACTGAGTTATTTTTTTATGTTACTAAAGGAAAAAGAAATTGATATAGACCCATCACAGAGATTGTGATGACTGAGAACGGCACTCTGTGTGCTGCCAGCACTAATGCACATTAACTTCACTAACATTCCCCAGGGAGGAAATTCTGCATTTTATCTTCTTTCAGTGATGTTTCTTAGCTTTAATATCCCTAACATGAGGCAGCCTCCAAAATTGTAAAGTGTATAAGCAGATATATGAAGGAGTTCATGCAGACATGAATTGTATTCGTGAGAATTCTGTCTGCCCTTGCACAACGGCGCTGGGGAGTGGTGTGGGACGACTCCTGCATGCTGGAAGTGAGCCCCAAGCACCGAGACACCTTCACGTCCCGATACTAGGGGTCCTGCAGAAGCTCTAGTATTTAAACTACTCTGTACCACTGCAGTATCAGCATGTAAGCTGGGAGAAGTTGTGTTAGAGAGAGCAGCTGTGCTAGCGATTCCTGATTCACCGCACAAAGTGTGACTGCAACAAAATTCTGAGGGTTGTGTCTGATACCAGAGAAGGCCTCCCCGCTTTGTTGTCAGTGAGGGAAGTGATTTCTGAAGCAATTATGAAAACTAGTCATTGTAATAATTAGCATTGGTTATCAGCATGTTTTTGAAAAGCAAATCCAGAGGCAGTATTCCAGGCTCCGAATGTCTCTTGTTCGGGGACTGCTGCACTCGCTGATGTGATTTCACCTGACATTTCACCCATCTTATTAACAAGGCGAGTGAAATGTCAGAAGGCATTAAGTCAGACTGTGCTGCATTCCCTACGGACACTATACTCCTGCACAGCCAGGGAGACTTGTAAGAGGATGGAAAGATTGCTCTAGAGTGAAGACAAGTGAACGACCAGCATCACCTGCCATGAACAGGACTGTAGATATGATAGTTATACCAAGAGATTGGGAACTAGAATGAATTTTTGTCTTCTTCCAAACATTTTTTTTGTGTATAGTAAAGCATATCAGCCTTTTCAACGCTTACTTTATACTTTAAACGTACAAACAAGTCTTTGCATCCAGGGTTTTCGTCCTATTAGTGTTCTATGCCATGTTTATAATGGCAGTCGTGGGTTAAAAATAACAATCTACATAAAGCTACGGCTTTACATGAGAGCTGGATTAAATTTGGTGGTATCTTGGGGCTTTGAGAATTTGCTCAGACTTCATTTTCTGTTCTGCTTGAAATGTAACTGCAGGTTGAAACAGGTTTCAGATATGAAAGCTATGTTCGACTCCAACTGCTGCCTTAAAGTTACTGACTTTCATAAAATTTCCTCTGTGAATCCTGTGTTGTATTTCTCATGTATATTTTTATTTGGAAACTCTGAACTTCTAAAGAATCTCAGATCTCTCATCTCCCCAAGCTTTCTCAGATATTGACAGACCCATTGGTGACTCTGACTGGATAAACTGCATTTGAGAAGAAACCCAAGACAGCTTTACTTGTTTATAACGTCCAAGAGTAGCAGTGGATATACCAGAGAGTATCCCCCTGTTCAACAGCTATGGGGAACTTGCATTTTTAGTCACCTTTAATTTGCTTTAAAGTTGCGATAGTGCTGGACCAGTATATAAACTATGCAAAAGGCAAGTGGTTGACTGCACTGTAGGGGCTGGATTCAAACTCCTTCCTGAGGGGAAAAAGGAAATATAATTTACACTGTTCTTTCCCTTGTGAATGCTTTTAGCGATTAGAAATGGTTTATAATAAGGTAGTGTCCATGTGTCTGCATAAGCCATTGTCTAGAGCAGATGATGGAAGCCTTTTGATGGGTTTAGGCTGGTCCCATTTGGCTGCTGAACTGCAGTGTCTAAAGTTTTCAAATTCAATCATTGCTGCTGCCACGCTGATGAATGTTGATGTAATTTCCCTCCCTGTGGCCTGGCAGCAGCAGTGACAGCGGCAGCGGAGGACTGGGCAGGTGTAATGCAAGCTTCAGTTCGCTTCGCAGTGTCTGTCATCTCATGAATGGTCACACAAAGGAATATACCCTTTTTTCTGTTGCTTTTTCTGTCCTCTTGAGATATAAGATCAGAGGGAAAGCTCTCCAAGGGTGCCCCTTGTCTGCTCATAAAAACGTGTCTGGGCATAGCAGGGGAAGGGTTTTCTCCAAAATAAAAAGCACTGAAACCAAAATACTAAATATCTGATTAAAAATGGGACTTTGGCTCAGAAATGCGGTTCAGCACTTGATTTCAGTGTTTGATTAGTTGATTAACATACTGTTAGTCATGAGTTTGAACGTTGGTTCCTGTAACACGTTGCTAATGGGTGATAATGAGGACGAAAACCCTTTGCAGTCATTACGTGCACCTGGTCCCACAGCCTGATGGACACGTACCTTAACTCAGTGAAGCGTAAGCCCGGAATAATAGCTTCCTTCATGGAAAAACATGCTCAATTAGCTCTTCAAAAGTAAGAATGAGGATGGAAAGTTTTCAGTTTCATCTCTTGTAAGTAAAGATTTATTGGCTGAGATCTGAATCCTCCACGTGTGTCTCTACGATGATTGCTCTTTCTGCTTTCTTCCATTACTCAAGTTGTTTTGGAAAGGTTTGAGTGCTGTTAAGAGGAGGGCTGGAGGTTTCTAAGGGAAAGATGAAACCTCTGTCATGTTTCTGCAAAGCTATTTCTTGTTTCCCTAGGCGAGGAAGTGAACAGCTCCTGTGTTAGTTTTGTGCTGCTTGCCATGTTAATAGCACTGCCAATGCGCTGAAGATGCAGGACCTGTGTGGCTTGTCACTCCCTGTTTTATTTTAGTCACCTAGGTTTTTCTTAGTAGTATCCTCAATAGCAAATTAAAGTAATGCAAAGCCAGATCTTCATTCTTTTAGTCCCAAGCCTGCCTACTGTTGTGCTTATTCAACTCCTACTACTGGGAGGTATGGAGAGGAATTTGTTTTTCTTCCTCATTCTCCATAAAAGGGTTTTACAAAGACTCCTCCATAGTTCTTTGATTATGAAATTGTTACCCTGTTTGTTTTACAAGCATGTTTTTCAAACCTATCCTGTCTCTTTTGCCTCAGGGGAGCCTGGAAGCCAGGATAAGGGAGAAATGATCTAATAGTTGAGATATGATCTGTGTGAGATCCCCATCTGCGAGGAGGGAAGAATACTTTGGCATCAATTTCTAATTGGGCAGCTTGTGCTTTTTCAAAACTATATGGACTAAAATTTAGTACTGGAAGTATTTTTGTAGAACAGGTAAGAAATCTGTGAGTGCTTTGCTTGGGAGCACTGAGGAAGCATAGATTATAAACAAATCTTTATTTCTGACACTACTTACTGCAGCAATTCTGTGTTTTACCATAGTGTCAGTTGAAGCAAAAGTTCTGATGTGCATCATTGATTGCAATGTGCTTTGAAATTTCCTTCCAGATTCCAAAGGCAATTGGCTATGTGTGACCCAGTGTCCCCGTTACTGCAGGAAAGCTGAAAGATGCGGCAGGGGCTGCAAGTAGAATGAAATCAAGTGGCAGGAGTGGCAGTATACAATATGTTTATAATTTGGTTCCTCTGATTTAGTGCAATCAGGGAATTAAAAGCTTGCCTTGTTCCTTGCATTTGCTTCCCTCCTCAGATCCAGACATTAGCTCGGCTCACTCTGTGACATCTCTGCTGTCGTACTGTACGTCCCTCAAAACCAGCACAGAACACGATCTGGATTATATATTTTATTTTCCCACATGGAGTGATTTGGGGTTTTTTAAGAGAGCATTGGAAGAGGAAGGAGTGCAGCTCAGAGCACTCCTGAGCTAAATTGCAGGAGTTTGCTGAAACTCAGAGCAGCTGATCAGCGAGAGCAGTGGTTGTGGAACAACCACTGTCCTGAGAGGCACAAGAGGGTGCTGTGCACTTAGCAGATCACAGCCAAAACAGGTTACTGTAACTGGCTGATGCAAATAAAAGATTAAAGAAGTAAAGCTTTAATATCTTATTATTTAGAAAACTTTACAGAATCTCCTTCTTGCTGTCCAAAATATCTGCAAAGCGAATGAAGCTTCAAAAAGAGAATTTCTGTGCTGTGAGGGAAACAGGTGAGCTACAGAAGCAAGCGACGGCTAAGGAATGAATAAAGCTGGACAGGCAAAATGAAACAGGCAATAATATACAGAGAAAGACAGGTCAAGAGGAAACTCTCTGAAATCAAAGACAGCAAGAGGAAGGTGTTGGGCCACGGCAGGTAGGCTGGGATGGCCAGGACCGCAGCTGCTCTTGTGTAACTGAAGATCAGGGCTGTTATATGTTGGCAGTGAAAACTCTTTGCCTGGATGCTGTGGGAGCAGGGCCAGTGAGTGACAAACCTATGGGATATCTGTCCCCAAATATCCAGAGCCTCATAAGAATTCCCAGTCTCCTGTCAACCCCTTCACAGCCATCTCAGACAGGAAAGCTCCACAGATTTTGAGAGAAAAAAGCAGGTTGCATGTGAGTGTGCAGAAGAAGCTGTGAAGATAGTTGCTTACAGTGCTTCCCTGCATTGGGTAAGATGTGAAGAATATATGTGAGCAACTGAGCAAAAAGAGGTCTGCTTCTTACAGAAAGGAGTGGTAATTTTAGCAAGGGTTGGAAGAATTTTTAGGGAAGCCGAGTCCTGTTCCTACCCCTGCCACTAACATGTTCTTGGACCTTTCACAAATTGTGCCTTATTGTCTGTTATCTCCCATCTGTGAAACAGGAATAATAACACTGAGGCATCTTTGAAAAGAAAATGTCAATGTCTGATTCTGTACATGTGGTAGAAAAAGGATGGGTCTGCATGGGAGAAGCCATGGGGGCCCTTGGGTCCTGTGTATTGATAACCTCACGAAGCAGAGAGCTAAATCTCTCTATATAAATATATAGATATCAAGTTATTACTACAAGATATGAAGTTCTTAAGTGCTTACAGCCTTATCTTTGCTGTAAAGCGTTAATTGAATTAGAGGTAGAAAAGCAGTAAACTACAGCAGGAGCAATTGTTTAGCAAGATATAACCTTAAAAGTTTAAAAAGCATCAATTCTACATGAGAAATGGCAGTTGCAGTTACTTGCTGATGCCGATTCATTGAATCCTGACCGCAAGAGTTATTTGGCATGGGTTTCTTTATTTCGAGGTAGCCTATCAAGCTTCCGCTTCCTCTATAATTGAAAGGTAAATATTTTAATCATCTCAGGAATTTAATTGGGCTTTGCCCTGGTGATTTATAGAGGCAGCTGTGCCTGTTTCTTGGTGGGGTTTTGAAAGTAATTTAAGAACTTAAAATGAGATCACCAGCCTCTCTTTGCCCTAGGAATGAGCTTTCCAAAGGTGTTTGAGCTTGTGCTCTAGTCTTCAGGACGTATGCACCCAAATATAACCTTCCCTCATAGCACAGAGGTGCAGCCCGAGCACCAGAGTCCCAATTCTGTCTGCTTATACAACATGCATAAAGAGGGAGGGAGGGAGTTAAAAGTTAAGCTTGCAGCTGGCAGAGGACTTGCTTTTCTGCATGTGGATTTGGGGATTTTGATTTGGATTTTATCAGAAAAACACAGATGCCTTGTTGTGAAATCATCTCTGCTGGCCCATGGCAGGCAGGCAGATTGATTGTCAAATATTTCAAGCCCCTGAAAATGAAGAAAATCCATTCAGTTTTAACTACCTGAAGATGTGATCCACAATTTGCATTTTTATGTGGTCCAACAGATGTTACTGGTGCCATGTTAGAAAGTAGCTGGTTTAGTCATTAAAAAAGGAAAGAAAACCTGTCATTTTTGAGATGATATTCTTTGTTGCTACAGTAGGTTGTACTTCTTGGTTAAGAAATAGTGCATCTGATTTAAATAATGTTAATATGCTTGCTCTAAAAGCTGAGAAGGCATCCTGAAACAGCACAAGTTGGTGTTCCTTGTCTCTGGGCTGCTTTTCTGCTCCCTGCTTTACAAATGAAAGGGAAAACAGTCCTTAACCATCATCCAGGGTGCTTCCCTGCCCCTGCTTGCATTTCTATAGGGTACTGGTCACCTTGATGCAGGCTGGTGTGAAGAAACAGAATCAGGGTTGATTACCTGAAAGGGTTTTTAAGCAGAAGCTGTTGCTGGCAGAAGCACAGGATCAGGTGTGATTTCCCATTTGCTGTCCTATACAGCAAATATGCAAACAGGCTCTCAGCTTTTTTTAGCTCACAAAAGCAAGGGAGTTCTTTTGAAAGATCCTCCCGTTACCCAATCATCGCTTTCCCTGACACTGTGCAGCATTACAATATTCTGACAGTGTAAATCCTCACATTTGCCTCCCTCCCTCTTCCCTTCAGTCACTCTCCCTCCCCCTCCCAAGGCTGCTGCTATCGGATCTGTGATGATATGTGATCTCCTGGATACAACCACACACACACAAGTACCAGGAACTGCTGCTCAGCTGGGCAAAATGTCTTTCTCTTAGAGGTGGTGCTCATCACAGCTTTCAGATCCTTGACGATGTTGCCATGCTTTCCTCTCTGCCTTCTGCCTTTTTCTGTCTTTGCCTGCTTGCTTTTCTTACCCGGGGCTCGTCTTTGCCCTGCTGTCTGTAGCTGTATGGACTACCACACCATAGATTGCCGGGATCAAGGACTCCCAAGTGTTCCTAACCAATTTCCATTGGATGTACGGAAACTTCTTATAGCTGATAACAACATTCAGGCGATACCAGCTGATTTCTTTATATTTTATGGTGATCTGGTCTATTTGGACTTCAGGAATAACTCCCTCACCTCTTTAGAAGAGGGCACTTTTAGCAGTTCTACCAAACTGGTGTATTTAGACTTAAGCTACAACAATTTAACACAGCTTGATGCTGGGATATTCAAATCAGCAGAAAAACTGATAAAATTGAGCCTTGGAAACAATAACCTGGTGGATGTGGATGAGGCTGCTTTTGAGAACCTGGAACAGCTCCAAGTGTTAGAACTGAATGACAATAATTTACAGAGCCTAAACGTGGCAGCCCTAGAAGCGCTTCCCTCCCTGCGGACTATACGCTTAGAGGGCAACCCTTGGGTCTGTGACTGTGACTTTGCCAATCTTTTCAGCTGGATACAGGACAATGCATCCAAGCTCCAGAAAGGTAAAGCTCGGTGGCTTACGGTGCAGTCTGTGCGTTTCTCTGTGTGTGTGTTTCTCTTGGAGGGAAGGAGGGGTCTTGGTCAGCTCGTCCATGCGCTGCCTGCGGGGACCCAAACTGCGTGTTGGTCAAGCTGTAATTGCATGCTTTCAGTAAATGAGTCCATTAAAATGGTGTTGGCTGCTTTTTAGCAGCAGCTCCTCCACCCAGTTAAGAAATAAAATTTAAAAATTAAGCCCTAATAATTTTGATTTATAGCCTAAGCTTACATAGGCAGTGAAAGAGCCTTTTCAAATTCATTCAGCCCAGAGCTGCTTCTCTTCCAGACCTCATTTCTCTCTGGTAAATATATTTTCTACAGTAAACCCTTTGAGTAGCTAAATATTTCTGTGCTGGCTCCTTAGGAAAATGGTTTTTTCCTCTCATTTTACTGATCAGCTATAAAGCTGCAACAGAAGAGTTAAATCCTCATTTTATGCAATTGTGATTGTCAGCCCTTTTCTGGAAGTATTTTGCTGCAATACTCTGTTTGAAATTCTCTTCAGTAGCTTGATTTGGGCTATTTTCATTAAAATAGTGCTGCTTCCAGTATTAGGAATAAATTGAAATGGCTCTGGAACCCCTCAAAATGCAGGACATATAATTCTGGTATTTGGGCAGCAATTTTCAGAAAAGCGTGGGGTGGGGGGAGAGTATTAAGACTGCCACATATAGGGAATCCAGACTGTTGCTCCACCTTTCCTACTGCCCCCAAAAGCCTCTCGTAATCCAGCTTTACAGGAGATCATCTCACAGTTCGTGCCTCCCAACAAGCAGTAGGGCATAAACTCCTGCCACTGAGCCACCTGGCTGCTTGCAGCATGCAAACTGCTCAGGGCATAAAAACTTTGTCAGGGCCACGGAGGGTGGACAAGTGTTAGTGGAGATGGAACCCCTGGTGTCCGAGGGGGAATATCTGTGCAGAAGATGGTGAGAGCTACACGGCTGGGGGAGAGGAGCTCAGGAGAACAGGTTGAGGTCAAGTAACTGTTTGAATTCAGATGTAGAGGGAGGAAAACACAGCGAGCCTGCAAATTTCAGAGGTCTTTTCTCTCTTTTCTTTATCATCAGTCTGCAGTCAGTTCTTGAGGTTCTCCCTCTGCTCATGACCTCGGGTAGCATTTTTTAATATGCTCATCTAGGTTGCCCTAAATATTCTTAGCTGTAAAACTGCTGGTTTAAGGAAGAAGTCATTTGAGGAAAGTGTTGGTTTTTTTCCTGTCTGCTTCAGTGTGAAGTTTTCATCTTGGTTCTTTCTAAACCAATCCTGGGCCTGTTCTACCATCTCCCCTGATGCTTCAGCTAATGTTTGCTCTGTTTGAACTGAGTATTTCCTATCTCGTGCTGAACATCAATTCCCTTTCCCTGTGCTTGCTATCTCTCTTAATGAATTTCTAGCTTTATCCTTTATCCACACTGAGTCTGTTCAGTTTGAGAGTCTCTCCCAGCCCATCTCTCTTTTCTCTTCTGTCCATTTTGAAAGTGGATCTGAACTCATGTCTGGAAACCCCAAGTGGCTGAACTTTCCCCTAGTATTGCCAATGTTCCCCAGGGTCTTGCAGGCTTTGAGATGCTTTCTCACAGTCTTTTCTCTCACCCACAGTTGTTTCGTCCAAAGAACTAAAAAATTACTAGCTCATCCAAATCTTCTAAACTTTCAGTTAGATTTGATTTGGGAAAGGCAAGAAGGGAAGATGTAAGTATTCAAATAGTTGGTTTTATCAGAGCTGTTCCCCTGATGTGGCCTTAACAAATGATTTGCATTCGTTCCCAGAAGCAAGTCCCCTGCTATGTTTGCAGCCAGTCACATCAGTGAGATCTGATGCATGTGTACTTAAAAGCATGTGAAGGCAGCATTTGCATTACTTGTGAGCTGCTGCCGCAGAATTACTGTCTGTCTCCTTTAATAAGCAAGCAAAAGATTATTCACAAAGTTAAGGGCAAAACTAAAGCCAAAAAGGAAAGACTGTCTCAATGGCATTTTAAAACCGTATGCCCACAACTGAGTGCCTTTCAAAACAACTTCTGGAAAGTCAGTGTAAATCGGCTTCTTAGAATTATGATTTGATTGCATTTTATATCCCATTTTCAGTTTTTAATGATGTAGTAACGTTATACCCATTAGGAAGTAATGACATGAGCACCACTTGTCCAAACCCCGTTCACCCGACCTTTCCTGGGATGAGTGGGAAGAGCAACTCACTGAAATATTCAGCATTTGGACTCCCTGGCTTCCTCCTGATTCTGCTGTAAGGCTGGAGACAGGACTGTACTTGCAGTGAACACAGCAAGATAAGTAGGGCAGCAGGCATGGAAATGCAGCAAAAGAAAAAAGATAGAGGTCTATTTCCAGGGTCCAAGACAAGAGCTTAGTTATCCTGGCTGCATGCTTTTCCTTTATAATTCAGCAGCAGCTCCAGCATTTGCATTGCATGGCCGTTACAAAAAAAAGTGGAAGGAAAAAGGAGCTGCCTGGTGGTTTTCTTCTCTTGGTTTTGTTTCAGAATAAACTGTGACTAGCGGTACAGAATGGTTCCGTGACAGATTGCCCTTTAAGTGACAGACTTTGTAACTTGGGTGTGTGGAGAAGGGAAGCAGTGTGGAAAGGTGAATGACTGAACTTGCACTGCTGATCCCCATCCTTGCATGAAAAGCACAAAGTGCTGCAAAGAAACTCCAGGCTCGGCACACAGTCATGTGTTTTATGCTGGCTTGGGGTGCTCCAGAAGGGGTTGAACAAGAAAGGATATGCCAAAGCAGAAAAGAAGCGTGTTCCAGCCAGTCCGTGGATGAACTGGGAGCCAGGGCTGCAGATGCAGGTGTCACTGTAGCACAGCTCTCTCTCACAATTCAGAATGAGTAGCATGAAATAAGATAAATGGCTGGGAAAGATACATTGGCAGATGGATTTGGGTTCTGAGCATTCATTTTGATTCCTCACTTCGAATGCACTTAAAATTAATGTGTCCTGTCTACATGTCTGAGAGAAGTCACTCGAGCTATTAACTATTTACTCAGCCCAGCCACTGCTCCACCTTTCAGTTTTAGGACTGCAGTGAAACGACACGTTAGTCAAAGGTACCCTTGTTTTTTGCAAAAGAAATACCAAGTTGATTTAAAAATTGGAGTTTTATCAGTGTGAACTGAAATCTCAGTAACTGATCCTGAATCTCTCTCCCTCTGTAATTAAGGCCTCAGGAGAACTGTATGGTCTGAACAAAAGCTGTGCTTGAACTCATTAGTTTTGCAAAGCCAGGTCCATTTTCTTCCTGGCACGCTACCAGAAATAGCTTGTGAAGTTATAACTCATGCTGACCTGTCTGACTGCCTGCCTGGAAAGCCTCTTCCCAGCTGAGCTGCTTTTGCACATCTAACGTGTCACTTAACACAAACAGCTGGGGTCTGAATCATTTTACAGATCCCAGCATTTATTCATCTAAGCTAAATTTCTAAATAAAAGCTCCTGAATGCTCTCACTTGCCAGCTGGGCAGGCAGACTTGTTAAAGAAACTGCACTAAAAGTTTTGCAATTAAACTTAATGCTTTACCTGCCATCACACTCAGCACCTTAAAAGAGCAAAGATATTTTTGTACTCATAAAAAGATACTAAACCCAGCATTTTCATCGCACCCCAAAACATTTTTTCTCTTTGATTTTGTTATTAATTGATTAAAAACAAATTAACGGATCTAGTGCAAAGGAGACAAAGGAACTACAAAGATCAGTGGAATGATGAAAAGTGTTCTTTTTCCCAGGGAAGACGAAGTGTTCACTATGGGCCAATATGGTAAAGTTATAAAACTTATAAAGATTTTCTGTAGTATGATGTTTGATTTTATAGGCATTTTTTGAACCCTGAAAGACAGCATGGTGATCAGTGATTCATTTTAATGGCTTTCCATTAGGAGGAACATGGAGATAAGGATATTAGATAATTATTTGGAAGTAGAAAAGTTACGGTAAACTTGCTGTCCCTTAAAAGATGGGTATAAAAACTTTCATGGAAGGTTTTACTCCATGGAGGCGTGCAAACTCTCAGAACAAGAAATATCCTGAAAAAAACAAAGGTCATAGCCAGGGTGGTGTTTTCCTCTTCGCTTAGTCAAATGTTACTCCACTTTGGAAAGTTGTGTGCACAGATTTTTAAGATACTCCAAGGGTTTATTACTGCCAGTGCGTGTAGAGATGCTGTGAGCTGTCAAGATTTCTGTAGCTGGTTCCTCCTCAGCAGGGATCGATAGGTAAATTCTGGTGAAGTGACATGTTTCCAGGTAAAGGAGAGAAGGAAGACAATGAGAGAAAGTAGGAAAAAAGCAAGAGTATGTGACAATGAGACTGTAAGAAGCCTCTTGGAACAGGAAACCTAGACTGAATTCAGCACTAAAAGAAAGCAGTTATGAGATTCAGAAGTGAATCAGTGTAGTGAGAAGGATGGAGTGATCTTTGTAAGCCTGTTTAGAAAGGGATCATCTCTTGCTTTTCAGGGTCTTTCTATAATCCCATTCCAGTCTAAGATCTATTATTAAACTTATTCTGTGAATAAAATAACATTTATCCTCAGTAGTCCAGGCCTTTATATTAGCCCTGGGCTTGCTGAAAATGTTAGACATTCTCTTCAAAACTCAGCATCATAATTACATGAGAGTCCAGGTTTCAGTTGACTTTCTAACCCAACTAAAAGCCAGTGAAACAACTGAGCATTTTGTAAGCCCTCTTGACTTCTCATTCTCTATCAGTACTTATTTATTCATCTGCTATGTAGAGAAGACTGCCTTAACTTCATGTACTAATACAGAATCCAAGCAAGCTGCAGCTAAAAGGACAGGCTGTTCTGTCCATTACAGCCGTTTAGTTCTTCCTGAGTATCACGCACATGCTAGCACATCACTAGTACTGAACATAATATCTGGGGTTTGGGAGAGGGATTAAAAGCTCTAAGACATTTCACACATTCAGCAGCTTTTATTCTGTTCAAGCAGAAACTCCTAACAGAAATTAGATTCCCTAACAAGCGCATCAAATCTGTTTCTATATATATGTATATAAATATATAATTTGATATCCTAGTCATTTTCAGTAAAATGATCTGACTGCTACTGGCTTTTCACTCTGTTTCTTCCATCTTAAGGTTTTTTTGGATTGCTTCCATCTTTCACAGATTCAAAGCTGTGAGGACAACGTTTGCAGATGCAAACACCTAATGTTAAACTTTATATTTAGGCATTGAGATGAACTGTTAAGTACCCTCTGATGTTGACCTGTGAGACTCTGGGGCGTTTGGCCTTAAAAAGTTTCATGTAGGGACCTAAATCTAGGCTTCAGGGGTTTTTAAGCCTTACTGTTCTGATGGCTTGAAGGTATTTCCAGTGAAATTTTGTCTCTCTTCAGAGGCAATGCCTCTCTCCCTGCTTGTTAATGCGTCTAATAACTTAGTGACAGTGTTTAAACAGGCTAAAGAGAAGTATAGCTGGAGGGAAAATACCATACCAGAAATAAAATGCCACATTTAAGCATTTCAAGTCTGTGTCAACTACATTCAGCAACGTGGGAGAGCGGCTAAATTCCTCCCAAAGGGGCAAATACCAATTTTACTTAAAAAAAATAAATCAAAATGGCACATTATAGTGCACTGACATGTATTGTATAGATAGCAATGAGCTCACTTAAATGTTATGGCTTCAGATACTTTTCTGGATGTATTTTCTATATATCCCAGTAACTATACGAGTGTGATTTTCTTTATCTCATACTATTATACATTGCTGAATGTTAGAAATCTATTTATCTTGGTGCCTGTTTTTTGTTACCTGCAGAACCCAACAGAATGGAGGCCACTTTTTCTTTCTTTTTTAAACTCAGCATCAAAAATTTATAGCAAAAATCTCACTCTGGGGGTTAACATCTTTCCCTCAGGGTGCAGGCCTATCTTTTCATCTTAGTTTAGGTTTTTGGTGTTAAGAGACAAGCCTGCACCACATCTAGCACCTGTCCTTTGGCTGGAGCTTCAAAGCATTCACTTTTAAAAAGCAAACACTACATTATTGCTTGCCTCCCGCGTACATGTGCTTCTTCAGATGCGGTTGCAGCAAGAGACAGTGTGTGTGACATTGTCCTTGGGACAGCTGGAGTTATTACAGGTAACGTGATGGCCCTGACCAAAATAACATAAGCTACGTATTTATAACATGCTCCCACTTGTTATTTCATTTACAGATTTGTTTGGTATGAAGAAGCAGCTCTTTGAACATGTTGTGGGAGCAAGGAGATATATATAACTATCATCAAAGGGGGGTTTGCTGCAGCCAAGCACTAAATTTTGAGAAACTGTGCAATGGAAACACCCTGTGCAGTGTGCACACAGTAGCACAGGGTCAATCACTGGGAGCCCGTTCTGTCATCATCAGTAAAGGGTACAAGTGCATCAAGTAAACCAGCAGCAGTTCTTGTCTCGTAAATGCACAATTCTTGTATTTCCTCTTTGCGTTCACGTCCTTAATAGCAAGATAAAAGCTATCTTGCCAACAGCCAAACAGACTTAATTCGCTTCAGTATTTGTTCCATTCTAGCCCTATTAATCTCCTCTCCTGATTTCCCCCTGTTGTGGATGAAGGAGGAGCAGGGCATATGCAGTCGACTGTATGCTTTTACTGTCCAGTGTCAAACTATATTCTCACCAGGTTTTAAATTTAGATTTTATTTTGCTTTCCCTGTGAAGAACCCAGCTCTAGGCATTCTTTAGTAATGCAGGGAGGAATAATATCTGCTAGTCTGTATGTCGTTTTGACAGAGAGTGAAGGTGAAAGCAGGTCATAGATGAACAAGCGTCCATTAACCCTCAGCTTTTGGGCTGACCAGAAGAAAAAGACAACTGTAGTTTAGGAACTACGTGGGAAGAAGTAGTATAGAAGTCACCAAGGTGTGGAGTGAACTTCAGTATCCCTGTTACCCTGTTTTGGAGTCAGAAGTTATATTCAGATGGAGTCAATGGGGAGTGCTTCTGGATTTTCAGATTTAGACGGATCCAGGGCTCGACACTCACTCAAAACTCATAAATCCTCAAAAATCATGGTCTTGGGTCATACCTGACCTCCTGGAAGACCGAAGGTGAGGTAACTTAGTTTCCAGGAGGCACTCAAGAGGTTGCATAATGGCTTTTGGTTAGTGACAGATTTTGCTCTGTTTCCCCCTGAATTTTGGACAAACTCTCAAGCCTAGAATTAACCCTAGCACTTTTTTTCAGCCATTCAATCTCTGACCAGAGCAACAGAAGGATTCATCAATATCACGCTGATTTATTTCCCTTTCCTCTTCTTTGCAGGTCTCCATGAAATCCAGTGTTCCCTGCCTGTAGAAAACAGAAGAATCTTTCTGAATGAGTTATCTGAGGTCAGCTTTAGTGAATGCAAATTTAGTTTGTCGTTGACGGACCTTTTTATCATCATCTTCTCTGGAGTCGCAGTCTCCATTGCTGCTATTCTGTCAAGCTTCTTCTTAGCAACTCTAGTGCACTGCTTCCAAAGATGCGCGCCCAGTAAAGATGACGATGATGATGAAGATGACAGTGAGGACTGAATTTAGTCTGTATGCTTGAGTATCTTTGGTTTATTAATTACTAGATCATCAGCCAAAGTCTTAGGAAGAAAACAAGTAGAGTAAAAGCTTTAAACATGACCTAAATGAAATCATAACGTGCAAAGATCCATTCTAATGTCATGACAGTCACAGGTAGGAATGGCAGTTTGAGACTGTTAGCTGTGCTTCCATAGGTAACCAGATGCAATGAGGCTGGGTTAATTTCTATCATCCTTAATTAAACACTGCATTGAAATTTGAAGATTGGAGGAAAAAGAGAAAAGGCAACAAAAAGTTCCACTGTTTTAAAAGACAAGCTCACAGCTTCCAGATGGTGCTTACAGCTACCTATCAGTGCTCAATAGCTTGTTCTAGATGCACTGCAAAAAAGGCTGGCTGGCCAGAGGCATTAGTGACCTTCCAATACCTGAAGGGGCTACAAGAAAGCTGGGGAGGGACTGTTTCCAAAGGCTTGTGGTGATAGGACTGGGGGCAATGGGTATAAACTGGAGAGGGACAGATTTAAACTGGACATAAGGAGGAATTCCTTCACGCTGAGCGTGGGGAGGCCCTGGCACAGGTTGCCCTGGAAGCGGTGGCTGCCCCATCCCTGGAGGGGTTCAAGGCCAGGCTGGATGGGGCTTGGAGCCCCTGATCCAGTGGGAGGTGTCCCTGCCCATGGCGGGAGTGGAACTGGATGGGCTTTGAGGTCCCTTCCAACCCAACCCATTCCATGGTTTCAGCTGGAAAATACAAAAGCAATTGAAAATAGCGTCCTTCCTAGATCTAAGCAGTGGGAGATTCTGTTGAGCTCACACAACTTTCTAAGTAACAAAATGCAATTAAAATAGAATTTTAGAAAGCATTATAGGAGGGTTAGCATTTTCTCTTGTTTCATGAGAGCAGTTGCAGGCATCATTCAGCCAAAAAATTTTTTTCTATAAGCAAGTATGATTCTAGATCTGAGTCATCCACTGCAGCTGCCTGGCACCTCTTTGGTCGTGGCACAAATACTAAATATAACATTCTTTTGCTTTTTTAGATGCAATGAAGTAGAGGATTTCCCTTCACTGTAATGCTAGGCACAAGTAACCGTTGCAGTATCCAGTCCATTTAGTTATTTTAAACCACTAAGGGCTATATTCTGCTCCTGATTACACCAGAGTAACACAACTGAAGTGAACACCCTGATCCAAACTGGCAACACGAGTGGAATCTGGCCCAAGATGTTTCTGACTGTATTACAGATTTGTCAAAACTTAAGCTCTTCTATATAACGGTAGATATTTTTGTTAGAATTAAGAGAGACATTTATTACAAAACATTTTTTGAATAGTGCTGGACAGCTTTTTAGGATAAGTATATTTTTAAAATATTTGTAACGGAAATATTTTTTTAAAGCTCTGTGTATTTAAAGTATTATCTAGAGTAGCTGTGAGGGCTTAAAGTAATGAATAACAGTAATAAATAATCCAAGGACTGTATGCTCTTTTACAAGAGTTAGGTCCGATAAAAATAACATCTATTTAACTACTGTAAATGCTATTATTTCTTAAAAAACACTTTTTGATCATAATATTGCCTTGCTCAGTTAATATGAATGATCTGTTACGGACAGTTAGCTCCACATCATTTGTATCTGTTGTGGTAGTTGTTCAGGAGCGAATCACAATGAGTGTTCAGGGGTGACACGGTTCAGGGTTGGGATGCAGCGCTCCTGGGTATCGTCCCCGTCTGGCAGTGATCAGCTACAAGACCTTCAGCACATCACTCTGCCTGTGCCTCGGTTTCGCTACCTACAAAATGAAGACCATAATAACTCTTTATCTTTTCCAAGTGCTTTGAGATACGCAATGCGGGGCACCACACTGGGGCTGTGTAGAACAACTCTGCGTGTTAGGCTGAAGCAGATGTCATGCAGCAGGTCTAATCCGATCTCCTATCAGCACGGCTTCACTGACATCAGTGGAGTTACTCCACTGGCTAACAGTTTGCACCACGCCGAGGTCAAAACCAGGACAATTTATTGTTTATTTCTGTTAGCTCTGCAGCTTATTGAACACGATGTAACGCTACTGTCGTTAAGATTATTGTTTCTGAAAACACACTGAAACAGAGCTAAGTAGGACAGTGAGAGGATATTCTGTATCGATACTGTCTTATTCCATTCCGGTTCTTTGAAGCAAAATGAAATTACATGATTTACACAGTGTAGTGCCATGATTATAAATAACACAAATATATTTATAATTTCAGTATGGGCTTTCATGTCTCTTTGTATGTGGGTGTGAAAAAAGGACAAAAACACAGCCTGGTTCTCTCATCATTTTTAAGTGGGGTTTTGCAGTACAGCTGGAAATACATGACTTGTTGCCTGGTGCAGTTCATGAAGTGCGCTCCCTTTGCAACAAATACGGATATGTTATCAACAGTTTTATATTTAGAGCTGTGCAAATTGTTCAGTCATGGAACAAGAAACCGGGTCACACTTTTTTTGTCTGCAGGTTTTATTATGGACTCCAAACTTGCAATCAGTTAGCAGAATGATTTGTCCTACCAAACTTTTCAGTGAAATATCAGGGAATATTTCAGCAGATGTCTGCCCTGCCTTTGGTAATGAATTCCTGATTTGTTTCATTATCTTGTAACGCTGACTGATTTTGCAGAGGTCGTATCTCAAGCTCAACCATTTTGACTGGGTTCTGCTCTCACTTGCAGGTTCATCCTACCGCGGTGCCTCAAAATGAAGATCTAGGTTTGTTGATAGTTAGGAGCCTTTTGTTCAGCCCAACATAAAGCCTTGACAGCACAGATTTTATTTGGAACTTAGCACCCCTCAGAACAGCAAGGAACAGACCAAGCTGCCACCCACATAATCCAGTGCAAGCTGAAGAGCAAGGCTTAGCAAAGCTTTATTTATGAAGCTACCGTTCTGGATACTCCATCACATCAAAGTGATTTTACAGAGTATGGTTTTTTGCAGATAAGAAACGTTAATGATATTTTCCCCTACTAGGTAACATGTATTTCGTAAGTATTGACCTCATCTGGTTACTAATACGTAACCATTGGAAGCAGCAGCAGTTACCTGCTGTTACTATTGATTTTGCATAATCCTAATTGCCAGTAAATGAGACCGAACTTGGATTTAGTTCTTACTGGGATTTTTCTTATTTTACATAATCTTCAGCATTCCCGTGCTGGAATACTGCCAGAACCAGCGATCACCGTAATCATCCTCTGCAAAACCTTGAAAGCAAATTTCACCATGAATAGAAAGTGGCCTGAAGGCTGCATAGTTCTTGCAGATTTACCTCCCCAAAGGTGATAGCGTGGAGGTGATCCCACCTCCAGCTTTGGGACATGGGAAGTCTCCAGTGTGAGGGTGTGTCTGTGGGATCTAGTGTGCTCTCCTTTCTCAGACTGCAGTAACCCCCAGTAAGATCAGTGACGTTATGATGGTGCCAAGTCTGAGAGCTGAATTTAGCTCGCTGTGCAATCCACTGCTAGCTCCAGCAGCACTGCCTGCAGGTGATTCTAAATGTGCAGTAGCAAGTATGTCCTCATATACAATTTTCCTCCTAAAATGGCTTTACATTAGTGGTGGTATCTCTCGGTGTCAGAAATGAGCAGGCATTTTACCTGCTTCTCGGGTGAAGGAAAGATACTATGCGTGACCCAAATAGAACATTGCAGGCTCAAAGAGCTGGGAAGCAGCTGTCACATTGCCTGCAGATATGTCTCCTTGAAGAAATGCTGCATTTTGGTATGTGTGAGGATCCAAAAAATGTGCTGGAAAGCAAATCTGCGTGATGTAATTGAGATGGAGTCTGGCTTTTTAGAAGCTTGTGTACTGGTTTAAAAACCTCTAATCCACAAAATATTAAAATCAAGATCACCTGAAGCGACTGTCCAAACCAAGCATTACGTCCTCAATCAGGCAGCATCTTTCTGAGGCAGCTTCAGACCTGCTGTGATTCTTACTCACATATGAATATTAATGGATCGTTTTTAGAGCAGCATAAAAATGTATTGGGAAAGAACCTTGAAGAGATGGTTCTGGAAGCTCATAAAGAGGAGCACACTGCTTGCCTGCCTCAGATATGTAGTAGACAGTGAACCATTGTACATTGACAGCTAAAATCTAGCTTGGTGTTCATAGAGGGGACCAAAAACTGGCTTGTCTTTTGGCTGTGGGAAGAATTGTGTGCAGTCACCTGTCTGTATGGATGAGGTGTGCACACTTATGCGGGAGGGAGGAGGTGTGTGTACGATACTAGAGCTTTTTGTAACTATTACCCCTGTAGCTTCAGTGGAACTGCTGATGCCTGATGAAGATTCTGAGCCCAAGACAATCTTTCATCCTGAGTGGAGGTTCATCTGTGCTGTCAAACCCGCCAGACCAGCTCTGTGCCGGACCTTTCACTGAACCAGCGTGTGCTGCCTGCCTGTTATGTGAGTTAATTGCTTTAGTTTCCAGGGCTGCTAGATGGCACATTGCTAAATTCAGTTCGTGTCTCCCAAAATAAAGGAGCAGGGGGGTTGATGGCTTCCAAATCTGATCATTCCTCTCTGGGAAGGATGTTCATTTGTGGCAGAACCTGTCTTATTGGCCTCTAGTGGCAGCTGAGGTGCTGTCCTGTGGAGGTAAGTTGCCCTGATTAGTGAAAGTGATGCTGAAATGCTGAATCCTTGCAGACTTTTTCCAAAAAGAAACCAGAAATATACATTAGCAAATCAAATTTCTTGGGAGAGTAAGATTTGCCATGGACAGCCAAGCAGCCTGGAGTATACATGAACCATCAGAAACATGTAATTCATGTCCTGCCTCTTAACATTGGAGTAATACAACCTTGTCATAAAATTGTAGAACGTAGAATCATTTAGGTTGGAAAAGACCTTTAAGATCATCAAGTTCAGCCATAGCTGTGGAGGAATCTGAGATATGTCATCTAATGATAGACACATCTGCCCATTGTGTCTTGGTTTCTGTGTCTTCATATCTTGACTGTATCTAGAACAACAGTCCCAGTTTAGTACTATCTGCATGGTACAGCGATACAAATCACCAACAGCAATAACTAACCGGCAAACCATATTGTTTATGCTGACCAACCACCTATCTACAATTGTGAAGAGTTAGCAGGAAAAAAGCTATTTAATTTTAAGCTGACAGCAAAAGGAGACCTTCTGTTGCAAAGCAGAATGCCTCAATTATGATGTGTCTCTCCAGTTCCCATCAGCTCTCACACTCCACCCAGAGCTCCATGAAGCCCTGTGAAATTGTGTAACATTGGGTTAGCAGCCCATAATGTGCTTTTTTGGGGCTTGCCAAAAAACATACGAGTAAACACTTCAGAGCAGGCTTCTAGTGTTAGTTTTGTGGGAAGTGAAAAGTTTGCAGGGAGGTGAGCAGCAAACAAGGAGCGAAACAGCTTGGGCCAGAGCTGTTCAGGAGAGTCAAGTTTGCTTCAAAGCAGCATCGGTTCGATCTCAGATCTTCTTTTTCACCAGTTTCTGTTGGCAGTGGTGAATTCTAAAGGTTAGACAGTTCACACACAGGAATGAAGTGGTGCAGGTTATTTCAAGCAGTATTTGATGTCAACTGAATCTCTAAAGTGGTGTTCTGCTCCCAGCCAAAGCACCATTTTTCTGTTTAAGAGCTTTCATTTGAGTCTGAAATGTGGTGTGTCATTTAGCGCGCTGTACAAAAATGTCTTCTCAACTCAGAACTAAGAAAGTCAAACCTGTCCATCCAGACTATGGTGCTGGCAGGGTATGCTCCGAATGTTCCAGTACGCAAGGTGATTCTTCCAAGCTGATTCTTCAATGGAATGTAAGTGATTGGACTTTGACTCTTCCTTTTTTATCTCCTGGCCATGCCTCTCACCAATAGCTCAGCTAAGTACAGGATGGAGGCATTGCTCATCACCTCAGAAACTCCCCCTTAGCTGGAAGAATGAGCAAAAGAGGAGTTGAGAATGGAACAGAAAAGCCAACTTTATGAGCTTTGCTTGAAACCTAAATGTGATACAGCCCAGCTAACAGACATTCCCAGGCACAGCTTGGTGATGTGTGGGGGTTTTGCTCTTTAATTAGGGCAAGCAGCGAAAACTTTGCAGTAGAAATTGTGTTTGGTCTTCATGGTATTGAACAGGGAATGAAATGACTGTGAACGTACTTGCCAAACAATTCTAGTCTATTTTTGCCACTGATTTTTCTCAAATTGAGAAAATGTCACTCTTTGAAGAGCAGATTAGGTTTGCAATCTGCAGAGGGTTGAAGTATCTTTATCCTTTGAAGATCTGGCTTCAAATATGAATTTGGGTCACAGGAGGAATTGACCAGAATAAATCCCTCAAGGTCATTTTGGTCAGTTGGGCAAATGCATGGAGATGCCCTTATTAACACTCTGAACTGTGCACTGGGAGATGGGAAAGCACTCTCTGAACTCCAAAAGAGTCCACAGAAATATGGTGTTTGATGCTTTTCAAAAGGCCAGGCTAACCACAGAGATGAGACAGATGTGTTGGAAATGTCATTAAAAAGGAAACGGAGGCATAATTAGATGAAGGACCAGTATTTTCATAGGTGACTGCTATTTCAGAGTTAGTTCCTGACTATAACCTGAAACACCTGCCTTTTAGTGCTGACCCTTGCGTTGTCCAGAATAATTCAGTTGCCTTGTGATTGTATTAATTAAAAACCAACCCTCCCCCCAAAACAAAACTAGTTTGCATCTTCAAAAGACAAAACAAGGAAATATTCTGTAAGTGGATTCGCTGCTTCCTTCCCATGGCAAGTCCTAAATGTTGTCGTATTTACTGACCTCAAAAAAGAGTTTGGTAAAAGGTGACAAGGGAGTGATATATAAATATATTCTAGAAATAGTTTATCCTTGAGGAACACGAGGTTGGAAATTCTCAAAATCCAATTGTAAATTATGTTTCCAAGATGGTGTAGTGTTGTGAGTGCAAAGTTAGATATATTGTCCACAGCTTCAAAAATCTTCTCTAAAACAAATATTGGAAGAAAAAGCTGCTTTAGAGATTATTCAGTCTGGAATGGCTTTTTTTAACAACCAAATTAAAATAAACCCTGTAATGTAGGATTTGAAATGTAAGCAGGAAGTGTCCTAGCCATAAACTCATGAACATTACAGTACAGGAAAACAGCTACAGATTTAATGTAGTGTAATTTATATTATTCATTGAGGGCAACAGAAGTCCTTAGGCTGAGAAGTTTGTGGTGTTTTCAGAAGAAACTGTTTCATGCAGGCTGATCTCTCTGATGTTGATGTATAGGATGCAGATTATCCACAACTGGATAGTGTGGGGTTTGTGAGACTGTGTGAGCGCGTCAAAGGAACCAATTGTTTCTGTTTAACCTGAGGTATGTTTTGACAAAAGGAAATGGTAGCTGTTTGTTTGCCTCAATTCTGATCTCACTACTGAATAATTTGGGATCCAGTTCTTGTTTAGTAAAGATTGATGGGGCTCCCTTAACTTTACTAATGTGATATGCTGATTTACCTAAGGAAGATACTGCCTGGACAGTGGAAATTGCAGTCGTGCATGTGTGTGTGTGTGTGCGCTTATTCTTTACTTTTTCTTACAGAAAGACAGAAAATAACTCTGTGTGGACCTTTTGTGGTGGTTGGTTGCATGTACATTGGTAACCCGTGTCTGTGGTTTCTGCTTTGGAGGTCGAATGCTGATTTTATTTAGGATTATAGGTGGCATTATTCGGAGATGGCAGACATTCCATGCAAAGAGAGGTGGTACAGCTTTCCCATCCCTTTCTGGATTCAGTGGCACAACAGGAGTGTGTGACAGGAGGATCTTGACCCTGCTTACCAAAACTTGACAGCAATCTTGCTTAGCTCAGGCAGCAACATAGAAGATGTCCTTCTAAGCACACTCCCTCGATCTGATAATCACTGTACATCTATGTCCTAGTTTGATGATGGGTTTATAATGAGTGTCTCTAACCTCAGCCTAGACCAGCCATCTGCTCTGTGAAGCAAGCTGGCACTTCAAAGCCATATTTTGCTTCAAGGTATCTCCTTGTAGTCTTACAGCACAAATAATGAGTCATCTCCTCCCACCAGAACAAAGCAAGACTGGAACCCAGCTCAGTGGGAATGCCCGGTAGGAAGGGCAGGTTGCAGAGAGCACCACAGTCAGACAGAGTAAATAATAATAACCTGTGTATTGAGGAAAATAAAGGCTCGTCAGAGCAAATAGTATTGGCATATGTATGTCCTCAGCAGGGTCTGTAAAGGGGGCTGGAGTAACGAGTACGTTACCGTTTGTAGAATCTCCTTGGTGGTGCAGTTCTGTACAGCCAGGCAGAGTTGTTTCGGTGAGACTTCTTAAAATGCAGGGGGCAGAGAAGCTGGATAGATGGTTGGACTCGATGATCCAGTGGATGTCTTCCAACCTGGTTATTCTATGATTCTATGATAGATGTTCCCTGTTTTGTTGCATCCCTCTTACCACACAGACTTCAGAGCTATGTTTTGCTGAACACAGGCACCAAACTTTAGCATTATCACTTCCTGGGTGAATCATAGGTGATGCACTGGTCTCTAGAGGGATGTGTTAGGTACAGGAATGTTTAACTTCTGTTGTGTATAAGGGAGGGATTTTCTTGCACATAGGATTGACAATCTGATTAAAAGAAAACTCAGGGATAGTTGTTTTGTGTGGACTAAGATGTCAAAGTATCTCTGCCGTGCTGGTTTAATTTATCACTCCTCCATATATTTTATTAAATTATAGGAATTTTAGATTGCTTGGTTTTGTTCTGGTTTTAGATGATCTTCTTACGTGGGAAAGATTTCAAGATACGGGGTCATTATTGCTACCTCCTTTTCATCCCTGCAGTATCACTGGGTTCACCTCATACGCAGCACACGCGTAAGGTAGCACACATCGACCTAGTGTTGTATGTAGTGCTTTGCATATTCCTTTTGCTATATTACATGCACAGAAACTGAAGCATGTACAGTTTCTCTGTAAAACCCATGGTCACATATGGAATCAGTTCCAAAGTGGATTCCAACAGAAAATCATAGATTTCAGATTTACCTATTATTTTATCATCTTTGAGGACCTGATCTAAATCACGCGGCTGCTGAAGAGAAGACTCCCCACCAATGCCCCTACTGTGTAGGCTTTTGCCAACTAAGATGCCTTTGGGTCCTTCCAAGGACATATGAGCCATGTGTTTATTTAAGGAAATCTTGCCATTCAGTTAGTTGCCCGTTTACCCATCCCGAAGCCCATCTGCTCTTCTCTTAGCTGCAGGGACTGACATTTCACTGTCAGCAAAATACACTATTCCTGCAAGCCCCCATCACATGTGCCTCTTGCAGCAAGACAAAGACCCTGGCCACGTCTACAGGCAACAGGGGAAGCCCAGTGCTTTCTCTGCCTTTCCAAACCTACCTTCACAGTTCCCAATTAACTTATCTCCTTGCCTGTTTCGTATCTTTATCAGCACAGATTCGCGAGACTTTAACTTTTATGGCAACTGCCCATTTTTCTACTTACCGGGATGGCTCAGAAAGGGAAGGTGTCGTGAGGGCACTCACTCCATTAATGGAAATAATTTTGGGTTATAAAACTGCTCTCCACCTGCCCACTGTTGGCAAAAATGAACCATTGTCAAGTCTGTGGGATTTTGGTCTGTCTTCTATTGCAGCGCTGGAAAATTAGGGATGTCCTAACTGAAAAAAAAAAAAAGAAAATTGGGGAAGAATTGCAGTCTCTGTTTCATAAAGTGACGTGCAAGATTTTCTGTCGTTTTTCCCATGTTCTTTACCAGATGATCCCCCCCTGCTGCCGCCTTCAGATGAAGTGATTTAAAATGGATGGGATATTAAAGCTTTAAGACAGGGTTTTAAAATAAATGAAATGCTATCAGTAATAGTAACAGCTGCTGTGCCCACCAGCTGGACGGGAGACTTAATCACTCTGTCAAATCCCACTTCCCACAGAACCACGCTTGTTTTCTCTGCCTTCTGCCCTTCCACCAGAACCACAGCACACTCCCAGCAGAGGGATGCTTCGCCGTGGGCCACAGGGGCTGTCGGAGCTGTGGAGGAAGAAATCTCTTTCTCTGAACTCTCATCACAGTGTGTGCTGTGCAGCAGTTTGCCTTCCCTGGAACATGCTTCCTAAAGTCAAGAAGGAACAAGAGCTCAGGCTTAAGCTTACGTACATAGAATCATAGAATCATAGAATAACCAGGTTGAAAAAGACCCACCAGATCATCGAGTCCAACCATTCCCATCAATCACTAAACCATGTCCCTCAGCGCCTAGTCCACCCGTCCCTTAAACCCCTCCAGGGAAGGTGACTCAACCCCCTCCCTGGGCAGCCTCTGCCAGGGACCAATGACCCTTTCTGTGAAATTTTTTTCCTAATGTCCAGCCTGAATCTCCCCTGGTGGAGCTTGAGGCCATTCCCTCTCGTCCTGTCCCCTGTCACTTGGGAGAAGAGGCCAGCTCCCTCCTCTCTACAACCTCCTTTCAGATCATTGTATGTGTTACAGCTGTAATGCAGGGCATTTTGGAATCTGTTTTTGTAGATGATGGAAAAGCATCTCTGCAGGCAGAGCTCCTGTCTCCCAAGCCTGCAGCTTGGAGTGCGGTTCTTCAGAAGAAGGAACTTCTGTGTTCAGAATAGGATTGAATACTAACTATGTCAAATACATCTCATGAATAGTGTCACTTTGAAGACAAAGACCTTGTCACTGCTGACTTTCAGGCTGGCACTGTCTCTCAAAGCTGTTCCAGGTACCAGCCAGTTCACCTGTCAAACCTTACTAGTGGAAACAATTTCCAAATGAGTCACCTCAGAAAAAAAACTTGTGGTTTCAAAATGTCACGTTTCTCTTTGACTTTCACCCAAACTTTATATAAAGTTGAACACAAGAGCTCAATATAGTTTCCTTTGAGATTAAACTAAATTTTTTTGTTGATGAAAATTAAATTTTTAGTTGTGTCTCACTTGGTTAAAAGAGCCATTAGAAGAAATTTCTTTTTAGTGACATTGAAAACACTATTTCACTACCAAATCAAGAAATGGTTTATTTATTCCAGTCAGGGTTCTCACTCCCACCAGTGCCGCTAACTTAGTGAGCAGCAATGCACAAGGCAGTTAACCTTTCTATTGTGAGTTTAACCATCTGTAAAATGGATATGATACTACTTACCTGCCCGACACCGCTGTACAGGGGCTTAATTTTTAATTAAGCTCTTTTAAAACACTCTGAGCTCACTGTGTAAAAGGTGCACGGAGAGGCAAACAGTTTTATTACAATCTTATTGCTTTTATAAGATTTACGTTTCCAAGAGAAATATATGGTCAACTCTATCCATGTTCTAGAAATAACATCAAAAAGGAAAGAAAGTGTCAAGAAGCATAAGAGCTGTACTGGGACAGAGTGCAGGCTTTCTGATGGTCTAGGGTTCCTTCGTCCCTATTAATTATACATGTGGAGCAACTTGTTAATGAATTTCTAAAGACACATTGACACAAGCTCAGACCTCTATCCTGGCAGGCAGTCTTTTGAATTAATTTAACCCTAGGATCAGAAGAAACTGGACAACACCGTTGAAGGCATTTCTCTAACGACCTGAGCACACTACTCACAACAAAACAGATTTCCTGGGTCCGTGAGGGAGGGCGGGAAGGTAATGATACACCTTCATGGGAGCGCGTTATGAATAATTTCTGTAGAAGGCTCTGGCATTACATTTCAGGCTGATTGTCCATGGAATATGACCAGGTAACATTCTCGATGTTATTTCTCTACCCCTTATGCCCTCCAACAGCTTCAAAGATAATTTTAAAAATACTTAATTTTACTAGTAAAATACCTGAGTCGTTCAGGGGTTGTGTTTACAGTAAATATAATTGCTTAAAATAACAGCCAACACAAGCCAATGATTAATTCTATTTGAACAGATTGCCTAATATTGCTACAGTATTCAAAACTTACCTAATATTTTGAAGCAAATTTGACACTCTGTGTGCTTTGCAGGCAAAAAGCACACACCAATTTACTGTAATTACTGTTCATTTACACAGTAGTGGAGATGCAATGTTTGATGTGCAGTTCCACAGTGCGAAGTGACTGCATACGCAGTTTTGTGAGGTTTCCTTCTTTGTCCCATCTCAGAACCATGAACCACATGTGCGTTCTGCAAGAAAGAACAGAGAACAGGACAGCCTGAAACTTCCAGGGACCAAATTGTGGCAATTTGTTGAGTCTGTAGATAAATAAAGTCATAAGGAACACACCTCAATGTGATATGAAGCTATTACAGGATATGCAATCAATAGCTCACGAGATTGTTATTGTCTCTTCTTTCAGAGTCACTTAAAAATGAGACTTTGCAGGTAAAAAACTGGAGTAGTGTGAATTAAACAAAAAGTGTTACTGGAAGAGACACCCACAGCAAGTGTCAAAACTTTGACATTAAAAATGCATTAGTTTGATTATCTTCCACGCTGATTCATTCACAGAGAGGTCCCTCCAGAGCATCTAAATGTCACTAGAGGTGTTGAGGACACTTTGTAAAATGAATTCTTGAAGCAACCTAATGACTTAGGCAAAGGATTCCTGAAGTAACTCCTGATTCTGAGTGCGCAACCCCTCAGGGTATCCTGAGGAATGTGACCTTAAAATGCTGAGCACCTGCTGCATAGAAAATGCTAAAAAATTGGAGGAATCCAAATAACTTCTGTACGTTTGAAAATCCTAAATCCAAAGTTTAGCTTTGTCTCTTTGAGCACCCTGATCCAGCGGGAGGTGTCCCTGCCCATCGAAGGGGGTTGGAACTGGATGGTTGGAAGGTCTTTTCCAACCCAAACCAGTCTGTGATTCTGGGATTTCTTGTATAACATGAGCTCCTGCGGAGAAAAATGGTTTGAAAAGCAACCTGAGACATTATAGCCATTACTGATCCAACAGCTTTGGTTCTTGTTGGTTAGGGAATTCTTTCTCTCCTTCCTTTTCCTTCCAATGCTGTTCCGAACTATCCTGAACAGCTGTGGAGGTTAGAGCTTTATCCCCCAAGGTATATCCTCTTCAGGCACAATGCATCTAATCCATAGCCCGAACAATCCTGCAGTATTAAGCCTCTATTTCATGCTTGTTGCCAGAATTTACAGAATTAACCAGACTAATATTTTTTCTCTATTTACTCAATAAAATTTGGCTTCTGGATAAACTTTCAGAGCAACCACAGCAGTTAGTGACAGTTGTCACTGTAAAAATCCACTCAAGTTTCTATAATTCGGGTCAGTTTGGTCAGTTTAAGCTACATGATGTTTCTTTTTTTCTCATGATTTGTTGACACAACCATGGAAATGCCTGAAGAGTTTACTGGGGGGGTGACTTTCTAGGAGAAATGGGTTGGAGAAGAGCACTGTCTAAGCTGTGTTGTTACAGGGGATGTTACCTTTTAAAGGATGTTACCTATTGTTTCTTTAAATAAAGCTGTCTGTGAATTCCAAATCTCTAAGACTTTACAGGAAAAGCTTAGGAAACCATGCACAAAAACATTTGCAAAAAAAAAAAAAGGCAGAAAAGGATGGAAATCTGTTTTTAAAACCTGAACAACTAGTCAAGATCTGCCGCTAGCCTGTAGGTATTGGGAGGGATGTCTTTCTCGTGGGTTTGGACATGAGTAGATGCCATCACACAGAGAGACAACAGGAACAGATTTATCAGAGATTGCAGGTGGACCAGAATAAAGGCAGCCTTATTACCCAGCCAGTATTAGTGCTGTTTAAACAAGTGCCCACACCATGCAGAGCAGCTGTACAGACAAAGGCTGTACTTGACTTTAAAAGAGTTAATGTTCTCTTACTCTTCCTTTTTTTTTCTCTTTCTCTCTCTCCTACTGGCTCAGAGCACTGGCTTTCATTTGAAGGGCACAGCACACTGAGTGATGTTCACATGATACCAATGCCAGCAGCATGATAAGCCTATTTCTGACAGTGTGGCAAATTACTATTATGAAATCCCAGTGCATTTGATTGCGGAGTGACTTTCAGAAGGGCTCACACATAGCAAGGTTATGAAGGGCTCAGTGTTTACTGCAGTAATGCTGACTTACTGGAAAAAAATTATCGAGAGCTCTTTAAATAAAAAAGCTTGGGAGATTCCCAATTCATAGAACATTTGGCTGAGTCTATGGAGCCAAAATGCACGCTTCTCTAAAATGAAAGGGAAAAAAATTATCAGCAAAAATTCTTAGGCTTTTTTCCCCCCCTTTGCTGACTCAGTGAAATGTGTTCACTAGAGATGCACTCCAAAGGGATCATCGACTCCAGGCTGTCCTTCCCCTCTGAGGTTGTTCCCTTCAGGAGGTTATGGATGTTCTGCCTCCCCATCCCGCTCAAAGCTCAGGATCTCCTCTGTCCATACAGCATCTGAGTTAAAAGGAGAACAAGGTTCAAATACCACATGATAAAAGCAGAAGAGGGAGGAGAAATAGGCAATTTATGGGATAAGAAGGCATGAAAGATGCCGTGAAAAGAAGCATATCTCAAAATATAAAGCAGCAGGAGCCTACCTGCTGAATTATTGTCAGCATCCAAGGGTGTCTTACAGCACAGAGGTAGATTGTCCCTGCCCCAGACTCCTTCCTTTTCGGCTTATTTGTGGAGTAAAGCAATCAGCAAAATAAAGGAGAGCAGGCATTAAATGGCCCAGGTTTACAGCAGGATGGGGTGGCAAGGTACTTTCATGGTGAAATAAGTTTTTATTTAATTATCTAGTAAATGAATATGATTATTACTTTGTTTTTTCTAGCCTTTGTTGATACAGTATTTTGTTATGATAATCCAGCTAAATCTCTCATTCTCTTTCTTGCTTTTATCAATTTCAATACCAGTAAGTTGTGAATACCGTGTTTATGAGGAATATTCTGACTGCTTATCTTAATTAGAGCCTGTGTATTCTCTTTCACATGGAAGCAAGAGTACCGGGAAGCCTTGGCATTCCTGTTAGATATCAGGTCAACCACATTCTATTACCTTAAATACAGAAATATTGGTCTCTGCTACATTTCAGCAGTGTTTTGGAGCACTTTGGTTTGCTGTATTGTGCTGTAGATTGCTCAGCATCCATCTAAATCTGATTAGGATCATGAATTGGGGGAGCAGGGGAGGAATCCCCGCACAACAAACAACAAACCCCCCAAAACAATACCCACAAAATCACAAAAGCAAAACCATCCCTCCTCCAATAACCATTTTTTTTCAAGTGTCTGTGATGTGAGGGCAAGTAAGTTTTGGTTTAAGCAAGTTTGTAACAATTATGTGCTCTAGATTTAGGAATGTTAACAATTCCTGTGCACTGCATTCAGTGAAGCAGCTTCATGGGTCTCATCTGCCTTTGCTCAGGCAAACGTACTTGCCCCAGTGGGTAAAATTAGATGTGTGGCAAATTCAGTCCTCTCTCTTTCTCTCTTCCTTCCCCCTAATTGAGGAACTACTTAAATCCCAGCTAAAATAAACCTGGGTGCTGTGAGTACAGATACAAAATAGGAAAGCTCCTGAAGTTAAGGTAGAAACCTCTAGGTTTGTGTGGTTTTTGAATAGCAAAGGAGTAAAATTTCTCTACAAGAGCTCCCAAACACTTGTAATTTCCACTTCTTTTTTAAGCTAGGACAAAACCGGTCAATTAATAGATCGGTATACAAAAGGCAATTCCCTTTCCTAATCATCTCCACTTTCTTGGCCAAGGAGAGCATTCACATGATGTTTATTTCGGGATACATACACAATGCAGTCTTGTTTGTCTGCCGCCTGGAATGTGACTATTCCAGTCTGCTTTGATTGCTGTTCCCAGCTGAATTAGGAATTGATCCCTTATTTTAGTAAGTGGAGATATGCAGAGGTTTTTGTGTCCTCCCCCTATTGCGATATGAATATATTTAGCTGATGATGGAGTACAGCATCTGTATGTAGGTGGGCACAGCCTGGGATAGGTTAAAACCACCCAACCAGATGCCTGAGGTTCAATGTAGAGCATAGAATCATAGAATCACCAGGTTGGAAGAGACCAAACGGATCATCGAGTCCAACCATTCCTATCAAACACTAAACCATGTCCCTCAGCACCTCGTCCACCCGTCCCTTAAACCCCTCCAGGGAAGGGGACTCAACCCCCTCCCTGGGCAGCCTCTGCCAGTGCCCAATGATCCTTGCCGTGAAAATTTTTTTCCTAATGTCCAGCCTGAACCTCCTCTGGTGGAGCTTGAGGCCATTTCCTCTTGTCCCGTCCCCTGTCAACAGCTGCCTTTTCTAAAAGATGTTTTTTAAAGGCACGTGATCTTGGAATTTGTTTCCTGAGTGGCATGTTGTACCCTGAAGAGACCAAGGGTGTAAATAACCTCTTCAAACAGGTGTTTCACACTTTGCTGTAAGGCCTGAAGGCAATTGTCTCTGAAATCAAACAGGTGATGGCAAAAGCTTTGGTGTGAGTGAATGGTGAGTTACTGCCTTTCCCTGTCTGTGAAAGAGGAAGAAATGACAAATTGGGGATCTTTTTGCGTGCCTAACAGATACTTGAGTAAATGCAGCTTTCAGCACTGAATTTAGTAGGACCAGAATGTCACTCAGAAGATTTTGGAGAAGGGCAAAGCTGATGCTGAACTTGGTACTGCAGTATCGCTGTACACAAGCTGGGAGGATGGGTGCTGCTACTATTTGCAGTGATCAAAGACAACATCTACTGGGAATACAGTGTTAACCAGCTTGAGTGCAATGAAATTGTCTTGTCGTGGCTGTGCAGTGTGTGGGAGAAGGGGCAGAACCCATCAAAACTTCAAGCTCTGTGCACTAGAGCTGGGCAGCCCCAGGTACGCAGTCGGCTACCTGCAAGTTGCTCTGTTGCTAACACTGAACTCTCACCAGGGGCTTCTTTGTAGACCCACCCAGCTCTACATCCATGCCAGCACACGCTCTCTCAGATAATTAAACACTGATAAATTGTAGTCGTTATCCTCTGCTAAAATGTCTTGTGATCAATATGGAAAGTCCCAACATTTTGCAAGAGAAGAGGGTGCAGGGGGTATCTGGCTTCGACAACAGCAGCTCTGGTGATGCTACACAGCCATCTGCCACCACAACCTAACAAGGACAGCTCTTGGTTTCAAGGTTGGGACTGGCTAATGGGACAGTGTGTGATTTAATCTATAAAGAAAAGAAGGAGGGGTGGATATCCCCCAAAACTTTGAAGGGCAAGTGGATGAAAGCAAAGGAGGATTTCTTGTGAATCGTCACAGTCTAGAAAGAGAATTATTTGTAATCCCAAGAGCTGCAGTTCTAAGAACTAAGACTATCAGTCTTTTACAGACAGCTGGAAATCTCCCCACTGTTTTCAATTTACTTTGGACCATATTGTATGTAATGCATCTCATGCTGTAGAATTCCTACTTTCCCCCTGGAAATACAGTCTGGGTCCCTGCTGTGGGATATAAATTACAATGCCATTTCCAGCAGAGCTTAAGGACCTACGATGATAAATGCTCGTTTCACAGCAAATTTTTGCTGAGGTATTTCAACCGAGTCATTCGGTGGCTGATATTACAGTAAAGCTGCGTCTGAATAGTTATTTTTCACAGGCAATGTGTTGTACTCCTGACATAGGAATTCCATCACACACATGAAAATAAGGAAATAATTACTGTTCCAGAATTCTAAAGGGAAGACAATAATAGGCAATAGTGGGTCTCTTTAAAAAGGTTTGGAAGCTTACTATGACTTAATATGTTTTAAGGAAAGAAAAATGTTATTTTAACTGGAGCTGGCAAATTCTACTGTTTTGATTCCACCGTGGTAATTTCTATAAAAGATGTGATTTAAAAGCTGCAATTTCCCAGTGTCTGAAGCTCAATGCAGTGTTTTATTCTAACAGTTCTGAATAGAATTAGAGCACTGAATAAATTCACCCTGCCTCTGCGCCTGCTGTCCTAGCTTGAGGCGGAAGCAGATGACAGCGAGCTCCAAGACTGTCAAACCAGCACCACAAGCCAAAGCTACATTCACCTGAAAAAAACCAGGGAATTTATTCCAGGTTGGTAACAAGCCGGTCCATTATTTCAGGGGTTTGGTGCCAGTGTTCAGTTTTTTTAAAAGGCCATCTAAAACCTCACAGGCGTTTTTGACATTTTCTCATTAACAGGGCTGGTGGTTAGGGGCTTGAGAGTGCTTTCTTGGTGTTCAGATTTAGATTTTTAACACTTTAGGTCTGTCACCAGCTCACTGGAAGATGCTGGTTTGGCTTTCGTCATCAGGAGCTCTGAAAAAGGAAAAAAAAATTAGCACATTTCTCATTTACTATTAATTGGAACATATTTTTCCCTGTAGCAGTTTGATGATTACGAGATGTCAATGCCGCTGACTGGGGTGGCTTTGCAAATAGTCCCTATAAATAGAAAATAAGAAGCTGTTTCTGTGAAATGACCGGCCAGAGAAAAGAATCACTGAGGGGCATGGTTTAGTGTTTGGTAGGAATGGTTGGACTCAATCCGGTGGGTCTCTTCCAACCTGGTGATTCTATGATTCTATGATTAACCAGGGAAACAGGTACAGACCTTGCCTGACCCTGATCATGTAAACACAAGCTAACACTACGATCATGCAGAGCAGTCTCATCTATGCTAACGTTTTGTGGGGAGACTGTTTAGTCAAGTGTTTAAAATACAGCAATAAGGATGAAAATGGCTGTGTGGTTCCTCCAGCTCTCCCGCTGACACACAGCAAACCTCCTCGCCTCCTTGCAAACTCATCTCTGACAAAGGGTCGGCTCCCCTAGAACCTGGGGGAGCACCGTTTCTTGGACATGGAGCATGAAAGGTGAGAGCAGGCAGTGTGTAAATCACACAGATTGGTGCGATAATAAGAATTATTCACTTTGAAACACTGCAGGTGATGTTGTAGTGAGGTGGGTCTCTTCTCCCAGAGATGGGATGAGAGGAAAGGGCCTCAGGTTGCGCCAGGGAAGGTTTAGAGAAGATATTAGGAGGAATTTCTTTACTCAGAGAGTGGTGAAGCCCTGGCAGAGGCTGCCTAAGGCAGTGGTGGAGTCATCACCCCTGGAGGGGTTCAAAAAGTGTGTGACCGTGGCACTTTGGGACATGGTTTAGCAGTCACAGTGGAGTTGGACTGATGGATGAGCTTAGAGGGCTTTTCCAACCTTCTGCGATTCTATTCTATGATGCTATGACCACGTTTCTACTGCAGCAGAAATGAAGAACAGTGGCAGCTTTCATCTCCAAGATTTCAAAACATTTGGAAGAGCTGCATCCTCTCAACAGAGATGTGGCGCCGTTCTAAGGAACGCGTAGCAACTCCTTCCCTATCAGAAAGCGGGGTGCTCGTTTCTCTTCAGTGGAAGAGGGGCTCCAGGACACGGCTCCTCAAGAGCAACTCTTAGATGCCCAAGAACCTCAGGCACCTCTGGGCAGTCGGGAGCTCGAAAACAGAGCGAATCCTGCCACCTGGTGCTGCAGAGCCCTCACTGGCTGCACCTCGGGCTGCTCCAGCCTGTCTGGGATCCTGCTGAGCTTGTCTTTCCTGATGGGATTGGTGTATTTAAGCCTATAACACTTGAGAAGTCTGCATTAAGCGATTTGATCTCAATATTTATGAGTAACAGCAGTAATGAAGAGTGTCCATATAGCGATATACAGGGTGGAGAGTATCCCTGCCTGCTTTACAAAAGCAAACACTTGGACTGTGCTGTATATTTGGAAGTAAAATTGATGATAACACAAAATGTTGGGAATATTGAAGGAGTGGGCTGTCCAGTGAGGACGTTGACATAACTATGGGTTGTGAGTTATGGACAATGGGCATAAACTGGGGAGGGGCAGATTTAGGATAGACATAAGGAGGAATTTCTTCATGATGAAAGTGGTGAGGGACTGGAACAGGTTGCCCAGTGGTGGCTGCCCCATCCCTGGAGATGTTCAAGGCCAGGTTGGATGGGGCTTGGAGCCCCTGGTCCAGTGGGAGGTGTCCCTGCCCATGGCAGAGGGGTTGGAACTGGATGATCTTTAAGGTCCCTTCCAACCCAAACTATCCTATATTTCTATGATTCTATGATTCTGTTATTCTGTGATTCTATGATTCCATGATTAAAGGTCCTTGCAAAGCTCAAGAATTTGAGGGATCAGAAGAAAAACACAGGCTTGCCTGGAGAAAAACAGTGGATTTTTATAGCATCCCTCTAGATCTCTCAAAGCAAAGAGTTTAAATTAGAAACCTGACTCTGTGGGCAGTTATCAGCAACCAGCATATGCAAAGCTGTAGCTTCCGTATCACAGTAGGAATTCAAAATTGCTTTATTTTTAGTTTTAAAAATCCAAGATTTTCTCTTTATTGGCTGCCAGGCTGAGACACACACACAAGCAGCTTAGGCAATGGCCAACCTCTAAGCCTCTTCTCCATAAGCACTTTTCTGTCTGGTGTGAGCGTTCCCCACCTTGAGGTGAACGAGGGAGGACAAGGCTGTGAGCTGCCACACCAGCTGAAACACTGATGTAAAGGATGTTAAGGATGCCGCGGCGGAATGTACTTGTTTGGAACTTAAGGGAGACTCCAGTGGCCTTCCTCTAGGGAGCCGTAACTACCTCTCAGGCCAACCACTGTCAAGGACAAGGGCTACCATCAGGTCAATGCTCTCTTTATATATAGAGCTAACTAAATTTAGTGTTAAATCTGCTGTGAAAATTTACAGCTTGTAATATTTACCTGACAGGCATCCAGACCTTCCTGTCCAAATATACAGTTCCTTAAATTAGACACAAAATGTGTCATGAGGCAGCAGCCTAAATTACATATTTACAGCACCGAAGCAGGTAAGTACATATTCATGCAGCCAATCCTGACTTCTTATTTTTAAAATAATGGACTGGCTTGTTCAATATATTTTTTTAAACCCCTGACAGGGTGAGCAGTGCTGGGTCTGGGAGCTTTCTGGGCCAGGGGCTGTCTTTGTATTCTCTGTTTACAAGCGAGTTCTGCACAACGAGGCTGTCGTCCTTAGGGGCTGTTGCAATTGAAAGAATAAAAGTATGTGACAATAAAGAGCAACTCCCTGTGAAATGGCTCTGCCTAGAGATTTTTTCCTTCTTAGCGAACATTATTGCCCCAAAACAGCTTGTATAGTATTTGTGTAATGATTTCCTTACGGGTCATTGTTGAATAGAACTCAGGTCCTTCCGTACCCAAAGTGAATGACCCCATCACTGCAACTGCAAAATTGTTCCCTTTTCACGTTGTCAGGATGGAGTTCTCAATGCCGACCGGCTTAGGAGCCACCTCACAGCTACGTACAGGAAAATGGAATTCTACAGCAGTTCTTCAAGGGCCCAGACTGGCTCCTTTGTGAAGAAATCCCCACCAACAGCCTTTTGAGCTTAGAATCATAGAATCATGGAATAATTTGGGTTGGAAGGGACCTCAAAGCCCATCCAGTTCCAATCCCCCTGCCATGGGCAGGGACACCTCCCACTGGATCAGGGGCTCCAAGCCCCATCCAGCCTGGCCTTGAACCCCTCCAGGGATGGGGCAACCTGGGCTAGGGCCTCCCCATTCTCACAGGAAAACATTTAATCCTAAAATCTGATCTGCTTATTGGTTAATTGAGTATTATTGAGTCAACGGGACTGTGTCCCTGCGGGATTCTCTCTACCAGCATTAACAGCTGTGTGACACAGCACTTTGTTTCAGATACTTGCTTTGTTTGATAAAAATCTTGATGGGAGCTGTAGTTCCTGCCAATATGTAATAGTTTGTCTAGAAGAAAAGCTGCTCTCTCTGGAAAGAAATGACTAAATATGATTTTTTTTAAAAAAAAACTCTAGTAAATTAATGTTTTCCCTGAAGCATTTCGACCCCACATGGCGCTCATCATAGGCGAACTGCAAACCAAACCTATTAGACTGCTCAGACTTACATGGAAAAAATGAGTATCAGTGGCATGGTTTTCAGATGGTGCCTTTTAGGAGTTGATCGGTTCAGTTCAGTTTAACAAACGGTGCAAAAGTTTAAAGGAAAAGGCTAGTTACTAATGGCAATTGGAAGTTTTCACCACCAATATGAAAAATACATGTTCTAATGTACCAGAAGCTCTGCCAGATCTGTGTGCCTCATGTAAGTGTCATCAAAGAAAGCGGGGTTGTATTCTTATGGGGCTGAAGTGAGGCTGAATCCCAATCCCAGTACCTATACCTGCATATAGGGACTGTCCAAAGAAATCAGGGCCTTGGAATGTGCAGATTTGGAGGACAGGACTTGGCAGCCATTGTGTCCCCGTTTGGTAGAGCTCAGATTCTGAACACTGAAGCTGTTTGACCAGTTAAATAACTTGGACAGCTCTTTTTAAGCACCTTTCAAGGAATATTTATAACGTTCTCTTGACCACGCTAACAACCTCTCGTCAACAGCCTGTTTCTCTTTGCTTGAAACCCTGCCGTTTAGTCTCTGTGACTACCCTCCCTGCACAGCTGGCAGCCCCAGTCCCCAGTTACTGCACAACTTGCCAGCAAGAATCAGCGTTCCTTGTCTGAGCCCCAGCTCTGACTGCATTTCTCAGTCTACGGGATCCGTCTTCTTGTTGATGCAGCTCATCCAGGCTGACATCGGTCTCCTCCAGGGCAAGAAATGTGCTTGCTTTGAGAGACGTGCATCAATTCTAACCACCACCTTGTCTCTTTAATGGCATGGAAGTTCAAATACAAAGCTGATTTCATGCAATCAAGGCTGCCTGGAACATCTTCATAACAAATAGTTAGAATCATAGAATAGTTTGGGTTGGGAGAGACCTTAAAGATCATCCAGTTCCAACCCCTCTGCCATGGGCAGGGACACCTCACGCTGGATCAGGGGCTCCAAGCCCCATCCAACCTGGCCTTGGACACCTCCAGGGATGGGGCAGCTACCACTGCCCTGGGCAACCTGGGCCAGGACCTCCCCACCCTCATCATGAAGAAATTTCTCATTATGTCTAGTCCAAACCTGCCCCTCTCCAGTATATATCCACTGCCCCTTGCTCAGTGAAAAAACTGAAGAGAGCGGTGCACTCTTGCTTTCCAGCCACAAGTGACCAGAAGGCCCTGCAGCTGAAAAAAGCTTTCTCAAATAAAAGCTTGGATAAACATGTCACATCAGCAAAACGTAGCTCTTCGTGTTTTGTAACGATTCCCAGGAGCCCCAAAGTGCTTGTTGGACATTAATGAATTATTCCCTACAACATCAGAGTGCACCAGAATAAACATCACCTCCTTACTTCTCTGATAGAAATGTATTTACGTTCCTGGCTAGATCCATATTTCAGAGGTCTCCAAGTTCAAGAGGTTTTTCTCACCAGGCCTATATTTCAAGCTGATCTCTTTTCTTTATGAGGTTGTGCTATTTTTATCATTAATATCCCCTCTTCCTGAAAAGTGCACGTCTTCATAGTGTAACCCAGCTTTTCTCTTGCACATTTTCATTAGTTGGCTGCATTTTCTGTTTGCTAGTAAGTGGATTTCTGAGTTATTGCAAGGTTATAATGATTTTCCCATCTCTTTTCAAAAAAAGCTATAATCTGAATTGGTTTGGTTTTTACCTGCTCCTGAAGCACAGGCCAAATGACCTCTGGTTTAGTGGTTTTATCTTCAATAAAAGCCCTTGTAATTTCTGAAGATTCGAGGGAGTTGGGAAATGCATTTGTGGTAGACACAATGAGGGTATTTGGTTTTGGAGGAGGAGGTACTTGTGCATCTCAGTAATTCCCCGTACAGAAAGCTGGTAATTTCTTTCCATACACAAGCTTTGGTTTTAGAAGCATGGTAGATGATAACCATAAATTTTTCATTTACTATAAATAATTGGGGTTGTTTAGCTTAGAGCAGAGGAGTCTGAGGGGAGACCTCATCACTGTCTACAACTCCCTGAAAGGAGGCTGGAGCGAGGTGAGTGTTGGTCTCTTTGCCTAAGTAGTAGGTGATAGGATAAGAGGGAATTTTGATTGCTTGCCTTCTTTATGAGTTATTTTAAAAATGTTTTTCAAAGGAATCTGGTTTTTGTACCACAACACTAATAGCTGGTTGTGTTTCTGGGACTGTTTTCACCTATTTTGCCTTCAGCCTTTTCTAATTGCCTTTGATCTCCCTGGGGCTTTGAAGCCAAAAAAACCCCAAACACCACATAATGCTTATCCAATTGTCAAGGTTCTTGCATCTCTAAAAGATTCCATTAACGATGCTGCTTTCTGATTCCTGCCCCAGCTGAGAGGCTCTGTACCCCTCCCGGAGATGGTTTTGGATGGCTCAGGGATTAGTGAAGAATCTCTTAGCCAATAGGTGCCACTGTTGCTCTGCTCACACCTCTGAATTGCAAATGTTCTTCAGCTGAAAACCCAGCCTTGAAGAAGCAAACCTAAATCACATGGACTAAAATGTTACAGAGGCAGAACTCTGGCTAGAGGTTTGTCCATGCCAAGATGAAGGTATATGCTTTATCTTGTTCCTAAAAATTTTTATATTGTGGCTAATCTTGCAAATAAATGATGAAAATATAAATATGAATTGAGTTAATTCCAGATATGTTTAATCTAAGCCTTTAACTTGCTACAAGTTTATTATTGAGGCTCAGATCTGTACCAGCCAAACCTTGCAGGTATCTCCTCTGGAGCAGATGTGATCAAAATGCAGAAGTTTCTCATCAGGGCAAAAGGAAGTTTTGGGAGCTGTCAGCACTTTTTCCGTAGGTCCCTCGCATACTGGCTCAGCTGAGTAAAGCATCAGGGTGGTGATCGAGCCGTATATAGGCTGCCTACAGATATTTCTGCGAGGTTTACTATTTGAAATAGCAGGTCAGCTAATGTAGTTCACTTCACAGCTTATCTACCAGTAAATGGTGTTCAGTGTGTAAAGTCAGGGGCAGCCAAGGGCAATCAAGGGCTGCGTGCTTACTGCATTGGGAAGAACCTTGGTTCACCTTGTCCTTCGCTATGTAGCCGTTTCATATGTTTATTCTTGGATGTGTCAGACAAATTAATGAATAGCACAAGGTTCTTTATCCTCTTTCTCTAAAGAAAGGTATAGCAAGCTGTTTAAAAATCAAAAAACAACAAAGAGAGATTCATATCCTTTCAGGTTCAATCCCATTCTTTTTTTTTTGCCTCTTACTCCAACTACTCATTGGCTAGAAACCAGTAGATCAAAATTTTGTTTTCTGTGGTTTAATATCTTCTGAAATATCCCCAGCCATCCGCAGGTCAGAATGTAACCCAGAAACTTGTTCTAACTAGTAGGCAGCCTCTATAACCTCTGCCTGCATAACCTAATTCTCATTCCTGCTGCACAGAGCAGATCACCCTTACGTATAGGAACAAGAAGCTATATTAAGCAGTACTTAAGATCACCCTAAGCAGTTTACACAGAGGCATCCCTGGCTTTTCTATCTCCAACCAGTTGGCTGGTGGCGTGCAGGAATTTCTGACCTCCTTTATAATCCAGTTTTTTACTAACATGCAGGGGAAGCTGTTCCTGCCCAGAAGGGAGGCCACGAGCTTTCGCTGCTGGTCTCAGCTGGCGAGTGGCTAAAGCAGAAATCAGGGTGCGTTTATAGGAAATAGTGTAGACTTTGTTTATTACTCCAGCTTCTTTCTTGTGCCATTTTTCCATCAGCTGCTCAGAAAGGCCACGCTTGGTGGGTGGTTCTGAGACAGGAAATGATTAAAAGTTAGAAATGATAGAATTAAATATTTGGTCCCGGTGTTCTTACTCTGCAGTTGTCACAGGGAAGATGTGTACTATGTTGACAGAAGACTAAGGAATGTTTTATTTATTTTCATACTCTGATACTAAATTTTAGCTTCTTGGTTCCTTACGATGGGTGAAGAAGTGCTGCACTTGCAGGCTTTGAAATGAGCCATAAGGGACCCCGTGCTATTTGTCTGTATACACAGCATTGCAGCGGCTTAGCGTGTTTTTGAGTCAGGCTGTACTACCAGTGACATCACAGGATCTTGTCGCTCTTATAATTTAATCCCTGAAAAGAGGGGCATTTTCATTTCAGTTCAAGTAAATTTCCACTTAAATTAAGCAACTACATCTGTGTGTCATGAGATCTGATTAACCTGGTTTCAACACCTGCACCGTGGATTTGCAGATACATTTAAGAAGGCTGCAGATGAAAAGCTGATTGTCTTGTGCTGCTTAAGTGTTTCACCGTGTGCTAGCATTACAGATGATTATTTCCACCTGCCCATCAGGAGAGAATGATAGGAATATTTGGGAGTGGGGAGGCACCTCAGAGGAAGGGACGTTCTAGCAGATGATACTTGTGCAAGAAGTATTTCCGTGAATGATCTGGGACTCCTTTAAGTGCAGTTTGTTCCTGTGAATCGGAGTTTGCTAATGAAAATAATCCTTTTTTACCAGCAAGCTTACATTATAGACCCTGGACTGTCCTGAAGACACAAACCCAGTCCTAGCTGGTAGTAACATGCTGATTTTCTTCATGTGCCCTGGTCACCCTCTGAGGCAGAGACTGGGGAACCACCAGTAGGAAAGGGATCCCACTTGAATCAAACATAGGAGGGAGCACTGGGTCCTCTACACTGGCTGTGGAGCTGCAGTGCCTTCTTTTGCACGTATAGTTGTTTAAGGATATAAAATATGATTTACGTTATTAGTTAAAGATGATCACTGTTTGGAATGTTGGCACACACCACCCTACACGTGTTATTTCTTTTACTTACCTTGAATTTTTCCATCATGATTCTCCTTAGTGTTGGGTCTGGTTTGTGATCTGGGGAGTAAAGGAAGTCTGCTCTGTACATGCTGCCACCACGTTTCCCAATGTCTTTTATAAACCAGAAAGATGTACAACATCCCGTATAGCTGAAGCAATTTGATAATTAAAGAAGCTCTGTTCCAGTGCTGCTTTCATTGTCCGTGCATTTAAAAAGCACTTATTGGGGAAGAAATCTACACTACGTATGTTTTCTCAGCTGGTATAATCAGCCATTGTAAAATAAATGAATTAGCAGAATCAGGAGGATGCACTAACAGCTCCAATACTGAACCTAACTGGCCTGTTTCAACAAAGTTAAATGTCTACTGCTAAAATTTGCTCAGCTTTTCAGCAAGGCATACGACCTATCGAGCAGCTGTGCTAGCAAAGATGCTTTTGTTTATACAAGCAAATGAAAACAATATCCAAAGTATTAAAGATCCTTTGATGCCAGTAATAACTTTTAACTTATGAAAGGGATAATGAAGCCTCTCCTATAATGTTGGTATATATTATTAAGTTGTGTGTGTTATTGTTGTATAGTTGTATGTCAGTTGTTTAGCACTCTGAAGTGATTGCAATAACAAGCACTACAGCATTTTTAATTGGCTAATGTTAGGTCTGGTTAAACCACACAACGTGACTCACACTCAGGCATTGCTTCTGTCCTGGCTAAGAGAGATCATTAACGAAATGAATCAATGTAGGCCAGGCAATATGGTTATCCTTCTCCCTTTTGTTCCTCTTCTGAGACAAGCCTGGACTCCAGAATCGGAGCACAGAGTAGGTCTCAAAACATCATGATATAGCTGCCATGCTCCCCTACACCAACACACCACACATACCTGTAGGACACACAGACTACCTTCATAGACAGGGACAAACCAGAATGTCCATTCAAAGTAATGTTCTTCTTTATTGACATCACTAAAGATAAGGGCTTGCAGCACAGTACACGCTTGAATAAGGTCTGCATATTCCGTGTTCCAGCTGACAGTTGGAATGAGGTTCTGATGAGCCTCGTTTATCGTTGTTAATGGCTGCCCTTGATTGACTATGCATCACCTGATATTAAATATCCTAAAAAGATATTTTCCTAGGTTGAGGCATGAATAGACTCATGGAATCTAAGATGTTTACTATAAGGTTTTCAGGAAGTTAACAATGCTGTCCAGTCCTCTTTTCCCAGATGGAAATGAGAAACCACAATAATCATATAGGCTTATGATTCCATGGAATCCATCCTCAAGGTGGTACCAGGTCACTCGAACCCCGTTGTCTTCCAGTCTCTTCTTGTAAAGCAAGCCATCGTCCCTCAGCACATCATATTCGCATGTCAGGATGAAAGACTCGGGCAACTGGTGAACAACAGCATCTTCAGCCAACAGCGGGCACAGGTTGGGCTCACAGAATCTTTTCACTGTCTCATAAACTTCAGCTATAAAATCAGTGGGCCTAAGTGGCTTCACACCTCTGACCTTAAATTTTTCAGGGATGTTATCTGGACTCACCCACTTCCTGTACTTCACCCTCATATCTGGAGGAATATGAGAGCCCTCCAAAACCTCTTGCATGTGCAATGCATGCCCGTTCAGGTACTGCAAAGCAAAGAAAGCAGCACGTTCTCGGAATAAGAGAGGGACTCCTCGATTTTGATGGTAGGATGGTAAATTGAAGTCCAGCGCCTGAAGGCCTGGGTAGATCAGGATCTGAGCACGCAGTCTGGGGAGGTTCGATTGACCTGCAAGGGTCTGGCTGACGGCGGCTGCCAGATTGCCCCCAGCACTGTCCCCACAGACAATTACACTGGCAGGATCCACCCCATAGTGCTCTGTGTTCTTCATAAAGTGTACGGTGACATCAAGACAGTCTTCATATGCAGCCGGATATTTGTGTTCAGGAGCTAAACGGTACCTAACGCAAAGAAAGAGACAACAAAAGTAAGAGAAGAAAATGTCATCGCTGTAATATTAATCGGGAAATGGCATCCTATGCTGTCTTCCAGCCCTGTCATTTTGGGGTAGTTTTCCTCCAGGTCAGGATATTCTCCTAAGGAGGTTTTTCATCAGTCAGCGATTACGAATAAGCTGTAAATCATGTATTCAGTCACAAGCACTCAGTAAAGTAGGATTGTCCGATTAAGAGTCTGGCTGAGACTGTGCATCTTAGTCATGCTGAAACCTCCTTGTGTGTTCTTGATGAGACAATTTATAATTTTGTGCCTTTCCTTCCTATGTGCAAAATGGGAGTATTATAGTGTGATTGTTCTCTCTTTTTATAAATCACAGTACTTTAAAGCATCATAGTACATGTTCACGTGTTCAGCAGAAGGAAGACTTCTGCCTAAGGTTTTGATTGGCTTTTATAGATTTTCTTAGTGTTCCAAATATTTCCATTCGGGTCTTTTCTGAGTATATCTGGGCATGAAGAGTTAAGAACTGTGAAATTTCCGTTATCACTATTTGCCTCTTTGTGGACTTGACTGAGTTCAATAGAAATTCCTCTGCAAACAAGAACATCCCCAAAACCAGTGGCAGCAACAAGCTCCAAACAACAGGACAGGGTGGGGTTCACTTACTGAACAGAGACAACTACCGATTCACTTTCTCTGGATAGGTAGCGGCAGACTTTTTCATAGGTATCTGTAAAAGAAATATTTTCATTAGTGCTTTTCTATTGCCCTGATCTTTAAGACAGCAAGGGAATGTTCATTCCAGAAAGGTATGTATTTGCCTTCACACCTCCTCCCAAATCACAGGCTGAAACCCCCACTTATTTCAATCTTATAAAAAGATGGGAATGTTCTTTCTAAGTTACTATAATTCCTCAAAAAAATACCTTACCAAGACTTCCAAATACCCAGCCTCCTCCGTGAAAGAAGATGATACCTCTCCTTCGCCCATCAGAGGTAGCTTTAGGCTGATAAACCCGCACAGGTACTTTGTTAAACTGCAGGTCCTGGATAAAGAGCTTTGGGTCTAGCCCTAGTTTCCGTCCCTGTCGCACGTATCGGCCAAAAGTGATCTGACTGCAAAGTCCAGTCTTCTCCAAAATTCTTCCCTGTTAAAGATAAAAGAAATAAAGGCTTCTTTAAAAGTCTTGAGTTAGCAATGTATAAAAACTCTGCATCGTACTTACATTAAACTGTGTCTGAGGGAAATCTGAAAGAAACACAGAACTTTCAAACAAGAAAGTGCTTATTTTGTAAAATATGAATATACTACAAGAAGATATAATAATAGCAGCATGAGATATCAGAATAACTACCACGGGGTCTGTTCATAGAGGATGATTATGGCTATGGAAGAATCTCACAAGCACCCTAACTGGCTTCCTGTACACCCAGTACTGATAGGAGAGCTCTTTCCAATAGGTTATGTGGTCCTTGGGTTTTGCCTTAATAAACCCATGGAAAACAGTGAGGAAAAGTAACTCTGCAGCTGGTTTTCTTGATAGAAATGCCCAGTCCTAAGAATGTGAAAAATCCCAGGATAGAGTCAGAAAACAGTATTTGTTTTAAGTTTGCCTAGATCAGTTGTACTACAAAGGAGAAATTCTACCTTTTATCATAGCAGCTGGAATACGAAGAATCAGACTGAAAAATCTAAGCTTCACATACAGTAATTTGACCTCTGTCATCTGCTAAAAATAAAGCTCTCTGATTCAGGAAAAACAATCTTCCCAAGCTCTCACATCTTACAGACTGTAAAAAATCTACTTCCATTACTCGGAACTGGTCAGACCGCACCTCGAATCCCGTGTTCAGTTCTGGGCCCCTCACCACAAGAAGGATGTTGAGGCTCTGGAGCGAGTCCAGAGAAGAGCAACGAAGCTGGTGAAGGGGCTGGAGAACAAGAGAAGCGGCTGAGAGAGCTGGGGGTGTTTAGCCTGGAGAAGAGGAGGCTGAGTGGAGACCTCATTGCTCTCTCCAACTCCCTGAAAGGAGGTTGTGGAGAGGAGGGAGCTGGGCTCTTCTCCCAAGTGACAGGGGACAGGACGAGAGGGAATGGCCTCAAGCTCTGCCAGGGGAGGTTCAGGCTTGACATAAGGAAAAAATTCTTCACTGAAAGGGTCATTAGGCAATGGAACACGCTGCCCAGGGACGTGGTTGACTCGCCTTCCCTGGAGGTGTTTAAGGTGCGGGTGGATGAGGTGCTGAGGGGCATGGTTTAGAGATTGATGGGAATGGTTGGACTCGATGATCCGGTGGGTCTCTTCCAACCTGGTGATTCTATGATTCTATGAAAGCCAGTCTCACTCTGCTATCACATCAGCAATATTGTATGGGCCATCCAAATTGGTTGTCTTGGAGTACACATTAATTGTCAGTATTGCCCTGCACACCTTTGTGCTCATTCCTGTTTCATTTATACTTGGTAACATCAATGAAATGCTGTATATAGAGACAGCAATAAAGGCTTTAATAGCTCTCCATTGCATAAACTAATATTCCTCAATCAGATCATAGAGCTCATGAACTGGCAAACTGTAACTGTTGGGTTGTGCAAGTCAGTGACTGCTTTTTATTTGCATAGAATTAAAAGATACAGCAAGTGACAGCGGAAGAGCCGAGGAGCTGTAATGCCGTTTACGCAACACTGTCCCAGGGAGTCCAGGGATTAAGTAAAGCAGCCCTAACCGGATTCGGTACCATAAATGTCACCCGAGCAGTCGAAGGGCTGTCGTGTTCCTTGGGCAAGGTGACTTCCCCTGAGGCTGAGAGCAGTTATCAGACAGAAAACAGCTCAGCTGGGGATTCCAGGCTGAAGTGAGCCCTGCTGTGTGGCAATCTCCTGCTGTCAAGCTCTGGTGCGCTCCTGTGGGATGTGGGATGAGCTCACGTGTGACCAGAGCATCCTCCCGCTCCCCACAGTGCTCTCACTACTGTGGGAGCTGTGAGCATCACCTTGTTGGGGTGCAGATCTTGTGCGAGGATCCTGGCTTTGTGTGGATGTCCAGCCAAGATCCTGTGTTTGTGTGGATCTTCCACTAGGATCCTGGTGTTGTGTGGATGTTCCACCAGGATACTGGCTTTGTGTGGATGTTCCAGGACCCTGGCTTTGTATGGATGTTCCACCAGAACCCTGCTTCTGCATGCATGTCCATCTAGGACCCTAGGTTTTTGTGGATGTTCCAGGATCCTGAGTTTGTGTGGATGTTCCACTAGGATACTGTCTTTGTGTGGATGTTCCACCAGGATGCTGTCTTTGTGTGGATCTTCTGTATCAGAAACAGCATGATCAGCAGGTCCAGGGAGGTTCTTCTCCCTCTGTACTCGGCACTGGTGGGACTGCACCTTGAATCCTGGGTTCAGTTCTGGCCCCTCACCACAAGAAGGACGTTGAGGCTCTGGAGCGAGTCCAGAGAAGAGCAACAAAGCTGGGGAAGGGGCTGGAGAACAGGCCTTATGAGGAGTGGCTGAGAGAGCTGGGGGTGCTTATCCTGGAGAAGAGGAGGCTGAGGGGAGACCTCATTGCTCTCTCCAACTCCCTGAAAGGAGGTTGTGGAGAGGAGGGAGCTGGGCTCTTCTCCCAAGGGACAGGGGACAGGACGAGAGGGAATGGCCTCAAGCTCCACCAGGGGAGGTTCAGGCTGGACATTAGGAAAAAATATTTCACAGAAAGGGTCCTTGGTCCCTGGCAGAGGCTGCCCAGGGAGGGGGTTGAGTCCCCTTCCCTGGAGGGGTTTAAGGGACGGGTGGACGAGGTGCTGAGGGACATGGGTTAGTGTTTGATGGGAATGGTTGGACTCGATGATCCGGTGGGTCTCTTCTAACCTAGTGATTCTCTAATTCTGCAAGGATCCTGGCTCTGTGTGGATGTTCCACCAGCTCCCGGGGTTTAGCGGGCGCTCCAGCAGCCCACTGTGTGCGGCTCTCCCCGCTCCCCTCAGGCGGGCTGTGCCGCCCCCGCCCCGCCCGGCTGCCCTCGCTCCCCGTGCCTCAGGGCCGCTTCCCCCCCGCCTTCCCCGTCTCCGGGGCCGCGACTCACCAGGGCGGCGGTGCCGAGGAGCACGGCGAGCACCAGGCGCAGTTTGCCGGGCTGGTTGACGCCGGGCGGGATGTCGTAGCCGGGCAGCAGGAGGAGCGCGGCCAGCGCCGCCAGCGCCGCCAGGGGCACGAGCAGCAGCAGCAGCGCCGCCAGCGGCGCCATCGCCGCCCCCCTCATCCCCCCCCGCCCCGCCGAGCCGCGACTGCGACGCGGGGGACGCGGGGCGGGACCCAGCGCCCCGGCGGCTCCTCCGGGGAGGATTTCCCACCGGCAGCCGGCGGGACGCGGGATCTTAGAGTCCTAGAAGCGCCCGGTCGTAGAGCCGTGCGATGGTTTGGCTTGGAAGGGGCCTCAGAGCCCGTCCAGATCCACCGCCGGCCATGGGAACGGTGTCAGGATGGAGCTCAGGGTGCTGAGCGGCTTAGAATCACAGAATCACCAGGTTGGAAGAGACCCACCGGATCATCGAGTCCAACCATTCCCATCAAACACTAAACCATGTCCCTCAGCACCTCATCCACCTGTCCCTTAAACCCCTCCAGGGAAGGGGACTCAACCCCCTCCCTGGGCAGCCTCTGCCAGGGACCAAGGACCCTTTCTGGGAAAAAAATTTTCCTAATGTCCAGCCTAAACCTCCCCTGGTGGAGCTTGAGGCCGTTCCCTCTCGTCCTGTCCCCTGTCCCTTGGGAGAAGAGCCCAGCTCCCTCCTCTCCACACCGTCCTTTCAGGGAGTTGGAGAGAGCAATGAGGCCTCCCCTCAGCCTCCTCCAGGCTAAACACCCCCAGCTCTCTCAGCCGCTCCTCATAAGGCCTGTAGGAGCCACCTCACAGCGACACAGGGCAAAATGAGATTCGGCAGCAGTTCTTCAGTGTCCCAGACTGGCTCCTTGGTGAAGGAATTCCCACAGCCTTTTGAACTATAGAGTCATAGAATCATTGAATCGTAGAATCATGGAATGGTTTGGGTAGGAAGGGGCCTCAAAACCCATCCAGTTCCACCCCGCTTGCATTGACACATGGTGTCAGGATGGAGCTCAGGGTGCTGAGCGCCTTAGGGGCCACCTCACAGCGACACAGAGCGAAATGGGATTCTGCAGCAGTTCTTCAGTGTCCCAGACTGGCTCCTTTGCGAAGAAATTCCCACAGCCTTTTGAACTTCGAATCCTAGAATCACAGAGTCGGACAGTCATGGAATAGATTGGGTTGGAAGGGACCTCAAAGCCCATCCAGTTCCAGCCCCGTGCCGTGGGCACGTTATCAGGACAGAGTTCTCCATCCTGACCAGCTTAGCAGCCACCTCGGCTACACACATGAAAATGGGATTCTGCAGCAGTTCTTCAGTGTTCCAGACTGACTCCTTGGTGAAGGAATTCCCACAGCCTTTTGAACTTAGAATCTTACAGTTATAGAATGATAAAGTCATAGAACCACAGTCATGGAATGGTTTGGGTTGGAAGGGACCTCAAAGCCCATCCAGTTCCACCCCTGCCCTGGGCAGGGACACCTCCCACTGGATCAGGGGCTCCAAGCCCCATCCAACCTGGCCTTGAACCCCTCCAGGGATGGGGCAGCCACCCCTGCTCTGGGCAACCTGGGCCAGGGCCTCCCCACCCTCACAGCAAAACATTTCTCCGGACGATCTCCTCTCAATCTTCCCCTCTCAGCTTAAAGCCATTCCCCCTCATCCTGTCCCTGCACTCCCTGATCAAGAGCCCCTCCCCAGCTTTCCCAGAGCCCCTTTCAGTAGTGGAAGCTGCTCTAAGGTCTCCCTGGAGCCGTCTCTTCTACAGACTGAATGACCCCAGTTCTCAGGATCCTAACTTGCCGGGAGCATGTCATTCATCCTTCCCTTCAGGGCTTCTCTAACGGCGGCCAGCAGGTCTAACAGAGAGGGTTTTACAAAAATTACCCTCTATCAGCAGCTGGAAAATAAGAAAAGCCTTACAAAAATAACACCTAAACCACATTTCTGGCAGAAATCATGGCACAGTAAATCATCGTAGTAGATGTACTAATCGTAGAAGCAAGGACAATTTGAAGCTTTCCAGGATGATTCACTCCAGGAGGGATACTGAAATAGGAGAACTCATATTGAATTGTTCCCTTAATTGCCAGTATGAACGCGGAAGTAAAAATCACTGGCAGTATGTAAAAAATGCCATGTCACTTAACCATGGATGAGATGTCTTTATGGCTACCTTTGATTGAACTTTCTCCGATAACAGTAAACCTCAGAGGAGACCAAGTTACCACAGATCCCTCCGGTGCTACACACTTCAAAGTCCTTGTAAGTATTGTACAAGGTGCCAGCAGGCATCACGTTGGAGAAGAGTTAGAGGAGACCCTTTAATTTCCTGTTTAGCTTCATGTTAATTGTGGGACTGATACAGGGCCTGGTATTCTACGTGGTATTGTTGCATTGCAGATGATGTGAATAACTGTTTGGAGGTAGCAGTTATGTACCGAGTGAAGTGCTAGTTTATGATGGGTTGCTACCTACAGGGAGAGCCACTTAGTGGGGAGGTTAAATTGTGTCTTGCTTCTGATCTGCAGCCACAACGTGTTGCTTCATGTACTGTGGACATTCTTTAAGTGGTTTAGAATGTATCATTTTAACAAGGACATGTAGAAAGGAAAATGGGAACTAACATGAGGAAAAGAGAAGCTTACATGTGCTCTGCAAAGGTAAATGCATCAATCTTGGTTTGTTGTTGGAGTACTTAAGCACAGGAACAAGTTTTTGAGCAAACTCGCATGTCTGATAAATGCAGGAAAGCACTTGGGGCATTTCCTTTGCTATCATTTACTCAAGGCTGTTAATAGAATATCTCTGTTGGGGGCAGTTGCAGTTTTGACTTCATTTTTTCGAGTCTAAAATTAGTTGGTTATAGAATTTTTTCTGCAAGTCAGTGACTGAGAATCTCGGACTCAGCTGCTACGTGTAACGTACAGCACAGGAACTGTGTTACAGCATTGCAGTGTCAGCATCTTTCTTTGCCAGAACACACTCAGCCTTTTATGAAGAATGACACCATAGATCATAACTGAATAAAATGGGTCAGACCAGGTGTTGGTTTAAAATTTTACTGCATCTTTAATATTTACTGAGAGAGTAGCAAGTGCCTGGTCCCAACAGGGCATTAAAACAGGCAGACTGCACGTGGAATACTTCAAACAGCACTAAAAGAAATGTTCATAGCATTCTTGAAATATCTTTTTCAGTGGTCACATTGGTAGAATTGCTCATTAACAAATGGTCCTCTCTAAACCTCTCAAATGGAATTTAGAAGCATGAAAAACCACAGAAAATTGGCAGTTCTTATAGAAGGAAAGTAAATTGTTTCTACAAGCTTTTAAGAAAGTTCCTAATATTGTCAAGACCCTTTTTTCCAGAGGAAAATGACAACCAATCACTATCAAATGGATTCACGATTCCGTGGAATCCATCCTCAAGGTGGTACCAGGTCACCTGAACACCATTGTCCTCCAGTCTCTTCTTGTAAAGCAACCCATCGTCCCTCAGTACATCGAACTCACACGTCAGGATGAAAGTCTCGGGCAACTGTCGGACAATGGCATCTTCAGCCAGCAGCGGGCACAGGTTGGGCTCACAGAATCGTCTCACGGTCTCATAAACGTCAGTCGTACAGTCAAGCAGCACATGTGGTTTGTAGCCTCTGACCTTAAATTTTTCAGGGATGTTATCTGGACTCACCCACTTCCTATAATTTAATTTAATATCCATAGGTACATGGGAACCCTCCAAGACCTCTTCCAGATTGCATGCATTCCCATTCAGGTACTGCAACATGTAGAAAGCAGCACGTTCTCGGAATAAGGGAGGGACTCCCTGATTCTGCTGGTAGGATGGTAAATTGAAGTCCAGTGCCTGAAGGGCTGGGTAGATCAGGATCTGAGCACGCAGTCTGGGGAGGTTCGATTGACCTGCAAGAGTCTGGCTGACGGCGGCTGCCAGATTGCCCCCAGCACTGTCCCCACAGACAATTACACTGGCAGGATCCACCCCATAGTGCTCTGTGTTCTTCATAAAGTGTACAGTGGCATCAAGACAGTCTTCATATGCAGCTGGATATTTGTGTTCTGGAGCTAAACGGTACCTAATGCACAGAAAGTCCAAGAGGGAACTATTAGTTTTAAATGTTTTGCTGAAAATACTGGTTCCTGCAACCAGGAATTCCCTGATTACCTCAGAATTTTGCCTGTCTCCACAGGTTGCCATAAATAAACTGCAACTTGTTGGAGCAGGCAGTGCAGATTAACTTGTTAGGGTATTGTTTGTTCAGGAAGTTTCTTGGGTCGTTAACAACACAGGAGTGCTCAGCTGCCAACATTGTCTGGGGTTCACTCGCAGTCATTTGGTTGATTATGCTTTAGCTTCCCATGTGTTGGATACAAATGACAATACTTCTGTTCTATGGCTTTGTTACAGTAGAGCTATATCCTCATAATCCTAATCGTTATGTCGGTATATTGACGAAGTATATTGGTATGTATTAGTATATTGGTACATAGCTTGTCTTTCTTGTAGTGCATCTGCAAGCATCAAGCAGTTTCCTTGAATAAGGAAAGGCTCACTGTCTGTTCACTATTGATTTTGTGCTTAGCATTTGAAAATAGTGATTGAAAAGCGAGAAACATTTCCCCAAGAATGGTTGTTGCCATCACCAGGGAGGCTGGGAGGTGGTGTTTGCACTATAGGAAATGATCTCTAAAAACAGCATGAGGGAAGACTCACCCAACAGATACAACCACTGACTCACTTTCTCTGGCCATGTAGCGGCACAGCTTGTCATGGGTCTCTGAAAGAAACATATTTCATGGGGTTTGGTTTGGTTGTTTTATTTTCCAGTGTTCTCCATTGCGTAAGTCAAAGAATTGCAGGAAGAGAATGCTCTCTACATTTCTCTGCCCCCCCTACATAGTTCCTCAGATCTTTTGTCGCCCCCCATCTTCCTGTTTCAGCATTTGCTGTATTTTCATATCTCATTGTCCTCGTCTTTAAGAAAACTACACAAAATGCAGTGCAAACGCTTTATTCTGACAGCAGGACCTAGTAAGGTGCATCTGTGGTTATACTCAAACTTCCTAACTGCTACAAATCAAGCAACAACCAACTTTACCATTTATGAAGTAAATACTTCTTTAATAAATTATAATCTTTTTCCTGTTAGATATCTTACCCAGACTTCCAAAGACCCATCCTCCTCCATGGAAAAATAGAACTCCTCTCCTTTGGTTGGCAGATGGAGCCTTAGGCTGATAAATCCTTACAGGCACTTTCTCAAACCACAGGTCCTTGATGATGAGCTTCGGGTCTGCTCCTCGAGTCTTTCTACTTTGCATGTACCGGACAAAGCTAACCTGACTGCAGATGCCCAATTTTTCCAAAATCTTACCCTGTTCAAAGGCAAAGAGAACAGGGAATTCACTCAAGAGATTCTGTGGTTTTCGAAGTAAGGGAACAGTGTGGGCAGTGTATTCATGATGTCCAAGTCCTGCATTTTAGGGCAATCATAAAGTATTTGAGTAGTTTTACAGGTACAGCGGAACTGATCAAATCTCTGAATTCTTCACTGATGTGTGCAATGCACTGGCAAGAAAATCCAGAAGGTGAAAAGAATACAAATGAGAGCAATTGGTCCGATATAACTTTGCAAAAATAATTTTTTAAAAAGGTATAACCTCTGTTTTGAAATACATTATTTAGTCATGCCAAACCAGTACTTTGATCCATGTGAAGATCTGGGTCAAGCTCTTAACAGTCACTGTTTTGATATGAATATTTCTCATTAGCCTGCCACATTTGTGTGCATTATCAGTACAGGGCTGTGGCTCACAGTGTATTTACCTATGAAAGACCTTTTCAACAGTGACTCCAGCTATTGTGGTGTTCTCTGTGCCGATTTTGAGGCTGAAGAAGCTCCTGCTTTTTGCAACATACTGATCTTAATTCATTAGAGAACTAGTCTTAGTGTCTCTAATTGTGTATGCACATGATAAAATGATTTATTCTTTTGTATTTGCTAATTTCCAGGCAAAACATTGAACAATTCCAAATAATACTCTCACCTTTACGTTCAACTTGTTTGGGTTCTTTCATCTTGCGCTGTTTATAGTGCAGTGTACAATTATGGTTTATGGTAATAATGGGCAGCGTATAGGGGATAGAGAACTGGCTTTTCCAGCTGCTAAGCGAAGTCATCTCTTTCCAATTACAACTTATATGCAGCCAAGGCATGTGAATATATATCTAGAATTCTTTAGCATGGTCCACTCTAATCTAAAATATTTCTGACAGAGATATTTTATTTTTATTTAAAATATGTTGTCCCTCTTGGATTTATTTAAGTGATTTATTAAATACAAGCACAACTTCTGCTCTCCCATGTATTCCTAACATCTTCCATCATCACAGCATCTATATATCTATCATCACATGGAAATACTCCTGATTCAGTGAGGTCCTTTGTCAGCAGAGATCACAGAAGCTGAGTGCTGGTAAGAGCTTCAGCTCTTGTAGACTGATTAGCTTCCCACTCTTTTAGCCACCTGGAGAAGCTGGGCTGGCCAGGACCCCTCATTCCCATCAGACAAGCCTGCTTGTTTGCTGCAGGAGTTATAAATACGCATTCAGGGTAGGTGAAATTCTTTCAGCTCCCCTCGCGCAACGTTCCCAGGTCTTGTCACTTGTCTGACAGAATCTCCCCCTTCCCAAAAGCAGTTCTGAAATGTTCCATTTCTAATTTTATCTTCAAAATAAATATGTAACTCCTTATCCCCAAGGCCAAGAAGAGCTTGAAAGCATGGCTCAAGGACATCTGATGTATTCTACACCTAGAATGGAAATACAAATGATCTAACATGCATCAGGTTTCTTAATCAAATTATTGCCAGGTTAGTACAATTCACTACAGATGCACATTCAGGCTTTCAAATACTTGTGTTAGGCAGCGTTTACACACTGCCTGATGTAAGAACCAGGCAGGACTGTAACAATGCAGAGTAGCGTGGAACAGCTGGGAAAGGTTTCTTTAGCAAAACCAAGCTTCTAAATGCAACATGCAGCATGACAGCTAAGCCCTACTCTCCTTAATGAAAATTCATTCCAAGCAGGGTTATAGTGCTTAAAAGGTTCAGTTTAAAAGGTTCAGTTTAAAATCTGCAGGTTTATTGTTCTTCCCCCAGAATTCACACCAAGTTAACTTACCACCACAGCTCTGCTGATTAAAATTACATGAATGGTTCGAAGCTTCACAGGCTGATTCACTCCAGGAGGAATATCCGAGTTGGAGATATCAAAATTAATTGCCCCCAGGACTAACAATATAAATCCAGCAACAAAAGCTGCTAAGAACAGCACCAGCAGTGTGAAAACAACTGCCATCTTGCTGAGCAGCAAAGTGGTCTGAAATGTCTTTGGTTTGACTTTCCCAGCTATCTTTTGCTCGGTACTTCCTGATTCTTTGTTCTGCGTAAGGTTGCTCTAGTAAAAACCTTTCTCCTCCCTTGTACGAACACATCGGTAGGTATCTTTCCCTCTTTCATATTCTTCCACACACACTCCCTTCCTTTCTCAAAGGATAAGTGTTTCCAAGTCCTGAATTTGTTAAAAGATCTCTGCCAGCATCATGTTGGAATTTTTGCAAGAAACCAGCCTTTAGCTGGGAGAGGAGAGATATGAGTAAACTGCATTAATATTAAATGAATTTTGGGGATGAAAAACAGGCACAGAGCATTTGTGTGATTTGAATTTGTGTTGCTCTAAGACACAATACGGAAGAGTTTCTCCAGGGTTATGCAGAGATGGGAACCTGCACATGACAACTGTGACTGTAAAGGGCCAAATGGATTGGCACCAGTGTTTTCTTGGAAAGGTGCATTTAGAGAATTGTGTCATTACCTCAGTTGCTGGGGTTTTTTGTGTTATATTTTAAAAGAACCCACAGGAGGCCGAGTTTGGACGCAGGATCAAGTTATCTCGTGTCAGGTAAATGTCAGGAACTCTCAGAGTGCAGCAGAGGCACCATAAAATTACTTAAGATAATCAGCAATTAATGACTTCCAAACCAAACTGCTTTATTGTGTTCTTGCTGTAAAATGGGATTGTGCTACAGTAGAGATGCTGTGGTTCAAATTAAGCTTGTGATATTAATTGTGAATCTGAGTCTGCAACTCTGCAAACAACTAGGATATCAGAACATTGTTGAAATTGGAAATTCCCAGGGGAATCAAAGAGGTAAAAATCTCATTTCATTAAGCAGCCATGTTATTATTTGTTTTTAAAGTCAAATCAGTGATGGGGGAAAAGTACTGTGGCATTTTAGTTATAAAATTTCATCATTTTTTCCAGTGAGAAACTGGGTGGTTTTAATAGGGCACATGGCCAGTGTACAATATACTGAGGTACAAGGAAATACTTTGTCTAAAAGCAGCGAAAGTCCAGATTTTTAAAAAATCATCCACCCAACAGTGTTTCTGTACTTCCAGTCTGGATTGTTTCCACAGTGACATGATCATATACAATAGTAAGACATAGCCCAGTTGTCTGGTTAATTAATTACTGGTCACAGTACAGATTTTACAAGGTAGAATTATCAAGATTGTGGTCTCTGCCTGCCAGTGTTGCATTGTTTCTTTCACAACAAGGTATTAATTCAGATTTATTAGAGAGTTCATGCTCAGCATACATAACTTTCTCTTGTAATGCAAATAGAATCATAGAGTCATAGAATAGTTTGGGTTGGAAGGGACCTTAAAGATCATCTAGTTCCAACCCCCCAGTCCTATCACCACAAGCCTTTGTGAACAGTCCCTCCCCAGCTTTCTTGTAGCCCCTTCAGGTACTGGAAGGTTGCTGTAAGGTCTCCTCAGAGCCTTCTCATCTCCAGACTGAACAAGCCCAACTGTCTCAGCCTGTCCTGATTTGGGAGGTTCTCCAGCCCTCTCATCATCCTTGTAGCCTTCTCTGGACCCGTTCCAACAGCTCCATCTCCTTCTTATGTCGAGGATTCCAGACCTGGACATATTTGAAATGCTAGTTTTTATTTTTTTTGTTGAAAGCATCACAGAATTGCCACAGCGTTACAGTGAGAGGATAACCTGATGCTCTGCTTCTCTACCTTCTTACATCTGTGACCTTCAGAACTTTTTCAACAAACGTACAATAATACCAGGTAGCATAACAGGTAATCTTGAGCACAGGATAATCTTGAAAGAGAAACAAAGGGTACAGAAAGGCAAGGAAGTCGCCCCCTCACCTCTGCACTTCCCTAACATGTACACTCAAAAGCTTAGGGATTCCGGTTTAAGAATCAAGTTCCAAAATGAAACATCATCTCTCAGATTCCATCCCAATCAAACCCATACTACTTCCAGTTCAGAAGGTTCGTTTCTGACAGAAGCCTTTCTGTTGACTACACTTTCTCAGGAAAAGCGTGGTCTTTGTGTAGAGCAGCTCTAGAAATTAGAGTGCACAGCTGTAATTGCCCTGTCTGACATAAGGCTTCACAGAACCCGAGTCACTGGGCTCCCAATCTGATTCCCTGCACGTCTCCTGTCTCTCACAAGGACCAGAGTAGATCCTGGTTGTTGTCTTCAGCTTTTCCAGGTGGTTCGAGAACCTTCAGGAAAAGATGCTCTTGCTGCCTGTCTTGAACGTGCGCATGCCATGCAAAGATACTAGAACTGCTAGAGTTGAAGGGGAACGATGTGCCGGGTGCCTCACTTTCCATCTCCATCTTATCAGTGTGGGTTTATAATGTTGTTTTCTAGGATGGTTGTGCTTTAAATAATCTTAACGTTTGTTTGAAAGTCACTGCAGAAGCAGAAAGCAGAAACTATAAAATGCAGTCAATATCCGAAGCATAAATTACAAGTATTTACGTTCTTTGGCAAGAGTAAATTTGCCAAGGATAATGTGAGATTTGCATCTTTGTTCTGAAAAGTACTTTTATAGACTGTTTATAAAATTCACAGTCCTATTCATTATCTTTTCTGCAGATAAAAAGGAAAAAATCCCATAGCCAAAAAAGGCTAAAATTCCATGGAAAGCGCTCTGAGAATGATACCAGGTCACTCGAACACCATTGTCCTCTAGTCGCTTCTTGTATAAAAGCCCATCGTCCCGAAGCACATCAAACTCACACGTGACAATGTAGGTCTCTGGGAGCTGGCGAATAACGGAGTCTTCAGCTAAAAGTGGGGAAAATGTTATTGCTAAAATTTCCTTGATTGCTTCATGTGCTTCAGGTTTATATGGAGTGGGTTTCAGAGGCACATAGCCTCTAATCTTAAATTCATCAGGAATAATGTCAGCACTTATCCATTTTTTATACTTGCTTTTCATACTCTCAGGAACATGGCAGTTTTGTAGGATATCTTCCATAGCTGTTGGTTCTTTATTAAGATAACGAAAACAGAAGTAGATAACGAGCTTCCGATACAATATGGGGACTGAAGCGTTCTGCTGGTAGGAAGGCAGATGAAAATCTAGCCCCTGTAGTCCTGGGTAAAGTAAGACCTGAGCACGTACTTTTGGGAGATCTCTTTTGTTCAGCAGTATTTGGCAAATAACCGTAGCGAAATTAGCTCCACAACTGTCACCGCTTATGATGATGAGAGCAGGATCCACGTGATACTCCTCTAAATTCCTCATGAAGTATAAGGTAGCAGTGAGACAATCCAGATATTGCCCTGGGTATGGGTGTTCAGGAGCCAAGCGATAACTGTAACGTCAAAGATATTGTGGTTGTTGTCAAAGTAATTATGAACATTTCATTTGCATTGTTCGTGATTGACTGGTATGGGAGTTATGTAGGCTTTTTTTCCTAAATTTTAAAGATTATCTTTGTTTTTAACTAGTGTGGATTGGACAGACAAACTGATGGTCTTACAGTGATTTTAGAATACTTTGCCTGTAAGCACATTTCTAAATTAAATGAAAGGCTAAAGCAAAATATAGGGAGCACAATCTGCAATAATAAATAACTTCAGCCTGTTTTTCACAAGTGTTTCAGCTGTGGCCCATGTTACCACAAATGTGAAAGTAGCACTTACCCGACAGACATCACCACTGAGTTGCATTTTTTGGCAATGCAGCGGCATATTCTTTCAAAGGCCCCTAAAGAGAAAGTGTATCAGAAATGATGTTTTAAAAAAATCATATAACCTTTTGAAATGAAGTTATAGATCCTTGAACATATGCTCGTGGAAGGCACTGCAACAGAAGACTGATGAGTCAACATTTTCAGGCAATTTTCTACCGTAATTCCAGGATCATCTTCCTGAAAGGCAATAGCCTCCTTAGAGTTCATTGTTTTATTCCTAAGTCAGGATGCTCTCTTCATCTCTTTGACTTCTCTACAAGCCATTTCACCTGTCATTTTACACATGAACCTCCATCTTTTTTTGTGCCTTTTAATCAGTTTTTATCCAAATGAAAGACGTTCGCTCTTGTATTGTGGGTGTGTAGTCTCTTTAAGAGACTCTTCGAAATCAAAGTATGTTTTGTCAACTCGCTCTCCATTATTTGTGTATTTGCTGACTCATTTAAAAAGCTTAAATTGATTTGTGAAGCATGACTTCCATTTATATGGATATTAAGGACTGAGTGATATTTATCTGTCTAGTGATTCTCCTTTCTAGCTTCTGCTAACTCGCTGTTTGTGGACTTCAGGCTGACCAGTGTGCAGATTCCCCCAGTCCCCTTCATGTTGTCATTATGTTAATTATATCAGTTGCTTTCCTTTTGCCAAGGACCAATGGGAACCCAAATGGAAGGTCACGTCCTGCAGCCCATGTATCAGCGTGGATATTCTATTAAGCCGTAGCGTGGGATATAGCTGCCTCAGTGTGCGGATTGTGGAACAACCGTTGTCTTGTGAACAGCTACAAACATGCAGCTTTGTGCTGTCATTTTTTCCTTCCAGCAGGAGTTCACCATCTCTTAGATCACAGAGGGTTCTCTCTTGAGTCCTCTCTGCCACCCACACTGGCTCTACAACCAGGACCATCCCAGCTGGTGGCCGTCTGGTGCTCCCAGACTAATGTGCTCAGCGGTAAAATAGGGGCTCATGATTTCTGCTGCAGCAGAAACCTAAGTTACCAGCAATGACGTTATTCTGCATGATGCTAAGGGAAGCTAGTCAGGCTCTCAAACTCATTTGCAGATACCTGAGGTCTACCTAGCGTAGTGCCAGTGGAGGCTTATCCTTTGCAACAAAAAAGGGTTCAAAACCCACAAACTTCTCCTGTCTGAGCCCTGGAATGAAATCTAGATTTCCATGTTAGGTGCCTTGGCTTCCAGAGAAGCACACACAGACTTGGTTGCTCAGAAAGAGACCCAGAACAGTGAGGAGGCTGAGCCAGCAGCTACTGAGACACTCATGAGGTTATCTCCCTTTCTGCAAAAGGAATCAAGTATTGCATGCAGTGTTATCACAAGAGTCAAACTCCCCCAAATTGGTTCTGGTTTTAATGCTCATTTATTATTTCTGTTTTCCTTTTCATTCCTTGTTTGCATGAATAGGAATATATTTACAGATTTTTTTTTATGTATTCTTTGAATTATTTCATGGACCACGTGATGTCTTTTAGACTTCTTTTGATGCATGAACTGCATCTTCTGCAGTTCTACATGAAAGTTGAGTGCTGAGCACAAAAGTATATCTTAAACTCTACAATTTTAGGCCCTATCCAAGCACTTCAGCCCAATGGAGATGCAAAGATAAAAATTTCTCCTTGAGAAGTAACCAAAGCATTGGCTCAGAGAAAGAAGCCAGGAAGTATTCTTTTTAGAAACAGCACTGTCATTTTCATTATGCTAATTATTCCAGAAAGCAATCTAGGCTGGGTTGCCTATCAGCCTAAAAGGATTTTAAGTTGCATTTCCAGGAAAGATGGAGTACAGGGAAGAAGGAGGGAGGAGACACGGATACCAGCCCTTACACTCAGTGTTCTTTTCAGCTACCCATTAGTTAAGGAGCATCCTGTTTGCTGAGCTTCTCTCACAGTAGCCTGAGCACATCTGGTTTTTCTAATGATGTCTTTTCTCTGCCCTGGCAAACTGAATCTTTCTCAGAACAACTTCAACAGGAGGAGGAGCAGAGTCCCTCTGCTGTTAGCTGACAGCTGATAGAGCGTTGTTTGGATCACAGTTCTGGATTTAGAAGCCTCAGATCTGCTAAGAGCTTCTTTCAGCAACCTTGCCTGTAGCCCAGAGGAAGCAGGAATGTGATTAGCCTTAGCTATGCACTAGGCTATTAGTTCTGCAAGGTGTTTTGCAGTTAATATTTGGATTGCAAAGACTCTTGTCATTAGGAAGGACAGGCGAGATATTGACAGACGTGTCTGAAGGTAAAGATGTAAAGGTTTGCATTTGATTTTAAAAATAAAACTTGCTGATTTCTTACTAATGCTCCCAAATATGCCAGCGCCTCCATGAAAATACAGAACTCCTCTTCTTTTGCTGGTCAGTGGCCATTTGGGCTGATAAATCCTCACCGGTACCTCATCTACTTTGAGATCTTTGATAAGAAGTTTTGAATCTCTCCATGGTGGAATTCCATCTAGCACAACTCGCAGTATGCTTGATTCATTGCAGACCCCTAGCTTCTCCAAAATCTTTCCCTGTTGAAAAGAAAGGATTTGGCAAATTATTAGTGTGAAAGGTTCCAACTGTCTTTAATTAATTTCTTTTACTGCGTTGTATTTCAGGACACACTGGAGACAGTGCTTCAGTGGAGCTTTGGAGCCTGTTAAGAAGGCCTTGAACAGTTTTGATTGAATGAAAAGTAGCTGAAGATTGCTCAAAAGTGATGTGTCCACCCCATTCTGCACAGCCCACTGTCCTCTCCCTCGCTTTTTATTTTTGTGTGAATCTAAAAATAACCAGAAAGGTATTTAAGCTGAAAATATGAGGGAAAGGAGAAGACCTTTGGTTTTGAAATAAGTGTTCAAAGTAATTATGGGTGTGAGGGCATTGAAAAAGCAGGCTGTGCTGAAATCTGTGGGGTTGTCATAGGCTCTGGTGTATGGCATGATAGGAAGGCAAATAACATTCATTTCTATTTCTTACAGCCATAAGGAAAAGAAGGCAACATTTTAGAAGCTATATCAGTCTTTCTTCTACTAAAGACGCTGTATATTTTGCATGAAAAAGCACAAAGAGAATTTCTTCCCTAAGAAGAAATTGTTGAGGTTTGGTGGGAAAGGAGAGACTTCCTGCATTCAAGCTGCACCAAAATGTCTCAACTTTCAACTCAACTCTTTCCAAGTCTGATATCAAATTGGTTTTTGCTGTATATAAGGGAGAGGATTCAGTGGTCACTTTTAGCCCAAGGAAGCTGTTGTTTTCAGATTGTCATACATAGACCCAGACAGTGATTTAACACACTCGCTGAGAACTTGGTTTAGCTTGGTTGGGTTTTTTTTCTCTCTAAAAACCTATGCTAAGTTTTTCTGATGTGGACAGCATCGCACAACTTCAGAGATGGAAAGAAAAAATTCCAGCTTGATAGTCTTTTAGTTCTGTAACGCTTGCATTCAAGAAAGGACTTGTCAGCCCCATAAGTACATATAAGCAGGAGTAGGGTTGTTACTAGCTTGAACTGGAAAAAGCAGACAACGATTCTGAAACTGAAAATATCCCATTTTTATGAGTTTTCCATAATAATTAATTTCCATTGCCGACTTGAAAGATTTTTGATTTTGTCTTTATGTTACAGAACTAATGGAAATGGATATATTGGAATTGTGTTAAATTCATTATCATGAGCAAACACAAACACACACACACTGGCTTTTTTAAAGTGAAACCTAAACACGTTGTTCTTAAGTACACCTACGTCTCACTTTCTGAACCAGCCACGTAAGATGAAATACCTCACCATTCCTATCCATTGTTAGTTTTTATTTAATTCATGGCTCCTAGTACACTGTGCTTATAAATAATGTCTATATAGATGCGATTGTGAGTAAGAAGTATAGAATGAAGCAGATGTGAAGAGGAGTGGTGCAGTCCTGCTTCTGAAGAGAGAGCATTGTTATCCGCATGTGCAGCTCAGGAGGCACAGTGCACATAGAGTTCTGGGGGTTCTTTAATTTTCTTGTGAAACAGTTTTCCAGTGTAAAGTGGCTGTAGTTTGAGAGGCACTGAAAAATCTAGATGAGCTTTTAAGAGTGGTCACATCAGTTTTATGAGTTAATTTAACATTGTTTCTTTCATAGAATCATAGAATTGTAGAATCATAGAAAGGTTTGCGTTGGAAGGGACATTAAAGATCATCCAGTTCCAAGCCCCTGCCATGGGCAGGGACACCTCCCACTGGACCAGGGCTCAGAGCCGCATCCATCCAGGCCTTGAACCCCTCCAGGGATGGGGCAGCCATCATTGTCATGAACCTCCTCCTTGTGTCTAGGCTAAATCTTCCCCTCTCCAATTTATAGTCATTATAACAATGTTTACAGGCTGCAAGGGAGTATATTGCTGCTGCTTTTTTCTTTCTTAAGTCACTGTCTTCCAGCTCTACCAAAACAAAAGAGAAGTCCCCAGTTTTAAGAAAGTTAACTTACCAAGACCAGGGTGGCAATCAAGACTGAGTGGAAGAAACGAAGCTTTAGAGGTTCGTCGATTCCGGGTGGGATTTCTGAATTGAAAAAATCATAAAATACCGCCCCCAAAAACAATGCTGGGATTAGAACAGGAGACACAAAAAGTATTCCTATGATTGCTAAGATTGTATAAATAGAGGCCATTTCACTTTAACAGAAGTGAATGCTACAAAGACCGATGCTGTCCTGGCCTAGTTTGTCAGGTGTTTCAGAGGTGTCTTCTCAGTAGACTGAGCGCTTCGTTCATAAGCAGAACTAAAAAGTTTATCAATGTTGCAATACCCTAATTTTCTCCACCCTTCTTTTGCTAATGATATTATTGGCAACACTTCCTCATACTTAAACAAGGGGAGGGGGGAGCTTGTATCCTGTACGAAAGATGGAATTCAGATTACATGGAATTGATATATATCCTGAGTTCCGAGCAGTGAGTATCCTGAGAAACTCTTTTCTGAAGACTGTCAGTGTTTGGGTTGTTCTGGATTCATTATGGTGGACGTTCCTATTGCAGCATTACATTTTGATGATGTGGGGCTACTGCAGTTGTCACCAAGGAATATACTTCTCTGAGAAGAAAAGCATTCAAATCCACATGCTTTTCTAAACCTGGTTTCGCAGTGGAATGCTCAGCACAAGCCTGAGTGGACATTGAGGTCTCCAGATACATGGTGGCATCTTTGTAGATTCTGTTGGTTCTGGTAAAAGCTTTTCACTAATTAAACTCTCAGAATTATATATTCATTGTAATTTTTGTTTCTAGTTTACTGTAAAGGCATTATGAATGCGTGACTGTTATCAGTGACAGGTGGTTAAAGTTAGTTCTTTGGTGCAATAATTTTTCTGGTTTGTATTCTTATTGGAATTTCATTTCCACATAGTTTTGAACTTACAGCTCCCAGACTTATTCCTGTCCTGGCTTTTAAAACCAAATTCCAGTCTTAGAGCTAATTAGTCCTTAGCTTCATTAGCACAGTGTTTCAAACAAAGCAATCCTGACAGCTGATTTGCACAATTGGAGATAAATGTGTGTTGGATGAAGCAACACAGATTTGCACCAACGTTTGTGAAATCGGCAAATCCTCAGCTGCTCAGTGAGGGCTTTTTCTTCACTGAAGTTGCTGATGTGGAACCGCCTTCTCCTCCCGTGGAGCACAACCCCAGCGGTAAGAGTTCGAGGTCTCAGGCTGTAGGGTGTTGAATCTAACTCCCTGATACCTATGGCCAGTGCTTGTTCTGATTTCATCTTATCAACCTGTATCCGTAGGGCTTTTTCTGCCACACAGCAGGGGCATCCTGCTCGTGGTAGGGGTTATTCGCTCTGTGAACAGTTTCTGTGTAGTGTGATATTGTAGCACGGCCTGTATTTGTTATTGAGTGTTTGTTTGGCCGTATAGTCCTGGCAAAGCAGCAGAGAACCACAGGTCTCACTAAGTGCTTATTCCTGATGGCTGTGCCGTCAATCAAGATATCCTGAAATACAGTCCCACGTGGACATCAGCTTTAGGATTGTATTTCAGCATTCTTGATGAATTCTTACGTTTGAATCCTCAGAGAAGGAAAATTCCGTTCTTTCAAATGAACTGGTACGCAAGAGTAGTAAAGTCATAAAGGCTCTTACTGCTGCAAAGGCAGTAAACGAAGCTTCTAGAGCAACCATTGAGTGAAATACCTGATAGAATAGATCAGATGATGAACACTTCCCACTGAAAAGGACACGTGTCTGTTGTAGCTCTGTAAGCGGCTGCTGACACGGTATCAGCAAGAGCCTTGTCTTCACAATATTCAGTGAGTCAATGATTAAACACCTTTAATCAAAACCAAAACACCTCACAGATGTTATCTCTGTTTTGAAACCTCTGATAAAGCGGAAGGAATATTTCTTTACTATCTTTTTTTATTTAAAAATAAGCTTTTAAAGGAGGGTTCAGAGGTTTCATTTGTTTGTTGTTTGATGTCATGCCCTGTCAGTTGTCTTCAGTAAGGATGTGTTGTATGGTTAGGAAAGTCTGAACAAAAATATTTCAGTTAAGCATTATAGCCCTTCTGTTGTTGCAGAAATGTTGGTTAAATAGTGTTTCAGAATAATATCTTAATATTTTACTCGTAGAGCATACCCTGATTATGCTCAGTGCATATTCTAACTGTATGTTATGTCAGCACCTCAGCCTTTCCTCCCTGCCTGTTACCACAGTTTCCATCTTATTTCCAGAACTGAGCACATCCCATGGTCTTAGAGCTACTCGGTCCTTCTGGGGATGCTTATATTAACAACTGTTCCATGATTCTTGGTGCCTCACATGACAAAATGCTCGTGTGACTCAAGTGATCCTGTTACTGCGTGACACTTTCCTACTGGTACTTGTTCAGAGATGCTCTGAATATTTCCAGTCTGGTCAGCCATTCCTGTACCCACCTTTTTAAGCTGAAAGAGGGGAGATGGAGATGGGATCTTGAGGAGAAATGCTTTCCTGTGAGGGTGGCGAGGCCCTGGCTCAGGCTGCCCAGAGGAGTGGTGGTTGTCCCATCCCTGGAGGTGTTCAAGGCCAGGTTGGATGGGGCTTGGATCCCCTGATCCACGGAGAGATGTCTCTGCCCATGGCAGGGGTTTGGAACTGGATGGTCTTTAAGGTCCCTTCCAACCCAAACCATTCCATGATTCTATGATTCTGTGTATTCGCTGATGTGTTTTGCTACATCCATTCTGTTATATTTTCAACAAGCTCATTGTGAACTCCCAGCTTGCACAGTTTTTCCTTTTCAGTAGATGAGAACAGCCTTGCATTAGCTACAGAAGACTGAAGAGATTCCAGTAAACTGGAGAAAACAAGCACAGCATGGAGTCTAGTATTATAATATGCATTATAGACATGCATATGGTTTTTTACTCTCATGAAATGGTTCAGCTCTTCAAAGCTCACAAAACTGATATTTTATTCATTGGATTTAGTGTTGCTGGAGACTGACATATTTAATATATCAGTTGGCAAGTACAAAATTGACAATAATACAGTAAATTCCCATTTTCTAATCCATGAGCCTCTGTTTATGCAGGAAGTCACCTCTAACATTCATTCTTTTATTAATTGTTCAGCATATTTCTCATAGTCCCAGCAATGACGGGAAGGCAAAGTATTGTAACAATACTTATTCAAAATAACATGGTCTTTGCTGTTTTCTCCTCCAGCTTAACCTGTTGGGCTTAGTAAGGCTTACGTACATGTGGAATCACAGACCTCTGTGTGGACTGAGAATGCATAAAACTCATCAACTTCACATCCGTTGTTTATCATTGCGAGGCAGGCGGCTTTCAATCGCTGATAAAGGCAGTAGGGTCAGGGAAGCTGGTGCACATGAGTTATGCTGGTGTCATTTGTTACTGTTTTTCTTGTAGTGTCTTTCTCTAAAATATTGCAAAACATTTCTCTCCTGATTGCAGGCTGTGTCAGGGAACACAGCCTACAGGTAGCCTGTAGTTAATTGGTGATTGCGGAGCTGCTCTGTAGAAGACAGGAAATACTACAAGGATTAGCTAAAGCACAGAAGAGTAGCCGGCTCTAATGACTGAGGTGTCGATTCCATCAAATATAGCCGGCTTAATTACTAACTGGAAGGCATAAAGCTAAGAAAACAAAAGTAGTGTATTCCAAAGAAAAATTAAAAGCAGAAATAATAGCTTCTGATATGTTCATTTATTAAATGCACGTTTCAAAACAAAATACAGTTGTAAATGTCGTTCACCTGGTGCTATTTTGGTTTTCTAGATCTACTCCAGGACAATTAGACCCTCTAGTGCAATTTAACTTCAATTTTAGCAGGCAGAGCATGTAAGAAACTTACCATCCTCCAGTTCACATTGCTTTTCTTGTATTGCTGTAAACAAATGACTGAAGGCATCTCATACTCTTTGTGCCTGTAAGCCTTTGTCTGTTACTGTTTTGGAAAGTCGCTATGTATTTGCATGATCTATCTCCTCTTTCATGTACCCTGCCTCCTACCTGCCTTTCGGTGCCCTCCCTTTGTGTTATCTCCATCTCCCCACCCACAGCAGTAGTTACTCCCTGTGCCTTTTGCTCTTACTCACTGCTGAAAACCATCTTCCATTCAGTCTGCTGTAAATCTTTACTTAACCCTTTCTTTTCTTCCTCTAAGTTACAAAGTGGTGACAAATATTATGTATTAACATTCGGCGATGGAAATTCAGATCTCCTGCTGCACAGTTCAGGGCAGGTACATTTTTGAAATGGTGACTCAATAGGAGATTTTGGAATGGGAATAAACAGTGTAGCCCTTACTTTACAAAGAGCTTGTACTAACTGCAGGCCTGCGCTGTCTGAAGCAGGAGGCACTTCCTCGCAGAGGAGCTGATGCTGTTCCCATCAGATGCTGTTGGGACGGGTCCAGAGGAGGCTACAAGGGTGATCTGAGGGCTGGAGCACCTCCCGTACGAGGACAGGCTGAGAGAGTTGGGGTTGTGCAGCCTGGAGAAGAGAAGGCTCCAAGAAGACCTTATAGCGACCTTCCAGTACCTGAAGGGGCTACAAGAAAGCTGGGGAGGGACTGTTCACAAAGGCTTGTGGTGATAGGACTGGGGGCAATGGGGATAAACTGGAGAGGGGCAGATTTACACTAGGCATAAGGAGAGTGGGGAGGCCCTGGCACAGGTTTCCCAGAGAAGCAGTGGTGGCTGCCCCATCCCTGGAGGGGTTCAAGGCCAGGCTGGATGGGGCTTGGAGCCCCTGATCCAGTGGGAGGTGTCCCTGTCCATGGCAGGGGGTGGAACTGGATGATCTTTAAGGTCCCTTCCAACCCAAACTATTCTGTGATTCTATGATTTTTTTGTTCTGTAGTGATTTCAAATGTGGACAAGTCAGCAAACACAATGAATCACAGAGCTTATGGGCAACCAGAGCAGGAAGACTGAAGAAATAAAAGCAGCCGGAGTTTGCAGGGCTGTTCCTATTTATTTCAGGATCAGTACAGAGAATGTGCATCATAGGCAGAGAAGAATGTTAAATGCTTTAAAATAAATAATGTCATTTATAAATAGTTGAGTTAATACATTCTGAATATTTTCTAATTGCCAGCTTATTTTCAAAATACTTGCTGTTGTAGAGTGACTTTTCAGCAGAGTGAAACACAGAGGAAGCATAATGATAGCAAAGCAGAGAATGGAAGTTGTGGAAATTTGCAGTAAACCACTGTAACTTGATTGGTTTGGAACAGGAGATCCAGCTTAAAAACGCAGCTTAAAATGTTCTCTGTTATTAAACTCAGAGCTTTAGGATATGAAGGCAGAACAACAGGTTCGGTAGAAATATTTAAGCCTGAAACACAGATTGGGTTTGTGTGATGTCTTTCTGGTGGGTTTTGTGTGCTTGGAGCAGAAAGGAGTTTGCCAGGTTGTTCTGCTGGCATTGAAAAGTCAGTGTGTGCTGACACCTGGTGATGCGAACGAGCGATGCACAACGATTGGCTTATCATTTCTTTTAACATCACCCTGTAACTCGTAGCTGTTCCAAGAGCTCCTGTACTGAACTTCCCAGCATCTGACTCGTTTTCAGGGCCAGCCAGTGTTCTGGTGTGTTCCTGGATCTCTGTATCTGTGCTCCGTGAGGAAGCACCTGCCCCAAATTGTCCTCAAATCACAGTCTGTGTTAGTATTACCAGAACTTTATTGAGCCAAACTGCAAAATACTTGCTATGGGCCCCAGATCTTTTATGTTTACAGGAGAGACTGTGAAGAGATGAGATGGTAGAGGAAAGAAAGGTAAGTGCACTTGATTTTGCCTATCATAAGAGAAAATAAGACAAAAGCCAAAATCACTTTATTAGGTAAAAAGAAGACACATGCAATGCAGAAATGTAAGATTATTTAAGAAAAGGAAAATGGAACATGTTTTTTTAAAAAAATCTTGACAGCCAGGGATCAGGAAAGGAAAGCAAGAAATGGAACTTTACATCAATCTTAAAAAATTTACTATCTCTTCTAGGCCTTGATTTCCAGATTGAAATGCTATCAACCTACCCCAAAAAGCTAAGAGTATAATTCCATGGAATCCCTCTTGTAAATGGCACCAGGTGACTTTTATACCATGATCCTTTAATCGTTTCTTATATAGCAGCCCATCATCTCTAAGCACATCGAATTCACAGGTCAAAATGAAGGTCTCAGGAAGCCGAGCAATTACACTGTCTTCAGCCAGCAGGGGTGAAAAAACAGGATCAAACACCACCTTCATCGGTGTAGAGAGTTCTTCTGAGAACGGACGTGTTGTACTTGGTTTGTAGCCTCTTCTTTTAAACTTGCGAGGGATGTAGTCAGCACTCACCCATTTCTGATACTTCAGTTGCAAATCTTCTGGAACATGACAGCCTTTAGCTACTGCTTTTATGTCTGACAAGTCTTTATTAAGATACTTCAAACCAAAAGCAATGGTTCGTTCCTTTAATAAAAGAGGGACTCCCTTATTCTGCTGATAAGAAGGCAAATCAAAGTCCACAGCCTGGAGAAAAGGATATATTAAGATCTGTGCTCTCAGCTTTGGGAGATCTGTTCTGTTCACCAGTGCTTGGGCAACAGCAGCAGCGAGTGTGCCTCCACTGCTGTCCCCACAGACGGTGATGCGAGAAGAGTCCACTCCGTAATCTTGTGCTGCCTTCATAAAGTGTATGGTGGCCACGAGACAATCCTCAAACTGGGTTGGGTACGGATACTCAGGAGCTAAGCGATACCTGAATAGGAGCGAAAGGGCTTTAGCACAGTCATATCTAGTGACTGATCTCGTCATCATCTGTGTATTCAATAGGTGAAGACAGAAAAATATCCTGAGATTATATTTAAAGCAATGGAATTTACTGTAGTTATCACTTTTGATTATTATTTGCTACTGTTGTTAATGTTTGTGGAGTCAGTAAACTATTCTATCTTTGCAAAACACTTCTTTACCTGTCTTTTAGGTGACTGAAGGCACATGTTGAGCTATTGTAGAATTAGGTGCTGAAAGAGGTTATGAATCAGTTATCAACGATCCTAGTTGGAAGTTGAAGTGGACATTTCCCCACAAATTGATCAACGATATGAATGTAGAGAATTAATAATGAAAATATGCAAGGTTTTCAGTGGTTTTCTATAAGTTGAATTCTTTATAAGCTGAATCAGTAAGAGTTAATGGTTCTTCAAGTATTTTAGGATGTAAGTAGTAAGTAATTAGTGCAATTTAAATTGATTTCCATGTTCCATTAACTCTTTTCCTGAACTTTTAAATACCAGTTCTTTTAAAAATGAGTTTCAGCTCATCAGAAAAATATTTTGAATGTTCATCCTGGGTTGATTGCAAGTTAAATGTGGATATCCCTCCCCATACTGCTAAAACGAGTGTTTCTGGGCATCTGTGCTTTTAGGAGAAACAGCCACACTTCAAACACAGTGTTGGCTTTCAACTTCAGGTGGTTTGCATGCGGCTTTAGGAAATGCAAACATCCTCACCTAGTAGTGGTGGCTACAAAGTAAAAAATTATTCTAATGGATTTTATTTGGAAATGAGCAAGTCAGCAATGAAATGAGCAAATTTTTTAGGAAAAAAAATTTTCACAGAAAGGGTCCTTGGGCACAGCAGAGTCTGCCCAGGGAGGTGGTTGATTCACCTTCCCTGGAGGGGTTTAAGGCACGGGTGGACGAGGTGCTAAGGGGCATGGTTTAGTGTTTGATAGGAATGGACTCGATGATCCGGTGGGTCTCTTCCAACCTGGTTATTCTATGATTCTATGATTCTAAGTGGAGTTTAGCTGGCTAATTTTTCCTAAGAGTAATTAATGCTGGTGAAACGCGAGTGATTATTAAATACAAGTACTCTGTGCACTTCAGGAGGAACTTGGCTTGCCATGGCTGTGTGTTAGACGTACAAACTGAGGAAGAGGCACAGATGGTTGTGATGTTGTGTGTTTGGATTGACCCCACTTACCCCACCGACACAACCACGGAATTGCTGCTTCTTGCGAAAAAGCGGCATGTTCTTTCGTAGGCGCCTGTAAAACAAAATAGTTCAATGGAACTGGAACGTGCTCTAAAAAGTGTAGATATAGCTCTTAATATATATATTCCTTACGAATGCTTCCAAACTGTCCAACGCCTCCATGAAAATACAGAATTCCTCTTCTCTGGCCAGTGGTTGATATTTTTGGCTGGTAAATTCTTACATTAACCTTTTCAAAACTTAAGTCCTTGATAAAAAGGTGTTTGTCTTTAAATGGTGGTATTCCATCCATTACAGTCCTTATGATGGAGATCTCTGAGGTGATACCTACTTTTTCCAAGAATTTTCCCTGTTAATAAAGGAAAAGAAATCACAAATTAGTGCAAATTTCCATCTTACTTGGAGATGGAACATGAAGAATTTAAAATTCTATAGTCAATTCAGACTTTGTCTCCTGCTGGTTCTGACAATGGACAGTTAAGATGATTTGGATACATCTTCATTGTAATCTAATACCAAAATTTGAAATTCAAAGAGCAGTAGATTTGACGGGAAAGGATGAGTTTATTTTCTGTAGTTGCCTTGTGTCCATGCTTCTCCAAAGCAAGGCTTTCGAACCTGTGGGGAAGCCAGCCTGAGAGCTGATTTCACCGAAACACAGGAACTTGGCTATCTGACATCTCTGGAAAAAACATTCCCGGTATGATATAGCAGGATGTCAAGTTAGCTTTGGTGGTAATTCTAGATTACATCATAGAATCATAGAATCATAGTATAGTTTGGGTTGGAAGGGACCTTAAAGATCATCTAGTTCCACGCCCCTGCCATGGGCAGGGACACCTCCCACTGGATCGGGCTGCTCAAACCCCGTCCAGCCTGGCCTTGAACCCCTCCAGGGATGGGGCAGACACAACTTCCCTGGGCAACCTGGGCCAGGACCTCCCCACTCTCATTGTGAAGAAATTCTTCTTTATGTTTAGTCCAAATTTGCCCCTCTCCAGTTTATACCCATTCCCTCTCGTCCTATCACCACTTTGTAAACAGTCCCTCTCCAGGTTTCTTGTAGCCCCTTCAGGTACTTCAAGGTCACTATGAGGTCTCCCATGACCAACTTTTGGCCTCATATTTATTCCTTCTACAGAAATACTGTTTGATATCCATGGGAAAGTAATTTTGTTTCTTTAATCCCACAATTCCCTCCAGTATTTTCTTTCCTCACATTAATGGTAAAGGTTAAACCTGTAATTAGCTGTAGAGTTTGTATATCATACAGAGATCATCTTTGTCTCGGAAATAGTGAAAAAATAGGAGTCCCTACCAACCGCTGTGATGATGTTGGCAGTCTGACATCTCATTTTAGTTAAATAAGTTCCACAGGTCAGCTGTCATAGGGATTGGCATTTATTTGGATTGCTCTTAGCCACTTCACTGTTAGCTGGGAATAACTTCCATGGATTCCCTGCAACGACGTACAGTGCTGGCAGGCATCCGTAATTGATATCACCCCGCATCATCTTCATAAGTCCTAGCGACTTGGACTTCACTTGCATTTAGATTTTGTATAACCATACATTACTATTGGTGTCTTTCTGCTCCTTTGGGATGATGTGCTGCACTGCTTTTGCTTGGCCTCCTGCTGGCCAGCAGAAAACATACAAATTCAGAAGTTAGTAGCAACAATAATCACCAGCAAGTTTCTAAATTCTGCAGTTTTGGCTTTTTACATATGAATTACACAAAGGTAAAGCTTCGTCTGATGCATAAAGAATATTCATACAGTGTTTTGAAAGTGTGGAATTCGAAACGTTGTACAGTTGATGGAAGAAAATCTAATTTGCCTCCTGTACTGTCCTATTTTATTGCATTACTTCACCCTCATAGCAGCGTTCAGGCCTGGGTGGGGCACTTCTCAAGAGTCACAAAGAGCCACGTTCTAGGAGCTTACTGCCTACCTGCAGGCAGGACTTAACAAGCGATGCAACAGGGAAGGGGAGGGAGAAATGATGCCATTAGATCATGGGATGGAGGTGGAAGATGACGCACAGGCCAAAGAAACTGAAGGGTTTTTTTTTCACAATTTTAACAAAATTAAAGAAGCTTGACTTAGGTATCCAGAAGTGTTTTTAAAATGAGAGGGGAAACAGTTCATTCAGGAACAGGTAACTGGTGAAACAGAACGACAAGTGGAAATCACATTTCAGTTTTAGTTTTAAAGAGAAACAAGAATAAAAAAATAAGGGAAGATCAAAAAATCTGCCAAAAACTGATATAGAGAGACAGAGAAAAGTCCTATAGACATATTGAAAGGTCAAAGCTGATGAACCTGGCAGCAGCCTTTCAGATGGCTCAGAAGCGGAGTGTTACAGTTAGCTGAGATCACAGATGTCTCTTAGGTGCTCGTTCTCTAAATAAGCACTGTTCTAGGCAGACACAGTGCAGAAAGCTGCCTGTGCCTTCCAGCACTGCATCGAGGCAAGAGGGTTGAAAACCTGGTACATAGTCCGTCAGAAATAAATGAGTATTGCACAGTCTGCAGATTTTTGTTTTCCACGTTGTTACTTTGATGCTGCATAGCGAGAACTGGAGTCTGTTCTACCCACTGAGCTGAACGTACCTCTAATGGCGCTCACGTCAAATACATCCAGTTGTATATTTGCGATATATTTAAACATTATTTATAAGAAACCTCATCAATCCATTACCCCCCTATCAGAAATAAAATTTAAAACTCCAACTTTAATAAAGTTTTACTTACCAGACCAAGCACAAAGTTCAGGACGTAATGAAAAACATAAAGCTTTTGCCGCTGACTAATTCCATGAGGAATTTCTGCCTTGGGGTGTTCATAGTAGAATGACATTGCCACAGTGACGGTCAGAACAGCAAGGAAAACTGCTAGAAGGAATTCCATCTCACTGTACTGTTAGGAGCCAGATGGAAGAACCAGCCGCGGCTTCCTTCTCCCTCTAACTTTCGAAGTATTTCTGAAGGTAAATGGGCAAGATTAACAATTCTTTTCCTAGTGCATCACCCAGCTTTTAAACGTGCCAATAGGAGACTGAAAACGTGGCAAACCATCCATACCATGAAACAGAGAGAAGTAATTAGTCATGGGAGAGGCTTGCATAAGCAGGTTTTTGTGTTTGCGGCTGACCTATTTTGAGACTGTGCCGTAAAACCGGTGCTGGGTCTATCATTTGTAGCATTGGTGTTCTCAGAAGACAAAAAACTTATAACTTTTCCTATTTCTTGAATATGGTCATCTGAATTATTTCTGAGTTCCTGTGAGTTCCCGTGGCACAGGATATCTTAGTAATCGTCTTCAGAGCTGCTCAGTTTCTTGTTTTATTGTGCCTCCACACCTTACTTTTTCAGACTTCTAGTAACATCGAGGTCTTTATCATGAACACATTTCATCACGTTTGATGACTGATGCCATTGCAGTCTTGAGTCTACTGGAACCAGAAGCAGCTGCAGCCTGAAGTGTCAGTGCTTTGCATCTCACTTGATCCTCCTTGATGGCTTCTTTCCAGCCAGGAAAAGCCTGTACCAACCATTACATTTCTTTAGATGGTGGTTGGTTTTTAACAGCCTCTTGGTTGATCCCTACGGTACTGTAGTCTCCACCTTCTCATGAATGCATACTTACTGGTGTCATTGTTAATATTTGTAGTAAACTAAGACCAACAGATAAAGGACTATGGAATAATCTCAGGAGGAGGTCGGGTTAGATTTTGGATATTGGCCAAATGAGGAATAAGTCCAGAGACTGAATAATGACAGAAAACAAGTATTGGATTACCAAACTGACATGCTGCACTGAATGAGGCGTGTGATCATCTGTGATCGTCCCCCACTCTAAAACATACAAAATGGAATTGCATAGACATCCATAGTTCTTGGGACTTCCAACCACCTGCAAAGACTTATCAAAAGAAGCAGCCAGCTATAGAAGAGGCAAAGAGCAGCAATACATGAAGAAAACAGATCTTAAATCCAGATAAGCCTAATGACTCTCACAGGCTGAACCAAGGTTCATACCCAAAGTGACTTTGAGCCTGCTTGCTCAAGTTAACAGCCCAGCCGAGGCAGAACAGACACAGGTTATCTGCTCAAATATCACCCAGCTCTTTGGATAGCTTTTCCAGCAGATACCAACTCTGCTGGCCTCCCTTCAGCTACTGACGTGTGAGCTGGTAAACCAACCTTCATCTTGAGATCAGAAACCCAAATGAGCCCCCAGTTTCACATCAGGCTGCCTAACCACGGCAAATCCTGTAATCCTCAAACACGGAACATTTGGGACTTCATAATGTTCTTTACTCCTGAATTTCATTGTTTCAAGAGTAAATTTTCAATACGTGCAATAGGAAGAATGAAACAAAATATCTGTTGTGTGAACAGGGCATGAAAATACGTAATTTCACTGTGCGGAGAGGGACTGGAGAACAAGAATTCACAGGTAGCAACTTGTTGCTCCTGAGATTTGTAACTGCTAACTTGTCTCCATATTGAATTGACATTGTGAATTTAACCCACCATTTGCTTCCTGCTTACAGTTTGGCAGGCAGGGAGTGAAGACAGGGGCTAGCATCTTTCCACACTATGTGTGTGGGTAGCTATTACCAGCGCAAGGCGGTTGCATAACACTGATGAAATACTTTACGATTCCAAGGGTTGCGTGGCCAGTTTTGACAGGCAGTGGCAATGATCGTGGTGTCTGTGTTTAGCAAAGGTGGATCTGCCCTCCTATGCAGCAGAACTGGATAGTCACAGAAATTATTATCATAGAATCACAGAATAGTTTGGGTTCGAAGGGACCTTAAAATCCAGTTCCACCCCCTGCTATGGGCAGGGACACCTCCCGCTGGATCAGGGGCTCCAAGCCCCATCCAACCTGGCCTTCAACACCCCCAGGGATGGGGCAGCCACATCTTCCCTGGGCAACCTGTTCCAGGGCCTCCCCACTCTCATCGTGAAGAAATTCCCCCTTATGTCCAGTCTAAATCTGCCCCTCTCCAGTTTATACCCATTGCCCCCAGTCCTGTTTACAAGCCTTTGTAAACAGTCGCTCCCCAGCTTTCCTGGAGCCCCTTCAGGTACTGGAAATAGCTGGTAAATGGTTAATTAAAATACGCTCTGTTTGCAGGCCAGTTCACTGTATTCAAGAAGACATTTTAATAGCCTTTTATAAAGTTTATCATGTGCTGCACCACTTGACTTGATGATGGAAAAGAGAAAATGCCATAACCAAAAAATCCCAGTGTGCCATGGAAGCCTTTTTCCAGGTAGTACCAGGTCACTTTTACGTTGTTGTCCTCTAGCCGTTTCTTGTACAGCAGTCCATCGTCTCCGAGCACATCATGCTTACAAGTAATGATGCAGGTATCAGGGAGGCAGCAAACAACAGCATCTTCTGCTAACAGTGGGGAAAATCTCACCTCAAACAGTTCTTTTGTTTCTTCGTGGACTTGTGGTAAAAATGAAGAGGGTAACGGTGGTTTATAGCCCACTTTAAATACCTCTGGGAGAAGATCTGGATGTATCCATTTCTTATATTTCAAATTCATACTCTCGGGAACGTGAGAACCTGCCAGAGTGGCTGGTAACACGGAGCAATCCTTTTTCAAGTACTTCAGAATAAAACGGACCAAACGTTCCTGGGTCAAGAAGGCAGTGAAAGCATTTTTCTGGTGAGACGGTAGATTAAAGTTCACTGCTTGGAGAAATGGGTAGATCAGTACCTGGGCACGTATCTTTGGGATATCTTGTCTGTTTACCAGTTCTTGGCAAACGCTAGCAGCAAAAGTGCCCCCTGCACTATCCCCACAAACAATAATCCGATTGGGATCCACCCCGTAGGTTTTTGCATTCTTCAAGAAGTGTACGGTAGCAGTGAGACAGTCCAGAGTCTGGGTTGGGTACAAATGCTCGGGAGATAAACGGTACCTGAAATGCACAGCAGAGCAGCTATTGTGGATGGGTCTGTGAACAGAAATGACTCATGTGTCAGCTCAAGCACATCCCTTGTATTTGCATAAACAGACCAAACCCGCTATCACTTCTTTAAAGTTTCACAAGTTGAAGCAAACCAGAAGAGCTTCCCCTCCTGCTTCTGTCAGAATAGAGAGATCGTTGATCACTGAGGTGACCCCAAATATTAAAATCTGAAATTGGGAAAACAGCTCCCAGTTCCTCAATATCAAATAAAGGCAATGATTTTTGGGATTATAGTGATGTAAACCAAACAAATCTCTGTTCTTCTGAAAATGCGTGGCATGCACATTGCTGTTGTAACTTCATAAACCTGTATCAGGTATTTCTCCTTGTAATTCCAAGGCACCTGCTTGCTCACACATATCAACAACATAGGAGTAGACAACACTAGAGCTCAGTTTCTTTTCTTATATCCGAGAAATGTAAGTACAGACATGGGCATCACTCAGGGGGAGTGGGAAGTGAGAGGAAAGCGGTGGAACTGTCTCATTCTGGAATTAACATTGGGTGGAGCTCACTTACCCAACAGACACAACCACTGAATCAGATTTTTTGGCTAGGTACCGGCACATTCTTTCAAAACTTCCTGAAGAAAAAATGATATTAATGCCATTAATATCTTAGAATACTTGCAGCAATAGCATCCCCCTTTTTTTAATGACATATTGCCATGATTGAGTGTGGGCCTTTTGCCTATTTAGTGAGCTACCCCAATTTTTTCTAGGATCATAGAATCATAGAGCCATAGAATCACAGAATCATAGAATAGTTTGGGTTGAAAGGGACCTTAAAGATCATCCAGTTCCAAACCCCTGCCATGGGCAGGGACAACTCCCACTAGATCAGGCTGCCCAAGGCCCATCCAACCTGGCCTTCAACACCTCCAGGGATGGGGCAGACACAACTTCCCTGGGCAACCTGTTCCAGGGCCTCACCACTCTCATCGTGAAGAAATTCCTCCTTATATCTAGTCTAAATCTGCCCCTCTCCAGTCTATACCCATTGCCCCTCATCCTATTACAACAAGCCTTTGTAAACAGTTGCTCCCCAGCTTTCCTGGAGCCTCTTCAGGTACTGGAAGGTACTGGATGATCTTTAAGGTCCCTTCCAACCCAAACTATTCTATGATTCTATGATCATTAACAATCCTAGGTAATCATATTTTCTCTTTCAGTTCCTTACTGATGCTTCCAAACATCCCGCATCCTCCATGGGTGAAGATGACTCCTCTCCGTTCCCTTGCAGATGGTACTTTCGGGCAGTAAGTCCTCACTGGGACCTCATCAAAATGCAGATCTTTTATGAAGAGCTTTGAATCCCTGCATGCCGGCATTCCATCAGAGATCAACCTCAGCAGTATGTGCTCCTCAACGATACCAAAACTTTCTAAATTCTTTGCCTAGAGGAATATAACAGGAAAAATGAGAAATTAGTATAGGGAATTCAAGTGTTCCCACTCTATAAAGGCCACAAGGTACCTTTTTCTATACTATATTTAAGGTAATTGTATTGGTTATTTGCTACTTTATAGGATAACCACAAATAACTCCTGCTGGGAACATTTCCCTTCCTGTAACACGGTGACTTAGTTGCCCTAACAGACTATTATAATTCATTCTTCTGGCAAGATAATAGTCATAACAAGCCATTAGCAATTTCTATTGTTCTCTTCTGAGCAAAAGATGCCTCCGTGTGCTCTGCTGTATCTATGCCTCATGAACTAGTGGCCAGCCAGCTTTTGTAAGTTGTTCTTTCCAGCCTTGTGTCTCTGGCCTTGAACTTCAATTTGCTCCAGCTATCTCAGAGACAACTCAAATATTGGTCTTAAATAGTCATTTTGCTGTGAAAGAATGCCAGAGTATGACAATGAAGCAGAACTTCCTTAGGTGTGTGGTCCCAGCTACCATGTACATGAGGCCAAATCTTCCACAGTTTGAGTGTATTGCAACACCCCGTTCTTCACTAGGCCCTTTCTCAAATAACACAGATTCTTTCTTCCTAATAATCTAGACTAGGCTGCGATAAACAAGTTGGGTGAGGAGTACTAAAAGAAGCCACCATGAGCCATGGAAGAGAGAGAAAATAATTTTAAAAACAAAGATGGGAACCTAAAGATGATCTGGAGTATTTTCATTACTCTGTGCCACAACTGGACAAAGCATTGTGCATTTTATAATCTCACTACAACAGCTACTTCTGTAAGTATAAACATAAACCTAGATATTCATCAAAAGCACCAGGAGATGTCTAAAGGATTTTGAAAGAAAATTAGGTGTTGCAGCGGTGAAATGCATCTTTAAAACTCTGCAGAAAAAGGAAGCTGAAATTGCTGGAGTGTATTATCAAGGAAGATAGAATATGTACTATTACATAACAGCCACTTAGAAGCTGTAAAAACAGGTAAAAAGAATCACTGGAAAGAATCTTTTCATCTACCCAAGTATAGAAAAATAGAGAACTTAATAACATGCAGTCTTATTATTATATTACAGTCATATTGTTATCTTAAGTTCATTGGTAGCTTAACATGAAAAGCAGTGTGAGATATGTAAGGAGAGCAGACTTTTCTTTTGAGCCAGACAATGCAGAAAAGAATACGGGGCTGAGGCCATTGGAGAGGCAGGGACAATTACTGGAACTGGTGAATGCTGCTATGTGAGTTCAAGCAACACACATAATTCTTCAATGGATCATAGTGCCCCAAATCACCTTTCCAGACGTGGGCCATAGTCACTGTGTTCAGTATGTGCAACTAGGGCATTACTTTACTTGAGATGGGCTTCATACAAACGCTAAAGAAACCACTCTGTGATTTTCCTGCAGGCTTTCTTTTGACATGTTATGTGCCTGATGTGACAGGGCTTAAATTGCTTTTGTGTACTCCTTTTGCCTTCTTTAAAAGCTTTTTAGGGAAAAGCTGTTTCTTTCTCTGATGGCAAAACACACAACACAGCGAGTCTGGCTTACAGGTGCTTAACTAATATGTAATAACAGGTCTCGCTGAACCTGTTTGGGCTCTGGAGGTGCCCTCTGACCTATATGTTTCTATGATATTTAACTACAGCATAGTAATTGGGTCACTGTGGAAATAAGAACAGAATCGCAGGTAAGAAAATTACTGCAGATATAGTTAAAAATTTAGGAAATTAACTATATCAGTTCGAGTTCAAGGAGATACAGAAGGTTATTATTATAACAATTATAACAGAGGTTATTATTATAATATTTGATACCAAATAGTTCCTATTTGATAGGAATGGTTGGACTCGATGATCTGGTGGGTCTTTTCCAACCTGGTGATTCTATGATTCTATGATTATTCATATAAATTATATCCACAACCCTCCTGTCTTCCACAGGACTAATCATTTCATTACAGAAGGCAATCAAATTACAGTTGCGACTGTGTATCTCAGTATTTGAAAGAACTCACCTCTTACTGGCTGCTTTTATATACAGTAATAGTATATCAAATGCAGCTTTGGCCTTTATCTTCAAGTGGTTCTCATAACACATAGCTGCAATATTGAGATGTGTTCTACTCTAGTTCTGCTCAAGTTTTCCCTTTCCTGAAAATCCCAGTAACACAGAGCATGATAAACTCACCAGAACTTCCACCAGAGCAAACATGCAATGATACAAGCGGAGCTTTGACGGCTGGTCGATATCAGGAGGAATATCTGTCTTGAAGGAATTATAAATTGCAGTTAAAACCAGTAACACAAAAGCAACTAGAAGTACTGCTATAAAAGCATAAAAGGATTCCATTTTTCTTTGGTGGAACAGTTTATTAGAGAACTGATCGATATGATTCTGTCAGTATTTATATCCTCCACAGAGAAGGCATTTGCATACCAAAATTCCTCCACCCTCCTCCTACAGACAAGGCTGCTGGCTGGTAGCAGCATGCAGTCATCCAGCTATTATGGTTTTATTAGCATGGTTGAAGTTAATATGTTGAAGACTCACATCCAGGAAATATCATTATTTTATAGATTCCAAAATTGCAAATAAGCTTAGTAAGCTTTTTTATCTGGTTTAATTGTGTTCTGCTTCACGGGCCTGAAAAGGCATGTGTGATTTTTTGGACGTGTACTGCTTGGTGTGCTGAACAATATAACCTCGACTTATGAACCCATGTAGACTGGCAGTGCTGGACTGCAGACTCCATGTTCAGGAACTGCAATGGTTCTGTTCCTGGAATAAGCTTGGAGTCTGATTCTAAGGCCTTTTGCTTGGTGCTGATTGTTTTTTTTCTCTGCTAGAACAGACATTCTGAAGTGCACCTAGAGGAATTTTACTTTTAGAGATTCATATGGAGCTATCAGTTGTTTGGAAGCTCCCTACCTGGGTGGGCAGCAAGGGTCTCTGGGCTCTGGTCCAGTGATATCAGGAGGAAAGCTCCCCTTGACTTGGAGAGCTTTGGCCCTAACTCTCTATTCCAATTCTTTCGAAAGAAAGGAGTCTGATGTCTTTACAACTTTACAACTCCCATGCCCTCCTCCAGACCTGCTCTTCCCTTGGGAAGATTAGTAATACCAGTCTGTAAGGGGCATGGCAGTGATTCAGCAAGAATGAGCAGAAAGACTTTCTGCTAAGAATCATAGAATCACAGAATAACCACGTTGGAAGACACCCACCGGATCATCGAGTCCAACCGTTCCTATCAAACACTAAACCATGTCCCTTAGCACCTCGTCCACCCGTGCCTTAAACACCTCCAGGGAAGGTGAATCAACCACCTCCCTGGGTAGCTTGTTCCAGTGCCCAATGAAAGTGTGGGTGAAGTTCTAGAAATATCCAGATAAATTATTAAAAATCCAGCTGTTATCCTTGCTCAGACCATCATCAGAACTGTTGTGGTTTCTGCTGGAATGAAGAGCCTGGCTTCCCTCTGTGCTTCTCAGCTCAGCTGAGTCTTCCCAGAGATCTTCTTTTCCTGTCATCAAGTTATAATGTAATCTTATCCCCTCATCAATCATACACCTAAAGCTGATCCAGCCTAACCTTCCAACCAAACCAGTTTGCCTTTGGCAACAGCATTCTCTTTCCAACAGTCCTTCTCTTCTCAGCGTCCTTTCTAGGACTGTCAATTTGAAGACACTTGTATCAGTTAGAGGACTGGAAGGATTTCACCTCTGTCTGTACTAGTAGTGAACCACTAGCTCCGAAAAGAAATTACAGCTGCATGTAATGAATCCTTTTCAAAAGGCATTGTTAGAAAGGATTCAGGAAGCATTTTAGCTAGAGATTTTTCCCTAAGCTAGTTTACAAGCTTCCAGTGCAAACTCGTTACAGGCATTAGCCTACTGTTCTGTTTCTGTCAAATCCCCATCGTGTGGGTTTAGTAGGATTTCAGCTCAGACTCTGGAAACAATAAGCTTCCTTGATTTTGAGGGCCTTAGTTCTTCTGCCTCCCTAGTTCCTTCCGTGTCTCAGAAGTTGTCAGGACTGAGAATTAGTCAGAAGGAATGGTAAATATGGTGTGGCTTAAAAGTGAAGTGAGTGTACTAAAGAGAATATAGGATGAGTCAATCAGTTTAGCACAATGTAGTCACCCCTTTCCTTTTTACATCTGGTATTTTTTCACTGTTCTCTCTTCCGATACGAAGAAGCAGACTAACAGATTGAGACAAATCTGGCTTCTAATTAAAGAGAGGTGAGAAAAAAGAAGGGCAGTTAGCACAGATAATAATCTCTAGCATGTACTAAAAAGACCAAGCAAGAAAGAAACACCTTGTTTGTGGCATTGCATCTCTCGGTCTGAATTCCAGGTAGCACCTACATGCACTGTGAAAACACTGTACTTCGGCTTATAAAGACAATTCCTTTCACACACACTGAATCTAGAAAGGAATTTAGAATTACTTGGTAAAACATTTGTTGTATCTTTAGTCACGATATCGATTTGTTGCGAGACCCCGGGAAAGCAGTGAGACATCCAAGTGCAGCTTTTTGCACAAGGCCAGGCACAGACTGTTTTCTGTCAGGGCTGGAAGTTAAGCAGAAACCTGGTCCCTTTGAGCCTAACCATGGCAAAACTCCACTTACAAGGCAGCAGTATCAGACTCTTAATGCTTAGTAGCATATAGAAGGACAGCGTGAAATCATAGAACCGCTGGGACACATTTCAAATGGAAAATGTGAACTCAGGGGAAGAATGAAATCAAGAAGCACAAAAATTTAGCTCTTGATTTATCCAAATCTGACAGCAGTACTTCATGTAACAAAAAACAGATCAGCTTGGCAAAAGGTTCTCCTTTTTTAAAGGAGGTTTAGTTTTAATCTGTGATGGTGATAGATTGTCTGTGGTCAAGAACCCAGCACTGATATAAAAAGCTGGTATTACTCGACACCCTAGTAACAGACTTTCCATTGTGTAACTGCTCTTCTGTGTTCCCAGTTCTTTCACATCTGCTTACCAGTCTACTGTATGTATTTGGGTGGGTTTTTTTCAAATTGAAAACACAGAATTGTTAGCCCAAATGGCTTTCAGACGTGCCTAGAGCATGCTTTTAATTCCCAGCTCCTTTTCCTTTCCAGAGTTCTTGCAGTTCAGCAACTTCATTTGCATGACAGACTTCCAGGTTTGCTACAAACTTGGCTGCAAAGGCTCTGTGAGCAAACTCAGAGTTCTTTCAATACCTGTAGGTGTGACATCAAGATCCAAGCATTACAACACCCTACACCTGAGCCTCTTCATAGAGCCAGGTAACATTATTCAGAAAAAAATGGACCTCTGTTATGCAGGTGTGTAAGGAGTGCAAAATATTCCATGATCCTATGACTGATCTGTGTTATCATCAACAAAGGTACATAAAGTGTTTGCACCTACAGACATTGACTGAAAGAAGTCTGGATAACCAAACCTACCTGCAGGTACCGTTTAGGAGGTCTGACTGAGATGAACTTTTTGAACAAAAGCACTTGTTCGTTTTGTAAAGGTGACGGTTTGGGAAAAGACCTCCTGCAAAAAAAAACCATAATGTTTACTTGCAATGAACAATGCAATGATCGCCCAGAACACTACTGCTTTGCCACTTTTCAGAGCAGAACTGCAATTAAAAGGGACAAACCTCAGCTGTTCTCAGTTTTCTACACATTACGTGTAGAATTTAAAGCTATTTCACTTTTGGGTTGAATTAGGTGAATTTCAAAATAGCTTGCATATATTTTACACCATATTTATTACAGGCAAAACCATAGTAACTTCAGTCTGCTTTTGCTTCTTGCTTTTGTACGCGTGTACAATGTTGTAACTACTGTTTTTCATTGTTTCATGGTAAAGTAAAGAAGTAAAATAGTTCAGACTTTCATGTAATTTGAAGAACAGCTTAGGAAACTTTTAAATATCTGGAACTGTCCTCTTACTTCCACTCCAGACTTGGTAGCAACTTTGCACATAGATCAATAAACAAGAATCATAATGAATGAAAAAAAAAACACTTCCAGTTTATGTTAGAATATTATTCAAGCTGGAAACAGGTACATGAAATCAATATTCACAAGGTTATATTCCATTTCCATTGGCTTCAAAAGAGCTGCAGATGTTTTAAGTTAATCATTAATTTGGGGTTTAATCTGGAGAGGTTAATGGTGTAAAATTGCTGACTTTTCTGTTTAAAATGTCTGTGGTCATTTATGCATAAAGAGACTGAACTCAGGAATCAAAAAATCAAGTTTACCTTGATGAACTTTGTATCCCTTTGTTTTTAACACTGCTCCTTATTTCCATAGCGGAAAGTTGTTATATTTGTGACCAGTCCAGACTCTGAGTCATTCCTCTTCAAACCAGACACTCAGCTCTCTGTGCAATTTCTCTCTCCCCTTCAGAGTTTTTGGAAGGAAAGAAAAATCGTAGTGCCAGGTGCGTCCCCCAGCTCTGTTTCTAAAGGTATTACTGTAAAAACACGTGGAGGTGCTAAGTGCTGCCAAGTGGCAATGGAAATTCTCTGAGCTCTGGTTATTTCAGATGCAGCTAAATTAGGGGATCGAGAATGCCACCTGATCCTGACAACACGTACAGACTTACTGTTTCCAGCTTGAAAATTTAATCTCCTTCTCTCCAAAACCCTCTCTCCTGCCACTTTGTGATGAAGCGGTGACAGTTGTATGGCTGATTCCATATGAGGGAACCTGGCACTTAAAGGTAAGGAAACTCCGCGAGATTCTATCTCAAGTTTTTGGGGTTTTTTTTGAAAACTATTGTGGGACTTCAGAGCTGAAATCCAAGGCTTTATATACTGCTCGTATTTTGACATTTAAAAACCTGTGTGCTGGTATTTAATGTGGGTGGCACCAGAGACTCGGTTGCTCATCTTTTTGCAGACAAATAACCCTGAGCCCTCTGTTACCATGTGGCCACTGAACAAGGGCTGTTTTAAAAAAATACCCGTTTGATTCCAAAGCATAAAATGGAATCATAGAATCATTAAGGTTGGAAAATACCTCTAGGCTCATCCAATCCAACCATCAGCTGAACTGTGCCTACTAAACCTTGTCCTGAAGCGTCATGGTTTTTAATGGCATGGTTCTACATGGGTTTTTAACCCCTTCAGGGGTGGAGACTCCACCACTTCCCCAGGCAGCCTCTGCAATGCTTGACAACCCTTTCAAGTGAAGAATTTTTTCCTAATAACCAATCTAAACCTTCCCTGGTGCAACTTGAGGCTGTTTCCTCTCATCCTATCAGTTGTTACTTGGGAGAAGAGACCAATAGCCACCTTGTTACAACCTCCTTTCAGGGAGCTGTACAGGGTAATGAAGGTCTCCGGTCAATTTATTTTCAAAGGGATTCAGCTTCCTAACTCAGTTCTCTTGGCTGGGTGATACAATTTGGCTACCTGCTTAGGTTCATGCACTTCCATTGCAGGGGTGCTTTAGGAGCTGTAGATGGACAGGGGGCTGAGGTGGTCTTTCAAATTTGAGGGTTTTCAGTAATTTTAGTTTTCACCACTAGATGGCTTCCCAGGATAGTGGATATCGATCCTGACCTGCATTAACATGTGCGATTGGATTCCACGTTCTTAGTAATCTATGCAGTCATTACACCGAAGTTCTTTCCAGCTCAGCTCTGACAGCAGCATTGTGAGGTCTGACACCCTCGAGCATCTTCTGACAAGCTCAGAGCTGGGCGTATCAGGTTCTTTCTGGTTGCTGCCACAGCCTCTACAGCTCAAACACACACTGGGATCCTCCTGGGAAGCTTCATCAGTGGAGCTGCAAACACAGCTCACCTGCCTGATGCTTAATAGCCCAGCTGGGGACCTCGCTGCAATGCACTTTGCCCTTTCTCCTGTTACAACATCGCTCAAAAGGCTATGGAGACCTTCTTGGGTTGCAACTGGTAACTGGACATGAAAAGCTTGGGAAAGGAGAGGATAAAACCCACCCTTTGTTGTGAGTGAGTCTCCCTCCTTCCTTCAGAGCCTGCTTTTTTGTTGCCTCACTGCTGAATCACTGTGTTTCAGCATTGCAAAGCACCTTCCAGCTTGGAAAACCCACGAGCTGGGATGTTGTCCATGAGAACGCTGGCGCAATGGGAATAGATTTGGCTGATGCTCAGACTTGGCTGGATTCAACCCAACAAGCTGGGGTTCAAAGAAGTCTCCCCACCCGCACCCGCTTACCCTGGGCAAGCAGAGCTCTGCAGTGGCTCCTTTAGAAACATAGAATGGCTTGGGTTGGAAGGGACCTTAGAGAACATCCAGTTCCAACCCCCTGCGATGGGCAGGGACACCTCCCACTGGATCAGGGGCTCCAAGCCCCATCCAACCTGGCCTTGAACCCCTCCAGGGATGGAGCAGCCACAACATCCCTGGGCAGCCTGTTCCAGGGCCTCCCCACTCTCATTGTGAAGAAATTCCTCCTCATGTCCAGTCTAAATTTGTCCCTCTCCAGTTTATCCCTGTTCCCCCTCATCCTATCCCCACGACCCTTTGTGAACAGACTCTCTCCAGCTTTCTTTTAGCCTCTTCAGGTACTAGAAGGTCGCTATAAGAGGAACAGGACGCTATAAGAGGAACAGGTCGCTATAAGATGAACAACCCCAACTCTCTCAGCCTGTCCTTGTACGGGAGGTTCTCCAGCCCTCAGATCATCCTTGCAGCCTCCTCTCGACCCCTTCCAACAGCTCCATCTCCTCCTTACGCTGAGGACCCAGCCCCGGCCACGACCCCCCAGCTGAGGTCTCCCCAGCGAGGCTCCCAGGGGCAGAGCCCGCTCCCCGCTGGCCGCGCTGCTTCCCGCTCCGCTCTCCCGGCCGCGGCTCCCCCCGAGCCGGAGCCGGTGCCGCCCGGGGGAGGGCAGAGCCGAGGCAGCCACTCACAGCCCCAGCGCCGACACTCGCCCTGTCAATCAGGCTCCGTGGGTATAAAACCAGCGGCGAGAGGCGCGGGGGGAGCCGGAGCGGCGGCGGCAGCAACAACGACAGCGGCGACGCGGTTCGTGCTCCACGTGAAACGCCGGGAGAGCCGCAGCGGCTCAGCCAGGGGCTCGGCACGGAGCGGCTCTAGATATTTATAGATCCGAAAACACAAACAACAGCCTCACCCTGAATGGAGCCTTTCTCCAAAAGAAGGTCCCGGCGATTCTGTCTTATTTAAGCAATTTCCTGAGTCTAAGAATAGAAATGAGCTGCCTGGAAGGCGCTGCAGGCTGAAATTTGGGGACGTAGGCTCGCTTTATTTTATTTTTTCCAAGTATAAACCCTTCCATTTGGATGCTGGATCTTTATGCCGGTCTTGGAGAAGCGGAGGGATGGCTGGTTACTTTTAATTTCACTTCTTTTCCTCTAATTTAAAAAAAAAAACCAACAACAACAAAACCAACCAAAACAACAACAAACTGTCTTCCAGTTAAAAAGCAAGGAAACCGTTTTACCTACATGTGACAATCCCAGAGGACACCGAGCAAGGAACAGGGGAGTGACTTGTCTCCTGCACTACTTCACTCCTACCCCGATTTTTTTTTTTTAGGGGGGGGAGAAGGATTTCTTTAAGAGGGAGAAGGATTTTTTTAGTGGGGGAGAAGTCCAAGAATCGCTTCCCCCCCTCCAAGCTGAATCCTTATCACTCGCCTAGGGGTCTGCTCGCTTTCCCTGCCGGCTCAGCTTCGAGTGAAAGGTTGGAAGAGGATTTTTTTTCTTTCTGTTGCCCGGGAGGAGGAGGAGGATGCTGTGGAAATGGCTGGGAGCGCTGCTGCTCCTCCCGGCTCGGCTGCTGGTGGCCGTGGCCAAGGCTGCTGCGTCCCTGGCGCTGCCACCGCGCCGGAGGGACCTCTCCCGGGACTCGGTGCTCATCACCGGCGGCGGCAGGGGCATCGGCCGCCACCTGGCCCGGGAGTTCGCCCAGCGAGGAGCCAGGAAGGTGAGCCGCTTGGGGGAGAAAGGCGCGTTCGCTTTGCAAAGCCCCGCATCGCTTCCCCGCATCGCTTCCCCGCATCGCTTCCCCGCATCGCTTCCCCGCATCGCTTCCCCGCATCGCTTCCCCGCATCGCTTCCCCGCATCGCTTCCCCGCATCGCTTCCCCGCATCGCTTCCCCGCATCGCTTCCCCGCATCCCATCGCTTCCCCGCATCCCATCGCTTCCCCGCATCCCATCGCTTCCCCGCATCCCATCGCTTCCCCGCATCCCATCGCTTCCCCGCATCCCATCGCTTCCCCGCATCCCATCGCTTCCCCGCATCCCATCCCCGCCAGGGAGGAGAAGCACAGCGTGACTAGGAGCTGTGAGGCTGGTTGCATCTTCTAACAAGTGTCAGGGGACAGGACAAGGGGCAATGGCCTCAGGCTGCGCCAGGGGAGGTTCAGGGTGGACATCAGAAAGAAATGTTTCACTAAAAGGGTCATCGGGTGCTGGCAGAGCTGCCCAGGGTGATGGTGGAGTCCCCATCCCTGGAGGGATTTAGAAGATGGGTGCATGAGGTGCTCAGGGACAGGGTTTAGTGGTTGGTGGGAATGGTTGGACTCGATGATCCAGGAGGTCTTCTCCAACCTGGTGATTCTGTGAAAGGGAGAGAGGCTGAGGCTGATCTGTCTGCACACCAACCCAGAGATGCTCTGGCCGTTCCCTGGCTCGGGAGCTGGTGGGTTATCTTGGAACTTGGTGTTCTCCTAAGTGCAAATGTCTCTCTGTGTGTGAATCAGTCAGGAACACGGAAAATGTGTGCCCTGAACTGAGGCTGTGATTTAAAGTTTAATTTCCCCCTTTATGAGTAACAAAAGGGAGGAATCGTGGAATTAGACAGCTGCATAAATGCTTCCCTGTGTGAGCAGGGATGAATGAGAGTGAAGAGAGAATAAAGAAGAAAAATACAGAATGAGAGGGTATTTAAAGAAAAATTTGCATTTAGTTTGGGATAATGTTTTGTCACTTCCTTACACATGCATTACAGTTTTCTGTGTGTGGTATAATTGTTCTGGCATGCGGCTTCGAGGTGTAAAATATGTCAGCGTTGAACTTTGATGTTTGTATATGCTTGTGTTTAAACATTGTGTTGAGATTTACAAATTCTTGGAGGCAGAGCAAACACGTTGACTGACCTTTGGACCCAGGCAGATTGCTGAAAGTGTATTTATTTTATCTGCTGGAATACCGTGCCTCGTTATTTATTTATTTAGTCCAGCCAGTTGCTAAGCTGAGCTCTGGGGTTCAAGTCCTACAAGCGCTGTAGCTGCCGGAGGAGCAGTGGCAGTCAGTCCTGATGGACCAGGTGACACGGGCCAAGAGGAGAGGAAGCCTTTTAAGATAAAACTGAGGGTGAAATTACTGTATGCTCAGGTATAAGCTGTAGTTCAGTTGTATGTCACCTATAAAATCTCTACACATCTCGGAAGGAAAGAATAAACAAGTGTTGGGAGCCTTAGTGCTTGTCTCATGCGATGCTGTGAGATGCTGCGTTGTTAGAGCTTGACGCGGAGGTTGCTGTATGGGTTTTTTCATATCTGTCATCAAGTTGTTTCCGTTTCTGCTTTTACTGGATCCGAACTGGCATCTCCTTGCAGTTGTGTCGTGGCTATCCAGTAAGGCAGAGATGACACTCAGCAAGTTTTCATCCTCTCTGGTAGCGGCACTGTCGTTCTGCCTTCCGTAGTGGCACGTTTCCCCTGCAGCGCTAAAGTAGGCTTAGTCTTCTCTTCCTTAACATTTTTATGACAACTTTACCTGGATGTCGTAGTTTCCCTTCCCTTTACTCTGAGGCTTAATTTATTTTCTACCTGCTGTGCTCATCCCTGACATTGTGAGGTTACTGCCGTTCTGATGTAGAATGCAAGATGTTTGGCACTACTTGATTTTGTGCTTTGCCTTAGACAACCAAAAAGAAACAAAAAAAAAACCTTGGAAGTAGCTAGCTAGCAACTCGGCTTGTGGAAATTACCCATTCTATCTATCCATTGTCATCTTACGCAGTTAACTGTTTGACAATTCTATGCGAAGCTTGAATTATTGATGGTAGTTAATAATTTATAACTGATTCTGATTATTCAGATGGTGTAGTCGCAGTATTCCAAGTTCAGACAAAACGCTTCCACCAAAGGCGTGAAATTGCGAGGCCGAGCACAGCATTACACGCAGGTGAAGGGGAGCAGGGACATATGGATCCAGGTTCTAGGAGTAGGCGTGCGGTGTATCTTGGAAAAGTCATCACAGCGCTTGCGCACACAGACATAGTGGCGGAGTTTTGGAGGTAGGCGGCGATATATAACCATATTTTTGAGATTAGAATCTTCTGAAAGATAGATTAGTTGAGACTGTTAGCATATGAAGTTTCCTCGGATAATTGGACTGGATTGGATTTCATCCTACATGCTATCTTTGTTTTCAGAGGTGGCTTTTGTTAATCACACAGGAGATGTATCTGAGCGGTTTTCACATCAGATGACAAGCGTTGTATCTCACTAAGGTTATGAATTGTCACATCTGCAACTTTTTACTGTAAAATTTGATCTTGCATTTAAGGCTATGAAGATGGCAAGAAATAAATCAAAAAAGGGGTTATGCAAATGCAAGTACAGTATCTTCTGCTTGACAGATGAGCATGGCGACTGAAATTCTCATTCCAACAGAACTGAAGTCTCTTGGGCATGATCATGTAAATCCATCCTGATTCCCATTCTATACCCGATTCTTTTAAGTCCATTGCACTGCCATTGTGCCTCCAAGATGACTTGGATGAATAAATGTCTAGGAAACATTTCATTCTAAGGTGATGCTGCTTTTTCTCATAGTTGCTCATCAGCCTATCTGAAAGGGCCAATAAGGGGACAAATCATAGAATAGTTTGGGTTGGAAGGGACCTTAAAGCCCATCCAGTTCCAGCCGTCCTGCCATGGGCAGGGACACCTCCACTGGATCAGGGGCTCCAAGCCCCATCCAACCTGGCCTTGAACCCCTCCAGGGATGGGGCAGCCGTGACATCCCTGGGCAACCTGTTCCAGGGCCTCACCACCCTCATTGTGAAGAAATTTTTCTTAATGTTTAGTCTATATCTGCCCCTCTCCAGTTGAAAGCCATTCCCCCTCATCCTATCACTATGAGCCTTTATGAACAGTCCCTCCCCAGCTTTCTTGTAGCCCCTTCAGGTACTGGAAGGTCGCTATGAGGTCTCCCCAGAGCCTTCTCCAGGCTGAACAACCCAAACTCTCTCAGCCTGTCCTCGTATGGGAGGTGCTCCAGGAAGAACTGACAAAGCAGTGTCAGTTCTATTTTCAGTTTACAAGTATATATCTTCTGGGGTTTTTTTTCAGTTAAGACTACCAGCAATTTTGGGGCAATGAGAGACTTTACTTATTAGAACATTCCAGTGCGTGTGTGTCCTAGGAGACCAAAAGATCCCTGCTCCATTTAGAAGTAATGGCTGCCCCATCCCTGGAGGTGTTCAAGGCCAGGTTGGATGGGACTTTGAGCAACCAGATCCAGTGGGAGGTGTTTCTGCCTGTGGCAGAGGGGTTGACTGGGCTTTAGGGTCACTTCCAGCCCGAACCATTCTGTGGTTCTGTGACTTTCACTTTTTGGTTGAGGTTTCCAAAAACCTCTGGGCCTTGAGAGGCGCTGGGTATTTCAGTGCTTTCTGTAGCACTTCTGGGGAAAAAAAACAAGGGCACATGAACTTACTGTATGCAGCAAGAGTGGTTTACAGATGATGGGGGACTGTAAGAGCATTTTCTCTATAAGTACTCAAATATTGTAATTCAGCTTCCATGCTCTTCTCTGGGGACGTGTCCAGATTCAGGAGTGCCGGCTGAGGAGCTACTTTGCTGCAGTTGAATTGCTGGATAAATGTACTTTTTGCTTTCAGTTCCTTCTTGGTTGCTTGCAAAATTCAAACTTTTCACTATTGTTGGCTTTAGCTCTTGAGAATTTTGACTTCACCTCACAAGCGTTTGACTGGCAGAGCATCTTCTCTGCCTTAGTCTCACACATTAGCAGCTTTGTTAAGGATCTTAGCTTTTGATATTCTGTGGTTAGCCAAAACAGCAGAGTCTGTCCGTGTCAATGAAATGGAAGAAGGAGAGATTTTTATGAGTTTATGATTTAATGCCTGTGAAATCAAAATCCACTTCCAAATCCTAATGGTGTTTTACAAAGAATATACTGTATCATTGTGTTAATATTTGGAAGAGGGGCCCCTTGGAACAACATTTCTCGTGTGGAAGAACAGCCAGCCCTCTACAGATGTGAGTGGTCGGGGGGACGCAGGGGCTGAATGGGCTCTTTCACTGGTGGTTGGAATTGGAAATGCTGCCCGTTTCCTCTAAGCCGTTTACTTTCCCTACAGCATTTTCTTGCTGTTCTAGTGCTGTTGCCAGAGAGATGTCAGCCCTGGTTTTGATGAGCTCCAGCGATGAAGTTTTGATTCATATGTCTTTTGTCTGTCATTAAGTCTTGCTCTTTGTTAGGTTTTCTTTTAGGGCATTTCCTTGAAGTCTAAAAATTTTCTTTGTAATTCTAACTTTGCTTACAGATTATTTAATCCAAGGCCTGACTGAACAGGAGAGAGATACTTGGTTCTTAGGCATTCTGGATTGTCAAATGTCACCAAAACCTGATAAAAGTAACTGAAAAAGATGTAATGATAGGGTAGAAAGGGATTCCCCAGCTCTAGTATGTATTTCAGTATTCAAGGTTATCTGACAGTGACTTTGGTAGAGTTTCTGAGGCCTTTCCTGTTGGGAGACTGGTTAAAAGCTGTTGATTTTCATTTTGTTTGTTTACACTGAGGGCTCTGGGCTCAGAAATCAGCAGCGTGGGCCTTCAGGAGCACATCTACAAATGGTCTTGTACAGCAGTGCTTTCTTCTTGTTCCTTTGTGATCGTGTCTGATCTCGATTTCTTTCAAAGTATGTGTGTTTTGTCCTCCTATGTTTTCTTCTTTTTTCCTTTTTTTCCCCCCACCCCTCCAGCTGTGATGAGTTTGTCTCTTTGGTAACTGGAGCTGTTGATGAATGACCAAGAGGAGCTTCTGGGGAATTGGGGGAGGTGGCATGAGAGATGTCACCAAAATATCACCTGGCTTAGGGGCAGCACTGGCCTTGCTTTAGTGTGAACTGTAGAGAAGAATCAAACAATTCCTGCTAACCTTGTTGAGAGTTCTTGCGCGGTGATGAATGTGAAGAGATGACCTTGTAACTACACTGAAAGATCTCTCCTTTCACTGTTTTGTCCTCTGGACATGGAGTTCCTGGATTGCAGGAGACCGTGCAACTCAAAGGGTTCG